>NC_089979.1:40469274-41681774 GCF_036417845.1 Apteryx mantelli
GCTTCTGAGCTTTTCCTTGGCCTATCTGCTAAGACTGCTGTTGAGAGCAGCTGTCGTGGTTGATTTCGTGAGGGGGACAATCCTGGGCTAGAGCCAATATGGAAACTCTTGTGTTTATTTCATGTACGCCATCAGAACCATCACTGTGCTTTTTCCTATGGTTACTTCTTGATCTGGAGCCTAGATCCTTTCACTTAAGGTTTATGATTCCCTTTTCTTAAAACTATTGTGGGTTCTAGGATGAGCTTTTCTGAGGTATAAAGACTTGCAGTTTTCTCTGTTCTTTTGATAACTGAAGGCTTATTCCTATGTGTTCAACCTGGGCAGGTGTTGTGTAAAAACTATACAAGCACCTAGAAGACATTGGATGAATCTATATTAGCATTTTAGTTCAGACCAGGAGTGTGCTTTTGAAGCAGATCTTCCAGTCATCCCTTCTTTCTTTGTTTCACATCGTGAGGTGGTCTTGGGGCACACAGACTGGGTTCCTTTTGGATGGAACTAAAGTGGAAGACTTTCTCTAGAAACACATCTGGCTACTAATAAGTGTGCAAACTAGAGCTGGTCTGAAGTAACTCCCCCCTGCAACAGGTGTAATATGGGCCTGGGATCTCAGCACCAACTGTTTCTCTGTCCAAACCCCATCCTGTTTTGCAGCACTTCTTGTTAAAGTTTATGCAGCTGTAGAGACTGAAGTTCCAATAAAAGTTGGGAGTTAGGCTTCCAAGTCTCTTGGGCACTGCCAGTGGTAGAAATAGTTATTGTGAACTTGCTGTGGTGGAAATTGGGTTTCCTTTATGACTGAAAAGCTGAAGACCGTGTATAGTTTTTTCTAATAGGTTACATAAAGGACATGCAGTTTCCACTGAAGTTAGTAGGAGCAGAGTGTTTGCTTAGATAAATGAGAAATAAGCCCTAATCCTGAGACCATAGTTCTTTTTGTGGTGTTACAGAATGTAATGTTCTATGATGCGTATAGTTCATATGGAGAAGTACATCACCATTTGTGTGGTAATGGGGGACAGGAGAGGTAACTTTTCATCCATTTGCACTGAAAGTCACATTTTGTGTGCATCCTCTGTTAAGAACGCAGTTCTGCAGTTAAATTAAGGGACAGAACAATTCTCTACCAACTACTATAAGCCATATTTTCTTTAATAAATTGTTTGTGTAAGAAAGGGACATCAGGTAAGTGGGATTTGTGTGGAAATGTAATGCACATCATACCATACTTAACTCATTTTTCTGATTGCTTTGTGATACCTTGTGAAGTGAATTAATACCATATACTACTGCAGTTATTGCAGTCTTAGGCTCTGACAAAATTATGCTGTTGTCATGGGCAATATGTAATATAAACAGGTGTGGAAGTGAAGTCTAAGCCTGATTTGACCTAATGGTGGGAGGAAGAAACTCATACTGTTGATGTAATTATGTTGGTGAAACAGTGCTTTAACTGGTACCACTTGTAGTTGGCTGGAGGATGAAGAGATGGTAAGAAGGAAATAACTGCTAGAATGTGCCTATATGGGAAATGTTTTGCTGATTTCCCTATACTGGAAAAATTTCTGTTGGAATTATTTAGGTTCTTCAGTTTATATTGGAATTAAAAAGGGTCTCCTTTAGGACAAACTTCTGATTGGCTATTTAAAGTAGTTTTTGTGTCAGTACTCCTCTGTCATTCTTCATTTTCTATTTATCATCATCAGTGTAGTGAGAAGCAGCTTGGTTTATGTAATTTGTCAAAAGTTTACGAGGCTATTAAGTGCAAAGCAGAAAAGTTATTATGTTCATTATTGAGTTGCATAGATGTGGCCAATTAATGCCCATGTTCACCTCTTCTTTTTGGCTTTATGCTGTGTAAATGCAGTATTCTGTTTTTAATCTGTACTCATCACAGATCAAATCTGAGTGGGAAGGCCTGGGTGTATTCACTTTGGATCTCCAGAATCTTTTGTGTAATAAACTATAGTAGCATACTATGTTGAGACATCAGTAATACTGAGCAATGACAGTTTTGGGCACATTTGAGTGAGATATGTAAACATGTGGATAAATTTAAGTCCACACATAGTCACTGCAATGTCAGCAGGACCAGGCATGCACAGGAGATTATAAAAGTGTAAGGGATGAAATAGTCTTCAATATTCAATATTCTAATATTTCATTTTAACATTGGGAGTGTCATTTGGATACCAGAGTTTATTTGTTCTTGCTAGCATTTAGCATTTCCTACAAGAAATAAATCTAGTGATAGAAAAACTTACCTAAGGCACTAAAACATTTTCAAAGAGGGAAGTGTATCTAGAGATGGACTATGTTATGAGCTACAATATGAGATTTTGGTTGCACACTATTGATACTTCACCAGCTAATTAGCAATTGTTTTTTTTCTACTGCTCTCTGGTGATATATCTTCCAAGGAAGGAATCTTTGCTTTCTGATGACAGAAAAGCTGTACTTGCAAGGATCTAGGAGAATCATATTTCACCAACATGCTCATTCTGGAGAGGAGAGGAAGCAATAATTGGTGATTATTTACTCTGTGTAAGCTAATTACACATTTTTTCAATCAGTGGTGTCACTGAATAAATATAACCTTGAGTGTTCATGATAAAGATGCTCAAATTTTTTTACTTTCGTGTATTCATCAATATCACATACATTATTTATTTAAAAATTGAAATATATACCCTTTTCATTTGTTTTATTTAAGGTGCAATTTGTAAACATAATGAAAATTTACTTTTTTTGTCCATAAGTAGCACAATTAGCTCTCTAAAGTGAAACTGAATAAACCTTTTAAAGATTCTAGCTGGTCAAGTATCTTATGCTGTGAGAAGTTTACTTGACTTTTTAAGAAATATTTTACAAAATAAGTTTCTTTTTAATTATCTTAATGTTTTCATGCAAGATTTTATTTACTGTGTAAAGCAGAGCACTGGTCTGAACCCTCAGCTTAGCAGTAATACAAAGAACAGTAAAACTGGGGTAGAAGTTGCTGAGAAAGTAAAAAGTATTTAATAGTAAATAATTGTCAAATAGCGGCTGGCTTAATTGTAACTTTGTAACTTGGTATGAGGCTTAGTTGTTGTGTTTATGCTTTATGCTGAAGTTTGGTCAGTAAAATCAAATAAAGCCATGAAGAACTTTAGCATGTAGGTACACTGCAGGGAAATATGGTAGATACAAAAGTAGGTAAAAAAGATACACTTAAAGGAAGAAAATTTATTTTGAAGTAGAAATTGGAAATGCAATAGAGTTGCTATATTTGGTACTTTGGGGATAGCCATGGAAGTGGAGAGTTTATATGACAGGAGTCTCTTTTTCTGGTGTGTTTTCATGTTCTGACAGATTTGACACTGAGGGGAATAGAAGCAGATGTTAGTACTCTGTGTTAGGCTTCCAAAACCCCACAGCCTAAGCTGGGGTGACTGGACAGTTAGATCCTGAAGCAGCTGGAAAAAAAATAGCTAATTTATTATGCAGCGCATACTCTGATTTAGCATATCTCTTCTGTGCAGATATGCACATTTCTGCCAGTTAACTCACAATATTTTTCCTCATAGTTTAATTCTGTTAGGTCCTACTGTACCTTCTTCTCTCTTCTCTTCCACTTGCACTAGAGTGAACATAGGGTTATCTATAAATGTGTGCCCTGTTACGGGAAGCAGAATTTTTACTTTTCAAAGGACATAAAGAGATTTTGTTTGTAAGTTTTATTATCTAGTCTTCTGTGTGGCTGTGTGACTTCTCAGGACCTGCATTTCCCTGCCATGCTGAATCTTTCCTTTTTTCCTTGGCTCAATAGGTATTCCTCTGAATGATGAGCAGACTAATGAGTTAGACGGATTAAAATTTACATAGTGTCTCCGTTACTATTAGTTAACTTCAGCATTACTAGCCTTGGCCAGCAATAGAGGATTTGTGTGCTGGATTGAAACTCCCCAAACGGTTATGCTAGATGATGCCATTAGGTTGCTGGGCCTTTCACAAAAGAACCACTTCTAAATGATCTTTTACGGTTATAGTTTGATACAAGAATAACATTTATACCTATATCTATATAATATCTCAAAATCAATTACAGTAATAATTAGTGACTTCATAATGGTTTGCATAACTGCATTTATATTTTATAAAAGGGATTTAAATGAATGGAAGGGAAGGGTTTTAGCTGGCTGCATTTTTTGATAAGGTTATGGGATTTCCTTTTTCTTCAGGAAGAGAAAAACAACATTCTATGGCTACTTCATCATAAAAAGTCAAAAGGAAGTGCAAACACAATTACCATAGAAAGTCAATATCTTTTCCATTCACTTCCAGTTTCTGCTGTTTTTTAACTTGCTTAAGCATTAGAAAAAAAAAAAAGTGATGTTCTATTTGTATTTGACTTTGCTTGCCTATATCAATAGCACCATCTGTGGTCTCTATCAGAGTAAGGGTAACTGCTTAAAAGCTGTTTATTTCTGTGTAACACCCCTTCTCTAACATCTGATTCTTGCTTTATAGAGTTGATTAGCAAGAGAGATTATTCCTATCTCCACTAGCTGAACACAGAGTTCATTCAAGGCAAAAAGCAGAGGTTTTTAGGCAAGTATCTCATCTTGTTTGGAAGTGTAGTGAATTATACTGAACTCTAATCAAGACAGATGTTTCATACTTTTCACTGGATTTCCTCTAATTGCTCTCAAATGCCCTTAGACTATATTTTGCAAAGCTGCTCTTTAAGGAAAAAGGTGCTTTGTTTAGCTGCTCAAAGAAAAATCTAAAATATTGAAAGGAAATTTTTGTTTCATAGCATTTAAGAAAGTTTTATGTTAAGACTGTTTTAGACTAAGACTAAGAAGAGAACGATATGCTTAGTACTGTTGTACAACAACTTATCTTCTTAAATGATCTGTATTTATAAGTCTAGTTGTATTTGTAGTGTTCCAGTAACTCCTTTGCTCAGTTTTGGCCCCCAATCCTGCATGTATTTCATAAGTTTATACGGTGAACTGCTAATTTAGAAGAGACTATTTTTGAGGAGACCATCAATCAATCAATACGTCTAGGCTAAGTTACTCTATGAGGCCGAACACTGTTAAACAGTATGCTGTTTGCAGGGATTTCAAATATTTATGGAGACATTTTTCAAACCTCTTCAGCAGCAATTTTTGTCACCATTTTTAAACACCAAATGCTTGAAACTATGCATTCCAAAGATAGTATTTTTTGGTAAGCTTAGCATGAAGACTTGAGAACAATTTTGTCAAAGCAGAGGAATTCAAAGTTAGTTAACAGTATTACACTATAGGAGGCACTGAGAAGTTCTTCATATTGGAAACCAAAAGGAACTATATTTTGGCCAAAATAAATCCAAACTGGCTGTAGTAGACCTGAGATATTGCTGGGGGCAACTTGCCAGTCTGTAGAAGGATATAAGCATATGTCTATATGTTAAGTTTATGTGTCTGTTTGGAAAGGAATTGGACTAACTCTGAATGAAGTATAGAATGGAATAAGATGATAATTTAGATGATAATTTTAGAATAATTTAGGCTCTGTTTTTTAAATAGGTGTCTTCAATAATCTTGCACACATGTACTCATCTACACTCTTATGCAGGAATTTTGTTTAACCATTTTTCTGTTTTTGCTTTAAATTTACAGTACATGCATATTTGGTTTTCTGCTTCAGACTGAGCAGGGTTGACACTGTTTTTGGTGAATAGACTGAGTGCAGTGGTGTGGGGCTCAAGAAAGCTCTCTGGGACAGGCTACTCGGGAGGGGTATTGAGTCATGCAAGGTTTCCCCAAGCCTACTAGTAGAAGTGGAAGACAGTTACAAAGTACTTAAGGCAACTGGATATACACAAGTCTGAGACCCGATGGGATGCATGTGAGGGAGCTGGCTGGTGTCATTGTGAGACCTCTTTATCATCTGTGAAAGGTCATGGTGATCGGGAGAAGTTCCTGATGACTGGGAAAAGGCAAAGGTTGCACCCAGTTTCAGGAAGGGCCAAAAGGAGGATCCAGGAAACTGCAAGCTGGTCAGCCTCATCTCAGTCCCTGAGAAGGGTTATGCAGCAAATCTTCTTCAAAACCGTTTTCATGCACATGAAGGAAGAAAAGGTGGTTGGGAACAGCCCCCATGGATTTACGAAGGGTGAATCATGCCAGACTAACCTGATTACCTTCTGTAAGGAGATAACTGGTTCAGGGAACATGTGGAGAGCTGTGGATATTGTTTGCCTTGATTTAACCAGATTTAACAGGTTGCCCAGAGGCTATGGAATCTCTGTATTTTGGAGATGTTCAAAGCTCAAGTGGGCAAGGCTCTGAGCAACTGGCTCTAGTTGACCCCATTTTGAGCAAGAGGTTGGGCTATATGATCTCTGGAGGTCCATTCCAATTTACATGATTCATTGATTTTTGCAATTTATTGATATGATGAGGAAAAAGGCAAATTGGGTCATGAAGTTTCAACTCCTCAGCGGAGCAAATTTTTCAGGGTTGTATCTCTACTGTGTTTTCTCTGTCCTCTGAAGTTGCAGTGGAAATGGCTGGACTACACTGTTCAACAAACGAAAATATTCAAAATCCAAGAGGAAACTCAAATACATGGATAACCTTTTGCACTGTGATATATTTGCTCAGCAAACAAACAACCTTGCACTTCTGTAATATTTTCTATTCGAAGAGCTCTCAGTGCGTTACTGTCATTAATAAATCAAATCTAAGCAATCCTACCAATGGGAAACTTAGAGACATCTTGATTTCCAGTCTCACAGGAGTTTGTGGCAGAGCCAGAAATACAGTTTGATGTCTCGATTTCCAGTTCGGTGCTCTGACTGCAAAGAAGTCCTTTCTGTTTATATATAATTGATGCTGAAAGGATGGATGTCTACTTAAAACATTCGAGAAACTGCAAGAATAATTTTTCAAAGCCAGCTTCATTTTGTGCAAGCTCCATTACTCCTCTAATTCTCTCATAGGTTGTTCTCAGCTCAGTTTATCCTGTTCTAGGGACAGAGCTGAGATATTAGGGGTTTGTGCATACTTTGTCAATAAATAACTTTAGGTCCCATGAGACTTCCTTATTTTCCTTTGTGCTTTTGCAGCCTGACTTCCAAGTCATCTGGTATACCTCAAGGGCTTTCTGTGTTCTTACCATTTCTTTTGAGGGTGCTTCTATTTCTGGATATTTTTTTCAGATGTATGTGTAAAGCCTGTGATCTGTCTATAAATCATAAACAGTATAAGAATTCTAACTGTTCAAGGCTGAAGTACAAGGGTAAGAGAAGCAGTTAGAAATGAAGAGTAGTAGCGAGAACAGTTATAAGAGGTAGTAGGGTGGCTTTCAGTACTTCATTTTTAGTTTAGTGTGATGCAAGAAGCCCTGTGATAAATTGATAATATCTTTTGAACACAGTGGAGTAAATCATCCATTCCTTGGTGTGTTAAGGAAAGTTACATCTTTATTTTCTCTTCAAAATGAAATTCAGCTGTAGTTGGTAATACTTACATCTGAGGTTTACATTCATTATAGGTATTCATATGTTTGCTTTCTAAATACAACTTTGCCTATTATAACAGCTAAGGAAAATGACCAGTGTCAGTTGACAAGCAAATTTACATGAAATACAGATTTGTATTTTGTTCCTATGAAATATACTGGTAGTGTCCCAGGCTGTTTAAATGGAATCATTCCCAGAGAAAGGCATGGAAGTGTTCCTAGATAGTGAATCAACAATCCCAGCCTCCTCATGCCTTAATCAAATGTGGTATGACAGAGGAGTATCAGCGAAGACTGAGAGTACTCTTTTGGACAAGTCTTGGAAAACCAACTTGTTACTATACCAGGTATCATTTTATTCACAGGTTACAAGTGATGTCAAAAGGAATCTGATAATATATTGGAGGCCAGAGTTTCCTGAAGTCCACTTATAATGTCTTTTATAATACTTAAATAGGAGGTATTAAGAAATCCATCAGGGATATTAATCAGTTTGACTAGTGTGGATTAGGCAGGAGCAATCAGCTGGCAGGTTGAATAGAAAGGAAGAAGAAATAGACTGAAAAAATGGAGAACACATAGGTCAGGAAGAATTACCGATAAGATTTATGCAGTTGATGCTGACTGTAAGTGGTTAGGTATGAACTGAGCCATAGGAAATTCTGTAATGCACTTGGGACTTAAGGCTCTTGATAAAGATATTAAGGATATTTCTATTTGCATTGCAAAAAATCAAGAAAATGTAATTGGGTGATGGCTGCTCAGAGCTTAAAGGCTGGCCAAGTCTGGCAAGCTGAGGCACAACAACTAATGTTGTACACTCTGCAGTCTGAGTGTAACAAACCTGAAGGTGAGACTTGGAGTATATGTGTCTGCAACCTCTGAGTCCCCAGCTGGAATGGCTGGGATGTATTTTAGGAACTGTAAGTCAGAAAGGCTAAACTACAAGAGAGCTTTCTCACTTAGGCTAGGAGTTTATAGCTGTTGTACTTACTTGTAAACCTCCAGTTTACTGAAAAGCCTAGTTCTGTGGCTTATTAACCTAAAATGAGAGGAATTGGAAAGAACCTGTGAACTGCTGTGATGGATTTAATGGTAGGTCTATCACAGTAATTTTTTATAAGTAGTTAGTAGCAGATGTTAGGAAGGGTGTACCCCTCCCAACTTGGGGCAGCAGTGGTTTAGGGGCTCTCTGGGTTTACGGGTATTGGTGACTGTGGCTGGATGGATTTTGATTTGTGTGAAAAGTTGTTAGCAAGTTCCACTTACTCTTTTTCAAGGTGCAGTTAGCACCTTACTTAGGCCCTGCTCTCCTTTCTGCCTTTGAATATTAAAAGTTGAATATTGAAAATATTGTAAATTGAGATTGTGGAAGGTGATTGAAGTATGAAGTATAAATGTTATTGATCCTTCTCACCATTCTCTTTTGCAAATGTCAAACAGTGTATGGGGAGAAGGTACTGAAAGAGGGCTTAGTGAAGGACAAAAGTAGTCAGCAACAGTACTAAATATGAAGAATGAGGGGTGTGGGATTACCAGGAGAAACCATATACAGTGGAAATAGGAGGGAGAGAGTACTGGAAATGAAGGAAAAAAATACTGGAAATGAAAGAAGAATTCATTACATCAACAAGGTTGAAAGGAAAAAGGGAGTGGTTCCTGATTCTTCTAAAAATGAAAAAAAACACACGAAAAAACTTTGAAACCATCAGGTATGTGATGAGTTTTCCTGATCATGTAGTATTTGTGTTAATGTGACAGGCATAGCTGGCTCTTTCAGCAGTGAATTATGTGCCGTCGCTGATCCCATGAGTAACATGCTGCTGGAAGGCTGAAGTGAGTGTGGCTAATGTTAAGGTAGAAATGCAGTTTCTTAGATACCTTCAAATTCATTCAGCCTGAGGTGTAGAAATACAAATGAATCTTCACATTTGGTTCTTGTGTGCTTTTTTCATTTATTTTACATTAAAATGTGAAGTTTCCATAATTATCAAGAGATAATTGAGAATGGTGTCTTTAGAAAGCTGTTGCAAGTTTGCTCGTATAAGAAGCCCCCACATTTTCAAGAGGTTGTGTCTGACTTAACATTTTTAAAGTGAAAAGTCATGAATTCCTTTATAATGTTGCAAATACTTTTGTTAGAGTTGAGATCCCTTTACAGGTTATAATTACAGAGGAGATCTCTTAAATTGTCAGAAGAATTGCATGTTTGCTGTTTCCTCTAAGTAGAAAGATGCATTTTCTAGTAAGATTTTATTTTTTTTTTGGTTCAGTGACACAATATAACCTGTAACTAACATAAGTAATAATATTGGAATTCATGGAATTTTCACAGTTAATTGAATGTGGTTACCACATTTAATGTATTATAGTCTGTCTGGAAGCATTTTTTATGTGGGCAGGGGTAGGATAATGAAATACTGATAGCTTTTATTTTCTTCTACCTTAAGGTACCTCCTCATTCATTTATCTTTCTTTGACACTGCGTGAGATCCTGTTTATTAAGAATAATGCCTGGAAGTTGGCAGTTATATTCTGTATGAGTGCGTTAATTTCTTCCAATATGCTGTGAGATTGTCCTCACAGGAAATAAAGGGACTTTTTCCCATGTTTAGTATACTGAACTATTACAATAGTCAGACCGGACAGAAACAATGGGAAGGAAAGTTTCCTGTTTTGTGGTTGTGTGCAGATTTTGAAGAGTTCTTCGATCTCAAGGAAGGTAAAGTTTTCTTCAGTCAGTGCAGAGAATTGTTTTTCGTTAGTGTGTGATGTTGCTGTGATCTCTATTGAAAAGCATATCTCAGTGGTTCACTCTCTTAAATGTTTCCCAGGCGATTCACTATCCATTGTACTTGATTACATTTCAGTATTTGCATTTAAAAGTAGTGAAATTCAGGAGAGAAAGCTTAAACTTCTATCTTTATAAACACTCAAATATATTGTGCTATGGTTAGGAATGCTTTTGGTTAGGTGAAATAAAATTATATTAAGTAAACTTCATGTTTGCATCACAGTCAACAGTCTTCATGTTTGAGCATGATTCTAACCTCCTCAAAAGGGAATGGAGCAGAATATGAATATAGCAGATTCAGAAGCTTTTCAGAATAATAAAAAAAGAATTTGAACTGCAGAAAAGAATTGTTGCTCTAGTTTTGTGCTTTTGAGCTGCTATTCCAGGAGGAAATTGGAGAAAGACAGTGGATCAGTGACTCAACAAATACAGTGATGAAAGTTTCATACAAAGCTGAGGGTAAATTACATTGATACTGCGACAGTAGAAGCAGTGGGTTTCTGCAAATAGGGGAAGACATCTGACTCCTGAAGAAAAACACTGCAGAAGCCTATTAAGTCAAGATTTGGTCTGATGCATGTCTTTCGGTTCCATATATGTATATTCAAGACACTCCTATGAGTTGGTTGAGTTGATTTTTTTTTTTTAACCACTATTAAAGGTTATTCTAATTGGAATACTTGAAAACAAAAGTTTAACAGGAGCCATAATGATGGTACAAATAATTCATCATTTCATTTGATAGATCAAGTGAAGAAACATTCCTTATTTTTTGCTAAATGAAAAGCTTTTACTAAAAGTAAAATTCTGTTTTGTTGTTATAGTGGTTTAAACTTGTAATCTGCTACAATATCAATTTTTAAGTCAAAAATAAGTTCACTAGTTAGTGTTCAGTCTCTAAGTTCTTAACTCAGATTTTATAATGCAGTTGTCAAATTAGGATATTTGCAATCTAGTAAAACATACATTTTTCCAAATTCTTCTGCAGGGAAGTTCTTCACTGAAAAATGATTTTTTTAAATGGAATCCTTTCAGACATTTTCTGCGGTTGGATTCCTATTTTTCATGTAGATCAATAAAAAGGAATTGCCTTATTTTCTGAAGTTCCTGCTATTTTTCTGTCAGTCCTATTTTGCATACAAATGCCACTTTACAACAGTTATCAGTGGCAGTGTTACATAAAATATTTGATTCCCCTGCCCCTTACATTTAGACTAATATTATATAGGTTACTATATTGGGTATGTGTGTCCAAGTGTTGCTTTCTACTGGTAACTGCTGTGCCATGAAAAATGAAGTTAATTTGAGCATCATGAGAAAAATGTGTGCTGGTAAAACTGGATTAATTGGTTTTATTGTATTACAGCAGCTTTCAGCACAGAAAATACCAATGAGTTTTTGCACTTGTAACTTTTACTAGTAAAGAAATTCAATAGCTAGATTTCACAGAATCACAGAATCACAGAATCACAGAGGTTGGAAGGGACCTCTGGAGATCATCTAGTCCAACCCCCCTGCTCAAGCACGGTCACCTAGAGCACGTTGCACAGGATTGTGTCCAGGCAGGTTTTGAATATCTCCAGAGAAGGAGACTCCACAACCTCTCTGGGCAACCTGTTCCAGTGCTCTGTCACCCTCACAGTGAAAAAGTTTTTCCTCATGTTCAGATGGAACTGCGTGTTTCAGTTTGTGCCTGTTGCCTCTTGTCCTGTCACTGGGCACCTCTGAGAAGAGTCTGGCCCCATCCTCTCTGCACCCTCCCTTCAGATACTTGTACACATTGATAAGATCCCCCTCAGTCTTCTCTTCTCCAGGCTGAAGAGTTCCAGCTCTCTCAGCCTTTCCTCATATGGGAGATGCTCCAGTCTCTTAATCATCTTAGTAGCCCTCTGCTGGACTCACTCCAGTAGCTTCATGTCTCTCTTGTACTGGGGAGCCCAGAACTGGACACAGTGCTCCAGATGTGGCCTCACCAGGGCTGAGTAGAGGGGGAGCATCACCTCCCTCGGCCTGCTGGCAACACTCTTCCTGATGCACCCCAGGATACCATTGGCCTTCTTGGCCACAAGGGCACATTGCTGCCTCATGGTTAACTTGTTGTCCACCAGCACTCCCAGGTCTTTCTCCACAGAGCTGCTTTCCAGCAGGTCAACCCCCAACCTGTACTGGTGCATGGGGTTATTCCTCCCCAGGTGCAGGACCCTGCACTTGCCTTTGTTGAACTTCATGAGGTTCCTCTCCACCCACCTCTCCAGCCTGTCCAGGTCTCTCTGAATGGCAGCACAGCCCTCTGGTGTATCAGCCACTCCTCCCAGTTTTGTATCATCAGCAAACTTGCTGAGGGTGCACTCTGTCCCTTCATCCAGGTCATTGATGAAGAAGTTGAACAAGACTGGACCCACTACTGACCCCTGGGGGACACCGCTAGCTACAGGCTGCCAACTAGACTCTGCACCACTGATCACAACCCTCTGAGCTCTGCCATTCAGCCAGTTCTCAATCCACCTCACTGTCCACTCATCTAACCCACACTTCCTGAGCTTGCCTATGAGGATGTTATGGGAGACAGTGTCAAAAGCCTTGCTGAAGTCAAGGTAGACATCATCCACTGCTCTCGCCTCATCTACCCAGCCAGTCATTCCATCATAGAAGGCTATCAGATTGGTTAAGCATGATTTCCCCTTGGTGAAGCCATGCTGACTACTCCTGATCGCCTTCTTTTCCTCCACATGCTTGGAGATGGCCTCCAGGATGAGCTGCTCCATCACCTTTCCCGGGATGGAGGTGAGGCTGACTGGCCTGTAGTTCCCTGGGTCCTCCTTCTTGCCCTTTTTGAAGACTGGGGTGACATTGGCTTTCTTCCAGTCTTCAGGCACCTCTCCTGTCCTCCATGACCTTTCAAAGATGGTGGAGAGTGACCTAGCAATAACATCCGCCAGCTCCCTCAGTACTCGTGGGTGCATCCCATCAGGGTCCATGGATTTGTGGGTGTCAGGTTTGCCTAAATGATCTCTAACCCATACTCCTCCACCAAGGGAAAGTCTTCCTTCCTCCAGACTTTCTCTCTTGCCTCCAGGATCTGGGGTTCCTGAGGGCTGGCCTTAGCAGTAAAGACTGAAGCAAAGAAGGTATTCAGTAACTCTGCCTTCTCTGCATCCTTTGTCACCAGGGCACCCACCCCATTCAGCAAAGGGCCCACATTTTCCCTAGTCTTCCTCTTGCTGCTGATGTATTTGAAGAAGCGCTTCTTGTTGTCCTTGACATCTCTAGCCAGATTTAATTCCAAACGGGCCTTAGCCTTCCTCGTCGCATCCCTGCATACTCTGACAGCATTCCTATATTCATCCCAAGTGGCCTGTCCCCCTTTCCACTTTCTGTAGACTTCCTTCTTCTGGTTGAGTTTTGCCAGGAGCTCCTTGCTCATCCATGCAGGTCTCCTACCTCCTTTGCTTGACTTCCTACTCATAGGGATGCACCACTCTTGAGCCTGGAGGAAGTGATGTTTGAATATTAACCAGCTCTCTTGAACGCCCCTTCCTTCTAGGGCCTTAACCCATGGGATTCCTCCAAGTAGGTCCCTGAAGAGGCCAAAGTTTGCTCTCCTGAAGTCCAGGGTTGCAATCCTGCTTAGTGCCCTGCCTCCTCCTCACAGGATCCTGAACTCCACCATCTCATGGTCACTGCAGCCAAGGCTGCCCCCGACCTTCACATCTTCCACCAGCCCTTCTTTGTTTGTTAGTACGAGGTCCAGCAGCACACCTCTCCTCGTTGGCTCCTCCACCACCTGTGTCAAGAAGTTGTCACCAATGCTCTGCAGGAACCGCCAGGACTGTTTGTGCCTAGCTGTGTTGTCTTTCCAGCAGATATCGGGGTGGTTGAAGTCCCCCATGAGAACCAGGGCCTGGGATCATGAGGCTACTTCCAGCTGTCTGTAGAAGGCCTCATCGACTTCCTCATCCTGATCAGGTGGCCTGTAGTAAACACCCACAACAGTGTCACCCATGCTAGCCTGCCCTTTGATCCTTACCCATAAGCTCTCGACTCGCTCTTCATCCACCCCTAGGCACAGCTCAATACATTCCAGTTGCTCTCTCACATAAAGAGCAACTCCACCACCTCGCTTTCCTGGCCTGTCTTTCCTAAAAAGCACATAGCCATCCATGACAGCACTCCAGTCATGCGAGCTATCCCACCATGTCTCTGTAATGGCAATGAGATCATGGCCCTGCGACCGCACACATATCTCTAGTTCTTCCTGTTTGTTCCCCATGCTGCATGCATTGGTGTACAGGCATTTCAGGGAGGTGATCGAGCATGCAGGTTTCCCAGGAGGGGTGCAAGAGGATCCTCCATAGCCACATCCCATGCGTACTTCCCTGGCTGCATTCACCTGTTGGAGGCATCCTGACTTGAGCAGTCTTTTGCCAACTACCCTGGCACTAGAACTCTCCCCTTCCCCCGTCTTTCCTAGTTTAAAGCCCTCCTTACCAGGTTGGCCAACCTGTTGGCAAAGACCCACATGCCCCGCTTCGTGAGGTGGATCCCATCTCTCGCCATCAGTTGTCGATCTTCAAACAGGGTCCCATGGTCGTAGAAACCAAAACCCTGTTGCCAACACCAGCGGTGCAGCCAGTCGTTAACTTGGAAAGTCCGTCTCCTCCTCCTCTCATCCATCCCCCTCACTGGCAGGAGGGAGGAGAAGATGACCTGGGCTCCCAGACCCTTGACCACCATCCCCAAAGCTCTGAAATCCTGCTTGATGGTCTCCAGTTTGCCCTTGGTGTCATTAGCACCCACATGGAAGAGCAGCAGTGGGTAATAGTCTGAAGCGTGGACAAGCCTTGGCAGTCTTTGCATGACGTCTCGTACACGAGCCCTGGCAGGCCACAAACCTCTCTAGACATGAGGTCAGGTCAGCAGATAGATGCCTCCGTCCCCTGCAGCAGGGAGTCCCCCACAACAATCACCTGCCTCTTCTTCCGGGCGTTCCGGCAGGGCACAGGGTCTGTTGTCCCAGGTACTTCCCTTGCAGCCATGCCCATCTCCTCCTCATCCTGGAGGGCACTAAACCTGTTCTTCAGCTTCAGGTCTTCAGGAGGAGTAGGAGCCTTTCTCCTCCCACGAGCAGTGACCAGTTTCCAGCCTTCTTCTACGATGTTATGATGTACCGTTTCACACGGCACAGAGCCCTCTGGCAACTCCACTGCTGTGAGGGGTTGGGACTCCTGAAGCTGCACAGTCTCCAAGAATACCCTATCTCTTGCTCCGCTTCTCGGATGCTGCACAGCCTACTGACCTCCTCCTGTAACTCCCTTACCTGACGACACAACTCGCCAACAGCAGCACAGCTCCTGCAGGAGAGCTGACTGCCAGCCCAGGCCTCCCGGAGAGGCCCCAAGCACTCCCTGCAGCCTGAGACCTGTAGGGCTGCATCTGCTGTCAGAGGGTCGGTCTGGGTCGCAGCCTCTGACACAGCAACTCCAACAGCCACTGGGGAATGGGCTCTGTGGCGTGTCACAACCATACTTGAGGAAACCTACACCACAGGGAACAGAAACGAAGGTTCCTTTGTGCACCCTTCTGTACAAACTGCTGCATCTGTTCACTGCCTCTGGGAGCTGCACTCTGGGCCTGGCTCTTATATAGGCCTCTCCCTAGCACTGGCTAAGAGGGTGCTTGACCACCCTAATCAAGGGCCACTGGGATCAAAGGCCCCAACTCCCTCTGGTCAGGGGCAACCCAGAAAGCTCGTTAGCAGCAGCCACTCCTAGCTATAGCTTTTCCCACGAGCTTTTCCCAGGAGAAGTCAAGGCCTCCTGCAGTTGTCCTTGCCTAGCTTCCCCTTTCCTGTTCACAGCAATCACCTTCTAGTTCCTTGGGGGTCCTCAGGAAGCCCACAACTTCCAACAAGATCCTCAAGTTCTAGTCAGAGCCCAAACACTGCTGTGCAAACTGCTGCCTCTGTTCGCTGCCTCTGTTAGCTGTGCTCCAAATAACACCATTTGCACCAAATGGTATTACAATATGAAAAATTAAAATATGATAATCTTTTTAATATTATGCATTTGATCTTTTTACTGAAAAATCCCCAACTTTTAGTATATTTTTAGAATCTATATCTGGTGTTTCCTAATAAGGCATATTTATATAAATTTGAAAACTGTGTAGAAGAGTGAACTCGAATTGCCAGAGGGTTCCCTCTCCCCCCAAAACACGGTAAGCCTTTTAAAAATTAACATGACATCTCGAATTCAAATCATATGTTTTGGAAATTAGTGGTTTGGTTATGTGACTGCAAGGTTGGAAGAATTCTTTCATATAAAAAGATTAAAGAACCCTTTCAACAATAAAATAAGATTAAAATGTAAATGGAATAATACCATCTATTTTTCATCACTGTTCTTTTAGTTGTTGCCACTTTTTGTTAGTGCTCCTCTTTTACACAAAGTAGTTAAACTTTGCTTGCTGTCTCTTCCCAGACCCTCACCTAAAGTGTTCAAAGAATGCAGCTTTTCATTCAGTACTCTCTGACAGAGCAGACTGCTCTTTCAGTCCTCCCTTTTCTGTGTCTGGGGATAGAAGGGTGCTTATCTTACAGATTTCACGATAACAGTGGTAATGGGTGTTCGATAACTGTAGAGGGGTTGATGAACATCCAGCAGAGCATAATATGCTGCACTTCATGATGATTGACACTTTCACCATTTCATTAATATTATTTATAGTATCAACTGAAAGGTACCTCTGTGCTGCCTACCATCAAGATGCTTTCACTCAAGTAGGCATTTTGAATTAACTCATCAGAAGAACTTCCATACTGGGTTAGACCAAAGATTTATCTAGCTGGTTTTCAACAGTGATCATTGCAGAAATGCGAAGAAGAGTATAAAAACAGGTCAGGAACGTTTCATGCTTTTTAATGCTCTCCCAGAATCTAATCACTTGTGGTCCCTTGTGGATGCTTTTAATGGGAAATTAGAGGTATTCATCTGCAAGATTGCAGCGTGCTTTTTAGGTATAGCTTGGCTAGTGTTTGGCTATAGTACTTTGTTTATAAATATCGGCATGTGGCTGCAGACACACGTGATCTGTCTTTTTTCTATTGCTATTAGGTGGATTGATCTGCCTGTATCATGATTACTCTTGACTGACACACAAGAAAGTGCTGGGCTGTCACAACAGTAAAGTTTTTAGCTGCAGTGTAAGAAAACCCAAATGTTTATGAGGACTGTGGAACAAGCCTATAGGGATCTGCATGATAAAAAATAGTCCTTTCCAGTGAAAATGTGCAGCAGGACTTAGAGAGGTTTCAGAAAAGCACCGGTGAAGTTCAGTGTCTATGCAGAATTTCACAGGCCCAGCTGCCTTGAATTCCATTGAAAATTGGTGACTCCGCATTTTGTTCACTGTAATGCATCTGCATTTTTGATGTCAAATGTGCATCTTCCCCTCTTTTTTCTCCCTCCATAACCAGGCTGGTTTTGTCACTACAATCTGTTCTAAGCTAATAGTGAGGTCTGTAAGTTGATACAAAAGGGACATACAGGTGCAGACTTTGTTCTGTGAAGTGGATGAAGAAAAAGCTCCTACTCAATCTCTGCAAGTTTCATTTGTTCCATAGCAGTTGTCTTTTGTTAGTTAATTTGTTGCTCTTTTTTCTTCTAGAAGCTCTCAAGGTTTTGATTCTTTACCTGAAGTTGTTTGCTTATTTTCAGCATTTATTGTTCATCTTAGTTGCATTACAAGTTTGAGAGATCACCGGTCTCTGCTTTCTAGTCTTAGGTCATCTACGTAGTCTTGAGCAAGTTACTTTGTTTGTGTTAAACGAAGATGTCTGATAGCTGAATCAAACAACTTTTGCTTAGTGCTCATATTTGAGATTTTATTTCACTTCCACCCACGTAGCATTGCATAATGAGAAGATGCTGTCAGCCCTTTGTCTGCGAGAGAGAATACATTGCCAGTGAAATGGAAGTAGTTGGTGGCTCGTAAAACAAAGTTTTACCTATCTGCCAAGTATAATTTGGCTCATGACTGCAAGAACTGCTAGATATAAACAGGATTTTGGTAAAATGATATTTTGTATCTAAACTGTTTGTTCTTTGTATACAGTTGTCTTTGTTATGTACCATGGCAATAAAGGCTGTAATGGCTATTCCATTCCATTTCCTGTTCCTTAGCAGCCACCCAGCAGCTCTGGACTAAAACAGTGCATCAGTCTCTGACCATTTGCCTCTAAATGTTTTAATGTTACAGAGTAAACCTCTCTAGGTAGGTTGGCTAGTAGCAACAGAATTAAGCATTTGCTATAGTTACCCCAGGGACTTCCAAAAGGATGTTAACCCTTTATTCTCCAATATATTGAAATTTTATTTACTTATTTTTCCCTTGCGGGAGACACTATTGTTCTTGATTAAGAACTGGAGTTAAGAGCTAAGTGCGTCATTCAGTGACAGTAGGGCAGCTATAGCTTTACTCTGCACTATGGATGGGGAACAAATACTGAATATTGAGTATTACTGTTGCAGTATGAAGTCTTGTATAATGAAAGATTTGGGATTTTTTGGGGGCTGATGAAAAATGTAAATTGCAAATTTGCTACATGTAACTGAATCTTAAACTCAGTGAAGTGGGATCAATTCACTTCTAAGGCTTGGAGTGAAAATGAAACATTAGTGCAATCTTGAGGTAATATTTTTGGCCTCTAAAAAGCTTCTTTTAATACAATAAACGCTGAGATTTTTAGGGGACTACTATCTTGCCTGAATTTTCAGAGGAGTATCTGGAATGACATTGCCAAACTTCAAGTACAAGCTCCTAAGCATCGACTTTCTCAAATTTCTGTTTAGCTGAGATGTTTTCATGGAATTTTTAATTTAGACAAAGGCCTTCCCTAGTGTGGAAGACGTCTAGATTTTATCTACCTGGGAAAAAATGGAAGTTAGTAACAAATTGTTTTTATAAGGAGAAGCAATAGGCAAACATAAATGCAGATGATGGGACAGTGCCACAAATATATCTCTTCATGTAATGGAATCTTGTATTTTTAAGGGACCTGCGCGTTTGGCTCAGGAGCAGCTCTGGCCTTGTTAGCACCTCTGTTGCTGTGTCTGGAGGAGAGGTCAAAAGTCCCTGTCATTGTACTCAGCACATTTGAGTCTTCCTGTGCATCTTGTGCTGCTTCCCCAAAGATTAGAATATTTCAGTTTCTTTCCAAAACATGTTGATCCTATTTTCACAGAATCACAGAATGGTTGAGGTTGGAAGGGACCTCTGGAGACCATCTAGTCCAACCCCCCTGCTCAAGCAGGGTCACCTAGAGCACGTTGCACAGGATTGTGTCCAGGCAGGTTTTGAATATCTCCAGAGAAGGAGACTCCACAACCTCTCTGGGCAACCTGTTCCAGTGCTTTGTCACCCTCACAGTGAAGAAGTTTTTCCTCATGTTCAGATGGAACTGCCTGTGTTTCAGTTTGTGCCTGTTGCCTCTTGTGCTGTCGTTGGGCACCACTGAAAAGAGTCTGGCCCCCTTTTCCCCTTAGAGTATTGCAGATCTAAGTATAATAATAATAAATTATTAATTCTTTGCCTTCCAGGAAAGCCCATGCTCTCAGGATGAGACAGCAGTGTCTGGCGGCAGTACTTGCTGGCCTCTACTTGGTTGTCTCCTTCTTCCCATGATATTTTTGTTACTGACTCTATTCTCTAGTTAGGGAAAGTGGTTACCACTGGTACTATCACATCTAGGCCTTGGGTGTGAAGGCATTTCATACCATTTTACCAATAGGATTCTACTTCAATGGACAGTCATATGCAAATAAATGTTGCCCACTGTTTCTGGTATAATGTCTTTAATTCTAATTTATACATATCCCAAAATATTATGTGGATTGTAAAGCCATGATGACTCATGACCAAAACTCATGTATGAGTATAGTTGTTTATCACATTTTGTTACAGAAACATACCACTAAACCAAATTTTAAACCTTTAATTTTTCTCCTTTATTTGGAGTGTTGTATATTTTAAGTGAATTTTCTGCCCCCCTCCTTTTTTTTTGAAAGCTTGCACTCTAAAATTTGTTAATATCTTACTGATATTTGAATTTAGGTTCCATATTTTATATCAGTAGAAAAAGAGTATTTTGTAGATGCTACTTGTCTCTTTGTTTAAAAGTGAACAATAAACTTGCTCAGAAAGCACTATAGACCAATGGTAATTGATGTTTTTGAGCTTGAGAGCTAAAGATACTTCTTCAAAAGATTTAAGGGCTAAAGTCAGTCCTTGCAGAATATTCTGTGATAAATGGTGCAAATAGATTTGAAAATCATTGTGAAATCTGTAACTTTTAGTTCCCTGTAATTGGCAGAGTCCATAGTAGGCATAAACCTGTCATTCCTGATTCATATGTGACAATATGCCTCTGACTTTCTGTAACTGTCTCTTGTGCCTGTCAGTATTCGCACAGGCTGCCTCCAGGGTACAGGGAAGGAAAAGTTAGCGGTCCATGTGGGTCTGTTATTTCTAGCTGATAATTAATCTCCTGAAAAACAGGGATAATTTTCATAACTTAGGTCATTCCATAGCCTGATGCTGTGCCAGGGCGAGGACAAAGACCTGAGGAACCATACTGCTGGTTAATTCTGAGATTCTCTTCTTTTATTCCCATTCCCTTTGGATCACTGTGTATGAGTGAACTGAACCTTCCTTTGGTCTTGTAAAAAACTGTTTTGCTCTGCCTAAGTCTCCCCTCAGCCTATTATGAAAGCATGTTTTGCTATAACTAAGACAGTCTCACCTTCCTCCACTCTCATGCAGTAGGTAAGTGGAGGAACAGCAACATGAGGGGACACTGAATTTCCCAGGATATTCCTAGTTCACATTACTGCTGCTTCTGGTGTCAAATTAAAGCAGTTTAAGTGACAGCACTCTCATTTCTCCCAGACATTCACGGAGGGATAGGACTTAGGCAGACCATCTCATCTGAAACTGTGTGTACTTACACTTGTTAGACTGCTGTTTAGAATTTGGCCATCTGGCCTTGAGGATTTTAATATTGCTGATCTAGACCCACAGAGGCTCAGATTTTTTGATTAAAAAAAGAAGTCTATGTCCAGTTTCCCTTCAATGGGAAATAATAGCTTCAGTGATCAGTTCTTTGAGATTCTGCAAGAATGAAAATAAGAATTTAGACTGCCTCTAATTTTCTCAAAAACAAGCTTTTGTGCAATAAACTTCTAAATTTGTACACTCATATTTATGAAAATTCTGTTAATTGGAAATGACAGAAAAACTCAAACTTTATCTTAGATTTTGGATTGCGGTAGGGAACAGGCCATTGATCCTAACGTAGATCAGTTTTATTTCCAGTTTATTTTCTTTTTAGATAGAGGGAGACAAATCACTGTTAAATTAGTACAATAAAAGCAGAATTATGGTTGTGTATATGTGTATATACACATGTAGGTCTGTCCTAACTTGAGGCATCCACTATAGGTGCCTATTTTGGATAGTCAATGCAGGGAGAGAACTTTCCTCAAAGACGAATTCAGAGCATCTTGGTTAGGTCTTTCTGGAGTCTTTCTTTCTTTTGCTCAGTTATCATATACATTTAAAGTTAAATGGTGTAAATGCCATTTTTAATGCTGACAGTTTTTTCCTTTGTATGATCCATTTTTCTTTTGTGAGGCCACTTCTTCAGGAGCCAAGATTTCCCTCAAATTTGTCTATAATTTTTCATCCTTATATTTCTCTGTAAAATTGTTCTTATACTGAAGAAAAACCCCTTTATTCTATATATTCCATTTTTACTTCCAGTATTTTTTGTCTGTCCGTAGTATAGCTAAGATGACTATCTAATCATCTCTCTTTGGTAACAATGCAAAATTGAATTCATTAAGTGAAGATGAATAGAATATTTAACAGTTTGCAGAAGAAAAGAGTACTTAATGTCTGTTGTTCTAAAAGCTCACATGAGCTACTGTATGTACTTCTGGCTCAAGAAAAGCACTAAGAATTTAACATTATCCTGGAACTCTAGTGATGGAAGCACTTTGTCTTTGTTTAAATAAATATTTACTTTCAAAGTCCAAATTTACATTAGCTAAAAAGAATGTTAATGTGTATTGTAGATTATGTATTCTGATTTTGTATCTGCTGGATAACACATAAGGGATCAGTGTTCTCAAAATGCCACAGTTTTTCTGAGGTCTGCATGTTATTTATGGTACATTCAGGCTTCAATTATTTGGAACAGCTAGAATTCAAACCATGCTGTTCCTATCAATGGTGTCACTTTTTGGCTATGGGTAAGTATTCTGATGACTGTCATCAATAATAGAATTGTTGTTATATGAAATGCAAGGAGAACAGAAGCTGACTGATGAATACTATGGCAACTGCTACTGCTGCCAATAACAAATTACAGAATAGTCTTGGGTGTGTGGAATTTTCTCTTTTTAGCTCAAGCATTTAAATAATTACAGATAACTTTAAATTTGAAAGTGTGCCTACGGACTCTGGAAGGTATCTACAGTTTCCTGAATTTGGTTAGAGAAGTATCATGAAGGATGATTTAGCCGTTTCCTGCTGATGTGTCTGAAATGCTGAATCTCTAGCTACTTCTGTCTAAGATGGATTGGCCTGGCATAGTGGAAAAAAACACTATATGAAAGCTGAACTAGTATGAGAGAGTCTAGCTTTGGATACTGCTGGGGGAAAGAGAAGTAGGCTTGAGTTGCCTTGGTTGAGATACTATGTGGGAAATGGATAAAGTAGAGGCTCCTTGACTTGAAGGTACTTTAGGTAAAACATAGCAACAGGGTAAGAGAGAACACAGTGCTTAAGGCCTTAAAATAGTTTAATTGCAGACTCGTGCCATTGAGTAACATGGATAATATATGCTTTGAGTAACATGTATACTATATGTTCTATGTCAGCGAAAGGTAGTTAGATAGTGCTTTATTCATTTTAAACTAAAAATACTCATTTCACCTCATGACATAGTATTTAATTACAATGTCTGTGTGTTTTAATAATTTTTTTTATTGAGAAAGTATGATGGTGCTGACTCTTGTGTAGCACACTATGTTGTAACTTTGTTCTATATGTATTTAAGCAGTCAGCACAAATGAAGAGTTTATTGCTTTATGGTGAAGCCAATAAAGCACACTATGTTTTCTTGTAATAAATGGGTAAGATGCAAGGATAGAGTTCTGTATGTGTTTGGTTGGGAAACTGGCACCTTCATATTTTGTAGAAGTGAATTAAACGGGAGGTAGAAGAAAGCAAGGTGCAGGATGTGGTGGGGATATTGTCTTTTGCCTTTTCTGTTCTGTGCGAATCCAGTCAGTCTGACCAAATGAAAAGCTCGGAAACGCTCAGACTCGGTAGAGGCTAATTAGAAGCCTCCACCATTGCTGCCCATCGATTCTGTTTGCACTCCGTGTTCTTGGCACCCAGCACTCTGTGTACTGGTTTCACTGTTCATCTGCCATTTCTGCGTAGCAGCTGAGCATATCCCATTCCAGAGCCACTGGCCTGAGCTGGATTTTCCCAGCAGCTACATCTCTGACAGCCTGGACCTCTCTGATAACAAGCCTGAAAGTTGGGCTGGAAAAGACTTTGTCCTGTACTTTCAGTGCCTCTTCTCCTACTCACCAGAAAGTGGGATCGAGGAAAAAGACTTAAGCTGGATTCATCTGCTACTCAGATGAAGCAATGTAATAAGTAAGGAGAAGTAAACAGTATAATGCAGGTGATTTGAAACAGAGTGGTTGGAGTGTGTGTGGATAAATGCAGGATCAATAAGAAGGGGTATTAAGGCAGAAATCAACAGAATTGTGAACAAGGGATGAGTGACAGAGTGGAAAAGAAATAGCAAGGGCAGAAAGACAGATCGGAAAACCCAGTAAATTTAGGCAGAAATCAATACATAGGAACACTTGAGTGCACTCTGCTTAAAAACTTGGACTCAAAGTCTTGGTTCCTAGGTCATCTTGTTTGTTCCTTGGCACTGTGAAACAGTGAGAAAGTGTGCCTTCTTGATCTGGTGAACTCTGAAGATTAATCTGTTATTACTACCAGTTTGTCTATTGAAATAGAGATTTCTGCTCTGAATGTGAAGGCTAATGACTTATGCAGAGCTGAGTATCAATTTACATGGCAGAATGTATTATTTTTTCAGTTTAAAAAAGATATTAAAACAATTACTAGAGGTTAGCATACTTTGCTGGTGTCAAGTAAGCAGGGAGGGATAGGACAAGATCAGTCTTCATTGCAGTGTTGGTGGCTGGTTTCCACTGAGGTGCTGCTAACTTTGTCATTCCTCCTCTTAGTTGTTTTCACTTTCATCTTCAGAACAACTTTTCTTCCTTATAGGGTCTACTTGGTATTGTAGATGAAGACAAAACCTGTGCAACAGTGTTGTGAAATTGGGGTCACATAGGGCAGTCCCTGTTCTCTCCTTTCAGTTAGCTGAAATACTAATCCTGAGTCTGCTTCTTGCCATGGTCATATCTTTGCAAAATCTGGGCGTAGTCAAGCAACAAGCAGGGAATATCTATTACACTGAGGTTCTGTCATGCGACATGGTTTGACACGTCCCAGACACCACTCTATTGTCACGTCACACATGGAATGGGAGAGATTGCAGTTAAAGTCCATTGCTCTTACACCATAACTTCTGATATGACATGTTCCTCTAAAGACAGTTTTGAGTCTTGTATCTCAACTTTTGACAAAGCACCTTACATATCACATATGGTTTTGCTGCCTGATGCATCTCAAACAATGGAATAAAGAGATCCCACATGTTGGATGGACAGAGAGGAAATCGGGGAAGCTACCTCTGAAGTCATAGTGGTCCTGTGCTTGCGGAAGGTTTCTCCCATGTTGTGGAGATCAGTAACGTTCCTCACACTAGAAGCTAGAAAGTTCCTTGACATTTTGGAATTGATCTGTTGTGGTCTTCAAATGTTACTATTAAGTTAGTGCAGGTTATTTGAGATGTACTAGAGTAAACTTTCTTAGGAAATGGGGATGCTTTTTTTTCTGGATAGTTAAGCAAAGTAGAAGTGTTATTCTTTAATGAAAAAAGGCAATAATAAAAAGAAAGCCCAAGGGGCTAGTAGTATTTACTACTGAAATGAAAATACATCTGCATAGTTACTTTGGGTGGATCTATAAAAAGAACTTTCCTCCTGAAACAGGAAAACTTGCATATTATATTAAGTAGTTTCGGAGAACTAATGTGATAAACTGGAATTTTATGCTAAAAAGTTTATTAAATTCACATTTTAAATGAAAGAAGACCATTACTATAATACTCTGTTAAAAATGGTAATAATTTTCAGTTTTACTGTTTTAAGTATGTGTAGGCAACATTTAGAGAGGTGTATTATCGAAGCTGTTTTAAGTAGGAGTGTCTAAACATACTTAAAATACAGACTGTAGAACAGAGCTGAACAAATATGTATCTGAAACAGACATCATGTTCTGTGAAATTTTTAATGGTCTGTTCTCTATGTCTGACTCTGCTCTTAATTAAAAAAAATTTACTTGACAGCAGTGGGAGCTCGTTCTTTATCCAAATTCATCAATACCTTTATATTTAAAATTTAACTTTTGGGAACTTCTTTGATTACGTAGGACATCTATCACTAATTTTGAAACAAATATAAAATTCCATTAGCCTAAGTAGATTTTGTATTATTTTATATCTCCTGCAAGCTCATTGGCTAATATTACTTTAATCAGAAACATATGGTAGTTCTTACGAGTGAACAGAAAAGTAGTGACCTCGCTGTTAGAGTAATTGTGGGGTAATAAAGTTTTTTGGTTTGTTTGTTTTTTTCTTCTGGATCCAGTATGTCCTTATACAAAAACAAAGTAAAATCTGCATGCACAGCAGGGTACAGAAACCACCTCTCTCTTGAGAAATCCAAACATCTCCGGGCTCAGCAGTGCCTTACGGAAAGTATGCAGAGAGGTCAAAGATCAGTTTAGGGGCCTCCTTACCGAGCGAATTCCTCACACAGGCTGCCTCGCCATTGGCTCCCCAGTTGATTTAGAAAGCAGGAGGGAAAGCAGCAGGATGGAAAGCGCAGCTGAGATCTCTCAAGCGAGCGCATTGGGGGGACTGAATGCCTTTCTGGGTCATGTTCATTTCACAAGCAGGCAGTTGATTCCCCGGGCTCCCTAGCAAAGGAAATGGTGACGGCCCCAGCTGGGGGGAGGAGGAGGAGACAGCGAGGAGGAGGAGGGAATGTGGCTCACGCCATTTCATTCACAAGCACAAGGATGGCAGAGGGCCCAGACTCTTCATAGAAGCCCTGCACAGCAGCTTGCAGTCTAAATTCATGCCACTGATTAGATGCAAAAGTTTCTTTTCACTCACAGCAGCCAATTTGTTCCAGTGAACAGAGAAACATAACATAAAATATAGAAAACACATCGAGTGGTTGCCAGTTTCTGGGCAGATTAAAACCTTTTTTTTCTGTACTTGAAGTATGCTTCCCATGTAGATTTCCCTAATCATGATTTGTTTTCAAAGTTAAACACAATAGCATAGTGAACTCTAGTATGCGCTTGGTATGCTTTGAAACTTTGTTGCCTAGCTAATTAATGTGCTTTCAGTCTGGAGGAGGGGTGGTGGTGGTGCTGGTGGTGGTGGTGCTGTAAAGAGAAAAGCTCCATGGAGAATTTAGAATAAAGCTGTAATAATCAGTGTGATTGACTGTATTCAGCTTTTGTCATTTTTAACCTTGAAAACTGTGCACACATGTTTTTACACATAATGTTTTTGTGTATGTTTCTTAATTAGAATTGTATAATTTTTAATTTGTGTGTTTTCAAGTTATGTTAATGAATGAAAACTGTCTCAATGGAACACAAAACTGTTTCCTGTAAGGACAAAGAATTTTGTAGGCAGTTAAAAAAATTTACAGAAAAAAAAAAGAATTTATTGGCTAATAGTGCTCTAAAGATAAAACTAGTCTGTATGGCTTCCAGAATGAATTTGCTTACCAGCTCTTGAAATATGTAGAGTAAATCATCTTCCACTCTATTACAATAGCTTTGCTGAATTAGAATAGATCTGCAGAGATAGAAATGTAAGCAGAATTTGTCGTGTTATTACTCAAATGCCTGAGTCTTTCTCTAGTTTTGTGGCTGTTCTCCATGATGACTGTCATGTATACAGTCAGATTTGGGTTAGTTTAGGTCTCAGTCATTTTATGAAATGAAATAAAACCAGAATAGATTCTTTTTTTGTGCACTGGAAGGAGTCTGGACTACAGTTTCAAGAGTATTTCTGTCATATTGGGTGGTAGGTAAAGGGTCCTAAGAGTTCTTCCAAACAGCATAGCCAAAAAGATTCAAGTAGTGATACAGTTATGTCTTTGGTGTATGAAAAAAAGTAACTATTTTAAGAAATTAAAGATGATGGTGGATCAGAATAAAAGATCTTAGTGATCTAAATTCATAGGATGAGCTAAGTACTGTGGGGCCCATTCTTCACTAGGTCTGAACAGAATAAAAGGGTGTTTGTTTATTACTACCATCCAAGAACATTTTTCTTCCCCTCTATTGCACTAAGCCATCTGCAGTTTCTTAAAATGCTCAAAAAGGAAATAAATGTCTTCATAACTGAAGTATTTGTGTAGCTATGTTTTGGGTAATCCTTAAACATATGCCACTGTGTTAAAGTACAGTTGAGAGGCAGTATTTAGATTATTTGCACCCAACAGAAAAGATACTCAGGAAAAAGGTACCCCCTAAGTGTGTATGAAAACAAAACAATGCTTATGACAGTGTTCTGGTTGATGATGATTAGACTAATATTTCTGCCTTATTTTTCCAGTGGTAAGAAGTGCTGTAATTGTTAGTGGGGCCCCAATTAAAAATAATTAAGCTTCAGCGTTTTCCTTTCTGAGATATAATTTGGGCTGCAATGATTCTGCAATGAAGTGCAGGGTATTAATTGGATAGGAGTTTTTGCTTTTTAGATATGCTGCATTAAAGAGGTCTCCAACATGTTAATGCTTTTAAATGCAACGTATGATACCTCAGATTCCACAAATCATGAATTGCAGGTTGGAGATTCAACGATATGCATTGAATTGATGAAGCTTGGTGTGTTGATGAAACTATTTAAATTATTTATCCCTCTGAAATTCAACAGGCACGTGCAGAATTTCACCATCCTTTGTACCATCAAAAATACAGGGTCCATAAAACTAGTTGTTTGAGGACTTTTTCCACTGCTTCATTACACTTGGTGTATTACTTCCTTTGTTTTATTTACACATTATACATGTATAAATTTACAGTAAAGAAGACAGATTCTAATCCTACATTATTTTTTCTAGTGATGCTCTGAAAAGTTAAAACTCTCTCTTACAGCTCTGCACAGATTACCTGGCTTCTTATCTACAGAAAGAGAAACAAAAACATGTCTGTCTTCAACATTTGTAAATGTTTTCACCCTCTCAGACGTTTATTCAATGGAGCACCCAAAAATTTGAGCAGAGTATGTTGTTTATTCTTGATAGCGATGATGTATTTTTTACTTACTTTATGAAAGGAACACTGTAATTCACTAAATTTAGTTTCATTGCTTCTGAATGAAGCCTAGGGTTTTTCAAAGACAAAGAGACTTGGAAGACCATATCCTGTTGAAATTCAATATGAATTAGAGATGAGATCCAATTAGGTGTCAGATATTCCTAATAGTAAGACTTCCAAATATTTGCACACTATCTAAAGAAAATTGTTAACAAATGACTCCAGTGCAGAGTTCCCATGCTCTTGCAGTTGATGTAATCAGGAGTGAAGTCTGCTCCTGATCTCCATGCTCTTTGCCAGCACCAAATGTCAGTGGTCTGAGATACAGGGTTGATTGTAACGGTATTTCCAGACAAAAAAAAAAGTCCTGAAACCCCACCAGTTATTTTTCTATCATCCTTCTCCACAGCACTATAAACAACTATGAAAATGGAGGAAAACACTATAATATTTAAAAGCAAAATAAAATTTCAGGGGATTACAATGATTTTTAAACCAGGCATCACTTGGTATCATCATGTTATGTTTAGGTTATACTTACAAGTAGTTCAACTGTAGAAGACTGTGAAAAGATGTAGTTGTGACATCCAGACATTAAGTTTATTCTGTACTATTTCAGTGTAATGACAGTATGGCTATGATTAAAGTATTGTGCTTTTTTTTTTTTTTTTTGCTTTGAGTTGGTTTAAAGCAATAACGTTTGCTACTTGTCATAACGCTGGTACAAAGCAAAGTTTTGTAGTTGTTGGAGTGCCTTCTTTGGACTTAGGAAGTTTTTCTACATCGCTTTTTTTGTGTTAGGTGACACTTTAATCAGAGAGGTGAAAACTGGGAGAAATCTTGAATCTTCCAATTTTGAGGGTTTAAAACAATGCATATAGGTAAAATTATTTCCTTAAGGTAATATTCTAATTGATTCAGTTCCTTGAAAAGAAACTCAAAGAAAGAGATTTGTATTTTTATTTCAAAGATCAATTTATGCTATGGTAAGTGAAAGAAAATCTGAATTTATGGTTAAACTTAATCAGCTTTGGAATTTGGTCCGTAGGCAGAATATTAACATTCTTAAGTTTTTATTTCCTGTCCTAATCTTTCTGTAGCTTCCCTTACAGTGTTGGTTTTTTATTGTTTATTTTTAACTAATAATGCTTTTTAATATATGACCCAGTGGGCAATTTCTGCTGTACAGTGCCTTAAATTGAGCAATTTGTTTACTGTTGCAGCCTGTTCCAGGTTAGTGAAATGTGTCCATACTGGTAAAAATTTTTAACTCTGAAATTTCTGGGTTATATATATGCTTACAAATATAGTCTGATATTCCTAAACAGATAACTGTGTAGATACTGCAAATGTTGGTGATTTGAGGAAACTCTACAGAGTGGTCTGTCTGTAGGACTGTGATCTTCGGTAAAGTGTTCAGGAAGGGCCCACCATTCTGCTATGCACAGCTCCTGGCATCCAATGGAAGCAGTTAACCGTTAGTGTTAGTCTGAGATTCATTACTGTGTGACATGTTTTTTGTAAACTGTGGATTTTTCTTGTAGCTTCTTAGTAATTAAAAAAATGGAAGACAAAGCTCTCTCCAAGCTATGACATAAATTGTCATAGCTAAAAACCACACTTAAAAATCTCTTCATTTCAAAATCAAAAAACTTTACATAAAAATCCATTTAAAAAACAAAAAGTTTCTGGCCCTACGTAAATTCTTATATTTTGCACAATATGATGAATGTCTTCCATTTATGTACTAATTGCTGTGACTAATATTTGTCACATGGTCTTTGCCCTTTCATCTTTTCTGCAGGAAGAAATGAATGTGCAATTGAGTGTTTTGTTTTAGGAGGGTTGTTATGTCTTTTTGTTTAAATACTCTTGTTGCTATGTTCTTGTTAAGGGAATACAAAATCAAAGGAATGCGTTCCGCACTTCAAGCAGAAGGTGACTAAGACAGCGACGTTCCTTATTTCCTGAAGATGTCTCGTGCAAATGTTGACCAGTCTCCAAGATTCTTCTTTTCATATGAATTTACTAGACTCTTACTTGCAGAAAGCTGTATAGTGCCCAGAGAGTGGAAATGTCCATCATAACCATTAGACTAAAGTTTGGCAATCTAGTCAAGGCCCAATCCATGTGTTCTCTTGAAACCATATTAAAATATTATCGAAGGCTAATATAGACAAGGTGAATAGGTGTGATGTTTCTGGTTTATTTTGCTAAAGAGTTGTGTCTGTGTTCTGCACTAGTTGGTGGTATTAGGCACTGAAGACTTCCTATCTGGATATATTACAGTACCATAGATCTGTTGTGGGAATAAGACCTTAATACGCATTCCAGTTGAACATAAGTGGATTTAATAAATTATGCGGCTTTACTCCCCTCAATTTTAATTACTCTTTGTGGAAATAGATCCTTTATAATTACATCTTTTCAGAACTCACTTTTCTTTGCAAAGAATGCCAGCTGGTTTTATATATGTGTAAGTTGTGCTTTGTCACAAATTTGTGGTACTATCCCTATTTTCCCTTTCTCTAGTTTCTGCAACTATGGTGTAGGGAAGAAGCTACATAATGTTGCAAGAGTGTTGTGGAAGCTCAGTGTACAGTTTGTGAAGTATTTCCATACAACTGGATGAAAGTGCTACAGACACGCAATCACTGTTCTCCAAATACTGAGAAACCGATGTTTTCTGCATTTCTTGTCATTGCCAATAATGTAAAAAAAAAAAAAGAAAAAAAAAAAAGAAGAAGCATGCAGTAAACACTGAGTATAGTGTGTGGCTAGATATGTAGCACTGAACTTCCTGGGACCATTCAGAATGTAAACACAGAGCTTTTTTCTGTCTTTGATGGACACCTTAGAAGACCTCCTCAAGACAGTTGTGCCTCATTCACACTGCCTGGACAACAGTGCTTGAGAAGGTTGGTGTGACAGAACACCACAGAATACGAAAGGATCATACACCAAACAAGGCTCCCGTTCTGTTCTCTGGGGCTATCAGCATTCTTTTGAAAACACTGCCTGTAATCTTAAAGTGATTTAAGGACTGCTTTTTTACAGGAGCTGGTATTTTCCTTTAAGATTTCATTTGGATATTTTCTAAGATTTAGTCCAGAACTCCACATTTATGAGTTGGTCTGCTTACTGGAAGCATAACTGACAAATGTGTGAAAGGAGATACAATTGTGTGTTCCCTGATGTTGTGTCACTGGCACTGAGTATGCTCTAGTGTGGCATAGGTGAGAGCATCCTCGACTTCATCTCAGCCAGTAGTTTGTTACCAGCCTCTTACCTTTGAGTTCTCTGATGTAATGCCTCTTTGGAGAGAGGAGTTCCTTTAAAATGGAAGAGGAGTTTGAGTTCCTGCTTGCAACAGCATATTATTCTGGCTGCTTTCTCATGCTTTTCTCTGGGAATGAATCTGAGTGAGATACTCTTCAGGCTTTTGTTTTCACAGAGCTTAAAGTGTTGGACCTTGAAAGTTCCTACAACCTGACTATGTTGTGGGGAAAAAAAGACAGGAACATGCTGCCACTTTTTTCCACTGAGACTGGAAGAGCATATGAAGTACAGTAGTTGCAGGTTAAATTAATACATTTTATCAAGAAATACTCATCTCCAAAATCCTACATTAAATTCTGTGAAAAATAGTTCTTATTGCATCACAATTATCTAATCACACATTTACAAGCTTTTCAGATCCAAATCTGCTATGTTCAGCATGCAGGCCTATGAGATAGATGGTGAGATAAACTCACTAAATGTCAGAGCCATAAATCTGTCACAGTTCAAGATATGAAGCCTTAGAGACTTCAATGCAAAATTAAAAAGATACATCATTGGCTTAGGCCCAGATTTAGTTTTACTGTTGTTTTTCACTGATATGTCTTCCAGAGTTTCTTTTGGGGTATTCTTGATCTGCACCTACCCAACAGAAATGAGAAATTTACTGTTAAAATCTCATAACAGGTGATATAAAATGCATATGCATATATGCATATAATCATTAATATTAGTGGCTTATTTTGGCTGCTGGATGAACTGTCTGTTACTGATGATAGCTTAGATACAACCTTTTCCAACAGAGTAAATTTCAACATTTGACTTATCATACTTTGGCTTGTATAGGCTTAGACTGAGAGTTCATGTCCAAAGAATAAGACTTGCTAAGAGTGTCCGTCCAATTGAAAAATGAATGGCAGTATAGACAGTTTGAAAAATAGATCCTGCATTTCTAACGCAGTATAGCCAAGCCAAGTACTTGGAATGATGAAAAAAGACTTTAAAACAGGTTATAGTGAAATTACTGTAGCCATCTAAATCAAGTTCTAAAAAAGCATTACCATTCAGACTGCATGTGATGAAATGCTACAAGGAATAATAACCTGACAAAATTCAGTACTGACGTTTTATTTTATTTTTTGCTTAGAATAGCCTTATTTAACATCATATAGATAGCATACCTAAAATTGATAATGTGACATATTTAGGGAAAATACATGTCTGAATTCAGTTATTTTTCTGTGAAGCTCTCATGGCATGAGTCCTACAGGAGCAGGACTAGACCATTCAGGTAGAATATGTCATTCATTAGGAAAGCCAAACAAGGGAGCTAATCTGGTATCCGCAATGTCAACAACACCACAAAATCAGAAAATCAGAACTCAGAACAGAATTTTCCCTCAATTGCACTTTCATTTTAATCATATCCTGACTGGTTGCAACTGTAAGGCCTGCTCATTTGAGAGGGTGCATTTAATCTGTATAATGTGATAATCTAGCCTCCATGTAAGGTGGTTTGGCCAGCAAAAGGTTATTCAACTTTGTAACAAATTTGGGTATTTGAGAGTACATAGCAGAAGTTTTTACATTAAGATCCTAAGGTCCCATATATCAGCTTTGACTTCTTCTCTCCCCCCCCCCCCCCCCATTTACTTCTTTGGAAAGCTCATTCAGACTGATTAGGAAGTGTTTACATGTTACATAGAGTTAGGAGAATTCTAAAGAATTGCTGAATGGGAGCATGTTATGAGGTCTTTCCAAATCAGTGTCCCAATTTGGAAGAGCAAATAAAAGTACGGAGTATTATAGAGTAAAGTTGAGTGTTTACAGAATGAGTACTAGTCCTGTTTTCTTGAAAATAAGTAGTCACAAAGGTAAACACTTTTTTGTAAAGCAATACTAGTCACTGTCACCTGTCCACATACCCCCACTGTATGACAGCGTATGTGCCATCTCTGGGCTTCTCACTCAAAGCTAACTGCTAAAATTCTCCATTCCTCTTCCTACTTTAGTCCCTGAAAAAAGGCTTATGTCTTAGCCCCCTTTCTGGCTGAAAACATGCAGTGCAACCTGCTTGCTAATATCACATGGCCAGGAAAATGACATTGCTCATTAAATCCTCTGTGTATTTGCCTCACAGTGTGAGTTTCTGAAGGGAGCTCAGCCAAGAGCAGCTCTGTCTTTACTGTGGATTCAGATTCAGTTTCATCTCCCTCTTTCTGCACGTGGAGCCTTCTTTTTTTCACTTGTCCATTAAGGCTGTTTCTTTAATAGTGATCTGCTGTGCTCTAAGTCAGCAAATTATAAGTCTCGCCTATTTCTGAACGCTTACTCCAGGTCCAGGACGCCGCTGCGTTGGGGCCTCCACCCTCCTTTGTTCCTTAGGTGAACTCTGATTTTTCAGAGTATGCAGGAAATTCAGCTCTTTTCCTTTGGTCCATTTCTTTGGATGACAACGAAAAAGAAGTGTACTTGCCGACTAAAAGGATGGTTGAAAAACAATATCTGGATGTCACCCATCCCTTCAGAAAATGAGACAAGCCCTGTGACGCTTCCAGGAGGAATTCTCTGTCTGTGAACTCATTTCAACTCTCAGGAAGGCATTATAATAGATCTGGAAATTTCCACTGTCTCATATGACAGCTCTGTGTACTATAGCCCTGCAAGATTGGGAAGCATCTCTATAAGGGATTTCTGTTATAAGGGATGTTAAATTTCTCGTCACTTTTCTATTAAGTATGACCAATATGCCTATCTGCCCAGGATTCTGGGAGGAAAGTCTGCGGATATTTGCCATGTAATTGAGCTGGCTTGAAATCTTATTTCTGCTCAGTTGTCTTAGTCCTGGATGCCAGGCTTCTTTAGAGTGTAAAATGTGATGTGTGCTTATTGTGCTTTGCAGAAAATGACAGAGAATATGAGAGAGAAGGAAGTGGTCCCTAATATGAAATGACTTTGTGAGCTCTCTCATTATAGTGTGGGAACTCATGTTCAGCTGATTATCCTGTTATAAGGGAGTTCAGTCTTCTGTGATGACTGTTACATTTTAAAAGTTGTTGCTTTAGGGTTGATCATTGAGAGAAGGCTTACAGAATCTGTGATAGGGATTTAAATTTTTCCCTGCCCCTTGTGTGGTAGAGTTAATCACATTTTCCTAGACTTAGAACAGAATAGCAGAAAAACTTTTAAAAGATAGGAGAATATCTGTTAGTTAGTGAGCAGCATCCTATGTTGATCATCAAAGAGATGTCCTTGCTCTCGTGGCAGAATGAGTTAAAATGATAGTGGCAGTACTAGGGCTGAGTCCGTATTCTGGATTTGTGATTTTCTTCTGCACATGATTTGTTTATCTGTTGATGGTGTAATTTTGGAGAAGTACTGTATTAATGGAAAGGAAATTCCATAAAAAATGTTAAAAGTAGGATTAAAACATAATGTAATATCCATCAAATAGAGGCCTAATTCTAAACTTTGAATCTCTTTATTTGTTGAACCTGCGGTGGTTTTCTCTTTAAATATCAAAGGAACAGATGAACACTTTGTTACCTAGATATCTGCACTGTATGTGGTCAGTGAATGTCCAGTGTATTTAGGATATTTTCCATATAGGTGCTTTTTTCCCTTGCCCTTCTCTAGGCAAACGAATCACAGTTTTGCTTTTTAACTCAGACTTGAGAGAGGATGTGGACCTGTTTCTGCCCTAAAAAATGTCCTGTGCAACTTCTTTGGTATGAGAAAGTATACAGGCTGTATAAGTCTATTCAATGTACAGGAACTTGAATGCTTGCCCTGTTTGGAGGATATGAGCAGAAAGAACAGGAACATGAAATCAAAACACAACAAGTGAAATTATAGTCAGCAAACAGGATGATAACTTTCCAGAACCTTGTCGTATTCTGCTCAAGTTATGTGTTCATGTACGTTCATGCATTCTGGAGCTCTGCTTTTTAACAAGAACAATAAATTCAGCAGTAAATACTACTGAATTACCATTTAGTTAGCTGCTGGAATTTTTTTTTTTGACAGATATAATTGTTTGTGTTTTAGTTGTGTATTCTTCTAGCTAGTTTAAGTCCCTAGCAAACTTGACTAGCCCTTAATGCCATAATTCAGCTATAAATATTTTAAGGATGTGGGCTGTTGTTGCTAGGTAATTGGCCGTACTATTTTCAGATGAAAGGTGAAGGTCAAATCTCTTGGGAATGATGTTTTTGTTTGTCTATAGAGATAGCATCCATTCTATAAATCATTGCACTGCAGTCTTCACAGCAGAAGAGGCTAGAAAAATATTTTAAAGTGAAACTCCAGCTCTTTAAAAAAAAAAAAAAAGCCGGTGGAAAGTTTCTGAGTCTGTGGATTTGGTAACCTTACGTCAATACTTACCCCAGTTTCTGTCACATGCAACTGCAAAAATTAAAGTTTAGCAATTAGTTACTTTTTAACAGGCAGTTTTGGGAAAATAAGATTACACCTGAAAGATGAAGCAAACTGCTTTTCTTTTAGCTTCCTCCTGACAGGATTTCTGCCTTTGTAACATAGTGCCTGCTTCACTTGTGTGCGAGGTATTAATTCTTCCTCTGTTTCTGCTTAAAGTGAACCTGTCTCCCCAGAAGTTTTGTCTCTTTTTGCCCCTTCTCTTCTGGTAGAATTGCGAATACTGCACATCTCGAATGGCATCAGCAGCGAATACCTTGCCTCCCTGGTGCTGGTCCTTTCTGTGAACAGGTTCCAGGGGACAAAGAAAGGTGAAGAGGTTTCTAAGAGGATCATGCGCAGACCTGAAATCTGTCAGACTTGGTCTTGGTTTCAGCTCTCCTCTTAAAGCTATTCCCTAGCTATGATATTGCTACTAAAGCTATTCTGCCTGTATTCTGAAGATAACTCTACCAGTATGTTCATGCAGTGCCATGTCACATATAGATTGAGAGAACTGTATTCTGTTCCTTAAAAGGGGAAGATTGGGCTTTGTCATGTAGGAGCAGTACCTTGCACTAATCAAGAAATGACGAGTGATGCATCACAAATCTGTGTATGGTCACAGTGGCTTTTCTTGCTCAGTTGATAGGCTTGGACATGGCTGACTGGCTGTAAGGTCATGCCTTTAGACCCACGTAAAGCAATCCGCAGTGGTCTGTTATGGACATGAGGAAAACTTGCAGTGGCGTCATTTCCTCAGCTAGGGTAAGGAATGCGGTATTCCAAACTATTGAAAATGCTAGGAAACAATATTTATTTCTGGCTTCTTGATTTCCTGATCCCACTAACACCATTGTTGCCTTGTGTTGTTCCTAGAAGTCTGCTGTCTAGCTGTCTTGGGTTTGGAATGATTTAGACAAACATTTTTATTTCTTCAGAGAATAGGAACCAAAAGTACCTTCCATCTCAGTCATTGGTTCACAACCATTTCATGAAGCAAATAAATCCCCCCAAAGCGTCCCATATCCTTGTGTGACCTTACGTGGGAAGACTCTGTAAGGCTTCAGTTTATTTGTGTAATGAATGAAGTGTCTTGGTAAGCAACAGTATGTTGTGGTAAGTGCTTGGTATTCAGCACTGTCAAACTCCAGTCGAGTATTTACAGATGGCAGTTGCCACCAGTATGCTCTGCTTGTACTTGTCTGCAGTTATGGTAGAGGTTGTTTGGGGAGAGGGGTGATTTACTTGACATTGGGAAAGTTGAATATCTTTTCTTTTTCCCTTTTCCTTTTCTTTTTCCTTTCCTTTTTTCTTTTTCTTTTCTTTTCTTTTCTTTTCTTTTCTTTTCTTTTCTTTTCTTTTCTTTTCTTTTTTATTTTCTTTTCTTTTAAGTAGCACTTTTATGAGCTGTCCCTTTGGACTGTTTGGGGGTGGTAGCTGTTCAGGTACTATTTTTTACATATGTAAAATAAATTTAAGAAATCCCGCAATCCTTTCTGCTTCAAGTGGAGGATGTTTTAAAGCTTTCAATTATATCCTAAAGAATGATGCTACACTTTAGGAAAAGGGCCTTTTTCCCTAAAAGGGAATTATGACCTCCATGTGCATAACATCCTAACTTTCAAACAAAAAATCTCACCAAGGCAGCAACTAAAATTGAACTGTGATTAGATTTTTGTCTTCTGTTCCCTTATAAAAATTAATGAAAAGAACAAAACAAGTCATGCAATTTTCATGTGTTCCTGAAAAACACATGCTTCACAGAAGCTTCAGTGAAACTGTGCAATTATTCTGGGAACTCTTCAAAGCTCAAGACAGATCATAAATCTGTATAAGACCTACAAACAAGAGGGGCTGTGCCTGAATAGGGAAAGGAGAAAAGAAAGGACTAGTGAGAAAAGGAAGTCTGTGATTGGGAAGGACGTTACTCCAGAATGCAGAATGCATCTAGAAGGCAGGATCCAGAACCCAGAATGCATCTAGAATCCAGGCCCATATTTCTTGTAATTCTTAGTTTATTTGACAGTAAGGCAATTCAGCTAATGTAGACAGATTGAAACAGTGTGGCTTTATTCCTGCTGCTGTATTCTGGATGTAAATAGCCTCCTTTTATAGATCACGTCCTTCGTGATCATTGTACCCTTCAAGAAAGGAAATCTTTGTGATGGATGTAAACTGAGTTTAGCATGTAAATATCCTGTGATATAATTAATGTTCAGCAGATGTTTAGATGCCAGCATAAAGAAAAAAGTCAGGGAGCTAAAAAAAAAAGTTGTAATATTAGAAGTTATCATTTTGGATAGTTATCAAGTCAGTAAAGAAATAAAAGATGGAATATCCTCTGCATTTGCACAGTTGACTCATCTTATGAATCAAATATAAGCCAGAAGAAACCAACAATTAATGACACAATATCCATGGAAATTGGTTCATAACCATGTAAGCAGCTGAAAATTCACAAGGCCAGTTCATGACAGGCAGTAGGGACATGTAAAAACCTTTGTTTGTACAAAGCTGTGTGTCAATAAAAGTAACTTAAACCTTGGTATGGTTGTATTCTTTTTGGAATGGAGTTAAAACAACTAACATTGGCATCTAATCTTCAGAAGCCAATGCTTTTCTCATTTACTGATTTCCTCTATATTTTAGTCCTGGTACGAAGTCAAAAATTTGTTTTTCAAGCCAGTCTGCATGACTTGCATTGCTATAATTAATCATGCTTTGTTCCATGGATGATAAAAGGAACAGTTTTTTAAATATTTAAATATTTATTCAGAAATGGGAGTCTGAAGTCCCAAAACATATAAGTATACATGAATCAAAAGTGTACCACCACAGTGTTTCTCAAATACCTATTTTTTCAATAAATAAATGAATTTTAGAAAAATACTTCTAATTTTTAAGCTCAGTTTTAAGCCCATTTCTTGTCATTAGAATATCTTAGATGGGGAATCAAGACTGGTTGTAGTTTAATTCTTTAGTGCTGCAGTAAGATCCAGTTGAATGGATTCCTGTGCTTTCATTGAATGTCAGATTCCTGTGGGATCCTGAATTAGTAGTTTTGGGGATCTGCCCCTGCAACTCTGAGAGCTAATACTGTGACAGTATTAGCAATCTGAACCTCAGTTTACTGCTGCAGCCAGTGTACATCTAAAGCAGACTAACTGTTCAGTTTAGTTGGTTCAACCTATCTAGTTTTGATCATTTCCCAAGAAAAAGGTGAAATTTATGCAACATATGCCAAGAAGAGAAGCAGACTTTTAATAACAAATGTATGTGGTTCAACCTTGAAACTATTTTTTTCAAACCTTCCTGCCTTAAGTAATTACCTAAGGAAATACACTTTTAAGCAGCTTTGATTACCACATATGGGTGAATTCATTCTCTTGTGATGCCCTGGGAGGAGTTCATTTACTAGTTGACAAGAAGATTCCATTTTTGTTCAAATTCCTTTCATTTGGTTTCATTGCCATCCTCTGACAAAAATGGTGTAAGATGCAAGTGCTATATAGGGTGCTTTTCATACTGTTAATGTAGCTTGGGTTTTGTAGACTAGATATTTCCTGGGTGTTTTTTTTTTGGTGCTTGCATTTGTATCATAGTGTTACATTACATTTAACATTCTAAGTGTTTAAGAGTAGTAGTAGGAGTTTTAAGTTTAAACAAATATTAAAGATTTGAAGTTGTTTTTTACAGGTATGCAGCAGGACTGTACTTCTCTATCTGACCATGAGGTTTTCTATGGCCTGATTATACAGCAAGACTCAGTATTATTCTATCGATAAATTGTTTGTTTGCATAACAACATGTCTGTTTATATGATTTTTTTAATACCCACCACTGTCACAGGTATTACAACTAAATTTATTGGTGGTTAAAAAAATACATTATAGATGAAGTTCCTTACTGTCCTATTTATAAACAGATCCAACTGCCTGTGTTTGATTCTCTTGTCATGAAGATTCAGTTTTACACTGAAGTTTTAAAAACTTCACAATCTTACCAAAAGGAAGAAGAAAAAGTATTAAAAGTGCAAAACCCCATAATTTCAGCAGGGCGGGCATGTAGGATATCTGCTTTATTTTTCTGCCAGAATTCAGACATGCCCTCAGGAACACTTGTGTCAAAAACAACTGTTCTGCAAGTCTGTACAGAAGGAAAATTGGTCTTAAGAAAATTCTGCTGTCAGAATGTACCAAGTGTGGGGTATATAATTCCTGATTTTACAATAATTAAAGGTAGATAGGAGAGGGCTTTTCCGAGCTTCAGAAATTCTCAGCTTCTCAGTTTCGTATACTTAGAGGAGAGGTGAGAGTATATATACCTGAGACACCATTATCAGGAAGTTTTTCAAAAGTAGTCTTACTAAGACTTTGAAATATGGCACATAATTATTGCATGGAATGATGCATTGCTGCATATGATCCTGTTAACTTTGTACCATATGACCATGACAGCACATGTCTAAAGAACAAGTAATAGGAACTAGAGGTAGGTATTCCAAACATAGGTGGGTTTCTTTACGCAGTGGAAAGTGTGCCGATTTGGAGCTGATTAGAAAAGGCAATGGTTAGGCTGGTTAGAAAAGGGTAGAAGAGCTTAAATGGGATGTCCCTGCTTTTCATTTGTGGTCAGGAAGGCACTCTTTATACATACTAAACAGTTTCCTTGTAGGTTTTGTGGGGAATTGGAATTAGAATAGAAAACTGCTGTTTCATACTTCTCTCTGCCTCACATTTTTCTTGGCATAAGTGCATACACAAATGGCAGCCAGAATTGGCACTGAATATTGTTTGAGAAGTATACTTTATTTATACAACTTTTGCAATAAAAATTGTAAAATTCCCTCACACTCTAATTCCTAATTAGCATCTACCCACATTAAATGTAAAATAAACTAAAAATTAAAGCCTGTGCAATCTAATATTAGGAAAAAATGTGTTATGGTAGAGTTATGTTTTGAAAACTGAGCATATAAAAAGGGTACAGTGGCTTCCATTTTGATCGCCTGTCAGTGATTTCAGGCTTTCTCATTTTACAGGTAAAGAGTTGTTTGCTTTCTATTAGCTGTTTGCCTTAAGCACAAAGAACTTGCTGGTTCCTTTTCATTGGTGCTGAATCAGCTTTTCTTGCTGATTCAGATGATGTCAGGATTAAGCTTTAAAAATTCAGTTCTAAAAGGGAAGATGTGTTATTTCAGATTTCCTTCTGCTAAATGGTGATAGAGATTATGACTGTCTTAATTCTGATGGTTATTTTTGATTCAGAAAAGACTCAAACTTGTTTTCAGACATCCCTATGAACTTTGGAAAAGTAAAGAAGTGAGAAAATTACCAGAAAATGGCTTTTTTCTAGCATTTTCAAAATTTCTATTACATCTCAAATTGGATCAGAAAGCAAATGAAAATATTCTTGCAAAGGGGACATTTGAGACAAATGGATTTTTCTCATCTTGACCGTTTTACACTTTTTGAAACTCATGAGTTGCTTTAAGCTGAAAAAAATTTTATGCATAGAATTTAAAACATGTATCCAAGATGTTTCTGAAATGATGAATTCTTTCTAAAGAAATTTTTTAGAAGAGTCATTGTTTTGGGAGCAAAAATTAGGTAAAAATTCCAAATCTATAAAAACTAAGTTTGTGGTTTCTTTTTGAATTGTGGTTGCAATTTAATAGGAATATGTTGTTATTTTGAGACCTAAAATTTCTTTGAGGTGTCCAAGCTTTTTGTTTTGATTTGCTGGTAAGGAATACAGCTGAATTCACTGAGATAAATTTACCAGTAAGGACCTAGAGTTCTGTAAATTCAGGAAACTGCTAACTTTTATGAGAGGTAAACTTTATAGATATTTCTTTTCTATTCCCACTTGAGTAATACAAGATCAGTTGTATGATTAAAAGAATATTATTCTGTTGGTAAGATATACCAACAGGACCATAAGATATGTTATCAGAGGGAATTTCATATACATGTGAATATTTTTTTCAGTCCAAAATAACTTTTTCTTACTTGGGAAAACTTCAAAATACAATAAAGATTAATCTTATTCATACTTCTTCAGAAACATATGCTGAAAATGTGTTTTTTTTTTTAATCTATTTTTTAATAGAGATCAAACTCGGTATTACTGTGTCCTCTTAGTACTGCTTCATAAGGTTCCATTTGAATTACAGGACCAAATTGTGAAGTCTTTATTCATACAGTTGTTTGTTTGGTGTGTTTATCTGTTGCAATGTATTCCGAATTTCATGTGGCCCAGGTAAATCCATCTTTTCCCCTTACCCTTCCAAAAAATTTCCTTTGATGATGTTGAGACTGGAATTTAACTTGTTTGCATTTTTCATGGAATTAAAAAAGGCCTAACTACCATCATTCACCCATGTTGCATAAATACTGAAAATATTTGCTGAAAATGTTAAACAAACTGCCTGCTGCTCATCACAGAATCACAGAATGGTTGAAGTTGGAAGGGACCTCTGGAGATCATCTAGTCCAACCCACCTGCTCAAGCAGGGTCACCTAGAGCACGTTGCACAGGATTGCATCCAGGTGCATTTTGAATATCTCCAGAGAAGGAGACTCCACCACCTCTCTGGGCAACCTGTTCCAGTGCTCTGTCACCCTCACAGTGAAAAAGTTTTTCCTCATGTTTAGATGGAAGTGTCTGTGTTTCAGTTTGTGCCTGTTGCCTCTTGTCCTGTCGCTGGGCACCACTGGGAAGAGTCTGGCTCCATCCTCTTGACACCCTCCCTTCAGATACTTGTACACATTGATAAGATCCCCCTCAGTCTTCTCTTCTCCAGGCTAAACAGGCCCAGCTCTCTCAGCCTTTCCTTGTACGAGAGATGCTCCAGTCCCTGGCTGTTACAGATAAGTGTTCATCCCTTAGGCCAATATATGGTTTCTTCTCTAAAAGTTCTACTTAAGCTATATTTTAGTCAAGAAAAATTTTAGATTATCTTCTAGCAGCTTTTTGCACATGGCTTCAGCTTATTTCAGCATGTGTGAGTCAGCCTGACAGCCAGCCTCTGATTTGGCAGTTCACTTAGGCATTTTTTTAACTTTAAGCATGTAAATATTTCCATCATTATTTGCCAACAAAACTTGTATTTAACACTAAGAAAATACCTACACCTCAGAAAACCATTTTCCAAAAATTAAGATATTAGATATGAGTGAGACAGTATTTTCTGACATCTGAAAAGAAAAGGGAACAGATGTTTTCTGATTTGGGTGAGGAAAAGGTGGTACTAAATCTTTTATACAATGGTTTCAGTACAAGGAAGAAGGTGGAGACCATCTCTCTGACTTCCAGCATGGCTGAGGGGAACTTGACATGGACTCTCAGTCTCTTGCCTTCATCTACTGTAGAGCTGAAAGGAAGGAGAGGAATCAAAATTGAGAACACAGTCATAGCTTAGAGAGAAGGTTTTGAATGTGGGGGAGAATAATTTAGAGAACCTGGATTTCAAAGGAGACTGTGAATTAGGAATCTCGGTGGGCATGAAAAGATGAAAAAGATGTGCACTAGAAAGAAGTTGAAAAGTGCTGTCAGTGACCAGGGAAATGCAGAAGAGTTGAGTGAGATACAGGACAGGATGAGAAAAAGGTTTTATTATTCTTGGAAAAAAGTTTCTGAAATGACAGAGGACTTTAGCAGAAAATCAAAAATTATAAAGGAAAGAGAGATCATGATGATTGCCACAAAATCTGGCAGCATCTTCATCATGTGTGAACTGGTTTGAAAGTCCACGTTTCTTTAATGTGACCACCTTTCATGTGTGTGTTTCCCTCCACTTCTAAGAGTTCATGTTTACTTTAAGAAAACAAGTCAGGGCGACTCTTTCAGACACACAGATCCCCTGTTGGGATATTTGAATGGAGAAGGGAATCGTTTGGTCAGTTGTGGGTGGAAAGGAAACTAGCACTGGAATAAGGAGTATTTCAAATGTGGTACATCTATTCCCCTGTCTTTTATAGAGAGCAGTTTCTGAAGCCAGCTTTGAAAGTGGCTCTAGCTACACCAGGGAGGAACAATATATCTGACTGTGGCTGATATGCTGTGTGCTGCTTGCAATTCATCAGTACTGCAGGCAAGTTAGGAGAAACAGGTGGTGATTCAGCTGGTGAATTGCTGGAGAAAGAAGAAGAGTCTTTTTGTTTGGTGTCAGAAGCCAGCCTGATTAGCTACTGCTGCTGCTCCTGGCACAGGTTAATGGGAAGAGGAGGGGAAACACACACAGTGCCTTCCCGCAGCTGCTATTGCTGTTGGAGTCTTCTCTATTGTAATTGTTTTTTGTGGCAAAATCAAGTGAAAGTGCTTCAACAAAAACAGCACAGTGTTCTTCTGGGACCTGGAATCTGAGATGCATTAATTATGCTGTGCAGAAATTCAGATTTATGGGCAAAATACTAGCTTGATGTTTGTGAACTGAATTGGCCATAGTAAGAAAATGTGTTTGGCTAGTCTGCTATTATCTTGAGCAGTTCTTTTCCCAAGTGTTTCCCCATGCTGTCGCTAGTATCATTTTGAATATTGTGGAAAGTGCAAACTGTTTTCCACCACATGGCATGTCTATAGATGCATTAAAAGTGTAAATAGAAAACACAAAAACATAAGTATTTTAACTCTGTATTTCTTGTGATGAGAAGCCTGTTAGCATAGACATAATTATATAAATTGTAACTTACGAACATTTTTCTTGTGTTGTGGGTTTTTTGGGGGCTTCATCTTTGACAGTGTGGAAAATTAGATTTTGTTCAAGTTTTAACATTTGAAATATCTTTTTAGCTTTATTCAACAGGCTTCAGTGTAGTAGATTGGGTACTTCAGCTGAACTGGATTTTCACAAAGTGAAAATACACAGGAAATGACCCTACTAAAGATATATATATATTTTTGTAGTCTGTCTTGTTTTTTATGACATCATAAATGTTAGAGTTGTTACAATGTTAAAAGAGATTAAGAGAAAAATTAAGTGACTTTTTCTTTAATTCTTTATGAGGAAGTGTATATTTGTTTGTTGGTTCATGAAGGAAGATTGCTTTTAGCAAAATAGTTATCTATTTTATGATCCAGGTGCTCTGACATAATTTCAGAGCTTTATTTCTTATCTTTCAAAAAGGTGAAAACTCTTCATGACCTGAGAATCTTCTTAGGCAGACTTTCTTTGTCTTTCCTGATTTCATTCCGGATGTCAGAAAAGTCATTTGTGCTGTCGGCAGCTTCTTGTACTAACTGTAGTGGTGTTTTTCTTTTTTTCAACAATGCACAGAGCAACTATGACAAAAAAGATCTAATTTGATTTTGATAAGACCAGAACTAAAATCCCCATAACAGGAACTCAATGCATGTTCTCTGTGTAACACACACAGTCTCACAAAACAGCAGCAGGTCGACAGGCAGGCAAACACAGTAGTGTTTAGTCAGTATGATGAACAGACTTGAGTTTGGGTTGGGTTTTTTTTTTTTTGATTCTTTAAATTAGTATTTTCAATAACAAATCTGCTCCTCTTTCTCTTTCCTCTTGGTCTGATCTTTTATATTTAGAATTATCCTCCTGGTACTCAGCAAAGTTGTTCCTCTGGGATGTTTTGTGGAGATACCTTTTTCAACTCTGAATTCAGGAAATCAGAGAGATGGCAGAGAGAGCAATTGGGGTAGTAGATCTCCATTTGCAGTGCTGCAAGGATGAATCCGTATACTATAGCAATTTGACCAGAATGCTAATAGTACAAAATGAAAACTTAGAAAATGATTTTTATGTTTAAAATATTCTGCTCTACTGTTCCTTGAGAAAACTAGGGATTGAAGGCAATTCAAGAGAAACTCTGGAATCATCTTGAAAATTATTAGGGAGGCTAAGGGTCACTGTCTAGATGACTTTTTCAGAAATCCTGGAATACACAAAGATAGGCATTACTCTCCATGTGCTTGATGCTGTGCTAAGAGCTGTGCTAATGCTGATGAATTTTGAGAAGTAATCTCAGCAAGACTTGTATTCTCCAGGCAACAAAGATCAGTCATGATTTACTGACATGTGTGCATGATAAATGAAATTTCAGTAAGTTTGGGTTGATTTTTTTTTTAAAAATAAGCATGAGAATCATGTATGCAAACTGTTTGTTACAGTTGGTTGCTCAGTCCAGGAGCTATTTAGCTGTGTCATTGCAACTGGTAATGCTTTGCTCCTTCATGCAATCTGGTGCTCCATAATGAGTCTGAACTTTGAGTGGCAGGCTTTGATTTGTGGTAGAACCTGTAGAAACCACTTAGTGCAATTTCACAGAAGTTTCTGACTTCTTTTGTGTCCAGTTCTATAGTGATTCATAAATTCTCTGAGATCCATAGTTTTTTTTTTACAGTTTTTTTCTATAATTATTAATGCTCTACATAGTGTATCTTGAAAAGCTTCTATAAACTCTTTTTTTCCTGTTAGCTCTGCAGCTGTAAACTCCTTAATAATTTCTGGGCATCCTTGTTCCTTTTCATGTCTAGAGTGACATTCCTCCTTTAAGGTGTTTCTAAAAAAGGCCTGCATCGTCTTTGCTCACTGATTTTGAAGAACAGTTCATAGCTGTCTTCAGTTGATATTCTACAGTCTTTTGAATAGTTATCCATCCCTCAGACCTACAGTATGTTCATACAAGTTCAGAGACATTTATTTTCCATAGTCACAGTGCTGGATTAAGGTTATCTAACACTGTAACAAAAGCAATTACTGACTCAGCTGTCTCTTGTTTAGGAACTGAATTTGTTTCTGATCTAGAATTACATTTCAACACGGCATGAAATACTTGCTGAGTTCTTCATTAACTTCATTGAGCAGTTTCAACCCTGTGGTTGTAAGGCTTTCGGAAAGGCCAGTAAACTCTCTTGCATTGGACAGGGCAAGGTATTAACTTGTTCTCCTCTGATTGCTGATCTAAACCAGAAGCCTGACAACGCACCTGGCATCTGATCGGCCAGAATGGCTGTCTTTCAGGGGTTCTTCCTTCACAACAGCTATGCTTCAGAGCCCTGCAAATCATATTCTGGTGGAGACAGCACTAGGGAAAATGCTGTGTTAAACAAGGCCTCTTCTGGTGTTTCATCGGTAGCAAGGAGTCATATGTTAACACCATGCTGCCAGTACCAGATGATAGCAAAGCTATTAGTGATAGTCATGGTGTGCACCCCTGCTACACATGTACCCCTTCTCCACCCTCCTGTCTGATGACAGCCATGCATTCTTCCTCGCAAAGGCCCAGAGCAGAGCTGTCGCGTGAGGAGTCAGCGGTGTCTCTGGCTTCCAGGAAAGGAGTTGATAAGGGAGTTGTGCTGCAGTAGGGCTTTAGGCCTCTGTCATAAAAAATGGCTTCATGGCTGCCCCTGCGGTATGACCACAGCAACATAACGTATGAGCTGGCGCTAAGTTGCTGGAAGGGGCTAAAGTCATCTTAAGCCTCCCTACCTTAACTAGGGACCTGTGCCTGGGTTTTGTGGGAGGCTGGATTTTACTGGATTCAGTTTCCGATAACCTCTGCAGATGAGAGATCTGGGGTGGTGCTGCTTGGACAAATGGGAATCTGTTTATTGTGGTTGATACATACTTTTTGACCATATGACTCTTGGCTAGTAATCAGTCAAGAATAACTAATGCCCCAGCTCCCAGATAATTTTCTCAGTTTTGCATTCAGCCAGCTGAATACTCACCTTCCTTCAGCGTTACAGGAAATGATGATGTTCTGGGAAAACATAAACGCTGATGAGCAGTATGTTTGTTCTGCGGGGAAATAACATGAACAGAGAGAGATTATAGATAGGAGAAATAGACATGATTTTAGAGGTAATTCTCATGTGTTTTTTTTTTTCCAGCTTTCAGTTCTAAAGTATATTTAATGCTGTCAGGTGATTTAGTGAAAACAGTGTCTCAAAAAGAATTGAGAGCCATACAGTTAAATAGGCGCTCACTATACATGGGGTTGGCTGTGCAGTGTATAGCTGATCCACACACAATATACATTTGCTCAGTGTGGATCTTCATAGTGGGTAAGGGAATAAAGGGCCAAAGTCCACCTTCAATTAACTGTTATAAATGAATTAATGGATTTTTTTAACATCAATAAAACATTAGGAAGAAAGCATGAGTAGTCAGGAAAAAGGAGGTTTTTAAGGACTGTAGAAAATTATGCGAAACATTTAAACATGCTGGCAATATTCCAAACCTCATTCTGTTTATGTCTTGTGTAACTAGATTTGTCTCTTCAATCACACACACACACACATACACACACGCACGCACGCACACACAAAATGTTCCTAGTTACGTAGGCCTTTTCAGCAGTGAAAGGAATACTGCTTGGGAATGAAAATGTTTAAGTTCCAGCAGAGAGAAAAAAGGGATACTGTGAGTGCTATCCTTCCAAACAGGGGTTATTTATTGCCTCTTTTATGGAATTTGCACCACACCAGAATTTAGATGAGTTCGTATACTGTATACAATACACAGTGACTTGAAGCTGAATGATTATGAAAGAAATGACATTTGTGCAACTGTGGTGCCGGTTTTTGAAGACTAAAGAATATGCATGTCCATGTTAAGAATTAGCAATGTAAGATTTTAGTCTTCAGTATGTAGATATTTTCAGAATGTACCTTAGTCATTTGTAAAGGACTGAATCTGTAAATATTAATGATAACCTCATTATTTGAAATGTGATTATTTCATTTGGAAATGACTCTTACTGTACATGTCTTCTTGCTTTTGTTATTTCCAATTCTTGAAAGTGAAATATAATAAAATATACTGTTTTGGTATTTCATTAATGGTATTACTAACTTCTGATTTGATCCCCAAAGATGAGATTGTTGGGGATAGAGACTGAATGTTTTCATAAGCAAAACCAGGTGCAGCTGAACAGTTGTTTAAGCCAATTTACTTTACAATAGGTTTGATTATTAATACATCATAAATCTTGCTTGTGGTTACACTTCTTAATAGCATCTCAAGACTAGTTTTGATTTAGAAATTAGAGGCTCATTTCTGCTTTTCTTGTAGTAAATTTGAAACATGCTAGAGCTAGATTTTGAAAAAGACTCATTTTGCTCTTGCCTGATTGTAATATGAATGCAGGGTTGAAATTGTCCTTCAGAGAATGTTCAGTTTTTCAGTTTCATTAATATCGCACTGTTTAGCTCTTTTCACACACTGTGTAGATAGGATTTTATATCATGTTAGGATAACAGAGTTACTAGATGCTTTATAAATAAAATATTTGTTTGAGATTCAGAATAATATTCTAACACGCTTCTATAACCAACATGTAAGAAAGTTGGGAAGCAAATTACAAGCATAAAATGCCAAAAGTTCTTCTAATCTTCCGGAAATAATGGTTTCCTTGTTTTTCTTGTCTCGTGCAGGCTTTCCTTCACCGAATGATCCAGTATGCAGCAGCCAAAGTGGATAAAAATGTCACAGAGGAGACAGTTAAGGTTAGTTTTCTAATAGCATATTTCTTTTCTTTTATATCTATTGTTTTATTTATGTATACTTTATTCTTTTACAGATGTTGTTTTCAAATATCGAAGATATCCTTTCAGTTCACAAAAATTTCCTGTCTCTGGTGGAGGAGTGCTTGCAACCAGAACCTAATGCACAGCATGAAGTGGGAACTTGCTTTCTTCATTATGTATGCTCTCTTTTATTACAGCCTTATATTTCACTTGTTTTTCCTTTCTGATTGTTTTTATTAATTACTGACATGGTGGTGAGTGTACAAAGTCACGAGGACAAATTATGACTTGATTGCATAATTTGGAGTACTTTAAGGTCATTTCTTGTTTACTGTCATTGCCAAAAAAAAAAAAAAAAAAAAAAGCGGGGGCAGGTGGGGGAATGCTGAGTCCTATAGCAGTGTAACTCTGGCCTTGGGATGGGCAGAGGCTATGGCACCTGCTGGGGCCAAGGGTTGTGTCTTGCACCAGAGCTCATTTTGGTGTACGTCCCTGCTGGGTAACACGCTTTAGAAGTGGATGTCAGCCAAGGCTGACACACACAGTCCTGAAGAATGGGGGAGGCTTTCTGGTGCCAATATATGAGCTGGTGGAACTAGGAAAGGACGAATATGAGACAGGGACAATAGTAATACCCCTTGATTCTACACAAAAATGTGAATATTTAGCAATGAATTGTGTTGGTTGGGTAAAATGTCTCTGTGGTTCTTGACTGTAAAGATATTTTAATTCTTACACCTCCAGTATGTTTGTATGTCCTGTAGCAGTTATCTTCTAGCAGCATTATTTTTTCTGTTTGAGCACCAGGATATCATTGTTACAAACCTCTGCAAAATGAGGACCAGTTAGTTTGTTTTCCATCATGGGCCTAAGAAAAAGTCTAGGTTTCATTGTTCTCTGTGCTTAGAGTGGCATTTGTTTGCTAAGTCTATGTTTATTCATTGTGGAGGAGAAAATTGTTAATGGTTAGTGGAAAAGATTTACAGAAGTGGAGTGACCAGTTTTTGACTATACAGAAGCATGGATCACATTTGCAAACAAGTGTGCATGCATAACAGGTAACGATGTCTGCAAATATGGAATTAGTTGTGCATTTTCTTCATATTTTTTCATCCTGTGTTTTTGTGATAGCCCAGCCTCTGAAAATTTTCAGCAAATGCTCAAGTGATATTTCCAGACTGTTCAACTTTACAATTCTAATTAAAAGCAGAAATAAAAAGTACAGAAAAGGCTGGACTTAAAATAATAAACGTAGGAAGAGGAGCTGACCTTCCAAAGTGAAGACTCTATTAACTATTCAGCCTTCAAAAGTGTGCATTCCATGTGTTGTTTATTAAAAAAAAATCAAAATGACAAGAACAAGGTATTTCTTTGTTTCTGCAGAAAGAGAAATTCCGTATCTATGATGAATACTGCAGTAACCATGAGAAGGCACAGAAAGTTCTGCTTGACCTTAACAAAATAAGAACAGTGCGGACTTTTCTTTTGGTAAATATATTTTGAATTGGTATTCTAACTTAGTATTATTTGACTGGGCAGTGAAATGTTAGCATTGTTTACTCTACCATGTAACAACTACAAGCACCCCTGCAAGTGATTAGAGGGCAGTTTCACTTGGGTATAATATTGCTAGAGGAAGGGGCTGAGTACATTGCATTTTCACTGCTACATCTGGATCTGTGCATAAAATAGCATGAGGCAGTGTGCCTTGAGCTTTCCGGCCAAGAAACAAGGGTGTAAATCCAGCAGTGGCTGTAGAAAGAAAAAAAGAATAGGATTAGATACTTGAGGAGGGGTAGAGAAGGGGTGGGGGTGGGAAAGACTCCTTTTTTCTGGTCAGAACTTCTGAAAAGGCTGTCCACATTCTGATACTGTAACTATGGCTGTGCCAAATGGAAAAAATGTTTTGCTAGAGGCATCCTGAGCTTAGACACTGGCTTAATCTGAGGTCAAAGAAACAGCTACACAGTTGGTCTTTCATTTTACAAGCCCATTAAGGAGGTTTTAAAATGTTAAGTATGACAGTCCTCGTGATTTTCCCGCAACAAAACCAGTTTCTCAGTATGGAGTTTCTCAGTAGTTAACTTTATTTGTTAAAAGAAAAATTCAGTATAGACTGGTTTTTTATTTTCCTTTGTGGCATCCTGTGATAACAAAGTTAGTTTTGAAATGTATGGCATATTGTACTGGAACTTAAATGTCTGAGAAGGTGCCCTCCGATATGATATGAGAATGATCAAATCTGATTGAAGTATTTTGGAACTAAGAGTGGACTTAAGCAAAAGACACTATCAGCAAAGCACCAGCAGCATGGCCAGATTCAAGAAGAAGGGGTGAATGCTGTATAGGGAAACAAAAAGCCAAATATTCCTGAGAAAGACTGAAAAGAGCTTATTTTGTGAGAAAGGTGTGCAGTTACAGCAGTTCATGATGTATCAGTGTCGTGTACTCCTGGGGATGTGTGGAGTGGTTCCACATCTGACTTGGGTTCCTTACAGATTCAGGACATGTCTGTAGGATAAGCTGCAGCAGTCTAACCTAGAGAACAGGAGGTTAGACTGTGCAACTTGAAAGTAGAATTGAAGCTTTCTAGCCAGACAGAACAGTTTAGGTCATTACAGAGTTGTGATTATCTATAAATAATAGGGAGTTGAAACCAGGCCTTATAACCCCTAAGTATAATGACAAACATTATATAAACCTATAGTCTACATTGCTATTATCTTGTTGGTCAGTCCTTTTCAGTAAACCTTTTTGTGTTTGGCTGTTAAAGTGAGATCCTTTAGGATAAAGGACCTAATGCCAGGAGCTGATTAATCAGGAATATGAAGCACAGATTTAAGGGTGGGCATAGAGGTCCCTGTAGTAGCACTGGTTATTGGGTATGTGTATTGTGAGTTATGTGTTAAGGGGAACAGCCACCCAGTTGTGTTGCCCCTGTTCCATCAAAAATGTGTCTGTGTCCTGAATTGTGGCCTGTGTCAACATCCTGTCTGGCTGTGTTAATCTGCTTTTGTCCAGTGCTTTCAGTTTTGACTTCTTGCTCTTTGAAGCTTTAGGTCATCTCATACCATTGCATCACAATTCCTTCTGATCTCTCTGTAAAATAATTTCCATCTTTACTGTAGGTCTGTATGTACTTACACTTTAATTCCAGCATTTTCAAATATTTGCTGTGATGCCTCTTGCATACTTGATTATGTCAAGTAGCTCATACTTGTTTCTCTCTCTCTCAGCTGTTTTTTTTTGTGGATGCTTCCACCGGATATTGCATACATTCTCGGCTTCCATGGGTGGATGTATTGTCAAAACTCATATACTCTTTAGCCCATGACTAAAGATATTTTATTCAGTGCACGTCACTTTTTAATATGGAAGTATATGGACAAAAGACTTTTTGTGTGTTAGGATGGTCATGTTCAAACATGTCAAACCATCTTTGGTGCTACTTACTGTCTCTAGCGCACCTTTGGAACCAACAGCACCTGTGATGATCACCCTGAGTTCTTTTTATTTTTGTTTATTGAAGTGTGAAAGTATATTTTCAGCATTTTCTTTATTGTCTTTTATGGTCAGCATAAAAAGAAAAGGCTAGTCTCTTAATCAGCCTGGATGAATAGGGTAGCCTTGGGGAAAAAATGCCTGCATATCTGCATTGCAGCTTCCCTTTGTGTGTGATAGTATACTTGCCTGTGTGTGTGTGTTCAAGCCTATACTTGTGACAGTTTTGCAAACCTATCTCATGATATATTTAATAGATGCATATGTAATTTATGTATAGGTTAGTCAATATTTCTGTATGCATATGCCCTTGCCTTTATTTCTGATAATTTTTATTGGCAATTGCTTATATTTTAGAAATTTGCTGTCTACTAGAGATTAACGAAAAGTAATGCACTCCTCTCTTAACTCATACAGAACTCATGGTTTGAGAAAGTGTAATTTTCTCAGAATTTTTTAGTAATTTTTGAAATTTTTTGCACTCCAGAATTGCATGCTGCTTGGGGGACGTAAGAACACAGATGTGCCATTGGAGGGGTATCTAGTAACGCCAATACAGAGAATATGCAAGTATCCCCTTCTTTTGAAGGTACTATGAGTTTGTTATCTAAGACTTTATACTCGCTATATAAAACTGGTTGCTAAGCATATTTCAGAACTGCAGGAACAATCTCTTTATGCAGTGAATAATCTCTTTATTAGATATTGGACCCATTCTTGCTCTCATTAAAGCCAATGGCAAGTCTCCTGACCTCAATTTTAAAAAGACTGAGGAGTATGGCTGGATGAAAATTATCAGCTCCTTTCTAAATCTAATAGTAAGGTTTCCTCTTCATTGTTGAAAGGAAGCCAGCCGTTTAAGTGAGTTTAATGAGACTGATTTAAGTTGGATTTGGCTTAAATGCTTTGGATAGCAGAGTTGTTACCAACATGCTTTGCTTTGCTGATTCTAAGTTAACATTAGCAAACTGTAAGTGGAAAATATTTACAAAAATGATACGTAAGAAACATTCTGGAGTAACCCTAACACGCTGTAGGTGGTTCTATGCATGTTTGTATTTGTATGTTTATGCCTTTCTTGTCTTATTATGGCTTAAAACTTAGTACTGTTAAATATGCTGATAAACATTAGATATTCAAGCCTCTGAGTTATTAAAATTTTCTTAAGTTAGGAAATCATCGAATCATCAGAAAAGTATATATTTAAAACAAACTTATACTTAACAGATATGAATTTAATATTGTTTATTGTTTAAAGGGTTGAGGAAAAAGCAAGAAGAGATTCTGCTTTAAAAGTTACTTGAAACCTGATTATTGGACAGTTATTTTTTATAATACATATGTGAGTTCAGATGTGAAACATTGCCAGCTATGAGGCATCTGCATTTCATTGCACTGACATACAAAATTAAAATAAACATGTTAAAGTAAAGATTTTTTTAAAACAAGAATATAGTAATTGCAATGAGGTTTGAGTCATCCCACAACTCTGCTTTTACAGTTCCCTTGGCCTATTTAAAAATTATTTTTATATTCTATTTGTTGAATGAAAAATCTACAAACAAAACAGAGGAAACTGACTAATGAATTACAGTAGAGATACATTGAAATGAATTGTAGCTAAAATAAATTTAAATACAAGGTGGGGTGGCAGCAGAGTTAAGCCTTTTAGCTATGGCTCCAGAGAGAATGTATCCAAGCTGCAGTCAGGATATACACTGAAGGTTGTCCTTAATCTGTCCAGCTATAAATGGGGAGTTGGCAGTTTGAGATGGGAAACTGAAGGTGGCTTTATATGAATACTGGCAACTCCCACCCCCCGCCTTTTTTTTTATTGTGGCTGCCATTACCAGTGACGCTAAATCAATGAGTCACCTAAACTATTGTTCACTGTTCTGGTATACTATGCTAGATTGAACAGTAGTGTGGAATTAAAGAAATATGTTTTTTGTCCTAAGTTGCAGGAAAGGCAGGTGTTAATTTTGACATCAGTAAATAAATATTTTTAAGTGGAATGGTCTTTGTTGAACAGTTCCATCCCGTGGAATATAAAAACAGTCAGAGCTCAACATCAAGAAACATCTTTTTGGGGGGAGAAAACTAGCTGAAATACAAATTTTTTTCTAAGTAGTGTTTATTTTTATTATTACTTATTTCTTCAAGTTTTAATGTCTTACCAGGATGCAATGTTGTACTACTTTTCCACCTAATAGGAGAGAAGTCTGTTTACTCTTTGGTTTTGTACCCCAGTCAATTTAAGCCTCCTGTAAGGTACATTTAGAGATCAAAGACAGATTTCTTTCCTTTTTTTTTTTTAATGTCTAAACAGGAGTTACTGAAGCGGACTCCAAGGAAACACACTGACTATGCAGCGTTAATGGAAGCCCTCCAAGCCATGAAAGCTGTCTGCTCCAATATAAATGAGGCCAAGAGACAAATGGAAAAATTAGAGTTTTTGGAAGAATGGCAGTCTCATGTTGAAGGATGGGAGGTAATACAAGATGTGTTGCTTTGTATGTTGTGGAGGGAGTAATATAATTTTACAAGTATGAAATTTTCAGCAGGTGTCTATTACACTACTTTTGTGATTCTGAGGTGCTGGGACCTCCCTAATCCTTCTGTGAAATCACAGCTTTTATTTAAGATCTACTCTACAAACTGCTATATAAATGGTGTTGTCTATTACCGAGCACTGCTAGATAGAATAGTGGACTTCCAGGAAAGACAGCAAATATTTAGTGTTTGACTTGTGTGTTGATGCAAATAGTCAGTATTCTGTGTGCACACACATGCACAGAAACATGCATATAAATCACAATCTGACTGCTGCTCTCAGATTTTACTTCCTTAAGTACTTTCTTAAGAACATTTTTCAGTTTGCAAAAATATTTGATTATTCTGTAACAGATAGTAGACTTTCAGTTGATCACCTACGCTGGCTACCTACCAAGTATTAACAACTTGACTGTTAGCTACAAGATTTGTGATCAGCTTGTAGACTGACAAACTTGATAATAAGAGGATCGTGTGTTTCTCATTCTAAAGCAATGGCTAATACAATCTCCAAAGCTCTGCCCCCAAATCCCATCCTAATCTTGGATGTGGGGAGGTAGGGACAGCTGATGTGGATAGACAATGATTTTTTTGCTTTGTGGAAGGTGTGCTGGCTGGAAAAGGCACCAAGAAAAATGTATTGGTTGCACATAGTCTGCTAAGCTTGAGACCTAATCTTTCAGCTATTTAGAGGGAGATTGCCTTCATACAGTGGGAAGTGAAGAAAATGCTAGGGAGTTTGGTAGGACCTGGAATCAGACAGAGCTTTGAGATGGACCTGCCTGAACTTCATCTGACAGAGTTCCCCCAAAAGACTGAAGACCAAAAATTAGAATATTGACTAGAATAATCAACTAGATATGCATAATCAATTAGCTATGCATAGTAATAGGTTAAAATGACAGAAATCAAAAATAGTTTAATACACGGACCTTTTCTCTCCCCCCTGTTTCTGAGGTGGTGGGTCTCTGATGCTAGGCAGTGCTTTCTCAGTGGCAGCAAATTTTGTACAGTACCTTCTGGTCCCCCCGGAATTTTCCCCTTCTATTTCCCTGTACTCTATCCTTCTGCTGTAGATTCCCAATTTTATGTTGTGTTCCTCCTGCTTACCACACTTGCTGTTTCTTGAACCCGCTCTGCCTAAGCACAGCCTGTACCTTCCAGCAGAGGATTGTCTCCCCCTACCTTCCAGAGGGGCTCAGCTAGAAGAAGCCACTGTCTTGAAGGAGTGTAAAAATTATTCTGAACAAAGAACCCCCCAAAATATCATCCATGACACTGTGGAATTATTTCCTCTTTTGCTCCAGATGAAGTCTCCCCGTCTGTAGACCTCTGCAAACTTTTGGTTTATTGTTAATTGAGCAGTATTGGAAGATTTGATTCATTTTAAACATCGATAAAGCAACAAGTCTTACTTTAGTCAAAATGCCTCAGTTTTTGAGTACGCTGTGGGATTTGAAATGTATTATTTAGGGTATTTTTCCTTTGCAGTGCAGCGGCACTTTAAAAAACTAACTCTTCCATTTCTCTAATTGGGATAGGTATAATTTAGAGCAGGAGAAATCCTCTTATGCCAGAGTTCAGGGCACAGTTTTCAGATTCAGTAGTTTTCAGATTTCTTTGCTACAGTACTGATACAGCACACTCCACAAAAATTCACAGTGGCTCGAAAGAAGGAACCTTAGCACATACAGAAGTTTTATAGCTGCTGGTCTGTATTCAGACAAATCTTTCTGCATTTAGGTGTAATCTTCAGTCTTAAAAAAAAAAAAAAAAAAGGAAAAGCAGATAAAGACAAATGGTAAATGACGTAGAGTGTGTATTTGTGCTATGATATTGTTTGCAGGATTTTGGAAAAGGAAAGACTACTTAGATAAAGTAAAGCTCTACATGTTACAATTGAGAGGTCTAGTTGACCTTACACTTTCCAGAAGAAGAAAATATCTTAAGGCTGGCCTGTTTAGACTAGGTAAAAACACAATTTTTTTCTGTAATTAGCTTGAGCTTGCTGTCGTCAGCTATTACAGATTAGTACACATAAACAAAAAAATGCATTAGGCATGCTTGTGCAACAACTTCATGGTAGAAGCACTAGCAAGTTAAATGCTTATGTTACAAACATTTCATGGCAAGAGAAACTTACTAAATCCTTATTACCTATTGCTGACTTGATTCTTTCTATTATTTTTATCTTTTCAATGAACTCGTCTACTTCTATATTGATTGAAATTCTTATACGTGCTTTCAGCATCTTGAGTTTTAGTGATGTTTCCCAAATGCATCTTAATGAACACAGTCAAGTAAAAGTGTTTTGGCATCCCTTCTACTTCGTGCGTAATAGAAAGAATGCAGTAATTTGATATAAGTTTTTTGTAATTTTGTGAATACTGTACACTTGCAGCCCTTTGCATAGTTTGTTTATTGAAACATCACCATAAATAAAAAAAAATTAAGTTGGTTTATGATTGGACAGAGGCCAAAAGCTTAAATGAAAAATTTTGGAACTCTTACTGTAATCTTTTAATATTTATTTGCATATAGTAGCATAGCTGTTAATTTGAAAATTGAGCAACACAGAAACCTAATTTAAGAACAACTTGTTTAATGCAGTGTATCAATTACAATCAATGTTCTGTCTTGAACGCTAGTCTTGTGCTATAGTTAGTGTAGCGCCACCGCTAGTGTAGCAGAGTCACATCTAACGTTAATAAGGAAAAGTTGTGTAAGGATTGACTGTTCTCCAACCTCTGTTCCCGAAAAGGGAATCCATTTTCCTGTGTTAAGTTTCTTCTGACTCCTTAATAAGACATAGAGTAGTATATATTTCGCTGTTGAAAATATGTTAACAAGCAAAGATAGCAATGATGTGGACAGAAACATGTAAGTTATATAGACCTTTCTGTGCTCAGAAGGTATTCTGTGAACCTCAAAACACTAATTTCCTTCCAACATTGATTTTTTTTCCAGAAATAATTTTGGGATTCTACTGCGCTTGAACTCTGAAATTGTCTTTAAAAAAATGTTTTCAGTATGATTTCAGTAGGGTTATGTGGTGTTTATTGTAGTTTAGCCGATCAGATTTGATATCATCATATGGCAACTATAGGATGCCCAATCTGGCAAAATTGCCCTGATCTTAATATGATCATCCTTTTCAAACGTAAAATGGGTTTAGTCCTTGAAATGGTATGAATTCCAGAGCATTCATAAGAGCTAACAATATTTTAGAGGGTTCCCAACAACAACAACAAATCTTCTGAATGCAATGTATGAGAGTGGATTTAATTAAATAAACATCTGGTTTTCTGCATAGCCTAAAAATAAAGAGGCAAAATTGTTGGAGATTTCCTACCAGAAGGAAATGCTTAGCACATTGCTTGGCCCCAGCTAGAAGGAAATAAAAAAAAAAGGCTATTTTTAGAATCTGATCAAAGCATGACTTGAATTCCTATACATAAGTGTCATGAAATGAAGCTTGTGTTTATTATGATGAAAATACAGATTTATGGAAAAATAGAACATCTGTTTCAAGAAAGAAAATTTTGAGTATAATGACTTTCTCACTTAATTTCCTAAGTGGTTAAATTTATTGGACTGCGTTCAGAACTTGCGTAGGTGGCTGTCTCAGCTGGTAGAATGGTTCAGCAACTGAAAGAGTCTGTCAGTAGAATCTGCGTGGATGTTTCCGTGAAAGAAGAAAAATATGACTGTTGCATTTATTGTAAGCTGAAAACGGAACAACCCAGTTTGAGTCACAGGCCAGCTAAGTAACAATAGCATGGGGTATTCTGTTGCTTACAGGGTTTCCGTTCTACCATATCGTCAAGTAGTGTTTGAATAGAGATTTCTATTTTAAACTTCAGAATTTTTAGCCCTTTTCCCTGCTTTATTTCTACTTTCTATGCACATGTGCAAGGAATAAAGAATAACTTTATATCCTAATTGGCAATTTCTTTGCTTTATCACTGTTAAAGTGATATCCTCTGAATCAGTGGAGTCAAACCTCCATATATAAAGTCTGAAATTTGCCCAGAATATATCTGTAAGTAGCTTTTTTAACAGATAAAATATTAAATACAACAAATGCTGCTTTTGAACTCATGGTAATGAAGGAAATTTTTTAATACTGAAGATGAATATTTAATGAGTTCAGAATGAGAGAGAGTGTTTTAAATTTCAAAGAGTTTCTCTCCTCCCAGTACATTTTAAAAGTATTTATTTTGTGATATGGTAGCCCACACTTCAAGCTTTTGGCTGAGCTATGGCTTTAGTGGACTGACACACAACTGACAGCCAAGGGCTGTTAGGAGCCAGTTTTACCTAGTATGTCACACAAAAGCCCGGAAGCTCTGAGAGTCCTATGGGCTTTTAATTTCCATACCATGTATCCTGAAAAATCTTAGAGTCCTCAGCCCCAGTTTGACCCACTGGACAGGACTGCTCTACAATTAGACGTTTAGAGTCTTTGATGGCTTAATAGGAGAGATGGAGGAAAACTAGTCTAGATTCACAGTATAAGCCTGCTTTTCAGGTCATTTTTTTCTGACTGAATCCTTCATATATTTTGCTGGAAGATAATTAAAACAGGTTTGCTTCTATAATACATACCATTTTCAAATTTGCATTTCACTGATAATTCCCCACCAGCTGTAATTGTAGGTACTTTTAATATATAGAAACATGAATTGTAGCATAGTAGTAGTAATTTTATATTTAGGATGAACAACTATGATCTTCTCCTGCAAGCCCTGACTAAAAATATACATTTTCATGAAAAATTGCATTGAAAATACCTTTTCAGATTCAAATTGCTCATATATGAAATTTCACTGATAGTTTCAATTCAAACATGTAATGAGAATGTGTTTGTGTTAGAATGTTTTAGTAATATTTTTTATACTTACCTGAAGGGTTTTTCATATGTGATTTTTTTTGTGCCAATCATATTTTCACCTTAAAACTTCAAATTCCTCTTATCTTTTGTCTTAATAGAGATTATTATTTTAGCTTTGTAGGGAAATTCTTAATTTGAAAATTATGAATATTCATACACAATGTTTTGAACTTGCATGTTGCCTGTGGGCTTTTTAATATCATTTCAGGAACAAACATAAATCTGTTCAGAGTGTGTGGCACTGGAATTTGAAAAATTGCATTTCAGTGTAATTATTTCAATTAATTTGCTGACTTGGTTGATTATATCTGATTCATTTCTATAATTAATATTATTTTATTATTTTTCCTGATAAATATTAATTAACTAAGGATCACTAAGGTTTCACAAAAGGTATTTTTTTGATTGATTAGTTCTCTTTCCAATATGGGGTTTCCCAGTATGGGATAAACTTTTCTGCAGTAAGAAACCATAACTGCTTTTTATGTGGTAAAAATGTTTTGACTGTCTTTTAATTAGGAAACAAGCACAAAAAACCCTAGAAATACTTGTGATATCATAGTTTCTGAGATCAAAATATTGTAGCTTACCAGTGGCCACATTTTAAGACTGTACTGGGGGATCATATTTTTCTGAAAATAATACATTGAATCTATTTGAAATTTCTACACTGAATCTCTATTTGAAAACTGTGTGGAGCATTGAGAATGTTTTATTTTGCTTAGATTTTCATTCGTATCTAGAAGGGTTAGAGGCCTAAGTCCCACTGGTTACTTGAAAGAACCCCACCCATACAAATCTATGAGACCAGGTGAACTGCATCTGAGGGCATGGCAAGAGCTGGCCCATGTCATGAACAAGCTATCTACTATCATCTTAGAAAGGTACTGGACATCAGGGAAGGTCCCTGATGGCCAGGGAGAGGCAAATGTTTCACCTATCTTCAAAGAAGGCTGAAAGGACAATCAGGGAAAATACAGACCTGTCAGCTGCATTTGGTCCCTGGGAAAACTGTGAGTGAGTTCTTGGAACACATTTCTGGACAGATGAAATAGAAGGTGATTGGGAACTGTCAGCATGGATTTACCAAGGGCAAATCATGCCTAACCAACCTGATTGCCTTCTGTGATGAAATGACTGGATTTGTGGACAAGGGGAGTCTTTAGCAAGGCTTTCAACACAGTCTCATGAAATATTCTTGCATCCAAGTTGGGATATTGCAGTCTAGGTGGATGATCAGACTCAGAGGGTAGTGGTAAATGGGTCATGATGAATGGGCAACTATATCTAGTTGCCTCTGGCAAGTATAGTACCTTGGGGGTCTCTTCTGGGACTTGTACTGTTTAGCATCTTAATCAATGATCTGGAGGAGGCAATGGAGTTACCTTGAGTCACTGTTGTCAAGTTTACAGATGGCAGATTTGTTGGGGAGGGAGAGGAGAAGTGTAGGCTGGGGTTGGACTGGCTTGGGAGCAGCTTTGCTGAGAGGGACCTGGGGGTCTTCATGCCTCTACAGTGTGCCCTAGCAGCTAAGAGGACTGTAAAGCCAGCATAGCCAGTGGATTGAGGGAAATGATTATTCCCCTTTGCTCAGCACTCGTTAGACAGCATCTAGAATACCGCGTCCAATTTTGGGGCCCCAATACACAAAAGATGATCAAGTGGAATAAGTTCTGCAGCTACCGCCAAGATGGTTGGGGGCTGGAGCACATGCCCTGTGAGGAGGGGCTGAGGGACCTGGGCTTGTTCAGCCTGGAGAAGAGAGAGCTTTGGGAGTGACCTAACAGCAGCCTGCTAGAACAGACAAGGAGGCCATCAAGAAGATGGAGCTGGGCTCTTCACAGTGGTGCGTGGTAGGAGGACAAGAGACAACAGCAATAAATTGAAATGAGAAATTCCAACTGGATATGAGGAAAATCTTTTTCACCATGAGAATAGTCAAGCAGTGGAACAGGTAGTTGTAGTTGTGCAGTTCTCTGTCCTTGAGGGTTTTTGAGCCCCAGCTGGATAAAACCCTGAGCAGCATGGTCTGATCTCATAGCTGACTTTATCTGAGCAAGGAGGTTGACCTCGAGACCACTTGAGGTCCCTTCCAGTTGGAATGCTTCCATGATCTGGAGTCTCTAGAGTCCCTCTAAGTTTCTCACTCTTTGCTCTGGCGCATCACTTGGCATGATATCCTTCAGCTGTGCACGAACAGCTAATCTGATTTGTTCCAAAAACCTTGCCTGTATGCATGTGTAGTTCAGTTTTACCTGTGCAGTATGTGCACTCATGCTTCTGGAATAAGGGTGATCTCTTATTTGTTATCAAAGCCTGGAACTTTCCTCCCTCAGAGGGACAGCTCAGAGCTAGACAAATGAATTACTTTAGTAGGTTGGATATATAAACTGTAGCTTGGGCATGCCTGCTGTAAACCCATGTGCAGGCTCAAGGTGTAGATACCTCCTTCATGAAGAAGTTATTACAATTGTTGTTCCTCCTTTGAATTCTACGGTGAGTATGTGTATGCTCTCTTTGCTTTATCCTTCTTTGGGCTGTTTTTTGTCTTTAAGGCATGTGGTGGAGAGGACAGCTAACCCCAGGTGTAGAGACAGCAGTACTTTCACATCATTTGTTCTTTCTCTCTTATCCTTTCCAATTCCATGCCCACACAAATTCTAGAAACAGGCTGGCCCTATAACAGTGTTAAAGAATTTAAAAAAAACAAAAAAACCTTCACTGGCTGGGTTATGTAGGACAGGCAGTGCTGACTTCTGGTCCTGTTGTGTTATTCCCTTGGGCATATATGCAGCAGCCATAACAAAAATCACTGACCTGCAGCCAAACCACCGTAGATTGTGATCTTGTCAAAGGGTATATGACAAGTGCAGTTAACACTGTTCAGTATTTGGTTGGGAGAACTCCATGGGAAAAAAAGTATCTGTAGAACATTTTTATCTAGCAGCTTATGTTAGAAAAGAAGGAAAATAAAAAGAAAAGTAATAGCAAAGGGTAATGTGATACAGGCAATACTCACTGTCATATTACAGCATTGGACTTCAATCATGAATGAGTCAAATCTTGAGAATTCAGGTAACCTATCCATTTAACATATTTATAAAATGTGGTATTTATTTTATGATATGATTCTCACACAGTGCCAAACCTTGCTAGAACTGTTGGAAGAAAGGTTATATTTCTCTTCATTGTAAATGAAGCTTTTCAATAAAAATGAAAAAAATGTTTTCATGAAACCCTTTTGATGAAAAAATACATCCTTTTGTAGAAAACTGAAACTTTCATACATAGTTTTGAAGCTTTAAGCTGAAATTTTTTGCTTCCTTACAAAAGTTCTAATTTTCCAGCAAAGATAAAGTTGTCTGGGGGAAAAAAAAAAACATTTAAAAAATCTAACCTTTTAAAATGCAAATAATTAGTCAGTACCTTTCCAACAACTTTCAAAAGCAGCCTAGCGAATTGGTTACTCTTATTAATACACAGATGCAATGAAATAGAATGGAAGGAAATGACTTGCTGTTCTGTAATTATGCTCAGCCAGTATTAAATAGAATCGTAACTGTATGTGTAATTTATATTACTGGCTGTGCTTTTAAGCTGTTTCCATGCTTGTCTTCAAATAAAACTGTAAAATTAGTATGCCAACTTCTGGCACTTATTCTTTCTTAGGAAGGGAGGGTATGGTCAAGTGGCTATAGATGACATTCATTTTTGGCTCATTTGATCCTACATGGAAAGAGAGTGATTAGTTGACAGTAATACCTAAGTGGCTTTATTTAGAAGCCTGAATTTTGTTCCACTGTTATAGCTGTGCAACCTCGGTTATCATATCTGTAAACAAAATGCTTCCTCCTTAAAAGAGACTGTGAGTTATTGCTCAGTAATCAGGGCTGTGACTTACAAAGGACAAACAGCAAAAGGAAGAGCTGAAAGCAGAACCCATGATTACTTCCTGGCTCTTAACTGAGTGCATTTTTCTTTGGGCCACTGTGGTTAGGTCAAGAAGAAGAGGTAACTACAGCTATTGCAAGCATAAGTCATTCAGAACATATGTGGATGAAAGGAAAGTCATGCCCAGGCTTTTTCAGGTTTTCCACCAACTTGAATGTTCCTGATGTTATGAAACTCTTTGAACCATGGATGTATGTTCAATACAGCTAGCGTGCATAAGTATGGATAAGTATGATCACATGTCTTGATGCATATAGCAAGTGGGCAGGAGCTCTGTCCCATGGGAGCATGTGGAGATTTCCATGAAATTCAAGGCAAAGGGGCATGGATTTTCAGAACAGTAAAATACACCTCTGAATTCAAGGCAGGCTTCCTTGAGAGGTTAATTTCTCTTTATAAGGCTGGGACTTTGTCACAAATATTTGGAGAAAAATGTTATCCTTTGTTAATGTTGATTCTTTTTCATGGACTCTTTTGAAAATGCCTGCCTTGTTTTCACATAAAAGAGTGATCTACCTGAAGCAAAATGGAAGCATGGGAAATTTCACCCCAAACAGCTAAAGCTTGGCAAAATTCTGATGGTTTCAGAATATATTAAGAGGAAATGTGCTCGGAAGTCTTAGCTGTATGCATCAGCATTAACTTTGCCTGAATTTTAAATCTTGCTGTTTTTTGTTTTGATTTTGTGTTTAGTTTTATTTAGTGTAGAAGTGTATCCTTAACGATTTTGAAGTTCCAGGTTACTTCAGCTTCCAAGTTCTTCTTGGCATAAATACTTTTAAAACCCCCTTTTCATACATTTCTGACTAAATAGTAATGCTACTGAGGATAAGAGTTATATTTTATAAAGCTGGCCTGGTCCGTTAGGAGAAGTCTTGTACACAGGTGTGTATGTTGTATTTGGAAACTTCCATGATTAAACCCAATTCACTCAAAAAGCCCTCCTCCCAACTCATGATAATGCTAGATGAATACAAAGCTGGTGTTAAGCATTGTTAAGTAAACATTACAAATTATTATTTAATCACAGTGTAAATTACCATGGTTTTCCTTCTTGATGTTTTCAGAGAATTGTTACAGTTCTAAGTTTATATAAGAAACTGTATCCGTAATAACTGCGGAATCCTTCAGTTCACACGGAATAAAAAGATCATCTCTTTCCAATTGATTTTAGGGGTCCAACATCACAGATACATGCACAGAAATGCTGAGAAGTGGACTTCTTCTGAAAATTTCAGCAGGAAATATCCAAGAGCGGATATTTTTTCTTTTTGATAACCTTTTGGTGTACTGCAAAAAAAAGCACAGGTAAATGATTAATTTATACTTTGAAAAAAGATTTACGTTTTTCTCACAGTAGAGCTAGTGTTTTGTATGCTTTTTATAAGAATATTGAAATACCACCAATGTGTTTATTGTGGTTAAATGCAATACAAACCTCAGTATTTTTTTAGACTTCTGCACAGAGAGAGGTGTATTTAATTCAAACTTTGTAAAATTTTGGTAGGAACACAGAAATCGAATGATGAATTAGAGGGAGAGGGAGTCTGTTTCATCAGTTTTCCACAGCAGGTTACATGTGATGGCCCTACTCCCTTCTAGGAAGTATAAATGGACTGAGTTTTTAGTTCAGTCAAATTAGTTTTATAGCTTATACTATAAAATTGGCCTCTACAGAGTCAAGAGTTTCAAGCCTTTTTATTTCTAATCAAGAGAAACAGCCAGAATGTTTCTTCTTTCTGTATTGCAATGAAGGAATGATTCCTCTGTTTGGCAGCAAGCTTCTGCAGTTAATGTTCATTCATCATTCTTAGGTTTCTGAGAAACAAGGGTTCTCCTACATACAGAGACCCTTCTTGAAACTGCTTGAATTTGTCTCTTTGATCCTTAAACTGCTTTTGAGCAGCATCTGAACACACATTACTAGATAGATCCTTGATAGATTCCTAGATACATGACAGATCTTGGATATGTGCTCTTAATACTACTGCCAAATAAAATGATCTTTGCATCTGCCTCTGCACAGTTAAGGATGGTGTCAGACGAAACTCCACCATCCACCTCAGTGTCTTCAGCTGCTGAAAGTTTTGCTTCAGAAATCCAGGTTCTACTCACCACAGCCATGTGTCTCTGTTTGGTGAGGGTGATATAAAGTTTTCAAGGGTCGTTCTAGATTGATAGCCAACTTTCAGCCCGTTTTTCCAAATGTCTTTTATAAATGTCCTAGATTGGCTGTAGCCTCCAGGTGAGAGGTGTGTTTGTTTGCATGTGCAACAGCCATTTGTTTCCATCAGTGCTCTGGCTTGGCAACTGTCATGACCCTTAAAGGATGAATCCTGGCCCAGCTGCTTTTGAAGGCCTTGCATGACAGGGTGCCCAAGCATAAAGAAGGGCAATGTTAAGAACAAACACTTACTACATCTGGGTGAAGGTAGTTGTAGAAAGTTGCAGAAAGACAGGCTGATGTGACAGCCCAATGCCATATTGATTTTTATCCCTCCCATTGCTTTGGTTGTGTCCAGGAAAAAGTGAGTGCTTATTGTCCTCTCCTTGCTTCCTGTTCGGGGTGAGGGGAAGGAGGTGTGTGGGTTGGATAACAAAGAGATATGAACTCCTATGCATGTGTACCACAGTACATGTGTTGTGTAGTCTAGTTGTGACCTCATATTGCTTCAAAAATCAATAAGATGTGTATATCTAAATATAACCAGTTAAGTCAACAGAAATCTGTGCATAAAATGTATTAATCTAAGAGACTAATTTGTAATTGATGTTTTAAAGTTTTATTAACAAGTCTTATCATCTGTTGTGGAGTATAGTTTAAATATGGAATTTTTCACATGAGTTTTGCATAGGACTATTTTCAAAATATTTTTAAAATATTTTTTACAAATAAGTTTAGACTCATATTCATGATGCCATACATAAGAGCAGGTTGTTAGGGAATGATAGAAAAAATTATACTGAGCCTTTGTTTGCTGTTATTTTTAAAAAATATATTATATTATTTAGTGTTCTAAATAAGAAGCTTGTACCATAGTAGAGAGTTACTCTTTATACAGTAAGGAGTGAGAGGTAGGTCATTTTCTGAAGATTAATATCTCTCTGGAGTGAGTGAAGGCCTGAATTCAAATGATCATTAATTATCAGGAATAGATCTTTGTTTCAAATTCATTGAAATACAGTGTTAGTTATTATTATAGGGTGAAATAGAAAGAAAATAAACCCTGGCTTATTTTATGTGGGAAAAACTGCGTAGGACTGGGAATCTCAAAAGGTCTTGACTTCACAGGGAACAGAGTTATACCAATGCAAGGTGCTTTTGAAAATGTCACTCTAAGTTGAATAAAACATATGTTTTACTTTCACAAAATTTCAGCAATTCTTAATTATTGTTCTTTTGATAGCATTTAGTTAGCCATTAGGTGTTATAGGGGGAAGAAAAAATGCCTTTGTTCTTCCATGTGTTCAAGACGTAAACCCATGTATGAAGCTTACATGTGCATAGGACAAGATTTATGTCTAAAGGTTTTTTTATTTCATTTTTTTAGTCATACTGCCCTTGTCTTGAATTTTTTGACTAGCATAAGGAGGTTAAACCAGTTAAGAGGAAAGATCCTCCTAGTGCAGTATTCTGTCTTTGATGGCAACCAGTGGCCTGTGGATACAAAAGAGCATTGGAACAAGGCATTTGCAAAGTGAGACTTTCCTGATTAAACTTTGCTATCAGCCAGCAAATTGCAGCTTAGTCTTGCCACAGGTAGCATTTTTGCTTTAGCGTAAGCAGTGTCCAGCAGCAATGGTTTCCACAATTCAATTGCACATATATTGTGAGAGTTTGGCTTTATTTTTTCCCCTCCCTTCATTCCTTTATTGGAAGAGCTAACAAGGGCCCCTGATTCACCTTCTATATTCTGCTGTGGCTTTAACTGACTAGTTGATATGCTTATTTCATGTATAAGCTTTGATTCAGGAAGATGCACTGTATTTAAGATGGTTTAATATTAAAATATGTGCTTTAACCCACAGATGACGCCTATGAAATGTACTCTTTGTAGTTAATGAAGCAAGTGTTGAGTCTATTACTGTGTCTGGATGATGGGGCAGATTTGAAGTGTATCTTGCAGTTCTCTGGTTTTGCAGTTGCCTGGAACTCTCAGGAGCCCGATTGTGGGGAAAAGAGTGTAGGAAAGGATGGTGCCTGTCCCAGCCACATTTTAAAAAGTATCTGGGACATGACAAGTGTGCAAACTGGCACCTAGGAAGTGTTGTGGGCCCCACATAATGGACATAGCTTGAGATTAAATGACTTGTTTAAATGTAGTTGACCAAAATCAAAGAATTATTGTTGAAGTCAGTGGAAGTCTTGCCTGGAACTTGCGTAAGGTCAGCATTTCAAGAAACAGCATTGAATTAGCCTGGCTGAGGGAGATAACTGAGCTGTTCGAAGAAAGAAGGGTGAATTTTTTCTTCCTTGAGAGACAATGTCTGTATGTATTTGTGTAGTGAGTGACATATTGGCTTAGCCCATTTTATCAGGCTGGCTTCTATCTTTTTTCTAGTCCCATTGCTTCCTGAAAGGTATTACAAGTCTGTGTTAGCAAAATTATAGTTAATTTGTGATAAATATTGTGACCTAGTTTTACCACGGTTTGTATGGCAGCAATGTAAGTGGCTTGTGGTTCTTATAGTGGTCTTTGAATGCTATGTAAACAGGTAGCATTGAAGAAACATAGCACAAGGTGGTGACATACTCATCCGCTCTTTCTTTTCTCAGGCGATTGAAGAACAGCAAAGCATCTACAGATGGCCATCGTTACCTTTTTCGGGGCAGAATAAACACAGAAGTGATGGAAGTAGAGAATGTGGATGATGGAACAGGTAAGTATATTTGTGCTGCTCATTTACAGAGCATTCTTCCAAGGTGCTGAAACCAAATGCAAACATGAACTTGCACATGCAAGTTCAAACATGAACATGAACATGCAAACTTTTCTCATGGGTCATGTTTTCTAAATCTTTTACTACTTTTGTATCCTCTGGCCCTTTTTTCAGTTTGTTTGCATCTTTTGTCCAAAGCTGAGACCTGGCTAGTGCCAAGTAGAACAGAATAATTACCATCGTTGTGCTACATGTGAGATGTCTATTACTAATCCGAGAATTATTTGACTTTTTCAAGAGAGTTATTTTTCAATTTCTATTTAGTTTGTGATCCAGAGTACCACACCAGATCCTTTTGTGCAGTACCAGTTATATCCTATACTATTTTAATTCCCTGTGGGTGTTTTTTTATTTTTTCTTACTAGTAATTACTTTTTTTCTGTACTGAATTTCATTTTACTGAAGACCAATCATTTCCAGAATTTATTAAGAATTCAGAATTCTTATCTTGTCCCCCAAAGCCCTTGCAACCCATCTCATAAACTATGCACTTACTGCATCATTTAAGTTCTTGATAAAACTTTTGGAAAGTGCTAACTCTGAGACCCCCTTGATACATTCTTTATTTAACAGACTTTTTTTGTAACAGCTTTTTGATGTCTTTTCAGAGCTGTTTGTCCTTCACCAGGCCCATTGATTTAGGTAGTGATTTAGAGATTTCTGTAGGTACTCTACAGTGAATTTCATCAGGCCTCATTAACTTGAATATAATTTATCCAACTGTTCTATATCCTATTACTTCCCTTTTCTGGCTTGTATTCCTACCTACTTGTTAGTTTTATGTGTGCCAAATACGAAGGCTCAGTTAGCATTTTGTGTATGAGCAAAGAAAACAGTTGAGTATTTCAGTCTTCTGTGCCATCTGTTATTTGACCACTGTCCCCCTTTTATTTTTGTACATCTTCCTTATACATGTCTTAGAAATAAAAGATATTTTTCCTGTTACCATTTATATCACTGACTCGATGGAATATATTTTGTGCCTTAGCTTTTCTGATTTTGTCCCTACAGGTGTATTGTCTTCTCTTAGACTTGGCAGTATGTTTATGCTTCCACTTTTTGTATGATTCATATTTGATTTCCGGTTATCTTTTCCAGTCTGTTTTGCACTATTCTGTGACTTTGAAAATTCTCTTTCAGGGGACACCAAGCAGCCTTCATAATATGGCATTTCTTTATTCAGAATTCTTGACATTACTGTGGTCACAGAGGCTTGTAAGCCACCATCTTCTTCCTGATGAATATTCCAAGACTTTTGTAACTTTTTCTTTAACTGGCTCCAATTCCATGTATTGCCACCCTTTAAGTGTTGGCTTTAGTGAATATTCCTTCCTTCCTCCTTCCATCTCTCTCCTGTATTTCTCAAATCTGTCATACCTTTCTTCATTTGTTATCTAACTCCCAGGAGACATCATGAGCTCTCATTCTGCCTAGATGATGATTTCTTTTTCTAACTGTCCAGTCCTTATCCCTTTCACACTGTCCGTTTTCCTTCCTGCCCTTTAATTTTCTTCTTTAATGATTCTTCAAGTGTAATTTGGCTAAGCATAAACCATTCTCCTCTCCACTCCAGACATCAGTAGTCTCATTTCCTCCAGCCTCAGGGAATTTTGTTACCTTCCCCATTTTCTTTAGACTTGCACACAATACTGGAGGTTATCTTCCTTCCTTCCCGTTTCCTCTCTTGAGTCATATCAAATCTTGTGACTTTTATATATGCAACATTTCTAAAATACATTCTCCTTTCCACACATCTGAGACAATAACCAATGCTTTGGTTACTTTGTTTTATAGATTATTCTTACCTTCTGTTCTCATGTATTGCCAGATTTCCTGCCTTCTCCCTTTCAGTTTGTCCAATATCCTAAAATAACGTTTTCTTGTGATTATTGCTATTTTATGCCTCCTTTCTCTGGTTCTCTTTCAGATACAGAAATATTTGTGTCATTTCCCTAGCCTGTGGTACCTTTCTTTCTGCTGTTTCTTTTTCTTTTGCTTTCTTGCTTTTTCTTGCTCACTTTCACTTGCTCAGTTTCTCACTCACCTTCTCTCTCTTTCACTCGCCTTTTCTCCCCTCACTTGCTCACTTTTTCTTGCTTTTCCTACCAGTTTCCTTTCTTGTGGTCACACAGCATTGATAGATGTAGAAATGTTGTGCTACAGTCTTTGTTAGTGAGTAGTAGCATAGACTTATGAAAACAGAGATTGCTGGTGCGGTTTATGATTATGCTCATGACATACCTACAGAAATTAACAAAGCTTTTTCTAAAAAAGCAATTTTTCTGTGATGAAATTAGACATTGGCTGAGCAGTACAATTGGTGGAAGCTTTCTTTTTTGTTTCAACCTCCTGAAGTACTCTGGCTTTTTTGATTGTACTGATTAAAGTAGAATGCATATTACTTACCAGGGCAGACTATTTGTGTTCTTAAACCAGAGTGGCTACACCACCACTTAAAAGTCTTTGAAAGGTGTCTATATAGCAGTGCTCTTGTCCTGTTGTTTTTTCAAATTTTAAAATTCAATTTTGAGAGAAATGTATCTTTCTAATGGCATTCACCAGCCATTAAATGAATATTATTTAGTCTGTGAAGACAAGTACTTGAGACTTAGGAAATACCAAACATATAGTTGCTTATACAGTCTTAATCCTCTGTCCCCTTGTTGTCTTGAAATGAGGCAAGCATGAAACAGAAAAAACACTGTGTGATAATAGTAACTGGAGACTGCATCAAAAAGTGTATGGAAGAGGAAGGGAATTGAGATTATGCAGCAACTATTTATTTGCTGTTTCTGAACACTGGTGCACCTAAGAACCTGTGGTCTAAGAAACTTAGAAATACTCTCATATAGAATTTCTTTTCTTTTTTTTTAAAGGGTAGAAACAAATTTTACTATATACGGCTGCAACGGATTGCTTGTCATGCATCTCTCAAAAGCGTTTGAATCCTGAATTTTGAACAATATATCACACTTCAAATTGCAGGCTTTAATGTATTAGCAAGTATCATTAGAAGATGATGTCATCTTTCTTCACTTTTCTTGGGAAGCTGGAGGCTTAATGATTTGTTAAGCTTATTGCATGGAGCAACTTGAGCTCTCTCTCAGTTCTTTCTATTCTGACCATTATGTCAGGCTTGCAAATCATCCATTTAGCCTGACTAGCAGCTGTGACTGCCTAGCCACGAAGAGTGGTCTTGCTTCCTGTGCAGCTGGCCAGTCCAAACATGCATGCCTCCTGGTTGGCTACACAGCCAGACAGCATGCACGTAGTTCTTGATCAGATTTTGTCCTGTTGACAATCCAAAAATGGTATATGGTATATGGGATGCTAGTGGACTGCAGAAAATGCTGCTCAGAGGAAGATGGGGATGGATGTATTTTGGAGGACATATAGCTCATGAGAACCTCGGAGGATTGTAGTTATGGGGAACATGAGGAGCAAAAGAGAAATCAGGAGTGTTGCTGTGCAAGACAGGGGTTTAAGCTAAGCTGGGTGCCAGTGTAGTGGGTTATTACTGCAAAATGTAGAGATAGTTACCAGTTGTCTTCCTCCTGAACTCACAGCTATGTGTATACCTTAGGTAGTCTGAGCACCCAACTAGTTGGTTCAGCTCTCCATAGAATTCAGTTCAGTGAGTTCGTAATGGCATGAGATAAATGCAGTCAAACTGCCAGCACTTTTGACTGTGCAGTTACATAACTTTAGATGCCAAGGCAGTTAGATTTTCAAACTGTCACCTCTGCATTGAGATACCCAAGAGGCTGGATGAGCCAGTTTTTATTAATTGAACTATCAAGTTGAAATCAAAATTCTGCTTAAAGTGAAATGTAGATATCTAAATCTCTTTGTTTATCTGAGCCATAATTTTTGAATACTTTTCCACAATTTCAACCACTGCAGTTCTCTGTATTGGAGATCATAGTATTTCCCTACGAAACAGGTGTGTTGTGATGTTAGATGTAATTATTTCTGAGAAGTGTTCCATGGCTATGGTAAAAAAGACCACAGCAAAAATATCACCCCATAGTTTTATGCATATAACCTGTAACTTAAAATGAAAAGGCACTACTAGTGCCATATTGCAAGGTTTGTAAGTATCTGCTTAAATAACACAAAGGGAACTTAGCCCTCCTTCCTCCAGCAGCCCTCCTGCCTCTGATCTCCAAAAGGCTGTAAGCTGATAGCTTCTACTTGTGACTTTTTCTTTTGCTTGACTTTTGACTTTGATTTTCTGAAGGTGCATGTTACATGATGAGGAGTTCTTAAGAAACAGTGGTTTTAAAGGGGTGAATGATGTCATGCATAGGTTGAAGGATGTTATGCATAGTTTATATGCATAAAAATATGTTAAGTAGATAAGTGGTATAAACGTGAAGTTGCAAAAATAAATTACTCTGAATTTTTCCATTATGTACTTGTTTGTGCTTTCTTAAACATTTTTGAGTACTAGTATGTTGTGCTTGTTCAGACATTAGGCGTCAATCTTATGATTTTCTAGAGTGCCTGACATTTTCCAGACTGTGTATACAAAAATTGGCTGCTTTCCATCTAATTAAAATGCAGAGTTATTGAAAAGATACTAGTGTTTCTGCTGAGATTTATGATAAATCTTAGCAAGCATTTCAGCAAAGGTTTCGGTTTTGGAAAATCCCATCTCATTATACAAAACTGGGCTGAATTATGAAAAAGGATTTGCAAAGTGTAAAGTTCTGCAGTTACTAGAGTAGTTCAGGGCTGGCCCTGCGTTTTTCTTGCCTCTTAATGAAAGTTAGTAATGAGAGAATGTTAACCTCTGATTTTCTTAGTGTTTTGTACAATAGTAGCTAGTTTTAGTTTTAATCTATATTTTATACAAAAATCATATTTGTTATCATGGGGTATTTGGAGCCTTGCAAATTTTCCCCAAGGAAATGCATGTAATCGTACTGAAGAATATTCATGATTTACAAGGGTGTTAGTTTCAGAATGAAAGCCTGTTTAGCTGATTTCCAGCAAGATTCACGGGCTAGTATGTTAAAATCAAAATTTTCAAGAAATGTAAGTTAAGAGAAAGCAGTAAGTTATAAAATGACTACTCTTTATAGCATAGAAGTTTATATATTAAGAGTCAGAAGTTCACTATATCTAAGAACATCAGCAATTATTAACTCTCTTCCATAATATGTATGCTGAACATAGGGTTGTTAGGAATGTATTTCAAAAACTATGCATTTGGTTAATGTATTTTTTTAAACATAGTAAATTTTTAATTATATTTCAGTTAGTTTAAACAAATAATTGTATATCTATTTCTTTATTCAGATAACAAGTAAGATACATCAAACGCATCTGATATGCTTACTCTTCAAAATGAAATTTTATTTTTCCTACTGGGTATTTATTCCTTTTTTAAACTTGATAGTAAATTGCTCAGATCAGGAAAGCAGATTGCAGTAATTTAAGGGGCAAAACCACAGTGCTGATTTTTAAGGAATTATTTAATAAACTGTAATGCAAACAAAAGTACTCTCATAAATACTGTAATCTTTTTTTTTTTTTTTTTTTAAGTAGGATATTGCCTGTTTTAGCAGCAAGTTCATACTTACTTCCATATGCTAGGAAATTCCTGGTCTGTTACATTTTAAAAAATGCACTAAATTCACTAAAAGTAAAAAGAATACTGCTCATTAAGTTACTACATAGTTCATAAGTGGCCTGTGTAGTAACTGCACAGATAACGGTTCAGTACTTTAAGTTCCTTTTTATTTTTCTTGTTGTTATAGGTAATGCTCAGGAAATATGCAGTTTATAATTATAACAGCTTTATTTTTATTTTTAGAGTTTTTGTTCTTCAAGCCATTTTATTTTGATTTTATCTTTTCCCAGCTGACTATCATAGCAGTGGCCATACTGTTGTTAATGGCTGGAAGATCCACAACACAGCAAAGAACAAATGGTTTGTATGTATGGCAAAAACCCCTGAAGAGAAGCAAGAATGGCTGGAAGCTATTCTGAATGAACGAGAAAGAAGAAAAGGTATGTTAATAAACTTTTTTGTCTTGCTGTGCCAGAAGTCCATATTCTATTTTTATGTTGAGATGTAAAGTGGAACCAGCTGCCATGCAAATGTATGGTGTCAGGGTCAACTGAAAGTTTATGAATACCAGCTTGGACGAAATAAGCCAAACTTGTACTGGGAAAGACATAAGGACTTGAATCATGTATGCTAGTAGTCAATGTTATTTTGGAAACTGGGAGATGATGTGGTCTATATTTTTTACAGCTTGTCCTCAGCCGTATAAACAGTCATAACTTTACTGAAGCATGTGAACTATTACAGTTTGTGGTATCTGAGGATCTACTCTAAATCTCTGTTGGGATCTGTATGTAATGATGTCATTTTGTGACTAGACACTTCCATCACTGAAATGAGCAGGTTTTCTATGTTGGATCTTCATGTAGATGATCTACCACAAGGTAGTACAGAATAAACCCGCAACCCCATCTTTGATCCATTCTCCTTCATCTAAGAAAGTAAAAAATCACCACTGGAAAGAAAACCTATCCATCTAAACAACTGAATTTAGTGAGAGAATACTAGGATGAAATATAATCCTGATCTCCAGTGTGACCACAAATAACCTCATGTTTTCAAGGTGAACCCAGCACAAAATAGAGCCAGGGGAAGGTGACACATCATCATCTTCTGAAGCTAATTTCACAATATCCTAATCAATAATGATGTATGGAGCCTTGGTATGGAAGGAAAATATGACCTTGTGGTTAGATCTGGGATTCTGTTCCTGGCCTGTATAGGTTTCCTGTGGCCTGTTACATTAGCCATCACCTTGTGCCTCAGCTGTAAACTAAAAGCTACAATACTTCCTTTCTTTCATCTTTGAAGTTTGAGTAATGGATGTTTGTATAACATCTGTCCTAGGGCCAGAGTTTCAAGTAGGATATCTGAGCACTACCTAATCAACAGATGCATAGAGAATAAATAGTAGAAGAAAAGTTAAAAAGATGCCCTAGACCTCTAAGAACTCAAAATTTTGAAATAACAAATGAAAAACAGCTTGGCAGAGATGGTGTCATACACAACAAAAAACAAGTTTTTCTGCTTCTGTTCAGGGACTTGTATGAAGCTGGTTATAAAGATTTTTATCAAATCCCATTTCACCATTGTTAAGTTTCATGGTTTCCTTAGCCTCTTGACACCTTTAGGTAAGAAGTAAAAACACTAAGTATTTCATGTTGATGTAATATTATTTCATACTGTACTGTTGAGAAGCTGGTAGTGAGGTGAGTTTGGCCTAAACCTTACAAAGTTCGTGGCTCTGAGGTAGCCTTTTCAAGGTCGAGCCATGTCCTAGGATTTTACCATCCAATAATTTGGGGAATTTTTCAACTCTTGGTGGTAGCAGTGGGTTTGCCACTGAGGAGACAACCAAGAGAGAAATAGGAAGAGAATAGAGTATGAGAGGATTTGTCATTCACTCAAACTGAGTTCCAACACAGAATCTTTAAAAATATTTCTTGAATATCTCTGTTACTCTAGCAATATATAAATTTGTCTTTCTCCTCCAGCAGTGATTTTTCAAAACATCTGTATATACACCTCCTATGAAGCAGGATGCATCAACTTAATTGCAGGCAGGTTGCCAAATGACTCAGGAACCAAACTGCTAACTTCTTAGAATTCAAATACTGTGTCTAACTATAAACACTTTCCCATTGACTGTGAGCATAAAGATGCTTTAACTGTATGATTACTTAGTAAGATGTGAAGTTCATGTATATGTATGCAATTACACCGAAGTCTAAGTGACTGCACATGTGAGAGCTGTATCTTTTCTCCCTTTGTAAGTCTGAGACTAACTAAATCCAATGTACAGGCCTGTCAAATCCCTTGGGCAGGGAGGGAGGCTCAGGTAGGGCATTCCCGCCACACAGTGCTCTGTGGCAGGGCCTGTCTATGGATTTGTTCATAGCAATGCTGCAGACGCCGCATTTCACAGAGGGGCAGGTTGCAATAATCCCCAGACTAGATAAATACAGCATGTGCAGGTGGAGTGAGGCACAGAAATAGAATTCGAGTGTGCCATGTAACTGGGGCTTGATGACCTGAGCATGCTGGGAAACTCGGAGATTCAATGCACTTAGGGAAACTCAACTTACGTTGTTATCTGGAACCCATACAGCAATAGCTGAGCAAAAGGGAGAGAATGCCCCAAGTAAAACACTTTACCACAGATTTCAGTAGTTGTATTTGAACTGTCAACTACGACCACTATATAGATCATATTTTCTTGCAAGGGGACTGAAGCTGAATTGGAAACTTTCTGCTGGAAAGTATTTCTGTTAGGTTCAGGGCTTTCATGTAGCCACCTGAGGCATTCAGTGAGTTGTAAGTTTATTTAAAAGGAGATGATCTTCAAGTCTGATGATGCAGTGCATTTATACTTGGTTCAAAGAGTCAATACAAATAAAAACATGTCAATACAAATAAAAACGTGTTTCCTAGAAGCTCCAAAAGCACTATATCGATTTTCTTTTCCTGGGAACAAATGATGTTTGATCTGTTTGTGTGGCATCAGCACTATCAGCTTCATGCATCATGAGAAGCACTTCCGTATCTGTGTCAGATACCGTTGCTTATCATTTTTTGGGGCCATGACACTTACTTGGCTATTTTTGCAGAATTAAAAAAAATGACGGACTATTACTCATATTAAAGGTGTGCAGTTATAGTTTTACAAATGTGCAAGTCTGAAGAAAGAGAGAAACTGTGAACATATAAGGCATGCATAAGATTTCAGAAATGTATGTTTTTGTCCAGAATTAATAACTGTTTTTATAGAGAAAGCATGTGGGCTGCAAAGGTCTTGGGTACTCCTTGGGAGCACAAGCTTCTGTGAGTGGCCAATATGACATGTAATTCAAGAAAAACTGTTTTGATCATCAAGACTGTTCTTTGTTACTGAGTTGTAATGAGTTTCTCAAAAAGAGTAACTGGAAAAAAAATAGTAACAAATATCAAACTAAAAACCTTGATAGTTTTTTGTTGAGAAAATTCTGAAGCAAATAGAAATCAAGATGTGTATATGCATTTGTAGAAAAGGGGTAAAGTAATCTTATGTAAAACATAAAAAGTGCATAACAGATAACTAGTTACTGTTCATTGGAATGAGGAAAATATTTCATGACTGTCTGAATATTTTTATTGTCACATGGTAAAAGTAAAAACAAGGCCTTTTTCTTTTAAACTTGAGAAGGGACGACTCCTCCCTTGTAAGTGTTCACATAATGAAGTCAGTGAAAATCACAGAATTAGTATTTTTACTATGAAGTCAATGGTGATGTCGGTATAGTTGCACATTTTCAGGAACAATTTAACATCACTATAAGGGATTTTTTTATTATGTTTGTATGAAGATCAATTGTTTAGCTGAATCTTGATGCTGAGCAAAATAATGGAAAGTAATTCCTTTTATGTTTGCTTTTTTATGTATAAGAGCATTGGGTTTACTTCTTAGTTTTGTGGAATATTTTGAAATATAATGGCAATTCACTTCATAAAATCTGAATGTATCTTGGCAGGTTTAAAACTGGGCATGGAACAAGACACTTGGGTGATGATATCTGAACAAGGAGAAAGACTGTACAAAATGATGTGCAAACAAGGGAATCTCATCAAAGACAGGAAGAGGAAACTAACCACTTTCCCCAAATGCTTTTTTGGAAGGTAGAATATGCATTTGATAGTGTAAATTTCAACCAGCTGAAAACACACTTTAAATCTTCTTTGGCATTTTAAGGAAACCATTGTTTATTTTCAATGTCTGTTAGGGCTATTTGTCTCCCATTCCAGAGTTTTGCCAAAATGTAAATTAGGAACATGTAAATGTTTCCCGTTATGGACAGAGTATTGGCCCTGCCTGTAATAAATAAAACTGGAAAGTGAGCTTATGGCAGAAATAATTCTGTTACACAAAATATTTTGTAGACTACTTACAGACTTAGGTACTTATGTATCAAACATAAAGAGGTACTGGAAGGAAAAGGTAGTAGATGTGGTGGTATGACATTTAAAGTTTGTTTTTTTTGTATCTGTTTTTAATTCAGTGAATTTGTGTCCTGGTTATTGGAAATTGGAGAGATACACAAATCTGAAGAAGGTGTTCATCTTGGCCAAGCTTTATTAGAAAATGGCATTATCCATCACGGTAAATATAATTAGTTTTAACTTATTTATTTTCAAGGTAATTGTTATAATTAAAATGAACTTTATTTTTGATGAAAAGATGATCTTGTTAATGCAAGATAGTTTGCTGAATCTGCAGTATCCTTGCAGGGACCTTGTGGGGCAATCGCCAATGCCTAGTAGATTTACTGAGAGTGGTTCTGTTGGTTTAATTGGGTTAGACCTATGCTGCCGGGATCACAACACTGCAGACAAGGACCTAGAGTTGCTATCCTGTTATAAGCAGAAAACGCTTCTGTGAGAACATAAAGAAGGGTAGATGGCTTTTAAGGATATAAGCCTTCTTTTAGGCAAGGCTTTTTAGGGGTCCATGATCAACTAAGAATTGTAGAAGGGAGTGAGCAACGAATGTCGCAGTTCCCTGTTGGTAAATGTGCCTGATTATCTTTTAGGAATAACAAGTGAAGCTGACAGAATCCAGCCTACATCTCAACAGTTTAATATTTTGAATTTTAAGCCCCTATTTTCAGTAGATTAAAATGTTATTAAAATTCAAATTTTCATGCTGAAATTCTCCCTTTTAACTATCTGTCTTGAACTCATTCTGGAGAGAAGTATCACTGAAATGATAGAGTTTTTGAGCCAATAAGAAGTATTGATTTCTTGAGGTAATTTGCACTGGCAACATTTTTCTTATCAAACTCTCAAGATCAGCTCCCCCTCTCCTTCCCTTTTACAACGTATGGTTCAGCAGGACCATACAAGTGAACTGGAGAAACTTCTGTTTTTGAAGATGTGTGGATTGCAATAGGTACAGTCACTTAAAAACAATTAGTGAAACAACTGTGAAGTTAGCTACTGTTCCAGCATGGATCCAGGGTGTAATTTGCGGTAGAATCATTGATAATTTACATTGCAATGTTTATATACTTAGTCCAGTAATAAATTCAATACTTGCTTTGTAAAACTGATATAAAAATCTTTTAATGCTTCAGAAGCTGCTCAGATTCCTGCACTGATTTGGGCTTGGTTTTGGAATACAAAAAAAAGTTTTGAGGCTATTTTACAAAACTCAAAGAAATATAATCAGTTTGAGAAGCAGATGGTGCTTCTTTGCTACCATGTTTTCGGTGTCCTTGGCTGGAAAGAAAGTGGGAGGAACAGAGTGCTGCTTAGCTTTATGCATTTTAAACATACATAGAGTAGGAGTAAACATATTAAGGGTATTCATCAGTAGTCATGTAGTCTTTAATATTTTAATGCCAGTCTGTGTGATTTTCCTCCACCATCATTCAAATGTCAGATGCTATTAGGTTTGCTACGCACATAGAGTTGTTGTCAGTGGAATGATTCTGTTGCCAAAGATTCTTCTTCTGATCTCATTAATTATATCCCAAATACACTAATAGACTTTCTCAATACAGAGTTAAATGAATATTGTGTAATTTCATGAGATAAAAGGGTAATTATATTGGAGCGTAGAAATATGAGCCAGACATGCTACTTTGAATAGTAGATCCAGCTGTGGTTTGGTGAAAATAGAATTCTTAAAATAAGTTGAATGAACCATCTGTTTTCACAGAGGGAGCAAGGGAGAAAAAGTTTGGCTGATATTCACATTGCAAATGTTGTAGAGGGCTTTGTTAGACTTTGCCTATTCACTGTGCCTGCCATTATTTTCACTGTGTTGGGCTTCATTCTAGCAAGGCCTGGACCCATATTGTGGTGGGCATTGTTTTACTTGCTGGTGTGTGAACTCTTGCAAGTGGAAAAGTTATGTTTTTTACCTTGTTTCTTTTTCCAGTTTTGCAAAAGGAAAAATCTGTTTGTATGGTGCTCATCTAAATCCACCTGCTGACATTTTCTCTGATATCTGAAAAGACTTGCATCAGTCAATGGGCTGAACTGCTTTGTCAAGTCACTTGCTCTTGCTAATTAGAGTTAGAAGTGTAAGAAGCTTTGTAGTTACTAAAATAATCTGTATATCAGATAGTTTTATAAATGCATATTTGGTTGTAGTTTTATGAATGTATAAGCTGGTACAGCTGCTAAAGTAAACAGTCCTGGTCCATTTTATGCTAGCACAAGTGTTTGTGCGGCTGTGCCATTTCATGGACTGGAGTACTGATGGGAGTTAAAATTACCCTGGCAGAAAAGTAAAAGTAAAGACTAGCTTAAACCTGAGTCAGTTCCCTTTTCTTGTTGTGTGCCGTATAAATACCTATCCCAACACAAGGAAGTACTGGCACATGGGTGGGAGTGACACAGAAAATTACATAGGGTTGCTTATTTTAGTGGTGATAATGGGTTATACCAGCTTTAAGTGTTTGCGAAACTATGGCCTTAGGAATGTACAGCTGATTCTAGTTAAAATAAAACCAGGACTTACAGTGGCTAAATGTTTTTTTTAAATCTTCTTCAGTAGCTGATGATCATCCATTCATCCTCTTGAGCAAAACAAGCCATAGAAAGCAAGAAAGCAAACAAAACACTACAGGTGGTTTTACAGCTTCACTCAGAGCATTGCCTGAATATTTTGCGCAGCATACTTGAGTAGGAAGCTTCCTTGTCTGGTTTTCTTGTTTTCCAGAGCTCAGGATGTGCCAACTCTGTGAACCTATTCCTTTAGTTTTTGGTGGACTATATGTGAGTAGGGGGCTGCAAAGAAAGAACAGTGCTTGCGTTCTTCAGGGTTGTATTCTGTTTTTTACAGGCATGCAAGGGTGGAAAGGTGCTTTGTAGTCATGATTCCCTCCCTGTACGTCTCTATAACAGTCAGTAACAATTTGGCCTTAAGCAATAGAATTATGATGGTGATTTTTCTATTTCTGGTAGTTGCTGGTTTTAAAAAATCTTAAAGTTTATTGATCTAGTGGAATATATTTTGTTCTCCAACAGTAGGAAAGTATTTTTAATTACAAAACTAAAACTAATCTTTATTGCTCAGTTAAATGGTCACAATCCATTAAAATGCATTTGGATACTTATAGTAGGCAATATATGTGGAAATTTTGTAGGCTGTACCTGATGTGTTAGAAGGAAATGACGTGTAAAAGAGCTTCGTGGTTATTGTGGATTATCACCTCAGCGTGTACTGCCAGTTCAAGGCAGTGGCAAAAAGTCAGAATAACATCTTTGACTTTACTATTAGTAGTAGATATATCAAATGCAAATACGGAAGTTATTTTGTTCTTGCACATGACACTGATGTAACCACTCTCTATATAATGTCAGTTTATATGTCCACGCATTAGGAGCTGTGTGGAGATACTGAAGAGCTTGAAGGAGTGTGAAAAATGATGCAGTGGTTACAGAAGGCACCTTACTGTGCAAAGCATATGGTGTTCAACTTTGTTGAAGAGAATAATGGGTGATGGTTTAATCACTTGGTATAGGAAGGCACACTGGAAGAATTATGTGACACTATGGGCCTTGTTACTCTGTTCAGCAAAGACATAATGATAGCCTATTATGGGAAGTAGATGCCACATAAATGTAGTTTTGAATTAAAATTGGTGTTTTCAAGCAAAAGAATAATTAACACAAGACAGGTATCTTAGGACAGTGCTAATGCTTAGTGCTGTCCTCAGTCTTCAGATGAAATCAGCTGGCTTTCAGAAGGACTTGCTTGAGTCCCATTTCCGGGAGTTTTCCATCATATGATGTGTCTGTTTTGACCAAACAGTTGTGTGAGGTTCCATTCTTGAAATCTGTGAGCCTCTCTAAACTGGAAATTCACATGTTAAGATACTTTCTTCATGGATCTTTGGGGAAGTGGATTATCAGCATTGGCTTCAACATCTGCATAATGACTTCAAGTCCCTCATACTTAAGACCCTCAGCTGGCAATGTATGGAGGAAGAAGTTCCCTCTCCCTTTTGTCCTCCAGTGCATAACTGATCAGATGTGTTGTGGAGTGTTTGCATTTTTATTGAATCATCTGAGATGGGCCTCAGTAAGAGTTGGAACACAGAATAATGTGGAACAATAGTGTGAATAGCGGCAAAAACCACTAGCTAGTGGTTTTAGCTAGTTTGTTGACATGCTTTGCAAAAGTGCTCAAGGTTAGACCAGATTTGGAATGGGAGTGAGTGAACCCAATGTCATATTTATTTGATACATTTTCTTGTTCCTTTGTGAAGGCTAGGATCATTGGATATGTCTTGCCTAATTTTCCAGGCTGTTCCTTGCCTGGTTATCTGTCCTGTTCTGTGCCTGTGACTTAAAATTGTTTGCTTTCCTGTAGACTACTTAAATATTGCAAGAAATAAAGTCACCTGTGACATAAAGGAACTTAGGCCAAATGATCTACCAGTGTTTCCTGCCCTCACTGTCTGAAATCTATTACTGTGTATTGGGTTGTTTTTACAAGGAATTACTTGGGCCTTCTTCTTTCTTTTTGATTTCCTCGGAAAGTCACCTAACAATACACAATTATTTTTTCTTTAGTCACAGATAAGCACCAATTCAAACCTGAACACATGCTGTACAGATTCCGATATGATGATGGAACATATTATCCGAGAAATGAAATGCAGGATGTGATTTCTAAGGTACAGAGCAGTTGCTATTATTATTATTAAGAATGTATAAAAAAATCTGCTTGAAAAATAATGTAAAATATTATGCTAGGATAAATAGCATCTCCTCACACTTGCCTAGCTCTGTTTTGGCAGATTTTGGGCAGATTTTGGCTTGTTGCTACATATTTTAAATACAAAATTAAGAAGTGTATTTTAATTATTTAATGGTTTCATATGCAGGATGTGTTGTCCATGTTTCTTGACAATTATGAAGCCAACAATTCATTTATTCTTCAATCCATTTTAATAGATACAAAGCTATACATAGAAGGTTTTTTCCCTTTTCCTGTAAATTAGAGTGGCTTTTATTAGTGCCTTAATAAAGCAGTAAATCAGGAATTGAATAGATATTTTAATGTAGATATTTAGGTAGTACGGTCCATCTCTACACTATGAGCATAACAAAATGATTGAACAGAATTGCCTTTAAACTCATTGATAGTCAAACTTTTCATGATTTTGAGACAGGAAAATATGGCAGCACTTGGATATTACACTACAATGTCACTGATTTATCTCTTGGCATGTGTTAATGTATATCTATATATAATGTTAAGGTATATCTAAGAGAACATTCAATACTGAACTAGCAGGCAAAGCAATGTATGATGGAATCTATTTTGACACAATTTTCTATTGTTATCCATGTTTTGTCATGCATGTTATAATTCTTTTTTAGCAATCTATTAGGAAATACTAATTTTTAAAATACCATTTTTGATGGTGGTATCTTGAACTCCTCCAAATTTTTTTTTCATTTTTGCTTGTTTTTAATTAAAAAGCTCCACATCTTTAAATCATTTTGCTTTTTTTTTTCTTTTTTTAGTTTACTGGCTGGTTGTAATTTATATTTGTAAATAAGGTGCCTATGGATATAACTGAATGTCTCTGGATTTTTTTTTAACTTTAGTTATTCATTTTGTTTGTAGAATAACAAGCAGTGATTGGGAAAACCTTAATGCATAGAAACATTGCTTAATCTTTCAGATTTTGTGTACATTTCTTTTAGATTACTATGCCTTTAAAATAATCTTTTAATGCTACCTTAGAGCTAATGTTTTTTTTTGCATGTGTCTTAGTTAAGCTTGGTTAGAAATGTTTTGTCTCATCACTTATTCATGAATATTTTTGTTATCTCAAAATTTTAAGTTTTGGCACATGAAAAGATACAGACATAGCAGATTATTTTAATAGCTAAATGAAATGCATTTAGAACAGTAAGGCTTCCTTACTGTGTCCATCCCTTTCATGTTCTCTTTGGTGTAAATGTGTGATTAACTTCATCTTTCTCTTTAACAGGGTGTACGGCTGTACTGTCGCCTTCACAGTCTTTTTACCCCAGTAATTAGGTGAGTCCGACTGGGAAATCCTCAGTGACTCATTCAAAAGAGATACGTATTCTATAGATACTGTGTTTGAACATAGGAACCTAACCTATGCTTTCAAGATTAGTCTCTTGGGAAGAATCAAACAAGATTGAAGGGCTGTCAAGAGAAAAAGCATAACTGCATCATAAAATGAATGCAAACTCAGTTCAATATGACCTTCTTTTCAAACTTTTAGAACCTTCTAGGTTCTCATGGATGTGCTTGGATGCCTGCTGTATGTATTAACATACTCACTTCTATACTAACACTCCATTATCTCCTTTGGAGAGTCTCAGCTGTAACAAGACAACTACCTTTATGCTCCAGTGGCATTATTGCCCAAGTAAGATATGGGCACCCTCCTCTTTCCTATCTATACCGTAAGGTTTGATTTACAAAAAGCTTAATTCGTGCTTGTACCAACTTGTATATAAAATACAAGTTTTTCTTTTGTACTCTTTTGAGGGTTTTTTTTTGGTTTTGTTTTGAACAGGGATAAGGATTATCATCTGAGAACCTACAAATCTGTAGTCATGGCTAACAAACTCACAGACTGGTTGATTGCACAGGCAAGTGTACACCTTTGGATTTATGTATTTATGTACTTTTTGAATATTATGTTTAAATTCTAGTATGGAAGATAGTGTTGTATTAAGTGGAGTAACATGCAAATATTTTGTCTAGGAGTTCTAATTATTAGAACTGTGTTTGTGTGTAAATGAATTCCTCTTAAAAGAGGAAGTAACAGAAATCAGCCATCAGCAGCCATTCTGTTCATCCCTTTTATGCTTATCTTCCTTATTTGCTGTTGAACTTCAAATGTTTTAATGAGACTTAGCTTTGTGATTCAGCATGTAACACTGTTCACAGTTTTAGTTCAAATGGATAGGATCTGAGAACTCAAAATTACTGACTACTTGGATAAAAGTAGTATCAATTTGCTGTCATCAGTTCTGTTTTATTTTAGGCAAGCTAGGAATGAGGATGGGTATAGTCTGGTCACTAAGTCAAGATATACCAATTTTAACTTTGATACCTTTTTAGATTCTATTATGTTCAGTTTTTATAGAGAATACAATGTTACTAAAATGTTTCCATATTCTATTTGTAACTATAAAGAGGTATACTGCTATATATACAAATATATGTACACTGTATTATATATACACTATAAATGTGTATATAAAGGTGGCAATGGTAAGTATAATCTACCAGCGTTGCCTGCCCTGTGAGGTTACACCAGTGTGTATAGAATACATTTTACTCATCTGTTAAAATATAAAAAGACCATGCTGTGGTTTAACAGGGGGATTGCCGGACCAGGGAGGAAGCTATGATCTTTGGCGTAGCTCTTTGTGACAATGGATTTATGCACCATGGTAAGTAAGTACATTCTGTACAAGCTAATGCTTGCCTTTTGTTTAATACCATCTGCTTAGCAGGAAGGAAATGCAGGGGCTGTTAAAGATATTACAGAAGGGATAGGAAGTAAGTAGTTTTATTGCATTTCTGAAGAGACCTATGCTTTTCTGAAGAACCTATGCTATTTCAAGAAAACAAAACTTTGTATATTTGAAAATTATTTTAAGTCAATTTTATAGTATGTACTGAGGGTTTCATTCTGTGAATGATTTAGGGGGGAGTTTTTATTAGCCACTTTATGAAAGAAAATTCTTAAGCAGGTATACCTGTTCACACAGATGACAGTGAAGACAAAAATTGAGGGAGTATGTAGGAACAAATGATAATGGCAGAAAAATAGGAGGAGATGTTAAAAGTGATTTCTTAAGAGGAAAAAAAAGAGGCATTTTTGGAAGAATGAATGAAAGTATGGAGGAACATGACTTGAAAATGTGAAGCTGTGATAGTAGGAGAAAGTGGACTGTAGAAAAGTGAGAAAATCATGAGGTCAGCAGAGAACAAAGAAAAATGGGAGAGAGCAGAGATATGTGCAGAACTGAAAATGAGGAGAACAAGGCTGAATTTAATGCCATCAGAAGCAAGATTTCAATGAAAGGATTGAAGTGGCAGGTCATTTACTGAAATAAAAGGAGGAAGAAATGATTTCCTCATCAGCTTGTTTAGAGAAGGAGGGAGAATAACTTCCCCTCAGACACTGTTCATTCTTTTTCCTTTGGATTTTTAAACATATAAACTACATCCATCTGCTGTTCTAGTTGCTTCCACATCCCCAGTAAACCCATTTCAAATAATGAAGCTAGCATGCTTCACCACCTGAAGAGTGCCAGAGCTTGGTGGTGAGCACTGATCTCCAACAGCTGTCCAGCAGAACTTTCCAAAATCATGTTTGTAAATCCCTTTTAGGAGAAAACCTCTGTGCCTGACATTTTCAGTAAAACCTTTTCAGGCTAATGTGTCCTCCTCACTATGGTGAAACCACATGTTGTACTTGAAAATGAACTTAGTGATAGCTATCTATAATGGATCCAAACAAAAACTGTTATTTATGTTAGAAATTAAAATTTGCCTAGATTCACGCACAAAATAGCTTGCTAGCATTTAATAACTGTGCACATGTCCATGTTTTGTCCAAACACCATGTTTTATGGTTCATGAAAGATATGATATTCAAGAATTCCAAAAAAAAAGAAATGATGTCTGTGTTTCTGTATCATACAGTGTTAGAAAAAAGCGAATTTAAAGATGAACCACTGCTGTTCCGTTTTTTTGCGGATGAAGAAATGGAAGGGTCAAATATGAAACACAGGCTCATGAAACATGATTTAAAAGTAGTGGAAAATGTAATAGCCAAGTCATTGTTGGTGAGTTAATAAAATGAATGATCATATGTTTTGATGATTAATAAATTGGATATAGTGACAAAAATGGAGTTATAGTTTAACTCTTTTTAACCATTTTTGAACCATATTTTAAACAATTTTATTTTTCAGATTAAATCTAATGAAGGTACCTATGGTTTTGGTTTAGAAGATAAAAATAAAGTGCCTATTATCAAAGTGGTGGAGAAAGGATCAAATGCTGAGGTATCAAATATTATATTTTCCATATTTTATTGAATTGTTCACAGCTGTACATTTTGTGCATCATTTAGGAAAAATTATAATCATACATGATAGCACAATAATTTGACAACTTTCCAAGAAAACTGTAGTTATGAACTTCTAAAATTATTTTGTTTAAAACAAAACTGTGACCATTATTAATACTCATTTTATTTTCAGGTAATTTGTTGTATTGAGAGTAGTAATATAAGTTAAATTTTATTTATTTTTATGCATTTCATAATATTCCAGTGACATCATTATTAATGAGTAGCATGCACGCTTATTGGTAAAATATGAAATGAATATAAAACAAGTATGTTACTCTTTAAATGTGTACTTGATTTATTTCACAGTAAAGGGTGTGCTAAAGTTTAATGATTTTTATTTGCACTTGTATAAAGTCTAGAATTTCAGAATCTGAATGAAGAAAGTACAGACTTTCTGTTTGTTAGTATTGCTTTAGATGTTCTGTGAAGTAAATTCATACTGCTGCCACAGAAATGTATGAGTGTCTATACATATAAAGATAAAAAAAGGATGATAATCTCTTGTAAAAGAGAAAGATATTAGACCTGGATTTAAAGTCCTTGCACATCTCCTGATGGGACAGGAATTATGATAAAAATAGACACAACGAAGCCATAATGTAATACAGCTACAGAGCTGTATCTGAGATGAGTTGGCTCCGTGAGCTTTGTGTAATTCCCTATTATCTTTTCTACAGTGAGATCTGTCATGGTCCCAAATGCACTAAGCTCATGCACGTACTTAGTGTGTGCCTTGAGCAGCACTGTGTACTCCTGGCATCCTAGCTGGATATGGTTTCTTTCTTGTTAAACCAGAGTTTAAAGATTGTCTGTGATCTGACATGCTGTACTTTTGGCTCACAGGCATAGCCACAAAACTTTTAAGAATCTTGTTCAGTTTTGGAACTTAATAAATATTCATTTAGTAAAATATTCATCAAGTCCATCTGTTTGAAATAAGTCTTTAGTTCCTTTGGAGAATGAAAGGTGGGCAAATTTGGTAACACCATAAAAAAACAAAACCAAAAAACCTAGCTCAGTGAAAGCTGTTGTGTTAATTATTACAAGTATTAACTGATACTGTAGTAGTCATAAAACCTTGATTAAGATTAGGACTCATTTAGGTGTTTTCATAATTAGAGTTTACAGTATGCTCTATGTCAATATAACTAGATCTAGAACTATTTTGTGTTGTTAGTCTTCTCTGCGCACTATGTGAAGAAGGCATAAAGAATGTAAAGAAAATATATGTATCGTTATTCCTATTGGGGCTGCATTCAAGCAGAAGAAAATATAATCTTGGTGGTTATAAAAGGCAAACATATAAACAACTGTTATTTATTTTCTAGATGGCAGGCTTGGAAGCTGGGAAAAAAATCTTCGCCATTAATGGTGACCTGGTTTTTCTGCGACCCTTTAGTGAAGTGGATTGCTTCCTGAAAGCATGTTTAAACAGCAGAAAGCCCCTCCGGGTTCTTGTGAGCACTAAACCGCGGGAGTAAGTTGTCATACCATTGGGGGAATTTTAAAAACTACAACTGAAGTGAATTTTAAAAGACAAGTGAAATTTTAAACAGCACTACTGTAAGGTTATTTTAAATGCTGGGGATGAAATGCCTATTGCTGGATGTTATTTAGTTCTTTTAAAAGTCTCTTACAAAGCTATCTGATTAAGTAAAATAATAACATGAAGAAATAAAATGATGGATATAATATCAAAGCACCAAGTCTTGTATCTAATCTTACTTTGTTAAAGCCAAGCAAATTGATCTGCTTGGGTTTTATTTTATTGCATTTGTCAGTCAGGAAAAGTGAAACAGCACTGCTTTAGATCTTCAGTTCTGCCACTTTAAGTAGAAACTGCAGAAGTATAAATGAATATGTGGGCAGTTTTGATCACTTATCTGATACTCTGTTTATAACACAAGTTCCTCTGTCTGAGGTTTAGTTCCTGGTTTGGCAGAAGTTAGACTCTGTGATCTAATGGGCCTCTTCTGTAACTGCACTGGTCATATAAACAAGAGTAACAAGTAAACAACTCCAGATCTTTACATAAGAGAGGCATTTCTTACAAAGGTTTGACCCTTGCTACCTCAATGAAATTCTTGTTATGGAAAAGAAATAAGAAGTGAGGCCTAATGTCTGAATTCAGTAGATGTGTAAATGAGCGCAAGTCTATTAAAGTTAATGCAGTTGTTACTGGTTTACATACGCACCAAAGAAAGAGGAGAATAAGCAACAGCAGTCAGGAGAAATTTTGGTCAAATTTCACAGAGTAAGGAGGATCCCATCCCCTGTTACTAGGTAGCACACGCAGACTGCCTTTAGGATGGCTTTGGTTAAGCAGTAGAATAGAGACGTATTTCTCCTTTTAATAAGCAAAGGCATTTTAGGAAAGATGTATCTTGAGAAATACAGCCACACCCAGAATAAGGAAAAGAGCGAAGAAGGAAATATGGCCTAAAGTTGATCATCTGGATTGAAACTACCAAAAAAAAAAGTGCATGCACACATGCATGCATGCGCAAACAGAAGGTGATAGTGCTGGAGCAAGCATACAAAGCATAACTTGGCTTTTCTTTTATGTAGATTTTGGTTTCATTTCTGACACAACTCACCACTGAAAATGTGGATGAATCTCAAGGTTGAGAGAGAAGATCTAGTGAATGTTGCCAGAGAAATTTAAGAATTTATTCCTCCATACCATCTGCTTTTCTACTAGAAGCTGCTACTAGCACAACTGTGTGGGCAGAAGAGACAATGTTCTCATTGTGAATTCTTAGCTTAAACTGCCAGTGATGGTCTTGCATGGTTAACTCATTAGCATGTTCATAAAGAATTTTCAGAATGAAACTATATAGATTGTATTAACTTTAGTTAATATACAATACATATATTTAAATATACCGTATTTGTGAAAAATATATCAAATGGGAATTTATTAATTTAAAGAACATTGAAATATTTTTTAAAGATTTATAGGCTCCAATGGGATTTGGGTCCCATCTTGTCTTATAATTGCCTCCAAATGCTAAACATTGTGTATACCAGGAAAAACTGGAAGTACAAGAAATAATGCAGTGATATTACTTAAAACTGTAAATCAAACCTACTACAGAATTCTTCAGATGTATTTTTAAATCACTTTTCTGCATCAATTTGAATTTGTCTGCTTTTGCAGTGGCAAATGGAGCCCAGTGCAAAGATTCCATAAATAAGAACCCCAGAGCTGGTGCTGGCAGTAAAGCCTGCACAGTTAAATCAGTGCAGTGCATGCATGACCTGACTAGCTCTGATAAGGACTAATGCAACTGTGCTGCTTTCTTTGGAGCCTGGGCTGGTATGATGTCAATATGCTTACTGTACTTTGGGCTAGCTCAGAGCTTCAGTATGAAGAATAGATGTGAATTCTGATTCTCATAACTGTGTTTTTGTTAATGTTATGTTTGTCAATGGGTTTATTACTATCGCACTTAAACAAAGCGAGAGTGTAATATAATGTGTCTACATGCTATATAAACAGTATTAGGTAATCCTTTCTTTGCAAAACTCAGGGCTTTGTATAGCTGCTCAGAAAAACTCCAACAAAATATGTTTTCAGTAAAGGCTGCCAAGCAGAAATTTAGATGTTAACAAAATTCTAATAGAAATCTAGTCTCCATAACCTTCAGCAGCTCATGTGACAAGGCTTTCCATGATCTCTGTTTCCAAGGCTCTGTGCCCTTGGCTGATTGACTGCCTGTCTTCTCTGAGCTTTCAGTGTCGTTATTCTGTGGCGTCTTAACCACAGTTGCAGTCCCTTTGGGAGAACTTTTATAACTGTGGTGCTCTCGCCTTAATAAGCATATTGAAATTCTACGTTAACTCGTATTGCCTTTCTCTGATTGCTTTCAACATCATACCTTGCTCATGTTTCTGATTAAAGTGGTGCAAAATATCTGCAACGTGAATGGTGCTGAATCCAAGATTGTGAATTGACTGAAAGCATAAGAGGTTTATACCCCTGTAATGTACTCATTACAGTCCATTTTTATGATAAATAACAAAATACCACCTTTTGCTGCATTCGCACATTCTTTGCTTTTTTCAGGACAGTGAAGATTCCTGACTCTGCTGATGGACTTGGATTCCAAATCCGGGGCTTTGGCCCATCAGTTGTCCATGCTGTTGGGAGAGGTAAGGCATAAGAGCTGACAAAACTAATGGTAAACATGTGTTTAATATCTTAATGGCCTGGCCATTAGGTAAATCAAACTTAGAACCAGTGTTTCAGCTTAGATGGTCTTTTCCAGTTTCACAAACAACATGAGATAAAACCAAATAAGATTATTTCATGTTATTATATTTTTTAATCTTTGGATAGTTTCTTCAGAAATTCTTTGGATGTTTATTTCAGTATGTATTTATATGAATGTAGGTAAGTTAAGTTAAGGTCACGCAGTTACAGATTGAGAAACAGCTGATAGATGCAAAATTAACTTCTCCAGTGAATGGGTGTTGGGATCCGCTTCCTGACAGTTAATTTGTTGTCACCAGGTGGTTCTGCAATCCTCTGAAAATGTTTTACAGAAAACATACTTTTGGCAAATCTTTTCAAGGATGCTGGTGACTTACCCTGTCTTAGTAATTGCAGATGTTTGCTCTAAACACTGTGTGGTCCGTTTTGTGTTGCTACTGTCAAACACTTGCCTTCTCTAACGCAGTATGTTCTGGACTACTGTATCAGCAATAAAAGAATTTGAAGCATCCTTTGCTGCTGTTGTATGTTGTTGATGGTAGCATCACCTAAAGCTGTATTCTCAGCTACTGTGGGGCAGTTCTTCCCCCACCCCCTTTGTAATTGAGGAACTTAAACTGAGTTGATCTGCAGAGTAGCCAGATTTGGACAGAGCTAGGTGATTTTCTTCCAGGCTGTGGTGCTAGAATTTAAATTTTCAAGAGGAGAAAGTCTAATAAGCTACAGACTATTGAGCCAATGCGATAATTATTTCCACACCTGGGTCTCAATTTAGCTGCCTGTCCTTATTCATTAAGCACATATTTTATTCCCATTAATCTCAATAGCATATAAGTGCCTGCTTGTGTGGTTTGCTAAACCTGAAAGGTTTAAGCATATGCTTAAAACGCGTATACTTGTACGTGTATGCTTACAAACCATATACTTAACTGAATTGGGACCTTGGTTTTTTGAATTCTAAATATTTCTGCTGTCTTGAGAGATATTTAACAAGGCCTATTTTAATATATATTTTTAAGTCAACTTTTTATGGGGGGAGGGAGAGGGGGATTTATAATAACTGGTAATGGTGTCATTTCCAAAGACTTTCTTTGATATTTGATTAAAAAGGTAGCTATCGTCTGTTGTTGCTCCAGGTTTTATTTTTTTCAAACAAAAGCAAAACCTGATAATAACTAAAATGAGGGAGCCCAGATTTATTCTTTCATTTTTTTCCTTGTCAAATTTGGTAACCTAACAAATCGTAACATGACTTTTCTATTTGTCAGCCCTGCAAATTCAGTTTAGCCTTTTCTTTTGTAGTAGCAAGCTTCTGCACCTTGCCTTGCAGGAAGGAAGACTAAATATTTTCTAACACTGGCTGGAGTTAGATTTAGATGTCACTGGCACCTTTGTGGCAATACTAACAAAGACATAAGGATCTGAGTGTTCAGAAAGATGGAAGTAAGGTCATACTCTAACAGGCTGTCTTTCCAGAGGACTCTTGAATCATGTTGGAAAGACGTGGAAACAGCTGCTTATAGTACTCTTTCTGTGGATAGAGGATTTTCCCAAAGTGGTTATTTGATTGTGAAAATAAATTACTGAACCATATATTTTATGTTGTTCAAAGAGTATTTTTATTTCTTTGTTCAAAATGATTAAAGTTAATGAAATCTCCTACTCAATTATCTGTGATTGTTTTATTTAAATTAGGCAGATTCTGTTATAAGTGGATTGGTAAAGAGATTAAAATAAGGACCGACTACATGGAAATATCCTTGGATTTGGGTTTTTCACTTATTGTTTAACAAGAATTTCTAGTATGCTCTGATACTTCTTTGAATTATAGGCCAATCACCAGAAAGCTTCTGTTTTATATGCCTGAAGCAGCCAAAGAGCCCATAGACTTAGGGTATATAACAGAATTTAGAAAAAAAAGTGATCTAGGTTATGATTATTTGGTTTCAAGCTAGAGCATTTTAATTTCTCTTAATCCTTTTCTTTTAGACAAATTTTCCACATTTTCATATTGGCCATCAACTTTTGCTTCATAAAATAGTCTTTAGAATAATTATCCCATCTCTTTGCATGGAATCATTTGCTACAGAACTTGGTATCTTTGCAGAGTCCAGCTGACTTCAGAAGCTCTATCTAGGAGCCACAGGCAGTGGAACAACATGAATCACAACAACACAACAACAATCAGTGAGAGCAGATGCTGATACAAAACGAGGCTCTTGGACTATAAGCTTTAAGGGAGATGTTTAGAAAAAGAAATCTGTCAGCTTTTACTTTTTTTTATAGGAACAGTGGCAGCTGCAGCAGGTCTCCACCCTGGCCAATGCATAATCAAAGTCAATGGAATTAATGTCAGCAAAGAGACTCATGCAAGTGTTATTGCTCACGTCACAGCGTGCAGGAAATACAGGCGCCCAATGCAGGTACATTTCACTTGGTTTACTTGCAGTTTTTCTGACTTAATATTTTTTCTCAAGTGTTCTCTACAACTAAAGTAAACAGTGTGGTGTACATCTCTTATCTGTGTATCTCTTGTGTTTGAGGGTCACAAGGGAAGAGGAATGGTGAATGAAAGTGGAGGGAAGCCAGTTGAACTGCAAAGGCTGAGAATTACTCAATATATTGCTGATGTTCAAGGTTGTTTAACTTCAACATTAAAAAATCTAAGCTTATAACTAAATATTTTTTTCATATTGTATTTTTAAAAGGTTATTTCAAGTGTTTCTACAGTTCTGTGCAGAAAGCACTATGAGGTATCTTCTTATCTTGATGGAGGGGATTTACACAGCTCACTGCCTCTCATCATCATGAGAATGTAATGCAAAAATCTGATCATCTTCTAGAATTTTGTAACACTTCAGCACATTGAGAGTAGAGTGCATATACTGCATCTATAAAAGTCTCTTTGTGTTCCTGTTACATTCCAGTCTTAGGAAATAAACAGTTCAAGGACTCAGAATTTTCCTTTTTTAATATAAGTATGCAAGTTTTGTTTTGATTTTTTCACTTTCAGTTTACAATAAAATCCCGTGGCTTCCAAGACACAGAAACTATAAGAAAGAAAACCAAAATCAGCAGGATTCCATAATGTAATTTTTCCAAGTTCCTGCAAATTTTTCATAAACTGTGAACCAGTATCATTAATTAACTTCACAAAGTCTTCCAGTGCATGTTATTTGAGAAGAAAAATCCAATTAAAATCAAGTGTGAAATCCTTCTCCCATACCTACTGCACTGATATGAGATAAGCATTGTAAATAAGAGTTAGTTTGAACTGTATCTTGCAAAAGGGATTCATGAAAATGTCTGTCTGGATTTTTTTTTTTTTTAACTCTAACACAGAACTGAAGTTGTTATTTAACAGATCAAGACAGAGCTCACCTATTCTTTAAAGAAAGGTGTGCTGTGGTAAAGAGGGTGCTTTGTCTAGGGATATGAAAACTGGCTAGAACACCAGATGTGTTTTAACTGTTGTGCAAGTGTGGAGTAGCTACAGACGTTAGTGACATCCAAAAAGCAGTGGTTGGCTAGCATGCATGCCTTGACATGTGAAACTGCCCTGTATGATTTTTCTTCCATTTGTGTAATATGTTGGAATATTTACACTATTTTTTCTATGCTGAGTATTTCTTTCAATATAAAAAAGGAGCTGATTAGGTTCAGCTAACTACAAATAACTAAAATCCTCAAATTGAGAAGAATTTATAAGAAAACTTTCATTTAAAATGTAATGCTATCAAATGCTATGGGAGAATTCCTGTCTAGACTGAAATAAATAAATGGCAGTATTCCCACTGGAGTCAAGATATCTAGAATTTCATTTCCTATTCAGAAATCTTGGATTTTAATTATTTGGAAGATGACTATGGATTTCTCTTATTTTGTAAGCATGATGCATTAGTCCATCATTTCATTAATAGGAATATTGCAGTCTCTCCTGTGGTCTGCTGTTGCATAGTTGAAAGGGAATCCTGTTCTGTTTTCTGTGTGGTTCACTTTACAGTGTGTGGAATTTCCCTGCGTGCCTGGAGTATGAAGCTTCATTTCAGATTCATGTTGTTAGTGTGTGAATATACTATATTGTTACTGTGTAACTTCTCTTGGAAAGTGTTTATATTCTTTCTGTCTTGTCTGGAGGAAGAAAGTTTAAAGCAGGTTTTGCTCCATGAAATTACGCACAGTTTCTTTGCAGTGGTACTAATCATGCTGTAACAGATTTATGCTTAGTTTATGTTTTGTATAATGCTTTTGGAGAACATTGCTGCAGATTATATTGCATTATATCTTGTAATAACTTTTGAAACAGTGACTTCCAGTTTAACTTGAAGCTAGTCCTTGTTTTAGGCCATGTTAAATATGAATCAAGAAGCAAAGGAAACCCTTCTATGTTTGTTGATCCAAGTAAGGGGTCCTTTGACACAATCCAGATCTGTTAGGTAGTAATGCTTAATGCTGCCCACATATATAACAAACCTGTATAAGACTCCATAAATAAGCAGCAGCTTTCAGATGTATTTACAAAGAGGGGTGGGATTCAAAATCATTTCTGTTGACTGGCTCGTGCACAGGTACGTTCCAACAATCAACAGAAAGCTCTGAAAGTTCAGCTCCCTTTTTAAAACATTTCAATGCCTTTGAGTGAAAAAATAAGGCACAGCTGAATCGAGGAAACCTAGAGAGAATTTGCATCTCAAATCAAGCAAAAATTTACAGTTATCTGTGATTCATGGGTTAAAGATAATGGGTTAATATTGTACATTAGCAAAGCATAATATGATGTACTTGGCATTTTGCGTGAAAATCATAACATTCAGCTTATACTTTTGTCATTCTTGCTTAACTTTGAATTCTGTTTCACAAACTTATTTCTAAAGGCTGTGGTTCCAGAATAGTCAAAAGTGTCATTTATTCTGCTGTAGTTATTGGAGAGGGATTGATTAGCTGACTATCAGACATTTTGTGAGGTATAAGAGGAAGAGTATTCTGTAGATGACATATTTGATAGGCCCTATACAGTGCTAGGATATATATATATACACACACATATGCATCTACATGTAAGTATATATAATATATGTAATATATAAGCATCTGATTGTCCCCCTTCCATAATGATAAAGATGAAATTTTGTGAAAAAAGCAGATCTCTATCTTAGATGGTCTCATCTGGAGCCAGACACTTCTGTCAAACAGCTCTACAACCCTTGCTATACTGCTTGTGTTCGAGCAGCAGTGGCTCATGTGCAGTTGGTGAACTAGATGTAGGCAGGCAGAACACTTCATGCAGCCCGCTTCCCTGAGGGCTGCTCAGACATGAGCATATGCCTCCAGTAAGCTGGGAGAGTGTCTTGATGTGGACCTTGTGATGGTGAGAGTGTATCTGCTCCTGTGGTGAAAGCAAATGAATGTGTCAGGTTACCTTAAGGGGATTAAATGCCCATCTGGTTATTTGATGGGGATGCTAGGGATGCCTCTTGGATGGTGTATGTGTGATGGGCATATGTGTGAATAAGGGCGGGGGGAGAGAGAATATGATGTAAGGTTGCCACATGATGTCTTTGTAGGCCGTGTGACCAAGCCACCATTCCTGTGCTCATGACTGACTCAGTTGCATAAGATGCTGGGCTTTGCGGCCTGAGAAAAGCATTCTGTCCTTTTTTGTTTTTCGCTAAGCTGGGGGAAAAAATAAAGCAGATATAATAAAATAACTGTTATAAAGGCAAATACAAGTAGTGAGGGTTGCAGTGTATATTCTTGTTGCTAGGGACAAGTGGGTGATAGCCAAAAGTATATTAGGTCTACTTAACCTGGTTATTCCATAATCTATGCTAGTCCTGTGGATGCGTGGCAAATTTAGTGAAGTAAAAATTTTCTTTCTTATTTTTTCATTATTTTCTGTCTTTTTTTTCAATATATAATTTGGTTTAGAAATGTCTTAAGTTATTTTTGGCTGGGACATAAAACTGATGAAAGCAATGCTGTCAGGGATTTCATACTGTTTCAGGACAGTGTATGCTGAAATAAAAAAGTAAATTGATTAAATGCTTCAGATGGCTTTAGATAAAGCCAAACTTTTCTGTTATTTTCAAAATATTATTATTTTTAACTTGGAGCTCTGAAAGCAGTAAAGCTGATAATGCTTAGGGAATTACAGTAACTATTTCATGTTTAAAAGCAGCAAAAAAATTGCTCTAGGTTGCACTTGCAAAGTTTTTCCTATGTCTTTCTTTTTTTCTGTTCTTTAGCAAGATTCTATACAGTGGGTTTACAACAGCATTGAAAGTGCACAGGAAGATCTTCAGAAAACAAATACTAAGCCCTCTGGAGATGATGGAGGAGATGCCTTTGACTGCAAAGTGGAAGGTATGTGATGCTTTATTTTATTTTGTCACTGGTCAGAATGTTGGTGTAGTAGCAAGCAAAATACAGGCAGTGTTTTTGTTTTCAGGGAGGAAACTACAAGCAGACTATAAGATTTGTTTCACATAGGGATTTGCAATTCTTTTATGTATTCTGAAGATGTAAATTTAACCTTCTGTCCTCTGAAAATTGTTGGACTCCCAATTTCAAGAAAAAGCTTCTATGATACTTTAGGAAAAATCTGGTTATTTTTCATTCGTAGAGTGCACAATCCTAGGAATTATCTGATTTATTTTCACTGGTAGTAATTATTTAATGCTAAATTAGATGAGTTAGTGACTGTACTGAATGAAAAATAACAAATCAGATTATTTGCAAGCAATTCACATTTAGAAAAAGCTGGATTCATCTGCATCTATAAAGATGATAATTAAAGAGATGGTTACGGGTAGCTTGTATTTTTGTTCTCTGGGTAAATGCTGACATTGTTGTTGCATTTCTGAAGGTAAATTCGTTCATGGTCATTTTCTTCTGGTTTATTTACAGCTTCTCAGCTTTCCAGTTCTTTTGTTGCTTTTTTACTTCTCTACATTATAAGTAAAATTGAATTATTTTCCTTCAACAGTAACTGTTTATAAAGGGAGACTTTTGTAACTTGTTTGTTCTTGCTTCTTAAACTTCATGAAATTGTCTGTTCATGCTTATGCTCATCAGTCTCGTATTTTAGCAGCCATAAACCTCCTGGCTTTCTGATTGTAAATCATTCAGCTGGTAGTTGGTGTCCGTTTTTAAATAGAACAGTGAGCGCATCCCCATTTCTAGAAATGTTGCCTGTGTCCTTTTTCTTTTGTTTAATGGCCAACACTCCTCTCAATTGATTGTGTTATTTTCTTTATTTTAGAGGTAATTGACAAGTTTAACACTATGGCAATAATTGATGGGAAGAAAGATCATGTGAGTCTGACTGTTGACAATGTTCATCTGGAGTATGGAGTGGTTTATGAGTATGACAGCACAGCTGGAATAAAATGCCATGTGTTAGAGAAAATGGTTGAACCAAAGGGTTTTTTCAGCTTGACTGCAAAGGTATGAAGCAATTTTTGTATGTATTAATTTTTATTCTGCTTAATAACAATGAAGTAACATCTGATTCTTTGGATTATATGTATTTCACTTAATATCATAATTGTGGGTCACCTTTGTCCCTCTGACATTTTGAAGAATGATTGTGTACTCAGGAAGCAAAATAAGTTATGGTGTGGTTATAAATTGAGCTTCTAAACTGAACAAATAAGAAAGAACTGAAAAGTGTTCCCTCCTTCCTCTCCCTCCCCCCTTTTTTTTAATTATCAAATAAAACTTCAAAGAAGGTCAAAAACTCATTGTAATGTCAGATCTTTTTGAAGGTAGGCTGTAGTTTCCAAATATTCCTTAATCTCATCAGAATTGCGTGTGCCACTTTAATTTGTTTCAGGGAGAGTAACAGAAGTACCAGGACATCTGTCTTTTTTGTGTCTTAAAGTAAAAGCAAGCTCTGTATACGCAGGAACACACATTTGCAAAATCACAGATGCAGAAAGACAGCTCAACTTTTATAACTTTTCATAACCATCCATGATGAACTGTGTGTTTTTTCTGACCTGATTCAAATGAGGAACAGACAGCAACTAAGTAAAACTGGTGGGCCTGCCCTAGAAAGTACAGACCAGTTGCGCGGTGCGTGGCAGGGAGTCAGCATCAGGGTCCAGACCAGATCAAGGCCAAAATCATAAGTTTGGGTTTTAAGCACTCAGAAATCTTTAATGCAGTGCTTTCTTAATGTAAGTAGTGTCTTGTACTCTCTTTGTACTCTGTAAGCTGGCATGTGGAGTAGATTGTGCTCTGATTCTTAACTATTTGGAGTATACTACAGATGAGGATATTAAATCCTAATATATTTCTGGTATATATATACACCGGGCATACAAAAAGATAGCACTCAATATTCTTGTATGCTTTTTTCAATGGGTTAGTATTTCATATATTGCCAGATCAGTTTTGCTACAAGTATTGCAGTTGTTTCATCACCTTTTCATAATATATAATATTCAGGTAAGTACAGCAGAAGATGTATTTCAGGTGAGCCATTCGGTTACATCAGTAGGCAGTTATTAGTAAATCCATTCTCAGATAAGGTCGCAAGAAGCCAAGTGAAAATACTTGTTATTGATGTAACTTTTCCCAGAGATAAATTTAAATAAATCTTTGCTTCCCAAGTTTCATTCATTTTTGTTATGCAGCATTATCTGTAATTTTAAAAGGCCACTGATTGTCAGCCTTTCCAGCTTTAATTATAAGGGATGATAAGTAAGGAGTTATCTTAGTAATCTTATTTCACAATTTACTGCTTTTGTTTTTATTATTGTAGATTCTCGAAGCACTGGCAAAAAGCGATGAGCATTTTGTGCAGAATTGCAACAGCCTGAATTCCTTAAATGAAGTAATCCCCACTGAGCTTCAGAGTAAATTCAGTGTCATTTGCAGTGAGAAAATTGAGCATATCTACCGAAGGATCTCTAGTTATAAAAAGGTATGACCACCACATCTGTAGTTTGCTGATATTTGTCTTTTAGGGGAAAAACAGGCAAAAGTAGTACAGTTTGAAATACTCTTCAAAATGTCTACTGCAGTGATAGAAATGTGGCTGAAAGTTTAGCTATTATGAGGCATGAATGACTAAACTGTATAACTGCATAAATTATGTTTTTAAACTGTGCTCTATTATCCCTTTTTAGACACCGGCTAGATCATAACCTTTCTTGTTTGTGGTGTTTAGTTGTGGATACAGTCAACTGCATATTTCCCACAAAAGGCCTAACATTCTTGTAAATGCTTTAAACCAATACTCAGTGAATTTGCAGATGTTACCCAAAAATGAAACAATAGCAGCGGAATTAATTTTTTCTTCTAATGAATCTTAATTTTAAATATCAAATTATTAGCCTTTTATTCATCTTTTATTCATGCCCTTCAAATTGGTATGATTTTTTTCTAGCATGATTATTAAAAGTAATGGCTCTGTACATTGTTAGATTAACTTGGCTTAATAAAGCATTATAATACAGAAATAAGTGGAAGGTGCTGACTTTCATACATCCAAGATCTAGATTAGTGAGATATGAGTGAATAAATACCTGGAGTATGACCTTTAGCTACTGTCAGTATATCTCTCTATGATTGTCTAGCTAAGCAGGGCATAAATTAATTGGCTGTTTGTCAATTTGTTAATGCAGACTTAGTCTCTCATCCTAGCCGCTGCTTCCTCTGCCATACAACCTAATTATTAGGAATTTGGAGCTAGTTTGAACTAGTCCTGAAACTGCCACTTAGGACTGGCTCTGCCCTGTGTCATCTCAGTTCATGATTTGAGTTGCGGCATCTACAAATTGATCTGTTCTGAGAACCACTATGCAAAAATTAAAAAGAAAAAAAGAAAAAGAAAAAAAAGAAAAGAAGAGGTTTACTGTAGAAACTTCACACAGTTCTAAAAGGTGGGGGGAAAGGAACACAGAATGTTTCCTTGTTTTCCAAGGGAAAAGGAGAGAAGCCTGTAGGGATACTTCAGTAAGGGACCAAGGCCAAGGAGCTGCTTTCCAAAGACTTTTCAGAGTGCTCTTGTGCTCCCTAACAAGAACTGGAATAAACAAAGGAATTTGGTGGCAGAGGGAGACATCAAAAGGATTCTGATATGGCAGATAAACATTGCTAAACATCCAGGCTCTCAGATGTTTGCCTAAGTTATAAACCTCTGTGGTTTGTCAAAATCAGGTCAAAATCAAAATACTTTTTTTTAAAAGCATATTCATTAGTTTTAACATTCAGAAAAGTATATTTAGAGTAACATGTAGGTGTGTTTATACCTTTCCTAACACCAAAAATTTTGAGCTTGATGTACAGTCTCTTTACAAGAGTCCAAGACAATACATGAAATTTTATTGTGCTACGCTGGATGTGAAATGAACAGCCGTGAGGAAGTTTCCATAGTGCTAACACTGTCTAGCAACAGATACTACTGATATAAACTGCGCTTTTAAAAGTCTCAAGCTCATTTTCTCAAAAATTAATAGTTTTACAGTTAGTATCTTAATGACCATTAATAATGCAATAAATTTCAGGAATATATATGTCCCTTTCTTGGCAAGGTAAAGGTAACCATAGTAACAGAAGTCTTTCCGAATGCCTGAGCGTAGCTTGGCTGTTGGTTTCACTGTGAAAGTCAGAATTCTATAAATAGAAACCCAGTAGCTTTCTGCAGTTCCTGTTCTTATTATCAGAACATTTTGCTCATGGTTGAGTCCAGTGCCAGGAGTCCCAGATGTTTCTCAACACGTAAATGAGAAGAATTTGGGGCCTGACTTATGACCTGATTAAATCGTAGCCAGGCATTTGGTCTCTGTGGAACAGGGTGTGTGGGAGATTCAAATGTGAAATATGTACTGCTTGCAAGAACATTTTCATCGTTAAGTGTCCTTAGTGCCCTTTTTAACTACTTGTACATTCTTCAGCCTTGAAACAATTCCATAATTGGATTTCCTGTAATCTTCCAGATCTTGTTCTAATATAAATGTTTAAATGCAATTTATCAGTCAGTTGTACAGAAGTGTTCATCGGGGTAAAGTTATGTGTCATTAAAATGAACGCAAATTTAAAACCCAGCCCCAAAGCCTGTTATTACTTAGAGGCAATACACCTTTATTCAACTGAAGTGTTAGCTGAAACCTGATTGAATTTATACTGACATTTAGTAGAGAAGAAACTTTCTCAAGTTAACTTTGAAAATGTTCTTATGCGTGAGCTATGCTCCACAACTGAGGTAGTAACATAGGTCTGTGCAGGATTTTGACTGGAGAGATACTGTGATTAAAATACCATTGACTTGTAGCTGATTATGGCTTTTTCCAAGAAATTCTTCCCTAATATCAAATTGCATTGGAAGGAACACACATTTTTGCAGAAATTCTCCCTGTGACTGACAAAACTCTGTCATTTATTCTATTCACGGTAGATTCATGATCAGAGTTGCCAAAGATACAGTTCTGTGAAGTAACACTTCTTAGGACAGGGAGAAAATGATGCTTCTGGGAGTGGACAAAGGACAGAACTTCAGTTGATTAGGAGGAAAGTTGTAGAAGCAAAATAACTGTTCTTTGTCCATTCAGAAACTTCTGGTGCACAGGGTGACAAACTCATTTTCCAGTAAGAAAGCCTTATCTAATGAGTTTCATGATTCTAAAGTTGGCATATTTTCTTACTGCCCTAATCTATCACAGGTCAGTCTTTGCCATTTTGGATTGACATCATCTCATTAAAAACTAAATAATTCTAAGTCTGTTCAGGAGTGTGCACAAAAATTCAGGTGCTATAAGGAAGACCATAAAAGTGAAAAGAAATAAAAATGCCTTCATCATTGCTGAGAAGATATATGGGTGAGAGAAGAGGTGGCGGACTGTTGCAGTCTGCAAAATATGGTGTTTGCAATTTTTATGCTGTAATCTCTTATCTTTGTCCTCTCAGTGTATGAAATTCAAAATTCATAGCTTCCAATTCTGTCTTTATTATAGCCTCAGGCAAAGGTTTCAGAAATTTTTGTTAGACATTCACTTGAAAATATCTATGTACAGCACTGGATCGTAGAGAATTTCTAGACTTCCTCCTCAGGAAAAGTGTAATATTTTATTAGGTTCAAAGGAAAATTAATTCACTCCCCTTATTAGAGGGCTATTTACATTTGCAAAATGGATCATTCATTTCAAAAACCCAAATCCAAAAAATCTAAAATGGGAAATATTTTTTCTTTACTTTATAGAGAAAGATGGAAATTATGAAGTCTAATCTAGCCTGGGGCTCCTCTAGGTCTAGGATGCCTGAAGTATTTCAAATGTTTGTTTTCTAGTCAGGTGCCCAAGTTTTGTCAAGTAAGTGTGGACATGTCAAAAACTGTTAATCAAAAATTTGTTTTCCTTCTCGCTTCTAGTTTTCAAGAGTATTAAAAAACAGAGCTTGGCCTACCTTCAAACAAGCTAAGTCAAAGATTTCACCACTTCACAGCAGTGATTTCTGTCCAACCAATTGCCATATCAATGTGATGGAGGTCTCTTACCCTAAAACCTCAACTTCGCTTGGTAGTGCCTTTGGTGTTCAGTTAGACAGCAGAAAACATTCTTCACATGAAAAAGAAAATAAAAACACTGATCAAGGTAAGTGAGGTGAGCTTGAGAAACACTTCCACTGCTTCTGATATGCAGTCTTAAAATGTAACTGGCTGAGGTGGATGTCCCAAATACTAAAACTAAGAATGATGCATTTTCAATATTTAAGTTTACATTAAAACTTAATAAAAAATAGTCGTAACTTCACATTCTTTCCTAGAATAACTTGGCTTTGATAAGCAAAATAATATGCAAAATTACATAATTACGTAATGTTTTAAGCAGGAAAGTATTTCAACTTCTATTAGTTATTTTACTCACTTCAAAATTTATGTTGAAAAAAGATACTGATGTAACCTTGTTTGGGTTATTCCCAGGTAAACTGAATCCCATGATTTATGTTCAGCATACTATTACCACCATGGCTGCCCCCTCAGGACAGTCTCTTGGCCAGCAAGAGGGCCATGGTCTGAGGTACCTTTTAAAAGAAGAAGATTTAGAAACACAGGATGTCTATCAGAAATTGTTACTCAAATTGCAAGCGGCACTGAAAGAGGTGGAAACATGTGTCTGTCAGATAGATGAGTAAGTAAATGTTACCATTTGCACTTTTTAGTTTTTCCACTGAAGATACTGATAAATGTGGATATCCTTTCTGTGCAGGTAGTGTGGGATCAATGTTGACTTCAGACAGAACTGCAATAAGGCAAAAAATTTAAGTGTAGATAATATTAAACTTTTTTCTTTTCTTTTTCCAGTGCCCCTGATTTTTTTCCACTTAAGTTTTGTAGCATTTCTCTAGAATGTGGAAATTCTAATAATTTTGAGGTGAGAGGAGTATGAGACCCACATGTCATCTAAGATTTCACTAGGAAAGGAAACAAAGGGCAGAGGTACAAAAAATAGCTTTTATTTAACTTATCTAGTATTGCTGACTAGTCCTGGAGGTGAATCTGTAGGTAGTCCTGGAGGTGAATCTGCAGGCAAGGCCTTTTTTCCTTAGGAAGATTATTAATTTATTAGACATTTTTTTGAAAACAGATTGACTTTAATGAAGGACACTAGGCCTAGGGAGAGATACTCTTGAGTGATCAGGCCTGAATGCGGGAGATCCAGAGTCACATCACAGTTCCACTTAATTTAGGACAGGGGTTTAAAAGTTAATTTTCCAGTTGTGAGGTAAGTGTGCTGATCGCTAGGCTATTAGCTCTCTTGGAACGAAGATGAAGAAGGATGATAGGTCTTTCAGTTTTGAAGAATCCCATATGTCATGCAAATGTCAGAAGTGATTCTTTTTAAAAATATCAATAACAGAAATGTTAAAGTTTAAAAGTCAATCTTTCATGAACTCCAGTTTTGGAAAGTGAGGTGTATCACTGCTTCTCCATTTGTTCTGAAGTCTGTACAATGATTTGGCCATTTATAATTATTTCTGAATAGTGAATTTTTTTCTGGTATTGTAATAGCAATATAAGTAATGTATTGCAAAACTGTAATAGTATTACTATAATACTTTAAGGCCTGAAATTTTTAAAAGAAAGCATTGCTTTCTGTGCCTTTTTTTTAAGTACTTCTGCTAATTAATCATGCTAAAGATGAAGACAATTGATCAAATTTAATATATTTTCAGTGCTTGGTTATGCTAAAGAAATGATTTTCTATGAAGTCTATATTGTCAATTCTCTTGAAGCCAGTAAGTTATATGGAAATTCAGGCAATATTTCAGGAATTTTCAGTTATCAGTCTGTCACTCCTTTTGGTTTTACTCCCTTGAGTTAGCGATGTAAAAGCACAGGAACTTCTGAGCCTTTCTTTCATACACATGCAAATATGCTATCCCTACAAATATGTTCATTTTGTGAGTCACACAGTTGTGAAAGTAAACAGAAGGGAGGCTGGGTTAACTTTTTATTCCTTCATAAAGTTCTTAGACACTGACCTGGTAGCAGAGCTTGCACAAAGTGCACAGATTTATTTAGCAAAATTCACCTTTTACAATTCTAAGACTCAGACTTTTCCTGCTTCATTCCTCACAGACTTTGAGTGGAGTACCTGTGTATAATGATTGTGGAGGGAAGCAGTTCTATACAGGAACAGCGTACCCAAGGGACCTACTTAAAAGAGTTGAACAGGAAAGAGGGAAGCTGGGACTATCTGGGTGTGAGCAGTTAAGCAGTACATGGTGTACTATATTAGGACACAGTTACAGCTATTAATTAAATCTTGAGAGAAGTGTTAGGACTACAAAGGGAAAAAAAGACAATACAAGAATAATCAAATAACTGTGCTTTATTCAGAAATATTTATATGAAGTCAGTGCTGGTCTGTCTCTCAACCCCCAAAATCTAGCGGCAGTGCTATCTACCCAACCTCTCCTATCTATTATTGGGGGAAAGAGAACTGAAGAACAAGTGTGTTTTACCGAAAAAACAGATCTGTAGGGGCTTGTGGATTGTGGGATGGAAATGAGTAAGAGAGGGTTGTGTAATCTTAGCATTATCTTCATAAGAAGTTTCATCATGACTCCTTGGTGAGATTGGTTTGAAAAAGAAGTACTGATGAAGAGAGATAGATGCAAAAATCCCCTTCCTACAGCCTCTCAAAGCGCCACTGACTCCTTGTTCGTGAATTTTTAACAGCATCACAGTACTTCCTTAGTATCATTATTGAGAAAGATGTCAACCACTGATGCTAGGTGTTACACAGAAATAAGTGCTTCTTCAAGTTGTTTTCTATATGGTGACTTTTTGTTGTATCCTTGGTTGACGTGCAGCCAAAATGTGTTCTCAGGATCCTAGGTGCTTTTTGGAAAGATGCCTGCTGGGGGCATACAAGAGGCTTGAACATCTTCTGAGTTTGCATGGAGTAAGCAAAAGGCAGGGCAGCTCACTTATTGCATGTTTTTTTGTTACTGCCTGCGGCTATCCATTATTAATGTCTTGAAGGACTATAGTGGGTTTTGTTTGCTTCTGATACATTTTTAAAACTGTGTTGATTAGGATTACATACGTATTAGTTCTACATGGGAATTTTTTTTTTTTTTTGCTTAAGCTTTAAATTTGTCATTTTAATGGAAAGAGAGATGGACATAAAATAAAATTTGCTTTGGGGTGGACCCATCTCTAAGAAAATATGATGTGCAAATGCTTTGTTAAAAAACAATTTTTTAAAAATTAAAGTAAGCATGATTACTGTGGTATTTTGAGACCACCTTTGTGTTCATGTGCTTTAGAGTCCCTGAATCAGGTTTCTAAGGCACTTTACTGACCTCAGGAATAAGCAGCTCCAGAACTGTTATCCAAAGTTCCAGCTTTGGTTCATAATAGTTCAGAAAAAAAGATCTTCCTTGGAAAAAGAGCCTGCCTGCAGGGAGAAAGTGAAAAGCTCCTTTATGAAAGGATCCAGCTACCTTCATCAGTCTTCCACTGAGATCTTGGCAGCACTGACTAAACAGTCACTTAAAAGAACAGGATATAATAGTCTGTTTGTATCTTGATGAATAATTAGTCAGGGGAAGGTGATTTCAGCAGCTGAAATTGAAATTCATTACTTTGTTATCTGTTTCTTACACTTGATTATTGCTTACAACAACAAAATGCATGAGAAATACCAGAATGGATCAGACCAAAGTCCACTTTTCTTTCACAAAACAGGATGATAACAGGAATACAAGAAAAAGGAAAAGTATAGATTAATCCTTGTCCTTATCTCCTCTTATCTTCCAGCAAGCAGCACTGTAAGGATATCCTGAAGTGGACAGTTGTTTTTAAGAGCATTGTTAGAATGATCTGCTGTGAATTTTTACTGATCTCCTTGAGAGCCCCATTCTGTATATTAATGATCAAAAAATTCTATTGGCAATCAGTTTAACAAGTCTAAGATCTACATTTCATAGCACATTTGTTTTAGGATGTGTTCAAGAACATGTCTGATTGAGCAGGTGGATCAAACCTGAACACTGCAGTAAACTGTGTGACCCATCTTCCTTTCCATACTTATCCTACTAACAGGCATCTTATGTGATGGAGAAGAACCGAGTTGTGATTTCACACTGGTATGAAACTTAAAAACCTTTAAGGCATAATGTGGCCCAAAAGGTGGCTGTCTGTCTAGCGATGGGTGGGTTGAAAGTCCAGAAAAATTATACTTTTTTATAGATAATATCTTATTATCTGTCTTAAGATATCTATCATAAGATTATCTATTTTAAGATATCGGATAAGTACCTTTTCCTATATGCAGTATAAAAATTTGCATCTGTCTTTTTCCTATTAGCTCTTATCTGGAAAGCTATGCAGAACTGATCAAATGGTTTGTTAAAAAGCTTTGATTATTATCCTTATTTCCCTAAAGTTAATGTCAGAGCCTATGTTAACATCTATCAGGACATGATTTCAATGAGAGAGAGCCTGATATACTGTCTGAATTATGTGTTCATTGCTATATAATATGAAATCCAACCCTATTGTGTTTCCAAAGTGTATGATTTCTTAATTTTTTACTTAAATCTCTGTCCGTTACTGAGATTCAGGAAATTGTTTATACTCAAAAATGTTATAGTTGAACATTGTAGAAAACACCTTTGTTTTGTAGACAAAATGCCACTGTTCTGAGTCCGGAAACTGCAACTTTCAAGAACAGGTTAGAATCATGTTGCTTTCCTGTAAAATATCTATGTCAGAGTAGTAGAGAAAGTCATAGCTTGGTACTGAGGTAACTGTGGCTGAACAAAATTATTAAGTAAATTGTCACTTTGTTAGGATTAGGAACTAGTTAGTTCAACAGGCAGAGCCCCACAAAATTAGGATAGAACTCTAAAACGCTTAAAATCAGAAGTCCCCGCCATGGATAATATAACATCACTAGTATGTATGGTGAGAAAAAAGAGTAAAGGAAGGAATTCTGAATGCTATCGTTTCATAAAATTAAGGGCAGCATTTCTATTTACAAAAATTACGCATCTCCAGAAATTCCTCTTCACGATTTAACATCTATTTGAGCTCTGCTATGTATTTGGTCTGAAGTAAAGTATTTGCAAACCCTGACCATTCTGACAGCTCCTATGTTAGAAAAACCCTATTACTGTGTCTAGGTACTTAAAGAGTTAAATTCAGTGTCTCCTGATTTCAGTGAAAAATGACAATTTAGAAAGCACTTTTTGAATGAAAAATCTACCTTTCAAATTCAAATACTAGTTTGAAAACCTCATTGTACTGGAGAGTTTGAGTAATAGGGATTAAAGTAAAATTGTCCATATTAGCTATTCTGATCTTAAAAGCAAATTAGAATATCTCATTCTCAGTATGAGTTAATTGCTCTAGAATATGGTTCTTTTGCATCAGAAAGCTTCACAGAAGCTTGTAGATTAATTATCGGTTTTACTAGTGAGAGCGGCTAGACCTTTTGAATATTTGGAAATACACAGGTGCAGTTATAATGTTTCTTAAAATGCCTTAGTAAGCTTGTGGTGCAGGCAGGTATATTTCACACAGTAGCAATTAAGAAAATGCAAGTTTTTCACAGAAAAATAGTTTCTTTGGTTTATTTTCTTGATTTGTACAGAAAGGTACAAGGTTCATGCTTAACCATATTTACGTTGATGTAAAAATGTGACCCCAAGTGTTCAAACGTGCTACATTTCTCCGCTAAGAAGAATCGTTGCATTAATACCAGATTGAGTATTTAGTAATGCTAATGAGTTTCACTGATTAAAGCATGATTCAATAATTTGTTATGCTTTTTAATAGCAGAACGTGTCCTTTTTCCCTTTGTTTCCAATAGATATGGACTGAATTAAGATGTTCTCTTCACATATTGCAGAATAATAATAACAAAGAAACATTACATTATTTTGTTGGAGGATGTTGATTAAAAATGTTATCCTGTTGGCAGTTCACTTTTGAAAAATATGTATTTTTTTACTCCCCCCCCCCTTTTTTATCTCACAGCCTTCTTTCTTCAATAACATATTCTCCCAAATCAGAACGTAAAACACCTGAGCCTTTAATACCGGCAGACAGTGATAATGAAAAGGGAGAAAGGAATGGAAAGAAGGTCTGTTTCAGCGTGACAGGTGATGAACAGGAAGATTCTGGTCATGACACCATCAGCAACAGGGATTCTTACAGGTAACTGTACTAATAATATTTGCATTTGTCTGTCAAATGAATCAAACCTGTGGAGTTTTAGACCTTCAAGTGGTCATGAGGCATATCAAAATATGATGATTCTAACGTCTCTAGCAGAGGAATAACTAGCATCAAGATGTGTTACAAGATGTATAAAATAAACTTTCTCTTTTACTTATGATTACAGACTACTTATTAGATCTCAGTTTCCTTAACTTTTACAGGCTATCGCAGCCAGAGCTGTAAAGCTTTCTGTTAGGTTATCCTTGAGTCTTATATAAAACAGAGAAATGGTTTATTTTAGGATATTCCCCCAAAAGAACCCAAATATCTGCCATGAAAAGCCAGATGCCAAAGCTACCACTCTTGCTGGTTTAAGAAAAAAATAATCTGATCTTCAATATATATTCCCTGTCTTCTTCCAACTGTAGCATCATTGCATCTATAGAATTTATAATGCATTACATTTACTTTGAATTAAAATACAAACAATTTTTAAAAGAAAGAAGTAATTAAACATAAAGATCATTTTTCTGTTGCTTAGAAAGAAGAATTGATTAAGTACACTTGAAATAAAATCTAAATTAAAATTTTAGCTGCAAGTAAAATAAGGGTTCATTATTTGTTCATTATTATGGTGCATTATTATGCTCAGGAAGTAAATCCCAATAGGGTCGAAGCTTTTCTACAGAACCCTATGTTGCTGAGATTTCTTTCATGAGATAATATTTGAGTACGGCAGCAAGACAAATATGAACTCTTTGTCAGAGGTGGGAACAGAAATATGTGTATAAATTTGAACAGAAATAAATCTAGGGATGATTTCCACACATTAATTCCATCTCATTCCAAGCAAGGTGAACACAAGCAAAGTGCAGTTCCAGCTGAAGTGCATTTAGGAGTTTCTGCATGTCCAGGATGTGTCAAACCAACTGTGCAGGAACTGGCCTGGGCTTGCAAAATTTGGGAATTTGTGAAATTCCCAGTTGGTACAAGATTTGTATCTGGAGAAAGAAGATGCAATTCTAGCATGTGATTGACCTTTTGTTTAAAACATCCCTTTGTTTTGATTCCACTTTGTAGTCCGTGTCCTTTGTAGTCCACTCTGCCTGTTTAGGAATAATAAAATTTAGGATTTGTGTGCAGAAAATTGATAAAATCTGTGAGTTTAGAATGCCTGCTAGAGTGAGATTGAATTTTGTTTTCTTAATTTTGTTTAAATAATTACTTCAGGCAATACTTAAAATCGACAGATCCCAATATGCTGTTAGGGATATTATCGGAACTAGTAGGTTAATTTTAATTGTTAGAATGCTTTCATCTGGTGTTGTAGTCTCATTCTAAACCTTACAATACAACACCATAAAACCAGAGAATGATATAGCTAAGTAGTTATGTCTGATCTGTTTCTTATTTTCCTGTGTTTTATTTTCTCATGCTTTGCACAATCCAGTTTTGAGTGACCTTCATCTTCCCTTTAGAGACTTTCCTAAGCAAATAGATTTAGAAAACATTTCTTAATGTTTCTTAATATCCAGCCAGAAATTCTTAATACTCCTTGGGACTGTTCACCCTTTGTTAGGAACATGCAGTTACTGATGTCTTTTCACCCATTTAATAGATATGATCATAATTATATCATCTTGCTACTGTTAAAACGTTTTCCCCATTCACTTATATAGTTGGCTGCAGGTCCAAAATGTATACCTTATCCACAAAGTGTAACTCAGTATGCCAAAAAAATCACTTCTATTTTTACAGAAAGAGACAACTAGGAGACCTCTTGGGTACATATATACCTGCAGCACTATATGTTAAATATAAAGATGTGTACCTTGGTGTATAGATATATATGCTATGTTACGTATGGTTCATAAAAACAGAACCAGACCACTTCATATAGTTGTGCTTTAGGTATATTTTTAGACATTATCTTGGGTTTTTAAGACTCCCTCTGCTGGTTAATTGCCTTAATGTGCAAAGTTCCTTGTGCTGAAACCAAACGATCTTCATGAAGTGGCTAAATCACTCACTGTTGAAGACTTTGAATTTAAATTTATCTTGATAGGATTTTTAGTACAAAAGGATATGTTTTACTCTGTTTATGCTGTAGAAGTAGTTATGTTGTCCATCTATTTTCTGTACAGAATAATCTATTTTTGAGAGAAAAGATGAGGTGAATGAGTGTAATATCTACAGCAGCAAAAATAGAAATATTCATACCCTAAGATTAGCTCCTCCTCACCTGTTCTTTTCTCCATACGCATTTTAACCCTCAAATCTCCTTACTAAACCAATGTGGGCGAAATTTTGTATGTGTGAAAATTTGCAGTGAAGTCACAGATGTGAATATCTATACATCTCTTACACAGCGAACAGTCGGAAGAGATGGGACCATAAGCTATATTTTGGCTGCCAGGGCAAAATAGTTTGGGGGGCTGTTTTTTTGCTACTGAAGTGGATCAAGTCTCTTCTAAAGTTGTTATGAACTCTAGTTAGCAAGTCATAAACCAGAAGACTGTGATTTGTATTAGGAGTATGTGTATTAGGAAGACTAGGACTGCAGAATTTAAATGTGGTGTTATTAAAACATTTGAGGCCATAACTTCAAAAACTGTTATGTGTGTAAGAAAAGTTGGTTGTTTTGCACTGAAAATGTATATTTTCAGTCTGCGAGTACCTGTTCACATACAAAGTGAAGGGAAACAATTGAATCATCTATTTTGGGAGTCTGATCCTCTGAGTCAAACCAGGACTGCAAATTATATGATAGCCTAAATTTAATTGCTGATAAAGAATTATAAGGACCATCTCATCATTAAAATAAAAAGGCAGAATAGAAAAGAATTTCCAAAGCTTTGATACAGAACCTGTGTTAAAGAACATGACTTTATGTCTCTCTCTTTTTTTTTTTTTTTTTTCCCAAGTGACTGCAATAGCAACAGGAACTCCATTGCCTCATTCACCAGCATTTGTAGCAGTCAGTGCAGTTCATACTTTCACAGTGATGAAATGGATTCAGGTATGTTTAGAAAAGTCAGCTATAATCTGTCATCAGTTCCTTTTATTCTGTTTTATTCTTTTCAGTTGCCCAGCAGTTTCACTGTTTTTGTTTTAAAAGTGCCTTGTCCCTGGTAATAGAAGTGTATCATTTTGTTTCTGCTTAGCTAGTGCTGCATTTAAGAGTCCCTCTATGAAAGAGAGCCAACATTCCAGAACGTCTGTAAATAGGCTGAATTAGTTAGAGCTCTTGGAGAAGGTCTGGTTTTAACCACTTTCATGCCTTGACCTTGAGAATGCATTATATGGCACAGAGTAAGGAGCTTTTTAGGTAAGTATGGAATGCTCTCCCAGACAGCACCAGGATGCAGGATACATTTGTGTATATTTGTAGGAAGGAATGTGAGACCGTATGGAAGCACATTCTTGTTTATGCCATGACAAATTGAATTTAAATAAATGCAGCTGCTAATAGAAATGAGATGGGATTTAACTGTGTGCAGTACAAGGTCATGTACTTGGGGACTATTAATAATAAAAATATTTGTTCTAAGCTGAGAGTTTATCATTTGGGAATGACTTACGAAAAGAAAGAACTGGGCATATTTGTTGAATATGAGCCACCACTGAGACAGCCTTAGAGAAGGAAAATTTTACCCCTGGTTGTATCAGGAGAGGTATTTCGACTGAGATAGTAAAATATTAATGACACTATATAAGACAGCTGAGAAACCATGTGAATTATGCAGTTCTAGTCAGTCTAGTCTCGAAAATTCTATTTTCAAGAAATGATGCATGTAGAATGGAGCAGATACACAGGAAAATGGTGAAGATGAAGAACCATTAATAGATGAGGAGATTTAAAGCCTTTATCTTCAACATGGGATACAAATGAGATGGTATGTCCTTGTGCAGCATCATGCTGAGGTACCAGCTGAGGTGTCTAGAACAATATATCTGTGCTAGCCGAGCCCAGCTACAGTGTTTAAGTTAATAAATACTGCCACTCAGTTAAACTCCCACTCTCTTAATGACTTAATTTTCTTCTAGTTCCAAAGCTGACCTGATTAACTCCAGATCAGGACTCTTCTGCACTGTGCTCCCCATCTGTTAAAATAAAAAGCCTGAGAAGGGTTATAACTACTGGCTGTAAGGACATCTGAGGGAGCTAAAAAAACACGGAGAGAAAAGCGCTATTTAAGTGTCTCACTGACATAAGAAAAATGAGTCCAGACTGACCCCAAATACATTTGGATTAAAAATTATCAAGTGGCTGCTTGTTACCTATCACTGCAACAGCAAAGTGGAAGAAAAGTTTTAAGCTCAAATTTGGTCAGCTTGTAAAAGAGTTCAGGTGATGTGGTTGTCTGAGAGAGCAAGTGAATGAAGTCAGTGACATAAGAGAGCTCCTCTCCTTTGTGCTGTCTTATGAAATGGTTCTCTATATGCTACTTACAGCTTCATATCAGATACAGCATTTGGATGCTGTATTTTTGTTAAAGTACTGAAACGTCAGTCCCTGTTAAAAAGTTATGGTGAATGTTTACAGATTTAGACTACTTAGCTATTTAGTCTGGTGGTTAGGTTGCTATCCAGCACAAAAGAATCCTGTACTGTTTCTCTACAAATTGTTTCTGTATTTTATCCAGTGACTCTTCAATGCAAAATACATAGGGAGAACAGTTGCATGCCATAGGATTCTGGATAATATTTTACCAGGCCTTTGTTTCTGTGCCTACAGCCGTAGTGGATATATTCCATGAAAGCCTATGTGTCAGTGTTTGTGCACAGCAGATTATCCAAGCTGTAAAGATTCTGGAAAATACACTGAAACTTCTAAACAATTTTTAATTTTAAAATATTTTTCAGGTGATGAGCTTCCCATAAGTGTTCGAATCTCTCACGATAAACAGGACAAGCTCCATAGCTGTTTGGAGCATCTTTTTGGTCAAGTATGAGATTATTTTTCTTAGATTTAATACTAATGTCCATGTATGAGCTAATATATCTATAGCAAATACTTCTTTTTCTTTTTACTTTTGCTGTCCACTGTTTCCTTGGATGGTATGTACTTATTCCTTGTCCTTCTGTTCTCTGTAAATGGTTCAAAACTACTGAATTAAACAAGATTTAGATTTAGTCTAACATTCTCTAGTCTTGAGTTTTAACTACAGCCACTAGGTAAGAAGGAATCCAAAGCTGCTTTTTCACTAGTCCCTATTTCTTAAAGAAAGAATTTCTAATCATTGCTGTAAAGAGAACATTGTGCTCACAGAGCTTTGATCCCCACAGGTAGATTCAATTGTCAATCTTCTGAAAGGACCAGCTGTGGTGAGGGCCTTTGAACAGACAAAATACTTTACACCAGGTCGAGGCCTGCAAGGTAACATTTAAACCTATCTATCACAGGCAAAAGGTGGCTCACAGGGAGAAAGGGCATATGGATATGGCTGTATACTCTTTAAGCTGGGTGTTAAAGAACTGATTTTGATTATTGTCACATTCTGCCATAATTGCTCTTTGAAATTTTTGTTAAGTAGATCTTAGTAGTTTTAGCTGAAAACTTTTTTCTTACACATTCATTGCACGATGTATATAAATATTTCAGGTTTCTTGGAAAGTCAGCTTTAAATCATAGACTGAACTGACCATAGAATTGCTGAGGTTTTGAAGCAAGAAGCAGGTTTTATGTATTGCAGGAGTTTTTACTTCATTTTTGTCTCAACTATTGAAGTAATTTCTAATTTATTTAATTACTGCCATATTTGTAGTATTTTTGCAGATATTTTATTTGTGAAGCTGTTTCATAAATCATTTGCAAATGTAAGTTTATATTCATAGTAATATTGATACCAATTAAAAACTTATAAGTATTATTGACTGTTATAAAAAAAAATCCTACATGTAATTTCAGATATTCTGCTAACAGTTATCTAGTTGCTTAAGTAAGAATATCTATCACCAGGGACTTATTTATACATAAGATTATGATGAAAAGTGACAGGGACTTCTTTTAGTGAACTGAGTTAAAAAAATAAAAATTCAGTGGGAGAATAAATGTTGTATGGTTAATATGTATAATTGTACAGTGGGTTTAGTGGACCCTGCATATGCCTTTTGGCAAAGAAAACTAATGAAGGTCTGCCTTCTGGCCATCTATAAGCTTTTGTAAATAGGCAAAATACTATTGAAGCAAATAGTGCATAATTATTGTACACCAATTATCTTGCCTTACAAAATCTCATGTACTTCCCCCTCAAGGAGTTTGCGTGGAAGCCAGCATAGCCTCCTCTTCCCCCCCCCCCCCCCTTTTCCTGTTTTGGGACCAAGATAATGGGAATGAATATAGAGCATGAGTGTTTCTCATTGTTTCAGATTGAATACCTGGCAGTCTCCTACAACAAAATGTATCCTTGTAGTGAATGTTCAGTTAGGCACAAGATATGGACAAGCCTTTATTCACAGTCTTAACTGTCTTCATGTACAAGGAACACTTTCAATGATTTGAGGGATAGACTAAGTTGAAAAGCAGTAAGCAATTTTGTATTAAGATTATTTTTCTGAGTTTTTTGTTGAAGCTTATTCTCTACTGCAAGTTGGACTTGCACATTAATTGAACTGTCCCTGTCTAAACTGTTTTTTCTTTAAATAATTCTATAGTGAATTAAATTATATAAAAAGCTTATAGGTAGCAACGATCAAGATACAATTTCAAAAGATCATCAATACCTTTAGGATTGGATTAATTTTTCCTACATTTGCCTCTAACAGGTCTAGCTTCCCTCTCACTAACTGGAGACAGGCACCTTCTATCTTATGTTCTAATTCAGAGAGAATCGTGTTTGGGAACGCTACTGTCTCTCTCCTTTGACTAAGTAGGGAGCTTAGATGACTACATTAGACCTGTCACCCTCATTTTAAGACAAATAGAGTCAGAAAAGATGACACCTCCTTGATGTGTGAAAACATTTAGGAAGAAATAATATCTTACTTTGGCTTTCTCACAGGGCTTAAACAGAGAGTTTTTTTTTTTTTTTTGTCTTTGCTTAGAGTTTCAGCAGGAAATGGAACCAAAGCTTAGCTGTCCAAAGAGGCTACGACTGCACATTAAGCAAGACCCTTGGAACCTTCCCAGCAGTGTCCGAAGTCTTGCCCAGAATATCAGAAAATTTGTGGAAGGTTAGTAGGGAGAACATGACCATAAGTAAACACTTAGTTTATGATAGAGAGCTGGGGGAAGCGAAAGTGAAGGATACAACAGCTTTGTGTTGCTGCTAGGCAAGGTTTGCAAAACACCATGCAGTCTATGGGAAACACCTGAATTTGAGGACATCTTTGTGGTCTTAGTAACAAGTTTACTGGAGCATATCTCAGTTGTCTGGTGTTCACCTTATTGACTTCAAATGCAGAAGAGAAAATTGTCTCTTCTGACAAGTGAAAACAGATGAGTAGCTAGAACCATACACTCTGCTGGATTATTTCAGTTGCTGCTGAAGTCCAGGGAGCTTGACTGATCTGTCACAAAACTTCATGAGATTGGTGCATCAAAATGGGGCTTTCTTTGAAATTAGACTCCCTTTCTTCCTACCATCTTATATTGAAAGAGGAAGACTGCAGCACTTTTTGCTTTCATCTGTCATTGATTTGGGATAATTCCCTGTCTCCGTCTTCTGCAATGAAGCCAACCCACTTCCATTGTTTTTCACTCGCTTACTCCATCACAGCTGATCTCATGATTCCTTCATCTACTCTGCCTCCTTCCCACCACCACCTAAGAGTGACCCAGTACTCTCTTCCTCTTCACTGCTGGGTGACAATGTGAGCTGATGTTTTCTACCCTGTTCCCTGGCTTTATAAGAAAGTAAACAGGATTTCCTCTCCAGAAAATCTTACCTGTAGCTTCCGCCTTGTTTCTTATGCTGTTTGACAGAGAAACAGAAATAATGAGCAAAATGATTTTTATAAAACTGCTCAGTACTGCAGTATGAGTCTTTGCGTGGGAACAAAAAGTTGTGTCAATTGTAGTTTTAAGTGATTTGTGTGTATGTTTACCTTCTTTCATTTTGTTGGCTAATTTCCATGATGCTCCATAAAGAAACTGCTAAATTTCAGATCAGTGGAAAAGAACTTTGTGATAAGTTTTATTAAGATAAAACTCCAAGAACTCACCAGCCAAAACAAACAAACTCCTCCCTCTGTGACTTTCGGTATTTCTTGTTTCAGATACAATCATATTTTCAGACCCTGGGTTAGAAAATTATAATAACAAACACAAAAATCTCTCTTATTTTTGGAGTTGATCACAGTGGGTAGACTCTCCAGATCTAAGAATACCTATTTTAGTTTAGTGATGGTTGTCACTGAGTGAAAACCAAAAATTTTTGAATCCTTTTTTCTAAAAGTCCAACTCTGACCTAAACCTATATATTATAGGTTTCAAGTATATTCAAGTATTAATCATTTCTTTCACAGTTAGGAAAGAATGAAAATGTGTCTCTTTAGTGGTCCTTTATACCCCTTTAATAGCCCTCTGAAGCTTAACAGGCCATTTTTGCATACCTTGTGTGCCATAAATAGCATTAATAGACTTACCCCATTTGAACATTGGTTTTATACTCTCATATTGAGCTCAAGTCATTCAAATAAATTTTGTTTTAAATCCACCACAAAATATCATAGGAGAGTTCAGCAAGTTCCAAATGATCTGCTGCCTCTCTGTAATACAAAACTTCTCTTGTTACAGTACTGCTATAATGTAGTGGTGATATTTATTGGAAGGGATCCTGACGTTTACTGAACAATAAAACTGCTGACATTTTCTAATGTTTTGGAAATTAAGATAATGAAAAGTTTTTCTCTTGTTAATAAATTATATTAACTGAGTCTATTGCAACTGTCATGCTTGCAAAAGATGTCACGGTTTAGAGATCTGAATATTAAAATGTGTTAATCTTGTGCTGTTCAAGAACAGCAACACAATCTCCTTTGCCCTCCTTCATCACTGGGTCTCCAGCTTTATCTGGAGCAACAGTTCTGCCAAATTTAAATATTCTTGGCACTCTCTATCCATCCATGGCGTCTGACCATTTGTCAGAGATTTCCAACCACTGCTTTCTGTGCTATCTACTTAATCAAATATGCAGCTTTAGATGTAAAATTCTCATCTGAGGCTACTTCTTCCCCATTGTCAGTCTTTATAGCTTTTTTTTCTATTGTAGTTTTTACTTCAATTTGATTTCCCTTCCAGTACTCTGGAGGATCATGATCCAAATCATCATTGCAATTTTGATCTGTCTGTGTGATGAAGGAGTTGGCGTGATGTAAAGGATACTTGAAAGCCAAGGTTTTTGTGGATTCCCAGGCCCAAATAATGTGAAACAGAACCAGGAGAAGGGAATTGAAGAACTGCTTCTCAAGCCTTAGTTTACAAGGCATGTCTGGAACAGGTATATCTAATTCAGTACTGAAAAGATTCAAGGCAGAAATGGCCCCCTCAGGCAACTTTGGGAGATGGCTGTGACAGGCTTAGGCCTAAATTAAACTTGAGACACAACCAGCAGCTGGATCTAACTGAAATCAGATGAGCACAAAGCAAGCGGGGCTAAAAATGCTTTAGTGCTTGAACTTTCCCTTCAGAGCTGCATTTCTTGTGTTCTCCTTTCTACTTTTGCCCTATATATTGTCTCCACAAATGGTCAGGGTACCTAGAAGAAGACCTAGTACTGTTCTGAGCTCTTTCTGGCTGACAGCCTGACACAAGGTACAGCAGTTGACATCCCTCTTTTCCCTGTCTAATTTACCAGATTCAGAAGAAACAGTCAAATTAGTGGCCATTTTCTGCTTATTTGGGCTGATGACTCTTAGAGCATGTTGTACAAAGTCTTGGGATTTTCAAAGCCTTTTGAAGTAAACATGAAGATTCTTCTAAGTAAAAAGTCAGTATTTTCATATTTGAGGAAAGGAGTTATTTTTGTCTCTTATATTAGGAAGAAGAAGCAGGCAAAGGAGACCACAGATACAACTTTGGTCACCACGTAAAAAAGTTTTTTGTTGTAAATAAAACCTCCAGTAGTTCTAAACATGCTTAACCATTATTGATGAATGCTTAAGTCAATTCAGTAAATGTATCTCCTTAGTGAAAACTGACTCATTTTTATTTTCATAGAAATCTCACCGGCTATTGTAATTTCTTATTGTTCTGTTGCCTAGTAGTATATATGGTAAAAAATTAGACTGATTACTGATTTAAAGCAGACGGAGACCTGGGAGCCCCACAGAAATAACACATTTAATTCCTAGATCTTAAGTGTTTTTAAATGTACTTTGTTTAATAAGTATGAAGAAATGGGAAAGCTCAAAATGCCTTGTGAATGATCATTTTGGTTTGACAGGGTTTTTTTTAATTATTATTGGAATTGGGAGAACAATAAAACATGTCATGAAGGTTCAAACAGAATTTTAAAAAAAGGAACCCTCTTTAGACAGTAAACTAAAACATATGTGGAGGTTGCTTTGTCTCATTTACATTTACCGTTCCATGTCATTAGAGAAGGAAAAGTCCACTATGATTACAGTAAAAGTCAGCCCTAAAAGGCTAATCAAGTTGATAGAGGTGTCTCTGATGAAATAATATACAAATCCTGGGAAGATTTATCTGGAGCTAAATAGTTAAACAAAAGATGAAAGTTATTTTTTGGAGTGACGGGGCCTACTAAATTGTTAAATCAAGAGAGAAAAAAACAAGTTGTTGGCAGAGACAGATCTTTGAAGATGGACTGCTTGATTTTGTTGCAGGAGAGAGCAGGAATTCAGAAGTCACCAAATAGAAAAAGAATAATGTAGCTACCAGATTTTGGATGTACATGAGAATATGTAACATGAAAATTGGAAAGCATGGGGAGAAAAGTTGAGGGATGACTAGAGTAGGAACCAGAATAATCAGCAATAAGGATGGAAAAAAGGGACCCTTCAGAAGAAAAACAAAAACATGATGATGGCCATCATACTGACAAGTTGTATGCAACTGGGAGTGGAGGATGAAGTAGACTATAATGCTACATCCGAGTTCTGAAATGACAGTGGTATGTTCTAGAGGTAAAAAGGAGAGAGGTGTGAGGAGAGCAAAGAAGAAAACAAATTTCTATAGTTTTTTTCCAAAGGGGGAAAAAAATGGTAAGATGTTTGGTCAAAAAAAGAGGAGTTTTAGAGCAAGTCAAATTTCTGGACAGCTTTTGGATATTGATGACTTTATGTGACTGCATGAGGAAGTACAGTTGTTTTGCTAGCACAATTATGTTAAGTTTAAAGAGGTAATATTATATAATTGATAAAATCAACATGTGTTTTAATTTAGGTTAGTGGTAAAGAGTGAAGGAGCCTTTCAGTCAGTAAGGCCATAAAAATATATTTCAACATAATAAAAATGCACCTCAAGTCTTATTATTATTAAAAAAAAAAAAAGAAAAGAAAAAAGGAGTAAATGAGAAAAATGTTTAAGATGAAAAAAACTTGAAGTCATTTTGCATTATAGATCATATCTGATCTAAAGAGAAATTGCTAGTGGGTTATTCTATTCTGTACAACATGTAGCAAGAAGGGGTGAAAATTTCCATAGCATTTGGAATTTGTTGAAAAATGAATGACTGACAGAAACCATGTAAGGTTCTTTTCTAACCCCAGATAAATCACTACTGATACAAATAACTTAAAATACTCTCTTGCCTAGGGATGTGTTTTGAAATGGAGAAGACTGTTGTAGCAAGGATAAAGGAGAGCTGCGTTCTCCTGTAATTTTCCAATAACCAGGAGATCATTATTTATAGATACTTCAAATACTTTTGAAATTAGAAATCCAACAAATTTCATTTAAAATGAGCTGCAAGTAATAGCCTCAATGTTTCTGAATTCTTCAGGTAAAAGAACCCCAAAATTCCCATATTGTATCTTCAGTTACTAAGCCAAATGTTCAGACTCCAAGAACCCAAGGTACTAATTTCTAGGTATCTATTAATCTAAGTTTTCTTTTAAATGACAGAAAGCTAAGGCAAAGACTTATCATCAGACAATTTTCATGAGTAATCTCTAATTTTGTGTGTTTTGTTCTTCACAGTATTTGAGATACTGTGGATCTGAGTTTCAGAGTATAGAGCACTGCCAGTTCCTTTTGCAGTGTGTATATGGCATGGTTGAAGATCAGGACTGAAGGTTTTATTCTTTTTTAAGCTTAGTCACCAAATGTTAGTGACCACCTTGGGGGAAGATTCTGGCTTTTTATAAGTATGTTCAAGTATATGCAAAATCCAAACTGTACTGTTGATACAGTCAACTCTAATGTCACTTCCATCATCTGAGATGTAGATATTGTTTCATAGTTCAAACCTATTATATTAGGTTTAGCAGAAGGCAACATATTACCAAATTGTCCTATTGTCCATATAACCCAAACTGGTTCTGCTGGTCTGTTGAATGGGGCTTGGAACAGGAGAGCAGAGAATATTGGGTGTATGAAGGAAAGAGCGGAAAGATGTGAAATTATGTGAAGTAGTGGTGTCTTCTTATAGCTGTTACTGTAGAATAAGTGATGTGCTGGAAGTTTGCCACTCTTTAAGATTATAGTGGCTTTTTAATCTGCCTGTCCTTAGAGTTTAGGTTTTAAAGTACCTGGTTAGTGACTAGCTGCCACCAAAATGAACAGCTGTGTCTCCTTCTAACCTGACCCCAGATGCGTGTGTTCCTTTCCTTTCTTTTGTGCTGGCACTAACCTTGTCTAAATCTATGGTAAGCCAGTTCAGAGAACTGAGCTGGTTAAAAGTGCAAAACATGTCACTTCTTGTGGAGTTAGTTTACTTTGCAGTAGTCAGTCTTGACCTATAGACAAGCTTATTGAGAGCTGCATAGGACTCTGAAGAAGGAGCATCCTGAAAGCTCCCCAAAATTTAAACATAGACTTATTTAAACAAGAGGTGCCAAGATAGGAACAAAGAGACAAGGCAAAGGACACCATTGCTAATGGGTATGATTATTCAGACATCTAAATTAGCTGGTGGTGGACGGTGTGCTCAACAGGCTTACTGTTTCATTTGTGTAAGGGTTTTTGCTGAGTAGACCATAACCATAGAGGGATGGAGAGTCAAAGGAATATATCTTACTATTCTAGCTGTAAGATAGTCTAGTCTTGAATTTGACTTGACAATTCTAAGGACTTCTGTATTTCGGTAAGCTAATAAATATATTTGTAATTTTTGGAACAGCTGCCTGGTTCTTGTGATTATTTTAGGCTGCATTATATATTCATTAAGATAAGTCTTGTTCTAAAGTCAGCGTGGCTTTGCTGATAGTCACAGAATCAGTGAGTCCTGTGTAGGTTGGAAGGAGCCTCCAGAAGTCATCTAGTCCAACCTCTTGCTCAAAGCAGGTATGGTTAGAATAGGTTGCTCAGGCCTTGCCCAGTTGAGTTTTGAGTAACTCCAAAATACAGCAGTTCCACAGCCTTTCTGGGCAATTTGTTCCAGTGTTTTACCACCCATGTTAAAAATTATTTTCCTTATATCTGGTTGAAATTTTCTGTGTTCCAGCCTGTCTGTTGCAGCACCTTCTTCTACTGTACATCTCTAAGAAGAGTCTGGCTCTGTTTTTCCACCATCCTTCCATGAGGGAGTCGTGGACAGCAGTAAGATCTTCCCTGAGCCTTCTCTTTTTAAGGCTGAACAAGCACAACTCTCTTGGTCTTCCCTCATAGGGCATGTGCTTCAGTCCCCTGGCCATCTTCAAAGGGCTCTACTGGTCTCATTCCAGTATGTCACTCTTTCTTACACTGGGGAGTCCAAAGCTGGGCACAGTACTCCAGAGTACTCTGATACCAAACAGAGGGGAAGAATTACTTCCCTCAACCTGCTGGCTAATGCAGCCAGGATGCAGACACCTTCAAGTTGCAAGGGTGCACTGCTGGCTCCAACTTGACCACCAGGAGCCCCAAGACTTTTCTACAAGGCTGCTTTCTATCCAGCCAGTGCCCACCCTCTACTGTTGCAAGGAGTTATTTCATCCAAGATAGAAGACTTTGCACTTGCCTGTGTTGAACTTCTTCAGGTTCCTGTCCTGTCTTATCAAAATCCCTGTTAATAGTAGGTCCTCTCCAGCCTATTGACTACTTCCCCTACCCCCAGTTTGGTGTTGTTCCTGGTAAAAGAGACAAACAGAAAGGTACAGTAAAACAAAGAACCAATCTTTGAGTCAAAGAAAGCTTGAGGTATTTTTAAAAGCTACCCTGAATTACATGGAAAAGTTATTCACAGGAACTGTATAAAGGCTTGGTGTCCTGATTTAAAAAAAAAAAAAAAAAAAGTGTCATTCTGTCCATACAAGCAGTGTAGTAGTAAGCAAGGGTTTTGTTTTGCATGCTGCTTTGGAAATTGTTTTTACTACTCGGGTGAATGAAATAACTATTACATGAAAAGGTCCTTTCCTGTAAACTTCAAGAAGAAAAAAACAAAGAGAAAATATGGGGGTTATTTTGCATGTGTCATACTGCTTTTATTAAAGCACTTTAAAGAGCTACAAAACCAAGCTTTTGTCAGTCTAAATTAAGATGTTTGCTAACTCTGTACTACTTTAGTTCATCAATTGTTAAGTGAAACCAAATGTTTGTTCAAGAAAATAAAATTCCGAAGACCGAGAATAAAGTGAAAATGCAGTTGTATTTTTCCTAGATGTTGTGATATACGTTAACATGAGGATAATTTGGTTTAAGTATGAAGCAGAAAAAAAAAGAATTGGAGTGGTCGTGGGGAAATCAGTGAAAATAGGCCTTGTTTTTCAAAGTTTTAAGACTAGGATTCTTCATATGTGAGTTAGCACTGGCCACCTGGTACAGAGGTGCTCTGAGATAGCAGCTGCTTCTTCGTAGTTCTTTTCTCAGGGTTGGTGCTTTTGATTATTACCAATTTTATCCAGTTACATGTAAAATTATGTGAAATGGAGACTCATTACTGTTTTGTAAGTATAAATCAGGAGAGACTACCCAAGAAGTTGGAGTTAAGCTGATGCAAAATGAGAAACTGAAAATGAGTTATGATGACACTGAAATGTGTTATGTTGGTGATATCCTTTTTACTATGTTCTCAATATGTCTTCTCTTTTCTTTAAGAGGTGAAGGCACGGATACTCTTGGCACTTCTTGAGTATACAGGTAATTTTGATTACAGGCAGCCTTCAACTTGTTTATTTTGGGAGAGGGGAAGTGAACTTTTGGGGGGGTTTAGCTATGTTTAGCTGACGAATAACTGAACTTGTGCATAACATTTCTGCTGTCTTTTTGGTTTTGAGCCCTTCCCTATTTATTATCTTTTTTTTCTCTTTATTCCCATATATTTCCAGACTTGCATTATTCTTCTAACCAATATCTTTCCTTCAATCCTTTTCATTTTATCTAAGACAATATAATGTAATCCAGAATATTTTTTAAAAGTCACTGCTTTCTGGAAGGGGCCCGGGTATCCTGTGTATTACTCCATCACCTCATGCAGCATATGGCTTTAACTATACAAAATGTGCTGTGCATTTGCAAAGTAAGTAGCAGTAAATATTCAGTATTTAGAAAATAATGCTTATGGCAGAAGATTCTCTACAGCTTTTGCAGATGCATAAGTGCCCAAGTAAGCGGTCACGTTTGACTCTAAAAGCTGATTAATGTAACCATTGACCACCATATGAATGTACATGACTTTGTTAGGACACATCACAACATTGTATAAAGGAAAGCATAACGTTTCTTTCTTGTCAGGTTTATTCTAGTTATTCTAAGAGTTATTAGTAATTCTTCGGAGGTTTTAAAATAAGAGATGACCCAACAAAATACCCCAGGCATGGTTGTTTTTTTTTTTTTTTTTTTAAGGCTGACTTTCCTATTTATATGGCTAGCCTAGGTTCATAAATTCTGTAATTTATTTTGTATAAAATCTTTTTGTAAAAAGATCACAAATTGCTCTTGTATTCAGGATCTCATGTTCAAGTAGTATTAGATGAGATCTGGAAATGAGGTGTTAGGGATGCTAGAGAGCTGCTTCAGAAGCAGGCAAGACAGAGGAGCGTACCATGAGCCAGATGCTGTTAGAAAAATAGAGGTAAAATTGAGCAAAGCGAGGTGAGAGAATGTGTCAGGCTCAAATCCCTGAGCACTGCTATGATGTTGGAAAGATTTTTTTGACCATGGAGAACCCAGTGCGATTTTTGAAGATGGCAGCATTTTTAAAGGTAAAAAATCTGTAAATACTGGATTCTACAGAATTTGAGATTGGAGAAAGAAGTTAATTTCAATGATCAAAATAAAAAACAATGAGTCGCAGTGTAGAAGTAGTGGTGATTACACCATCTGTGGAAAATATTCTCAAGATCCTGAAGAGTATGCTTAGAGAGGTTGGCAGATGGGATCAAAGTGATGACAAAAATGTGGTCAGAATTACTAATAGTTGAAGAAAAACTGAAAGTAGAGTTCAGAAGGAAAAAAGACGGAGTGGAGTTGCTTTAAAAAGTACTTGCAGTCCAAGAGAAGGATATATTTTAAAGTCAGTATTAATTTTGTGAGTACAGAATTATTTCTATTGACTTATCCAGTTATCTAAAGTCTTGTCAGCTCCATACAAAAGATAGAAAGGGAGCTAAGCCTCTTGCAGGCAAAGGAATCTAAAAGAAAAGACAAAAATTTTAGGTTTTGGAAAGATCTTGATATCCTCTAATCTTCCCCTCTGCTCTGAAAAAGATTAAATCTACCTCTACCATCTGTGATTTACATTTGCCTAACAGCTCATAATGACGAAAATACTTGAAGACCTTCAGCAATGGGGAGAAGGAGGAAGTGTTGAATATTAAACATCATAGTTCTGTGCTTTACTGAGAATAGAAAAGGACCTTTGTTTCATCCTAATGAAACCAGTTTTCCTTTGCCCTTTGCTCTCACTGGTACTAGTGAGAAATACCTGCAACTTCAATGTATCAGAAAAAAATCTGTTAACAGCCTTTTTGACATATATATTTCTACCTAAGAGAGCACAAAATGGTAAAAATTCATGCTTTTTATTTTTTGAGAATTAAAAGGGTCAGAGCAATAAAATTAGGAGCTGGATTTTGAACTCATTTTAATGCGAGGACATTAGTGTTGTGGTGGTTTACTTTTGGTTGTTTCAAGTGCGCATCCTCTTATTCTGTGGGAAACAAATGCCTGCAGATGTACCCAGTTCCTTTATCAGCCTTCAGAGCCCTCATGTTATGAAAAGACATGCTTGTAGCTAATTAACTAATTACTCATTAAGCATTGATGCACTAGATTCTGTGTGCTAATGAAAGAGCAAACAATCAAGGAGTCTTGGTGACACCCCCTTAAGGATGAGTTTTGAAGGAAGATCTACTACTAGCCAGATTCTGGTTCTCAGCCTGCTTAGCAGGCTGTTTCTCCAAGGAACTGAATGTCCCAGGACCTTCAGTTACCTGTTCGCTGTTTTCTTCTGTTTCCCTTTTCTAACTCTGTTGACTTTTAGCTAATCATATGCCTGTGCCCTTCAGAATAAATGGATAGGTTACCTAGTCCTTGGTCAATCTATTTTCAATCAGCTGCTAATGGTTCCATTGTCTTCTACCTCTGGACCCGTCTTGGACTTTCCTGACTCCATAAACCTCTGCTGCTCCCTGTATATGTGGTGCTGCTCTGTGCTTATTTTATATATTTCATATTATATTTATATTTAGATAGATTGTGTTTGGTTAGCAACACTCCCATGTTCCTTGTCTGCAGTTTACACCAAGCAGTCCTCACCAGCTCTGCCCACCTGGCAGGGTGGTATAGAGCTGACCAGGTGACCTAGTCATATTAAAAGCTTCTGACTATTCTTGCTTTCCTGTGGAAGGTAAATGTTTTTGTGCCTAGCTGGTTCTTGCAGTACAGCAAAGAGATCTAACTCACATCCATCACCTTTTAACATCAAAAGTACACAGAATTGATGGCAAGTATATTAAAATTAACAGTATAAACATGCATGTTTATGAAGAAGTACTTTAAATTTCAGATTTTAAATGCATTTCTATATATTTTTAAAATTTATATGATAGCATTTTAATGTGGAAAATTCCACAGTTTTGTTTGTGGAGTGCTACTTACTGGGAATAACATTAGGCTGTAAATGTGTAATTTACTTTGTCTAGAAAACAAGTCATTTAAATGTAAAGAAAAAAAGAATCCATTCCAGTTACTTGGCTGTTAATTAATCTTCTGCTCCATCTCTGCTTTGCTTTTCATCTTTTGTTTTACCCATTGCAGATAGCGAGATACAACTGAGGCGAGACATGGTCTTCTGTCAGAGTCTCGTGGCCACAGTCTGTGCTTTTTCAGAGCAGCTAATGGTGGCCTTAAGTCAGATGTTTGACAACAACAAAGAATATGAAATGGAGACTCTGGAGGCCAGCAGAAGGTGGTTGGAACAGATTGCTAATGCAGGTGTTCTCCTTCATTTCCAGTCACTGCTGTCACCCAACCTGGTAAGAATCCTAATGTGGCAATTACATAGCCCATATTTGTTCCCTAAATAGGGGTAGTGTTAAACAGTTTGTTATGAATAGATATGAACTTTCTGTATCCTTTGTGTTTACCCTGTTACTTAATTAGCTGCTATTTGGGAAGTTTGTAATTCAGATAATTACAGATATGGGAAACGGATACATTATCAACAAACACAGTATTATATTCATTTTGAGTTAGCAGATACTGAGTTTAGTCTAGATTTGCCACAGCTGTCATAATTGTTCCCTAAGAATGAGTGTCATATTACATGATCGCTAGAGTTTGTTTGCAATAAGCAGCACTATAAGATAAATAAAATACCTGTTTTTTATTCTTTTATCAAAAAAATCTATGTGTCTCTAGTAACTAGATATGCTAGTCTGTTTTGCTTCTTTCAGAGCAAATCCTTGTAGTCTGACAGGGTAATTGGAGATCTGCTGTTTCCTCACAAGATTTGACAAAGTCTTGGCTTAAAAAAACAATAAAAAAAGGGATATGATTTTATACTCCTCTAATCCCCCGCTATCCAAAGAGCTTCTTCAGCTATTTAAGCTGCTTCTTGTACCAAATTGGTTCCTGCTAACCTGAAAAACTGCAAAGCAGTCTGCACAGTCTGCTCTGTGGCAGTCTTCTCTACCTCTTGAGTTATTCGGTGAAAATAACTGATTTTGTGCATTTGGCACATGGTTTTCTCATACTAGTGTTTCTTCCTACCATTAAGCTTTTAAGTCATTTAATACCGTGGCTGTCTACATATTGTTTAATTGACTAAGCTTTGACATGGGAAACATCACAAACTAATGACTGAATCATACATCTTATTGTATGAATGTTCAAACAAAAGACAGACAATATTCCTAGTATCAGCAGCCTTCTTTCCCTGCCTCTTCTGTCTCAGCAGCCAATTGCTGACAAGTCTTCCTGATAAACTTTTAAGGCAGAAGAGATCAATAAAACTAAAAATATTTCTAAATTAAGTATCATATAAAATATTATTCTGTGGTATTATTGCAGAGCATTGACTGAGCTCATGTGAGCAGCTGACTCACAGGCTGCTGAGGTAGCTACCTAGGCTTGTGTGGGACAGGATGTTACAGGACAAGATGGTGTGCAGCTTAAAAACAGCTGAAGTCAGTGCCTGTGAGAAACAGGAGGGCTGTTCATCTGCATGAGAAGTATGTGAAAAAGACACAGTCAGGGAAGCTACTGCTCATGTCTTGAGATTTGGATGCTTTTTATAATCATGAACATGAGCATGTCCTGGTGTTGGTGCTCTTGGAGTTCAAGAGTAGATTTGACTGGTGCCTCTCTTTGTTTTGCCATGTATTAGTTGTAATGTTATCACAAAGTAACTGTTGTCTGGAGAATATTGCATACTTCTGCTTTTTTCTTTCAAGTTTTTAGAGACTTCCTTTGTAATGAAAATCCATGTCACTTAGCTATTTTCATTTAATATGAGACCATCAGTATGCATTGTTGAATTTAAAGTACAATTAACTTTGAGTTCTGTAGATATATTTGCACAGGAGTTCTGAATTACTTCAGTGATAACCCTTCTCAACTAAGGGAAAAGTATTTAAAGGCAACTTTTTCAATACCTCCTCAGCACCATTTTGGTTACAAATGATCCATGTTATTTTAAACAAGGGCATTTGAAGGAAATTGAACTCATTATGGCCAGAGTTTAATAAAGAATGAGCAGTTCTGCAAAGATTTCCCATGTTACTGAATAGTTTTCAGACTATTCTGCTGATAAAACACTGCCCTATCCCTAGAGACTTGATAAATTGAACCAGGAGACAAAATATTTCAAGCAGAGTTGCTTTTTCAGAAATACGAGGGAGAATACTATTTCACTGTACAGATTGGGGAAAATCACATTTTTTTCCCCTTCTGTAATTCAGCAAGCTGTAGTTTATTCTCATTTTATAGGCAGCTAGTTTATTATTCTTTGCCTTCCTACTGTTTCAGTTCTTAAATGGGGAAAAATACATGCTTCAGACTTGCATTTGGCTCTTCCTAGCTTAATGTATTAGGGGAGGGTTGTATGGAATACAGTTACTTTAAGTGATTATTGATTTCTGCTACAATTGTTCTGCATATTTAACTCAAGATAACTATATTTGTAGATGAGTATTCCTTTTTTTTTTTTTTTTTTTTTTTAAGATTCAGTAAAGTGTCCTGAGAAGTTAATAGTTTACTTCCTGAAGTTTTTATGATAAATTAGGCTGGATTGCCCATCTCTTTGGTTTTACACAAAGGGAACCATATGGGCAAATCAGAACATTGGCATTTCTGCTGCTTGGTTTGTGTCTACAGTTTTGTAGATGTAGATGCAAATCACTCTGATCTGCACTACTTTTGAGCTACTGGTTCAATTATTGATGCTTGGAATGGACATGATGAACTCCAGTCTGTTTATGAATGAAATGCTGAAGCACTGGCATTTCTAAAAAATTTGCTAAAAGGATGAATTTTTGTTTTTCAAATTTCCCCTGTGTTAGTTCACAAGCTAGACTTGGTATCAAAGACAAGCTGCTTAAGTCTAGTATCTTACATTAAGAAAAATTACACTATTATTTGATTAAAAGCCCCAAGAAGTCATGGTAACTATAAATTACTTATTAAATTACTATGTGAAATGATAACATTCACTTTAATAATCTTGGACTAGTAGTAAAAGGACAAGTGGAAAACCAATAGAAACAAAAGTATTTTGGTTATGTAGGAGTTAAGTTATACACTGCATCAGTGAAATATTGTGCAACATTCCGTAGTTTTTTTTTATATCCTGCTCTCTCGTGATTTGTTGCCTTTTTTTAGGCTGATGAGCAAGCCATGCTAGAAGATACATTGGTTGCACTGTTTGACTTGGAAAAAGTTACTTTTTACTTCAGACAATCAGAGCCAGAACCACTAGTTGCAAGTGAGTAATTAAAATTAATATCTTAATTTTACTCCTCAGAAACATGCTATAGATTTTTAATGTTTTCTTCTCATAACATTACCTCCCACAGGTTATATCCTAGTCTGGAAATGATACATAATTTGGGGTTATGGAATATTAGTAGATCTTTAGCTCTCCTAATATCCCTAGATTTCCTAATATACAGCTAACGCAGAATCATTATCTGGCAACTTTGTAGCCTCAGAGGGAAAAAGTGTTTTAATGAAGTTTCAACTGGGAGTATGTGACTGCATCAGGGAAGTCCCTGGAATATCTAGCTGTTATTGAAGAGTCATGTGTAAAACAACTTGAAGGCCTTATTAGAGAAATGGTGCTGAGATGAGATGGAGAAGCATTAAAACTATATGCATTTTAATGTCACTCTTCCTTTCTGAAACATAAAGAAGTTCTTGGAATAGTTTAGAAAGAGGCAAATGCTATTAGGATAGCTTTAAATTGTGCAAGCTGCTTCCTCTGAGACCTGGTAGTGGAGACAATCAGAGACATGTTAAACCTTTCATCCCAGTGCTTAGCCTAATCTCAGAAAGGGACTGTCTTCACAGTCTGGTGTTCATACCCTTTATTCATTTTCAGCCACTGCTTTTTTATGAGTTTTTGGCCAGTGGAGATTTTCCTGCAGTGAGTTTTGTATAGTGAGCAAGAATCCCCACGTTTTTTCCTAAGTCTCATAGCTCCCCTGGGAATGGAGCAAAGTATGTCTGATTAACATCAAACTTTTTTAGAACAATTCCCTTGCTGGACTGAGACCACACATGAGAGAACTTCTGCAATAAGTAAAACTGGAAGAAAAAAAGCTCCTCCAACTACCAGTGAGAGGTTGCCTATGCTCCTAAGAATTCAGCAGCATGCCCTACCCTTAAGGTGCCGGCAGGGTTGTCACTGCAGGGCTGGTAGTGAGGTAGGAACTGGCCTATATAAGGCCATTTTTACTTGTGTATAGGTCAAGTAAGGCCTCTCTTCATTTTAAATGTTTTTGTTTTAGAAAGAAGCCCTGCCAAACCAGGTAACAATACAGAACTGGAGTTTCAGGAAGATTTCCTAATGGGGAGCTAATTATATGCCTAATTATATACCTCCCATCTGATGTGTCTGTGTTAAAATAGAGATAAATGGAAATCCCATGTGCTCTAGAATTGCAATAAACTCTGCTTTTCCTTTAGTTTAAGAGCTGCCACCACAATCATCCAGATTGCGTGGTTCCAGAAGACAAGCAGCTTTCACTGGCAAATTTGTTTTTTCCATTTATGGTTCTGTATGATCAATATAAGCAAAAATATGTGAAAAGTACTCCTTTGACATCTTTTCTTTTTATATACAAAATAATTCATGCACACATTGTAAAAACTATATCATAATATTATTAATACAAATCACTGGATTTTATTGTTACTACTTTTGACTCTGAGACTCATTTATGTAAAAGATGCTTAAACAGGAAATACACACAAAGCTTAAATTGAATTAGACTGGCTTCTCTTCCTCTGAGAGATTTAGCTAAACAGAACATTTTCATCAACTTTTGCTAATTGTCATTACATGTTAATCACCTTGCATAATACACAAAATGTATGCTGGAAAATCATTGTAATTGCAAAATGATACTGCTAGTTGCACTGGACTCTAAGCCAACTGATGTATTATGGTATTCAGCCTGTCAAGTGTGATGAACTGTGCTCTTATAATTTTATATATATTCTATAACAATACATTTGTTTCCTGAGCTGAGTCCCAATTTTAATAATAAATGCTGCCAGCTACTGTATATTTATTTTTGCCCTATGCCAGACAAATGTGGGGAGATATTTACTCTGTGGAGAGGACAGTAGTATATATCACACTGGCCTTATACATCATGCACATGACAAGGGCATATGAAGCTACCCTCCCAGTGGTTTGAAACCATGCACTATACATAGATGTTTCTTCAGTTTTATTGGGAAATAAAATTAGGACATTGCCAGAATACACTACCTGTTTAGTATTTTTGCAGCAGTTGGTGCTTTATGCTGTTTTTCTACTCCCTGAAAATGAGTAAGCCAGAAGTGATCACAGCAACACTGAGTGTAACGTAAAATAGTCCATATATTAGTTTTATGCCTGCAGTGTTTGCATGGTATCTGTGTTAATCTGACTATGTGAATTTTAGGTGTAACAGTTTCTGGAAAAGGAAATAGCATTGCTTTTAATGAAATTTTAACATCTACTGTATTCTTAGATGTTCCAATCACATACCAAGCAGAAGGAAGCCGGCAAACCCTGAAGGTTTACTTCTACCTTGATACTTACCATTTTGAACAGCTTCCTCAAAGGTTAAAGAATGGAGGAGGATTTAAAATTCACCCAGTACTTTTTTCACAAGGTAATCTGATTTGTTTCCCATTCTTTCAAATAACACTTAAATCTCAGTAGAAACCTTATTACTCACTCTGTTTAATTTCTTCTTAACTTTAAGGGCATAGTGCTCATATTTAAATATGCTGTTTAACTTGGATTTCTAATGCCAATTTTGAATTAACATGGGAATTTAAGAAATACAGAATTTTTTAAATGAAATATAGAGGTATGGGTATATATTTCTAAGTTTATACCTGTTATATGATCCTGACACCAAAGAATAAATGCTCTTCATTATTGTTTTGTTCTGTGTGCATGTTAGTGGACAGATGTCAGTCCTTGAAACTCACTTTTAAAGGTATTTTGCGTTCCAAATAATGTAGTATTAACTCCTTCTCTACCCCTTTTCTAGTTACTTCAAATATAAGGACTGGGAATTCTGTCTCTTTAAAATGTTATGAAGATTTAAATAACTTTTTCAGGCTCTTGTAGTTATGAAACTGCAAACATTACCAAAGTGATGACTGGCACTGATGCTCAGACTGTTCATAAATTGCAGGCAGCCTGCATTAGCTGCAGTGTCATTATAGTCATCAGGAACATGGAGTTTGATTCACTGAAATGGTGAATGCCTCCTGCAAGGTGCAGATTGCCTTGAGCCGCCTTTGATTTCGGAGGGAGCTGACAGTACTCAGTATCTTGCAGTGAGTTTCCAGTGTCTGCATGGAATAGGCAGAAGTCAGACATACAAATGAAGATTTTGAGGAGGATTTGATCTATGCTGCGTAAGTAGGATGTAAAAGGAAATAGTGAAAAATAAGAAGAAGAAATAGCATAACTTGAAGCACATGATTTTTTAAAATAAAATGGCCAAAGTCTGAATTTAAATATACTATTAAAGACAGACTTCAATGGATTTTTCTTTTGAAAAGATTGAGTTCAGCCATAGGGGAAAATGAGAGCACTGAGCAGCAGACATATTTCAGTAGAGAAGACAACAATAAAAGCACATGAAAGAGAACAGAAAATACCTTGGTTCAAATGAAATCTTGAAACACTCGTTGTTTAGATCCTCTTGGGGAGGAGTGGAGCATTCAGTGTGCTGCAGAATTTATTCTGCAGAATTTGTTTTTTCTTTCTGTTTCCAGAGGCCCCAAATATTTGACTCTTGGGATGAGCATCTCTGTAGTGAGCTAAAGGAAAGGGCAAAGATTAAAGTTGCTTCTTTTTAATAATTTTCAACAATTTAAAAGTTCTTTATCTTCTTGCTTTATCATATCAAATTTCTTTACTTTCAAGGATCCCTCTTAAAAATAATCCATTAGACCCCAAGAATAAGAAGTCCTGGATAAGAAGTTAAAATCCTAGTATTTAATTTCCTTCTTTTCTTTTTTTCCTCATTAATGAGTGAATATTATACTTATACTTCATTCCTCCAAGATTATACTTCATTCCTCCAAGATTTGGATGAGCTGCCATCAAACTAACTCAGTAGATCCCCTTCTTTAACTGAAGTTTATTAGTTCCGAAGAGAGAAAACTTCTGTAAGTGCTGCCATTCCTCTCTGAGCTGACTCCTTGCTTTCCAATTTAACAGAGCTAAGCTGTTTCCTGCCTAAAAATACAATGGTTTATGATGTTTTTAAATAGAAGACTTAGAAGTTCATGTTTTTGGAGTAGTTTGTCAAAGTCACAAGTCAGTGCAGGTCTACTGCTACTACTTATATTTCTGTGTTACTCTATTCTGTGTAGTGTGTTGTCCTTTACAGGTGTTCCTACAGTATACTCATGCTGTCATGTTCTGAATAGCTCCATGCTTAAAATTAAACACGTCTATATATTTGCAGGATTGGAATTGTACACATTTTTTACAGTTTTGAAATCTTTACCTAGTCTATCTTATGTATCCTTCCACTTGTAAAAACAGATTTGTACAACCATTTGCTTAAAGGTATGTGTTCAAAAGGACACTCATTTGCAGGATCAGGGCCTTAGAATGACAGGATGTTGCTATTGGCATTCAGACTTCTGCTTTTCTTACATTAGAATTGAGATCTCGGCAATAAATAAATTTAATTAAAAAGTCCTTTATTTAAAATTCAGTGTATTTAATATTACTATTTAGCTTCTTAATGAATCCATACATGTTTTTTATTTTTTTCATAGAATCATAGAATAATTTGGATTGGAAGGGACCTCAGGAGGTCTGTAGTCCAACCTCCTGCTCAAAGCAGGGTCATCTGTGAGATCAGACCATGTTACTCAGGGCTTTATCCAGTAGGGTCTTGAAACCCCCCAAGGGTGGAGACTGCATAACCTCTGGGGCTTCATGGTGAAAAAGCTTTTTCCTTATATCTGGTTGGAGACCCTCTTGATCCAATTTATGTCCATTGTCTCTTGCCCTGTTACCGTTTACCATTACCAGCCCGGCTCTGTCGTCTTCTTGATCTCCTGGTAGTTACTGGCAAGTGTCTATTAGGTTCCTCCAAAGCCATCTCTTCTGCAGGCTGAACAAGCCCAAGTTCCTCAGCCTTTCCTCATAGGGCATGTGATCCAGTCCCTGACCATCTTCACGGCTCTCTAATAAACTTGCTTCAGACGATCAATGTCTTTCTTCTACTGTGGGGCCCCAAACTGGACACAGTATTCTAGATGCTGTTTAACATGTGCTGAGCAAAGGGGAATAATCACTTCCCTCAATCTACTGGCTATGCTGCTGCTGATCCAGCCCAGGATGCTGTTGGCCTTCTTGGCTGTCAGGGCACACTGCAGGCTCATGTTCAGCTCAGTGTATAACATGACCCCCAGGTCCTTCTCAGCAAAGCTGCTCCGCAGCCATTCCATCCCCAGCCTGTACTGGTGCCAGGGGTTCTTCCTTCCCAGGTAACGGACTTGGCATTTGTCCTTCTTGAGTTTCATAATGCTCCTGTCAATCCATTCCTCCAGCTTGTCTAGGTCCCTCTGAATGGTAGCCCTGCTCTTGTGTGTATCCGCTGCTTCCCCAAATTTGGTGTGAGCTGCAAACTAGACAAGAGTGCACTCTGTTACCTCCTCCAGGTCATTGATAAAGATATTGAACAGTACAGGACCCGGTATAGTTCCCTGTGGTGTTTTACTTGTAACAAGTCTCTAGGTAGAGCATGTCTCATGAACTAGCATTGTCTGAGCCTGCCCATCCTTCCAGTTTTTTCCCATCCAGTTGTCCACATGTCTAGACTATAACATCCTAACTTGGATTCAAAAATAATGTGGAAGACATGTTTCAGTTTGAATGGAAGTTTTCCTTATGAAAGAATTTTTCAATATATAGGGCAGAAATACATTATGCCCTTCAAAAAAGGGGAGAGCCAAATCACGTTCTGGGATTCTGTGCTAGGGCCGACAAGCAAGAGCCCTGTGGCCCCATAGTGCCTGTGGAGGCAGAATGGCATGCTCCAGTCTGTCCCCACAGATGACTGAGTTGGGCGTGATCTCATTGGATAACCCTGGATTTAAGCCAGCAAAATAAGCAGTACAGATAATCAACTGTGTGTTTGTGCTAACCTGGTATTATAAATGGAGTCCAGTGGATTTCTTTGTGGGCTCTCTGGTGTGACCTAGCACCAAGGAAGTTAGGAAGCAAGTCTGATCATTGAAACTTCATGTTTTTTATACAGAAGCAGAATTACAAACTTTGAAAGCACAGAAGGGAAGTGCAATTTGCATGTTCTTTCACAACCAATGAATTATTTATTAACTGGTCATATTAAGCAGTACAAGCAGAATTAATATTCTATGTGCAGCTGAAGGTTTAAGACTGCAGCATGTTTCCATCAGAACTCTGCTTATTGCTTGTATTTTCTGATACAGTGATAAATTCTTAGACTGTGCATGTATTATAAAAAATGGCTATATTCCTAATTTTAAAATCTTTTTGCTCCTTTTTGAAAAAACTATTTCACCAACATCCTGTTTCCAACTTATAATAAGGTTAATCTCGTAACAACCTCTGATTATGTGAAGATCTTGATTTTTAAGGTCCAAATTTTCATGAGATCTTTCAAAGACTAGGTGTGGCTTGGGTAAAGAAAAGGTTTAGCATCCTTCAGTATTTAAATTAAATTTAAGTTTAATTATTTTAATTATTAATAATTTTTTTTTTTTGAAATCTGTTGCAGGGAAGAGCATGCTAAAATGGAAGGGTTGTGTATTCATTTTCTCCTTCTTTTAATTTCTGTGAAGGTGATTTTATGAGAAGAACAATGATCTTTAATGGGAGTCTTTGTTTAGTTCCTGACTTCCTGTAGTAATATTTATCCTTCCTTTGGTAAAATAAATGCAACAAAGGCAGACAAGGTTGAGTATTTGACTCTAGCAACGTGTCTGATCCCTGGAAAGGAACTTATAGGGCATTTAAAAGTATTATGCTAGTTTTTCATTTTGCTTTACTTGTTCCAGAGAAGTATTAAGCCATTCAGATTATCAGTGGAAATAAATAGAGGTTCAAGTACTCCACATCTCCCCAAATCAGGCTTCATTAGAAGTTGTCACGTCTCTGTCTGTGAAAATAGCTGGTATATTAATCCTTTCTTTTCTCTACCCTAGTTCATTTACTGAATTTTTCCAGGGTTATATCAAAACCAAAAACCACATTTACATTCACAGGGCAGAAGTACTTTAATTAGAGCAACAGAACTGACACTAGCTCTTGCCTTTATATTTTCCACAGGGCAAGAAATACGATTTTTATTATAAATGCAATCTTAAAGAAAGATCTGTATGAATTTGATGACATACAGAAACAGCTCAGCAATCCACAGTGAGGTCGCAGCCTGAAGGTTAAAAAGTAATTCACTAGGCTGTGAACAAAGCTAAAAAGAAAGTGAATACTAAATATTTAATACTGATTTTTCTCTTCTCTTTCTTTTCATAGCACTGGAGAGCATGGAAGGATATTATTACAGAGACAATGTCTCCGTAGAGGAATTTCAAGCTCAGATTAATGCAGCCTCACTAGAAAAAGTCAAGCAGTATAACCAGAAACTGAGGTGGGTAATAAACCAACATTCCTGGGTTTACCTTACTGAGTTCTGCTTTTCGACCCAGTTTCTATGACATGTATCTTTAAATGGAAGTGCATTGGACAGTGGTTGTTCTTTAGTGCGTGGCTGAATAAGATCCAAGACTCATGGTTCTGACTTTTCTCATTTCTGGACTGTTAAATTATATTGTAAAGAAAGTAAAATAATATTCTTTTTTAAATTGTTTTCCCATGAAAACTATAGCTTAACTGCCTCAGGGTTGTTTTACTAATGCATACAGAAAAGGAAATGTCTACTTGATCACAAGCAGAATGTCAGAATTGCTAAACATCTGATCTGATTGTGCAGGTCATATTTATTTAATTTCTATAGAATAGGATATTAAAAATGTTGCCCTTTTCTTAGAGGCTGAGCATCTTTTTTCAATAATAATAATAGCAGTAAAAAATATCTGGGTACTTGCATCAGTTTCAGATATGGATTACACAGTGTATACTTCTCAGTATATGTGAAGATTATGCAGCTGTGTATTTTAGTAAATGTGTCATTAAGGAGTTGCGCATAAAGACAGAATTTCTGGTATACAAAATAATCTACTAGATACAAAGTAAAATAATGAAGATGTGATCATACACTGAGATGCAAGAGTGATCTATCTGTGGAAAGCACCTTTTTGAGTACATTTCTTGCACACAAGTTGAAGAAATGCGCAAAGGACTGCGATAAAATTATTACATCTGTTCACTTTTTTTAACCTTGAATCTGATGAAAACATCCATGACAGATTTCACTAGAAGTTTTGGGCAGATTTTAAAAACAGAACAGAGAACAGATGAAAAAAAGAGATGAAAAACAGTGGAGACGGGGAAAGAGGAGAAAGAAGGATATTCAGTCATCTCATCCAAGCACATCTTAGTGGGTTCAAGTGGATAAGTGGAAAGTTTCAGTATCCTTTTCCCAGTTCCTTCACTTGTTTGCCAGTCACGGCCCACTTCTGTCTTCACGAGTTTTCTTCATAGGTCTTGTGAAAGTATATTTCCCTAGTGTTTTATCAAAACAGCGGACTACTTAAATTCTGTTTTATTCTAAGCAGTATTATAACAAAAGCAATTTTAAAGCCAGTTATATTCAGTGAATACTGTATATTTTGTTTCTTTCTGTTACATTTGTGTCAGTGCACTTCTATCCTAATCACAAATGTAATATTTATTTACTCCGTCTGCCTACACTTTTTTTATTATTACTTTCTATTTGGAAAAAACTTCCCTGTGAGTATTTATTTGAGAAGACTTGTGTGATGAATCAGTTGCACAGAAAGCTTTGGTCATGGCAGTATTGGGCCTAGATGAGCTCAGCTACTTTTGGAAAGAGATTTCTATCAGTTGGACAAGACAAGACTTTGTTGTACTGTTTTTTCAGTGAGTAGGCCTGATTTTAAAATCCCAAAACTTTTCTTAACTTTATGTTCTAATGTTCACTGACCTTGCTTAGCATGTGTGCAGTCTGGTTACGGTCTTCATTCATGCTGTGGCTGTAATGAGATACAGCACTTTTACAGCATTGTGACTTAGAGCTCTGATCAGTTAATAATCTCCAAGACCTAGTTTTGCAAGAAGTCATTAAGAAAAAGTTTACATTCACCAAAATTTACCATGTGTAGATACTGGTCATTGTAGCTCTGTCCAGTCGCAACAGTAGGAAAATTAGGGATTCCTCCAGCCTTCTAAGGTCTGATGAGAACATGTAGTAATTGATTTTTGTCCTTGTTTTCTGGCAAACTCTACCAATTTCATAAAGGAAGCACAAACAGCTTCAGGAGTCACTACTTATCTGACATAATGTGAAGAGGAAAAACAGAAAAGCAGATGCTTCATTGTTGTTCTGCCAGTTGCTAGACTGCGTAGGTGCTTGGCCTGGAGAATCTAATAAAGTAACTACTGCAGCAAAAGCTATTAACATTTGGATAACATTTCCAAAGAAAAATGTAAAAGTGAAATCAATTATTCCCTGGAAACATACTCAGATCAGCTCAAGTGCAGTAATCCTATCTTTGACTCTTCACATGGAAGAAATTCTGTATGTTGAACCGTCTAATTAGTAACAAAAGAAGTCAGTCAACATACAGTCCATAAACCATCCTTTCTGTGTAGACAAAGAATACATTGCATGCTCTTGATACGACCGTCTGATGACCATCTTACAACTGCTCCATCGCTACAGTAGTAGAAGAAAGCATTGAAGGGAGCAAATGTAGAGAAGAAGTAGGCCCAGTGGGAGAAGAGGATAGGGACAAGTGGGAATAAAACCACTGGTTGGCTGTGACGCTGCAGCTGAGTCATCCATTGATGAGAACTCTTGATGCAAGTCCAGCTTCTCTTATATTACGGACACATTTAAATAATAAAACTCTAATATGTAAAACAAATAAGACCATTTTGGTTCTGTCCCACTTAAAAAACAGAGGTGTTGGCCTGACTTGTGATGTGGACAGTCAGGACAATAAAATTAAAAAATCACTAGTGTCTTTGCTTAGCTACCCCTTAATTTCTTGTGGTAAAGTCTTGCTAGAAACTGTTGAGCATATAGAAAATTTTTGAGGAGTGTGATTTCTTTTGGGTGATGACAAAGTCTGATTCTGATGTATGCCTTTAAGAATTCATTTACAGATTATTTATTTGGGTGAATTATGAGATATATTTGTAAATTTTTAGTGGATTTCAGGACAGAATCTTTATCCATCAGCTTGTAAATTCAAGAAGCTGAATTCTTGCTTTTATTGCAAAATTCAGTCATAATAACTATGGAACTCCGACCAGCTTTTCCATAATATCAGAAGTGATATAATAATACTTCCAGGTGCAAAATTATTCTCCTTGACACTGATTTCGGCAGTCATAAAACTTGTATTTTTTATGGTTCTTGTTTTGGGGCTTTTGCAAATAGTACCTTAACAATGAAATATAAATGATAAGATTATCATTTTTATGAGGAAGCCTGAAAAGCAGTCTGAAAGCAGTTACAGAATGTGATGCTATGTGGAATGTAGAGAACCTCTCTTCATCTTCTGTATTTGACTTAACACTAGCTATTTGAATCTAGTCAATGGCATGAGGAACCTCTCATTCTCAGGCTAGCTAAGGATTTGAGTTTTTTACAATTTCTGAGGAACATTTCCCGTCCCCCCACCAGGAACATACAGGAAATCCTTTATCTGGATAAAGATGTTACTTTAAAAATAAACTAGATTATGAAGTTCGTAAAACTACTAAAAAATCTTCAGCATCTGGCCCACAGTTATTCTTAATGGTACTGGATTTCTTTTTCACAATCAGGCAGATTGCACTTTTTACTTTTTAACTTTTTATAGTTAATCAGGCTTCACCACTTCTGTCTCTCTGACACTCACAAGGAAAAAAGATTTTACACTCAAATTCTGTTTGCAAGTTGGTGGTAGTAGTGGTGGTTGTTGTTGCCAGCAATGTAAATTTAGCCTGATCAAATTATTTGCTAGTGAGAAACATGCAGCACAACCAAGGGAAAGTAATTAAGTCAGCAAAGATTTTAAACATCTTTATTACTGTGTGTTTGATAGCTCAGCAGTTGTCTTCTAATTTAGAAGAGAAACACAGAGAACCTGTGTGTCTGACTAGCACAGAGGTTAATGTTAAATGACTCCATTCCTGCCTCTCACTTTTCTTCATCTTTCTCCTTTCTCACAATTCAAACAAGCTTCTTTCACCTTGAATAAGACCTCTTGCTTTTCCAGATATCATCCTGACTCTCCTTTCTCTTTCATCTCTGAAATCCTGAACTCCACTCTTTATACTTATTTTATGGGGTTCCTTGTAGTGGCATCCATTCTGACAAGTCTTCTGCCTGCATTCTGTGCAAGACAAAATGTTAACCAATTTCCTCTGGCGAAAGAGCTCTGTCCTTCTCTTCCTTGGCCTGTCTGGAGTCTGTGGTAAAAGTGACCACGCTTTTGGTTTGTTTTGGTTTTCAATCTTGTTTCCCCATGATTTCTGTGACAATGTCTTGTCTTACTCACTTTTTCTTCTGTTTTCCTCACTCCTTAACATGTCCTTTGGAGGAGCTTATATAGCCTCCAGGTCCTGTGGAAGTCTCCTTTCTTGCTGTGTCTTTTGCTAATGTCATCTGAAAACACATCAGCACAGATGAATGGAAAAGCAATTTATGTATCATTCATATACTGGCATTTCATGGATCTGTCTCTTTATTCCTGATCTTTCTTTTTCTGTCCAGTCTCTAAGTGTTCTCTCTCTCTCCCGCCACCCCCACCCCCCGCAAGTCCTAATCCATAAGTAGCCATCAGTGTAAAGCTCAACATGTATGAAAAAGAGCTCTCCAGTTTCCTGCCTGTAACTATTTCCCTTATTCTCAAGACAAAGCCAGGCCTATAATCTGCTGCTTTGGCCACTCTTTTGTGTTTTTTTGATCACAATTCTTCTTAAAATCTTTCAGTTGATTTCTGTATAATATTTCTGTATGGTGGTCTAGCAGCTGAACCTGATGTCATTGTACAAGTTTCTTCTGGGCATGACAACTGTAGTCTTATCCCTTGTGTACCCATTCGCAATGCTGTTGCGGAGATTCTAGCCCATCGCTTTGACCATGTCACCCCTCTCTTTCCATAGTGCCCCCCCCATTCTTGACTACATCAAACTTCAGCTACTTGTCTTCAGACTCTTAGTATTCTACTTACTATTTCTCATTTATTATTAAGGTGTATATGCTGATCTTCCTTGCTGAGACAAATCTCCATTGTTCAATGGTTAGATTATCAAACAAGCAGTCTCAAGCCAGAAAAACACTCTTGTGCATATCTACAAAGCTATGTCATTGTCTTCCTTCAAGCCTCCATTACTTCATGGGGTTACCTTCAAAAATCTGGACAACAGTTTTGGCTGTAATTGCACCAAGACTGTTGCCTATTGCAATAATCCAGATTCCCATTTCTCATCTAGCTGCCTGTATTGACATTTTGCCTTATTTATGTAGTTATGTTATCTTTTGGAGACAAAGACTGTTTTTCTTCAACAGTACAGAGCACAGTGGTGTTTGAATCCTTAACAACTACAAATTCTGATAGGAGTAATGATGATAACTCATGAATGCAGTATAATTACTTGACTGCTTGATAACTGCTTGATTATGTTAAATCTTCTCTTGCAAATCTGCATTGTAAAATCACATGGGTAAACTTTAATTATTTATCATTTTTGAAGTATTACTGCTTTTAAGAATTATTTAGTTAAAAATATATTCTGTCCTTTGAATATGATTTTTACATTTGGTAAAGATCTCTTTTCTCTTGTTCTCCTGTGGGGTGTGATTCAGTATGGTTAACTAAGTTGCATGGAAATAAATATTATGGTTGCTACTGAGACCAAAAGATGTTAGTTACAGTGCAGATCTATTACAAGCTGGGACAGACCTTGACAGACAGGTTAGCTGAATGACCGTAACTCAGGCAATCCAAGGACTAAATGGTGACTTTAAGATAAAAGTTTAAGTTGGATACAAGAAGACACTTTTTACCATCAGAAGAATCGAGTTCTGAATTAGATTCCCAGAAAGAGTAAACTAGTTTTTAAAATGGACTTTGAGCATAGGAATGAAAATTTATGTATATTTGTCCAAGATATCAGAGGTTTGGACTTGATGGCTTAGGATAGGCCTTCCAATTTACAGCAGTAAGGACATTTACTCTTCCAGTCTTCCCTTCTCCATGAATATCTGACACTTGATATCAGGCAGATCATCTTAGTCTTTTTTTGTCTGTAAATTCTCTTTCTGAGGAAAAAGTTGGGTCTCTCCTATGATATTCTAAAACTATTAAAATGCGCTTTTCCACAAGTGGTCTTGGTTGGCTTCTTAACAAAGGATGTTTGGGGCAGAAGGGATGTTTGGGGCATGGGTCGTTCAGTGGGGTGCAGTGCTGCGGTTATACCAAGTATGCTTTGGGGTTTCTGCAATGTGCTCCACTGCACACTGACACCAAGAGCAAACTTGCTTGTGCCTAAAACTGCACGTTGTACTATTTGGATTCCGAAGTTTTTGGCCAATGAGAAATTAGTGAAATCACTGGCCTTTAGATGACTAGACATTTTAAATGCCTCTTAAGCACCTACAATTGTGTTTAGATATCTAAGCATCTTTAAAACTTGGTTCCCAAGTGATAGGATGATTTGGATTGGGAAGATTCAGGGGGAAGTAAGCAAAGTAATAGATGAAGGTAAGCTTAGGAGAGCTCTACTTCCCTGTAATATTTTTTCTCCCCAGCAGAGCACTTTCTTGTGACGTCCCTGACTATACTATGACCCAGTTTTTCACTCAAATGATAGGATCATGCTGTGTGAAAGGCATCTGAAGATTGCTACCCATCCCCTTCACTGGTGTGGGTGATAATTAACACTGTATAGTAATTAACTTGTCTGTGCATCAATAAACAAGGTTTGTAAAGAAGTGTTTCTCCCTTCTAGCCTACTATTTTCTGTGATTTAGAACTGTTCTTTGAAGTCAGCTGTGTCCAGGATTATTGGCAGGTACTTTTGTGGCCTGCCGTATAGCAGTTACAAAAGAAAAATTAGAGCAAGTAGTAAAGGGAAAAGGCCAGAGGTTTTTCTTTCTGTTCCTGTTGTTGCTTTCTTTGATATCTTTTTAGGAGGTAAATGAAAGTCTGTTACTCTAAGGAAGCAATTATAATCAGTGAATTTAATGACAAATGATTTAGCTAACTACCCTCATTACATTAAACATCTGATTACACTGAATGTAATACTTGTCATTTAAAAGTGTTTCATTTACAATGTAACTTCAAACAATTCTTATATCTAAAGATTCCAATGTCTATTTTGTGGCATAAGTAGCCTTTCACAGAACCATGGCAAACTTGATTTAATCGTTTAGTTGGGGTATCGTGTTATAACTCCATGAGGTTTTAATATTGTTATTCTTTGATTTCTTTTAATTTTTCTAAACATGAGAAAAGGAAAATATTTCTGCCGCTGGAGTTTATGCAAGCAAGTAACAAAATCCATCTGATGAATATAACCTGCTTTTATTTATTCACGCTCTTGTTACACACACAGCAGCTTCTCAAGCTGTAGGCTTCTTGGCAAGCTAATGTTTTCCCTATCCTGTATAATTTAGTCAAGGCAGAAAATAGATGTGATGGCACTCTTGGCTTCAGTCTGAACTAGAATTCTCTAATAGTTACTTTCATGTAAATGACATATGATGACATAAAAGACATATCCAACTACAGCTAATTAATTACTATGAAAGAAAGATGTTGTCTGTCTCCGGAACAAACTTAGACATGTTCAAGTCCATGTCTTCATTATCACAAGGGCCAGATCGTATATCAATGCCTGTAATAAATGATTAAAACCCACCTTAAATCTGACAGATGTCTTCCCTCAGAGTTTGTAGTGGAAAGCTTTTCCAAACCGAATAACTCATGTGGTTAAGAAGCTTATGCCATTTGTTCATGTGCCACTATGGTCCTGTGATTTCAGTCTTACTCTCCCCTCCCTCCCTCCCTTCCTCATGTCTATCCACTTCAGTTTGCTTATTAACATTTTTTGCCATTGCCATCAAATTGAGAAAACAGTAATCTGTGGAATGTTGTAGTTTTCAGAGAGTGAGTTTTTGTCTGTGAATTATTTTCTTTTCAGCACAGTGGAATATTTATAAAGTAGGTGCAAAACTATTGCCTTTTTTAAGACCACATATTTGATACATTGCTTTGTGTTAAAAAATGCAACAGTTACACTGGACTGCAATGCTACAAACACAAATTTACTATATACTTTATATGACTATATAAATAGGAGGAAATCTAATGCTTTTTAGATTTTTATGCTGTGGTTCCAGATGAAGTAGATACTTACAGCTGAGCTCTCTCTAAATGCAAGATCTTGATGAAGGAAAGAGATTCAAAATTAAGCATTCACTCTGAGGGACATAACAGGGAAATAACAGCTAAATTTGCCTCCTGAAAAACATAATGAGAAGCATTTTAGGCAGAAAAGAAATTGAGATTCATTGCATCTAAGTGAAGCAAGACCAGAGAGAAAACAGAGAGATGCTGGACAAAATAAATTAAATTTGTCTAGCTGGTGTAAAAGATAACTCCAGCTGGCTTGAATTTAGCTTTGGACTTTTTTCTTCCAGTGGTATACTCTTTCTGTGACTGTAAATTCATTGTTCTTCAGATTTTTGAGAAAATATGATCAGTGTTTGTTATAGACAATGTTCTGAAACTAAAAATTTTGCAGCTTGACAGGATATACCAAAAAATTCAGAATGACCTATATTCTAAGTCTTTGCTCACTGAGATGAACATCTAGTTCATTCTGCTTTCTTTTACCTTTCCAAATGCAGAGAACATGTATCCAAAACGATGAGAGCTGAAGGCCTTCATTTTTGGTCACTGATATGAATCCAGTCCAAGCCTGTAGCAACTAGAAATGCTGACCACCCAATGACTATTTGGCATGTTGTCTTTTTAACAATGTATTCTGTATCTGGAATAACAGGAGCCAAAAAGGGGAAATCTACTCCTTGGAAGGCAAATGTGGAAGTAATTATTTATTACTAGTGGTTTCAGGGTGGGTATTGCTGCTCTGATTAACGATGGGAGAAGCAGGAAGGCAGCTGTACGTGGCCTAGGACCCAAGTACTTCCCTTTCACTTATTACAATAGGAGGGTTTCAGGTGATCTTGGAAGTAGATAGAGATGCTGGAGACTTGGCTTACTGGGAGCAGAGCTTCCTTCTAGATTCCTGGAAAAATAGGGATTAAAATGGAGCACATGAAAAGTGGGTATTGTTGTACAGAGCTAAAGGAATCATTTTTCCATTTTTTAATCATCTTTGACTTTCTGTTCTGTTCTCACATTTCTGTGACCCCCTGCTTGTGTAAACAGTATATAGGATACAGTATAAAAGTATATAGTATAAAGGTGAGACTCCGCATAAGTTTGGCAGTAAGGTCGTGATGTGTGGGCTGAGGACTAAAGAACTGAGTTACTTTGCAGGTATCATCCTTAGTTTGTACTCAGATACCTGCAGTCACCCCAGCACCGATTTATTCGTGTGCTGTCTTCAGAGACTGAAGAGAGTTTGAACTGATGGGAAACCAGCAGTTTAGTCAGGTGCTGCAGGCTTCCAAGAGAATGAGGAGCAGCATGAGGAACCAGCCCCTCTGGTAGAAATAAATTCCTTAGGAATTCAGGTTTTCGGAGTCACAAGTCCGTGTCCCAGCTAGGCTCCCAGTGCATTCCACTAAAGGGGGCAGTTGCCAAGAAAGTCCTTGCATTTCATTTTCTGAAATTTTCTTACCTTTTCCCTCTTCTTGTGGGTTTTTCTAGACACAACTAAATCTAATTATTTTCCTTTTTTCTGTGTGTGTGTGTGTGTTTTGCTTGTGACTTTTTCCATATGGTCTCACCTTACAGTCACATCCTTCTCCTCATAGATTGTACTGTCTTCCACAGTTCTGTTTGCTATACTTAAAATATAGACTGCCAAAAGATGGCTTGCCACCTTATGTGCCTGGAGTAAGCCAGAAAGGGCTTACTGCATTGCTTACACATGAAATACGAATTATGCATGGTAGATTCAGAGCCATATGGTGTTAAAATCTCCTGTTCAGCATGTCAGATTGCACAAGTAAGAATAGTTGTGAAAGGTCAGAATATTGCTGTGTATGCTGTTTGAGAGGTTAAAATTGTGATACTGTTATGAAGGTTTTTTATTGTTAGAATTAAACCTTTCTCTAACTGCTAATAATATTGTACGTAGGATTGTATCACTGACATAAAGATGTTAGGGCTAGAATCCCCTTGACTTTCATAACCTTATTTTATGATGAGGCCACAGCCTCCTTACATGGCCCTTTTTGCTGAAGTACATATTTTCCCTGGCACATATAACATGAAAGGTGGGAAGTGCTTGTGTGCTATGTCATCCGATTGTTCATATGTGTAAACTTCTGTGGAGTACATAATATCCTGAGAGTAGGATATTACTGACGGAATTATCTTAATTTATTATGTCAATAGGAAGACTATTCCTGTCTTGTGCATGTAAATAGGGAAGTAATATTTAAGTTCTTTTTCTTCTGGACTTGTGTCATGAATAGAGAAATAGAAATACTGCAAATAGTTGTGGAAGCACCAGTAAAATAAACGGGAATAATGCTGTGTTGCAGTAAATATCGATTTAAAGAGTGTCTGCTGTTAGAAAGTGTCAACTGTTGTAGGTTTTAAACATACGATTTCAAGTAATTGACTTAAAATCCCTTAACATGGTCTTAGAAGGTAATTATACATGGCAATTTATCATTTATTTAGACTTACTGTTTACTGGAAAGAACATGTAACTCAGACTTTTCCATTTGTTTGCTCTGACAGCAAGTAGTTTTCTGCAATGGATACTTTGCACTAGAGAAATAATTGAATTTGGAAGCTTTTATACATATATCTATATTCTATATGTATGTATATAGATATGCTGCACACGCATACACACACACACATACACACGCACACACACACACAGAGTTAATGACCAGATGGCAGAACATAGAATTCTTATTAAAGATTTAGAAAATTATGTGTGTGTGTGTGTATATATATATATGTATACACACAGAGATACTAATTACATCATAAATATATGCTTTATAGTTAGAGTTGAAGAATTAGAGAGGTCCTGCCAGCTCTTCCTGAGTCTGAGCCTCGGTACTGACGGATCCTTTGTCATGCTGACCATGCTGATCTACGTGATCTTGAATAACGTGACCAAGTGATTGAAAATCAAGTAGCATTCAAATATATTCTCATCCTTTTCTTGAAGATAGTACGAATTTCTTCAGTATGCCACAGTGATAAAGAAAAGAAGACTTAATTCTTCTCTGCTATAAAAGCAGCAAAGCAAAAACCTTTCTAGAGCAGAAACCATTTTATAAGTCCCAACTTGCCCTTATTTTATTCCATAATCCAATTATCTGCCCTTCTCTGCCTCCCCTCCTTCTTTTACTGACCTCATGTTTCCAAGAAAGGATCATCAACATCTAGGATAAACCTGTGGGCTTCCTGGAACAGCAGAGAGTAAGCCTAGAAACTTGGCTTTGTTTGGATTACATGTGTGTATAAAGTTACAAATATGTCTCTGCAGGTTTGGAGCCTTGATAGTTCCTACTGTTTCTATTTTGCAGGCTTTTACATGTCCAAATCAATTTTGTAGGGTACCCTGTAACATGCTTCACTAAGATCAAAATATCACCACTTTTGCATCTCCTTTGCACAAAAGTTGTGGGAAAACTTCTTCAAAAAGCATTCATTTTGTGATAGATTTTTCTTTTTGAACCCTAAGGTGTTTGTTACCTTATTCCCCTGTAAGTTTTCTCTCACATATTTGTTCCATTGTTGGACACTATCACATAGGGAACGTATTACAAAAGTGGCATGTAACAATCCCTTTTACTTTTGATGCCTATTATTTTTTCCACTTAAAAAAAAAAAAAAAAAGCTGTTCTGCCACAATTGAGAGAAACTGTACGGCTTTTAGCAGCAAAAACAGCATCACATTTTCAGACAAAGAACTATGATTTCATTCTTTTTCATTTCAAATGGATTAGAAAATGTTGTCCAAATTGGGCACCATGCCAGGATTGCCATTAACTTTTCCTATAAAATTTGATTAAGGACCTTAACAGGCATTTAGTAATTAAGTGAAGTGCTTTGGAAATTTATATGCTGTCCATAGTTTGTCATGTTCTGTGAAATACTGAAGACAGTTTTTTATGAAAAGCAATAAAAATAAAGCACTTGAGAAACATCTGAGAGTGTTATCTGATCATGTGGAGGAATAGTTTCATTTGTAACAGGATATTTTGATATTTAAAATTAATGTTGTGTATAGTTGATTTTTGTTTGTTCTTTAAGTTAATGAATAATTGACTTAGTTAATGTAATAATTTCCATAATTGTGTATTCCCTTCTAGTGTCCATGTTGCTTCATTTTGTACCCTGGGTAGATTGTTTTCCATGTATTCCATTAGTTGTGTACTGTTCTATATTTGGGTTCTGGTTTCATTTAATGCAGCTGAATTTGCTGAAATAATAGTCCAAAGAGTGCTGAACAGACTCTGAATGAAGCAGATTTCCCTGTGGCATAGCAGGAGAAAGCTGTATAGGCTTTTAGTCTGATAATGTTCGGTGGATGGGAGGATTACGCTTTAGATTCTAGCTTTGCTAACAAAGGAAAAGGTTGGTGTGTTGCTGCTGAGGTAGCTTTTATGTGCTGTGGCCATTCATAGTGATTTACAAGTAATTTTCTCTGTGAATCTCTCTTCCTTCCAATAGTTTCCAGCTTTCTTTGACACAGAGTGCATTTTGGATGGTACAACAGGCCTAATAGAATAATGGAACTAGATTAGCTTTGCTGTGCTTTTAAATGGAATTAATTCAAACCTTAAATTTGGGGGAAGATGCCTTTCAAAACTGCAAAAATACAGGCAACAAAATCTGCTAGAATTGGAGGCTTTTTTTTTTACTAGTACAGTTATTCTAGGTTCTTAAAGAATGACAGGCTATTCAAATTTGCCATCTGTGCCCCTGCCCCACAAGTATGTAACCATGTGAGTAACTTTACTCGTGTAGATAAAGCCATGATAAAAAGATAGACCTTCTTATCCTTGTATGTGTGTTACATGAATCAGTGTTTTTGTGACCGAGGTTCCAGATAATCCTGTCATTTCTGAGTTAGGATGCAAGGGTGCATTCTTTCCTTTTTTTCATATTTCAGTGCAGCTGAAATTTGGTTACCACACTCCATAGGACAGCTGGGATCCTGCTCCAGGCTGGATCCAGTCTGAGAGCTGTGACCTTTAGTCAGATCCTACTCCTTGTGCACAGGCATTAGGGCTGGATCGAGGTGATACCTAGAAGTCTCCGCTGGAGAACCCAGTTTCTTCCTGCAGACTCCATACATAGTTTTCTTACCTTGGCCAGAATTGCCAGAGTGGTAGCTGTTGCCTGGTTCTCACTGGATGCCTCATCCAGGCAGGGCACCTTACAAGTTTTTGTTATTTCCAGCTGCCCCAGCAGGTTTTAGGAACTTTTCAACCACCAGAATGAATCTTGTGATCTTATCACACAAGTATGTGAGGTATTTCCTCTGCCTATCAAATGTTTAATAATAACACATCTGTGGTGAGCAATTATTTTGCTTATAAGGTAAAAAGAAAAAAAAATCCTCTAGAATTTATGAGTTGAAGGAAACAGGAGAAGAGCTCCATGCTTCCTACATGCCCTTTGCTAGCATTTCAACGCTGGTGGTCAGAGAAGCTCTTTCTTTCTGGTGTTAGGAGAACTTTTCCTGCTTTAGGAGAGAAGGGTACCACGAAAGTCCTCTGTACCAAATCTCGGCCCCCTTTGTGCCATGTAGAAACCAGCCAACTTTTGTCTTTTAACAGGGTGCACGCCACATTTTTCTGTTCCGTAGAAACTCTTTATGGTAGTATTCATTGCTAAGTGAAATGTTAGAGAAGGAGGTGTGTGAATATGGGCTGATGAGTTTTAGCACACAATAGATAGGTAAGCCTGATACAATACCTGTGCTTTCTCTCTCACATTTGCATTCTGTAGATAAACCACATTTTTCTTCAGCTTCTCCTTTGATGCACTAAATCATTTTCAAAAAAGTGGGTGGTAATTGTACAGAAAGACAGTTTGCTTTTATTTATGCATGCATACATGAGTGCACACATTACCAATGCCATTTTGACTGTATGATGTATATCTGCCACCTGTAGGGTATGATGTATATCTGCCACCTGTAGGGTTTTTGCTCTTTTGTTTCTTTTTATACTGTGGGCTTTTTCCTATATGGTGGTACTGTCTTCCATATTTGGGATGCTGTTCTGATATTATTACAGTTATGCTAATATAAAAAGCTTGTAGCGCATGAGGTTCAGACACTGTTTACCTGCCAACTTTCCCAAAGTCACTGTTAAAATCAAGACAGCTGCCACAGCCCTTTCATGGATAGTTTTGGTGAGTCACTTTCTGATCCATTTTTTCTACTAACTAGAGAGTAAAATATTGCACTCTACTGTGAAATGGCAAAGGGACAATTTGTCTTCAGAATGAGAAAAAATGTTCCACATTTCTTTAAAAGAAAGAGTGTTAGTGCCTATTCATCCTTGTATTATTCTTTGATAGTCTCTTGTCATGAAATTAAAAAAAAAAAAAAAGAGTCCAATTTTAGGATGATGTCTAAGAATAATCACCTATATAAATTTTGCACAAGAGTTTAAAAAATTAATTTTTTTTGCCTTATTTTGTTTTTTCTGTCAGGGCATTCTACTTGGACAAGTCAAACCTGCCTCCAAATTCAACATCTAAAGCAGCTTATATAGATAAGGTAAATAAAAATGTTAAGTGATTAATTAAGCTTTGCATTTTGCACACTGTGTTATTGTAATCCTTTCTTGTGACTTTCTTTATTCCACTGAAAATTGGAATTATTCAAAGCTGTGGGGGAAAAGGGAAAGGGGGAGCTCTCTTATGGCATTTTGTCTCATCTCTGTTTTAGGGGTATGTGGTGCCATGTGCTTCTGTATCAGCATGTGAGGCTAGAGGGCATCACTGTATCTGAGAAGCTTTCCCTTTTCACTGTGCTGTCAGAGCAATGCAATTGCACCAGCAGCATGCAGGTGCAGGCAGAAATTTTTTGTTCTGAAAACTGGAAACACTATTCAAAAAGAAATACTCTAGCATCCTGTTCAGAGGATTGCCTTCTGAACCTTCTCATTTAGGCTTCCTCTGTCTTTAAACCTCTGTGACTGAGAGATCACAAAGACTATGAATCTTCATTTAGCTCTACATCCTCCTGTTGGAGAGTTCATGTCCATGTTGCGGCCCAATGAGAAGAAAAGATGTTCCTAGGGCCTTGCCTATACTGACTCATGAGCAAAAGTGATTGAACTACTGTGGCTTGACAAATACAGTGATCAGCAGCTGAGCTCTGTGGCAGACTAAAATTTTACATTGGTGTAATCCAACATAAGCGTTAACAGACTGATAGTTCCTGTTTCTTGGATCGGTGCTGGACTGCATGGTCCAGCCGTAGTGAGTCAGCAACTTAATTTTCTCAGCGTTCGCAAGTGTAGCAGGAGAAATTTAGCTATATGTGGAGTGCTCATTTTCCCCAAACCTGATCCCTATGTATTTTAGTGAAAAGGTCAGGGACAAGATAAAAGCATCTGATAAAATGGATCTGACCAGGGAATGCTAATGACCAATGCCAGTTTAATCTAATGCATTTTCTTTGTAACTGGAGTAAGCTAAGAGTGAGTGCATGATCACAGTTTGTGCCTTGGACTTTTGCTCTTTTCCCCAGACCTCTGCAGGAGTAAATGGCACCAGTTTAAATCAATTTAAATGTATGCAAGCTAAATCAATAGGAGCTAAACCAACTTAAATCTATTTGTGCCCAAGTTTAAATGATTGTTATAATTGATTTACTTGACCTGCACACTTTCTGATGAAGGCAAACATAAGAGCAAGTGAGGCTGCTATTTCTCTAATTAGTTAAAACTGTCTTTAGGGAATGCTTCTCTGTCTTTCAAACGATTCATTCTTTGAGTAATGGGGGGGTTGTTGCAATCTTTAAGTGTCTCTAGAATAAAGAGAAAGGGATTTTGGAATTACGAGGTCTGCTAAACTTTGTTGTGAACCTTTCTTTTGCACAAACCACTATGAGATGCTGCTTTTCATTGCTAAATTGTTCTTGAAGGTTGCTCTTCTGAGAGCAGCCTTCCACCTGAAGCTGCTTTCTTACTGAAACTAGGTGGGTCATTTCATTCTCTGTACAGTTATGCGAAGGTTGTTTTAAGTTCTCCTACAGAAATAACTGTTCTTGTTTTGTAGTATGTTTTTGTCACTCCTGCTTGTTTTTCTTTTTTCATGTAGTTAGTCAGGATTAGAAACTGGCCATCTGCATAAAGAGAGACACTATTGTCCTATTTATAAATTGATTTTCTCAGGGAGCCATTTAACCAGTCCTGGCATCCCTCCTGCATATACATACAGTTGCGGGTTGTCTCTTTGTGGCTTCCTTTCTTTGGAAATAGCCTTAATGGAAACTTACTGATGGGCCTGTTCTGTTTACTGAAGTGAAAAGCGCCTCTGTAGAGAATGAAACAGTCAATGATGGTAACAATTTAAAAGTTAGGAGAAGTTTTCTTAGGTCACGTCACAGAAGACTGTATGCTTTGTCTTTACATTATGGAATCTGGCTTGGGCTTTCTCAGCCGGTCTCACTGTTCTAATGTGCATCTGTAATGACCACAGATCACGACACTCCTAGCATTTACTTGTCGCTACCCTAAAAGAGCATTTCACATGCTCTTGGTAGGAAATATTTAAATCTCTCTCTCTTTTCTCTCTTGCAGTTTATGAGACCTCTCAATTGCTTGGATGAACTTTACCGACTCATAGGGTCCTTTATCCGATCCAAACGCACTGCTGCCTGTGCATACACTGCTTGCAGTGCTTCTGGAGTTGGGTTGCTGTCAGTGTCCTCAGAACTCTGTAACAGGCTTGGAGCGTGTCACATCGTTATGTGCAACAGCGGAGTTCACCGGTATGACAGTTTATTTCCTTCCTTTTGTTTCAGTCAGTCATTCAGTCATTGCAATCCAGTTTGGAGACAGTTTTTTACTTACAGAAAAGCACACACTGTATTTCTGTGTATGTGAGTAAATGTCTAATACGCTTAAAAGATTTGTGGTGAAATTCTAGAATCGTATGTGCTTTGATAGACAAAAATGAGCAGCATGGTTTTGTTTTGTATGGTTGTAATGGGTAGTTTCTCATTCAAGTCGGTAGAAGGCAGAAATTTTAATTGCTAAAGCGGAAAAAGGAAGGTTTCCTAGGTGAATAGCACATGCTATATTAAGCTCGTGATATAGATAAAAAATGTTGAAATTTGTATTTGCTATATGCTAGGGGGAATCTTAATAGAGCTTATTTCAAGGAAAAAGCAAAACAGAAGAGCTTTGCATTTTTGCAGGGGTAGTATACAATAACTGGAAGTTCTGTCTGTAGAACAGTCTTGATGTGATTAATATAATAGCAGAAAATGAACTGAGCTATAATCAACTGAGCTTTATTGTTGTAAACACTAAGTGGTTTTAATAGAGAGAGAGAGACACACACATACACAAACATATATATGAGTGACATTAGCATAGTTAGAGAGCTCTCTAGTATTTAATGACTTTCATCAAAAATAGCAATATATTTATGTTCCAGTTGGGCAGGATACAATTTTGTGTACATTTTACCAAACAGGCAAAGAGTACCATTGGAAAAAAAAACCATAACCAAGAATCTGATGCTAAAACACTGCTATTTCTGTAAGAATTCCAAACTGTAGATTACAGGTAGCAGTGTGTTAAAACTTTGCTCCTTAGTTTCTGACCTTATGCAAATTTGTATTTTAGCAGACTTGGTTACTGGTATGTTATGCTAAAATGAACCTTGCCTTCTCTTAAGTTTAAGTAATATCCTTTCTTTAAAAGAGCTTTGCACCGTAGATTCAGTGCAGATTATAGGGCATGAAAAATGGGGAGAGCTCTGTATATAGTCAACACAATTACATTATATAATAATGGTGCTTGTCATTTCTGTTAGTGAAGATAGCAGCAGACTACTTGTATTACTCTCCATCATTGATACAAGTGTATATAACATGCTGTATATGGTATTCTGTTTTAGGCAATAATACAAAGAGAGTGTATTTTTAACACTAGTCACTGTGTTAGATGAAGATGGAAATACTATATAGCATGGATCAGCATGAAGTTGTCATTTTCAGAAAGTCATGAACTATACAGCTTTTCTCTGGCTCTTTATTTAGGTTTAGAACAGTTTCATAAGAAGTTTTTATGATATAGATAACCTTCCTCCCAAGTTGGAACTCTTGCTAAACTCCTGGTCAACAAAAACAATTATAGGCAGTATTTTTTCCTCTGCTGCTCACATGAGAAACAGTAGCTTTGGTTTCCCAAGCTCTGATTTCTGTTTACAAAAGTTGTTTTGAAAAGGAGTGAACAAGATTTAGGGGGAAAAAAATCAGCATTATGTGATTCCAACAAAACAAGGAATTCTTAAGAATTGAAAAGATCATTAATACTCACTACTCAGTGACCTACTGTCAGGAATATTAATTACCATTTCCTCAAAGACCTGTGCTTTAAGAAGGAATTCCTTATTCATGAGTACCCTTCTGAAGACTTTACTGTGTTGAAGTTAGTGAAGTTTGTATTTCTTATGTGATGAGAAAAGACTTTGGGCTTGATTCTTTAGAAAGCTGAAAAGGACTCCTTTTGTGTTTCCTAATGATTTCAAAGAGTAAATTCTGAATTTACCAATATATTTGTGCCAGAAATCCTTATTTTTTAAGAAAAGAGTCAGAGCAACTTTAATATTCCCAATAAACTATCACCCACAATGCAGAGGTCACAAATTATTCAGAATCATCTGGTGACCGAAGAAGAGGCAGCATGCTTCATAAAAACATGAGCTGTTCTTAGAATAGAATAAATTATTCTTGAGATTTTTTTGCTCATTTATAGGGCTAATTCAAAGGTATAAACTATTAAATGTCTAAATAAGCATATTTAAACACCACAAAATGTTAGAAAGCCAGCACACATTGGATTTCAAGATTATTTTATGAGTGATGGGAAATGGATGGGTCACATATGGGTTTCTATCTGGATGTTAAAGGATTCAAGACTGCCTACTTATATAAAGTGAATGCGCAAAGCATTTTTCTGTAAAAGCATGATTGTAGTCCTGCAGTCTTTGAATGGAGTCCATTTGAGCTTTTGCATAAGATACCATTATTTCACTCGTCCATTAATACTGCCTTTGTGGCTATCGTCTGTTCAAAGAAACATCAACTCTTAGCACTATCAGAGACATTTTAACATAGTTCCTCCAGGAAAGAGAAATGCATTACATGAAATTTTATGTGTACCCAAGAAGTTTTTGCCCTGAATTTCTGAAAGTTAAGAAAAAAACTCGCAGTATTTAGAGGTCAACAGGGATTCTTGTGCTATTATTTGAAGTGATTTTCAAGAAACAGTGAACAGTTCCCTGAAGTTACTGTAGTACATACAAACTTGATGGATGAAAAAATCTTTTCTTGGACTTCTATGTCATATAATCTTGCTTCACATGTTGTTTTCTCTTTCTGGCCTCTCCCAGGCCACATCTCTACACTCCAACACTAAACAGGCTCTGCTTTTTGGCATTCTGAAATTGCCTTTGCCAAGATAGAAAGCTTATTTTGTCTCCAAATAATAGGCTCACTGGGCAGATTTTGTTACTGACTGAGCTCCTAGACTAAATTCTGCTGTGTTTTTTGTGAACCTATTCCCCTTGCTACTCCATAGTGAGAAACTGTCTTGCAGCATCATGATCCTGTGAGGAAGATGGAAAGAAGAAGGAAGAGAAAGATGTTGGATATGAAAAAATCCTGTAGACAAAAATGATTTTCCCTGTTGCCTGCAATCCTGAAGACCTAATTCTTCTGCTTGTCTGATGGACTATTATTTAATCAGAGCAGAGAATGATGCAGAAGAATGGTCTTAAAGCTGATAAGTTAGTTCTTCAGAGTTCAAGCTACTGATTTGCAGTGAGGGGGGATATTTAGCTGTGGTTGTATTCAACAATGCTTCCTCTGTGCCTTCTGTGTTCTTGGAAACTAAACGCTCCTAGAGCTGTCACGTACTTGACTGAGATCAGTTGTGGAAATCCAGGTTTTGTAAGCCCAGACCAAGGACTTGTGGCTGACTGTTTTTAACACCAGGCTACAGAAATTGAATGAGTTGAAAACTTTTATTCTCTCCTGGTGCTACCAGAAAAGCACATGGGGGAAAGAGATGTGAAATGTGCTTGCAGGTTAACTTTGAAAGTATGTTCTTCATTTATGAATCTTCCTGCCAGCTTAAAAATTAAAAATAATGGACTTAGAGCAAGGTTTGTGCATACTTTAACTAATATTAGCCTAATTTCTACAACTGATCTCTAATGGAAGAGAATTTCTGAGAGTCTGTGGAAGAGTTCAGGGTGCTTTGCTGATCAGTATCTTTGTTTTTGGGGAGTGGGAACTGAGCAAACCATTAATCTGTCAGAATTTAAATATATATTTTTTATTTCATTTAAAGTATATTAACTCTAAAACTTCCCTCACTTGATTAACTTATCTGTCTGTCATTGAACTGAATGTACAGCCCTTTTTGTGTTTTCCCAACTTGGGTATCATGGATTGAGAATGGGAGTTTCTGCCACCCTTCCTCTCTTTCTAACTGGAAGCAAATCACAGATAGCTTGGGAGAGAGATTCTGGGTGGCAGTCCCAATGCAAAAGAGGCAGAGAATTATGAAACAGCAGCTTTGTCTGCTTTGACAGGGGTTGCTGATCTCAGGATCAGCAATGTTTTGATTTCTGACTTCTCTGTGATCCATATTAAATTGCTTTTTACACTGCACTAGGCTAAAACAGCTTGACAGAGTTCATATTTTTGTCCTTATATACAAGATAATACTGTGGATTTTGAATTGCTGGTGATTATTTTGCTTTGATTTTTATGAGGACAGTATGTTTACCAATTTGCATTAGAGCCTGAAATCCTGTGTCTATTTCAGACAGTAGTTCTTTTCAAATATATTTGAATCACCAGAAGAACAAGCATGGAGAAAAATAAGTTCCTTTAACCTTCACTGTCCTAAGTGACATGTGAATATTACAAACTCCCCTTGGATTACCATAAGTGAACATGGTTTGTTGATCAACATCAGGAATAGAACTCAGAATTAGTCTGAAATCAATAGTTTGCATTTCTGTGTTGCCTTTTTTATCATCTGTAATTATATTTCTACCTGCCAATCAACTGTCACCTATAAACAATACTGTTTTTTCTGCTGCCTGTTTCCTTGCCTAATTTTATTCTGTTTGAAGGTGTAATCAGTCTGTACAAATCTAGGTGATGAAAGGCACTTTTAAATTTTATTGAATCATGATGCTAGCTTCTGCTTGAGAGAAAAGAGAGAGACTGCATTGCACAAACAGGCCTTAGCCTATTTCCATGCCAAAATGAAATTAGGTGCAGCAGCTGCAGAAGTCTGTTCAGGGACCATAAGCCTTACAGGCTCAAAGGAATCATACAAAGCATCCAAATAAAACAAATCCCAAATTTATTTAAAATTTTGCATTTCCTGGAGGACTGAGAAAAGAGAGGTCCTTTGTAATCTTAATGAACCCCAGAAAAATCACTGTCTTATTTTCTTTTCTGAATTTTAATTTCACCTCCTGAAAGTCTCTCCTGCCTGTTACCATCCTTCAAGCAGTGGGGTTCTGGCTGGCAGACACGCAGCTGAATGATGAGGCAGATTTTGCAAAGGGTTGATTATGCTGTCTCCTGCAGCTGGCACAGCTCCTGAAACCCGATTAAACCTGTTGCCATTTTCCAAATAGCAATGCAGAGTAATGCTATAAGCTGTCAGTCATGCCCAGCTCCCTTTATGTGACTCAAATTAAACAAGGTATTTATGAAAAATTGGAACTCCAATGACCTTATATTTTAGACATTCTAATGTAAGAACTCTTCTTTCTTTTGAACTGTTTTAGAAATTTTTCTGTAGAAATTTCATTTTGAGCTCAGTGAAACTGCTACAAGAAAATCTACCTGAAGTTTTGCAACTGTGGTTCATGCTGGATACTCAGTAATTAGTCTTTGTGGGATTAATGGGACCACTTACAGGTCAGCATGTGCTGAAGAATTAATCCTGGATCCTCTCTGGCCTTCTGATCTAACCTTTGCTTTTTGGTTCTGCTACTGTCCCATTTAGTCAAGATTCCCCCTTTTTTTTTTTAATTAAGTCTTGTTACGTCCGTCTCCGATTAGTGTATTTTCATAATACCTTACCTGCTGAGGCATAAAAACCCCTTCCATTTTCATAAAATAATGTAAGATAGTAGATTATTTCATTTGTGTTGGTTACTATTTGAAAACAGTCATACAATTGTTAAATATGTGAGAATTTGTATTCTTAAGACAATATAACCAACACATTTGCCACAAATAGGTTGCCTCTATAGTGATGATAGTTTTATTTTGATTTAGATTTTCCTTTCTTAGGTAACCTGGTACATTTTGGTTTTGTTCATCTCTAACATGCATGTGAAAGCTTATAATCTTTGACCTCTCTTGCACGTTCTAAATTCTGAGACATTCTTTTGTTTAGAATACAATCTAAACATGCAGAGAAGCACATAAAATGCACTGATTCAGATCTAATGGGACTAACTTATTACTAATAGGGGTTTCAAGGTGTTTTTTCTACTTGGCCCACTTCAAAATTATGGACCAGTGTAGACTTTTAATGGTAGGGTTGATACACAGCTTGATCACCTTGCTCTGTTGAATCATCCTCTCACTCTTCAATTCCTGCAATATTGTCTTATCTGCACTCCAGATCTTTGGGAGAATCTGACTCTTCCTTACAGAAAATGCTGGATTATTTAAAAAAAAAATTATTGAGGAAAAAAAATTCTTTAAATTCTGAGGTGCAAGAGTGTTAACTGAATAACCTGAAATCTTGTGAGACAGGAAATAAACTGCAAACTTCCAGCAGATGGATTTGCTTGCCTGTTTGCATGGGACATAGAATAGAACCCTTTCATGTGAAGGATACTCTGTATAGAAAGAGAGATAATGGTCAACTTTGAGTTTTCATTTGATGTAAGATATTGTTGTTTGTGTTTGCAAGTATGACTAAGAATGAGCAAACAAAAGGCATGGTATACTTTGAGTTTTTTGGAAATGCTGTTCTTTCAACAAAGAAAGAATACTTAATGTTATGAGTGCTCCTTGCAACATTTCCAACCAATTAAAGGTGTCAAGATCTTACAGGAAGAATGTTTCTGAAAAGATGTTCTGTGCAGTTTTTTAAAACTGACAGATGATTTATGGTCAAAAGAAGTAATTTTTTTCATTGCTCTTCAAAAAGCTCTCTATCGTAATAAAGGTAGAACACTCACATTTTTTATTTTTTGAAATAATTTAGATTGGTTGATGATAATATTCCAATAAAATACAGAAAAAGTCGGTATGACTTTCTGCATGTTTCATTCTTCAGGATTAAAAATGACTAATGTTGAATTTAATAGACCTGAGCGAAACTACATTTGTGGAGGTAACTTCCAAACTATGAACGAAGACATCAACCAAATTTAGATCTGAAATATGGCTATCTATACTTATCTTCCAAGATTGATTCCCTAGCTTGATAAATAACTGCCAATTTCTTCAGCAAATTGGTAGCTTGTGGTTGAGAATACCTGGTAGAATCAATTTTCATTATCCTGTGATGTGATGGTGCAGGCATGCCCAACAAAAATGTATGTGTGGGAAGGGGGTTGGGATGTATTTGGTCTGTGGTTTGTACAACTGCATAATCACAGTGGTGCCTGTCACGAAGGAACCTTGTACAGGCTGATATTTAATGGATGAGAGGTAGAAGTTTCCTTAGCCTTGGACTGTCCATGCCTCTGTGGTTTAGTAATATTTTCCATGGACAGTCACTTTCTGAAGCATTGTTTATGATTACTGAACCATCATGATGGAATCAAATATATTTCATGTGCAGAATAATGGCTTGCTATACATTAGCAAAATAACTGAACAACTGAAGTTATGGACTAAACTTCAATGGATCTGTTCAAATCCAAGGTTGATTTTGAGGTAGTGATTTTCCACACTGGAAACATCTCAGCTTGATTACAAGGTTCATAAAGGGACTGAGCATAAATCCTGAACTCCAGCAGAGTTGTACTGTAATTGTAAATTGTAAATTACAATACTCTAAGTAACTGTAAAGAACTTCGTGCTCATTTCATCCCTAATATCTCCAGGCTGGTCCAAATTCATCCTCCCCATGAGAAAAATAAAAATTCTGTTCAGCAAATTTTCAGCATATGGGCATAGAAGATGAAGGGTATGGTTATGTTCTAGGAAAATGTGCTTTTTAGCTCTATGAATGCAAATTTCAATTTTATTTGCATGGAGCTGTATTCTCACAATGAGAACAGCTTAGGAATTGTGGCAAACAGCCTTCGGTTAGGCCTGTCTACACTTTTTATGCTTATTACCTTTAGTTCTGAAGAATATTTTCCCTCCTTTTTAGGTCTATCATGGCTTATTTTCTTTTTCAGGTTACTCTTCAGAATTGATATGTGTTACCCAGCCATTATTAGTAATTATAAAGAATTACCTAAAAAAATCTTTATCTTAGAGTCATGTACCTTTGTGTTGTGTACACTGATGTAAGTAATAGCTGCTCCATAAGCATTAATTTAAATGATAGCAGGGACAAGTGAATACTTAAGTGTCAGCGGTTTAAAAAGCGATCACATGTAGGTATGATTAGCTTATGATCTATGGAAAGAAAATGATTTAAAATAACAATGACACTAAATTACATGTTGAGCAGAAGCTTTAGATTTTAATTAGATTAACCAAATGTGCATCTTTTTCAAAACTTCATCTAGTCACACAGCCAGAACACAGGTCATTTCAACATTTCTGACAGCAGTAACTGATATGGTAACTACTAATTTGTTTCACCTCGTCTTTTCTATTCAGGGTATTTTTCTGAGAAATGTTTTAACACATCTTTGGACATAAGATGGTTAGAATTCTAACCGCAACCAGGGAATGAATTTAATGATTTAGGTTCTTTTAGCTCTGTTAACACAGATACACAGCTCACTGAGTGGCAGCTTAGCAGGTACTGTATATGAACTCAAATTATTTTTCCTCTCAGGTGACAAATGACATTAAATAAGCTGTCATGAAATAATCCATTTCTCAGCAATCTTCAATCTGTTTTCCTCTTTTACAACTCAGTTGACTATATATCTCAGTGTATGTCTATCCAGCAGATTTGCTGCCCTTTAGTAAAAATCACATCTGGCCAAAAATAAATGAATTCTTCAGCTGGGGACTGCTTGTGATTAGAAAATATAATTCAACCTCTTCTGTTCAGGATGGTCTGATCTGGAAGATACTTGAAAGTTTGTATCTCATCTTCACATAGATACTGTCATGACTGATGGGAGACGGAGTACAGGAGGCAGGGGCTGGGAGCAGCTGCAGCCCCTTCTGTTTCTTGGAAACCAAACAGAGAGAAGGAGATATTCTCAGCCCAGTTGTGGTTGGAAAGCCAAACGTCTGTGCTGTTTGCTGTTGTAATCTGTCAAGGCAGGGAATTTGTGATTCTAACTGACATAAATTCTAAGATGATGAATCTGAGTCTTTTGTTTTTCTGACATAAAAGAAGGGATGGGAGGAAATGAGAAGGAGTGAAAACAGATTTTGATTTGCTTCTACTGCACAATATATGGGTTTAGGACTTTTGCTTCCCATAAGAGAATATTTTGTGAGATCATTTCAAGGAGTTTTTTTCCCCTAATATTTTCCTTGTTTGGTTTGTCTGGACTGTTTGCATCCAAATGACCAGGTACTTTCAGTGGTCAGAACTGCTTCCAGATTGCTTTGTAACCTTTACTAGCATTTGCTTATTAGCTTTCAAAAAGGAGGAGGGGGTCAATTATTGCATCTTGCATGTACTTGCTGTCAATCCATGGTATTAAACTTTGCCCAGACCACCAGGATATGGTCCTCATATGAGGAATTCCCTGCTTTTATATTTTTTCATAAAATTCTACAAGTTGTATTGGTTTAAATTTGCTTTTGGTTAATCTCTGTGTTTGGCAGCCCTATTACTGAGGTACTTCCAGTTATGACTTTTCCATGTTATTCTCTAATTTTTGTGTGTGTGGATTTGTTTCTTTTACAGCTGGTTTCAAGGGCAGTTTGATTTGTGATAAAGAATATGTAGGAATTCAAAAACTGTATTTAAAAAGCTGGAAGAAAGCACCGGCATAAAATACAGCCCTATCAGTCGGTCAGTTCAGCATGGCACCATGGAAAGTTTACATGATTAGTTTTATAGATGTAGGCCATCTCACTGACTAGGTATTCAACAAAAATGAAACCATTTCAGTGTTGTTTGTTATAGTCAGAAAGTAGTAACCTTATTTCAGAATTATGTGACAAAAGCTATAGGCAATCATTTCTATTTTAATTCTGTTTTTAGGATTGCTGTTCATCAGACCTTTTACATGCCTCAAGGGAAACACAAGATCTAGCACTATTAAACTGTCTCTCTAATGAAATGTATTTAAATGAAATCATGCCAATGATCCTATTTTAATGTTTTTAAGATACTTCAACAAATAAGAATGTTTTTAAATGAAACAGTGTATGTATCTAACTAGCAATACTGTAGAACTTAACCTTGAATATATAATATTGCATTTAAAGAGGTGTGTTAATAGTTAACATCGTCATTGACATCATTTTGAGTATCTTCTCTACTAATTCCCTAGGATGTGATAAGAATATAACCCTTAGAATTATTTTTTGGTCTTCTTTTTTTGCCTTGAGATCAGTTGTTCAGTTTGAGTATGTTTGCATGTTTCAGGTTTGTGCTCTAGTTGTTGCCTATCTCTGTAAAAGGCTGTTAAAGTAATCTTCATTATGCTATTTTACTTTGTCCCTGTTTTTCCCACTTTGGTTACATCTTTAACTACACACTTAGCAACCTTATTTCTGAATCATGGCTTGTACTGTCAAAAAGTAGATGGCTCATAATGTCAGTGATAACCATCCATTTTATCAGTTTTTGGATAGGGAGCAGTTTTGCAGTCTTTTCCGATCACATTCTTCAACCTGACTTTCATTTAGGAGGTTCTTTTGTTAATTTGGTTTAGATTCACTATGCAGAATATGCTTTTTCTGTCCTTTCATTCTTTTGAGTTCCACGAAGATAGGACTTATGGAGAAGTTGTTTCAGTAACTGGTTGGTTGGAAGCCAGACTTTGAGCCCAATAACTTCCATCATGTCTGCAGGGAGATTTTTTACCCTTTTTCTCTGGCTTATATTACATTTGTCAAATTACATCTCGGGTACTTTCATTTTTTCCAGTTGTGAATGGGGCAAAGCTTCCTTTGCGGTCTCTTCTTCAAGGTTAGATGTTTAGATTTTGGTGCTGGTAAATATTCTGAGCACATACCTTTTTATTTTTGCAATACTTCATCTTTCAAAGACAAGATAACACAGTGTTTAGAAGTTCTAGTCTAATATTTAACTATTATGCACTTTAATCAAACATATAACACAAAAGATCAGTACACTTTTGTTCCAAGTTAACTCTGAGGTCAGTATATACAAGATACTGGGGAATAAAACTGATTTAATTGCCAAGAAAGATCACTTAACTTTATAAATTTTTAACAATAGGCCATTAATAAAGATACAGATTGAATTCAATGTCTTCCGCACTTACTACCATGAAACTTTTTACAGTCCATAAATTTACTTAGAGGTATTTAAACATGCCAAGTTTTTTTTCAGTAAGAAAAAAAGTGAAGTGCAGACACATTTTTCCTCCTACAGATCTTCTGCTCAGCAAGATGAGTGTCTGATTGAAACATATTGTCTGTTCTGTGTGCATAATATAAGCTATACAGAATCTTTTGGTCAGTGTTTTGCCAAAAGGTGACTCAAAAGTCTGCTTCAACCATGGGTCTTAATTTTATTATTTTAACTCGAAAAATGTAGCTTTTGTCAAGTTCCACTGATGTAGGCTTATTTTATATACACCTCCTATTTCTGGCTGAAGATATTTGATTATTGCAGTGCTTTGTCTGGCTCTGAACAGCAAAATCATCAAGCAGCTTACCGATGCAGAGTACAACCATTCACCTTTTGGATGATAGCAGCCCTCAGACATGTTGTGCTTCTTAAAAAGCACCTGACTGTTTCTACTCAGTTTTGATGCCTTTCATCTGTAAAGCCTTCTATGGCTTTGGTCTTGACTGTATGAGAAACCATCTATCCATCCTTGTCCTCACCATGACAACTGGAGTCAGTTGGCATGTCCAAAATGACTTTCCTTAGCACTTACTGTCTGGTGTGATGACGGGGTGATCTAGGGCAAGATCTTCAGCTCTGAAACTTCCCCAGTTGCTCTGACAAAGCCATTATAGCCTTTACTTTAGGATGTAGTACCAGCGTCAGTTTTTCTTCTCGAATGTTTGCCTGAAAAAGATAGGTGAAGTAGGAGAAAACAGTTTTTCTGAAGGTATGGCCCAGTTATTTATTTTTGCTTTTGAAAGGGGCAAATGCCTCTCTGTTTGGACTGCATTGCACATACGTGCCAACCTAAGTTCACTGCAGGAGATCAGAATCCTGGTACCAAAGCTGGGGTCTCCATTAGTAGTTGAGTGTGAGATGAAATTTGTTCAGAACCCACCTGGAAAGGGATTTATACAATTATGAAATATTCCCCTTTTTGGGTTGTCACTCTTTGCACTTGCTAAGTAAGCCACAGTTAGTGTTGTGTTTAAAAAAAAAAAAAAAAAAAAGGCATTTAGTTGTAATTCAGCGACAACATTTGTTATATTCATGATCTTCTTTATGGCAAGAGAGGAAGCACACCTTCTTTAAAACCGAGAATTTTTTAGTGTCATTGAAGTCTTAACAGTCCAATTCAAGAATCATTGTTAGCCTAGTTCTAATTATTGTAGAAAAAGAATGTATAATAATGCAGTAAAAACTGTTATACATTCTTAGTTTCTACCCCTTTTTCTGAGTGTTATGATCACCCTGCCACTGCTCCTCTGGGTCCTAAGGTCAGTGATTTCATTCTGGTTGGGGGGGAGGCAGTGTTAACAGCGAGTTGTCAACATCTGGAGTCTGTCGCCAGGAGGAATACCGTGTTCATCTTCATGTTGGTGCTTTTTTCTTCCTCATTCTAGGATCTGCTTGGGCTCATTTTATATGTTTCCTAACATGCTTTTGCACCTTTGCTCCCTCTTTATTAGTCTGCAGCTCCATGTTACATCTGGATGTACTATATTTGGTGCCTTTTATGTATGTTAGATACTATGCCTTTGTTCTCTTCGTTACCCCTACAACCAGTTTTTCTCCAGCTGCATATCTTTAATTGACCATGGGTGAGTTGTTTATAGCCATGGGGTCTCCAGTGACAAGCCTGTGCCTCATCTCTTATCACCCCATGCCTGTACTCCTCTACTTCGCTTCCTACCTAACTTTGTTTTTCAAGGCCTCTGCTATTGCACCAGACCTGTATTTCTCTGCACTACATCATGTTGGAGTGGGAAATATCTCAGTCTACATAGAATAAGTGCTTGTTGCTGCTATCTACCTAAAACTAGGGTTGTACCACACAAAGATAAACAAAAGTAAAACAAATTAGCCATAGACCCCTGGTCAATTAGAGAAATTGCTGTCACAGCCAAACCAAGTAAAACGAAACTGCAGGCAGGTCAAGAAAAGTACAGACAAGAGCAAGCCTGGCAAACCTCAGTCCTGAGGCCTTGCAAATTCTGTGCAAAGCTTATTGCCTGTTATTGAGAATGGCAATACTATATTACGGGCTACATCATTGCACATTGACGCTTCCATAAAAAAAGATCGTCATGAAATCTCTATCACCAAAAAAGTCAGAGCCTTGGTTTTCTGTCTGGAGTGAAAGATTTCTCACATTGCAGTAGAGTACTCTACGTAGTGATATATGATTGGGGGAAAACCAGACTGCTAGTAATTACAGAGTTTTCCTCCTTTGTTCTTCCAGCAGTTCTTTTACATTTATTTTTATATTTGTTACTTTTTTTAAGACATCAAGAATTTGCTATGCAATAAAAGGGTAGGTGAAGAGAATTACAATTTTCCAACTTCAGGGAGCAGTTGACAGTCAAGTAACTCTTTGTGCAAATCTGTTGCTATGTAAATAGCAATAGATACCTTGGGTATCATGTAAGTGATGGGAATGGGAAGAGAGTGGTGGTAGTTTCCAGCACAACTAGCTGTCTGAAGAAAATTAAAAGAAGAGCTACACCACTGAGCCATGCTGTGTGATTAAAGATGGCCCACTCAGTACAACCTGATGTAGAAAAGCAAAAATGAAATTAACAGTAACGAGGAGCAAACAACCAGCTCTATCCACTGTGTGGCTGCATAAAAAATGTAATAAATGAAGGGATCTTGCTAAATAAGGTAGCAAAAGGTTTCTGCTTGTCATGGATTGTTGTTGGGGGATTTTTTTGTCATTGTCATGAGCCTTTTGCCAGAAAAATACCAGGTAATGTGAATCTAACGAAATGAACATTAATCAGGAACTAAAGATTATAGAAGTTATATGCTCCCAGTAAGATATTCCCTGGTCTCAATTCCCCATTTATTCTAGTTTTTCACCTTTGCGACTGCTGATCAGAGTCAATAAGCAAGTGTTAATTTTAAATTATGATACTGCATGGTATCCTTCAGTATTTTTAGGGATATTTTCTAGGTAGCCAGCAATAATGAAGAAGTTTATCTTCTAAAGTTGACATCACTGCCACAATGAATTTAAAATTTGGATTAAGTCTCTGGAACGTGTCTCCTTCAGTTGCCAGTTTAGATTGAAGACCTAGTCTTCTAAATTGCATCGAAAAAAGAACAGTGGAGTTATACAGGTTAACATCAAAGCATTTCATAAATATAGTTGGGGACAAGTATGTTAATAGCTATTAATAGAAGTTGTAAACTAGTCAGTGTTTGCTCTTGTTCATCTCTGAAAATGTACCCTACTTCTTGATTGACAGTTTGTGTGCCTAGATTAGTGGTGTTACTTGCCTCACAATTCTCTTTCAGTATCGTTGTTGCACATCTACCTTGCTTTCCATTTAAGTAACATTTCCGGGCTAATACCTACCTGATTTTGGGAGGGGAGGGAAGCTAGGTCCACTATGTAATTTTTTTTTTTGTAGCTTTTAAAAAAAGAAAATTAATCTAAGGGCATTTTTACTATATAGCAGTCATTTTAAGAAACCTTTGCTAGCAGATGCCTGAGCTCAGTTTTCCATTGCAGCTGCACTCTGAGTGTTACCCTGGAGCAAGCGATCATTCTGGCTCGGAGCCATGGGCTACCTCCTCGCTATATCAGGCAAGCTACAGATGTCATGCGCAAACAGGTAAGATGCTCTTTATGGCAAGGATGTTGCTGTTTCCTAGCAGGACTTGATGTCATCAAACAAGAATGACTTGGCCAAACATTTTGGAATCCCCATCTTAATTTTGTGTAATGCCAGTGTGAGAGTTGTCTTAGTTGGGCCGGGAGGGGAGTTAGCACTGGCTGAAAGGTTTTCTTCTCTTTTTTTCTTTTCTCTTTTTTTCTTTTCTCTTTTTTTCTTTTCTCTTTTTTTCTTTTCTCTTTTTTTCTTTTCTCTTTTTTTCTTTTCTCTTTTTTTCTTTTCTCTTTTTTTCTTTTCTCTTTTAATAATGGAATGGGCTGTTTTTTACCAGATGCTTGCTTTCTGCATATGTGTAAATGGATCCTAACTTTTGCAGGGTTATGATTTTACTTGATGAGTTTTATATAACTGCTGTGGTATATTCTTTGTGATTGCAGTAAATCAGAATAGTCTGTTGAGTAAGAGCATCTTTATCTTAATAATAATTAGCCTTAAAAATAGCTTACTAGGATTATTAATTACAGTTAATAAAAAGTGATTCATGTACTGAATGAAGGGGAAGTACAGGAGGGAAGGGGAAATAAATACTGAGGTTCTTAACTCTCCAGGCAAGATTCCTGAGGGCATTATACTTGCTTTGAATAATATTTTTCACTATTGTGATCTAATAGAATATTAGTATTTAGAGGCTGTTGTGAATGGTTGATCACCTCAGCATTACTTCTTAGCACAAAGGTCTGACAAAAAATGCTGGTTATGTTAAAAAAAGGGAATATCAACTAAAAATGGGGACTAGACCGTACCCTGTATTGGCACAACTTCTCCTAGAATATCTTGTTATCAGATGAGTGCTTTGAGAATAAGTTTGGAATCTTGGAAGGAGTTCAAAGGAGGGGCGTGAATGACCCAGAGGTTGTTAGACAAGCCTCATGAAGGGAAGGTTAAACAGCTCAACCTATTCGCTTGATCAAAGAGAGGTTGAGTGGTGGGGGGGCTTAAGCACTCTGTATGCATATGGAACATATATCCCAGCCTGTGGTGACTTTCAACCTTATGGTAAAAGCATAAACAAGAAACAGGATACAGAAGTCAAATACAGACAAATTCAGCCTTAAAGTAAGTGCTATTTACTAGCAAAAAAGGTTATTAAATATTGGAACAATTAATCACAGATAAGACAAGACTCACTTTTTCTGGATTCTAATTTGCATCTAATTTTATTATTTTTCATAAGGTCTAGTACATATGCTGTGCAGAAATCACAGTTTAATTATGAAAATGATTAAACAACTGTGCTTTACTTCTAACTTGCCCTAGATAAAGTGCATATACACTAGATCAAACCTTTAGTCTCTTAAAGCGATAGTATAGATATTCTCACATCATAGATTTTGATCAATTATATTTAAGTGTTACTGCCTAATGTGGTTACTTCTGAGTAATGAGTCTCATTCTTTTTCACATCTGACTTCCAGTTCCTCCAGTGCATGAATTAAGTTTCTGTAGTGAATAAATACCCTCAGGGTTCTTGAGTCAGATCATGTAGGTATGCTCAGAAATTGCAGTTTTAACTTGACATTAAAAGAAAGCTACTGCAGTATAATAACAAACTTGCATTTATATGTTGATGTTTCTACTCAAGTTCTAGCAACATGCAGATCTGGGTATTTCACAAAGAAATTGGGCATAAAGTTGTACGTGTCTGCTTTCAGAGATGTATTCTATGAAACTGCACATTTTCAATGTACAGTTCTGGACAGTTTTCAGAAAATGGTGCATTTCTGGATCTTTTAGTAGTTTATTAAATTAAAATGAAAGACAAAATTAGAAGAAAAGTTACTTGCTAATGGCCTTGAGCAGCTGAAATTGTACTGAAGCTTGCTCAAAAAGAGATATATAAAGAAGCCTGCAGTGGGTCTACATTCTCTGAAGTAAAACAGCAGGTGATCAATAGCTGTTAAAGATACCGATATTTCAATACCACCCACAGACACTGCAAAAAAGTCTGCTAGTATATATCACGCCAGACTTTGTTCGCACATTCTTCCTCTTGTAGAAAACCACGATGGATTTGATAGAGTCTTTTAGAATCTTTTGTTGTAATTTTAAATCAGTCTTGGAGTTCTGCAGTATATAATCCTCCACACCTGATTGTGTGGATGACCTCAGGAAGTGCTTTTCTCCATTAAATTGAATGAGGTGGTGATCATGCTTAACAAGACTCCTAATAGCCCTGGCCATTTTTTTGGAACAATTGTCTGAATAATTGCCCTATCGGTTATAACTGGGCGCCCACAAGCGCTTATCTTGCAATAACTGCAAAAAAGAGAGCAATTTATGAGAGCTGGTATGAACTGGGGTCCATGGGACAATTTTAGATATGTGGTTTCTCTTCTTCAGCTAATCCAGTCTAATCCAGATTGATTTTAAAGTAAAAAATTTGACAAGATATTCCAACCATTTTTAACCTTATTTACTCATGTATATTTATTCATTTAAACATCTTTACCCACAAGTTGGTAGTTAGAGCATCCTGACAGAACTGTCTTCAGGAGGCACCAAAGTGTAGATAGAGGCCTAGAAAAGGAGCTACAAGAGGCCACAGGTTTGTGAGGGAGAGAGGTAACTAAAAAGCTGATAAAGAGGAAAGGTTAAGAGAGAATCTGTGTTGTCCTTTAAGTGAATAATAATTTTTTCATGCCTTTTCATGAATGTAATAAGAGCATTGCATTTGGAATAATTCTCATAAGAATGGTGCTGATTTTGTGCTCTTTGAGTTGGCCATAAATAGAATTTCTTTATGTTGACTGGTTTTGCCATCCTTAAATTAGTGTGTAACTTGAAAATAAACCTATCACTTATTTCTTATGGCACTGAAAAAAATAGTTCATATATCAGATTCCAGATTGCTGATGGTACTTCCCTAGAGCTAATGGCATCTTTCATGAGTGCTCTGGCAGTACTGGTATACAGAGAAAAAAATTCTTGAGTCACTTAACAAAAATATCTGTTATGCCTATGTGAGACAAACAGTGCCAATATTCTCATTCTTATAGATTCAGGAATAATATCAGAGAAGTATAAATTAACAGTGTATTGAAATAGAAATGATACTATGGTGCTAAATGGAGACTAAGAGATATCATATAGCAAGTTGTTAGTAATTCTTAGTAATTTCTTTTCTCCAAAAGAAATAAGAATCTGGTGGTTGTAATTTGTGGGTTTAATTTGTTCTCCTGCTAAACAATAAATTACATGGCTGTATAAAGCTAGACTCCTTTTTAAATCAGCGCATTTGATTTATTATGGGAGCAAGATGTTAAAATAAATTTGTCTAGTGAGTGATGTAAGTAAAAATAGGCTGGTTTTTGTTTTCAGAAGTAGTCACATCATTAAAGTTCATATCTACGTATGATTAATTTTGATAGTTTTCCCATATACACTCTATATATACTGGCTCTCAGTCATGCTAATCATATGTCAGTCTGAGCTACTGCCAGTCTATTATGGTATTTTTTTATTTTCATAAAATTTTAGAAAATGGCACTGAGGAAAGGACGCTGAAGGTAATGAGGGTCTAGACTCAACATGTCCAGCGTTTTGACCAAGACTGGATCAGCTGTACATTATTCATGACGGACACTTGTCTTATCTGTTCTTAATGCTCCAGTAATGGAGATTCCTATGCAGTGCTCCCCAAGCAGTCTCTTCCAGAGTTTTATTATCCTTTTCATTAGAATGTTTTACTTGGTGCCTAATTTGAATTGTTAGTGGTAGTTTTTTGTTTTGTGGTTTGTTTTTTGTTTTTTTTTTCTCCAATTTAAGCCTGTGTTCTGTACTATACACTGTGGACTTAGAGACTAGATTTTGCTCCATTTTTAGCAGTAGACTTTTATGTATTTGATGATTATCATTTCTCTGATAACCCATCACTGATCTAGATTGAACAACATCAGTTTATCTGACCTTTTTTTGTTAACTGTATATTCTTATGATCTGATCACTCTCCCTACTCTCCTCTGAACTCTTTCCAAGTCTTTATTAAAGATGAGGACTAACTATGAAGACTTACAGAAGGACCTTACAAGACTTTCATGACTGAGCAGTAAAAAGATGAAAATCAGTCTAGATAAATGCACGTGAGGGGAAAAATAACCCTAAATCCACATTCAAAATGACTGGCTGAGCTGACTGTTACATCTCCTGAACAAGACCTCAGGATATGAGGTCTTATTGCCAGCAAGTTGAGGGAAGTGATCCTTCTCCTCTACTCAGCACTGGTCAGGCCATGTCTGGAGTGCTGGGTCCAGTGCTGGGCTCTCCAATATGAGAGAGACATGGACATATTGGAGTGAGTCCTGTGAAGGGTCACTAAGATGGCCCTTCCAACCTCAACCATTTTGTGATTCTGAGAAACAATGATCAAAGTTTGGGCACAGTTTATGTTCAGGGACATCTAGGACTGCTCAGCTTGATGAGTGAAGGAGGACATGACAGAAGTCTTAAAAAAAACTGATATGTAGCATGGATATGGTGGATAGGGACTGACAGTTGTCTTTTCCTGTGCAGAACTACAGGTATCAGATGTACATCAGATGTAACTAGCAAAACAAGCAAAAAATTCGTACACAAACAAGCTAAGATTGTACCTAAGCTGTGGATCTCCTTCCACAAGGATGTTATACATATTAAAGTATTCATAGGTTCAAGATGAGACAGGACAAGATCATAGAAGAGAATCACTAAAGATGATTAAATAGGTACTTAGTGCTGAAGTAAGGAGGTCTTGAGTCACTAACGACTGAATTTTGGGAGAGTTCTTGGGGAAATGCTTGCCCTGCTCTGTAGTCACGTGCCTTTGGCCACTGTCAGAGACAGACTAATGAGCTAGATGTAAAGCTAGTAAAGTCACTTTTATATTCCTTCTTCGGTTTTGTAGGTATTCTAGTTATTTTCTCCATCAATGTCACTATTTTTTTTTCCTATAGGTAATTTAATGAAATAATACTTTTTGTAGCACATCTCTTACATTAACTATGAATACTTGTCTGTGTGTCACCAAACAGCCTTTTTCATATTTTGTTTGAGCCCATTAGAGTGAACTAGTACTCTGTCAACTACCTGGGTACCAGATCTGAGCCAAATGCAAGTTCTAGTCTTACTCTACTAATACTCTGAATCAGTGGTTGTACCATATTTTTACATCATGTGCTGCTGCCACTGCAGCTCTGTTTCAGATGTAGGGTATGTTTCACGCAAAGCTAATATCTCACTCAGCCAATGTGCATATTTATATAATGACAAATGAAAGGATCATGTTTCTTTTCTGCATATTGCTTTAAGTTGAAAATCAATATGCTACTTTAACTTAGACATTGCCTTAAAAGAGGAGAGTTGTTCAGGGACATGAAGCATACGAACTGATTAATTGTATGCCATAATTACATTGATCTAGAAGGTCAGGAAGAAAACTTGTGTTGGAAAAAGTGAAGCAAAGTTGTTATTTGTCTTTTACAGGGAGCAAGAGTACAAAATACAGCCAAGAATTTAGGAGTGAGGGATCGAACGCCACAGTCCGTCCCAAGGTAACTGTTTGTACTCTAGACCATGATTTGTCTAGTTAGTGCCAAATTGTATCCTAGAGGCTCACAAGCTAGCAGCTAACATTGATGGCATTGTATTTTGGTAATGGTAAGATTTGGCTTTTAATATACATAGGATCAATTAGGTTCTTAGCCATACAATTTTAATTAAAGTAATTAGTTGTAAAAGTTACAGCTGTGCAGCACTTTAAAACTTACCCCAGTGTTTTCATAATTAACATGAATCAGGTTTCACTATTCAAAAATTGGTAAGTCCTTCATCACTCGTGATCTTCAGTGTTTTGAGGGACATATTCATACATTAAGTCCAAAACCCTATTTTAATTAAATACTGCACTGCAATGTCTTAGTGAAATCACGCTCTAGTTGCTTTTAGAGATGACATAGTCTTTCTTTGTCATGTCCTGAAGCATCCATTAGATTAAAAAGCTGCATAAGTATAGAACACTTACATTTTTCAATGCTGTGATGGATTACAGGCACCTGAAATGTGTTTTAACAAGCATAATACTTAAAAATGAAAATAACAACTCCAGTGTTCTTATTTTCATCCTAAGGCAGTTGTATTAATCCAGCTATCATTTAAACTTTTTCTACCAATTTAAAGCATAATGTTTCTTGATGACTAATAATAACACGTTGAAGGTACTAACAGATATGTGGGCATACATAACAAACCCATTGTGGTGTTTAAATTTCAGCAAGGAAACACTGTATTAGTAACATCTGATTGAGGGGTCTGTGTGTATGGATGTATATACAGTCCATAGCCTCACAAGAAAGACTGCTTTCTGGATTCTGACCAGTAATTCTGTAGGAATCTTTTCTCATGCAGTTTGGTCCCCTTTTCTCAAATGTGCCGGTTTCTTCACTTAGGGAGTCATTGGTCATAGTCTGTTCATAGCAAATCACTGCGCATTGTACCTTGCTCGTGCTGGATCTAATTCTAGAAAAGGAGTACACCTTAAGTACTTAAGGACTACACCTTAAGTGTATAAGGTATGAGTAAATTTGCATAGCAGCATTTCTTGGGACATATGTGCATCTTGTGCCCCCATAAAGGGCAAGGCAGATGGACTCCTTCAATTCCTTCTACCAATTATGGCAGTGAGAAAGAATCTGGCAAGTGACTGACTCAGTAGCCTTCTGGAAATACTTATTTGCATTTAAACTGCCTTCTAAAAAGTATTTTCAGCCTCACATTTCCTTTTTTTTTACAGGACTTTTAACAAACACAAGTCTTCCTCTATTGAAAGATTTGTGTTTCATACCTATTACTGTGTCTAATGTCTAATCGAACCATCAGAATTTAAGCCCTACATATGTGTTTACAGAATTATTCCACATAGGTAGATATAGTTGAATTTTTTTAACCCTCAAAGAGGATAGATGATCCATGTTGATGATCCATGCTGGGAAAAGGAAAACTATAGCAGCAGTGCAGGTGGTGTCAGGCTTGGGCTACTGTGATTAGCTAAGCCTAGGAAAAAAACAGTAATACGATGGTTTACTCCAACAAGAGCAATACCCTACTCTCAGGCAAACTGAAGAAGACAGACCAAGACATCAGCTGCACTGGCACCCAAAAACGTTGGCAGTGATTATTAGTATCAATAAGTAAAAAGAACACTGCGAATGTTCTGCTGAGCTAACGATCCTGGCAGGAATATCAATACTTGCTGCCTGTTTATGCCATTAAACAAAGCTCAGAAATAGTTTCAAGGAGCAAGGCCAATCCTGAAAAAGAGCATTTGCAAAAGTGCTTCTCCCAAAGACAGAACTCTAGGTCATCAAAAATCTACGGTGTAGATGAAATACAATCCAACAAAAGTACTGATTCTGAGTTTGGGAAAAGGATTGGGAAGGTTTCTGTATCGTACACATTTAGGGGATTCTGTATCTTACACTGTTTTCAGTGTGGAAGATATGATTGGTACTTGAGGAGACATTGATATGATGACCATAAAATGTCATTGTTGAAAACTCATCTCTGTTATAAAAGCCCATCTCCATTACTCTTCTTTGATATTGAATAGGTATGTTCTATTGGAGCAAGAAACATTTGTCTGGGTAACCTCAAACAGGTCAATATCCTTCTGGTTTTCCATCAAAGAAACTTATGCCTTAATGGGAATCCCCACAGAGTACATGCATGGAGCAGTTCTCTTTCACAGCTCCAGTAAGAGAAGGAGACCCTGTTTTAAACTATTATCAGAAGCTAGCCAGCTACAACAAAGAATATCAGCAAACCCACCACCAATAAAGTCCTTATCACACTAATGATTAGTTTAAAGGCAACCCAGCACCAACTGTCTTGCATTGTGGGAACCAAAGCCCTAAAGTAGCATTTTATACAGGAAAAGCTGCATGAGCTTTCATAGTATGAACAGTATGATTCTGGCCTTAATTAGACTCCACTGTGACATAATTCTGGAGATGGCCAAAGGTTTGTGGCAAACCAGGTCTAATTCTTTTCCCACCTCTAAATGAGATAGTAGGTATCTGGATTCAAAGCTTTTGTCATAAAGGAAAAGTCCAAGTTCTTAAAAGGAAAAAGTTACAAGTAATTGGCCCAGGGACATGTATTAGCTTTCTTGAGCTGGCTGAAATATATTGCATCAATTAGGAGAAGGTCACTTCTCTCCAGTTGAAACTCCCATAACTTAGCAATGAAAAGCTAAAGGAAAATTATCAGATGACTTTAGAACATAGAGAGAATGAGACAGAGATGCTTCCAACATGCTTGCAAGTCAGTAGCAATAACAATGTCCCAGGAATATCTCATCGGCCTCAGGGTTTGGGGTATTTGGTGTACCATTAGAGATAATAAGCCATGTAAATCAGAATACTCATCAACATGAGTGATACTTTCAGTATATAGGTAACTGATACTGTGGGTTATCAATTCTTTGATGCCCTTTGATGCCATTAAAGACAACTCTGTTTAAGTGTACTTTGCAGCCATTCTCTGTTCTCTGCAGTTGCCACTGTTCACTGTCTTTTCTAAGCTGATTTGTATCATCTCAAACACCTGTCACATACCTGTTGCGCCAGAAGAGGCCGTTTCTGTCCTATACTGTCTTCAGTATATAACTCCTTGGGGATTTATGCAGCCTCCCTGTAAATTTGTTTTAGAGTGCCCCTACCTCGCTTGCTCTCTAGACTATAACCTTAAAGGTTACCATTTTAACCTGAAAATTTCCCAAACCTTGGTACTTCAGGCTGAACTTTCCTATATATCATGCCTTGAAGTAAGATTTTGCTAAAACCTCACCAATAATTAACCCCACTGTGATTACTGACTTAAATGAAATTCTGACAGTCAGTCTATCTGTCTTCTGCCTGCTGCGAGTATTATTGATTTATTACACCGACAGAGTTAAATAATTCAGAGTAAGCCCTGGTTTATTTTTCTCTACATACTCAGCTGTATAAAGGTCAGGCCATCTCATTCTCTCACTGGTAGACAGATATGAGAACTATGTCTGTTGGCTTGTGTGTGTGTCCTGACAAATACACTGGCTTCTGCACCAATGCTTACTTGACCTTAAACGGCCAAGCAACCAGATGACAGTGTGGAAGTGATCCTCAGGACACATTATGGTGAAGATTTGAAAGCAGCATTGCGATTGCTGTTCCACTGGCAGAACTGATGCTCCTCATTCTTACCCTCCAGAAACAGTACTGCCTACAGTGAGACTCAGAGAAGTTATTTAGCCCCCTGCAATTGTGTGTTGTCAGTGTCCCATGGGTTTTGACTCTTAAGAGAACTGAAAGAGAACAGCAGATATCCTGCCCTGCTCTTGCATAGTCACAGAGTACTTTTTCTGTCATGAAACATCATGGTGTGAAGAGGTTTCAGTATTCACAAGGTGGGAATACTTGACGTGGTGTGAAGAGGCTTTCAGTGTGCACAAGGGCTACCATACAGACAGCGCCTAAGGTAACTTCAGTGGCAGAGCAACTTGCCAATAAAGCAGCAGCTGACTGATCTTCAATTGCTTGTGGAGTTCTGTCACATGTCCAGATTTTTGTTTTCCATGTCGACTTGTAGTATGATTTTGAAATGCCTGATTAGTTAAAGTGCAGTGATATAAATTAACGTGATGTTTAGCCAGCAAGTTTGCAAAATATACATGGAAAACTCATATATCCGGAGCATCTCAAACAACCCTAGCCTCCAAAACAGTGGAAGAGTCACCACCCTACCTGTAGCCAGACCTACCAAACCTGTTGTTATTTCTTTTTGCTTCCGTATTTCAGTATCATAGACTCTTGATATTCAGTAGTAATGCATTTGCAGTATTATTATCTTTTCCCTTTGGATTTTAATGCTTTTTCTCCTTGCCACACCCAACTCCTTAGTCTCTTTATTATTGCTTCAGTGATACACTTTACCTGAGGAAAATACATAATCTCCAAATGAGATCATGTCTATTGCTGTTTCAAACTGTTGTGGTTCTAGGGGAGATGCTGGATATTCTTGGAGAGCAGAGAGAGCTCTTTTACTAAGCCTGAGGTCAGAATGATTGCCCTTTATTTTCTGCATTTCTGACATTAGGGTAACTTTCCAAACACTTTTTAATAACCAAGTCCATGCCAAAGGATTTAGTAGAAATTTGAAAGGCTTCATAAATGGAGGTGTGGCTAACTATTTCAGTCTTTACTGTGGTAGTCCTTTGAACCAAACCTTATTGATCTTGACTTCATGGGGAGCGTGAGGGCGGGGGAAGGGTGTTCAAAATCTTCAGGCTGACATGCCGTGTGTCTGACATCTGTCTTGGGTTCTTGGAGATCAAGACCACGCAGCATCAGTTTTACAGAAAAGTGTGTGAAAGCGAGGGCTGACTGCCAACACAAAAACAAAACTGAGGCAGTAGCACTCACCAAGCAACTTTTCCAATACAGAAGTTCAGAGCAACAGTTGGTTATTGAGTTAGTGGAGACCTCGCTGCCTTCAGAAAGGATTCTTCAGTGCAGAAGTATAAAAGCTTGACTAAACAGGAATGTTGTTTTACTGTCTTTTTAATATTACTTACAGGTGGGTATTTTAATAATACCACTGTCAATGTAAACAAACAGTCATGTTTATAAACAAGATTTTCCTGGTTTTATATCAATGTTATTAAACTGAATTCAATGCAATTACTGTTCTTTTGCAATGGAAGAAGACTCAGATTTAGTTTGTCTTGCCTAAATTTACCTATTTGAATAGAGACCAAGCTCTCAGAATAATGATTGCTCTATTTTTTGTTTCTGTCAGATTATACAAACTATGCCAGCCACCACCACCTGTTGGAGAAGAATGAGGAGAACTACTCCAGAAAATAATCAAATATTGGCTTTTAGGACACCAGGACTATAAAATCTACCTGCATTGTAGCAGTGTGTGCCTGGGGCTTTGATAAATAAAAGCCCTTTACTCAGGATAAAGAAAGAAATATCCTAAATAGTCTCTACTGACATTGGAATATGACTTCCAAAAAAAGCATTTCTGGAATCTGTGCGCTCCAGCCTTATGTTAGCAAAACAGGAATTTTCCTTGGGAATTTTACACTGGAATAGGGTTCATTAGATGCTCAGTCTTGTTCAGCCACACGAAATAGGCACAAATCTCTTGTGTCCAAGTGAAGTGATTCTCTCTGAGCTAGCACGGTGTGTTCTTGTGGAAGGAATAAAAGCCTAGATAAGGGGTATGCACTTCATATGGGGCCTTTTGCACTGATAATCCCTTTTTTTTTTTTCCTGTCAGCATCATAACTTCTCACCTTTTCATAACAATGAAATTAAAGTTTCAAGGATATAATGTAAGTGAGGTTTAAGGATAAAAACTAATTTCAGAATTGTGCCTAATAACTACAGACTGACTGCTTCTATAAACGTATGTTCATATAAACACAGCCATGCCTAAAGTGTCCTGTTGTCATAGTCATTTTGAAGGAATGTGAATATGGCATCTGAGGTGCAGTTTTACCCTTCTTCAGTTGTCATTATATTGAAAGAGAGAAGGAACTTAAGTCTGATTTTCTTCAGTAATTAGACTGAATTTGAGACTCTGACGTCTAGTGGATGTTTTAAATTATAGTGCCTCTGTATTTCAGAGTTGTTCAAAGTTGTGCATATTCTTGTACAGTATTATACTAGCAAAACTATACAAGATGAGGATGAGGCAATGTTGTTACATTTAACTGGAAATGTTTGTGTAAGTTTTGGTGTTTCAATGTTTTATGCCACCATTTACATTATTTTGTCAATTTTTTTTATAGCTTTTCAGTTCTTTCTTGTGAAGTTGTAACTTCATAACTGTTACAGATTTATATTGAAGATTCTACTATTTAGAGGGCACAGGAAAATACGTATGCGTTTAGCTGCTTTTTTGGCCAAAGTATTTTCAGAGAAAATGCCCCCAAATGACATTTCATGTCAGAACACAATAAAGCAAAATTCTGAAATAGCTCTAGTTGTTGTAGTAGCAGCTACACATTCTGTTAGAGAGGGACTTGTACTGTCTGAACAAAATTTATTTTCTATGCAGTAGCAGCCTATAGTTATGCTGTAGCAATCAAACCTCACAACATAATTTTTTGCATATTATCTAATTATTTATAAAATTTTCAACAAATGTATTAATCCACAAAGAAATAGATGGGAATTCAGAACAAGCTGTTGTCTTGCAAAGAGTGTTTTTTGCATAGGCTATATAGGGGACTTCTTACATTCCTCCAAAGGAGGAATTAGGACTCCTACAGTTTTCAGTATTTTTAAGTTTTTACACAGACTTTAACTTTGCTAAGAAAGTAAATATTTTTATATATCTACAGATATATATGTCTGCACATATGCTATCTTCAATGTGTATATATTTATGTAGTCATATCAATTTATTAGTGATCCGACCTTGAATATAGAATGTTTTCCTTAAACTGTGACAAAAACATGCAATAATGAAAACAAGTCACAATTTCTCCTGTGTGCTTTGAAGTTTACACTCTTTAATAGTTATGGAAAACTAGGAGGCTTAAATCTTTCTGATTTTAAAAAAACAAAGTTTTACTCTGTAGAAACTTACTCTTTTTGTCTAGGATGACCTAATGCTTGTACATAAGAATGAGTCACAATTTATTTAGTTGCTATTCTAGTCAGAGTATTTCCTCTTTTTGGATGTGTTTTATTCAGAGAGGCAGTATTGGTTAGGATAATTCCCGCTTCAGGCAGAAGTGCCAAAAGTGTTTCCGTTATTGCTTGTTCAGAAATCGCAAATACATAGAAGGTGTAACCTTCTCCTGCCAAGGACGGCGCTGCAAACCCTGTGGAATGGTGGTGTGCTCTGAATGGTGGGGTCAGCCTCTGCCGGGAGCTCAGATCTTGCTGGGAGATGTTGCCTGTTGTTACTACAAAGGAAGTCAGCTGAACAGAACTGCTAATTCTGTATAATATAACCTAGAGGACAAAATCTGTTGCATGCACACATGTTATTGTAACTAATCTGTTGATCACTTTTTCATCATGTTGAAAAACAGCAGGAATGTAAGTATGCCAAAATAGTCTCTTCTGTAATATGGTAATTGTACTGCTTTGTTCTGCATTTGAAAACACAGGGTAATAGACACTTTTAAATACTGAGGGGCAAATAGTTGTGAGCCACAGTCACTGGACCAGATTTTTCAGCTGTTGTTTCACGCAAGCGTGCATCAGAAATCTTGACCCTTTGTTTTTTGTATCTAATTTTTGTTGTTTTATAATAGGAAGGACAGAATGGACTGGATCCTCAAGCTCTTCTTAACCTTGAGGTAGTCAAAGTTATTCAGCACTGTGAGCTTCATTATCTAAAGCACTGGCTTGAACCTGTGCTGCAAAATAATTTACCTAATTAGGCTGGTATATTCAGAGGGGTCTGATAAACTTAAGCCTTAGTTTCCTGGGATTTTAAGTGGGATGTAGAGGAAGGATTTCCAAAGTACTCAAAGGAAATTAGACATAAATCTCCTATTGACTCTCTGTGGAAAGTGGGTGCCTGATTTTTCAAAATTTCTGCAAAATCCAGTGCTCACTTGAAACCGTGCAATTTTTCAAACTGATTTTCTTAGCTCTCTCTTTTCAGAACACATTGCACATTCTAACACATCTGGGTTCTAGTAAAATTAGATGGACATTGAAGAAGCCTATTCTTAAATTATCAATTTATGTATGTTTGTGACTAAAGCTATTTATCTTGCTTGGTAAATGTATAGGATGTATTTATTTCTTATGTAATGCACACATGCAGGATAAAAAAATCAGTTCTCATCACAGTATGTTTATCCTCTCCTAGATTTTTAGGCTTGCAGACAATGAGTAGAGATGACCAAGAGTGCTGGTTTGCAAGAACTGTAATGCCCATAGCTTGTGAAACCTTTACTTCTACTGCAACAGATTATGCAATCTGTTTTTTATGACAATGTGTTATACCAGTTTAGGGAAAGCATTCTGTATGTAATTTCTAGGTCTTTATTCAAGTCAAGTTTAATATTCTTGGGAATAAAATTCAAGCTTCTATAGATATACATTACCAAATACTGACTACCATAATTCAGTGGTAGAGAGTGTTATAGGAGATTGAACAGCTGGGAGGGTTAAGTCATGTAGCAGTGTTCATGTTTGAAGAGAACTTGCTTGTTGTTTTTAAGGTGGAGCTGATGATGTTGGGACTATCTTTGTAACCATCATCTATAAGTAGTAGGATGTTAAACAGTCTTTATGCTACGAAATGAGCGTTGGTTCAGTGTAGCTCCCCAAATTAAGTATTTTATAACACTTATTGTCCTTGCAGATTGTAAATGTAAATGAATACAAAAAAGGTGTATGTGCTGGTTTCTAATTGTTGAGCACATTTGTGTTTAGAAATCCATTTTCAAGTACATATTTCTGCTTTCACCTGAACCAACATCAATTCTATGTCCACTGAGAAAGTTACAATCTTCCGGTGTTTTTTTAGATAGCTAAAACGCAGTGGTTTTAGCAAATGCATCTGCTTTTTTTTTTTTTTTTTTATGCAGACATTAGTGGTCAGAACTGCTCTCTACTGTTTTACAGCCAAAACAATCAAATTAGGATTTATAGTAATCATATTTCATTTCATTTATTAGAATCCCCTTATTCTGAGTGTGGAAAAAAATGAACCAGTTTTGTTGCTCTGCTTTTACTTGGAGAAATACACATCATGACAAGCAGCATTGATTTATTTCACTAATTCATTGTCAGATGTAGCATATGTATTTAAGACAATTGCTTGAATGTGAGTATACACATTGTGATTAAGCATGATGTTCAAAACAGGAATGTATCTTTCATTTGTTTTCATTTACATTTGTAAAATTAGTAACTGTAGTGTGTATACAATATTGTTCCTTACTCTTTACTTTGCAGCTACTACATGGATTTGTCTTTCAGCGTTTTATGCATATTTTGCACCGTTATTGTTTAACATGATGGAAACAGGAGTTTCTTAAGCTAATGCATTGCCTTAGGTATTTTTATGCTTGTTTAGGAACGCAGGTAATGCTTTTCTAATTGTACTCCAGCAGTACACTGGCATTGGTAAATTAGATGCACAGTGCATATCTGTCTCAGGATATCTGGATTTTTGATGATTAGGTTTTGATATATAAAAAGATACTGAACTCACTTATATTTTTGTATGCTGACAATTGATTTTTTATATACTGTATATATCCATTGAGAAGTTTTCCTAAAGAAAATGCATTATTAGGAATATTGCCTTTTTCCTGCTAAAACAGGTGACTTTATTTTCTTGTATGTGTATAAATGAATATCCTGCATGCATAGTCATGCAGATATTAGTACCAATGAGAAATTTCAGATTGTCTGGAGGCAATCAAGTAGTCATTTCTTATGTTTTTTCTCCAGAAATAACTTCTCCATGCTAGAAATTCTGTATTGCTAGAATAGAACTACTTTAGAAATAACTTCTGCTTCATTTTGAAAGTCCAATGGAGTGTACTTCCATAGTAGCGGGGACATTTCTGCAAGTATTTAGATTTGGACTTTTATGGGAATATCCACAACATTTCTAGTGTGTGTGTGTGTCCTGTATGTACAATATGCATATGTGTCAGATTTAAAAGATTAAGCAGCCTTATTCACTTTTTAATGCCCTGTATATAGTGTATGTAGTTGTTTATGCTTGTTCATTAAGAAAAATGAATACTTTTTGCATTGAAGTATTGCACACATTTTTCAAATGAAGAATATATTGTTTGTAACTCCTCAGTAAGCACAAGAGAGCATTACTGTTTTGAAATATATATATAAATACATCAATACACACAATCTGTCAGTGAGCTTTTGTTTGAAAACAGTTGAACTAGCAGCTTCGTGGGTAGTTGAGTTTGTTAGAGGTAACATTTCGAATTTAATGTTAAATCTCCTTGAAACATGGATTTAAATTACTTTTTCTTATTTGTAAAGTGCCTATGTAGCATACTTTGAGTCTGTTACTATACTGATTATGGGTTAAACTAATACTGTGTACTTTAGATCTATGGTTTATTTTTGTAGTCTACATATTAAAGACTGGAATGGTAACAATGTATTACAAAATGTCAGATAGCAATAAAACCAATGTTAATATGGCCACTGCAAATCTCTTTATTTGTAAGTAAGAAATAAGATTTCGGGGTTTGGGGTCTTTAACCTCTTCAGTACGGCGGCTCTTGGAATTTTGCTGCAGGAGAACCGAAATTAAACTTCTAAGACTGTATGTTTATAATAGGAGTCTTTTCTGAGAATCCAGGCTCAGAATCCGGGAGAATCATTGCTGGCAATTAAAATATATCTTTATAACCAAGAGGAAACTGAAGCCCACAAAAGTAGGAGTCCATGGCTTTGGGCTGCTACATTTTGTGAAGGCTGGGGGAAGGGAGACAGGAATGAAAAATCCCTTTCTGCCCCTGGCTTCCATTACTGTCCCATTAAGATCCAAAACACCCACCACGATTTCTGGGATTCACTTCTCTGAAGACTAACCGTGAGATGGTCATCCAGTTTATTGCTGTCCACAAGGACAACTGAGGAGCATAATGCAGGAGTGCTGTGCTCTCTGTGCTACCAAAACACACGCTTGTTTAGATGGATTGTCAGCTAGCTCCTAGCCACTACTGAGGTTCCAGGGGTATGAGAAGTTATGTGGAATTTTTCTTTCATAGGACTAAAAGCTCATGAAATTGGACAACTGCTTAGCAAGGTCTAATATCTCATACACTGAACTGTTTGTTTTAGTTTTTACTGCTACGTGGTTGTGATCAAGACCAAGAAGAGCAGTGGAAGCAGGACCAAAAGTAGCTACACTGGTTTTGTAAAGCCCCTTTTATTTTCCATCTTCTGCTAGCAGGAAGAGGGTGAGGATGAAAGTTTCTTCTCCCCTCCCCACCCCCATCCTGAGTATTCCTTTCCCCATAATTCTGTGAAGGAAGGCAGCAGGAGATTTAGAGATGCACAGCTGAATATTTTTCACTCTGGCTGCTGAAATATTAAGAAGCAGAAGTGACCAAATCATTCCAAATATGGCCTACTTTTCCACCATCCTAAGTGGGTTTTTTTTTTCAGTACTTCTCATTTCTGTGGTCTTGACCTGCAACCATGTATACATGTATAAAGTCCAAAGAATCATGAATAGTTTCCTTGATCAGTGCATTCAGAATGGGAAAAAATAGTGCTTTGAAACATTTTCTGAGAAAGATCTCAATCACAGCATGTTATCACTTGGTATATAATTAATACAGGTGTCCAATAATTTCTTAAGTTCCATGAGAAATTATTACTATAATCATGATTTGAAAGTCTTCCAAAATGTCTGCAAAGGGACTTGCTACACTTACATGTCAGAGGTCAGATTAAGCACAGTGTGAGCCCACAATTCAAACAAAGTTAATGTATCTTTGCCTTGCAGCAACATACGTGCCAGTCTTTAAAAGTTATGCTTCCCTTTGAATGCTACTCATAAAATTACTTTCACTGTGTATTTGATGGCTATTTTTCTTTTTATTTGTCATGTTGTGCACAAATAGGGTAGGTTATGCTTGTAGTTTATTTATGCTGATTAAGTGGAATTGATAACAATTATTTCATTCTTTCATGTAGAAATTTTAATTCTCTAATAGCTGCTAATTGTTCCTAACTCTCCTAACAGAGTTAGTATTTGATTTCTTTCGTTCATTTCTGAATACATTTTCCCCTGTGGAGCTGTCAGCCCCCTTAAGGCAATAATAGGCCTCAGTTACCCTGACCGGCCTCACCAGGGCCCCCACCCACATCCTCTGCCCAGAGGCAGGACTTGATGCCCAGGTCTTGTTTGAGCTACGTTGCAGGCAGTCCTGTCTCCCCAGCCCTGTCTCCTCGACGGACCTTGAAACCTGTGGTATGGGCAGCCTTATGTCTAGTCCTGTCTCCTGCTGCTTCTGACTGGACTTTCTGGATGGACGCCATACCTGGTTCAACATTTTGCCTTGTCTGATGATCCCTGGACTGTCAGCAGAGCCTGTCACCACCATAGTGCTGCTTGGGGAGGCCCCTGCCCTGCCTGGGCCATACTTGCCCACAGCTCCTGGCCCATCCTCCCACGGGGAGCAGCCCCACTCTTGCTGCTCCCTGAGAGGAATGTCAAGTGCTGGTGCGGATTCTGCCACATCTAACGTCCTACTGCCTTGTACCATATTGAAGGAGATTTATGGATTACAATGCTGTGAGGGAAAAATATGCCCATTTCCAGTCACAAGATTTTTCCATTTCCAGTCACCATTGATTTTAAGCTCAGGACTAAGGGTAGCACCCAGAAATGCTCTATAGATCTAATTTGGTGAAAAGACTGGAAAATGCATCTTAACAATCTGACAAGACAGAAGAGAGAGATACTGGTTACAGGGAAGGAATGCAAGATAAGGCAAGTGCTGAGCGTGTCAAGCACAGGAACAAAATGTCCTGAATATCTGGCTTCAGTTTTTTCAAGAAAACTTGAACAGAACAGATGTTTTATCACTAGACACCAAGTATTTAGCACAGTTGACATGTTATTCAATAAATTCATGTTTTACAGAAGATTCAGCGTAAATTCTTGTTAAGTTACATGCAGAACTTTTTTAAAGAATTAAGTTAGCTAGTCATGTTTTGTTCTTGTTATTTAGATTTCTTTATTAGGGGAGGAGGGAATTTGTTTATGCAATTGGCTTTTTAACATCTGGAATAAATAATTTGTGTCTTTCCTTGTGAAGCTTAACAGCCTCTAAAAGTAGGAGGAAATTGTATTGTATATATTCTTGGGAACATAATCAAATATAAGAAACACCAATAGTTTTTGATTCTGCTTTCATTTAAATGAATAACCAAATTTTCATTGACTACAGGTAATGAATCCAGAACACTTGGACTATTATGCCTGAACCTGACTAGCTTGAATGCTTGTCAGCATGTTTAGTTCACTTAATTAATGGAACTATTCATGTCTTGAGATAGAATGCTTGACTGGAAATGAGAAGCAGACCACACATAATCAATGTTTTTTTCTTTTATCATCAACCAGCCATTACAGTAGGTCTAATCAAACCAACACAGGGCATGACTGCAAGCAAAGGAACATGAGTACTCCATTAACTAAAGTCAGTGCATCATCACAAAAGTTAGTGACAAAGTATCACCAGGAGTAAGAGAGAAATGACATCTAATCTTGATCAGTGCTACTTCCTTGTAATATAATGTATTTCAAAATAGACTGAATGACAGTTGTATTTAAATTCAATACAAGGTGAAGCTTGATTGGATATTTAGCATTATATTCAATTCTGTTCTGAAATAAGAAAATACATAAAGCTTTCATATAATTTTTATTAAGAAATTGGGTAACTGTTGGAATTTTGACAGCACAGCCTGGAAAATTAGTAGCTTGAGAAATATAGGGAAATAAGTATAATCATATGCCAATTTTAAAGGACATTTGTGGGACTGTAATGGAGAGAAAAGACAGTAGACAGTATTTCTGGACTATTTCCCATGACTTTGAGAGAAAGCATTAATATTTGAAACCTTAGTACAGGACTAAACAACATTATCTGGATGCTAATTACACAGCAGTCATGAGAGAGAGAATTTCTTTTAGTGTCAATCCTCATATTTAAAGCAAATTCAGTACCTAATCATACCTGTCATTTTCATTTCTCACAAGAGATATAATCAGCACCTTTCTACTGTCCTTTTGAACAAACCAACATGTTAAACAGGACTATAACACTTTTCCTTTTTTCTTTCCGTTACTAAACTCATTTGTCCATGGGCCTTTCAGAGGAACAGTAGGAGTTAAGAAAGCAGCTAACATAGAGGTATGGGCCTGTTGTGCCTTCAAAATCTCGCTTGGAGACCACAATCCAGTTAGTTTTCTGCATGTGCACTTGCACCAGTGCTGAGCAAAGAGAGGATTCAGCAGATGGAGGAATGATCAAAGTGCTTTTTGTCAAGATACTGGTAAAAATGCACATTGTTCCCTTTGGAATTTATATTGGTTAAACCATGATCTAAATGAGCTTAGTATAATGAAAAATACCATGCAGTATAGTGCAACTAGAATATGAACTTGGAACAGCTGCTTGTATTGTATATTACAATGGTAATAAGGTACTTGACTGTCGTCTTTGAATGAAAAGGGCAGAAAAACTAGTAGGGATACCTAGTTTGCCCCTAAGTATCTTAATGTTTAAGTTTGCTAAGAATCTTTGCTTTGAGATCAAACGAATAAGGATGTGTCCTTGATTATAATCAGGGTTTCAATAAAGTTCAAAATAGTAGTTCCAGTGATTAGATCTAGAACTGTGATCTACTTTCCTTAAAGGGAGATATACTTCAACCTGAGCCTGTTAGATCTTTTGAGATGAAGATGATGATAGCCATATGCTGCTAGTTGAGGTGATAGCTCAGGAACTGGATTGCTTGAGGGGGGCGCAGTGCAGAATACAAAGTGTTGTAGGATATGTAATTCAGATGAGGGTAACATACAAAGTGAATAAAAGCCTTTGGCTGATAATGGCTGCTTTGTAGAAAATTTGATATAAAGTGGGGAACTTGTTCAAAAGCCCTGTTCTTCCCAATCCTATTTCCTACTTCCCAAATCCAATTTCCTTTTTTTTTTCCCCGCAAATACCATTAATCCATGTGAATGTTCCTTATGACTCAATGGGGAGTGAAAAGAATAAAACAGCATGAAAAATGGACTCAGGCTCAAAGGAAGGAAAAATCACATCTGCCAAGGGCTTTTCAAATGTGCTGAGCCACAACAATTTTCTGTTTCATTCAGCATAGGTATGATGTACTTCACTGAGCTGGGCTGTTGGTTCAGTGCAGAAATATAAGCTCTGCCAGATTATTTCAAGCTGTTTATATGGAAGCAGCACTGCTTTGAATGGGATGGGGTGGAATGGAAGAAATGCGATTTCCCTTTTTGTGAAATTTGTTGTTTGGGTCATGTACAGGGCTATTCAAATATGCTGTCAACAGCCATATCCTTTGAAGACAATCTGCCCTGGGAAATAAGATCTGGATCTCAACAGTTAGTCTACTGAAAAATATTCTGCTACCAGCATCCTGAAGCTAGAGATACATAGTGTTTCAGTTACAGGATAGTAGCAAAAGATGTGGGAGGATGAACCAGAGACCATGCCAAGGTTCCTCTGGCTTGGGTGCTTGTTAGCCCAGTGCATCTTGTGTAGCTTCAGCAGAAGGAACAGAGTATTGCTCCTCTTCTAGAGCACAGCCTGGTCCCTGGGGTGTACTCCTGGGATATGTGTATTCAACTGTTGTCTGGTAAAGGACAGTATGGTGTTTAATTCTCAGATTTTGGAGAAAATTTTGGACTGCCATGCCCAAAACTCTGGGAAGAGATTATCCCCTTCAGCATGTGGCTCAGTCTTATCTGTGTGTATCAAGTGCTATAAATGTATGAACATCGGATCAGGCCTGCTTTGTTTTCAGAGTCTGGGGGGACTTAGGTGAGGGTTAGGCTCCAAGCTATTGGCAAATCTGCTCTAGGCATACCCAGAGCAGAAGTGCAGTTGCTTAGGGGATTTTTCAGCCAGAAGGGAGGCATCTAGAGAGTTTAGGCAGTTTAGGCAGTTTAGGCAGACCCATGAGCCATATTGGGTAGCAACTTTGGGTTGTGTGTGTGTGTGAGTGAAAATGGAAACTAAGTCATATTTTTCAAAAGTTACTCAGGGATAGTTGTTTAGAATGTAAATATTTAACTGGAGTTAAGATCTGGATCAACAGAATTAATTCAGCTTTGGAGTCAGATTTTGAAGTATAACCTGGCTCCTACTCATTTAGTCACTGCTATCAACCAGTATTAAGTGTCTAGATATGTCAGTCACTTCCTAGAATAGAACTAACGCTCCTATTCAATTAGCCAGCTCTGATAATTTTACAATGAAAGACCCAAGTCCTGACTTACAAAAGGAATTTTTCTTCTTTTCTTCTTTAGACTGTCATGAGACACTTGTGAAAACAGATCTTATTAATCAGTGTCACATAAGGCTGAGAGGTATTTGAAGACCTAACTATGAAGACAGCCACTTGCTAAACTTCCTAAAGCCTAATCCAAATCACTTCCATGGCAGTTAGTCATCTATACCCTTTTGAAAATCCCCCTAGGCATCTATCTGCACCATTTGTGATGAGGTAGCTTTAAAACTCCGATCTAAATGCATATAAAAAATCAGATGAAAGAGATAAAGTTCATGGTGTGATAAATTTTCTTTAGAACAAAAGAAGTGAAATACAAATTCTTAGAGACAAACCTGATGTTTGCATTTAGGATTTTCTGGTCACAAGAGCAGTGCAAATTTTTTCGTGCTCACATGAAATATTAAAACTGTCAAAGCAATTGCCTATATTTCATATGCAGTTCAATTCCCAATGTATTTCTCTAATTTGGCTTGAGTCATTGCTGTATAGATCTTTCCCTGTAACTGCCAATTCCAGTCAGTGCATGGCAAGTTATATTTAAATCTTTACTGGCAAAATGATCAGTTATTCAGAGATCCTGGCTTATATTCAGAGCTTCCTCTTCTCTAACCTTCTTCCCAAATGTCCTTGAATATATAAATGTCTGAATTAGACATTTATAGGTTGAATGGCTGTCTTCCATCCACTGCTAACCTTATGACTCATATTGTATCTGTCCCACCACAGCTTCCCAGGTATCTCAACTATCCTCAGATTTTAAAAAATCTGCATCATCTGGAAGATCAGGACTTGACTGGATCAGCATTTCTGTTGAAACAGTTTGGATAGAACTAATCCCCAACAAGGACACCCTAAGGATAACCCAACGCACCATAACAATCTTACAAAATTGTTATACAGTTATCGTATTTGTGTTGTTGTTCAGTCCTCTAAATATGACTTCATTGTAGATCTATGTGGAAATGTTATTTTCCACTATCCTATTGTAAGATTGTAAGTAAGGTAGGAAACAAAGATGGCAAGGAATTAAGAAGTCTGGGATCAGTTTCCAATTGCTAACGTACATGTAAGGATTCACTAAGGCAATACAAATATGAATAAGACCATTTTCTCACCCTTCAAGGTTTTTCTTTTTTTGTTGTCTCTTTCTCTATAAAAGGATGCAAATGCTACTTACAGGCATCTATATCCAAGATTTTGATCCTCTTAATTCCTATTTAGCTGCCACCTAACCTTGAAAGTCATGGTATTTGCACCAGAAAAATTCCATAGTCAACTGTCTGCCTGCTTTGGGTCATCTTCAAACTGCGTAACCCTTGATCATTATCTAGCAAATGATTTAACCTCTTGGTAAATGCAAAGTCGATACTGACCTGCATATCTCACTAGCAAGAGTTTTCTTACATGTCAGATCAGAGCTCACAGACAATCTGGAGAGTGAGGTAGTAATGCCAGGTCATCCTCCAATGGAAGGACTCCAATAGGGAGTCCAGCCCGTCTGCACTCACTGATTTTGCTAGCAGTAAGCCACTACATACAGTTAGCCAGAAGTGGAAGTGGAAGGTCTATATCCTCTGGAATTTCTTGAGAACTGATTCCTTTTTAGAAGACCACGTGAAAAAGCGGAGAGCACAGCTGAATCATTCAGTTCTTCTGTCAGAGACTTCCAGGAACAATTGAACCCTAATTATTTTCCTGCGTTGCTATAGATTATTCCTATAATAAGGGCCTAGATGGGCTAGACATGCCAATTTGGGCTCTTCAGGCTAACTATTAGGATGGTATTTTTTCTGAAGCTATCAAAAGAGAAGCTATGCAATTTGTCGAGTCTATTATTCTGCTTGTGATAATTAGCTCTGCTTTGCTTTATACACCCTAAATGTTCTAACGAATGGGACATTTGCAAGAAAATATGTTCAGCAATATTTCTGCATTCTGTGTTCACAGTGAGCAAGCCAAGTAAAGTTTTACATCAGTGTATTCATTATTCTGTCTGCTCTCTAAGCAGACAGAACCTTCTTTTCCCAAGTGCCTCCAAATTGCTTAAGTCAGTGAGGAGGTAGTGATCAGCAGACGAGAAGGGGAGATGATAGTCTCTTAGAATAAACTCATTAGATAGAGGGCTTGCTCAAACCCCAGTAACATCAACCAGCAAAACCTTTTGTTGGTCTAAGGTAGCTTTGAAGCAGCCTTTATCTGATGCAGAGGATGCTCTCTCATGCTCTTACAGGTGAACCCAACAGAATGATCAGAATGGCAGTGTAAAACTGTTAAGAAACAGCCAAAGTTCTGAAAAGCTGCCTTCTTACATTATATAGGGGTTGGAAGCTGGAAAAGTGCATTGAAGATTGCATATCTGTGAAAAATAGAGATTCTCATCCATTCAGGTTACATGGAGGAAAAATCATTACAGAAGAATTAAAGCAGTTGATTCACCTTTCACACATCTGTGGATTTAAATGGGTTTTGGATTACATGCAGGGTGATTTTTTTCTTCGTGATATTTGCTCAGATAATGACATAACTCCATAGTCTTATTATGACTTGAGCTGAGTTAGTTATATAAACTGTAATTTTTAATTCCACAAATAGGTAGCTTTAGCCATTGACGTTGCTCAGAAGCTATATTAAATATACACAGTTGATGATTGCTGTAATGTTTTTAATGATGTGAAGAGATTTCTGGGACCAAGATCACACTTCCAATCATAAGTAAGTGAAGAAAATGTGCTTCTGAATTTCTACTTTTTTGTTGGTGGAGAGTGTTTTGAAGAGCCCTTGAAGATATTCAATGGGTGAAAGCATCTTCTAGGCTCAGGTGGCCAAGCTAATGGTGGATTACATTTAGATTTGATTGAGCCTTGAAGTGGATGATTGCTTTAATTTGTTTGGAAGAAAAAGCTCTAGAACATTTACCTGGCACAGAACATTCCTTCTACTTCTAGCTGTTTAGAGAGGTTTTGATGCCACTGTGTGTGCGTGTGTGTGTATAAAAGTTGTGAAACATGAAAAAAAATGTTTCATGTTGCATTCCAAAGAAAGATTATTCAGGACAGGAATGAACACAAGGACTATATTGCCAATATGCATTTGCTTCTGTGCCATTGTAGAATGCTTACTGGGAAAGCTAGCACAAAACTCATTAATACATCAATTAACTCTTAATGGCTGTGTCCAGAATTTTCAATATGTACTAAAAAGAAAAAATCCAGCGACTGTAGACGTGAAGTTCTTAGGACTGTATTATTTCATTCTTCCTGTATTTTCCATGACATGGCTGTTTCGTATCCAAAGAAAGCACAATTTGACCATTAATTTTCTATGATTCTTCCGAATTTGCAATGAGAAATGTGTGGTAGAAGAACATGTGTTCTAGGAGGACAATATATTTGTAAAACTTAAGAACAAAATACCCACTTAAGTAGAAAACGCTGTATGGCTGGACTACAGTAAGCACAAGCAAACTAAGCACCACAGAAATGTGAAGAAGAGGGAGCCACCATTTTTGGCTGCTTTGTACAGACCTGGACTTTAATTCCAGGAGAAGAGGGGTCTGCTTTATTGAAACTTTTTCTTTTCTTTTCTTTTTCCTTGCTGGAATATATGCAACACCAGCTAGTTTTATCTCCTGTGGAAAAATGAAACAACTTTTTTTTCCTGTGAGAAAGAAGACATGAAGAATCTTCTTAGCAGAGAAGGACTATCAACTACTGAAAGACTTGAATTACTAAGCACCCAGGGCTGAAATCACAAAGATTGTATGCAGGATTGGGGTTGATCATTTGGAGTGAATTTCTGTATTTTTAGTGAAGTATTTTAAATAGGGGTCATCCATTAAAAACTAGGGAAAAAAATAGCACGCTTTTTCCCTATTGTACTGTATTTTCAAAATTCTCAGATGTGTTCACTCCTAGAGATTCTACTCTCTGAAGGGTGACTGTGTTTCAGAGCTCACACTTGAAGCTTAAATTAAAGCAAATACAGGGGTAAAATCCACTTCTTACCATTTTTTATTCCAATGATTGCAAAAAAAAAAAAAAAAAAAAGGTTAGTCCAATAAAAGCAGCTGAGCTGTTGCTTCTCATTATCCCACGAGGATTTTGGAGGGAACCAAATCCAAGTAAGTGGCATTAGCTTAAATTTTTTGTTACCTATCTCTGAAACAACTCAGGGCTGGCATTTTATAACCTGTAAAGAGGTTGAAAAATCATCATGGCTCGTCAGTTGGGAAGACCTGAGAAGCAGCAACATAAAGCCGTAAGTTGGAAGCTGCATCAGCTGTTCCAGATGAATTTTTCAGACTCCACGGGGGAGTGTCTTCGAGAGCTGAACATCCGTGGAGACAAACTAGAGCTTTACCCTTCACACTTGAGATAATCATATGCATCTGAATTAAATTAGTCTTATTGTCTTGGAAAAGGAAAAAGAAAAGGGTGCCTCTGACATCTCAACAGACAAGAAATTTGGTGGCCCAGCAGTTCCGGAGGTGTAAATGTGGCTTTTTCTCTTGTGCTGTTTGTAGCATAAATATTAGCAAAGATGTTTCTACTTGGCTGCAGTGAAACAGTGGAGAAGGGATAGTGAGAGTTTCAGTTAGGACTAAATGTGTTTGGCTCTGATAACTCTGACTCACTAAAACCTCAAGTAACTTCAATTTTATTCCACCTTTTTGAAATACTGGTGATCATATTTATCCAGAAAGGGTGTCAAGATATTTCTTTTAGACAGAAGTGCTGAAAGAGATGCTACAGAACCGAATCTACATTTCAGTACGTTCCAGGGCCTGTTACTGGCTGCATAAGTGCTAAACATGGATTTGCATGTCTAAATCGAGTACTGGATCAAAAGTGACTTAAGTATTGACTGAAGTGTCATAAGAATTATGCTCCTTAAGGCTTAAGGTGTTTTTGAAATGTTTTGAAAACATAACTGCTGAGTCAGGGAGGCTCTGCAGTGCTTTAAGGAGTCTAGGCATTTCACTGTAAACCTTCATGTCTAGGTCTGTAACAACACAGCTTCTGAGGAGCAGCTTTATATAGTGTGATGGCTATGAATATAAAACAAAATGACACTTCTTGCTACATGATTTTTCTGGTAAAATGAGGCATTATCAATATTGCATCTTGCATCTGTGTTCTGCTATGTATAATGTTAACCCCCCCCCCAAGCCCTTATTGTAAAGGCTTTTTACCAAACACAGGGTAGAATTTCCTTTGATATTCTTGTATTTTGTTAAATTTGTGACACTTATATTTTTTCTTAAGTGAAAACTGCTGTCATTCAGAAGCTTTTTTTTTCTAAAAGATGTGCATAGTACTGCTACATAGATAACGCCTACACAGTTATATTATGGATCATACTCTTTTCTGGAGCAACTCCATTGACTTCAGAGGACTTGCATCAAAGCTGAACATGGTCATTATGACCAGATTTTCAGTAGTGTTGAACACCAGAATTGTCAATGATTTCACTAAGATTCATGTGTGTTCACTGAAGCTGACAGTCCATTCATTGCAGTGAAACACTTAACACAAAAAATAAGGTTCATCTGCTAATTGAAACTTTAAAATTCAATTGGTACAGGAAGAAATTTCCTAAAAGTAATGTAATTAAACAATTATTATTTAAAAAATAAAGTGCAATAGAAAAATAAATCCAAGTAATGAAACCTGCTATGAAGCAATTACAGAAACTCATCCTCTCTTCCCAATTAAGATTATTCTAGAACAAGCCTCAGTAAACTGTTATGGCATTAATTTCTGTATAGAGCAGCTCAGTGTGTGCAGATTAGTACAATCATCAGCCCTGTTACTTAACTTTTTTTAAATATATTGCCAAACTTGGTTCCAAGTCTTTAACAAACCCTTTGTGAAGCAGAATGCCTTCTTAGAGGTTTGGAACCGGCAATGAGCCTGAATCAAATTGGGCTGAAAGAAGACTCTGTCAAACTTAAAAACAATGAAACCCCTTCTGTAAGGTGTTTTAAATTTTGTTTGTTTGTTTTTAAATACCTTGACATTTTCAAACTTTGCCTGACTTCACATGAAAGCCAGGTGATGGGAATTTTCAAAAGCAGCTTTGGAAACCCCAGTCTGTACCTTAAGGCTCCGAGTCATATTTCCCTAGGAATGAGCCAATCCCAGTGATGCTCATAACAACTGCAAAGCTTGGCATTGGACTACTGGTTTCTTAGGCAGTTGGTATGTACAGCAGTGCAGAATACTGTCCATTCCCAGACACGACCAAAGATGTGCATGCTTCATACCTTTACCTTTCCAGGAAAAAGTGCAGAAAAGGAGAAGACTTCAGCTCCAATCACACCAGACATTAGGCCCAGGACACTGCGGTATTCAGGGTGTCTAAGCAGTGGGTACTGGAGATCATCCTAGAGCAAATCCACAGCCTGAATCACTGCGAGTCCTGCGAAAGTATGGGGCTGCTCTAGCGCCCAACTGGCCACAAAGGCAGTGACTTCCAGAGGAGTGCTGTAAAGAGCATTGGAGCATGAGGGCAGGAGGTGAGGGACATAGGAACTAGTCTAACTCCTTTGGGAGCTTATTTGGGTTTTCTCTCATACCTGACCATCATGCTCTAGAAGCCCTCATGGTGGCCTTCATTTATGAGGAGTCACCATTTTAGAGAAGCAAGAGGGGCAACAGGAAGCAGCAAGTACTGCTAACCAGAAGTTGTTGGTCTGGATACCTCTGGCTGTCTGTACTGCATGAGGCTTCACAAAGTGTCACACAAGAGAGGCCTCTGTGTAGGTGCCAGGAGATGCAAGTTAAGAGGTACGCCAAGCTGCACTCTAGCAACTCTGCAGCATGGATGAAGCCAGTCTGCTCAAGAAAGCACTAGTCTTGAACCTGACCTTGCCATAACTAATTGACCTCTTCTCCCTTGTATGAACCCCAGAGATAATGGAGACACCTACTTAGAGTATTTTACGTGCCAAGAGCATGATTACATACCACTAACTCGATTATTACTCTTCACTTCAAATGTGTGCTGGCTGCTTCAGCAATTTCACTAGACTGTCAAATAAAAGGCAAAGAAATACAAAGATCGAATGCTTCATCACTTCTGGATAAAAATACTCAAAGAAGAAATACAGAAGAAATTTGAATGCTATTTTGAAATTAATAACACATTTTCAGTCCTACTCAAATAACCCTGGACACCTGCATAGGAATTAGGAGTAGAGATTTCATTTCCTGTAGTACGGGGACCTATAAATGGGATAACAAAAAGTGAAAGAAGTGGGAGGAATTAAAAAACCCAGACTGCTAACTACAGTCAAGTGCCATCAAGTAGTTATCTACAGGACTTACTTAAAGTAAACTATGAATAAAACATGATTTTTAGACTAAAACTAGAAATATTTTTACTATAATCAGAAGTTTCAATCCAGGAATACATCAACAATAGGGTTGTGGCTCATCTTCTAAGCTTTAGGGCCCAGATGTGAGAAGGAGAACAGAATCCTAAAATATAGCATTAAAAAATTATATAGCATGTATATAAATAAACATTAAAAGAAAAAATATTTGAATACTTGGTTTTATTTGCTGCCAATAAAGACAGTGAATGGAGTTCCTCAAAGGAATTACAATGCAGAGATGGAAATCTGGCTAAAATGTAGCCTCCCTATGAAGACTGGAAGCCTCTGCTTCCTTTTTGGAAGATACAGAATGATTTTGGTTACCTATTGAAAAAATAATAGCAAAATACAGAGACTGTGATGATGAAGAATACATGCTTTCATCCCTACAGTGAAGCAGCTGCTGACAGCACAATGATTCAATGAGATTGAGAAAAATAAAAGAAAACCCCAGTTTATTCCTTAAGGTTTCTTTCTCATTAGAGAAACAAAAAGCAAAGAGTAAACTTGTGTTTTCCAAGAAAAAAATAGCAGTTTTGCTGTTGGCTGTCTGGATTTTGTATAGAAAACTTTTACTTTTCTGGAAATGTTGGTTTAGTCTAACTTTTTTGTTGAACCTTTTTAACAGCCTTTTTCTTCATTGACCCGAAAAACAAGCTCTTGTTTTAGATAGAACTGAGTTTCACATATGTCAAGGGCTGCTGCAGAGAGGAAGGGGATGTTTTTTTCCCCCAGCATCTTTGCTGGGAGAGATCTCAAAGGGCAGAGAAAATAAAAGTGAAAATTAGGAAATGTATAAGGACAGTGAAGAGCTGGAATAGGAGAGGTATGCAGTCTCTCACACTGGAGGTCTTTAGGAATATATTTGACAAATGTATGTTGCAAATGACCTAGATGTAGCTGATTTTTGCCTTTGGACCGAAGAATGGCATAAATGACTTCTTGAAATCCTTTCTAGCCCTATTTTTCAATGTTTCTATGACATTCTAGTAGGGAGTTGAGCTTGTTCTGATCCACAGGTGTATAATGAAACACAGTCAATGTTTGTTTATATCAGTTGTGGTTTTGCACATCTGTTGGCATCAACAGAAAATAGCTCTTTCTCTACTTTGAATATTCAAAGTAGCTTTTTAGAACTGACAGTATCTGGTCATTTAGTACAAACATAAAACTACTTCAAAAACAACCGTTGCCACAAAATTTCTATTTTAGACTTGAGCTAAGTTATTCCCCGTCATTAAAAAGTGAAGTTATGCAAAATAGAAGTTAAATATGAATATGCCCACTTTCAGTTAGAATAAATCAAAATGGCACTCCAGAGATGAATGAAACTACTTCAGCCTACTCTGAAAGGTTATCTGGTCATCAGCAGTTTGCTACACAAGTGCGTGTATATTAGAGAAGTAAAAGCTACTGGCCACCACTGCTTTGGGAAGATTCTTGCTCTCTTACCTATTAGGATTTTGTATAGCATGACCTAGGTATTATATCAGATCTCGATCTAGTGAAATGTAGATTGGAACAAAAGTATGCGAGGTCTACCTGTAAAACAACTGGAATCAGGACCCACATGAATTGGAAAGGGCATGCTACACTCCATTGCAAATATTAACCATATTTAGCCCAGCAGGTGGAATATGGACAATTTTCAAACCAACTGTACTTTGGTGTTATTTTTTCAAGGCACATATAAACAGATACGGAATCTTGTAAATTGTTGTCATTTGCGTTGGCCCTGGCTTCCCAGATTGGCTGCCTGTTAACTGATCTCATGTTTCCTGAGCTGCAGAATGCTCAGCTCCTGTTGACTTTGGGCTCATGAAACTCTTAAGATCTGTAAAGTTAGGTGTATTACAAATACTTTCAGGAACAAGGTCTCAGCTGTCTCCAGACACCTAAATTTAAACATTTGGCTATTGCTTCTATTTGATCTTATAGTTTCTATGACTCCTATTAAAACCAGGCTAACCTAATTGCTTTTGTGCTCCTGCTGCTCCTGGTTCCCTTATTAGATATCAGGAATGATTACACAGTACATTTTTCAGTCTTTGTGGATTTTCACCAAATTGTGGTAAGCAATTTCTATCTGTGCACCTGTCTGTTTTGAGACGATTGTTGACTCATCCTTTTGTGTAAGAGTTTCTAACCATGCTGAATTCTGCAATGAATCTCCTTCTGAGTGAGAAACTGTCATCATAAGTATTAATTACTGATAGGATAATTTATTAGCCAGTTTTCCCTGTAACCTGCATATATTTTTAGGATTCCACTATGTTCTGTTATTTTTTTGTTTTTAATTTATTTTTCTAAGTATTTCTTGCTCTTAGGATGTAGGCATTTGTTTGACGTGGCTATATAACAAACCCACCAACCCAAAACCTAACTGCCATTAAAATCATTAGTTCTGGTCAAATATGTCATATATGTGCATTTACATTTCTTTTAATAGTATGTTTTCCATGCATAGAGAGTACTTATCTCAAAAGGTTTTAAAGTTCTTTTTAATTAACCTATATATACATATAAAGAAATGCATAAATGCTTTATGAATTTAAAGAGTTTGTTATTGAAAGTAGTTACAATTTTGTCCATATTACCTGCTGAAATAATCTCACAAATGAGACACTGAAACTAGCAGGTATTGTGCTAGTACTTTTGATCCCAATTGATTTAAAATGATGATTTTTTTTTCCTTATGATTCACCCTCCAAATTTTGAGAATTTCTAAATAAACTTCCACAAAATTTGATCTACTAGTCCTTGTTTTGCTGAGAAGTTTATATTGTAATCTCTGGCATACTCCTCAAATCCCCACCCTTGTAGTAATTGCATTTTTTTAACTGACCCTCAACAATGTTTACACATTCTATAGAGCTGAAAGTCTTACAGAGGGACTGGAATTTCATTATAAATGTGTTTGATTCTTGCTGTTATCTTATGTTCATTCAATGTATCAATTACAATTTTGCAGTACTCCTGCAGTCAGGTAGCAGATATCACATTTGTGGATCCTAAAGAAATAATCTTCTATTCAGAAAACACCTCCCCCCGTCCCCAAAAGAAAACCTCCACCCCAAAATCCATCTTTTTTTTTAAGACCAGTTTTGAATAGTTGGTGAGAAAATTGCAAAGCAACACAAAGGCAGGAAAATAGCAAATGTAAAATGTCCAGAGATTAATGGAGTCTAGAACTTTCAGAAGCGGAATGGAGACTTTGGGTCATTACAAGAATAGATGGAGGAATTGAAGATTTGGGGAAAAAGTGGGTTTCCTTCTTCCTTTTCCTCCCTTGCTTTTTAGCTTCTGGAATTGATTTTCATATACACAAAGCAGACTGGAGGGATTTGTGCTCAGCAAGAATTCTATGTATAAGTGGAAAGTTTTATTATATGTCTTAATGATAATGATTTTACTTGCATAAAACCCTTCTATGGAAGGGAGTAGAATTTGGTCAGGAGCTGGAATCTCCTCTTTATCTCACAAATACTCCCTGCAGCAATCCAGTGCCTTCTAGGTCATTTGGCTTCAGTTCACAACAGATTAATTGACAAGTAGCAAATCACTAATTCAACCTACTAAAGCCCCTTCTTGTATTTTGGTAGCAAACCTGGTCCAGCCTGACCTTAATTAGATGTATGAGCTGATGAGATCACAGAGCGGTGAATGCTACTGTTCATTTCTGCCATCATTAAGAAAAAAGTAGTGAATATGATGACCATATTATACAAAGGGGAGCTATAAAGACTTGTTAATTACATTAAATAAGTATTAACATTTGCATAATGATAGTATCCAAATAGTTAAAAGGGAAAAGCCTGTAAAATCAAGTGTTCACTTGGAATAGAAAACTATGACAAATTATTGGTATAGCTGTTAACTATACTGCAAGGCTGAAAGTTCATGCTGACTGCCAGCTGGAGGGGAGAGACGAGGAGATGTAGGACAGAGTTTTTTATCCAGTGGTAATCACAGTTGTGAAAGCTGAGCACTTTCCTGCCTACTGGCTAGTTTCTTCCACACTCTATGGAATGACCATATAAATGTCTTCATGCATAAAACAAAAGGGTTTTTGTTAAAGGTATTGCCTGAAAACTTTGTGTGCCCAAGCTGGAGTTAAACTCTTTTGGATTCTCAAGGTTTCTCTAGTTGAAACTATTTCTATTGCCAGTCCTATGGTATGTCTCCATTGCAGAGCTGGATAGGACAAGGCTAATCAAAGAAAACTGAGCTTCTGTATCTCTACCAAGTCTAAATAGCTGTATCCTGGTTGATTTTGTATTGAAAGGCTAAAACTTTGGGGCATATGGAAGGAGAGCGTACCTCCTTGTAATATGTTAAGCTGTACCATTCCGTATGTCTTGTATGAGGAGAAATAAGGAGTACAACACAGTTCCTGACTACCAGCTAGGGCATTATTAGTCTTATTGGAAGATTATTAACATGCCCACTTGCTAGAAAATCTGAGCTGGGAAAGGGAATGCCTTTTACAGATGTTAGTAGAAAGTAACACATTTATATCGAGAAGCTCTTCATTCACCCGATAACTTAACTTGATGCCTGGCAGTCTTCTGGCCTAGTCAAATGAAGAATAGGAAACCTGTTCTTTCTATAACCTTGACCTAATATTTGAAATTTCTTCAGACTGAAAAGCTTCCCTGTGTTATCCAGGAGTAGAGTTGAGTTCAAATAAACATAAGAAAAGTGCTGATAGAAAATACAGCACCACAGAAACGTCTCTGTAACAACTGCTTTTTTCATTTTGATTGTGCTTTCTAAAGGTTTTGCAAATGTTTTAAATGTGATTCTGCTGTGCGCTGCCACCTTGCTGAAGTGTTGGGAGGCATTTTAAGAAACTTTTGAGTGGTCTATTAATATCAGACTGCAAATTATAATCAGAATCCAGTTGCTTTAGGAAAACTTAATTGAACAGAATTAATATGAAACCTATTTGATTCCTAGTCTGTCACTAGAATACCTTGTATCTATATGGCCTGATTTCTGATCCTTATTTTGCCCAATGTGAAATGATCCTTGTCATTAGACCAGATCAACCACTGCAATTTACATCTTCCCAAAACCTGGTTCCAATCCACTTCTTAAAAGCACAATAACTCTTGCAGCATGCATTTTGTATACATCTTTATAGCAATCTTTTATCTGATTTTGTTATAATCACTAATTTCCTAATGTTCCATCAGTTCATGTGGTTTGTTTTTTTTTGTTCTGCTTGATATGGTCGTTGGACTATACCCAAAACGGCCTCCAATCCTAGTGTTCAGCAGGCCATATAAGAAAATGTATCTGATCTTACTCCATGGCTCATCACCACCATTGCATTCCCACATAAATTTTCTTAGTCATGCTAGATTTTTCTTCACTTACCATAAAAATCTAATTGAAATTCTGTAGGATTTATGAACTAATCCTTTTACAGGTCATTTTAAAGTCCAATCAAATCTCCAAGCATTGCTTCTCTTGCTCTCTGAGATCAGTATCAGTTTTCTGTTAACACATGGAGGCAAATCTTACTCTGTGTGATATTGCACTTAAGCACTAAGGAGACAGCCTCATTTTTGTCTCCTGGCACCAGATCAGGCTCGAGGTCATCACATGCACCTTGGTAACTTTGTCTGCCATACTCAGGCTGGACACTGCTGGCTATGTGTATCCTCATTCACTTTACTCGTGTTCTGGGTGAGTCCTGGGGTGGGCTGATCTGAAGCTTGGTGGGAGGACGAGTGTGTGTGGGGTCCCAAGCAGTTCTTGCTCTTGTGTTGCTTCATTTCAAAATGATACTCCGAGGCCTTTCTTGCACTCTCATCTCAATCCTGTTGGCAGTATGGCTTTCTTTAGTGCACTGTGGGGCTCTTAATTCCATTACCACGCTCTCGTCCACTTTATCCTTTACCTCATGTTCCAAAGGAAGGATTTTATATAAAGAACATTATGTCCTACTCCAGTAATTTTGATGCATATAACCTTCTCTTTCAACAGCCTTGTAATTACATTATATTCTCATAAAGTAAACTACAATTACAGTCAATTTCCTGATTTAGCTACTACCCAGACCAATTGCATTATATTTGTCTTTAAACATATTGTATACATTTGCATTTCTGATATGTTGTTTTTCAAGCTTGTTGTATGTGAACAGAAACCAAATTACATTCTGTTCTGTACTTTTAAGGAAAATGTCTTCCTGTTGTATTTCCATTTGCTTCCTTTCTCCATGCAACGCTTTCTGTGAACATTTAAAACAACTACTTTACAGCACTTTTAAGATACATTAGACATGCTTCAAAAATAATTCTCAAGTGGCAGTTTCTCTCCACACCTAGATAATCTCCTCATGGGAGGTAAGAGTGTTTTTGACCTCTTTCAGAAACCAGAGCCATATAATTTTGAAATATTATGTATTTTTTAATTTATTGAATGAAAATTTGAATAGGATGCCCATATGCTGTCCAGCTTTTGACTGGAATATACTGGTTTCAGGTGCTGGTTACAGTGGAATAGGGTTCGTATTTGAAATACCAGTTTATTCAACTGACTATAAACACTAACAAACTAGAAGGTTAATATTTCTTATTGCTTACTTACCTTTAAGCTAAGAAGATTTTGTTTCAGTGAGACTTAATTTTGCTGTGAAAAGACATATAACTTGTTAGCTTGTACCAGTATATATCCCTAACTGAATTTCTGTTGAAATGGGATGCAGTAGAAAACAGCTCATCAATTTGGACCAGCCAGTCATAATGCTATCAATGAAACGTCTTTGTACACAGCATCATTGCTGCAGTGTATAATGACACAGATGGGTAGCCATTTGTAAACTAAACAGAAGCAAAAGTTTTGTGGTGATGCTAGCAAACAAATGATTTGGAGGAATGGTGATAGATTTTTTTTTAATATTAATATTCTATTTATAATAAATGAAGGAGAATATAAATTTTTTGTGATTGCAGATTGTGGGTCAGGTAAGAGGTGACACTAGCACTACGTGAGTGCAGTGGCTGAGATGGACAATTTCTTGTCAAGACTGTTTTGTGTGTGTGTGTGTGTGGGGGGGGATTGTAGAATTTTCTAAATCAGTGCAACTGCTTCAAACTCAAGTCAGCGGTGAATGGAGTTCATTGATGATGAAGGAGGACATAACCTTATGAAGTTCAACAAAGGCAAGTGCAGGGTCCTGCACCTGGGGAGGAATAACCCCATGCACCAGTACAGGCTGGGGGTTGACCTGCTGGAAAGCAGCTCTGCGGAGAAGGACCTGGGAGTGCTGGTGGACACCGAGTTAAGCATGAGGCAGCAATGTGCCCTTGCGGCCAAGAAGGCCAATGGTATCCTGGGGTGCATCAGGAAGAGTGTTGCCAGCAGGTCGAGGGAGGTGATGCTCCCCCTCTACTCAGCCCTGGGGAGGCCACATCTGGAGTACTGCGTCCAGTTCTGGGCTGCCCAGTACAAGAGGGATGTGGCACTACTGGAGCAAGTCCAGCGAAGGGCTACAAAGATGATTAGGGGACTGGAGCATCTCTCTTATGAGGAAAGACTGAGAGAGCTGGGCCTGTTTAGCCTGGAGAAGAGAAGGCTGAGAGGAGATATTATTAATGCGTACAAGTATCTGAAGGGAGGGTGTCGAGAAGAAGGAGCCAGACTCTTTTCACTGATGCCCAGCGACAGGACGAGAGGCAACGGGCACAAACTGAAACACAGACGCTTCCATCTGAACATGAGAAAAAGCTTCTTCACTGTGAGGGTGACAGAGCACTGGAACAGGTTGCCCAGAGAGGTTGTGGAGTCTCCTTCTCTGAAGATATTCAAAAGCCACCTGAACGTGATCATGTGCAACGTGCTCTAGGTGACCCTTCCTGAGCAGGGGGGTTGGACTAGATGATCTCCAGAGGTCCCTTCCAACCTCAACCACTCTGTGATTCTGTGATTCTGTGACTGCAATGAAGCCATTTGGTCTGCAGAGCTGGTGTTGAATAACTACAATTTTTTTTCTCTGTCCTGGGAAACTTGAGTAGTTATGACCAGAAAGACCAAAACAAGGATTTGATGAAGCAAGACTTTACCTTTGGTGTAGACAGAGGACTAAATCCTGAGGTACTAGTTCTTAACCTCATTGAAACAAGCTAGTACTGAAGCTGGTTACCTTCTTTCTTTAGAATTGAGCTGAGACATCAGATTTGCAACCTGAAGCAAAAGTATCCTTACTGCAAAGACAGAATGAGAGGGGCAAAACAAAGCCTATCGCAACAAATACTGAGATCTCTGTCCTTGAAATCCATGTTAGCACCTGAGATGAGAGTAGTTAGGGTGGATCCTGGGATAAAGAGTTTTTTTCAGTGGGAGGAATGCTTCATCTGTGCTGAAAAGGGGTAGAAAGAAAAGTGTGGTGCGTAAGAGACCCTTTCAGACTAGGTGGGTAATGAGAAAACTTGGTGGAAAGTAGGAAGAGAGATGCTGCTTTTACAGTAGGGAAACTCATTGCCAGTGAACATATGGATTGTTCTGTGTGACATGTGTAGGGACTAGAGACCAAAATCCAGCCATCTTTGCCTTTTCTTTTTTTTTAACCCTTTTCTCTTTTTAACTCACATTGAATCTGCAGAACATCCTTACTAAGAAACAACAAAGAACTAGATAATGTACTCATCCATTTTGAATACCTCTTCACAGCAATCATAAATGATAAATAGGAAGTAAGTAGGGGGGAAAGGAATGGGAAAAACCTTTGAAGAGGGAACTGTGTTCCTGAATGGGCTTGTGGACTAATTGACTAGGAGAATGTTCACTCTTTAGCAATGTGATTTCCAATAATTATTCAAACTGAGTCTCCAAACTTTTGAAATGTTCCAAATACCAGTGTACTAGAGCTAAAGCTCAGTAATAGCAACCTGTGTATGTGCTCACATTCTGTTGGAAATGCAGACAATGCTGTTATCTTTCTTACTTGCTTTCTCTGTTTTGAACAGACTGTTCATGCCTTTGTTTTTTTTCCTCAAGTGCAGCATGTTGCTACTTAAGACTGCTGCACCAACTAGTCTGACTATCAAATTATTTCTGTTTTCTGAAACGTAAATTCTTGAAACTCCTTTCAAAGCTTCAGGATTTCCTTTCCATTTACCCTTTACACATACTGTGGATCTCATACAGAGCCCACTAAATTTAGAGGCATAGGTTCAATCTCACAAGTGTAATTCCAGACCTACTGGATTTTTTTTTTCCTCTGTTTTTAAGCACGAGTAGACAAATGTGTTGTTTATTTTGCCATTTTGACAAAATGGCGAGTGTAGCATAGTATAGTGAGCTTGATAGTCAAAATTTTCTAATGAACCATCATAGCTGGTCCACAATCCTTTCCACATCCTCCAGTGAATGAATGTTGTACACTGTGTGATTCTGGCACTTTGCTCACTCCTACTGTTCTCTCAACAGTTCTGTAGATACTTGCAGAGTTTCCTCCCCTAAGAATTTTCCAACCACTTATTTCCTTGTGCCCCTCTCCATAGTGTTTCAGCTTCTGTGTCATCATTTGGACATGTCATCAAAAAGTCATTATGTTAATTCACCTTTGTGAGTATTCCCATTTCTTTTTTAAAATCTCTCTCCCCTGCAGCATTTGCCAAACAAGTTTTAAAGCCAGACAGATGTAAAATTCTTCCTATGCTTATCTTTGATAATGTAGTAAAGTCCATAAACTACAACCTTTTAAGTCATGTAATAACACTTATCTATCAATTAAAAAATAGTTCTTGCTGTAAAGAAGAAAGCCCTACGCTGAATTACTATAGTGTGTTATGACAAATACACTGTAATTCAACACTTGTCATTTGGCATGAACATCTACCACAGAACAAACCATTCAAGACTCTGTCTGCAAATCCAACTGGAATAGAAGAACTGCAGTCCAATTCGTATAAACACACTAGTTGAAAATGTAATGGAGGTCAGACAACAACTACCAAAACATTAAAATCTTGACCTTTAAAACACTTAAAAATATGATTAATTGTTAATTAAAGTGTTGTTTATAACCACTGAATTAGTAGCTGTATAATATATGTGGCTTACATTTACTTGCTTTATGCTTTTGAGGGGGAAGGGGTGCCAACCAGTATATTATTTTTTATATTAAGAGTTTTAAATTTAAATTTCTTGATAAGAGCACAACTGAACCCAAAATATTTTTGTAAAACAGATAATACATTTCTCTATTTGCATGAAAGACGTATCCAACAAAATAACTGTCTACATCTTTTCACAAAAAAGCTCAGACAAATAGGTAACCTAGTCTCCATATAAGCCTTTCAATTTTGATGCAAAAGCAAATCCTTTATTTCAAAATTGTTTAGGACAATGAAGCTTATGAAATGTAAATTGCTTTATTGAGTGCTTGAAAATTAATTCTAGATTAAAAATACATTTTAAAATGTTATTAAAGATGTCATATTACTAATCACAAGCCAAGCTTTTCCTTCTATTTTGGGGCATGAGACAAATTCAATTACCTTTTTCATAATTGTCTGATGTATGTTCTTATTGTAACGCCTATTCTATTAAATGTGCCAAGTTCATAAATGCTAGTAGGAGACAGCTGTATGGCTAAGATTTGGTGCATCAGGTGGAAAATACAAGTTGTTATCAAGGCAGTTGCATACGAAGAAGCAGCATGCACCCATACTGCTTTAATATTAGGAAACTCAGCTGAAACTCAGCTGAAACTTTATAAAATTAGATAGTTGCAGAAATGTTAATGTCCAGTTACTTTCATGTCAGAAATATCAGTCTCTCTTTCCAATTAAGCAAATCAGCCATGATGAAGTCACCTTGAATCCAGCACTTTTCATGAGAAGACAGCCCAAGGGGATGGATCCTCAGCCAAGAATTTTCCCCTTTTAGAAAGAATCAGATGTGCATGTGAGCTGCAACACTGCCAAGGGCAAGCATTCAATGGTACATTCAGGCCAAGGTCCTTGCCCTCCTCTTCAAGGACTGTGATGGGCATTGGCATGAATATTTCAAGGACTTCCTCTAATTTCATATCACTCCAAGTATATGCAGTAATCACCTAAGGATGAGACATTATTACTGAACAGTTGCTAAGCTTCCTACTACAGGAAATTAAGATGGGATTATTGTTAGCCTTACGCTCAGGAAAAAAAGCAACACATATCTCTTTGCCTGTGTTTTTGCATGGAGATAGCAATCTTTAGGTTAATAAAGTCTCAATTTTCAAGCTCTTGTCCCTGGGTATTGTCTTCAAATTCAGCTCTAGTAAAGCTGGAAAAGAAGACACAGCAGTGTTGCCAACTGTATATTTTTTACCATTCCTCCTGTTACGTTTAGTGTTTTTTCCCACCTCTAGTTCCAGCAATCAAATGGCTATGCATGAATCTTTGCTTTCACTACAAAAAAAAGTTACTAGAGATCGTGGCTTTGTGTCAGTGAGAGGGGGCAGGGCAGAAGGGGACTAGAAACCTTGACAAGGTGAAATCTAAAGGTTTAAAATTCAGGGTTTATTTTTAAAATCTATTTTAAAATTTCTCTTGATAATTTTGGCTTAGACCCATCTTTTTTTCCCCTTCTTTAAATTTTGGATGCTGGTATGCCTATTGATACGCTCATTGAACAATCTTGTTCATTCTTAGGTATGTTCTGGTAATAAAAAGCAACCAGAAAAGCAATCTGTTTTGCTTTTTGAGAATTCCCAATGAGTAAGGAGAATCCTTGAGTAGTGTTAACGTGTGTTGTTAAGAGTGGAGGAGTTCAAGCTGTATAAATAAAAGCTAACTTTAGCCTCTGAAAACTAGTTAGCCTAAATTTCCTCTACCATCAATGGATTAAATTGGCTTCTGCTCTGATTCACTCTTACCTGCTTCCAATTGCTTCCTGGAGGAGTATATCTCTTAGAGAAAGCCAAGGCTGAACAGCTCTCTAGGCTAAAGTTAGCTGCCCCTGACCTCCCCTGTTGCCCCCACGACCTAATAGAGAAAAGAACCTGATCTAGCAAAGCACTTCGAATATGTTTATCTTTAAGCACCTGACAACTTGACTTACATGAATGCTTCAAGCTAAAAAACATGCTGAAATGCTTATTGGCTCAGGGCCTACATGACTTTACCTCTGCAAGTAATTAGGATATACAGTTAAAAGTACAAGCATTTATAATAATTATGCAGTGAGTATACAAACATATTCCAGGTTTATAGACCCTTAAGTAAACCTTGAAAGCTGAGTGCAATATGCACGCACAAAAGTGAGCTGACTAGAATATGAACCGCAGTTGCTAGCTGACCCAAGTACCGCACTTGTTAATGCAAATGTCTGAGATCTGTCCTTGCAAAGCAGTTTACACGTGTAACCCACACTAGTAGAGTGTGACTCTTTATTCCCCTCTAGTGGTTGGTCTGCATAATATTAGAGCTACTAGCCACTGGCCAGAAGAATTACACCTGACTCAAGGGACAGAAGTATATGCCAGAAGTTCAGTCCCCACTGTCATCCTATCAGAATGACAACACTGCACAGACAAATGCTCCTGTAGTGTGATAGTGGTATGGAGGGTAGGGGAAAGGAACATCTTTTTTGGGAATTATATTTTATGTTCTTAGCCACTACTGAGTAGTTAATATTTGTATACCTCTGAAAGGAAGAAGAATGCTCCTGTCAGTTGGTATTACAAATCTCTTATTTAATTATTTGTGGCCTTGGGTGTTAGCATTGCTTGAATATGAATCTGGCCTATTCATCTTTATGATAGTACTGAGAGCTCTGCTTATCAGGCTAACTTGTAGTCTTAGTTTGCTTCTTCATATCACCTATCTGTAGTCTCCTGCACTGCACTTAAATTGCAAAATTTTACAGCAGATCTGTCCTTGGAATGCATTTTATACATACAGTCAGGTCCTGCTCTATGATCAGCACGCTCATAGTAGTGCTACTAGTACTTTTACGGATGTATTATGTTTAAACTTATGTGTAGCCAAACAGAAGTAAAGCAATTATAAAAGCACTAAAATTGGATATAAGTGAGAATGAAGTCTTGAAAGAGTAGGAATTTCTACTAATGGTTACATTGGTAATACGGCATGAACTTAATTTTTTGAAGTTTATGATTAGATGGATTTTTCTCTAAATAGGATGAGAGAAGAGGGTTCCTAAAAAAGCTATTGGAAGGAGGAAGGTGAACATTATGATTGGAAACAAATCACACAGTACATCTGAGAATAAAAGGAGTCAAAGAGATAGCCATCCATCCTCTGTAAGATGCACTGGGTTTATGAATCTAGGATTTGCTAGCGATTCTTTCTTGTCCGTATCGAGAGCTTGAGGATAATGCAAGCTTTTAAGTTCCTGTCCTGCAGGGAACAGACAATGTTTTACCACAGAGACTGTTTGTGGCCAAGATCACAATATATAAAGGACAAAATATCCAAATACTTAGACAGGTTGAATGCACCAGGAGAGTGATGATACAAAGCAATTCTTCCTATTATTTACTACAAGACTGAAGACCATGGAAAGGTGATGGAGCAGCTCATCCTGGAGGCTATCTCCAAGCACGTGGAGGAAAAGAAGGTGATCAGGAGTAGTCAGCATGGCTTCACCAAGGGGAAATCATGCCTAACCAACCTGATAGCCTTCTCTGATGGAATGACTGGCTGGGTAGATGAGGGGGAGAGCAGTGGATGTTGTCTACCTAGACTTCAGCAAGGCTTTCGACACTGTCTCCCATAACATCCTCATAGACAAGCTCAGGAAGTGTGGGTTAGATGAGTGGACAGTGAGGTGGATTGAGAACTGGCTGAATGGCAGAGCTCAGAGGGTTGTGATCAGTGGCACAGAGTCTAGTTAGAGGCCTGTAGCTAGCGGTGTCCCCCAGGGGTCAGTACTGGGTCCAGTCTTGTTCAACTTCTTCATCAATGACCTGGATGAAGGGACAGAGTGCACCCTCAGCAAGTTTGCTGACGATACAAAACTGGAGGAGTGGCAGATACGCCAGAGGGCTGTGCTGCCATTCAGAGAGACCTGGACAGGCTGGAGAGGTGGGCGGAGAGAAACCTCATGAAGTTCAACAAAGGCAAGTGCAGGGTCCTGCACCTGGGGAGGAATAACCCCATGCACCAGTACAGGTTGGGGGCTGACCTGCTGGAAAGCAGCTCTGCGGAGAAGGACCTGGGAGTGCTGGTGGACACCGAGTTAAGCATGAGGCAGCAATGTGCCCTTGCGGCCAAGAAGGCCAATGGTATCCTGGGGTGCATCAGGAAGAGTGTTGCCAGCAGGTCGAGGGAGGTGATGCTCCCCCTCTACTCAGCCCTGGGGAGGCCACATCTGGAGTACTGCGTCCAGTTCTGGGCTGCCCAGTACAAGAGGGATGTGGCACTACTGGAGCAAGTCCAGCGAAGGGCTACAAAGATGATTAGGGGACTGGAGCATCTCTCGTACAAGGAAAGACTGAGAGAGCTGGGCCTGTTTAGCCTGGAGAAGAGAAGGCTGAGAGGAGATCTTACCAATGTGTACAAGTATCTGAAGGGAGGGTGTCGAGAGGATGGGACCAGACTCTTTTCAGTGGTGCCGAGCGACAGGACGAGAGGCAACGGGCACAAACTGAAACACAGACAGTTCCCTCTGAACATGAGGAAAAACTTTTTCACTGTGAGGGTGACAGAGCACTGGAACAGGTTGCCCAGAGAGGTTGTGGAGTCTCCTTCTCTGGAGATATTCAAAAGCCACCTGAACGTGATCATGTGCAATGTGCTCTAGGTGACCCTGCTTGAGCAGGGGGGTTGGACTAGATGATCTCCAGAGGTCCCTTCCAACCTCAGAGATTCTGTGATTCTGTGATTCTGAGTTTAGCCTAGATTTTAAAGTTGTATGGCTCTTATCTTGGTGTGAATGTAAAAACATAGGAAGGATATTCAAAGTAGTCTAAACTCAAGCTGATACTTGCTGGGGATATTTTCATTTACTGAGGAGGTTTAAAAAACTCACCAAACAAAACAAAAAAAAACCCTACACCAAAGCATGAGCATGACCCTTTCAGTGATGTTATTCCCAGTTCTGTTTGCTAGCTTGATATGGGATAAAAGGTAAATTGGATATTTCAGAACAACAAATTAAGAGGCTTCAATTGGTTTTGACAATATAGTATCTGAGCAAATCCATTTTTAGGGGAATACTAAAGTAAGAAGCTAGATGGCAGCTTTCTAGGTCAGGAACTGCTAGACGTCCATTATTTTAAACAGCTTGAAGCACTGTAATATTCAGACAGTGTGTAAGTGCTGTTCCAGAAATTTTTACAAAAGGGGTTGTAAAGGGCATGCTTTAGGAACAAAAAATATTATCTCATGTATAAGACACAGGAACTTAGGGATTTAATTTTCTTGAAGGTAACTTGGAATGAAAGAGACAAAATTTACCTAAAACAAAAGATGGGAGTTCTGGTGCATTTTTTAAGGAAACGTAAGTTGCATTTTTTAAAGAACAAACGTTCTGTAAGAACCTCTTTCAGTTAGCTGTTGATGAATGGCTCTCTTGCCTCTTCATGAAGTAGATAATGACTTTGCATGGAATATCAAACTCAACAGACACAGACTATGGTAATGGAAGACAATCCTTTTTTAATAAAGTTATTACATACAAAAGAAAACACTGACAAACTGAAAACTTAATCAAGAAAAAATCACCAGGTTTGGGGAATATTGTCTTTTTTAATGTGCCTGCTAGTTTTTTTTTTCCCTAATTGCTTTCTGAAAGGTTTATTAAGGAATTTCTAGTGAAGACTTTTGGTAGCTGAAGCATAAAGCACTTAATGAGAGCTACAAGCCGTGTACAGATCTGCAATAAATTCATATATTGCTATTATAGATTTCTCTTAGACATTAATAAATCTGTTTTGCACTCCAAATGCCATCTGGAAAAAAGAAAAAAAAAAACTTCCCACAGAGCATATGGATCAAATTTTAGCCAGCAGAGGGAAGATCGTTGACTTGGCACTGGGTACTTGTGACCCACAGGGTACCTTTACAGACAGCCAAGTCATCAGTTTCCCTTTCTGCCAGGCAGTGGCAGCTGACTCTTCTGAAGAATACCTTCTTTGCATTTAAAACCAGAGCATTTTAACTCTAGCAATGATGAATGGGTACTGCAAGTGTCTGTAACTTTGAAAATTCAGTGCTCAGTGTTTGAACTGCAGCAATCTTATTCCTGACAAAACGGATGACATGACTGAAATTATGCAGAATACTATGGTAGTTGGAAGTACTTCATGGGCCCCTACTCTAGTGAAGTCCTTGAACTAAGTAAGTCAGAACACAAACAACGTACCAAAACAGTACAGGCGAGTGCAGGCTTTTCTTCCCTTGGTGAAAAGGGGAAGACATGTGATGTTAATAGTCGTGGTACTCAGGTATTAAAGAGGTGGGCACCATATAAGAACTTGAATAGAGTGTTGCCACAAGCTTTTTTTTTTGGCTCCTTTTTTCCCCCCTCCCTGATTTTTTTTTATCCTCTAATGGTTTCTATTTTGTACGGTGCCTATAACTTGAAATGGGCACACCTTTTGTTTTTATGATGCCTCACTAATTCCCTGTGTGCAACTTCCTGCAGCCATTTCTGTTCCCACAGTTCACAGTGTTACACAGATGTGCGTGCTGTATATGGTTTTTATATCCAAATAAACTCCTATGAATAATGTTGTTTGGCTTTAAAGAAAAATATCTACAAAATAAAGCAAGGATCATAGGACAGCACAAAATGGAGAATATTTTATAGTTGGGTTGTAAAGTAATTTAGTGTGCAGTAGCTCATACAAAAAGATTGCTGAGAGTAATATAAAGTTATATGTGTCCCTATCAGTATTTACAATCCAAGAGGTTTTAAAAATATGTCATGCTTCAATATTAAAATGAAAGTTTATTTTTAAAGAGCTGTGTTACTATCAAAATTTTAAAACTCTTTTAAAGTATCTGATTTTAAAACAAGGTTTTCTCCATAACAGCTGAGGGGACAGAGGGGACATACCCAGATCTCTGTGCTTATTTGCAAATCCTCTATCATGTCACAGAGCCTATGCTCTCTGCAGGAGACACCTGCACTCCCATAGTTCAGCAATCAGATCTTTCTTGTTAGAGAGCCGCTGGAGACTTTCAAGTAGAAAACAATAACTTCAGACTTTTGGTAAGGAGCTGTTTTTGTTCTTGTCTCACCAAACTGCCTAGTCTGTGTCAATGGATAACCTGCCTGTTAAATGTTATGGGAGCTGTGGTATTACGGGGTGCATCTGTCGAGAAAGCTAAGTGTGCTGTGTGCTTTTGGCACTGGAAGCTTTCCCACCCACAGTAGCTTTGTTAGCATGTCCCTCACACCAGCTGGAAAGTCTAGATTATATATCTGGGTGAGGATCAGGAGCGGGGGAAAAAAGTCCAGAGAAATAGGTAGCAAAAATGACAACAGATTCCAGAAAGGAACAAAACAAAAACAAACAAACAAAAGCCCTCAAAGACCTTTAGAACTGAGATTTTAACACTGAGATCTTAGGATCTAGCTAAACTGCACAACATGCAATCATAAATAGTTATGCTGTCTTTAAAATCTCCCTTAAAAAGTTCTGTTGTTTTCTATCGGTATTGTTGATTGGCTTGTTTCCTTTTTCAGTCCTTGTATTAGTCTATATACAGCAGTAATCGTTTGCAGGTCCTGGTGCAGTCAGGTCTGAGCAGGTCCAGAAATACTGCTGCTTTGAAAAGCCTCTTCTGTGTGGGGGGTTATAAAGACATATGCTCTGATTTTTGGATGACGGGAGGGAGGCATCATTCTGGAAAGTGGGAGACTTTTATCTCCTGGAGCAGTCTGAGTTTGGTGAGATTTGTGAAATTAAAAACATCCTCATCCGATGGGAATCATTAGAGCCACTATAGAGAACCTGCATCACTGGCAATTACCCTTATGATTGTATGATCCTCATTAGGCTGATTAAACTAGCTTAGGACTGCATTATTTTAGTGGCATCAGGCAAAGCAGCTGTACTTTGCAGGAGACTGTATCCTAAAACTCTGAGCTGATATGAATATTAGAATACTTGCTAACAACATATTAAAAATCCAAATAATGGCTACCATAGAAAACAAAAACTCTACCTCACTGAGTCTGGGATGAATAGTGAAACCGAGCATGTTCCAGCCAAAACACTCCAAAATTCTCCGAGCTACAGCTTATGTTACAGGGTGCACTACAAACTATAATGCAGGCTTACACCTGACCCCTTTCTAGGTAGGGGGTAAGGTTTAGCTCAGTAACCAGGGCTTTGAAGTCAAACAATAGTCAATGGCTGTGGGAGCAGAACTCACAATCTTTTGACTGCTGACAAAATTCATCCTTTTCTCTAATGGTGTTTGAATCGGGAGAGGCATTTGCAGAGCACTGCTTGATTGGGAGCAGGCAGCCTGATTCAGCAGATGTGCTGAATGTTACTAATACCTGGGCATTCTTCAAAGCTGTTTTGTGCTTTTTTTGAAGTCATCTGAAAAATTAAGATGTGCCTTCTTTTAATGTTGATATTTTAAGAGAGGAATTGTGGTACAGTGGAATCAGTTCTTGCAGAAGAACAGAAGTGTCAAATCCTGAGAAGTGTGGTTTTGTTTGCTCTTCTCTGAAGAGGAGAAAAAATGGGTCTGACCCTGCTTTCAGAAAAGGTGAGGAACTAATAACTTGAAGTGGAGAAAGAATAAATACTGCTTCCTTGATGTAGACATTAACTCGCTTTTCCCTGAAGCCACCTGGAAACCTCTCATTTGTTCCAATGAGTTTTGGACAAGGGCCCTTGGCTACTGTAGGGGACTCAACCTGCAACCAGGGAACATCTACATAGCTAGCTGAATTATTTTATTAGGTTCTAACCGGGAATTTCATAAGTATCATTAGAAAGGCAGCGTTTTAAGATTTAAACGTGATAAAGAATGAAGGAAAAGCACTGGCTATAGCCCCAGCGCACACTCTCCCTGTGCTGCGAAGGGCTCGTTCACCTCCCCCCAGTCCCCCACCAGTTCAATGGGTGCCTCTGAGGCCCCTCACGCCGGGCCGCTCCCCCCACCTCCCAGCAACTTTCAGCCTCGGGGAGGGGGCGAGACATGGGGTCACCGGCAAGCAGGTAGTGCTGCCGGAGAGTGGAGACTCCGCTCCGCCGGGGGAAGGCAGCGGCGGCGGAAAGAGGCCGGCGGAGCTGCCCCCACCCCCCTCCCCCCTCCCCCCGCCCCCCGCTCCCGCCGTTTGCGCGCGGGAGCCCGGGCGTTAACGGGCGCCAAGAGCCGCGGCGGCAACGGCCGCGCGCTGACGGGAGCCCCCCGGCCATTGGCTTCGGGGGCGGCGCTGTCGCTAGGGCGGCAGCTCGGCGGCGCGGCAGGAGCCGCTGCTGTTCCCGTAACCAAGGCGCTGCTGCCAGAGACACACACGCACACACAAAACACTGAACGAAGCGAGCTCGGGGGCCGCCTTTGCAGCTCTTCTCCTCCCTGCACCATGCTCCGCTCCAGGCAGCGCCTGCCCGCCGCTCCCTGAGGGGAGAGCCTGCCGCCTGCCGCCGCCTTGTGCTTAGTTGAGCGGGCGATTCGCAGCCGCCTCGCTCCCCCTGCGCCCGGCTACCTGAGTTAGCGCCGTCCCCGGGACTTGGGCTGCTCTCCCTTCGCAGCGCCAGCGCCAGCGCCTGCCCCCGCTCCTGCTGTGGCAGCCCTTCGGCGGCGGGGGAGTGAGCCGGAGCAGCCGCCGTCGCCGGGGGAGAGGAGCCTCAGCGCCCACCTCCGGAGCTCTTCATGGCGTCTCACCAGCAGACCAGGATCCAAGCCTACCTGGAGAAGAATAAGATCGGGCCCCTCTTCGAGGTAAGGTGCGCTCATCGCCGCCGGCCCCTCCACGGAGGGCAGCGGTGGGGACGGGGTGCGCCCAAGGGCCCCCGCGCGAGCGCAGGTGAGCGCAGGGGGAAGGCGAGTTTGAGGGTCCCTTTGGCGTGAGTCCGGCCGGGAAGGGGAGGGCGAGCCTTTCACACAGGGCACTTCGGCACACGCTACCCTCCCCCCGCCCTCATGCCTCATACCGCACATGTTCCTCAGGAAAGATGATGCGCTTTTAGCCCTCGTATCCCTCTTCCGCATCCCTTTGAACGTCGGAGCTTCGTGCATCCCTTCCTCCCCCTCGCACACATGCTCCTTGGCCCCCTTCCCGGCCTCGTCCCGCCGCAGCAGCGCTGCCCCGTGGCGCGCCCGTGGAGGTGCCCGGCTTCGTTTCCCCACTACCCACGTGCTGCCCCCCACGGCCTGTAAAACAGGTGTCTCCCCGCGGCCATAGTCACCGCAGGCGCCTGGAGGCGCCCCCGCAGCGCTCCCCGTGCCGGGCTGCCTGCGTAGCCGCGGGGCGCTGCAGGGGGCGGTGGGCACGGGGCCGCGCTGTGCTGGGACGGCGACCCGGCCCCGGGGGGGCGTGTAATGGCTCCCCTTACCTGCGATGTGAGGCAGAGGTAACGCTCCCGAGTGCCGCTGTCACGAGGGAGACAGCCCAGGACAGCGCTGAGCGGTGAAACCCGGGGAATGGTGTCTCACGGCCCTGTGGGCAAGACCTGAGGCGAGCAAGAAGGGAGAAACGCACACCTCTTCACCAGGAAATCAAACCCTGAACCGGGCACTTGGGAGTAAATTTGTCCTATGGAAAGTCTGTGGCGATGATGTTTTGTAAAATTTTTATCTGCAGTCATACACTTGGGAGCAGTATTTTTGCTATAGATTCCTTGGTATTACCAAGATGCACGGATGTGCATATTTTACTGTTTCTGTGCATAAACTATAAATACTTATGATTTGAAAAGGTACTAGAGCAATTATGATTATTACTATTCTAACGTCCCTTTTCTAATACTGTTTTTACATCTAAATGCACATATATTATACTCAGCAGTATTATCCTAAGACTTGTCTCCTTTTTTCAGTATTTAACTTGTTCTCAATCAAGCTTACCACATATGAAATTTGTGCATTGCTGGTTTATTGAAGAAAATAGTGTGGTGGATACTTTGTCTTCAGTACATTTTTTGAGTGGCATTTGCAAACCCTTATAAGATTCAAATTTTATTAGAAAACTAATTGCCAGTGGTCAGGTTTTACATTTTGCATGGACTGAAGCTGTTATTACCAATTATGTTGGTTCAGTATTACAAGTGTTAGGTATTTTCATTTCACGATAAATAAGATCCCATTTGAAAGAACTGTAAGTGGATATGAGGGAACAGTTGGTGAATTTTCTGGTTCTAATTTTCATAAAAATTGAAACATTTGTGTGGTTCAATTTCTGTACAGAAGACTTTGTTTTAATCAGTGCAGTTGCTAGGACTATAAAGCTAACTGATTCCTGTTTATTACAATGGGAATTAAGTGCCTCAATGTAGTTGAGGAGCTAGGCCTTTGATAGCTGTCATTTTCTTCCAAATTTTCTCTAATTGACCTGTTGTTTTACACATAAAAATGCAAACAAACTTTACCTGACATCGCTGTTCTGAATCACTGTCCTTTAACCCAGTTTCTCAATAGTGTAAGGTGCTCATTTCTATTAGTGAAATAGTAGGATGCTTTAATTATCAACAGTGGAGGAAAGAAAAGAAGAGGTTGTATTTGTTATAGCATTTCTTATATCACTAAATATTTCACTAATCACTAATAATGTAGAGATTTCATCTTGGTATAAAGAGCCTGTGGAAGGCTCTTCACATCCCTTAAACCTTGTAGACTGTCTACAGGTTGTTAGCATGCTCTGCTATACCGTGAAGAAATTTTTATGCCAAACCCACATAGACTTCAATAGTAGGGAGTGAATTTAAGATACAGGGCTGTAGCATTCATGCAGCTGGCAAAAGTTATTTTAATCCATAACACTGTGAGAAAAAGGATCTTAATTCTTTTCTTCTCCACTTCCTTAATAGCCACATCTTCTACCTAAACTCTATTCGTGTTTATTTCTTTTTGGTAACGTGGTTTTTGTTCTCAACAGTTTTTTTGGAGATTTACGACTTGTACTTGATCTTGTAGTCCTTAGTAAGGGAGAGGCATGTTTCTAAAGTTACTGAGAATTGATCAAAGACTATGCATAGGGTGAAGCTTATACTCTATGCTAGTATTCCTATTGCATATGGAATTGTTGCATATCGGGAATAATGTATGTTCACAGTCAGATATATTCAGTAATACGTCAGTTTTCCACATCTGTAGAAGTTCTGTCACATCATGAAAAAAGACATGCACCTCAGCTTTCATTCAGAAACAACTAGCATTGTCTTCACACTGTTTCTGATAGGTTTACCCCCCTTCTGGTTTCGATGCTAATGAATCACCATTGTCATAGATGACAGCCATCTTCTTTTGCAGGGAGTACTAATTTTCTAATATCAAGTCAGAACAGAGTAGACTTGGATTCAATTTTCTGCAGTGTTATTTGCTGAGCAGACTATAATTGTTCAATACATACTTCAACATTTTAGGGAATGCATAAAATAATAGTGGGTAACTAAGGGCAATCACAAGAGAGAAGAAAACGAAGGGAGAACACGGAGGCTTTTTAAGAAGGCAGCAGTGGTGATGTGTGAATAGATCATATTGCACACCTGCACAAATGAATGATAAGTGATCAGGAGGAATATCACTGTATATCTTAGATGATTATGCTGGCACAGTGAGCTGATGGCAGGAATACCAGGCTGTTTCCTGATGATGAAGTATAATTGCCCTGTATTATAGTCAAGAGCCGTAGATGCTGTTAGTTGTTACTTGGTCATTCTGTTACAGTTGCCTGCAGTTTTTCTGATAATGTATCTTTTCTCCTTTCTGTCCTGTGTTTTTTTCCCTCTTTTACCATTGTTAGGGCTTTCTATACTTCATTAGCCAGCAGCATCTACCTATTCTTTGGGACTTCATCTTTTGTACCTTTGGCATATGCTGTTTATGGAGATGAGTACATTTTACTTCTTCATTGAAGTTTTGTGTGATTTGAACTTGTATTATCTTTCTAATTTGTGTAAAAGAGAAGTATTCAAAAGAAGTACTGATATGTGAGATGCAAGAGGACTATAGGCCCTTCCTTTGTTAAAAAGTTGTTTCTATCTCTGTATAACGAAAGGTAGGAGTAACCTTCTGGAAAAAGAATTAATGAGCTTATCAGACTGACTCAGCAGGCATCACTCTCCTACTGACTACCAGTATCTCTTAACGTATTGTAGAAAGTCCTATCCAGCCAACTATAAAAGGTAATTCCCAGGTTCGCTTCACTACAAACATTTTTACCAGTTAAATTCTTATTTATGGCTTAAAGGTGGGAAGGGAGGTGGGTGGGAATTAGTGTGTACATCTAAGACTGTGTCGATTTGGGGACTTCAAGACAGATTTTAAAGCAACCTAGATCCTTTGGCACCATTTCCCCCCATTTAATGTAGGTCCTCAAATCATGGCTTTTCAAAATTCTTCTTTAGCTGCTATTTCAGCTTACAGGTGCCTAAGGTTTTTTTGTGGTTAAAATTCCTTGTGAACCTATAGGCAACTTCTAAATGCCCCAAGCCATGCAGGTGTTGGTAGTGCTGACAGTAATATGGTCTTAAGCCAACCCTCTAAATTCTGTCAATTTTCATGAACTAGCTCTTTCTTATCTTATCCTGGTTTGCAGGGCTTCTTTTTTTTTTTTTTTTTTTTTTTGTTCCTTTCAATTTTGAAAGCTTAGTCTTCTTCCTGTAAGAGTTTATTGGTCTCTGAGAATACTGTGGTTGGATACCTAGTTTAGATTTGAGGAATGCCCTTTAGAAACGCCTCTCTTCTGAGATTTTGTGGCAATACTCAGCATAGCATTACCTGATCTTTTTTTACGTTGAACTCTTGGAATGTAACAAGAATTCTAAATGTGAATTATTTCTGAGAAGAAGCTTCACTGTTGTTTTTTTCCATCTTTCTGAAATGTGAACAGGAGGTGTGTGCTTAAAATTGGCTGGGACAGAGTATTCAGAATCAGCACCCACTCATTTCTGTCTGAGTGAAGTATTGACCCACTTTGCATTTCAAGCATCCAATCCAACAAATTCCTTTCTTGTACTAGTAATCTCAATGAATAATCCTGACGTGTCAGTATCTACACTTCTAGACTTCTGTACCTCCCTGTCTCTTCAGGATCCAGTTGTGCTCCTAGGGACCTATTTTCCTATGAATTTGAAAGCTGGATGAGCAGTCTTAAGAACAGATTGCAATAAATTTTCGAGAGCTCCAAGATAAATTTAGTGTTTTTCTTATTTATAGAACTGCAGCTAAAAAAATTGAGCAGGTATATTGTTGTCATGCAAACCAGAAAACTCTAATTCCTTTGAGCTATAAAAAGCCAAATCAACTCTTCTGAAAATAAACATACCAAAACCCTGGTTATCTGAGAATTGTTTTCTCAAAGAAATGTGGGCTTGGAACTATAATTTTTCATTTTGAACAAAATAAAGACTAAGTTCATACTACCAGAGTTAGCTTGTTTCCTTTTAGCAAACAAAATTCCTGAATGAAATATAAAAGGAAACTAAGTGTTTTATATTTAGTGTGATTTTTTTTTTCTAAATGAGATAGTATTATGCACGTATATTATCCATTGACTTCCTGTAGATAATTTAACCAAAATAACTGTATTTCTAACTTTAAAAATAAATATAAACATGGGCACATTCTAATGCATCTGTTTGATGAATAACAGCATTTATAGTGTGCCTCGTGAGTCAATTAGTCAAAGTTTGTGAGTGAATCTTGGAGTTTGGATCATTTTTTGAAGCAACCTTTGCCCTCAGGTCTTAAATACACAGCAGTAGAGACTGTCAAGTTCAGCAACCCAGTTACCAGTTTAAGTTTTCTTACAGTGTGAAATTGTTTAAGGTGTAATATCTGCGAGGTAGATCATACTGATGCTCTTACAGAATTGTTTTCTTTTGGATTTGCTCAAATTATCTTTTATTTTGGTTTTATGCTTAATTGGGTAGATTCTGTTCCTAGCATGCAAGAGTCTACTCTGGATCGTGTGAATTTATACAGAGAAACATTTCATTTCAGGCAACTAGATGAAGTACTGAAAAACTTTGTCTTTCAAAGGCTCCATGAACATAATTTTAGGTACAAAGTGAATGTTGTACTACTAATTCACATTGTTTCACCCTGGCATTCCCTTTTTCAGAGGAGCCGATAGTAGCTGTTTTTTGAAGGGGATGTGCAAACCATCAGTGATCTGGAAATGGCTCACAATGTTACACAGTGGGGAGTAGGGAATCATAAATAAGATTTAACTTTTTTTGTCGCCTGCTACAGTAGGCCTTTGTGGTAGCTTTCATGTGCACTGAAGTAAAAGACCTGCTTAAGAGGAATGAAAACAAAATGGAAGGAGTGTTCTGAGATGCAGACACATCCTTTGCTTTTCAGAATATTCGCTATGCATTCAGATGGTTGCCTTAGCAAAGTTGTCTTTAAGGCAAAACAAAGAGTGAAAACCCTAGTGAAAACTATAGACGGACTCTTTTCTGTTAGCAAACAGTTCCATGAGCAGTTGCTTTATGCTTTTTGCTTGGATTTTGTGGTGACAGCAAAGTGCAAAAGTTGAGTGAAATTTTCCCATGCATGGGGAATTCAGAATGCTTCTCTCCTGTGGAATCTGAGCTTAAGAAAAGAGTTTTTTCCTGAGTGAGAAGAATAATGTGTTTTGTTCCTGCTACCTGACTACTTAATCTCATAACATTTGAAAGAACTTGCATTTTGGGAACTCTTCTCTGGGAATTTGACTGAAATTAGCCAAAATTTTAAAAAATTAGTGGAAAGGGATAGTGAAGGAGATTACAGGTACAGGTGTGCATGTGTGTGGTCACAAATATACACATGATAATCACATAAACCTTGTTTCCACAGTGGCAAAAACATTACTTTTCTGAAAAGAGGTGTTTTTTTTTAAAATTGCCTTTTTAAATTGCATAGACATTGTATAGACAATATATATATGCATTGTATAGACACATAATATGACTTTGATTTGATTTCTTTATCAAATGAATAGTAGTAATTAAATTTAAGAATTGTATCTAAAATACAGAATGATAAAATTAACTTAAAATGAAGGCTGCAAAGTAGTTTCCTTTCCTTATATTAACTTCTAATGTTTTTAAACCCTCACAATGACAATTAAGTTGTTTCTTGAGAGGGGGAGCAGAAGGCATAACTAGTTCACAATAAAAAATTAATTGTCCTTGAAAGTATTGTAACAAATGTGGATTTTTAGGCATTTGTGTAAATTCTTATAGTCATTCTTGTTGCTTGTTCTTGTAAAAAGGAGGTATTATGCATTGGGAATAAAAAGTATTTATCTTAAATTGTTTAACTGAGTGCTTGTATAAATGGACATATGTGTAGTTATTTATATTGTTTATACATATGTTGATTTTAAACAGCCCTGTTCACCTTATTCTTGGAAATAATTTTGCAACATTACATCATTCTAAATTTATCATTATTTTCTCGCTTTGTAGCTGGGAAACTGAGGAGTAATTCTTAATGGAATTGCTCACCATCATTTACCAGCAGAGCCTCACTGCTCTGTGCTAAGGTCTAGAGCTAACACATGCTTCTGTTTAAAATAAAATGCCAGGACTCTAAGGTTTTTACTGTAGGACATGCACTGGAACAATGATGGTTTTGAATTTTTGTTTAGCAACCACTGTAGTAATGAATCAATCTGAGTCAAAATAAGCCCATTACTACTACTATTTTTTCTTTTTGTCACATTATGAAGTCTCTTCCAAGTTTCAAATGATATTTAATAAATGGTGTTAAATAAATTGGAAGTGAGCCTCTTCAGCTGTTTTGTTTCTTTTGATTAATCCAATCTTTTGTTACAAAGGACAAATATAAATGTCAAATATTAAATAACAGAAACTTCAATGGCTTTAACTCAATCTTTATTTTTTTCTTGTGTGTTCTTTGTTGTTACTGGTTTATGCTTTTCCTAGTGTGCTAGACACTATCAATACCCCAGAGTCAGCACAGTCTTGGTCTTTTGTTTTTTTAGCACCTCCTAGATGGAATACAATTCTGAAAGGTTTGGGCAGCCAGTACCTTAAACAGAATTTCTACAGCATGCAGAGCACTTCTGTACTGTTACAAAACAAGTGGGTTTCTTAGTTAGCTTCTTCATTTCAGTATGATATCTGTGATTTACAGATTGGCTGAATGGACACACACAGCGTGACAGAAGACATGCCTGTTATTAGTGATTGCTTCTTTTAGAATGGTGCTTTGCAAGCTGAAGCACTCAAAAATTGAGTTAGAAGTGTAATATTCAAGAGCATCTTAATATCACATTGCTTTACATCCCACCTCTAATCATATTTTCTCTTTTTTTTCCATGTCTTTGCTTCTCACTTGCTCCTTTCTGTTTTTTGTCTTGTTTATATTCTCACATCTTTTTGTTGAATGTCCAGTCCTCCAGTGGCCAAATGTGTATCTCTTGTTTCCTCATTATGTCCACTGTTCTTTGCTTTTTTTCTTCGGTTTTCTTCCATTGTTGCATTCCATCATTGAGGGTTAATGGAGATATTTTATTATCTCTGGACTGGAGAGATGGCTTCAGGCATTTTTGTTTCGCAACTTCTGGACCAAAGACTGCCCAAAACCCTTAATGTCTGTACTATCCAGATAGAAATGAGGTATTATCTACTGTATTCAGTATTCTCCCCCTTGCATACAGTTGCACTATTTTCTTGTTCTCCTAGCCATGAAATATGAGGGAGGAATGTCTTTTCTGCTACCAGAAACTGTGAGAAACAGTTGCAACCTTGCTAGAAGGAAAATTATTTTCAAATACTGTTGCTGTAGGAAAATGTTGGCCTCTTGATGAAGGCACTGTGCTGTTTCAGACTTACTGAAAGTAAATGAAAAGTAGCATCCATTTGATAGGAGGAATAAAATTCATAAGTTTAATTCCAGGATGTACAAGCAGAGCATGATCATTTGAAAAGCACACCTATGTCTTTGACATGACCACCCAAAACATCCATGTTTGCTCTCAGTATGAAGGACAATATCCTTATTAAAAGCTTGCAACAGACACCTTTTAATGTCTTAACTTCTATGGCAGGTACCTGTATGCCATGCTGTGTTAATTTCTCTTTTGGCTACTCTGTTTCACTGAACATCAGTTTTTAGTTCCATCCAAAGATGTTCAGGCAGAGTTGTTAGGCTAAAGTTATACTGCATCTCTGGTTTTGCTTTTCTGTTATTTTGGTGTTTTTCTTTCACTGTTCACATAAAATGCAAAGTATCATCTTTGCACTAAACATTTATTATACTTTCCAGTGAAACACTTGAGTTTTGAACATAACCTTACATACCAATGTAAGGAAAACATGTTACAATTGTAGGAAATGCCCATACAAAATAAACAATGCATATAAATTTGCTGATCTATACTATGTAGAGGACTATTTTTCATCAGTCATCTCTTGCAAAATTTTTGTCCATATGGAGAGAGGAAATTGTTACCTTCTTGTGTATTTACGTGCAGGATTCTTTCTCTCTCCTCTTTCTGCCAGCTCCCTGCAATATTCAGTGAATTAAATCACTCTATTCACTCACCAGATTTTTCTGTAGTAGCTGGAACAATAAGCTTATCAAGCTCTTTTGTTAGCTTCTGGAGGAGCTCTTTTCTGGGGCAGGATTTTGGGTCTTTCAGCTGTTTTGGAGCCTTTTTAATTGAATAATTCCTCCCCTCATAGCTTGTTTTACTCCAGGTACTCTGGAGTCAGAGATTCTGAGGCTGATCTGGTAGCCAGTTGCTGCAGGTCCTGCTCATCTTCAACTGTGGCTGCCCATTCCTGCTGTTCTTGTTCCAGCACTGGTGGTTGTCTGATATTACCATTATCCAGTTTGGAGAGTTGAAATAGAAGAAAAGGAATCCTGCAAAAAAAGTGAAGAGTGTTGTGTTGGTTTAGCTCAGTGGCTCGGCATGTGGTCTGATGAGGAGCACGCCACTGGATCAGAAGAAAAAGTAAAAGTATGTGGCCAGAGGGTGAGGGCAAGGAGAGGAACACAGCTGCTTTTTTTCTGTATAGAAGAAGCGTAAAGTCAGCTTCGTATGGCTCCTGCCTTTTAAAGGTGCAGCTCCCCATAGGGGTGGGGAATGCCATGGAGCTCAGCCTGATCGCTTCTGTGAAGGAACCACAGCAGCAGAGGGAATTTAATAATTTAGGGAATATGACCTAATGGATTAGGTGAAAATGGACCACACAAATACTCTGAGTGTGGAAGTGAGAAATGATAGGAAATGAAAAGGGGTAAGATGATAAAGATTAATGCTATGTTGCCAAGACATTATTCTTCTATTTTTTTCTTATAATCTCAGTCCCTAGAGTCAAATGGTTACCTGGGATCTCCTCTTTCCTTTTTTAAAGTAAGGTTCTAGTGCTGTGCTGAAGGCATAACTGAAGAATGAGAAATACAGAGCAAATACAAGAAATTATAACTTTTTATCATCTAAAGAAATGTTCATGTTTTTGGTGCAGGATTCATACTTTTAATAATTGATCTTGGCCATACTGCTTGAGTATATATTTTCCAGGGAGTTACAGGTGTTCTTAACTATTAATATTGACTGCTGTGACACAAACTCCTCCATCACACGTTGTGTTGTACTCCTTTGGATAGCATTGCATCTCAGGTGACATTCGTGTGAGTGGAGGGGTAAACTGATGACTGTGAAGGATTTCTCTGGTCACATATTCATCTCAAAGAAAGAAAACCTGAATGATATTTAAGTTCCATGTTTTTTTGGTGCACTAATGCAAAAAAACCTGCTCTGTATTGTTGATAGCAGAATTCTTCATAAAAGTCTAAATAAGTTAAGATGGCTCTTTGGAGACTTGCGAGATGGTTCATAGAACTGAAAAGGAAGGATAGTTTCATTTGGAGATAACCTTAGGAGAGAACATATGCAAGCAATTATGGATAAGCAGGTTAGGAAGAAATAAATTTAATGTGATAGATTCTGTGACAGTTTTGTAGAGATAGAATTTAGGGACAAGGGTGTAGGTAAGGCTAGAGTTTAATTTGAAGAAGAAGAGTGGGAGAGGACAAGATTACTGGATTTATATGACTGGGATTACTGGGATTTCTCAGATTGAAATATTTGTGTGTGTATGTGTGTTTGCAAGAGTGCACACACTATGCAGTGCATGTAGGCGCTCTGAAGCATCAAGACATACCTGAGAATCCCACGTGTGCTGTGCAAACATCCTGTACAAATGCAGTAGGTGCTCTATGTTCCTATTCAGCCACATTGTTTTAACTGCACATATCCAGGCCAGTTGGGTGTGACATGCTTGATCCACCCAGTGTGACCTGGGTATGTATCTTCCTAAATATTTTAGATTCTTGTCATTACTGCTCTAATGAGAACAAAGAGGGCACATCCAGGGAAATGCAAGCTGAGGACAATAGCATGTTTTTTGCAGGTGCAGAGATTCCTTTGTGACTGCTGTCATGAAGTGCTACCCATAATTGCTCTGAGGATGAACTCTGCACATGACTAACTGTGGAGAGAAGGCAAGCTACAACTCACTCAGTGTAAAGACATAGCCCTTTGCATGATGTAGAGCCCCCAGAAAAGAACTGTATTTCAGAGCTCCTTCTAAGCTCCTCCTAAGACTGCCTTGGTTCAGAATAATGCCTGTAGGTACAGTCTACTGCAATGCGTAAGATAGTGAAGCTATCAGACTAGGGCTGAGTGCAGACTTACCAATACAGAGGAAAGCAAGGATACACAAAGAGAAGACAAAATTGCCTGGGCAACAGATTTAATCTAGACTTCTTATCCTGTGAAGCAAGAATACCTGAAAGAGAAAGATTGCAGGGGAGAAAAAGGAACAAAGGTAAATAAGAAACTCAAGAGAACTTGTTTTCTTATGTGTTTCCCTATGATAAAAGAAAAAATATTAGAAGAATGAAGTTGGTTAAAGTGAAGATCAGCTTAACATTTACTTAAACACTGAAGAAAAACTTAAGTCAGTAGAAGAAATAGAATATACAGTAGCCAGGGTCCTGAAATGGCAGTTTGTTATCTGACTTCTGTTTTTATTTCTACTACTGATGTCCTGCTGCATTGCTTAGATGTATTATTCTGTGCTTGTGTTTACCCATCCTTTGTCTGTCTTGTTTATCAGCACGAGACTGCAAACTCCTCTGGTTCTCACAGTTTTTGTATGGTTTAGGAGTTTTCACAGCAAGGCCCTGAGCTCATTATGGCACTTATGCTTCCTGTTCTTTCTTTGTACTGCTTCAATGCCTGGTAGCGCTATTAATCCCACTAATTGGTGCCACACATTTAAAAAATTGATTTCTCCTCCCCTCTCCCCTGCTTCGTGTGGCCATTCAGAACACTGACAAGTCTCAGGGTTGCAATGCAGTCCATGTGAGCACGTTCTGTTCCCACAGGGAGCTCTGTTGCAGTTGATGAGGCCATGATTTACAAGAGTAAGGCCTTAACTTGTAACCAGGCAGATTTAGTCTTCCATTAAAATTCCAGCAATCAAATCATCAGGAAGCTTTAATTTGACAATCACTGTCATGGCTGGAAACTTACTTTGTTGTGTCAGAAACAAACAAGTAAAAATATATGCAAGTGTTTTGCAGGCATTGTTTTGTTAATAAAAAGAGTTAGAAAATGAAGTTAACAATGCTTTGGCTGGCATTAAAAATATCTCTACAACCCTAAAGCCTAGAGTGTCTTCTAAAATTACCTTAGTCAGTAAATAGATCTCAGCTTCTAAAGTGAAGGGATTGCTAGTGGTCAAAGCCGTTGCAATCTTGGTGGTAGAAATACCTGATGTGAGATGATGGACCTAACTACAGTTAAAAGTATAGTTCAACTACCCTCCCCCCTAAAAATCACTTTTACTGACAATTTAAAGTTCTCAATTGTTAATACACTAATATTTATTTAAATATGTGATGAGAGCATCCACTTAAGGCTGTAGCTTTCTTGGAGAATATACTCCTTTAGTCTTTTCTTTTAGAACCTAACTTAGAGGACAGCTAATGGATGTACCAGTTACTGTTCTGTGCTGACTGATTGTCTCTGACAGTTTACCTGGAGGAGATACTCAAAGGTGCAAATGACAATTTTTGGAAATATACCCGTTTCGTTTATATGCTACTGCTACTTTGCTCAGGTAGGAAAATTAATTAAAAAAATGGATCCATGTGATTCAAATATTAGGGCTCACTATTTGTGATGACCTCTTTTAAAACTATTTTTGTTTTTTATTGCCATTTTTTCTCCTGTCAAAAATATTTATTCATTAGTTTACATTTTTATTACACAGGTTCATTTTTTTTCCATATTTCATACTTGCATTTTGCATAGAATAAGAATGGTTTTAATATTGCTGTCATATATGTAACCTAGTTAACCTATAACTTATAGAGTAGAAAGTACATCCTGCTTATGTAAGCTGATATTTATTTAGCTGTCCCCATTATCTCAGACCTACTTTATTTGTGGGCATGATATGGTGTCAGCCTTAAGCCTGTGTGACCAATGCACTTGCTCTCCCAAAGGCCAAACAGCATCCTCTCATTTCAGAGACTTTTTGCAGCTCAGTATTGACATAGTTCTCAGTTTTCAGCTGTTCCTTAAAGCTAATGTGAGCGAAATTTTTCACATTACTTATTTAGGTGAAGATTCTGTAAAGACTTAGGCCTGCAAGTAACTTTTGAACAGAACAAATCATGAGTAATCCATGAGAAAAATCATGAAGATAAAACTATTTACATGCTTCAGCTTTTTTCCGGTAGCTTTATATACAAATCTAGATTTCAGTGAATCTCATTTCAGCATGTGAGTAATGAAGTGCTGGTGATATACCAAGAGGTAAAAAGGAAAAAGATAAAATAACCTGATCAATAATAGTTGAGTCACTTGTACATTAGTTAATGTCTTTTTATGCACTTTTTTGTGTGTGCTTAGGATGCAAGGTATGCCACCTCAAATTCCTTTGTAATGACATGCTGCTGAGCAGATGAGAGTAGGTCTAAGAAAATGAAATTTATAGTCATCATTTTTGGTAGGTAGTGAGTTGAGAAGCAATGTGCAAATTAAATCTGGGCAGAAATTTTTTGTTCTTTTTTTGTTCTTGTTGAAAAGCACAGTTCCTTCAAGTTGTGTTATAGAATATGTTTTTAGAAGCAATATGTGGTTACTGTGATAAATATAAAAAAGTGAACCAAAGTAGGTTTGTGTGAGTGGTTTATAAACCTAACTTTGAATTCTTTTAATTTTTTTTTACTTTGAAGCTTTTTTTATTTTAACATAGGAAATGAGATTTGAAGAAAACAAACAAGAAATTTATCCAAATGGAAAATGAAGAAGACAGAACCCAGTTATGTGCAATTGTAAACCAGGGACAAATACAACCCCAGCCTGAAGGGGAATCTGCAGCAGGTGTACAGTGCTGAGTGCTTAGAACATGCATTTGGTACGGGACCATCTCTTCTGTTAAACCTATGCTGGGCTGTGTCCATCGTGTATTGTCAACAAAATTTGATATTTTCCTGTGTAGAACACACCAGACAAACTGTTCTTCCACACGGGCTCTTTTTTTCCTTCTTTTGTTGAAGAGAGGAGTCATTTTCTGGGGTACTCTTTTTCTGGGCGTGATCATGGGACATCCAGCCCCTGAGGAGGAAGTGTCTTGTTTGAGAAAGTCTTTCATTCTCTTTTTCCTGAGAAGTTGTGTGAAGATCTGCTCTTCCACATGGTGCTCCAGAGGAAGGGAAACAGGCTTTGCAATATGCTGAGTCTGAAAGGCTTGGGAGTGGGGTAATAGGCTTGTCTTCTGTCTCCTCTGATGATGATCAGTAGATCTCTCTATGATTTGTAACATCACCTGTATAAATGGAATTGTGTGCCAGTTAGAGGTATTTTTTGGCTCTGTGATTCCAGTAGCCAAACGTGGGTGAAAAATTCATTCAAAGAATGGTTCCACGTAAGATGTTTTAACTGTGCGTGGGCAAAGGGAATTAATGTTTGGATATGGAAGTAACTGGATTACTTTAATGGAAGACTGTGCTGATACAAGTGTTCAAATTGAATCTTCCAGGATTAAAATAAAGCATAATATTTCTTATATGAACAAAGCTAAAGATTACTTAGACATCAGTGCTGTCCTTAGTGTGACTAATGAGTTATGCCTGCCATTCTTGTGTTTTCATGCCTTTTAGGGATTATTATGGTGGCTTTTTCTGGGTGTATTTTCAGTTGTGCAGTAGGAATGTAATAGGTTTTCCTTCCTATATAAAACTAGGTATACGGCTGGTGAAGAACTCCACTATCTTGATGTTGTTACGCTGGCTTCAACAAGGAAAAGGTACCATATTGGGCTAGGAATTGTCCAGACACATTGCAGAAGAGAACTCTTGCCCAAGGATTTTAGAGTTTTATTTCAAGGCGGCACAAAGCGGGTAGATGAGGTAAGCAAATAAATGTGGTGATGGGACCTTGGAGGAACAGTAGTACATGCTGGCATTTTTCAGAAGATAAGCTGGGTGCTTGCTTTGTAACTCTAGATTTGTCTGTGTAAGAGCAGTCAATTAGACAGCTTGCTGTTCATCTTTAGTAGACTATCTATTCTGTGGGGTTCTAGCCTTAGACTTGCCAGGTCTGTGTGTACTCAGACCTTGACCCTGAAGTGTCTGCCTTTTCAGGAGAATCCCAGAATCATGGTCTGGGGATTGTTCTATAACCCCGGGCCACTTGCCAACAGAGACAGAGACATGAGGCAGCAACTGCTTGCACCTCCACAGGCCTCAGGCCAAGCAATGAACCTGGTAGTGCCAGTGGGAACCAGTTTGGGAACCCTGGAAGGGTCAGTTTGGGAACCCTGGAAGGGTGGCTGGGGGAGTGTGGTACACGGGCAGTTCCAGGCTCACGGTTAATGTTTCCTTTCCTTAACATTTCTGGTTTTGCTTCTCTCATACCTGATTCTTAATGGTTCACATTGCACTCTAAACCTGAATACTTCAAGCCTGCACTGTTTAGGTCAAAATGGACATCTGTGTGTCTTTTTCCCTGTATAGAGCTGTGCCCAATCTTCAGTTTGTTTTTTAGTTTGAATATGATGGGATATTCATTCTCAGAAGTCTCTCTGCTTTGAGCATAAAAAGTATCTTATTTTAATTTGTCTTGAAATGAAGAGATTATCCATGAAGGCAGAAAATGTTAGTAATCTGTCACAACTTTGAAAATAATATTAAGAAAAAAAAAGATATTATTAAAGCAGTTTCTCTGTCTTCTCGCTTGCTAATAGGGAAAGTCATACAAGTAATTTTGGCTTAAATGATGGATGTTAAAAGTGCATATGGAAGCAATCACAGCTGGATTTTATTTCAAATTGAACTGGAATTATTAACATATATTCCCAACTGGGGCTGAAGATAAATGCAGGTACATTGATACCCAACAGAAATATGACAGTTGCCAGTATCCCATGGTAGCACATAATACATAGTAGTACATAAAATGCTGGAAGTTCCCTATGATTATAAAAAAATAAACAATTTGGTAATGAATGCCAATGGATAAGTTAAAATAACTGCGAGTGTAAAAGTGTTACTTAAAATAGTAAGTGGAGAGATTTTTATTAGCCTTTTGCACGTAGTATAAGTTATGTAGAACCAAACTGATTATGACTGTGTGTTCTCATAGGCATTTGAGACCTATCAGATATCTGCCTGCAGATATTCTTCAATGGCTTTGGTGATTATTCTGACAAGATACTGTGTATTTTTAATTACCTGTAAAAGGCAGATTGGCATGACCTTTACTGTGGGGGGAAAAAAGGAAACAAGTAGCTTTATTTCACATATAAGCAGTTACTTGACTGATTTAACCTTTTGTATTCTTAACATGCTATATTAACATCAACTTGATCAATACTCAGCCTCATTTAAAGAGTTCCAGCCACATACGCGATATGTAAATTCTGCAAATATGAACAAACCCCTTGTATTTTGCTGTGGTAGAAATGAATTTCTGTATTTTCCTATGGCAACAAATTCTGACCTTTCCAGTGCAGAAATCTCTGTTGTATCAGTGCATACTAAGCATTTAGTTCTATTTAAAAACTGACTACAATATTGATATGAAGTCTCATGAGACCAAGTCAGTTTCTCACTGGTAAATAATAGGAAATTAAGATACATATCTGAATAGATACTCGTCTATACAAAGTGTATGAATAAAACTTTTAATTAGACTGAGTATTACCAACAATTGTTTAGGTGCTGCATTAAAGGAAAGTGCATTAATTTAAGTAAAAGCTAAGTATCAGGGAGCATCTGTCAACCTCACTGGATTTTTTTTTTTGATGATCATTACTGGAGCAAGTTTAAGTTTAACTTATGTAGGCAGCTAAAGTCAGGAAAATTAAAATTTTATTAGAACTTCTCAACTCTGGACTGTGGTTCAAACTCCCATTCTCCATTTCATGTCACTGTGATTGCTGGCTATTAATTGAACTTTTGTATGAATATTTTAAAAATTCTTGATCAAGATTAAAAAACCCTGAATGCAATTTTAAAATTATTTTAGTAAATAGAGCTAATAAAGAATATTAAAAATTTGGGCTATACACACTGGCCAGCAGATTTTTTTAAAACATCATCTCATATTTATCTTTTTATAGGACTTGAATAAATGTAATGTTGTGGTAAAGTAATGTAGTAATGCTGTACCCTTTTTCCACAGGAAAAGTAATATTGTTTTGCCCTTTACAAATGATGCAAGATATACAGTATCTTGCTCCAAAAGCTGTAAGAATAATCATTACAGTGTGTCCGCTAATCGATACTTGATAGATCTGTGTTTTAATTTTTCTACCAACGTGGGTTGATGTCAACATGTTCATCACATTTATTATGCTATGGTTGTGTATTACATGCTACTGGCACATACTGGTGAAACGTGCGGAAGACATGCAAGTGGCAGTTTCCATAAGCAAGATTCATATTCTGGAATGAGCATCATGCCAAGGCTCCATTTAAAATCAAGCTTTAATGTCTGAATGGGATTTTGTTGTAAAAGTGGCGCTAAGTTAAAGAGGTACCCTACCGTTCATTGTTCTAGAGTTGCAGTTATGTGATTTCTCAAGATCTCCTTCTCTGAAGAAGCCAACAAGGCAAAATTTATTGAGGGTCTGATCCAAGGAATGATGTGCCTGTAGTTACAAGCCAAACTGCTAAAATTCCAGTGGAATACAAGTTTTGTTAGTTGCATTATTAGACTGTAACACTGCAAGGGTAGTAGCATGTTAATCAAAATGGTGATCCAGAAACCCTGTAAAACAAGCAAGAACTCACCTGTAGTGATAAATGCAAAAGCACCAAGAAAGTTCTGAAGTCTTAGCCAGCTCTAGAGCTTTAGTGTCAAGTTGCCGTTGTAAGCTGGTGTTGCTGTGCACACAGGCACAAAGTTTTGAACTTCTCTGAGAGGTGATGCTAGCAGTGTTTCCTGTTTCCTCTCCAAGCACAGCTAGAAGTGAAAAAGCTCTCCAAAGTGCCAGGGGACTGTGTCAATATTTTATCTAAATGCTATTTAATAGCTACTGGTTTGTATGGTCTTACATGCTCTTATGTCCCTGGCTGAATTCCCATTTATTTATTTGTTTATTTATTTTCTGTGCAGTAGCACAGATTTAGCAGCAGCATAGAAAGTTTCTTTCCACTGATACAGCATACCCTGCAGTTTGAAACAAAATCCTGTGTGGTGAGGGCTGTAGATTTGAATCTCCTCAGGCTGACATTAGCCTTATATTGTATATAGGTTCCAGTATCCTGAGTGAGACCTAGACCTCATTGGCAGGTAGCAGGTATTGGCTTGACTATATTCGTAAGGGGCTTATTATTGTACATATATTAGTCATGGTCAGAGAACACTGACTACATCAGACCTCACAGGAATCTTAGCTGTCAGTCCATCTGGACTTCATCGGGTTTTGCAGGATCTGAAAGTCTTGTTGCTGTGATTGAGAAAGTTCTGCTTATGTGAATGAGGAGAAAAGTGGATTTCTGGACAATTAATAGGTCAAACAAACTGACATTTACTTAAAAAATAAGGTGGTCTGAGTGTGGGAACTTGTTGGGTCCAGTAACTTAGGTACTAGTTGTTCTATATTTTGTATGCACCTCTTTTTTTGTCTTGAACATCCCTTTGGCTCCTAAAGATGTCTCAATCACACTTTGGTACTATCTTTAATGAAACTGAGCTTTGAAAGTATGTATATGCAAGTGTTTATATATAGATATATATACATGTATGTATATTTTAAGAGTCTTTCATAAAAAAAAAAAAATATTTACAGCATTTTCTTTGTTAGCCAAAAATTTTTGTGGGAATTATCTTCCTTTAAATTGTTTTTGTGTCTGCAGGTGGTGGTTCTTCCTTTTAACTATCTAGCAATTATCAAATTCAACTTCTTGAACTTTTTTTATAAAGAAAGCTGTGATTATCTCAATCTAGAATATATATCCTTAGAAATCTCTTTTAGATCCCGTTATCTTCTCCAGCACTTGAGTGTCTAACCTCCACAACTGTTTACATCCAGAGATTTTATTACATGAACAGAAGATCCTGTAATGGCCTTGTAAAACCAACATTCTGAATTCTTTTTTTATGTTATTGCAACTTTAGCTGAGATTTAAATGTTTTGTAAATCTTAAAAAATTATAATCTTCTACATTTAACAGATCTCCAACTTTGAGAAGCTCAGACTAATCTGAGTCCAATCCTATTCAGAAAACTGAAATCCCCTATCGTTTTTGCCGCTCTTTTCCCATGAGATTGCCACACCTTTGTATGCAGCAAAGATGTAGACTTTTGTTTATGCTAATTGAATGTTCATGGGTATTTTCCATCTGCCGTCTCATTCAGTCCAATGCTGCCTGTTCAGTGTTGTTATTTACATTATATTTCATAGCATTTTTTCCCAAGTATCCCATTACATTTACTAGTGTATGTTCTGTAGTATCTCATTACCAAGCATTCTGAATCCTCCCGTGCCTAATTGTTTTTCGTATCCAAGGGGAAAAGCATTATTTATTTTCAGATGTTGTAAGAAGTAGTTCCTATTGGTAGGTTTGCATGGATCTAGTTAGTAAGAACTTTAGGAAAACATTGCTTTCTTAAAAATGGGATATTGGAACCAGTCTTCAGAGGTAAATGTTTGGTTAAAGAGAAGTAATCATATATTCAGGGCATCTTGAGAGCCCTAGCTCATTAGAGCCCTAGCACTGAAGAAAGAGGTTTGTATCTCCACCTTTTTCAGGCATTAGCTAAGACAATCTTGATAAAGTTTGTGCCCAGATTGCAAGTATTGCCTATTTGGTGAATATCTGCATATAAGCTGTTCCTTTCTCCCCCATGATACTGTCCAGCCCATCCACTGCATGCTTGACTCTACCTGTCTGGCAGAGTAGTGGAAGGTTGTCCAGTGATGCTGGTAATGAATTCTGTGAAAAAGTCTCCTGTAATGGGGATATGTTGATCTTAAGAATGTACTGATATAAATTATCTAAAGGATTTAAGGTTGTGTATAGTAATTGCAGATTTTTTGGTGTCTACATTAGAGTGTAATTCAGAACCCTGCATGAGATGCTATTGCCCCTCTGCATTTCGTAGAAGAATTAGGAACTATTTAGAATGAGTTAATAAATATCATGAACAATTAAGTATTATATCCCAAAGCACCATCCAAAACCTTATCTAGGCAGGCAAAGAACCAATTTGCTCAGATTTTAGAGCACTGAATCCTCTCCTGAAGATTGGGATCTGCTGTCTATTTTTAAAAAAACTGATGATGGCTTCCTTTTTTAAAAAAACATGTGGTCAGAGGAGATGGTCACAGAACCTCTCCTTTATTCCCTTGCTCTGGAGCTATGAGATCCTGCCTTCAGTGCCCTTCTCAACCTGCAGGGTTCAGATTTGCATCTCCTACCTCCCAGGAGAGTGACACCAGCTTGTAGCATAGTTATTCAGGCACGTACCTTGGAAAGTAATCCTGACTTCTGATCACTTCTCTGTGATTGGCTTTGCTTGATAGTGAAGCATCTGGCTAAAAGTCAGGTACATCAGATTACAAAAGTTCCCTCTATTACAGATTACAATTTATGTATCTGGAGTAATTTCAAGCTGGTGGTATCTATATTACAGGGATTGTCAAGATGGAGTTCTGGTTTTGGGTAACTAAATTTCCCCTAACTCTCAGGTTAGATAATGAAATCTTTTACTGGCCCGTAGTGTCCCTAGTACACTTTTGTTTAACCACACAATCCTTGGATGTTATTATTTGAAATCTAGTAATAAAACCCATAACTTCAATTTTAAATGATTGAAAAATTAAACTGATCTACTCAGTCTTTTGTAATAAGCTACACCCAGTTAAAAAAACCCAAACATAATTATCCGTTAGATAGTGCTTGTATTTCAGGTGTAAATTTATTGTAATGGACCTCATTAAAGAAAGTGTATATATAGAATTGGAAACAAGCATTATTTCTAATTCTAAATTTAAGGCCAGTTTATGATTCTAGTATCTTAACGTGATGGGTAATTTCAAGACAGTTTGTATGATAAAGCCGACACTTAAGTACCATTAGGTACAAAGTGAGAACTCCAGTTCAAAGTCTGAATTGGGTGGCAGCCTCAAAATGGCCCAAGAGATCTGGAGAGGTATGCTGAAATTTGCCCTGTGGACATTCCAGTAAAACTAGAATTTCTTTTTCTAGAGCTGCAAATTACTTAAATACTGGAAATCTCTGTGCATATATGCATACACATGAGAGATGGCCAGCAAGATTTGCTGTTTTAGACCTTAGGCCTATGACCCTGGAGTTTTGTTTTTTCACTTGCACTTCCAAAAAGTTATATTAATTTACTTATGTTAAGTTTATATTAATATACTTATGGTAGTTACGTTATACTAATTTGTTTTGTTGTTGTTTTGTTGTCTTCTGTCATGTATGTGTGAGAATAGGTTTAGGAATTTTCCCTGTGCTTTCTGGTAAATTATTCTTTGGACAAATGACCATTTGATGGCTCATAGTGCGTCTGCTGTGCTAAGAACACTGTGTAGGCAAAGCTACGTAATGGAGCTTACTGAAGGATGTAGGATTTTGAAACGTGTCCAGAGCTGACTGTGAATCTTGAGTGTGATTTTCTTTCCTTCTCTTCTGGTGTGTTGGTAACTGCTAAGCAGTTACCAGTGAGGCATTCTTCTTTGCTGTGGTATGCAATATTAACATACTCGTAGTAACTTCTTCAGGAAATCCTTGTTCAGAAAGGAGAGCTGCAGAGCTCTGCTGGTTTTCCACCTCGGATTCTATCACAGGGTGCCATGGTTTTGCATAAAGTTGATATAGTTTTTAAAATAGAAATGTAAAAAGCTTGTAGGAAACTGATTTTTACCTACTTTTTAATGTTAATCGTTGATATGTAAATGTCATATTGTCATTTTCTGTTCTCTTCAATACTGCTATACCAAGAAAAGATTGTCTGAGTAAAATATCAGACCTTTTTAATGTGATTATTCATCATTAGTTTTTGTTATACAACTAGCAAAATATTGACAGGTGGTTTTTTAGAATGAAGAAATACAAAGGGGAGATGCTTTAGATTATTCATTTTGAACATCAATGTTTCATGTATATTAAGAGTCATTTTGTGTTCTGTGTAAACTGTATTAACTTGATAAATAGCTTATGTGAGAAATTCATGACCTTTGCACATTTGTAACTTCTAAGATACAGCACAGCCTATAAAATCAAATTTATGATAACGTAATTTTAGAGCATATAAGTGTTTTCCACAAACAGAAGGAATTAATGTTTTTATGCTTTTAGGAAGAGTTTGGATTGCATATTATGAATAATGAATATGTTGTTTACCTAAGTTGTCCAGCCATTGCAATAATAATATGATAATGAATGTATTCCCTTGAATATATGCATAACACCAGACAATCTATTTCACTTTTTTGCATATGTACCCATAATTAAAAGAAACATATTGAACATATTTAGTATTTCCAGCTATGTAAGTTTTCTGCCTAAGAGCAGAAAATCCTATTCTGTAATGAGGAATTGATACCAAGCCAACCAAGAACTAGAAGTTCACGTGAACAGTGACTCTCAAGCACAGGCATATAAGATTCATGTTGCTACTAGGCACTTTTGTGATTATCCACAAGGCAAAAACATAATCTTATTATTCAACTGTATATGCTATATGTGTACAGGAGATGAAAGAGTAGTAGAGAGCCATATGAAATGGGGGAGAGGGGAGCACAGCAACAGGTTATCAGACTTGTGGCTCTTAAGTTTGCTTTAAAAATTGGTTTGGGAATGCCTACTTTAAGGCCATGCTGCTGTTGGAGCAACAAACCTCAATTGCAGTAAAGAAAGCAGGGGGATTAGGGAGTGCGCCTTCTGTCCTATATATATGCTTGTCCCTTTGCAGATATAACCAACAGTGCTTCAGGCAATGGTGGGGCAGTGTGTGGCCTTCTCATGGGAGAAGTTCAGGTGGACTTTCACCAGTGTTGCACCAAATCATCAGGTGCTGCCAAACTCCAGACTTATGTCCTTGTTCTCGCTTCTGCCAGAGAAAATTAAGAGTAACTTGTTGAAAACTAGGATTTTAAGTAATATGAAATTAGAACTCTTAATTCCTAGACCAAATTTATCAGTGTCCTACTTCTGGTACAGTGTTTTTAGAAATAATAATGAGACTCATGTTGAGAAAAGTATTACCTCATGTCTTGCTTAATAATTTTCTTTAAGGACTGACGAATCAGTCAGTTTAATTCTCCTAAACTGTGAAAAGGGGAGTCAGCAAACAGCATTAGAGGTGATAAATGTGCAACATGTACTTCTGGTAAGCTTTTCTTCTGGTAATTTATCAGCAGTATATCCAATATGTGATTCAATTCTGAAACTTTATTTACATTTTTTAACTTTACTGGGATTAGTGATCCAGTTAAAAAAAAAGCTGACAGGTGTGGTTGGTTATTGCATACATTTTGAAAATGTGTATTGTCTTAATTTTGGACTGGATACAATTGAAAGGGCTTTTATCAATCTTCAAAACATTTATATAGTTAGGTTCTAATAAAGGACTAATGTTTTTTTGGATAGGCTCCTGGAAGGAAATGCATAAAATTCTTTAGTTACAGAGCAGTGATCTAATTCATCATGGCATTTTAAGCATGCACCTAGCTTTATAATCATTTGCTTCTGATGAATCAGAACAGTCTAAGCTTAAGTCTTTTGCTGAGTCAATCCTTAATATACCTCTTTTTTTTTTTTTTTTTTCAAAATACAACCTTATCCTTCAGACTTCCAATTATAAACCCTCAATAACTGTTACTGTAGTGGTATCCACAAAAGATACCTACCACTTTAGTCCCTAGTATAACCCTCCCTCAAAAAATCCCATCTGTTTTGGGTAGGTGGAAGCTAAGTCAGCAAAGCCTACCCCGGAAGTATGCTGCAATTTTTTAACACTTCCAGTAATGATTCATAGAATGAAGTGGAACAAGTGGCTTTTCTATCACCTTAGATATTGAAATTGTGGTAAGGTCACTTCAGTTGATCAGAGAAATACCGGATATAACTTGCTGAGTTAGGTTTTAGGAAAGGTAGTGACAAGCAGTGAGTAAAGTTTTATGGCCTGTAATTCAAGGAAACCAAACTGGGTTGTAATAACCTCTCCTAGCCTTTATCTGTATTCTCCTTTCAATGTAGATACTACAAACCGTCCAGAAAACCAGAGCAATAGTTTTCATTTTCTCTTGGATGAATCATGAAGTGCTTTGTCTTCAGGGTAGAATTTCCGCTGGTTGGTAGAGTGAGTGGAAGCTGATGAAGAGTTCTGAATAATGCTTTAGGGAAACCTTACAGTGTTTCTGCTTTAAAGTGAACTACCCTTGTTTGATAAATTGTTAAAATTCAGATTATGATATGGTGAGCACCTCAGCTGAGGTATTGTTATGCAGAGAGATAGGACTGCTGAAAGAAATGTAAATTATCATAGAAAATTGTTGTGATTCAAAAACTGTGGAAGAAAAAGTGAAATTGTTGACAGTCAGCATATCTGAGAGATAGTATACCTTTAATCTTTTATTCTTCTAGTATGAAGTAGTTAATGTTTTACAGTAAGTTGGTACCAGTGACCTCCATTTTGACAGCATTCTTGTCTAAAATGATTGAGTGGAAGAAAGAAAATTTTTTAATAATAAAGCCAGAGAGCAAAAGTGTTTGAAGCTATTTTGTGAATTCAAAAGGGGTAGTAATACATTTGGGACAAAGATATTTGAAATGCCAGACGTAAAATAGGAGGGAAGAAATTTGCAAAGGATACGGAAGTGAAAAATACAGCAGGAGGTTTAGGTAGCAATTACTCGCATTATGATCTGCGGAGCAGAGTTTGGTAAACTGTCATGAGATTACTCATTGAAACTTCAGAATCGTCCACTATACCTCATCTATGCAAAAAAAAGTTTTTGTTCCTGAGTTGCCAAGTGTGATTGAATGTTTTGTATCTCATCAACCATTATATACAAGAGTTGTATTTGTATCAGATAGGGCCAGCTCCTCTAACTGGAGGTTTGTAGTGGAAAGAATATATTGTTTGCATTCTGCTCTCCAGAGTCTGCCCAGGTAAGGTTAGTAATGTAGTCCCAGAAGTTGTTCTTCTGTTATTGAACTAGTGGCAAAGAAGCTTTCAGGTATTTAATGGAATACATGAGCTGTTAGGGAAGACTGTTAGCTATCAAAATATGTTTGCTTTCAGAATCCCTCTTATTATTCTCATTGTATGAACCAAAAGTTTACCACCGGAGTTATTATCCCAATTTGAGATATGAAAAAGGCCGTTTGAGAGTCAGAATGGCAGTATCCTGTGTCTGAAACCATTACGGCTAGTTGCCTATTGTGGAGTTACTTATCAGCATCACCTTTGAGGGAATTTTGTTTGCACCAGAACTCTGAGGGCCATAACATCAGCTTTATACTTTCTCTTTAGCTGTACTTCCAAAGTAATTTCTTTGCAGGGTATGTGCTATAACATGTACTGCAGTTTTGTGACATTAAATTTAGCTGCACAGCTAGGGCTAAAACGGCAGGAATGAGCAGTGTGGGGGCTTTGAATGAAGGAAGAGTTTGTTTGACCAGTTTTGTCAATTCCAGGTAAATGTCTGAATATTTTCACAAACACTGAAGCTAAATAGGACTAGTAATCCTTTGGAGGTTTGCTCCCAACTGGTTTTCTGCCTCTTGATTAGTTTGAAATGTCTAGTTAGTGCAGGAACATGGATATTGTTTATATAGCGATTTGTTTTGTGTTGAATAATTTATTTCATAGAGTGGAACAGTGATGATAATTTCATGAACACTTAGAATGCCTGGAAGTCCATTTTGAATATATTCTGCGGTGTGAATTTCTTCTTTTAATTCTGATTTCTCAAGTAGATTTAAAGTCTAGTTACCTTCTGAAATAAAGATGCTGATATTTTTCCTTTTGTTGCCACAGAATATATTTTTTGTGGTAGAACCAGTGATGTTTACCTGTCTGTTCTCCTTTCAGAGTCGCAAACTTTTCTTTTAGCCATTATGGATAAAAATTGATAAATATTTTTCTTCAATTTCCTTGGGCTATTACTGCATAAATCAGAAAGGAATTCTAGAGGTGGCAATCACTAAAACTTTCTTTGTTAAACTTCCTTTCCTTACACAGTTTTTCACTCAATTTTACATCTTCTTTGTTCACACAGCCTGTATGAAGTGATCAGCAAACCTAAATTTAGATGTCTGCATGTGTTCTAAGTGTCTAAGCTCCTATGGATGCTATGGATGATCCTGTGGTCAATGGATGTCCAGTCAATGCAGTCAGTGAAGCCTGGAGAGCAATTCTGCATACCCTAAGTGGGCATACATTCGCTAGTCACCTGAGCAGCTCTCTAGGCACCATTGACTTCATTGACTAGATCACCATAGACATCTGTGTGAAGACTCCTATATTTAATTGTTTTAATTTTGAATTGAATACCACTCAAACCTTGTAGTCTAAGCTAAGCCATCTAGTCTCTTTATTTGGTCAGGAGAGAGAGAGAGACATCTGCTGAGGGCAATTCACTCCACCTACTTCAAACATCCAATTTAAACCATGAAATGATAGTATAACAGAACCAAAATCTCTGCCCGTTCTACCAGAGTCTGTAGAAGTCTGTATCCTGAAAAATAAAACCTGCGATTGTTCTGTAGTTACTGTTATCAATTACAGAGCAAGATAGAATGTCTCTTAATTAACTTAATAACCTGATAGGTACATTTAGACATAGCTAATTAGAGCTTTCTTGTAATTGGGCCTATGATTAATAGACTGTGAAGACTGTTTCATTTGTATTAAATGCATGGACAATCACTGGAAAATTAAAATTTGAGCCTGCATTGAATAACTAATAGAGCACCTCAGGACAGCACAATCGTGAAAGATTAGCTCTTTATAAAGAATTAATTTATTAAGTCACTGATTCAGACGTGATTCAAGATCTTTTGCAGCCTTACTAATATGTGCATGAATCCCTCTCTTAGAAATATTCACAGATCAACTTTTGCAAGTTTCTTTTAAAACAGTCAGGTTTATGTAGTTTAATAAAATTAGTGAGTGTAAAAGCATATGAATATACCCTTACAGGAGAAACTAAAAATAACTGGTTTTATCTCTGTTTTGTATAGTGCAAGGTGCAGTCCTTGGAGAAGTTAGTTGCCAGTTTTTCTGGAACTCATATCACTTTTTTGCCCGTTTTTTCTCATTCTAATGAGGACAGTACCTAATTTGGGATGATACAGTAGGGAAACAGCAGAAATGAATATATCTACCCTAGTGCTGTAGCTTCTAGTTATCATGCGGATTCTCTTTCACTCCTTTTCTGTGCTGCAGCCTCTCTGGTGGAAATTAATATCTACAGACCTTTGAGTTACCAGGCTTCTTCACCCATTATACAACTAGAAGGCAGAGACTGAAGAGAGCCCCACTGACAGAAAAGACAAAAGGATACAGAGCAAAAGGTGGAGGTAGCAATAGAAAAAAGATAGGAGGAAAGAAATTATGGATGATGAGCAGTTCATCTGGCAGCACAGAGACCCAATCTGTCATACGATCTGTTTTCATTGTTGTGATACTGCATACTGTACCTGGAAGAACATGTTGTAAAGGTAGACGAAAAATTATTTTTTTTCTTATTTGAATTAGATTAAATTGGGAAAAATAGAAAATGTAAAAATTTGGGCTGGAAGACAGAGTTGAGCTAATATTTATTAGGGACATATAAACATCTTGCATTTTTGTTTTTATGCATAATAAATTGTTGAAGCTTACCTGTTGGATTGTGCCTCATGAAGTGAATCTCAGCTTCAATGAGCTTGTGCCATTTTTATTGTGCTGTTAATGCAGAGGCAGCTTCATCTGAGACTAGTTCTTTTTTCTTTTCTTTTTCTTGTGAAAACTTACCTACTTAGCACATTGTGAGTCAGATCAGACTGCTGCTAACCTTAAAGGAATTCTATTTTTGTAACCTATTGTATGCTTTAGTTTTTCTTAATACCTTCATTTTTGTAATCTTTTTTGAACTATTGTAAGAGTATATTTAGAGTACCACGGAGTATGTTATTCCAGCTGTCTACCAAGATGTCATTTGAGTAACAGATAAGAACAAATAAACTGTGGTTAATTTGAGCAAAAGTTTAAGACAATTTCTCTTTTAATGGGGAATGGTGAAAAGATGAGAATTCCTCTGAGAGGTGCTTCCAAACTATAATATGCATTTCACTGAAGGTGAGAAGAGGTTTTTTACTTGAAATGTCAGCTGAGTGCTCACTGAGTGCAGTTACTGCCTACATGAAGTTCCTTTTCTTTTCTTTTTTTTCTTAGCCGAGCAACCAAATACAGGCAGATGATATTTTTCCTGGCAATTGCCTGTCTGCTGGGGATGACAAGAATCTTAATGGAAACATGGGCTTGATGAATGTTGGCTGGGGGGCTGAATGGATGGAGTTAGGTCTTTTGTTGGGCTGGGTGACAGAATGTCGTAGGAGGACTAAGGCAGCGGGGATCATGAAGTTGTGATCCTGGGATCTCTGATAGTGTGTGTGACAGGAGGATGTATGTGCAAGCAGCTGCATGCAAATGTGGATTTGTAAGTAGAATATATCTGTAGCTATTATCACTGCTGTTAATTTTGCTGGTTGTGGTGGGGATGCTCTTTGCAAATTCTGTGAAGTTCAGGAACCTTGCTGTAGTAAACAGGGGAGATCTCTGACGTCTTGAATGGGGCAGCTTGAGAAACAAATCCCTAACAGTTTCTATGCTCCTCTTTTGCAATGAGCCACAGTAAAGAATAATGTCTTGCTTATAATGCCAGGCTTAATATCTGAGCCACCTTTTTATATTGACTTTAAATTATATTGACTTTTAATGCCATCTCTGGAAGTGCTTGAGGCAAATCAGTTTGAGACTTACTGCAGAAATCAGTTGTATTTTTTTTGGAACTGCGTACTGTTTGTAGTTTATGAGGATTTGAGCAATGTTTTCTTTTTTTCTGTTTATGAGTACAATATTGGTACAGCTCATTTGTTAGTCTGGATAGATGAAAATAGCCTCTATCTGTAGTTCTTTTAATTTTTTCTAACTGTTCTCCCAGAATAAACCAATTCTTTATGCTCTGGGCCAGCACAAGTCTCTATATCACTTAGGCCCTATTAGAAACGTGTAAATAGTAGATAAAGAAGTGGTCCTTTTGAACAGGACCTAATTTCACTTCAAGAAATTTTGCAGTAGCACTTTTTTATCTCATGCTATAGTGTTCTTCAGTTTCAGTGCAGTATCTCAGTATAAGGTAAAGAATCCTGTAATCAGCTTTATCTTGTTATAGGTTTGTTTTTGTTAATTAAAGACCATTTCTGCCCATGACAAATATGTCAGTGATAGCAGTTATCAGGTAGCATTGTTCTTACATTTACATGTAGGCATTCTAAAATTTTTCAATTCTGTTATCTTCTTAATGCTACATTAATTTCATAATGTATTATTAACAGATTGTCACCCATACATCTCTCCAAAAAATTAACAGTATCAATACATGTCTCTCAGTTCTCATCATCCTGTTTTTATTAATCTAAGACAGAATATTCAAAATTTCAAACCATCATTTGGAGAAATGATTTAAATTACAAGTCACCTATTACAGACTGACACTTTTCTGTTTGTAATAGGATCCTCTGTGTGTAATGGAATTCCTGCTGCTATTGTGGTTCATTACAAGCACAAGATTACATCTCTCCACTTGTCACTAATTCTGCATTTTGGCAGGAAAAAAAAAGGTTTACTGTTAGAGTGTTGCCAGGCAACCAAAAATGAATTACTCCAACTTCTGGATTTTTCTCCATATGATGTATACCAGAGGGTTTCTCTTACATTGGTGAGAGACAGTCTAGATGAAGTTAAACTCTATAGCTTTGCCATTTCTAAGATTAGTAGCTCCATTTCTTTCTGTGGATTTCAATTTCAAAACCAAAGACACTTTTTTTGATTCCCTGTAGATAGTTATAAAAAAATCACATCACAGATGATCTTCATTTAGTGTTTTTAAGAAATGAGATTGGGTATGTTTTCTCCTCTTTGTTTTCTAAAATGAAATTTCTCTCTCTCAAATGGAAAGCTTGTTTCTATTTCATTTTCGCTTATACTTAATTCTTCACACACCTATTTGAATAAAAAGAACAAAAAGTCTTAAAGTGGGCCAAGAGAGCTTGCTGTGTCTTAAAGTACTGCATGCCGTTACTCACGTTTACTGATCTTCGTTATACTCCCTTTTAACTATCGGTTTCCAACACAACTGACTGTTACACCAAGTAACTACTGGTATTTGAAAAATTATTCATTAAATAAAGTGTTGAATAAAATATGAAAAACATGAAGAGGAGACAGAATTAAGTGTATGGAAGTTATGGTAAGATTTATGCATGGGAATAGACAGAGAATAAATGCTTTTGGTAGTTTACCCATTTTTTTTGTCCTGATTTTATTGTTTATTGCAGTAATTTTTTTACTTCAATGGAGCTTGTTTTGTTTTGCAGTGACAGCTAAAGATTTCCTGTGGAACTATATGGATATCAGGGTCCCTTCCCACATTAGTCATAGATTTCCACTCAGTGTACATGCCCAGCACAGAACCACAGATTTTTTTCTACATTCCTAATCCATGAGTCATGTAGGGAGTCAGGAATGACCTCAGCAGCAATAAGGAGCAAGAGACCCTGTCTTTCTGCAGCCCTCCAACACCAGAGTGTACAACAGCAATAAGACGGTGTGAATGCATGGAGTGGGAATGGTTCCATGTTCACATTGGTGTTGCATCCATTTCTGCAGTGGTGTAATAAAATGCTCTTCAGAAATGTTATCTGTGAGAAAGAATGTCAGATTTGCTTGGTTACATGCAGTCATATTCTGGAGCACTGACTTTAAAAAATGGCTATGCCCATTTGATCAGACTTACGAGTTTCTGGATCTGAATGCATATTCTGAACAGATCCTTGTTCCATGTCTGGGTGGGATCAAGAAATGCACCAACCCTCCTGATCTACCAGTTTCCATGCAAAAGAAACTTGTCTGTGTGGTTCAGAGAGGAGCTATTCACTGCTCTGAAAGGTGCTTGTTCTGAATGGTTAGATGAGTAGGATTCAGGTTGTTTTAGGTAAATTCTAGTAGGTAAATGAGTGTACAGGCTAAGATTACTACATATGTGGATACTTCAGAGGGCAAAGCTAGCTGTAGTTTATTAAGAGATTGCTATTTCCAGCTCTTTTCTCAAAAGTTGAAAACAGGCTTTTCCTTTATTAATACTCCTTTACTTTTTGGCCAATATAAGTTTAGATGCAGTATTTCACTAGTTTTTTCTTTTGTTTTAATTTTCTGAAGGAGTTGATGACCAAGCTGATAACAGAGACACCTGACCAGCCAATCCCATTTTTAATTGATCATCTTCAGTCCAAGCAGGGGAACCGCAGTCAGCTTCAGAGAACATTGTCTGGATCTGCTGCCCTTTGGGCAGAGAGTGAAACATCAGGTATGTATGAAATGCTTTTATGTTCTGTATGCTGGAAAGGGCCAGTCTTCAGTATAATCTTCCCGTACTTTTGTTCTTGATTTCCTGGATGCCTGCACACCTACTCTACTGTACATGTACTACTCTGCAGTATTGAGCATGCACAATAAATCCTGTTTGTCCAGTATATACTGGATTTAATGTATATTGCTGATTATCAGGTCAGCCTATGGACATATGATGTGAGTATGAGTAAGAGTTACAGAAATGGAAACAGCCACAGTCTCAATGAGAAAGAAGGTGCATCTAAATTTCCCTTGATTCCCCTGCTCATCTTTCTGCTTTGCTCTTCCCTTTTCTTTGTTCTCCTTCTCCCTCTTATGGTATGTTTGTGCTTGAGGTTAGGCTATACTGAGATTTTTTTTTTAATAATATACATTTTAACACCCCATCATTCCAACATTTATTAGTACCTTATGAACCCCAGTGTGAATAATTTACCTTTTGAGATCTTCAGAAGCATAAAAAAATCTTCTGAAGTAATATCTACTTTGATTTTAACTGATATTCTGGTATAAACTGTTATTAGAAAGTTGGTTTTGTATTTAAAAAATTGACTGATAATCTTTTTGAGAGTGTAATAGATCCCCTCAGTTGCTGGTAATCAAAATGTTAATTGCCAGACAAATCAACCTTTTATTTATACCAAAATTTAAGTTTTAAGCATAGGCACTCAACCATGGTACAGAACAAACAGAAGATAAGGACTTATTCATAGCAAAAAATAAGCTGATGAATTTCTCAAGTTTTGTGTTTAGGAAATCAAGTAAATAATGATATGAAATTTAGCATAAATCAGAAACAGGAAAACAAAAATAGCTGACTTTGTTGTGGGTCGATAGGACATACTATTTTCTGGATTAGTTGTTTATCTAATCCTTCAAAAATGGTATGTTATGTTATAATTGCCTGATTTTATTCTTTTAACAGAAAATAAAGGAACAAGGAGAGATTTCAGAAGTTATGATAAACCTTGGCAAGTAAATGCAAAGAAGCCTAAAAAATCAAAGAGTGACCTTGCTGTGTCCAACATTTCTCCACCATCACCGGAGTCCAAGTCATGTAAGGAAGTTTCAGTCCATTATTAATTGGTGCATCCTTCCAAATCTGTAGTGTATTTTTCTGTTGCATTAGGATTAAAATGAAAAGCAAACTATGAGTAGTTGAAAAGGCTAGATATACACACTAGAAGAGTTTGACTCTTGCTTTATTTTCACTTGCATTATGAATTTTTAATCATGCCCTATGTTGTCAGATATAATTAAGATAGAAGAATATTTGGACTGTCATGTGCAATTTTACATTCAGATGCTGGTTTTGATTTGATGTTTTTCTTTGCATTGTCATTTTACATGTGTAAAATCTATTCTTTAGATATTGGTTCTGATAGATTTTCAGTGGGTCAGGTGATGCAAGGCCCTGAATTGTCGACACATTTTGTTCGAGATACGGGGTTGGTGTCAGCAGAATAAGAGTACTGCTCTGAGAGTTGCTGAAGGAGTCTAAACGTACACTGAAAGAAAAGGCAGAAAAGAAATAGAATGACTGAAGAGAAAATTGTCAGTGACCTGTAAAATAGAAGTAGTAAAAATAGATGCAGAAAGTCATAATGAAACATAGTAGTTCCTGTGTATAGATTTAAGGTACAGACTTATTAACGAAATTTGGTTTTAAGCTTGAGTTTTATCAGGTTTTTAGACAAGCATATTGTATACAATATGCGATGCATATACATGCACACATACACGCACACGCAAAAATATGTGTACATTATTTTCATAAGTAAATTTTAAAATTATATTTTAATCTATAGAGTATTGTAGCTTTTTTAAATTTTTATTTATTATTGCGAAACTTATTAGTAACTTTAAATGTGGTAAGGTGGAGCAGATAAAAACAGATGTACAGTATATTTGCAATAGAAAGCATCCCCTAAAAACAAGATAGGGAAGTCTTGATTTCAGTGGAAGAAGAAAGCTAATGGGAGATTTTATTGCCATTTTCAACTATCAGATAGGAGGGTGTAGAGAAAATGACAAATTCTTCTCAAAGGTATGTGGTGAAAGGACAAGAAGCAGCAAAAACCATTTTTACTGTGAGGGTGGTCAAACACCGGAACAGGTTACCCAGAGAGGCTGCGGAATACTCGAAACTCAACTAGACAAGGCCCTGAGCAGCCTTATCTAAATGGACCAGCTTTGAGCAGTAGGTTGGACTGGAAGACCTCTGGAGGATCCTTTCAGACTAAATTATTCCCTGATTTCATGCCTTCCTGTTTATACACTTTCCCATATATTTTTTGATATTCTATTGCAGAGCCTGTGTCTTAGGACTATCTTGTTTAAATGTTCCTAAACTTGAAATTTTATTTAGTGCTGAGAAGAGCCCACATTTCAGGGGAAGCTTTGGGAAACATCAGAAGAATGAATTTATTTAAACAGAAAATATGTTTTTTCCTTCAGCAGAGCTGATGTTCACTGCAATGTGTGTGTTATTCTTGGACAGATTACTCTTCCTTATGCAGGTAACTACAAGATCCTGGTTAAGTTGCCTCTTGCTTAGAATTCCTTCAACTTTTTTACTCGGAAGATTCCTCCAGTCCCTGCTTCTTCCTGTTACCAGCTCAGTCCTGCCTCAAACAAACAAACAAACCTGGTATCTAAGAGATCTGAGTATTCACGTGGTATGTGCAAAAACATATTTAAGCTTCTTCTGTGGTCTGACAAGGGAAGAGGCTTGAAGCTAGGACTTTTACCACTTAGTGTACGTATTATTTTTTTAATTAAATTTTTAGATCATCACATTCTGTATTTGAAGAAGAACACATTTTGTAGTTTCTGAATAGTTTGTGAAACAGAATTCTCACTTCCCGGCTACTCTTGGGCTTAGTAGGTAGATCCCTTCACCACCTCCATATTAAATCAGACCACAGATCATGTTTTCACTCTGCTTCAGTCCACCATTCTCCTTTCAGATTTTCCAATATCCTGTTTACAGTGTTTGGTACTTTTTAATGACCATGGTCAGTCTAGTACTATATACCCTCACTCTGGTAGTATCCGAAGTACTTTGTAAGACAGTTTTGCTATATGATCACAATAAGAACTCTAATCTGAATGCTATTGTGAGATTTAAATAAATGGGTATTTTTATAATCAATAATTACACCTATATTTTTTTTCCTTGGAATGCAAGTGGCCATAGAATGTATTCATGAAATGTAGCTCCAGAACTGAGAAGGAATTTTTTACTGCCGTGAGCATGTATGTGCATGAGTAAGCAGCCAGGTGCCTTATGATGGGAATAACCTTCCCATGAACCTACTGCTGGAAGATTTAATGAGCAACTGGTCTGATTCTTTCTACAAATCATGTCTTGAAAAGACAGGCATATGTATATAAAAACAGTACTAATCTTGTACTATCATCCAATAGAAAATAATGATCTCTTGATTTATGACAGAAAATTCATAACAAATCTATGAATGAATCTGCTGTTGATGTGCACTTGTTGGGTGGGAAATCAGAAAGTTGGAAAACCTGCAAAACACATTCCTGCAGTCTTCTAAGATGAAATTGTAAAACTGGACTATTTCTAGTATGAAATCTCAGCTCCAAAAAGATAAAAACTAAATATTTCTATACAAATGCTATGAGTAGATGTCATACATCTACTGAATTGTAGTCACAGAATTTTGAGACAAAGTATTGTATAAATCTCTCAAATAACAGAGATGAAGTTGAGGCAGGTAATATGATGAGGGATTTAAAATACTGACATGATGATTTTGAGGAATAAGTGAGTATAATAAAGGAAAAGGAAGGCTGGAATATTATGAATGGATTTTACTTAAATCTGTTGTGAGATATGGGTGGAAATGGTGTATGATGGACTTTACACAGAAGACTGCTTTCATTAGATCATAGGTTTATATAGTCTGTGTACAGTTCTGCATGCTTCACGCAAAGCCATCTGTTTGAAAATGACCAGTATTTATTGATCTCATAGTTGGGAAGATACAAGTTTACGTTTTGAAAGTTTTTGTATGGGCACTGAAAATGAACCTTGAAAGAAGAGACAAACATTACATGATGAAACAAAGTAGATTTTAGTTTTAGTGCCCATTCGTTACTCGGACCAACAGTAGGTAAGTATGAAAAAATATGTTCTCTAGAAGTAATAAAATTCTAGTCAGTTCTAATTCTGCATAACTCCCCCCTCAGTTTTGGCTCAATACAATGATTTGTCGAAACAGAAATGTTCCATGGCAGCATGTCTGTTTTGATACATTTTCACTGAAATACAAAAAGGTTTCACTGAAACACAGACCATGCTAACCAGTATGCAGAGCAGATTTCCATCAGGTATTTGACTGCTGTTGAGTGGAACCGATGTCTCTTTCATTCAGCATCTGTCATGGGTCCCAAGACACATTTTGTTTTGAAATCATATGATTTCTCAAAACTTCTGTCCCTTTGGTATTTTGAAAAATACAGTATGTTTCAAATTGACATCAATCAAATTCCAACTTGTTGTAATTTCCTGCAAACCAGAAGCTCTAAGATTTGGCCATCTTTATACATAGTTTTACTCTATTAAATTATTGGAAGTTTGTTTGTATGTTCATTGTGCTAAGGGGCTTCAATCTGTGCTCCAGTGAGTTCAGTACAAACACAGAAAGGACTCAAATTGCCAGCAGGCTAGAGTGATACAATGAAGGGAGAAGGAGAGACAGCTGAAAAAGTAGGCAGTAAAGGCACATGTGATCTCTCTGTAAACCAAAGATGAACAAAAATGGAAAGAACTCATTATAAAATTTTTTTACCACTTTACTAAAAATATTAACAATTAGTAAAAGTTTAGAAAAAGTACTATAAGGAAAATTTTGGTTTCTCCCCAAAAATAAAAAAAAATAGTTGAAAAATACTGAAGTTGTGCTATCTAATTGAATTTAATTATGCTAGTGTCTATGAATGGGGGCAATTTTTGATCACATAATATTTTAGATAGCTTTTAATGAACATCATGATTACAAAAGCAAGGAATTATGAAGTGAATGATCAACATTTAAAAGCATCAAGAAAAATTATGAACTGTCCATCTGAGTAGAGTCCAGTCACTGCCTTGGCTAATATCTTAAGGCTTATGCTTGTGACATGTATCTATTCACTAGAAAACACCATAGCTCATTATTTCCATTGTCCTCAAAAGGAAATGCAAAACTTATCTTCTTTGAACACAAAGCAGAACCAAATTCTGACATTCTCACTCTGACTAGAAGCTTGCTCCCCTCTTCCCTTCTCCTTCCCAAGCCTTCCTGTGTCTCTTTCCTCTTGCTCTTTTCTCTGTGTGTCCTTTTTAATGGCTTCTTTTTCCTCTCTCTTTGAGCATATCTGTAATTGCAGTCTAAGATAGTAACTCCCCTGGTATTTACCCAGGTTCCTGAGTGGATATTACTGGTCAGGATAAATTCTAGATGGTCAGAGTCTATAGACTTAAAGATAGCTTGGTTTATGTCTATAGGTGTTGGAATCACATTCTCTGACAGAAGCACTTAAATAAACCTTTGTTCCATGGGCTCTTACTTGCAAAAGGTGGCTGATGACTTAACTTCAACTTTCTTTTGTGGAGCAGATCCAAAGAGTAGACACAGAGGACTGTCAGCAGTCAGGCAAATTTCAATAGCAGCTGTTATGTAGCACATTTTGTAATGGCTACCAGAACTCAAAGTCAGAACAGAATTTCCTGATATTATCATACAGGCACCCTGAAATTCCAAATGATCATAAAATATCACTTTTTGTTACACAATCTATAGAACTCAGCAAATTTTTATCTCTGTTTTTGATAAAAATGAGGTTTGGAAGCATAAAGTTAGTTGATAGTTGTTAAAATTATAAATAAAAACATCAAAGCTGGCTAAGAGACATTGGATCTATCCTTATAGACCTTGTTTTTGAAGTTACTAGGCATCATCTTCACCGAAGAATGTGTAGTTCTCAGCACTGTAATGTTGCATCTAGAGGCAACCCAACAATTACATTTTGTAGACAAGGCAACAGATCACTTAGGAACACTGGAAAAACTGTGTGTTAAATGAATTCCAGAGACAGCATCATTTTTATTTTTATTTCTATGAATTGTTCAAGATGTTCACATTGGTCAGTACAGCTCTGTATACTGTGGGTCCTAAAGAGCTCAGAAACTGATTTTCTTCATTCTCTGCCATTGTAGGTGAGGTTAGCTCAGCAATAGAGAAATGTTCTTTCAAAATTAAACCAAGGTTTTGGTAATATGTAATGTGTAGAAGGCTGTGCTTCCCAAAGAACAGAGTTTGTTTTCTTTAAGTATCAGAATAGAGGTCATAGGTTTATACAGTCTGAACAATAGGGATGTGTTTTGTTTCACTGTTTTTATTGACTGTTATTTACACTTTATGACATTTTTTAATACTTTTTTTAATACATGTTGGTTTGAAAGCATTATCCAAAGCAAAAAAATACTTTTTCTTTAGTATAAAATGACTAGCAAAGCCAAAAGTATCTGTTGTTTATTTTCATGTTGTCATTTTATCCTTTTTGGCCCCTAGGACACACACTTCTATTTGATGTAGATGAAGTACCTTCAAATGCAATATTTTATTACAATCTTTTTTTACCTTATGTTTGTCAATATTAGTTATTCTTGCTTGCCAATTAATTCAGTTACAAGAGTCATCCTGTGTATGCATTTGTTCATAGTTATTTTTATTTTTACTTCCTATTGACCAAAGAAAATATTTCCACCTGTTAAAATAGGAAGAGAAAGAAGTCATTTCCACTTGTGAGATTATTGAGTTTGTAAACCATTGTGCAGCTTTTTTCTGCTGTAGGTGTCTGAACTACCAAATCTAAACTTCATGTATATATTTGTGTATATTTAGTGCCAAGGTCAATAGAGCATCCTAACTGGGATTGGAGGACAAAACCGGAGAGCCATGATTTTGATGAACTAAATCATATTCTTCAAGAGAGCAAAAAACTTGGAAAAGCCCTTGAGAATCTGTCTCGCAGTAAGTTGATTGATTTTAGTATTTTAATATAACTGTGCAGCCTGAATTGTAATATGGAAATATATATCAAGTAGGCGGTGTTCCATTCATTTAAGTTTACTGACATCAGCAGTTACATGACTGTTGATGACGTTCACAGAATGTCTGAGATTGATTTAGCAGTTCTAATGCTGACTGAATCTACTTCCCCTCCACCTCCTTTTTTTTTTGTGTTAATTTTCTGTCAGCTTAGTGAGCTGAATTAGCTCACAAAGAAATCAAACACCAGAGCTGCTATAAGGAAAATAATGGGAACATGCAGCCTTGAGACTGTTCCTTTTGGTGGTAGCAGTTAGACTGGTTTAACTGCTTGTGACACCTTAACCGCATTGATGGGAATCAGACATTTCATGGAAGAACAATTAGGTATTTTATGGCCTCAATCCCAATTCCTTACAGTTTTGAAAAGCAATTCAAATAAATAATTTAAAGCATTTCAAATAAATATGCAGAAACGTGGCAAATAATTATTTCATTAAAAAAAAAATTACCCCTTAAAAGACGATCAAGCAGGCGCAGTATTTAAAGACAGCATCCTCATGTAAGGAGTAGCTCTGAGAATTACTGGGTAGAATATGATGAAGAATAGCCTTTTCTCTCAAACACTACTACCAGCTAGCAAAGTGTGAAAAGTATTCTTCCACAGTACGTGAAAACTAAGTATGGTTTGGTCTATGTGTCTGGGTCAGGGAGACATTTGAATGAGAAATATTTTCTTTCTCCTCTCATTAAATTTTATCCCTGGCACCTCTTGATTCATGGAAGAAATTCCAGATGGTGTCATCAGAAACAGAGCCGAATGAAAGATGGAAGTTCTGTTTTGTGGAGAATTTTGAGCTTTGGCATTTTTTCCAAATTGGAGGGAAAAAAACAAAAATGTTTTGTCAAAATTTCCCGAATGTTTAAGGTTGATCTTTTATATTCTGAGAAATTTTCCTATTTGTATTAATTACAGTAGTATAGTTACAGGGCTCTTCTCAATTGCATTTCTAGTTAACTGGTCTATCTGCCTTGTATTCTCTAAAAAGCTGAAACCACTCCTGATTAGGGTCTTTGATATGCAGCCCTACCATTACCCAGCAGTATTACTATGACAGGTGCAAATGAGTCTGTCATTTCCAAGCCTTTCTCCTTTAGAGACTTGTAACCAGGCACATACAGATTCAGAAAGAACTTTTTTCAGTTTCAGAACTGGAGATAACAAAGCAATTGGAAGCAGTTCAACAGTAACAGCCTTTATCCAGTCTTTAATCCTATGTCTTTGTCTTCCCTTGTGACTATTGTGTAGGTTCCATTGAGCTCAGGCTTCCTTACACCTGAAATACCATTTGCAGTATTCTGTACCACTGTTTGCTAAAGAGTTTTCCAACTGGTGCGCAAAACATTGCAGCTCTTTTGAGCCTAACACTTGGACTGGAGGTGAATATACCTGGTCAATCTTGCTTGAGCCAGATTCTTATAGAGTTATTTCACAAATGAAACATTCCTCACTGTTTCTTGCTTAGTACTTGATGTTTTTTGATGATACATTATCTTTTTCACTGTCCTTTCCTGTGGGTTTGTCCCTAATGATTTGCTTTGATTTAACTATTATAAGGTGAATTAAGGCTATATCAACAAAGTAGGCTAAGCTGCATGAGATAACTGTAAAAGTTTTACTTTCCCTGTCTCTTACCGTCCTGTTCTTTTGCCAGTTTGCCTCCATATTTCTTCAGTTTAGTGCCCAAAACTGAACAGATGATCACTGCAGTTGAGACTTTGTGTCCAAAAGGAGCAGAAATAATTACACATCTTATGTGTGACACTTCCTGTTAATATATTTAGGATTGGCATTTTTTTTCTTTTTTTTTTCAGCAGCATTGTGTTGTAGCTCATGTCCAGTTTGTGTTTACTCTAACCTCTGGATACCTTTCTTCACTGCTGCTACTGACCAGTTATTACAGTTTTATATTTGTGTGATTCATTCTTTTGGCTTGTGAGACATAGTGCTTTGAACTTGCTTTTACTAATTTTAGCTGTTGTATTCAGGCTGTTTCTCCAATTTGTCAAGATAATGTGGAACTTTAATCCTATCCCCCAGAGTGCTTTAAACCACTTGCAGCCTGATGTTACCCTCACTTTCATGAGTGTGCTCTCTATTTCTTCACCCAGATCATTAACGGAAATATTGTCAGACCTCTGCATGATTCCATTTCAGATCTGACAGCCAGCCCTTGAAAACTACCCAGTAAGTGCATTTTTTCCCTCCAGATGTTTATCTATCTTGTAATAATTTCACCTAGAATATAATTCTCTAATTTGTTTATCAGATTGTCATCTAGGACAGTAAACAAAGCCTTATTATAGTTTAAGTATTTTACATCTACTTCTTCCTTTAATCCACTAGGCAAGTTTCCCAGTTGAGAAAGCAATTAGACGAATTTAATGTGATTTGTTCTTGATAAATTCATGTCTGCTGCTCTTAAAACCTTTTCTATCCACTAGATGTTTATAAATTGTTTATTTAACAATCTTGTTGAATATTCTTGCTGCTGTCAGATGTAGGCTGGCTGGTTAGTAATTCCCAAAGTCTTCCTTTTTCCCTTTTCTTAAGAAAGATACAGTATTTGCTCTTTTCTGTCCTCCTTCATTCCTGAAAGACAATTGCTAGTGGTTCGGTGGTTTCTTCATCTAGTTTGTAGGTACTTTAGAGCGAATTTCACCAGGTTCTGTAAACTTGAATATATCTAACTTTTCAGAATATCCTTCAGCTTGTTCTTTCCCTTGTCTGGCTTGCAATTCTGCCTCTTAAAATAAGAAGTGTTAAGCATCAGGTCACAATTAACCTTTTTTGCAAAGACTGAAGCAGTGAAAGTATCCAACACTGAGATTTCTTTTTATCATCTATTATTTGCTTTCCTTCTCTTTGATGTAATAGTTCTGTATTTTACTTTGTTCTCCTTTCTTAGTGTATATGTAATATCTTTTCCTGTGGCTTCTTTTTGTTCTTTAGTAGTTGTTACTCATTTTGCACTTAAGCCATTTTAATTGTATCACTTAAACATTTGCATCAGATTCATTCAAAACTGTATGTCTTTTTCCCCCAGTTTTTGTACTCCTGATTTTTCAGATCATTTCAGGAAAGAAATCCGGTCTGTGCTGTCACTTCTTCCATATTAGGATGATATAAAATAAAAATTAAAAATGAAAAAAATGAAAAATTTGAAGGGAAAAAAAAGTGTAGTTTTGAAAATAAATCTGGTCTTACCATGCCCACAAAGGTACAATAGAGTTTGCACCTAGCCAATGTCTCAGAGAGGTTCAAGGAGAGACACTTTTAGACCTTTAAGAAGTTTAAGGCATATGAATCTAATTTTGTGCTGGACTCGAACACAGCTGAGTGGTAAGCATCCCATATGGTGGATTTTGCAAAGACTGTGACACAGTCTCACAGCTACCTTCTCCAGTGTTGCTGATTGCTTTGGGCATGTTGGTCAGCCCTTTTGATTTTATAAGTATGTCTGTAAAGCATATGAGTCTAATGCTACATTTGGTACTAACCTTGATTCCAAGCAGTATGGGACAGGCAGCTGGCCCAACAAATACTTGAGAGTGTGAATAATCACAACATAGCATCAATGGCTTTTTACAGCATCCTGTGATCTCACTCTTCAGTATCTGAACAGGGAAGAGTACAGCATAAAGGCAGACTTTTGAAGTTAAGTGAATTTTCCATCAAGTCCTGGACTTAATTTCTGTTTTTAAAGGTATATTTTGGATCTTGCTGTAAAGTTTCCAGGACTGCACAGCCTTCATTGCCTGCTACGCAGCTGACACATCCTGTGATTTAAACTCCAGTTTCTATTGCTTCTTTCTCTGTGCATGCTGATCTCTGCTTTTAGAGAAACTTGTGCACTTCATAGAAAACTAGAACTGTCTGAAAGCTTTGGCTGGTGAGACTCAACCACTTGGATGTTTGGTCTGTTCTGTGTTTGGTCCTTCTAGTGACTGAAACTGAAATTACTTATATTTAGCACCCTCCTTCCATGCACAATTCTCAAGACAATATGTGACTAATTTTGAGTAATCCTGTACTCCAGTAGGTCCAGTGCATCTCAGAAACCAAGAGTGACTTCACGCTCAATGTTAAAATTATCTTAAGAGATAAAATGCTGGAGAAGAGTATTGCTGTAATTGTAAGCTTTGGAGCTTGGTGACTTAAGTATTCCACTTCCCAGAGCTCCAGCAATATGGGAAACTTGGGTTTCATTTGCTTCTCTAATGACTTGTGATGATTGTAGTGTATTTTCAGCCATCAAGTCAACTATTTAGGAGAGATTTTGATTTATGAAACAGCATACAGGTATATACTGCATCTCCCTGATGCATGTATTGTCGTCTCCAAATACAAGGTGTGTCTCCTTTATTGCCATCATCCTTCTTCCTCTGCTGGTCACAAATAAGAAAAGTTCCACCCTGTTTCAAATGCATGCTCTTCTATTTCCTGTTCTGGCCTGAATTCCTTTTGAAGAAGAATTAAAAGAGCATTAAAGCCTCCTAAATAGCTAAGGATGTTGCTCATGAATAGACCTGTCTTCTTCCCCTGTCCTGCTAGGATGAAGAGGTAGATAGCAGGAGATGTAACATAGTAAATTATGAGATGAGTGTTGGGAAAATTGAGGATTAAATCAGCAAAAGCTTGCTGCAAAAAAAGTGTGAAGTCTGACTGCTTTGTGAACCATCTTTGCATCTTTTATTTGAACAGTTAAGGATGAAAGTGCATACTGAATATGTATGCACATTGGACTTCCTATTTAAACACGCTTAACAACATTTGATGATATGTAATGTATTGTACTGTGAGACAGCTATGTTTTTCCATATAATTGCACATAGCCTTTCAACAAACACAGATAACCAACATTTTGTTAGTAACATTTGAATCCTAGCTGGGGCCAGGTGTATATGACAAATTAAAGGGGAAGACACAAATTTATGATGCTGACAGTTCAGTGGACATCCTAAGGTCAGCAAATAAACCAAGGATAGTTGGAAACCAATCCAAGTCAGTCTGAGGGAACCCCAGAGATAGAGGCGTCTAGATATAATCAATAGGAGAAAAGTATTCTGTTTGTTCCTTAACTTGAAAGGGTACTAATCAGTAATCAGTAAATAAGAAAGCCAACGATGATCTAGTAGGAAATATTGTAAGGAAGCACAAAGAATGAAAGATCTGGAAATCCCTTTGGAGTAACTCTAACAGGTACTTCTCATAACGTTAGAATCAGTTGAAGGTGTCTGGTTTATACATAGCTTAAGACAGACAAGTGTGAGCTTACCCTTTTTAAAAAAAGAATAATATAATAAAACCCAGGACCATATCTTCTATTTCTCTTACATAGGGAGGAAGATAAGTTTTGAAAACAAGAGTAAAAATTCTTGTAACAGTAAGGATAGAACTAGTTCAAGAATTGATATGAATACATAAAACAGACTCCTAAAATCACATTCTCTGTTTATGGATAAATCTGCAAGTATGTGGGGTGTGAGAAGATTAATATGTGCATCATGAACTGCTTCAGTACATTTAGCTCTCTCTGAAACACATTAGGATGGGTTTTCCCCATACTAATTTATAAACTCCCTCACTAATAAAATTCTATGTTATGGGAACTTATTAATGAAATACATACAGGTTATGGAATGTATAACTGAGTGGAGTGCCACAAACATTTATCACAGACGTCTGAATTTTCTCATTGAAACCAGGCATTTCTGATGGTGATCTGACTGTAAATGCACATTTGCATGACATGTAACTAGAGTTTTGTCAGTCACCTCATGCTGGAGGCATTGTTTGAAGACGTACTTTTTTCAGCCAGACACAGTTATTGGTCTGAAATGCACTTTAGTCTGTAAAAATGACTTACCCATGATCAATTGAGCATCTTGCTCTAAATGTGCTCTGCTAATTGAACCACAAAACTAGTCATCAGCATTCTGTAAAGTTTTTTTCCTTTCTTCTGTTCAGGCTGAACTTTAAAATCATGTTATGCTTGTGTGAGATCAATGTTTGTTATTTATTTTGAGATTGACATTTTTAGATAAGCTCAATCAAACCTTTAAAGAGGATAATTTTATCTCTGTACTGCAGCTGTTACATGATACTGCCTTTGCTCATACTATCCATTTGCTTTTAGTGTGATATATGAGTAATAATACAAAATAATATTTTCTGAGATTGAAACAGGAAGAGTGTGGACATAATTATCGCTGTTCATTTACAAAGTAGGGCTTATATCGCAGGGAGATCACTGTGACTTTTATTGTAAGTATTTCTTTCCTATATGCTTTAAATTTTTAATTACCTTTGCTGAGGTATTTGCCATTTTACTCTAACCTACTTGTAAGTCTCAGGACCAGAGTCTCTTTCTGAGTTATAGTGGTCTTTTATGGAATGGTATTTGGCTTGATAAAAATTTCCCTAATGCTGTTGCAGAGGTAGGACTTGTGTAGCTAGCATTGCAGATGGGACTTTCTATTCCTTAGAAGAAGGGGATTGACATTCAGGAGGTAGCAGAAGGGTGGTGATTTCTTGACTCCATCCATGGTGGCCAGCTGTAGCGGGCTACCCACCTTAATCTAACTTTCCGTAGTGTGCACTTTTCCCTAAAATCAGGAAGCCTGCAAGATTCTACAGTGTTGCTTCTTTTTTGCTGAGAAAAGCAGGACCTTGGCATAGCAGAGGGTCTGGGCAATAATATTCGGTGACTACTTTGCATGTTGTTTTTCTTTGTTCCCTGAGTTCATTGTTCCCCAAAGTTAATCCTCCACTGGAGCCACTCACAACTTTGGATATACAAATGTTGCAGGTCTAAAGTATACATTGGCTGGGGATTTAATTAATTTTATTTTTCTTAAAGTCATCATGGTGAGGAGAGATTAAATCCGTGTTTCCTATGTCATTCCTAGATAGTGACTATCGTGTGTGCTGATATGTTAATGAATGATGCCTTGTAGATGACAGTGTTTCCCTTGTTATTGTGTGGCTAAAAGTTGGGAAAAATCTCATCCTAATTCAAGATGGAAACCCTTGCAGAAGCTCAGTACAAAAATTTGTAAAATATTGTTTATAATTTAAGGAAATATGCCCCTTTCTTTTCTAGCACCACATTGAGGTTTCTATTCAACATGCCTTCTCAAAAAATCTCTGAATTATTACTGGAGAAAATAAGGCTTATTTTGAAAATTGTAAATGACAATGTAAATAAATTAAATAATATAACAGTGTCTATTATGGCAGCCAATGACAAATCTCTTACAGTGTTCATACACAGAAGCAACTGAACTGGTTCTTGTATACATATTTTCCCAAATCAGGGGGAAATGCCTTGTTTGCTACAGACAAGGCCAACCATTTTACATCCTTTATAATCCAAGGATGGTGTGGAATAAGCAATCTCAGTGTACACTGTGTTTGCTACATGGCAAAAATAGGCTTGTGCACACAGGCACAGGGGCTAGTAATTTATGTGCTGTCAACTACAGCATGGCAACTATCTTGTGGACAAGGTTTGGTTGTGGGAAGTTCAAGTAAATCTAAGATGGCCTGTCCCACCAGTAAAGAAACATAAGCTTCCCCACAATTACAGTGTATAGGAGAATGCATAGGGGCAATTAGCTGTGGGGCAGTTGATATATGGTAAAGTATTTCTGTGTCCACGCTCAAAGTTGCAGTATTAATAATGGTTGAACAATAATGCTCTTTGTTTCTCTCTGCAATGTGGTACAGAACCTGTGATGCACTGGGAGGCTGGGGAATCCAGCCGTCCACAAGTCCCCTCGCCTGTGCTGATCCTGAGAACGTTAGTTGGAGTTGTCTTGGGGTTTCTTAGTTCCAAAACTCTTTACGTCAAAACCAGAATGCTTTGTTTGGCACATAGGAAAACTGGCTATTGGGAGCTCTGTGGCCATCTTCTGGAAGTTTAGGAAAATGCATCAGCTGTTTGCAAGTCCCACTGAACTAACTAATAGTAGTCTGGCATATATTACAAGTAGTAGCGTTTTATTTTCTTACGACTAGGAACGCATTAGACTTGTCAGATATATGTTTGTGCATTTACAGAAAAGTAGGTCTTCAGAGAAGAAAACAACTAATGTTTTGTTACTCTTGTGTTACCTCTTTATATAATTAATTAAAAAAGAGCAAATAAAAGCAGAAAATGGTAGATTTCTCTGAAGTTTCACAACTCTCATTCTCATCAGAATTCTTATTCTATATTTTCAGGTGTGCATAGCATATGAAGATGTTGCAAGTTCTTCAGCTAGTGTAAAGCTCATCAGGAATGATGCAGAAGGCAGGGATTTTGAGACTTCTTGCCATTTCAAACAGAGTTGAACTTGTACAGTACCTAGTATTTGAAAATTAATTTTCTGCTACTTAATTTTAAGCACCAAAGTCTAAAAATCACTCTCCACAGATGAATACAGCCAATGAGTAGAAAGGCACTAGTTGTACTTGTTGCAGGAGAGGAGCAACAAATGAAACTCTTCTGCTGAGACCTGTATATAAAAGAGCTAGGTGTCTTTAAGACTGATAGAACTGTTGTTAAAAATGTTCATTTTTCTTTTGAGAGAGAGTTCACATCTTGGTCAGTTAGAAGTTAGGCGGTATTTCTCAAGGACAAGATTGTTTTTACTGTGTGCTAGATCTTTCTTGCAGTCAGAGAGTACCTTTTTCTTCCACATCTCAAAAACCAAGCTATTGGCAGGATAAAAGTGTTCCAAAAAAAAAAAAAAAGTGGCTGGGCTAGCATGAGCAGCCCCACTCCATATTTGTTAATGGTCACAGATGGTGGTAGCTGTGACTGTGGAGCATTTCTAAAGGACTGTGAGAGCATGTTCAGACCAATTACTTTATTGTTTCAGCACCCTCATAGAGCAAACAGTCATTACGCTCAAAAGTAGAAACAGTGTCCTGGATCTGTCTGTGTAATTCACCTGGTATCTAAGTGGGCTAGGTACTTGTGGTGCCTGATCAAAATTCAACACTCTTAATTAAATGTAAAAGGGAGGATTTTAAAAGGCAGTTAGGTGCCTAACTAATTCCCGCTGTAAACCTTGCTTGTGAGCCTTAGTTGATGGTGGCAGGCAAAACACCCCCACTTAATCAGAACACTACAATTTATCATTGCAAAAAATAAGAACGGTAGAACTATTCTATAGTTGTTAATCATATAGTATGATATAAAACCACAGTGAATGACTGTTGAGAAACAGCTGCTGCAAGAGAAGGAGCAAAGTACACTCATTTATTTCTGAAGGATTCACGTTTGACATCAGAAAACTTACCCCCCAAAAAGAGAGAACTTTTGGAACCATCCCCTTCCTATCTGCTCCTCAGTGCCTTGAGGCAGAGCGAAGATGAAGCAACCCTAAAACTTCCATCCTTTACATTCAGCATTAACTGATTGCATTTTAACTTTAAATGCATTAACTGATGGAAGTCACAAACAGTTGTTCTTAGTAATTTACAATATAACGAATCTACTGGATTCAAGATTGAACAAACTAGGTACGTCAGTTTTTGTGGTATGAGAGTTTGTTGGAGATTAGGATTAAATTGTAATGAAAAAAAGGCCGCAGTCTGAGTAAGTGGACTAAACTGTTGATAAAAGTTTGCACATTTTTAGTGTATGGACATTTTACCTAAACCTGAACTATAACCACTTTCCATTTCAAGTAATTTCATGGAATAGGTTGTCCCTTTGTCTCTGTAACAGCCTGTGTTTTTACAGTGATATTTTCTTATTTAGACTATATAAAAATAAATATATATGTACACATATTATTATCTTTATATGTTTGTATATTATATAAATAAATCTATTTTTCCTCTCTTCTGTTGTATGAAAGCCACAGAGAACTGGAAATAACTATACAAGGTGCAGAGATTACAACCAATTATTTGTTGTCCAATAATAAGTGAAAAGAAGTTTTTTGAAAAGCACGGTTCTCTAAATTCTAGTGATTCTATGAATCTATGAAGCAGTGATGATAACAACCACTGTTATCATTACTTTGCAGAAATTAATGGTTTTTAAATTGTCAATTACTACCATAAAATGAAATAACTGACAGTAACCTATTTTACTATGAAAAAATCAAGAGTGTGCCAAGAATTAAGGGAGTAACAATTACCCTACATATCCCTGTATGGTAATTATAGGTATCAGTTTCTCTACTTGCATCTGAATTGTCAGGATTCTGGATTAAGAGCTTTTTTTCTTTTTTTAATTTTATGGTAATATATGCAATGGGTAGCATCAGATTAAATTCTGCCATTCATTCTCATATTAGTCATTTCAAGTTTTTACTTGAGAAATCATTTTGTGAAAACTGGAGCCGATATTATTCACCTGTGATCTGCCTGCAAAAAGACCTTACTCTTGTGATATTCTGTCTGCTGCACAGAGGTGCAAATTCCTGCTCCTCTCAGCTTCACCAATGCTATTTTGTCAGTTTGCCAAGTGTGAAAGAAAATTGATAGGAGCGGGCACGCACCAAGCCTGGCGCAGTAGAATCTTGGGAAAAAATGGTCTGCTTTTTTACTCCCAGCTGTTAATGGGCTAATTTATCCTGATCTCTTCTGATGGAGTTGTGTTAGTGTTAATGGGGCTCAAGCCATAACATAAATATCTGTATGACTGACAGCATGGCAAATCCTGCCTCTGTAAGATTCACCATGCTAAGATCATTCTAATAAGCTTCTTATGAAATTTCTTCCTTAGAATCCTCTTTCTTTTCTCTTGATACCACATCAGAAAGAGATATATAAAAAGAGATTTCAGGTTTGGTCCTGTGATTGCAAATATAAACATTTTCTAAACTTTTTTTTATTCTGTTTTGGTAAGATATTCTCAGATATCTTGCTATCTGTCTACATGCTTGTCTATGAAATATAGTTAGTTTTGGTTGGACGCTTCAATTACTCAGCTTAGTTTTCTGTAAAATTCAGAACAATTTCTGGTGTACTGATGGAACTTGCACAAAAAAGCATTTTATTAAAAGCACTCTTATAGATTATGGATGTGTATGTATATGCAACTTAATCAGAGAAGTTATTAGTGCTTTTGGTCAAAGCATATAGTGGTAGATATAGTTTTCCCCATTTCCCATTCCATGCTTTCAGTACTGTTCTTTGATTACCAATATAGCAGCTGAATAGTGAAAGTATTTGGCATGTTTTGGAATGAAGTCTGCAAATGGTAGGGTTACCTTTCGTAGTTCAACATGATATCCTTTGCCATAATTGAAAATAAATATTTTTAGCAAGTTAATCAGGGTAGGAAAAAAAGTGCTCTTGCTATTTATACTTTAAATCTTAACAGCCATTCTGTGTTCTGTAATGAGTCTGCATCTTTCCTGACCAGTCTGATTATGAGCTCTCAGATCTCAAAGACCCAGTCCCAGAGGAGGAAATGAAAGTAGAAGAAAAGGGGACCTTCTATCTGAGGAAAAAACTCATATCGAAACAAACAAACAAAAAACTTCTAAAAATCATGGGAACTTCCTGAGAAAAGATAGTTTGCCTGTTTGGAGAGAACATCTGTGGTTGTGGATTGTGGTTGTGGATTGACTTTGGTTATGAAAAAAACACCCCATGGTATGCAAATCTGGTTGTTGTAAATCAGGTATTCAGTGAGAGATAAAGAGAACCTCAAATTAAGTTTTCACTGCCTCAAAGAGAGCATTTAACTGCTCTCTAGTAAATGCCCATACAACTTTGGGGATGGAAGAAATTAGCTTTCCTAACACATTAATGTCCTGTTGAATGACTCAGGTTGGTGCAACTTGCTGATGGATGCACTGTATGGATGTTAGTGCAGTGTTTGGAGTAAATAAAACTCTTAAGTTTTTAAAAACAGATTAATTTAAAAACAGATTAATTGCTGTGGGGATTGGGAGGATTGGACAAAATGTATTTTGTTCAATATAACCTACTTTATAAATGATGCATGATTGAAAATATTCTTTTAACTACTGGCATATTTCTTTTGTGTTGATCAGGTCTTAAAATGCTAATTGCAATTCTGTTAGTGCTTTGCTGTTTTTAAAACAAAAACCAATATAAGGAAGTCATCTAAACTCAGAATTAGCAACATACAGCAAATGATTGGCACAGTGATTAAAAAAAGAATTAATGTAGTTATGGTATACCAAAAATGAGGAATAAAAATGTTCTAGAAATAAGCTTGTACTGCTGCAATCTTTAGTATGATTTTAGAAAGATTAACTCTCGATTCAGCTGATATTACATATTCTGTAATATCATCTCTTGTGTTCCTTAGAACAAGGTGTCTTGATAACACCATATGAGTTAGAAAACAACTTTTAAAAACATGTTCTTCCTGTACATGTGTGCTTCCGCACTTTACTTTGACTGTCAGGAGATTCTTTGCTTTGCTTTTTGAATGGAAGTTCTATCCTAGAAATGTTTCTTATCAAACCTGATAGGAATGTTAGCAATGGTTTGCTTTCAGTAAATCAGAATTTTCAACATGAAAGCATTAAATATATGATTACTTTATCATGCCGTATGACATGGCTGAGGCACATATATGTGTCCTAAGTTCTGAGACCAGCTGTGCATATCTGACGTGCCACAGGATAGTCACAGGTAAAAAAAGTTATGTGACTTGATGAAAGCAAACATAGGAAAGCCTCAGGCAGGCATCAACAGAAAGGACAAAAGAAGAGCAAATAAACAAGGTCTTGTTCAGCAGATTTAGAACAGCTGTTTTGCATTATGTTAGGAAGTTTTACTTTGAGATTTTCTTCTCTTTAGTTTTAATTCTACTGGTTTTCATAGAATTATTTCTACTTTGAACCATGGAAAAAGAAGAGTCATGCCTGTGTTGCCCTGTAATTGCAGGATACTATTATGTATGCTGGTCAGAGCGAGATTTGCATAATTATGTGCCCATTTGTAAATATTAAGTTGCTTCTTTAATTTTCGAAAGCAGGTACAAGTATACTTCTGCTTATCATCACTTTACTAACACATCTGCTGTTTCCATTTCCATAGTTTTTTTGAAAGTTCATTTTGATTATATTGCAGCTGAGGAAAGTTAAAGAGTACATTGTTTGTGGGCAATTTCACTAATGGAACAAAATATGATAGATAGTATGGTTCAGCTGTGTGCAGAGAACAACGTGTAAACTTTTCAGATTAAACATTAGTTTTATTTAATGTAATAAAATATTTCCAGAAAGAATATTTCTAATTTTTTTTAAATCTGCTTTGTTTTCAGGCATTGCTATTTCTGATGAACTTGATAAGGTAAGATTCACTGTATGCCTAATGAACAGTAAAAATAGACAGATGGTAATGGTAATTTTAGGCAATGAGAACTAAATCTCCCTGTCCTGGCTTACATACTTCAGTTCTGTTGGGTTCAGAGGGAATTTGGGTATGGAGAGCTGTTGAGTAAGTACTGTATGTGTGGATACATTAAGAGCTTAATCCAGGATGGGCTGTCAATTGTGGAAAAAAATCTCATTCAGTTTAAAAGACCCTTAACGAGGCCAGGTGAGTGCTTCTGAGCTTGATACCATCTATACGTAACATCATCTGTTGGGTTAGTTTAATGGTATACTGTTGGGAACATTTAGCTTTAAATGCTTTTAGTTCATGAAGTCAGGTTATTGGGTAGCTTCTGCATAATTACCTTACCTCAACTATTATGGTGCATGAAATCTTTAGAAATATTCTTCGGTCTCCAGATCTGATTAGGAATGCACAATCCATAAAAATCAATCTTCATTTCCTTGCTGAATGCAATATGTAATGATCTCTTCTGTTTTGGTCCTTTTGAGAAGTTACATAGTTAATGTGAATTTAAATTTTAGCTGTAATGAACGCTATGCTGAAAGAGTAATTAAGCTAGTTTTTCAGAGTTCCAAGGATACAGAACACCTTTCTCTTCCCTGTTCTCACCACTGAACAGCAGTTCTCTTTTAGTACCAAGAATCTGGGGTTATTTTCTTGGTATCAGAAATCCTTACTATCAGGGAAGAAAGATTAAAAAGTGTGAAAGGCACAGGACTAATTATTGATACAGGAGACAATTTTTTTCCCTGTCTTTCCTTTCTCATGGTAAATGAGGGTGCCATCCTTTCTGACACCTGCCTATGCGATACCTCCAGTGGGTTCTCAGGAAGGGCCAGTCGGAGAAGGTTGATCACCGCTACCATACAATCCTGGGCATATGGGGCTGCCACTTCAAAACGATGACTCAACATTTTGGCCTTGATCTTGATATATCTCATTTTTCACACTGAGTGGATAACAGAATCTAAGCCTTCCTTCCTACCATTTCTTCAACTGTGCTCAGAAGAGTATGAGAAATACAGTTACAAAAGCCCCTCCATTAGAACCCTTACCTTGAAGAATGTTTACAGACAACTCATCTTAATTTGATTTTGTTTAGTGAAAAAAAAATGAAATATCACTGTTTTGTGGGAGGAAAAAGACATTTTGGGCTAGAGCCTGTTATGACATGCTTCTTCCATTTTTTGGGAGATATTTCTCAGTGTTAAAACTCTTTTTAAAAGATGATAGTCTTGCTCAAAAATCATTCATGTTTTTAAATTCAACGATTCTGTGTGAAAATTGAAGTGGGGAGCATTGCTGGTGAATTTCCTAAGCGCCCAGACTGAGCAAAGAGTGAATTTTATTTTTGTTACCACATTATTGTATTGTTTATAATCTAAAATGCAAATATTTATTATAAAACTTGTTACATGTTTTCAATAGCATATATTCTCTGGCACCTTTACAGTAGCGCATCTACTTTAGCATCCATTTCTGATGAGAACAGATAAAGTGAATGTGCTTGAAATCAAACATTATTTGGAAAATAAAAAAATAAATATGGAGCTCTTAACGTTCTTGTTTTTTCAGCCTTGTTTTACAGGCTTCCAGGATGGATTCACTAAAAATATGTAATTTATAGTCACCATTGTCTTAGGGGAGCTTCACTACTATTTCTTGTCTTGTCCCTTAGGGATTTTTAATGGACACAAAAGGTACTTCTGTATCGAGAGATAAAGCATAGCCAGGACCATTCTGTGGTATGGAACAGCCTAAATTCATGTTGTTAAGCTCCCTTTACAACAGGGCAGCTACGTGCAATCGGCCTCCTAGGAATGATCCCTTGCATGTGCTAACTCCTGAACTGCACCTGTGACTTGTTTGTAAGAGTGTTATTTGGCTTAGGCCAAAGAAGAGCTGGGGACTGATAGTGATTTAGCAGTGTATACAATTTAGTTTCATTTCACCTGGGCATATCCTAGGCATTTTTTTTTTTTTCAGGTGTAAATGTAGCCAAGTTCATTGTTATTCCCTTCACAGAAATAGCTGCTGATAATACAGCTTCCTTATCTAGGCTGCAGCAGTACTGAATCCTTTCTCAAAATACATTCTAATCTGTGTTTTGGATTAATTGTTTGGCCCTTCAGGTGCATGTGATGGGTCTAGAACAGCATGCCCAAACTTGGCGTTGGATTCTGTTATAAAATTGGTATTGCTTGGGTGTCATGAGAGACATGAAATTAAGCACAGTAAGAAATTCTTCTGCACACTCTTCCTTGCTTAGTTTTTCTGACAATTGGGAATGTTCTTGGGAATTAGGACAGGGCCTATAATCTTGCTCTCTTGCAATTTAGATTCTGAATCCAGAGAAGATAGAGAATGCGTATGTATATTTCTTTATTTTTGTTTCCTATTATGTGTGTTTGTAAAATAGCCTCTTTCTGGCAGCAGTAAACTCTAGCTGCCCTTGTCAGGGAAGCTTTAATCAATAGCGTTGGCTGATGTTCCTCCTCCAGATAATCCAGTTAACTACTTACTTGCTTAGCTACTTAGTTACTTACTCAAGCATTTGGATTTGGACAACCAGTTTGCTCCCAATTACAATCACTTCTGTGGAAGGGTGTTTCATTTAAATGGAGTCTTGTCAAATGTCTGCTATTATTAGCTTTGTGCCAGTACTTCTTAGGATTTCAGTTAAAGACAGAGAAAATATAGGACAAAGAAAATATAGGCAGACAAGGTCAGTCTTTCAGTCAGAAGGGAAGTTTTCAGTTTGACACAATTTCATAACATTTCAGAATTTCATTGAGATCATTGCAAACAAAAATCCCTATGATTGCTGCAATTAAAACAGATTTATTATATTGTTTTCCTCCTCATTCATTTTATTTACTTCAGACTTTTAATGTCTGGTGTTCTATTTCTCTGGTGATTCAGCCTCCTTCTCCACACCCTGGAAACCAAATAAGATGAGCAGCTGACACTGCAAGTACTGTGTGTACAGAAAGAAAATGGGGAGACATGACTTGTGACTCACAGATTTTAAGACTAAAGTGCAGAGTTAATGTAATACAAACTCCTGAACTGAGTCACCCTCTTTACCACTGAACAGGAACTATTTGTGAAAGTGTAGAATTCCTAAAGCTCCTCAGTAATGTCAAAAATTTTTGTTAAAGAGGCACAGAATTTGAGCTAGGATGTTACCTTTGCTGTGAAAATTTATGAAATTATTGAATTGAAAATTTATGAAATAGTTAAAAAACTATAGAGGAAAAAAAAAGAAATTTGTGAGGAGTTTCAAGATTTTTCCCAAGCCTGTTAGGACACTTCCCTGGGAAGTAGAAGTTCCAATTCACACAGAAGTGTAGAAGAGCCGTACTACTGAAGCTCCTACGTTCTAGGTGAATGCTCTGACCATGGGACTACTGGATAAGGGGAGTCCTAGGCGAAGATATGCCTCCTCTAGAATTCGCTGCCACTGGAAGACCCAGTTTGTCTGTATGTCACAAAGTAAATTGTAACATACATTGCGTTGTAGTATATCTGCACTGTAAGATACATAGCAATAAAATGTAGCTGGGATATTGCAGTGCAGAAATATGTTTCAAATGGTATTTATACAGTTGTACCTGTATTAGCAATATTTCTGAACGAGACTATACAAAATATGGAGTCAAACCCCCTACCTCTTGACAGAGTCAGAGACTGACTAAATTAATGATATTTTAAAAAAAAATTTAAAGGGGATGGGTAGGGAAAGGGTTATTCATCTTCTACCCTTTGATTCTCTAAAGAACACTTTCTAAATGTTCCTGCAAATATAAAGGGTAGACACATATCCTTTTAAAATAAAATCTAAGATTTTCACATAATCATAATATTCCATGTATTGGAACTTGACTGAAAATACTTTGTAGTGTGAGACCTGTCATACTACTGTGAGATTTGTCTGGAATTCCAAACCATTTCTTTCTTTCAGTCACTTTAAACAATAACAGGAAGATACCAAGGTATCAGAGATCCAGGATCAGACATGAGTGAATATGATATAATACATCATAACAGATTTTGACCCTCAAGCTTAATATTAACACATTTTTTCTATGCTGTGTCTAGGGTGTACTTTCTTCTTACATGTAGTAAGTAGGTAGTACTACAGTGAACACTGGTGCTAATTAATAAAATAGAGGAAATATCTAAGTCATCAAAAAGCAAAATTATGCTCACCCACAGTTTTTTCTGACTGTGGAGGCTCCCTCAAAATGCACACATGAGATCAGGAACATGGAGCTTTTTAAGATATGTTTAAATCAAGGGATGCATAAATATTGCTGTGCTCCCAGGAATGGAATGCATACCCAAACCACATCTCAACCCAACACTGAGATGAGATTCAGCTGTCTTCCCCTTCTTCTCCTGATTGCCACATAAAGGAAACTTGAGCATGTCAAGTTGGTAGCCACTGATGTGGATGATAAATGGACCAGGACACTGGAGTGCACTATAAAATAATCCTCTAGATTCATTTCAGTGCAGACTTAAATACCTACTTGTCCCAAAGAAATTTTTGTGTATACCAGTGTCACTTTCAATCTCTTCTTGTATTTATGGGGATATAAATTGGAAATTGGTTAAGATTCTAAGGTTTATGTAAAAATGCATGTATAAACTTGACTGTGACAGAATACTACATCTGAATTTGTCAAAGCTGCTGAAGTAAGGTGCCAAATAATGGCATGGTGTTCTCAATACAGCCTTCTTTGATTTTCCATTTACTGTTCTCACTGTGGGTGAAAGGAGGAAAATAAATTAGGTCATTGAAATTGTGGAGTATTAATCTAACAATATTCTAAAATCTTGGCAAGGGAAGGTAGTGAGGCTTGGTGAGGCAAGACATGTCTTTTTTACACTTCTATTAAGTAGAGCTTGAAAGCACTATTATACAGGATGGTCTAGTCCCTGCAATGTCTAGAAAAGAAATCAACCTAACAAGGATAGACACAGCATTGATGGTTTACTTATTCATATGCTGTTAGCACAGTGTACAGTGTCAAGGAAAAGCTGTGGTTCTGAAAAAAGGCACGTCTTCAGGTGCTCTTCACTTTCATCTTAAGGGACTAACAGCTTTTAGCATGAATGAAACTGCAAATAGGTGCAGTTTTAACTAGCACCAACAACTAGTTTTTATTCATTGTTAGAAATTATCCTAGGGAAAGGGAGGAGAGCAAACACCTAGAGTAGCAGGAAAAAACTTCAGAAGGGGCCAAAGGGTTCTTACTTAAACTAACATTGCATCTTCTGCAATGGTGGTATTTTGTGCAATGAAATAATCTTCCCAGCTCATAGGCACGTGATGGTAATCAGGATTAGACCTATCGAGTGACAGGGACCACTCTCATCTAATTTACATTACCTGACTATGACACAGCACAAGCAGATAAGTAAAATGTATATTTTAACTACATAAAAGAAATACACTAACGGTTAGAAATCCTAAAACCTCTGAAGCCATGCTCTTTTCCTCAGATTTCTCTCTTCTGTATTAGCTTCAGTCAGTTTTCAGTGGTCATACTGTTAACCTCATGTTAACCTTGCAAAAAATGGACATTGTGTGAAAAGTGAATTTAGTCAAGTGATGGAGGACTCTGAACAAGCATACAGGCAGTGGAGTGGTAATGCCCTCAAAAGCACATCACAGAAAAAGACAGAACAGAAGAACAAGGGTGAATGAGCCTAATCCAGGGTCTATTCTATATTTGCCTCTGTCAGATAAAATTTCTTGGGGTTCTGCTGAGCGAAAGGAAATTATAGCATCTAGCTAGAGTGGGATAAATGTGTTCATATAAAAATACTTCACAATTTTTTTTTCCGTTTCAGGAGTAGAGGCTTCTGTTTCAAACTGTGCTTTCAGCATGATCTGAATTAATTTAACCATTAGTAAGAGACTTTAAAAATGTTTTTTTTTAGGAAGATAAAAAAGTATGGTTGCTAGGCTAAGTAATCACTGTGCTGTAGTTTTTCCAGATTCCCTTTGTTTGGAAAGCATTGTTTTATGGAAGAAATATTTAATGAGACACTGAGCTAGATAACAGCCAAAAGGATTTGTCTTCCTAAAATTTTCTCTCATTAAAAGATAGGAATAGAATATATCACTTCTAATTAAGAACACTGTGTTTGAAATCTCTTTCCTAACCTAGAGATGGATTTAATTAAAATAGAAAAAATATTCCTATACCATCATTTCATTATGGCAATTTTTTAGTATAAATGCCTTTTTCTAGAGTTTGACTATGCCATTGTACATGACCTTCCACTGCATGCAACCATAACACTATGAAGAAAGAGAGTACATACTGATTCAGAACAGCTTTACCATACAAATTAGAGGGACAATTTGTTTCTTTAATCTAAATTCCTAATATAATGATGTAAATCATCAGTATTGTTTTGATTATTCCAGATACATTTTGCTTGCTTTTTGTGATCTTCTCCACCTATCTTCTTCCAGTAAGTGGTAAAAAATATGATTGATTACTATTTTCAGAAATGCATTTTATTAGAAGGTTAATGCATTTCCAGAATTGAAAGATACATTATGTAAAATCCCAGCAGAGTTGCTTTTAAAATGCCCAGTGAAGATTTATGTGTTAATTTTGCATTAATTCATAACGGTTGTGCTGTTCATTTATGCAAGTGACCTCATCTGTTGCTTAACATAACTGAAACAGGGCTGGTTCTAGGAGTACTGCATTTATTTAAAAAAAAAAAAAAGTTATAGTCTTTCAAGACGGAATTAAATAAAGCCCAGATTTCTACGGTTGCTTTTGAAAAGCAAGAAAGAGGAGAGATTTGAAGCATCAGGATAGGCAAATCTCTTGGAATTTTGCTAATGGGAATCTTCTCATTAGGCCATGACCGTTTCTGGCATTACTTAGACCTCTGAAATTTTAGTGTGTTGTACTATTTTAATAAATAGTTTTATTTTCAATGTTTCTTCTTTTCTTTTCCTGCTTACATGTGTGGTTGGGAACAAGCAGTGCAGAGTTTTTCTTTATTTCTTTTCAGGACACAACAGGTTTTAACACCCCCCTTCTCAGACCTCGTGTGATTGGAGAGTGGGTTGGTCGTGAAGAGAATGATGCAGATCCACTGGCTGCTGAGATGTTACAACCACCGGTACCAAGAAGTAAAAATGAACAGTGGGACAGTGAGGATAGCAGCAGTCCTGGAGGAAGGTGGGATTTTGATTTTGCCTAGAAATCTTATAATTTGTGAAAAAGAGGTTTCTCTTTAATGCCCTGTTTCTAAGAGCGGAACATAGGGCTTTTAAATTCTCATCTATAGTGTGGCAGCATGCAAAATGTATGGGAGTCATTAATATGTTTTCTAATGCTTTTGCCTATGATTAACTTTATGCTCATCTGCAATCCCATTTTATTCCTATGTGTAAAGCTGAGTGTATGTTGATAAGATTGGGACCTTTTGCTTAATAATTTTATGATGTATAGCCTTAATCTGATACATCAAGCCCATCTGTCTTTCAGTGGCTGGTAGTAGCTGTTTATTAATCTTGATATGTTAGTGATAAATCTGATTTTCTCATTTAAAGGAAAGATAGACCAGGGAAACAGTATCTGTGTTATTTTTAACAGGATTTCCTAAATCCATCTTCAGTTCTTAAAATTAGCATCTTGGTGTTAGTACTAAGTCTTTCTCAAAGAGACAATTGTATTCTCTGCAGTAAACACCTTCTGATGATTCACTGCAGTCAATTGTAACTTGGCTGAGGATGGGGGCAGTGTGTTTGTTTTTTATGTGCTTCAGCTACACAGAGGAGGTGATCATTTTTCCAATGAGTACATTTTCCACAATTTAAAGATGCCTGTTTCTTACAGAAAGTGAAATATACACAGCCTGTCTTTAAAAATGATTCATGCTTTTTTTTTTTTTTTTAAGTGTAAAGTTTATGCAAGGCCTCTGTTAATTGCCTGAACACCTCCTGTTTTCCCTCAAAATTGTAGCCTCTCTCTTTGGTTATAACTAGTACAGTAACTGCAACAGATACCTTTTTCTTCTTCTTTTAAGAATGCAGAAAACCTCCGATTTCCCTTTGAAAAGGTCTAAGATGTTCCTTCACTATGTCCTTGATGTGTCTTTTACATTGGAATTCACCTCCCTGTAACAGGGAAACTAGTCTGTCACTTGCTGTCCTCTTACAGGCCGCATTGATTAACTTTCCTCACATATTGGGAATATTCATTGTCCTGGCGCACTTCTTCTTTTAATCAGATTATCGTGGGATAAATTACACGTACTACTATTTCAAAGAAGTAGCAGTGCATAGTAATAATCCCTCAGCCAGACTTTGGACTGGAACCAAGAGAACTCAAGCACTGGGTCTGTTTAGTGCTATTGCTGGGTAAGTAATGGAGTCAGCAGCTGGCATTGCAGCTTGATTGTGGGGGCCTGGTTTTCTGTTTTTCCTTATTCAGCAGTCCAATAAGGAAGATCTGTTCCATGTTGCAGAGTGCAGTGGATATTGTATCCCTTCTCTCAATGGAAAGGAACAGAAGTATACATATCTGATCTCTGAAAGGGTGCACAGAGGTTTGGTGCTGAGTAACAAAGATTCAAAACAGAGTATTTTTCTCTTTGTAGGGGGTGGTACAAGCTGTGAGAAGCCTCACAGCTAGTGATGTAATGAAAGGTTGTGATTAATGGCTTTGAAAGTATTTGAAAAGCTTTGTTGAGTATCATGACAAAATCACCATTGCCTGGTTGTGTGGAGTAAGGAGAACATGTGGTGCTTGATGTCAGGAAGGAATCATGGGAAGCTGTTATCTCTAGTTTTAGCTGCAGTGAGTGCTGAAGAGCTTTTGAAAAATATGTGTCATTAAGTGGGAATACTGATTTTCAGTAAAAATGAATAACTATTAAATTACATGCAGCATATGGATTTACATTTGGATGACCCAGTTTATGTCTGGGATAATTCTTTGCTTCATTAGCATTACATCAGATTTTATAAGGCATGTAAAAAAACCATGTTTGCAGTCTTAAAAAATACATGTAAAATTGCAGAACTTCAAGATAGTGATGATACCAAAACTGATGCAACCTTTGTATGGAAGTTCAAAAGACTCTCATTGACCAAGATTAATCTGAATGCTAATAACAGTTCACTAATAACAGGCAATTTCTTCAAGGTATGATGCAGTGTTGCTGGGAATTAAAGTACTATTAGCAGAATTTGGAATTGGCTATACTCCAAATATATGAGACAAGTAACAGGTAATAATAATTTAGTTTTAATGTAGCATACACATAGCACATCTAAAAGTAATGGGGGTAGTATTGTTTTTATAAGACTAAATGAAACTCTAAAAAGAGCCAAGTTGTTATCACTTACAAAGTGTTTTTGGCTACCTCATCTATATTTCATTAATCTATTTCATAGCCAATAGAGCAAAATATTTCAGTTACATTTTTACCTGGCAACTAAAAGAGGGAGCAATTCAAAATTCATATTAAATGTTTCTGATTATGTGTTGTAAAATCTGATTTATCAACATTATAAAACACTTTTAATAAAAAGTGATAGTTTATTGGTCACTTGTTATCATGATTTATGTGATGCCAGCAAGCTCTCAAAACGAATCCTAATTAAGCTACAGAGTAAGAGTAGAGCAGCAGAGCAAGCGTGTCACATCACTGGTAGGGTAATTGCCATCAGTGCCTTAAGCCATGGACCTTCTCTGAATATTGTTCTCACAGAGCGTAGCATACAAGTTTTTTTTCTGTTTAGAGTCTGTTGGGTCTTTAAAAAACTCATTGCATTCTATAGGGGACTAAATAGAATGGCATATTTCTGTGGACCACTGCTCTTTTGGTTACCTGTTCCCTTTTTCAATATAGTTCTTTTCAGCATAAGGCAGAGCATAGCAAATATTCGTAGTACATGAAATTTGTAAATCTATGAGTTGTCTGCTTTTTCTGTCATTGCAACCACGAACCTCAGTTTTTCCTCCACTCAGTAGTGGACAGTGGGAAAGAACCACTGTTGCCTCCTTAAGAACATACATTCCTGTAGTCATGAGCAATGGAAGTTGACATGTTGTGTATCTGAAAATCAGGCCAACTTAAAAACAAGTGGAGTTAAATTTGAGCAACAATTTTCAGATGTTTGCAACAGATCCATGTTCCTGCAACATGGTTTAAGACAGTCTGAGGCATTTCAGACACCCTCTTGAGGGTCATGAAATTTCTCTCCCATTGTCTTTACCTTGAGAATGTAACGAATCAGAAGAATTGCCAGCTGTAGCAAGTCCTGCCTTAGACCCTTCTGCTAACTTCTGTCCGTTTCCAGTTGTCTGTTACTTAGGTTGGGGACACAAGTCAGTAATCAATCATGAGGATTGTTATAACTCTATGCAGTGCTTAATTCTGAACGGTTAGGATACTAAAACCACACACAGCAGTTTTTAGTTCCCAGTTACTATTGTTAAGGAACAATAGCAATTAGTAGTTGACATCCTTTTGTTCTGTATATGTAACATATTTGGACCTGATTAAATGCTCATAAAGTCAATAGGAGATTTCCCATTGTTGTTCTATCAAAATTTTAGATAGGAATAGAAAGCATGAACTGACATATAACATCTAATGATCAGGAATGAGTGATAACCAGCTGATTGTTTGTGGTCTGATGGTATTAATCATCAGATCTTGAAGACGTCACGGACAACAGTAATTTGACAGAAGTCTGACAAATTTTGAAGAGAGTCCTAGTAAGAGAAAGTTGTGCTTTCCTCCCTCACAGCTTAAAAATGGAGCCAAAGACCAAAGGACTAAAACAGCAACAGCAGCAACATAAGAAACTGCTGGCTGCCATGCTTTCTCAGGACTCCTTTGATTCTGCCCAAAGCACAGCTCCATCTGTAACCGAAGAAGATATTGACAATGAAGATGATGCAATGGAACTGTTGGGTAACTGCAAAAATTATATGCATTTTCTAATACTTTTTATTATAGATTAATCTAAAAAATATAATAACCAATGAAACAGATTAGTTTGAATCTGCTTCTTCTTTTTGAGGCACAAGTTTCTAGCAGCTGTGTAAAAGTTAATAGGGTTTAATTTATAAGTTTCAGGAGTGAATATAATGAAGACTACTATATATTGTGAAGAAACTGTCAGCTGCATCAAACTCCCTTGAAAAATTGAACATTTCAGGCATTTAAAATAATTAATTTGAGACTTCTTAGCTACGAATAGGTTAGGCAATGTAAATTTGTAACCTCTACAGGGTTTTTAATTGCAATTTTCTAACAGACTGGAATATATGCTACATTGTACTCTAGAAGGCTCTGTGCTCACTGTTTTCTCCTTTTCCTGGAATAACTACTTAATATCACACAAGTGGAAGGAGGGGAGTTGTTGAAGAAAGTTAATTAATACTCTCTTTTTTGCCATTTTTAAAAACTCCAAAGTAAGATGCTTGAAAAGTAGTCATTGATTTCATTTTTTATGGGTTTTGCTATATAGCAAAATGTAGGATCAAAGCACATGAAATATGCAATCTCGAAGGATAGCTCAACATTCTTGTATTTAGGAGTTCTGTCACAAATTATTTGTTCATAAAGAATTTGAGTTCCAGATTGGATCTTACTCTAAAATTGAAAAACACCTGGTGCTCTATTCTGATTCCATAGTTTCAATGTAGTTATATTTCTGTTGCTTCATTATTGCAGTTTTCATATAAACACAGAATCACAGAGTCATAGTATAGCTGAGGTTAGGAGGGAGTGCTGGAGATCATCTAGTCCAACCCCCCTGTTCAAAGCAGAATCAACTAGAGCAGGCTACTCAGTTGGCTTTTGCATATCTCCAAAGAGGGGTACTCCACAGCCTCTCTGGGCAGCCTGCTTCAGTGCTTGAACACCCTCGCCGTAAACAAGTTTTTTTTTATGTTTAAATAATCATGAATTAATGTATACTTTTTTCAGTAATTTCAAGTTTGATTCATGCAATTGTATTTACAAGAAAGAAGGTATAATGGGCTGGATCACTTCAGTGCCACACTATTTATGACTGCAGGCTTGCTACTCTGTGGAATGAGTTGGTATTTCCAGAATTAATCCATGGATTCCAGTTAAGGCCATAACTGTTTTTGTCTGTAGCAGTGTTATCTCCTTATTTCCTCCTGCAGTTTATAAATCTTTTCAACTTCATCAGTGTGATATATAAAGAAAGCTGAATGGGTATCTTGAGCTGGCATAACTCACAGGACTCCTCTAAAGTAGGATTCTGTGGCATCCAAACAGTACAGTAGGTAAGTCTGATGTTATTGGCATCATTATGTGTGATGTATGGAATAGACGCTTTTCTTAACTTATGTGGGGATAGTAAGGAAAAGGTACCCAGACAGGTTTGCTTCTCCTATGTCTTTATCTTTCCCTTTGGACACTTGAATACCTCAAGATATCAGGAACTAGAAAGGCAATATAAAGAAAATGTTATTTTCTAGTGTCTTGAGCTTCGGCCAGAATATTGTCTGTATACAAATGAGTATTTTTTTGTAAGAACACAGCTATAAAAATCCATCCTGGGGTTTAGCCAGGTTTTGTGCCATGCAAAACCTAGAACATTTTTCTATCCTACATTTAAACAAAACCAGCAGAGTTTATACAAAATTGACTTAACTATGAAAGGTCACAAACAGGACCTCTGGCCTAGGACAGAGTTTTATGTAAGCAGTTCTGAGATTCTGAAGCAAATCATGACATATTCCTTGAGTAACCATGGTTAGAATGATTATAATATAGCCATGTTATAGTAACTACCACTGGTAGAAGGTTCACTATATACATCTTGGTTTTGGAATTGCTGTGCTTCTGAAACATTGGCTTTTATTTTAAATCTCATTTTGTATTTTGCTGACCGTACATGTTTTAGATTCAATAAAATTGTAAGAATTACATTGCTGCAGAACTTCTCAAAACTTGAGGCTATGACATGACGTGAAAAGCATTTTATTTTCTTTTGAAGGTAACATAGAGAACTTAAATTTCTATCAGCAAACACAGATATCTTTACTTGCTATATTTTCCAGATCAGTGACTCTATGATATTGGGATTGAATTTTTATATTATGTACTGCATTAATCCATTAACTGCCTTGATGCTTTTTACACATGTTATATAACTACTTTCCAGTCATGACTTTCTGTCACCAGCAGAACAATTTTCTGGCCCACGGCCTGTTCTGTTGGGGTTTAGAGAGAATGAAGTGAGCTATGGAAGTGAGCTGTGTGAATTGCTCGTCATGGCCCCCTTTTGCTGACTCTTCTTTTTGGGGAGCTATTGAGAAACAGGCAGCATTACTTCTGAGCATCTGCTGTGTAGTGTATGCACAGAAGCTGATGTTATGGGGGCACAGCAGGCCTCCTGTGAGTGCAGAGGTTGGCTGTACTATCTGATGCAAAACCCTCAGTGGCCGGTGTAATGCACAAGTGCAAATGATTGTTATAGAGCCCAGTAAGAAAGGCACTCAGACTTTGTAAGGTATTGATTTAAATATCTTTTATTGGAGATAAATTCTGTGATTGCTCTTTTTCCTTTCCATTACGTCCCAAAGTGTGGAAAATGTTACATAATTTGGGTTTTAGAGCTTTGTGCTCCTTAATGGGTATTAGTGAAGGACTAGAAGGACTACATTATGTGAACCAGGCTTGTCGTAGGAACAGTCATAATGTTACTGCTGTGTGAATGATGAGGTAATATGGCTAGCATGAATGAGATATCTTAAGATTTACCTTTGTGAAATGTATTTGACTGTCTAACTGATGAGTATCTGATGTTTAGTGGCAACTAATGAACTTTTTCTTCTCTGGTCTGGTAAGGAAGATGTAATTATTCATCCCAAGTTGAATAGAATTACTTGATGCTAGGGAAAACATCAATAAATGGAGTTTACTGTTATCACAGTTTTTAAAAGGTCTGTTCTTCAATGTGTATCTGCAATTTCTGATCATCTAAATTATCAGGCACTTTGAGACTCCTGAAAGATCTGGGGTTTGGATAGACAACTAACAGTTGAAAGCAAAACCACCCTCTCTGGCAACTCCAGGGACATTGTTAAATAAAGGCACCTCTTCTCCTTCTTAGATAGGTTGACCAATGTATGATTAGGTCTGTTGCCATCATTCACCACTTTCTTATGCTGCCTTTCACCTAGAACGGATTCTGTTGTCCCCAGTGGTCTTTTGGTCCATAGTTGTGGACTCCAGAATGTCTTTCAGCCTTGGTCAATATCTTGTGTTCTTTGCTTCTTAACTAGCCTTTGTTGTGCACATAGGCCTTAGCATAGCACTGGGAAGTGACCATAGTTGTCAGAGAGGGTACAATTTGTCTTTTGAAATGAAAGTATCCAGCTGGGATTCTTATGCTATTGCAGAGTTGTGAAGATTGTAAAAGCTGTAAAGCTCAATAAAGAGCATTATGGTTACAATTCAGAGGTCTACTGGACTTCTGTGGACTTATGTAAAGAAACATTTTTTTCTTCAGGCAGCTATATTTGTAGTAATTTTTCCTGTCTCTCACTCTTCCCCCTTTAAAATGTATATTCAGTTATTTCTTTAGTCTTTTTTATCATTTTTTTACAGCAGCAGACTGTGTAATGTGACCCATGGAGACACACCCTAAGCTAACCTGAATCCCCACTGACGTCAGTGAGGGTCTATATGGTTGATTATGTGGAGTTTACCTGTAGTGATCCATACACAGAATTTGATCTTGAAAATGCATTATAAATATTGAAGTCTAGTGGAAGGGGTATGGGAAAGACAGTGGCAAAGAAACAACCAAGATTAATGGGTAATTACGGATAATTTATATCTTTATCTTGTTCAGACTGCAGTGATTAGCTTGCTGTACCTCTAGTCCTGAAGTGTTCTTAGATCTTTAGCTTTGTTGCTTTTAGTGAAATATATGAATTGGTATGCTGTGCCTCAAGCAATTAATAAAATAAATGGTGTTCAGTAGTAAGTTGTACTCTGAAAAAAAATGCCAGGATAGGTAAATCAGTTGGAATAATTCATCTTGCAAAACAGCTAAGGTGAGAAGCAACCTCAAAAGGTAGTTTTTGACTGTGTATGGTATTTCACTGAGATCTTAACTATGACATAATTGCTGATGTAGTCAGCAGCATTTATTACCAGATTCCTTCATCTGCAGGACTGTTGTCTAGAGAGAAGCTGTAAACTTGAAATCTAGTAATTTTAAAACAGTGTTTTCAGGATTATACTTGTCACTGAACAGCTGTGTAAAAATTTAACAAATACCATATTATTCAGTACTTTTCTCTTTCTGCCAATATACAAAATTGCTGAAGCAATAGAGACCTGCAGATTTGTTTAATGTCATTCATTGAGTTCACTGATTTTAGTTTATCTTGTGGTTGTATGCTAAAAGATAGCAATATCAGTGGGAATCTTTTGTTGATCCGAGTTTGAACAAAACTTTAACTGGTTATTCAAAGAACAGGATTTGATGCTTAATGTCTTAAAATAGCAGAATCCTAGTCTTGAATTTTACTCTGGCAGGCAAATTACTTCAGATATTTGATATTTAAATAAAATTTTAGGCTCACAATAACTTTTAGTAAGCTTATAAATTTTATAATTTGGTGAAGAGGGTATTTGTAAGGTTTAGAAGAAATTATAAAGTGACTTAGTAGTTTACTGCAACACTGCCATTTGCTTGCTTAGTTATTTCTGGTTTGATAAGCATAAAATGGGTTGATACTGAAGTTGATTGTGCTTAATATTACTAAAGGGAAAAAGGGAAAATGGAGAGAGAAAATCAATGATAGAGATACTAGATTCTCTTCAGCTGAAATGAGTTACATATGAGATAATAAAAATCTTCAATGCAATGATTCATTTTCAAGAAATAGATGTGTACTCAATATCATGATGTACAGCAGCCTAAAATGTGTGCCATTTATTTACAGTTTTACACAAGGAACCAAGTCTAACCAAGTTATTAACCTTATTTTAGGCTACACCTAGGAAACAGAGCAGGGACACTGGGTACCATTCCTCACAATCCGAGTCCCCTGTTTGTCCAGATTAGAGACCTAAATGGCTGTACTAACTTGGACTTTTTATGGCCTGTACGCCTGGGATTCCTTCTCATGGAAAGCAGGGGGACACAGCAACATGGTTTGTATCAGGTCTCATAGGATCAGCTGGTTGCTGCTATGTGCTTGGAAGTGTTCACAATTTTTATGTTTGATGGCTATGGAGATGCAGAGGTCCCTTGAGAAGCTGTAGCAAGAAGCTTCCTCCCTGCCCTGCAACATCTTTTATGAAAAGGAGAGGAAGGTGATTCTCACAGCCAACTCTCTCCATTTTTCAGTCGTCTTCCCTCTGCCAACTTCCAGATGTGCCAAGTGCATCAGATGACAGGAGAATAGTACAGAGCCATGGTTGAGTTAGGTGGCATATTTTACGTAACATTTTAAGCTGTGAGGTATAAGGAAGTACTTTTTCATGAGTACAACATAGTTCTGTGGAATGTGTTGCCACAGTTGTGGAGGCTACAGGTGTAAATATACAAGAGTAGATAAATTCATGGAAGATAGATCAATAAATTTTACTAAACATGTTGATTCTGGAGCATTCTCTATCTCAATCCCAAATTTGGAAATTTCAGGTAACTGAGAGGATCTTTACTTATGCTCCTATTTCCATATGCTGCTGACCATTCAGTTAGGATACTATGCTAGGTGTTCCTCAGCTCTGATCCAATACGAGTACTTATATACCTTGGTGCCTCCATCATTTGAAGAGACATAACCTGAACCTGTATGTTTGAGGACTGCATCATGTATAATGCTGATCCTTTCTTGAAATTATGGTCCCTAAATTCTTGTCTTCTCATGACATCAAAATCTTCATCAAAGGCACTACCTCATACTTTCCCACCATATCCTGTCAAATATGTTTAAACACACTTTGTAACATTTGTCCACCTGCTATTCTTTTAGTGTCTAGAGGTGAAAGCCATCTGTGGAAATTTGTAAATCTGGCAGCAAATATAATTGCAGTCTTTGCAAAAAGGTATCATTTTTCTTTCCACATTACATTATTGTCATCTAGAAATTACATGAAATGTACTGACCTTTTTAAAAATCCACAAAAAGTTGTGATAATTTTGAACTTTAGATATCTCTTTGTTCTCATCTACTTTTCAGGTCTGTGGTGATATTCTAACTGCTAGATTATATGCATCTTGCTTGGCCAATTATCCTTCAGAAGGAATCTTTATTCTCAAGTGTGGTAGATGTTTGTGTTATTTGGAACAGATTTCTTTAAAATTGTTTGAGATCTTGAGAAAAGGGACTATTGAAAATAGAATAGTGTGCAAATTAATATGAGATGGATGTTATTTCTTCTTTATGTCAAGCACCTTTTGTGACACTAATTAAGCTCTGTTTAAGAAGTCCCAGTTACACACAGCTGGGAGTGTAAGATAAATTTCATTGAATCTTGGAAGCTGAATTTGACACTAATGAGTCTTAAAAGTAAATAAAGAAAAAAGAAGTTTGTTCCTCTAGTGCTTCTGTGGACTATTATATGACCAAATCTTTTGGCTTATTTTCTGTAGTAGTTAGCTAGAGTGTTGGATCAACTAATTTTTATTTAAGTAGATCTTTTCAACATTCTGGCATTTTCTACCTACTGTCTTTTTGATGCCACTATCCTTCATAAAAACTGCTTTCCTTTAATTTCATGGTGTAGGTAATCTGTGACTCCTTCCACACAGTAGACTTCTCTCCACTGTGGAAAATGCTTGATTAATCATTTATTTTCACTCCAAAACAGAAAAAACAAAACAAAAAAAGAGGACAACTCTGCTCAGCTCCTAATACAAGACAACAAAGAATGCCTTGTTTCAGGTTAGGCAATGGTACTTTTCTGCCTTTGTAAGGGGGAACCTTTTTCTGATTCTCTCTGCATAATTTCTGAGGAGTACTCACCTGAGATGCAAGTATCTGACTAGCCCTCAGTGTTTCTTCTTAGCTGGAGGACTATTTAAATCTTTCATCTGGAAATAAACTGCTTGAAGTTTTGAGAAGAGAAATGAGAAAGACCCGTTCACAGAAAAACAGTAATTTGCTGCAAGTGGATTGGGGGCACTGAATTAAGATGTGGAGGACACCCCAGGTTTAGAAACTTCCTCTGCTTTTCCAAGAAATGGCTGAAGAGTTTTGATAAATATTCATTATTTTTACAGAATGGGACAGCTGCGATAGGAATAGATATAATAAGGGGTCATGTGTGAGAAGGGCAAGGTAATTTAGATTGTGCAGGGATGCTCCAGCTAGCTCTGATCAAGCTAGCTTGTATTTTTCAGGCACAGTGTAGCTGATTAGCAAATTTAAATAGTTTATGAAGAATGATGCACCAACTTGTTCAGTTCCTGAACAATCTTATTCTCTCTTTGGAGTGTGCAGGGGAAGGAAACACAAAGGAAGGAATTAGTTACAACTGTCAGGCTAGTCCCTCAGTAAAGAAATGACAGGATTTTTTTGCTTGGAGATTTAGAACGCAGCAATGGAACTGAGCGAGGTCTGGTGAGGCTTTCTCATTACTCATTGTACACAAGTGTGGAATCACTATGTGTGTGTGGTGGGAGAATAGGATTGGTGCAGAGATGTCAGTACAGTTTAAGGAGGTGGCAGCAGAACAAGAGGTAGTATGATTACCTAATTTCAGGCATCATAAGCTGGTTTTTGACCTGCTTGAGTGAATTCCTTGGGTTTGGGATTGCTCATCAGAGTAGTGGAGAGGGAGAAGGCTATTCAAAGGGACATTTGTGAATTTAATATTCATACTGGGAGATAAAGATATGAAGGCAAAAGTTATATCCAAAGACTGCAGAGCTTGAAATTATTTTTCATGTTACTATGTGGCTGACTAGTGTCATGTTTTTCTGAATTAGTAAGGTGTCTTTTCCTCTAAGTAAGTTGTTCTTTATTTTTTATGCAGACGTGTTGCTCACAGGAAGATAAATACTGCCAGTAAGGACAGTCAAGGAGGTGTAAATTTACCAGAATTTTGGTGGGTGGCAATGGAGAATGTATGTTTATTGCAAGAGAAGCTCCTAGGTATTAGACCCTAACTCATGATGCTGGTTATAGTATCTGACAGAATATGGTATATATAGCAATGCAAAATAGGAACTGAAACAAAATAGACTAGAACAAAACTATGAATGAAATGCTTCAAAATGTGTTTTACGAGAAATTCTGCCTTTCTAAACTGGAATTTGTTGGTAGGAATGTGTTGGATATTTCTGTACAAAAACTGATTCCATTATCATCCACTGCACAACACCACAGCACCTTTCCAAAACATCCAGATTATGGCTTTCTGATGCATTAATTACTTGCCTAACCCTTTCCAATGACTGAAATTGTAATTTAATACTAGTCACAGAAAATAATTTTTGACTGACACTTAACACGTGCAGAGCTTCTAGGTTCTGGTATGGATAATGAAAAGTGTGTCAAATTTCTAAAGTAAAACATTTAGTGAAACTAAAGCACTCTCAACCCAAGGAAGTAATAGTGGAAGTCCAGTATTTCATAAACACCGTAGTTACATAATTATTATGATTAAATATTTGTTATGTATTGTTTCCCAGGAGTTTGCACTATATTTTCATAATTTTTCTATTTTATTTGGTTCTGATAGTTGAGTCTGGCACTTTAAATCTCTTTGAGTCATAGGTTATTTGTGTTCTATTCCTAATTAACATGTTATAATGAGTTTTAATGACCGCTATGTTTGTGTTGTACAGTGATATTGGTGACTTCTATTAGAGTTAAATTTGAACTTCTATTAAGCCTGTTTTCCCCTCCAACACTGATGATGTATGTCATGGAGAACGATCACCAAAATGTACATTCTTGTTGCATTCATAATCTTGTAAACTTATCTTTACATCACATAGTGAAATTGTATGGGCACTTTTTTAGACTTCAGTGTACTTCCTTCTCATATGGAGGACTGTGGCCCTCAGCAGTGTTTTGAGAGAAACTTGTAACTTTCCTGTATTAGACTAAATGCTGAAGCTACTTGTTCCTCTCTCTCCTTTCAGACAAGAAATCAAATGTTTCTTTCTCTAGGAGCCTTGCAGCTAATGTGATGAGTGCCAGTAGTGTCCAAGAGAGGTTTATAATGAGAAAATTTGCGTCATTAAAGAAAGGAGAAATAGCGTAGAGAAGGTAAATTCGAAGTTGTTATATGTTAATATTGCTAAATACTACTTATGTGAGAACTTCATTTAAGTTTACCACATATGAATAGCTTCTGGAAGGGAAGAATGGTATTTTTATACATCATATCCTCAAATTGCCAGCTTACCAAATTTCACGGAACCATGACCTAGTCTCAAAGCCTGAGTCAGCTTTTAGGTGACTAGCCACGAAAAGGCTGGTTCTTGTTGAGCCTATAACTTAAAAAGACCTGGCAAATCTAAGCATGTGTGTGACTAAAGTTCATATCTGGACTTAAAATAGTGTAAGGCACAATCAGGGCAGAAGACTCTGTGGCAGCAGCAGTGTTCACTTTTCCATTTTTTGCTTTAACTATTTTCTGTGCCTTTTCTCTCTATCTCTCAGTAGATCAGCTAAATTTGTTTCTATTTCAGGTGGAGTATTTAATGGAGTTGAGCCCAAGTGTGATGGTGCTAGAATGGGGCCTTCAGCTAGGATTTTATGCATTCCATCACAGTCATGAAAAACTGGGTATCTAATACATTGCTGTCCTCTCACTCTCCTTCACACAACCTGCTGCCATTTGATGTGAAATGTAGCATTTACTCTCTAGGTACTAGGTGAAACTTTGGGAACTTCATGAGCAGAAGTCAAGTGTGTTTCTTCTTGAAATGCAAAGTATCTCTTTTAGTGTTTGAAGTTAAGCAATGTCTTTTCTGTATTTATGGTTTATGTGCTGTGTGTTAAGGTAGTGTCTGTCTGCCTGAAAAACACTCATGAGTTCATCTTTGCATCAGTTATTTCTGTTTTGCTGACAGGATGGGAAAATGATGCACAGCTAAATTACAGTTTGTTCCCTGAAGGCTGATTCCCTATCTCTCTTCCTTAAGCAAAGGGGCCGTGAATATTTTTCGTTTCTCTCTGGGCAGAAAAGGAGTTGCTTCTTGCTCGTTGCAGCTCTCTGTACAGTTTGATTCCAGGATTTCCCACTTCATCCACCCCAAATGCTTTTAGTTAAAGGCAAGGTGATCTAAAAGTCATGTGGATATTATTTCATTAGTCCCTTCCATATTTTTTTCATTGTTTAAAGAGAACGCTTTGTGCCATTCAGATTAACTTGGCCTCTATTTGCCGGGTGGTTTTTTGTCATTTAGGGTGATAACACAGGACACAATGTTACATCTCCCAAGGTAGCAAATAGGTAGCAAATCATATAACTTGGTAATATAATAACCATAAAAAACAAAAAATACCAGAAAGCAGTGTGCTATAAATACTAATAGATTGCCAGGGAGAAAAAACAACCCAAATATCCATACAACTGGTTACTAAAAGCCAACCCTTAATTTGGGTTTGTAAGATTAGCATGCACAAAGACTGTCATCGAGTTATCTGGTGTTCTAACTTCCATTCATCTGCACAGACAAATCTGTTCTGGAGCATACAAACCTCGAAGAACAAATGCAGAGTGTGAATGACTTTGAAAATTATGTCTTATCAATCTACAATTCTCAATAAGAATGCTGTTTATTAAAGGATATATGTGGATTTTCATTTTAAACATTTTCAGTCTTCATGTAGCTGTTGGCAAATTAACATGTGAATGTGTAGTATTTTTTTCATCTATGCTGGTATTAATGAACCCAGTTCCTGCGGTATGAAGAGGCCCCAAACATTAAAATTGAAGATACCTCTCTGATAGACTGCAGTGCCCATACCTTCTTAGCAACCAGACTGAATATAGGAATGAACCCTGTTGCTGGAAAGTTGCAATGGCAGCCTGCTGATAGCTACAGAAGATAAGGCTAGTATTCTTCACTGTAGCATCTCCTAGAAGAGTACAGCTCTATGAGGGAAGGATTTTAAAGACACCCTAGAATTTCTTTAGGGTTTAAATTGACCTTCTTTCCAGATAAAAAGAACCAGTGCTCATATGGCAACAGATATCTCATGTGGCAAATTCAGCCAGTAATATACAACTAGTATATATGGGCAAAGATATGAAAGGCTCTACATGAATACATTCCACAAAGTACCTGAAATAACCTTAGTATTGATTTCCCTCATTAAAATTAGCATACTTCCATGGTAGGTTCCTGTATATTGGGCATTCTGTAGATAATTTTAGTACATTAGCTCTGCCACCATTTATGTGCTCTAACATTGCATATAGTTGTCTCAGCTTGTTTGGATGCAAAAGCAAAGCCAATGAAACTGAAAAAAAAAATAGTGTGCAGGATAGTTCAAGCTTTCTGGTTGCTTTTTCATGTCAGAGCCTCTACATCTTTCTCTGACCATCACTTATGTGATTTTTAGAGAATTTTATTTGCTGCCACAAGTTTGCGTAATTAATTAAGGAAGATATTAGTGAAGATACTTTTTATTCTTTTTTCCTGAGCCAATAAGATCAAATTATGAAAGATTCCACTAAGTATTTTTATTCGGGAAGCATTTAACATGTTATAAAAGCATTGAGTTGCAGTATCTATTCAGTGAATTGAAGTGATTAATAACTAGTATTTTTAGGTAAAATATACATACAGTGAAACTACTTTTGAATCTTTAGGTATAATTAGTACATTGTACTGGTTTGGCCAAGATATCATGACTATCACTTTTTTAATTACATAGTTTAGAAGATAAGTATGGAGACTGTGCAAAATGCATAATGTGATTATAAAGCAATGAATGTAATCTTTTAAACTACATCCATCTTATAATGATACTAGTGTTGAGCACAACAGAGAGATTATTTCAGGTAATTACTATTCTGTTGATCTGAGTATTGTGGATTTTAAGGGTTGCTCAAGATTTTATTCATTGGAGGCTAATTCCACGTCCTTCAGGAGACTAAGGAATCCTTGACTCCAGCAAAGCAGCTATAAGAGCGGGATAGATTGCAGGAAGAAGGGAGGAATTTTCTCATACAAGTTTAGATCAATCTTAAAATATGTGGGAAAACTGGTGAATATTTAATTAAGTCAAAAAGTTACAGAACTAGAAGATTTACTGGCTCAGAGAATGTTCTGCTTAAAAAAGCATGTTATGCATGTATTGTGATCTTTTCAGTTAATTCTAGCAAATGATCAGTAGAAACTGAAAATAAGCGTATAGCGTGTCTTTATGAGGAAAATAGGGTTCTTTAGTGGAAAGAGTATAAAAGTGAGAATCTGTGAAACTGGTTCTTGCTCCATGACTTCAGTTCGGCCATATTTGGCCTTTGTCATTCAGTTCTGAAAAGCAGCGATAATGCTATCTTTACAAAATGCTTTGAGATCTTCAGATGTGGAGTGCTGGTTGTGTTAAGCAGTCAGTGTTTTGACTTAAATGAAAAAAAAAACAAAAACCCTTCTGTTCTTTAAGTATGTACAGACATCTGTCCTGGCAAATACTGATTTTGGTGGTCTTGAGAGCACTCATTACTCATAGTTAAAGAACAGATCTTTCTTTTGGGAGGAGGTGATGCTAAAGAGACATTAATAAAATGTATGGCAATACGTATTTCTTGTAATCTAAGTCATAGGATTCATGATGTTCCATATCTTTTCAATCAAGTGCTCTGTATTTTCCTCATTCCTCTTGCTTTTGATACTGTCCTTTTTAATAATTGCAAAGAATGGACCAAATTAACTGCTAGCATATTAGACAGAACTCCATTAAAGTTTATAGAGTTGTGCCCACTTGGTGGTGGTAGTTCCAAGAAGAAGGGAGAACTCCATCGGCAACTTAGATGAGCAAGCACACGTGCACATATCTACGTGAATGTATGATTGCTTCAAAATCACAGGATACACAGGGAATGTATGAATCACAGAGAAAACATAGGCAGTGAAAAAAGACTTATTCTCCTATTTCTTTGACAATGCCAAAGCAAATGTCCCCTTTCTAAATTACTGAATAAGATTACTTTAAGGTTACAAAGCAACCAAAAGTTGAAAAATAACAAGCTACTGTGCTGTTAGAAGAGACTTGAAAAAAATAAGAAATCTTACAAGTTTCAGATATTTTCATATCTTTACTTTGGAAATCGGGTTGAAATTTGTGTGTCGCATTGGGCAATGCTGATGTTATTAACCCCAGAAGACTGATCACTTCAGGTGTTAAAATGGAATTAATTATTTGGTTTTAGATGCACAGATTTGCAATATGGATTTACAAATATGAGAAAGAATCTGAGAATTATATGGATAATTTTATTGAGAGGAAGCAATTGGATCATAAGATCTCTGCTAGAACTGTAAAATTCATTTCTCTGCCATTCTTTTAGTATGATTCCTAGCGCAATGAAGTTGAAGCTGACAGGCACTATAACAGCCCAGGGGAAGAGCATTGAAGCTTTACTCAAAAAATGTGTCTGCAAAAGCATGGATATTTCAGAATAACAACTGTTCCTAATAAAATCCACAATGAACTGGTATTTAAAACATTTGGTATCTCATATGAGCTTATTATTGTCTACTAAGGCTAAAATAATGAAATCAGAGAAAGTATCCATGATCTAGAAAAGAAATGATAGTGCAGTTAAAAGAATGAATAGAAAAATAAGGTCTCACCTTGCTTCTTGCTCTAGGCTATGGAAGAATGAAACATGGGAAAACCCATGAACAGAAAGGTGGGTCAAATGAGAAGTTCAGCTTTCTTGAAGTTCCACCTACTGCAGCAGATTTGTCTCCTCTGATATCATGTGGCAGTTCTGAGATAAGGTGATAGTACAGGATCAGAGATGTTGCCTTTTTCATGGGGAAATTCACCCTGTGGTGTTTTCAGCTGGTGTTTTCTGTAGCCCTTCTGAAAAAAGTTAATCCCATGGTCTATTGTAGGGGTGTAACTTGTGGTAGCAAAGATACTGTGGAAGTTATGCCAGAGGAGGTTTAGCAGCTACGAGTGGAAGACAACCCTTCAAGAGGGTCCAGCATTCATACAGTAGGGGTCCTACCTGTGCGGTGAGGCTGAGGGAACTGAGTTTGTTTAGCCTGGAGAAGAGAAGGTTTTGGGGAGACATAATAGCAGCTTTCCAGTACCTATAACCTGAAAGGAGGTTTCTGAGAAGATTGAGCCAAGCTCTTTACTGAGCTGCACAGCAGGAGAGTGAGAGACAGCATAAATTGAAAGAGGGAAGGTTCTGGCTACATATAAAGAAAAAAAATCACTATGAGGGTAATTAACTGCTGGAACTACTTGCCAGGGAGGTTGTGAAGTTACTATGTGAAAAACCTGGAGGTTTTCAAAACTCAACTGGAAAAAGCCCTGAGCAACCTGGTTTGAATTCAGTGTTGACCCTATTTTGAGCAGGAAATCAAGCTAGAGACCTCCTCAGGTCTCTTCCAGTCTGAATGATGGTATGAATTGGTAACCTAGGGAGGACCATGGTCCCTTGAGAAGTAATTTTACTGTACTCCGCTTGTAAAATACACCAAAAATGAAGCCATTAGAAAGTAAATATTGGTCTATATCTGATTAGAGGATGTACTGTGGAGATGGTGGTGCAAATAAACGTTTTGCCAAACAGAACATACGGGCTAAGACAAATGTATTAGAACTGGAGTTCAGGAGGATGGAAAAGTGAAACAGGTAACAAAATAGGAAACTTTCTGTGTGATTGCAACATGTGTACAAGGGTTTAAAATATTAGATGGTTTGAATAAACTCTAAAAGAAGAATATCTGTCATTCAATCATTCTATTTTATTAGAATATGTTTGCTTCTTCTATTCCCTCATTCTTTCCATAATCAATAATATTTAATATCCTATGCCAGTCTTAAATCTGATAACAGTGCTACAGGTGCAAGTTATGTTTTTACCTAAATGACAGCTGATTACAAGTTCAGTCATCCAGAATGGAGATACATTTACTGATGAGAATTGTTCTGGCTCTTTTAGCTTCCCTCTGGTACTGCCAAAATGCTGTCGCGCCTCATGATTATCTCTGTAATGTGAGGCCAAAAGCAGCTGCAAGCTAGTTCAGAACCAAAATGTTGATTTGTGCTAAAAAGAGAAAGAAAAGCAGATGAAGAAAAGAAGGGAAAAAAAAAAAGACGAAGAATAGTATCAAGATCAAGTAAGCAGAAAAACATACTTTTATAATGCTGCATTTTAGAAGTTGATATGCTGAATACTAAAACTATGCAGATGAAAGTTAACATAAAACTATCTAGACAAGTAATTACAGACCATTACAGTTGTTACCCTCCTCTGAGTCCTTAATACGGACTGAAATGTCTGAAATGTGGTCAGATTAATATTGTTTAAGAGATGAAAGAACCGAAAGACAGGAAAAACTGGTGGATAGGTAATATTTTCTTTTAAACCCATGATGAACAAGCTACATCAACAGGGAGAGGAATGAGATCTTTTTCCATTTCTAGATTCTGTGGACCAAATCTTAAATGTTTGTTTTGTTTTGTGCTGATCTCTTACAAAGACACTTCCCATTAATTTTAAACAGTGCAGTGACTTCAATGGGAGGTTGTTTAAGGGTTTGTCTTTGGATGTAAAGTTATCTCATAACTTGAGCATCACCTCTAGTACAAGTGTTTGGGCATACGCAAACTCCATTGCTCAGAAAGTCATGGTTTTCTCTGAAGATGGTTGATATATGCTAAATTTTCTGTCATACTCTTTGGTACTGTCTCAGGCTAATGTCATTTACTCCTCTGACACCCTGGCACAGTTTCCTTGTTCCAGAAGTGAGTTTCCTGTAATATGCTGGAAATAGTACATAGAACAGCTTGGCTTACTGCCTCACTAAGAACCTTGCGATGTGACTTCAGACATCTTTCTGTCCACAGAAGAATGCAATTACAGAATGAAGTAATGTGTTCCTAAGCAGGAATAACTGCTTTTGGCATACTAGTTTCATGTGCTGTTGCACACTTGCAATTCATTCTGTATCTCATTGATACTACAATGATATCCTTATCCTGCACCAAACTTTTATACTCTGAAGGCATCATAATTTGGATATTGCGACTGCTGTTTACCCTGAAGTTCCCAATGATATCAGTGGGAGTTATGTTCAGGTGATATTTTTGTCTGATAACCTTACATTTTATATGGATCTGCAGTGTTAAAAGCCATATAAAACCATTTACTGTGCATTCACTTAGGCTTTGACCCTGCAAACAACCTTACTAAAAAGTAAAGTGGCTATTTCTTATTACGTGAATGCTCCTACAAGGTGCCTTACTATTGTGTCCATTTACAAAAGGATTGGGCTCTCATCCTCTCATTCTTTTGTTCTCTATTTCATTTTGAGTTTGCAACAGTTTATGAAATAATCCCTGGTTAATGAAGACTATATTGTCAAAAGGAAGCTGTGTCCACTAGAGGGCGCTAATGTTTTTTCTTTATGGTTTGATTAATCTAAATGTAGATTAGATTTAATCGATTCACAGGGCAAACAAAGTGCTTAACGTTGCAGAAACAAAATTACCATGTTTACAAGAAAACAGAAGAAAAATCTGTGGAGTTTTTTTATTTTCAAAGGACAGAAACTTTAATAGGTGCTTATTATAGCAAATTCACACTGCAGACTGCATGTGATTGCAAAAACTACTGAGAATTTTTTAACTACTTTAGTGTTGTGTAGCTCACAGTTATACTAATTTTACAATATCTTTTTTTGTTTGTTACAATGTGTATAACTTTTAACCTGTGATTGTAAATGTTATACAACATTTAAAAGAAACATGCAGAAGAAATGAGAAACAGATCTGTTTTTTTCTCCTTGAAATTAAGAAGTGATATTTCCATATAAGGAAGCAAACAGCTTATTTTTCTATGCAATCAAGAAGTTCTGCAATGTGCCGCAAAAAAATTGGCTTCAGAAACCTCCAAATAGCCTGTGATACAGTAGCTGTCATTGCCCAGATTTGTCTTTTTTAACAAAATGTGTTTCTCTTTGCCAAATTTTCCAAGTCTAGGTCCATGAGCCTGTAAGCCTGTTGCATGACTCATCTAATCATTTAAATTGTGAATATCTGGCTTGCGTCATCCTGGTTGATGTAGAGGCAAGTGGACTCGGAGAGAAACACTTGTCAAAACATGGCAGAATCATATCATATCAGCAATTGTTGCTCATAAAGACTGCTGCTGCCTGCTTATATATGAAATTTATTCCAAATTTTGTAAACCTAGTGGAAAAATAGTTACTGAATCTAAAGCAGGGGAAAAAAATGGTAGGGAAGAGAAGAAATAGCTGATACTCAGCTACCGGTAATGATGTTTTGCAAGAATGGGATTTTGTTGGTGTGAAATATTTGCACTTCTTAATTTAATTTTATAGCATTTTTAATTAGTTTGGCATGTGGTTAATGTTAGACTTCTCAATTGTGACATTTAGCTAGTGCTGGAAAATGGTTTACAACACAAAGTCCTGACATTGTATATAAAGTAACATATGCTTAATTTAGCATGTAGTGTTATGTAGTACGTAAGTACAGTTGATTGTATCATAATAGTTGAAATAAGTTGTTTGGGATGAAGGAGGTAGAAAATGAAGAGTGGTCGTTGGAATGGTCACCTTTGATTCATTCTTCAACCTCAAAATTTGCTGAATTCATCCCTTGTGTAGCTACACTGATTATGGTATCCTTTCCCTGGGGATGAAATTGGTATAATTTCTATACAGTGTTTATCATAGAATGAGGTTTAAAATTAGTTTCTGTGTAAAGGCCAGAAAAATGAACTCTCTGAATGAAAAACTGAATGTATGGAAATGAAAAATATGGTTCAGTATCTCCAGTATCAGTGTCTCCAGCTTCAGCTATTTAGACTTCTGATCAATTTGATACTTTGTCATGAAATTAACAAGTTTTTGTTGGTAACAGGATTTCTGCTCAACTGCAAGTGTTGGAAAGACACACTACGCTGGAGTAATAAGGGGTAGTTTGATTTTTAAACATGGGTAAAAGTAGTGAAGTACACGCAATTTTTGTGTGATAAATTTATTAAGAGTATGTTTATCACTGTAAAAATTATGTAGAAGTTACTGATACAGCTGCTGTCAAATTATTAATCTCTTTTACTGAGCAGTTGATGAGGTAGTTTGTCTTCTCCTAAGATACTGAAGAGCTTCCTTTTCTTTGGCAAAGCAAAATTTTCACTATATACCTATTGCTTTTTCTTTTCAGGCTTTACTCCACACTTGCAGTTTTGTAGCACACCTGGTCCTTTGTTAGGATCATGTGGAGAAATTGAAATTTCAGTAGTTCTAATCCTGCCACTATTTTTCTGGGGAGCTGTGTAAATTGCTGGATGAGTATTTTAGCTTCTGGGTTTTTCCTTGTTTTATTTATCTCTACAAAAGCCTGTCTTCAGTAATTGGCTCGAGATAGTTAAAGCTGTTGAAAGAAGGTGGTGTTTGGAGAGATCAGTGTTTAAAGAAAAAAACTTCCCTTTACATTATTATAACTGAAAAAATAGTTTGCACAAAGTATTCTGTAAAAAGAAATACAGCATTGCTAATGAGAAGCTACCCATAGGAGATATAATTATTTATGTTTTAAAGAGATGTGTCCACAAAATAGTAATAGAAGCTTTTGATCTACGAATACGAAAGGCTCAACAGTCTTAAACATGGAAGCCACTCCTGATTGATAGACCTTTTGTGATAGCTTCCTCACAGAAGATTAGGGGGAAAAACAAGCTAATACTAATCAAAAAATGCTTTTAAATAATTTCTATTTCTATAGCATAGGCATTGTTCATCTACTCTTTGATGAGATCATAAATAGTAAACTAAGAACTGATAATTTCAAAAAGTTATAAGCTTGCTTAGAAAATGACACTGAAAACCATCTGTCGCTTGACTGTAAAATTTGCTATAGAGAATAAAGTATTTGCCTGCCTCTGTTGATGCAGAACAACTGTAATTCTTTGGGAGAAGAGTGCAAAATGGAGAAGAGTGTGAATTATTTTTTCAGGGCATGCCATATATTAGCTGGAAAAAGTTGGAATGAGCAGGAGAAGCATTCAAGAGAAAAGAAAGGCATAAAGAAGGCATAAGGCATAAGAAAGGCATAAGAAAAGAAAGGCTGGGGAGCTGGGCGGAGAGGAACCTCATGAAGTTCAACAAAGGCAAGTGCAGGGTCCTGCACCTGGGGAGGAATAACCCCATGCACCAGTACAGGTTGGGGGTTGACCTGCTGGAAAGCAGCTCTGTGGAGAAAGACCTGGGAGTGCTGGTGGACACCAAGTTAAGCATGAGGCAGCAATGTGCCCTTGTGGCCAAGAAGGCCAATGGTATCCTGGGGTGCATCAGGAAGAGTGTTGCCAGCAGGCCGAGGGAGGTGATGCTCCCCCTCTACTCAGCCCTGGTGAGGCCACATCTGGAGCACTGTGTCCAGTTCTGGGCTCCCCAGTACAAGAGAGACATGAAGCTACTGGAGTGAGTCCAGCAGAGGGCTACTAAGATGATTAAGAGACTGGAGCATCTCCCATATGAGGAAAGGCTGAGAGAGCTGGAACTCTTCAGCCTGGAGAAGAGAAGACTGAGGGGGATCTTATCAATGTGTACAAGTATCTGAAGGGAGGGTGCAGAGAGGATGGGGCCAGACTCTTTTCAGTGGTGCCGAGCGACAGGACGTGAGGCAACGGGCACAAACTGAAACACAGACACTTCCATCTGAACATGAGGAAAAACCTCTTCACTGTGAGGGTGACAGAGCACTGGAACAGGTTGCCCAGAGAGGTTGTGGAGTCTCCTTCTCTGGAGATATTCAAAACGCGCCTGGATGCAATCCTGTGCAATGTGCTCTAGGTGACCCTGCTTGAGCAGGGGGGTTGGACTAGATGATCTCCAGAGGTCCCTTCCAACCTCCATTCTGTGATTCTGTAATTATAACTTCATATGCAGAAAGTAAAGTTCATTTATAGGAAATCTCTCGTGACAAACCTACATCTGCATGAGTACCTCAATATAGCAAATACCTCTCTCCATGATCCTACATATTTTTAAGAGGAAGGGCTCCCTGTTTTAGTCCATTTACATGTCAGTTAACAAAAGGATAGAGAATAAGCAGTGCATGTACTTCCTAGGCATTGCACTGTTTCTTTGAAGGATGTCTGCCCAGTACAAAATAAATAGGTCTTGGCTGTTAAATAGATAGTGTTTTCTTGGTTTAATGTGGCTGCATTAAAGGGGAAGCTGCCAGGATTTATCAGATCATTAAATACAAGGAAGGGTTCTGCTGATAGAACTATGAAAGCAATGCAAAAATACATTTCTTTATTTGTATCTTTGCCACAGAATAAAATTTCAGAAAGTTTGTAAGTTTGGCTGTCACTTTTAGTGGTGTAACATCATGTTTGTACGATATTTCAAGTCACTTGTGTTTGATGGTTGATTATGACTCTCCAATAGCAATATACCAGAGTTTCTAAACATGTTCAATGGCTCACTGGGAAGAAAAGAATAGTCAGTTAAGTTCTGTTTTGTTTGCTTGTTAACCTTCCCTCACCAACACATTTTATCAACATAAATAAAAACATGTTTGTTGCCTATAAATGTACCCTGCCATACTATTCCAAGAACTGTCAGGGGTTATGAAAATGTAAGTATTGCCTTATATGTTACTAGCATCAGTTTTGAGACGTGGAAAATGTATGGTTTTGTTTGTCAGTTGGTTATAATGTTGTAGGGCTATTAACTCTCACTGAATATCTTTCTACAAATACTTTTGCATGAAATATTCCAGGGCCCAACATTCATTTATTAACCAACATCTTGTGTAATCAAAATAGAAAATATTTATTTTTGAAAGTAAATGCTTATTTTAGATTGAAACAGATTTTCTAATTAATTCCATTTTATATTTTTAATTTTAAGTTATGTGACCCACTTGAAAAATTTTTATTAAAAATTTTCTGTGCACGCACTTGTGCAATTTGATTAATTTTTAGTCAGTTATCAAAACCAATTTTGATAAAAAAGACATCAATAGGCTTTCTGTATAAACATTTCACAGTCTTATAGCTTTTGATAAGAAATAAGTGGTTGTCATGTGAGCTATAACATTGGTTCTAATGTTAGTGTTGAGCTCAGACACTAAACACTTAATCATTGCTTTCTCTTTTCTCCAGATAATTAGTAAACCAATGATTTTAGCAAGGGGAATAACATTTCCCTACTTTTCCTCTCAATTTGAGGCTTTTTTGAGGTGGAGGTGCATAATGACATTAAGTTTACTTTTCTCCCTGGAAAGCTATAAAAAGGGGACTGTTCTATTCACCAGGCTTGAGTGCAGCTGTCCTTTCCTTTTTGTATGCATAATTATGATTCTCTAAAAGTGTTGACAAAATATTGGCTAAGGAGTGCCAGTAGATATGACTTATTTGGACTTTCATAGAAACACCTTTGTCAAGATCTCTCATAGGAGAATACTAAGGAAACTAAGTAGTCAAAAGGTGAGAACTAAAGTGCTGTCATGGATTAGAAGCTGCCCATGTGGCAAAAAATAAAAATGAATAAATACATGATGCTTCTTTATTTTTTAACAATCCAGTAATTGAAAAGTGGAGTACTTCTGCTAGGACCATATTGTTTAATACATTAATATTCTCCACTGGGAGGTGATAGGTGAAATGCTGACATTTACAGATTACACAAAATTAATCAAGTTAGTCAAGACTGAAACTAATGAAGAATTTTCTAAAAATTAACAACATAACAGTAGATGAATTTTGTTGTTGAGAAATGCAACGGAATATAAGAAAAAGAATGATTTGAACTCCTTTACAATTTTCAGGATACTAAATTAACGTAAACTCTTGTAATGAGGTGTTCGCAGGCCCACAACATCTATAAACAAAAAGGGAGCCAAGTATCTTTGATCCATGCTGTTGGTTCAAAATGTAACATTGTGTGCACTGCATCTCCCATTTGATTTCTTGCAAGCCTCTTTTGGTTGTCCTTATGTGTATCCTGTAAGATATCCTGATTTGCAATAATGGTCTCCCATTCTAGTCACCATAGACTCAGAGTGGATACAGAAGAAAGGAAGGAGGTTGGAAAATGATGCACAAAGGAATCGCAGAGTTTTGTACATATCAGTTTAGAGAGGGAATGAATTAAAAAGGGAATGAAGAATCAGTAGTGAGGATAAATTGATTCCTCTTAGGGCTCTGACAGTCTTGTAGCTGTAGATTGTTGGCTGAAGCTGTTGCCACCCTCAGCCATGTGCCTTGTACTGCACCTTTAATGAATATGGAAGCCCACAGGGAAGAGACATCTGATCTGCTTGTAAATCAGCTTGTGAACCACAATAGTTTTCAGCCCAGTGCATTAAGGAAAATTTTTTCTGCCTACGGGGGCAGCAATGTCTGTCCGAGGAGGGGAATATGTTTTTGACTGGTAGCAACATCAGCCAGAGTCTGCCAGAGACCTTACTCACACATTTGATATTTCAAGGACAAAAGCTAATCAAACGACATTGAAACTACTTAAATCTGATAAAAAAGGAAGTACTTGTTTTATCCAGTGTAAATTTAACTGGTGGAACTGTTCACAGTCAGATGGAAAGTCTTAGTAAGATGTAAACCAGTAGTCATATCCCCTCTATACTGTTTTGCTCCCACTAAGGTTTTAGCTGATGGTTTCCTATAAAGCTGGTTTTCTGTGAGCTTATATAATTTTGTACAGTGTGTCCATCTGTCTTTAAGTTCTAATCCTAGTAACTTTTAAATCTATTGACCAATTTCAACAAAATTTGACAGGTTTCAAATAGAATTCTCGTATACATGAAATTTCTTCCAATTCCCTGAAAATTGGTGTGTGGATAGAGGACAGTTTAGTTAGTACCACTTCCAAAGCTTCAGTACAAACTAAAGAGGTACTACTGCTGATTGATCAGTACTATGGCTCTGAGTCAACAAAAGCATCTGCTGCCTCTTGCCCCAGTAATTTGGGACATGCTGCTTGAGTTAATACAGGAGAGGAAGATAAGGAAGAGGGACAGAAACCAGTAGTATTACTAGGGAGGGGAGGCTCTAAAAGACATGGAAGGAAAGAGCTGAAATTATCATGCAGGATTTATTGGGACATAACAGATCCAGGAAGGAACTCACTAGGTTTGCTGCTTACAGAATATCTTGTTGCATTTTTTTTCTTTCTGTTTCTTTCTGAGATGAGGCAGAATTCTAATTTTATTTTTTGTTGCAAGGTCTGTGTTCTTAATTTTGAACATGATATCAAATGCAACATTGAATTTAAGAATTACAAAATAAATGCAATTTTAAATCGTTCAATAGTAAATGGTATGACAAAATCCAGATTATTATTACTTGTTCTTACTTGAAGACAGTTGATTCAACATATATTAAAAGGCTGTTACTCAGCCAGCATTCTTTCTAGCAGTTCTTTGAACTTGAAGAGATTCTGAGAGTGTTCTGTTTTGTAAAATTAAACTGAAGTGGAAGAAATGTTTTGTAATGGTAATAATTAGTGAAAGGAAAAAAAAGGAGGGAGAAAGAATAAACATGCAGAAGAAATAATAAAATAAAATTTAATTTATAGCAAAGTGAAAAGGAGACAAATGCTGTTTCAGAAAGGTAACTCTTCTGATACAGAACATTCACTCAGATTTTGTAATTTGGGAAAGTCTTGGTAAAATGAGAAGGAAGAGACATTGAAAGAATAAAGAAATAAAAGCAGCTCTAAACAACAGTTCAGCACACCTACAATTTGAATTATCCCCAGAAGGAACCTGTTTCTCTCCTTTAAGTGCTCTGACTTCTTAACAAACTACACGACAAAACTTTCGCTGGCTAGAGTAATCTACACTGCAGCAAATACTATGACTACCATGCAAACAAAAAGCACCAGGATAGCTTCAAACAGTCTAAATCAGATGCTGCTGCAGTACCAGCTTTTGTAGCATGTATATAGCATTTTTGACCAGATCAGGAAGCTCATTAGCCATTCCTGTGATTCACAATGTTACTGTGGTTGCATGGCTCACAGTACCTGAGTTTGCAAGCTTAGACATGTCACTGTAGTAACTGCAGCGCACCTACTGACATGAAGAGTAGCGCCACCACCTTCTCTTCTTGCATATTCTCTAATGATCTTGCATTCATGAAGGCACAGTTCTTTGTATGTGAATATACTAGCAATAAGTGTTATTATCTTTTGGACATTTTGACTGTTAATGGAGCAAAGATGAGAAGCAAAATGTGGCAAGGGCTATACTGCAAGAGGGAGAAAATGGGAGCTTATGGTTGGGAAAACCAGTGATGGGAGTATAAAGAGGATACAGAAGAGAAGTTCAAAAGAAGGCAGAAGTGAGAATAAGTTAAGAAAAGAAATAGGGGAAATTATCAGTTTATAGCATCACACCATAATAATGTTGGGGGAAAAAAAAACCCTAAAGGAGCATTTCAACTGAAGGATGGTTGTCCAATGTCATAAATAGCTACTAAATACTTTGCAAAATTAGTGAGGAGTGGGAGGGAGATGGATGGGCAAGTACAATAAGAATATGTCCAAATACCAGATCTGTAAAGGAAAAGTGTGCCTGTGGACAAGGATGAGGCAAGAAGGAGGAAAAATACTAGATTTAATTATAAGGATCCAAGTCATCTTTGATATTAACTCATTTGAAGTCTGTGGAGTTATAGTGGGTATGAATTAATATTGGAAGCTGTTGTATTTAATACTGTATTCTGAGTCCTTTCCTTATTATACTAATCAGTTTTCTGCTGTGGTCAGAAAGAGTGTTAGTTTAAGCTTAGTATTTGTCTTTGAAGCAACTTTATCTTCTAAACATTTGCCTTGGAGCTATGAAAGTCTTGGCAAATTCTGTATGTGAACTATGTACTTACCTGCTGCTGCTGTGGTCTCAAGATAATAAATATAGTATTTTTTGCACAAATTAAATCCAAAGCAAAAGACGTTAGAATTACTTCTAACACTAATTTCTCATGTCTACTGATTATATCCTAAAATTGTATCCTACAGGATTTCAGCTGCACATTCCCCCAAAATAAAGTTTAATTCTGACAAAGATATGTTGTTATTTTCTATGGAGATCTTTTCTGATAGTATCCTCTATTCTGACTTCATTAACCATGTATGATCCTGGTTTAATTTAACTGGTTTACATCATCAAATACTGAATTGAAAAAAATATAAACTGTATTTGAATATCCACTATTCTGATTGCCTATTTAAAGCAGCTTATGTCTGGACAAGAAACCTCAAAAAGGATATTGGAGAGGGAATCTGTACAGTTAAGTAGCTTATTTTATTCCCTCAGTATAATTTTGTGTGCATTAAGAAAAAAAAACTGGAATACACATTTTAAATACCTCAGACTTTAGAGTTGGAGACCCAGTCATACTCATGAAGGCAGAATTTATTAATACATTTAAAAAATTCATCCCTAGCACTAGTTTGTATCATGGATCCTTATAGTCAAGGTCATCACACTTAACCTACAGATTTGCTTGCGTGGAGTTTCCTGCAGTCCTTCTTTATTCAGTGGAAAATGATGAGCAGTTCTAGAGGGTGATTCATCTCTTGAGGTGCATCTCATTTTCTGACAGCCTAGGAATCCTAGGGAGACTGGCCTCCAAGCATGGGTGCCCAGTTGACGTGATGGAGGATCCTGGGTTTAGACTTTCTTGTAAAACATGTAGGTGAGGGGGTATGTAACATATGTTATTTGTTATAAGGATTTTATGTGTATTTCTATCCTGAATGGAACAATAAAAGTAGAATCATAAGGTTGCTTGATAAGGGTGAGGTTATGTCATTTAGCCTGCTGGTTACCAGGGTGAGTGGATGAAACCTTTCCTCTCAATGAATGGAATATCCTGAGCAGTTTAAACTGACCTAAATCTGGACTTTTGAGGAAAGGGGAAGTTTTGCCACTTCCCTTGTGCCAGCACTCTGATTCAAATGTGTTGTGATCAATGGTGCAAAGTCTAGTTGGAGGCCTGTAGCTAGTGGTGTATCCCAGGGATCAATACTGGGTCCAGTCGTGTCCCATCATGATGGGACAGAGTGCACCCTCAGCAAGTTTGCTGATGATACAAAACTGGGAACAGTAGCTGATACACCAGAGGGCTGTGCTGCCATTCAGAGGGACCTGGACAGGCTGGAGAAATGGGCAGAGAGGAACCTCATGAAGTTCAACAAAGGCAAGTGCAGGGTCCTGCACCTGGGGAGGAATAACCCCTGGCACCAGTACAGGCTGGGGGCTGACCTGCTGGAAAGCAGCTCTGCAGAGAAAGACCTGGGAGTGCTGGTGGACACCGAGTTAAGCATGAGGCAGCAATGTGCCCTTGTGGCCAAGAAGGCCAATGGTATCCTGGGTGCATGAGGAAGAGCATTACCAACAGATCAAAGGGACATGATCCTCCCCCTCTACTCAGCCCTGCTGAGGCCTCATCTGGAGTGCTGTGTCCAGTTGTGGGCTCCCCAGTACAAGAGAGACATGGCACTACTGGAGAGAGTCCAGTGAAGGGCTGCTAAGATGATTAAGGGACTGGAGCATCTCTCTTAGGAGGAAAAGCTGAGAGAGCTGGGCCTGTTTAGCCTGGAGAAGAGAAGGCTGAGGGGGGATCTTTCAGTCATATGCTCCATGACCCAGCTAGTTGTGAGCTACAGAAGTGTTGGCCAGCTGTAGTGGGAGAGAGGTAGACCTGATTCTTTCAGTGGCAGTGCAGACTTAGTTTAGCTTAAAGTGATTTTGAAACTGCACCTTAAATCATCACTATTTTGGAACAATAAGCTAACTGGGAAGCACATATAAAAGAATTAAATGCTGGCTTCACTGCAGTGAAATATGAGTTTACCCATTGATGCTATAAAGCCAAAATTTCACTGGGAGAGAGTGTGATCATGGGAAGAGAGATGGTGAGTCAGCTTTTGAGGAATATATAAAAATGAGAATGGAAATGGTTAGCAAAATATTGAGATATCAAACAGCTGAAAGAGAGATGAAAATTGAATAGGATATGTATGTATGTATGTGCTGTTAAATACATAAAGTTTATACATTCCTGGACTGAAAAGCTGAGGTTAAGATGCTCATTTGTGACAGAAGGAGGAAGTTTGAGCATAAAAAGAAGATGGCATCTTTTGATTTACTGTTTTCTGGATAACATTGATGTAGTCCAAGTTTATCCTTTGTACAAAAAGTAATCCAATCATGCAGGAATAAAATAGAAATGAAAAGAATTATATTCATTCTGGTTTTTTTAATTATCATCAGGGAATGTTTGCAGTCCTGGGAATAATTAAATATAAATAAATATGCAAATAATAGTATTTTTCAGTTTTATTTTTTAACGAGATGCAAAGAGAGACAAATCCAATTCTGACTTCAAAAAGGTTTCTTTTCTTATTTTATTAAAACCATAAGTTATAAAGTGAATGTTCTTTTTTAATATAATGCGAATAAAAACTTGAAAAGATGTTGTAAATGAAACAGTAAGAATGCAAAATTGTTCTTAAAGGCATAGTTCATAATAAAAAAGTGATAGTCACATGTTTGTTGTTTCAGGAAAGATAAAGAACATGCTTTCTTTTTGTTCAAAACATCCCTGCCTTATTGCAGGATTTTTAAGTATTATTGATTTCTATGTTTTCATATTTTTTGAAACTATAAATGGTGCCATTAAAGTACAAAACTAATGTGTATAATCCTTTCTCGAGTCTTTCTTCAAATTTTCTCTGATGTAAAATTTCAGCTTCAGATTGTTCAGAGAATTAATTTTTTCTCTGATAGGCTGGAAAATGTAAAAATTTATATAACATTTGTATTTATGATCATTATTTATAAATTATTTTTATACATCATATTATTATAAATCATTATTTATGATTTATATAAAATACAAGTGTAGCATTACCATTTTTGTTCTCTTGTACCTAACTAAACTCAACTGAAGACGTCAAGCTTTGAGTCTGAAAAGATAAAGTGTACTTGCCATGTGCAGGTTTTACAGTTTTTATGTAGTAAAATTCCCTTATTGCTCGTGGAGTTCTGAGCACCCAAAGGCAAGTCAGCAAGTTTCATCTGCAGTCTCCCATTTGCCTTGCAAAAGGCTACTGGGATGCATATTTGTCCTGCACATTACTTTCAGAGAAGATAACCAGTCACTGTGGTAGTTCCCCTATACTGTATAAAACAGTAACTGTAACTGAATGTACATTTCCTTCTTCAAATGTTGGACTGTGAACCAGGGTCCTCATTTTTCTCCCTGGCACAGAGAATAACATAGAGTCATAACATTTCTAACTAAATACTGCTTGTGAAAGTTTCCTCTCATTCACCTGCTATTTCTCTAAAAGATTACTCCAGCACATCAAAACCAACAGCTGCTTCTTGATAAATAGATTACTATATATTTTATTTAGGATACTCGGAGGTTGACTGAATGGTCGTCATTTTAACACATACGAAGGAATTTTATGTATCATCACATTTATATTTCTGACTCTCAGTTGATTGCTGTAATATGAGACCATAGGCAAATATGAATTAATGGCTGTGGAAAGGCAATTCCTCAGAATGTCATAGTTTTAATTATTCAGTCACTATCACCTAAATGCAAAAGCAATATAAGTAGTGTTTGGTATAGAGATGATCTGGCAAGGTGTCTGACAATAGTTTGCAGACCTGTTTCTCCATTTGGCTGTGTAGAGAGATGTATTTTCCAAGGGATGTTACCAAATATTTTTCATGCATACTTGCATGTCCTTAGAGGGAAAGAAGAATCTTTTGACATTTTTGAGTATCTTTGAGAGGAACTCATTTTTCTGTTATTTTTCAGGAAACGGATAGCAACTGGATTATGTCAGTCACAAATAACAAGGCTGAATTTATAATTGTATTTTTTAGGAATATTCACATAATAATCTGAAAAAATAATACTTGTTTTGTGAACTTTGCTATAGATATACGTGTTGCCAGAGAAGACATACTCTTAACATCTGGCTGCTTTTTTGAATATTGATGGCTGTTGATTTGTTCCAAAGTGCTGGTGAAGGGGTTCAAATAATGTGTTTGATTAAGGAATCAAAGTTCTTCTGTTAAAACTTCTAAATTCTATAAATGTAGTAGTTACACCACCATTGCCTTGAGAATTTGTTTGTTTAGATTGGACAATGCGTCCATAATTTCTAACTTGCAAAAGAGCAATAATTTGGTAATATTTCACATTATATTCAGTCTTTGCATTTATAGACGTTTCACAGATTATACCTGAAAGAGAACATTAAACAGATGGTAGGCTTTCCTTGGTGTGATGGGAAGTTACGTTACCTGTATTTACCCAGGTTGCTTGTTGAAAGGGTTATAAGAAGGTCTGCAAGCTGAGCAGAGGGGCTGCTCAGGTAGTAGGGAATAGTGGGAGGTTTTGACTGCTTAGGTTCTGGCCTAGGACTATTTTGGGGTAAAGTTATATGAGGCTCCACTCATCTGAAAGGGAATTTTGAGTGCACATAGGTAATTAAAAACAACATTTAGAAGGCTAAAAATGGGATTGCTGTGGACATGCTGAGGTATTATCTGGTGCTACAAAATATTTCTTGCATTTTGGGTGTTGCATATGGGAGAATGCAGTTGAATTAGTATGACGTTTTATGGATGTGCAAAAGTAGCTGTAGATTAGTTTGAGAATAATATTTGTATCTGTGATAATTAAACCGGTAAAATTACTGGGTTAGGTTTGAAAGTTTCTTCTTAGAGTATGCTTAGGACGTCTCTAATTTGTGATAACTTTCAAAATAGTTGCAGTTTATTTTTTCATTCAGATATTGATACAGCAAGACCCAGAGTTAAATCTGCATTTATTTTAGAATATCTTTGCACAGACACATCATAATATCAGAAATCATGTCTTGCTGTACATTAACATATTTCAGGAACTCAAGAACAGGCAGATGAAGAAAAAGTGGTGAGCTGATAAGACACTGTTTTGATAGCAGGAGATTTTAACCTGCTTGTCAAGTTTAAGCTCATTTACAAGTTCAGTCACAATAGATGATATCAGCTTGGTATTACTTAGTCAAGTGCCACTCTAGAGAGGACAGAAAGGCAATGATTACTTGGCAAATGTACTATATTTGTTGAGAAAAAAATTCTAAATCATATCTTTAATGCTGTAACACATAGTATTAAGAATCATATTTTAATAATGTATTAAGAATGCTTTCCTGAATACATATTTGAATATTCTGATAAAATACCATTTTTGAAAAACTTTTATTCTTGAGTCTTGAAAGAAGCAAAATTCCCCAATGTTTTAAGGTCCTTAAAAGTAACAGAGCTGCGTTGGAGGTAGAGTATCCTTCCATCAGTGTAAAAATGATATCTTGCTTACTTTTACCTTTGATACTTTGGTAAACATGTAAAGTATTTTTTTCCTCTGGTGCTTTAGAGTCCCGAAGTAACATGTTGGTATCTGCATTGTTAGTGTTGCCTAAATGTTTTACCCCTTAGGGTATGGTTCTGGGAGATGGGTTGAGCCTAACTGAATGTGATATATTTCTTTCATTAAAGAAGGTGATCCCACTTCCTCCCCTTCTTCTCCACCAAGGCCTGTATGCACCTGCTGTTTCCTTTAAAATGATTTGAATGCTTGTATGATCATACACTGAGAGGTCCTTCAGTGAGCCAATGCAGCTCACTATACCAGATGCAAAAGATTACAGCAAATAATAGAATATTTTTCCCCCTGAATGAGCTCACAGCAGGGTCAGACAGGAATCAAGGATGGGAAGGGACCATCTCAGCTGAGAATGGTAGAAAGGGGAAGGAGGATGAAAGTAAGTGGGACTTGCCCTGTCACTGGCAACAAGCTTACAGAACCACACCCTGAGTGAATGCTGGTTAGCACCTTGAAGTTGGACCTCATTCATCCACCATCTGGGCTAATAGTACTTCCGGGCCAAAGAGCTTTGCTAGTTAGCCTGAAGACTAAAAAACTGTGAATCACTTGTCCCTTTTGTGTTGGTCTAATTTTCTTCTTGGTGCAATGTGACCTGTTTTGTTTTTGCTTGAATTAGATCTCTCCTGCTATCGATTGTTCAAGGTGCTTTTAGTTTATACTTCTTAATTTTCTGATTTTCTCTGTTCCTCCTCTTGATATGGTTTGTACTGCAAGTTTGACCTCATTTCATTGTTAGGTTATCTATCATTCAAACTGCCTGCACTCCAGGAATTTAGCACAGATGGTTCTTTTAGAGAAGGAACGTGTCATTCGTCTTCTATGATAGGATGTACTCTTTTCTTCTGCCTCCCTCCAGCGTATGAAGCTTGTGCTTCCTAAGGTTTTTGTGTTTCCTTGTTTTTTACAATTCTCTGAGGAACATTTGCTATCTGATGTTCAACTGGCTTTTCATTCTGGAATCTCTGCCTCCCACTCAATTGAAAGAATTGCTTTGAATGGTTAGCCTGCAGTTTTTGTACTCTGCAGGGGAGGGCATACAATGGCCACCAGGGGATGCGGCTCGTGTTCTGTTCCACTGCCATTGACCCCAAGGTTAAACACATCTCAAGATCTATGGGAGTTTCACAAGTCTTATAGAGAGGAACTAAAACCCAAGAGAGAGAATATCCCAATATTTTAGATAAAATTTTGGACTCTCTGGAGTCCATGGCACACTCTGCTTGAGTTCAATGGAGTCATGATAGGTTAGGATGTCTTGAGAAGCCGAATTCTCAACAAATATTGTCAGATTTGTTTCTGAATAGTTCTGAAATTAGATAATCTGAAAAAATGTGCATTTTAAGTCAAATTCAGAAGATAAAGTGGTACTGGATAAAAGCAAGTGTGTCTATGATTTATATGATACCGTAAGCATGAGCTAACATTGCATGAACTAACATGCTGCAATGACTGATTTTTTTTATGCAATAACCCTCTCCTGCAGTATTGAGTGAAAATGTACCAACCACACATATGATATGTACCACATTTATAGATTATGTTCCACTGCAGCCAGCTTTCTCCCTTGCGTTGCAGTATGCTTGCACAAGCATTTTAGGGAAACCAAAACCCTTCTAGTTTTCTCTTATCCAAACCAAAAGCATGAGCAAGCATAACCAATAGTGCACTGAACCAGTAAGTTACACAAACAATGTAACAGAAGAAGCGGTGATTATAAAGCACCCTCAGCTACGCAGGTTTTTCAGTAACCAAAAGGTTTCTTGAAAAAGCGTATCTCCTTCTTCAGTAAAACTTTATTACAAAACCGCATGGTTTATTTGGAACTGTATTACTTGAGTCAGTATTCTGGCTAATCTTTTGGATTGTATATGATGGTTTTGATATACCTGCTAGTTTGTCTGCTTGACCTAGCTGGGAAAATAAAATTATATTTAAAAATTTTTGTTGAACCCTTTCTCAAAAGACCTTGGTGGTACGAATCTAATCAATGAGTGAGGAAGATCATGTACTGTCAGCTGTGATGCCATTGGTATGTTGATGTCTGCTTCTCTGAGTGTAGACAGTGCGATCTTCCAGATGTCCCTGTGTCTGGCCAAAATAGGGATAATGATACAAAACAGATGGTCTTGTCTCATTCAGGGCAAAGCGGAGTTGATGCAAGCTGATAGAGGAATGGAGCTGAAAGGAATGGCAGAGCTTGTCTTATTGTCTTATCTTTGATTCCCAGTTAGCAGTGATAACGAGGAGGGCAGTTGTCCCTGTGCAGCTAGGATGAAGTTTGAAGAGCAGGAACAAAGAGCCCCAATTTGTTTCTTCTAGTTTATCATCTAAGCTTTTTTGGTGATCATCATAGAATTATTGATACATGAATGTCTCGGAGAGGACTGTAGTGCGTCTAGATCTGATGAGGAAGACCAGCTTTCATGTACAACATACTATGTATGCTTCTGTCTTCATGAAGAAGATTCTCTGAAGAACAAGTATGGCATTTGACTACATTTGAAATCTGATCATTTTAATGAAAAATTATGAAAAAAAGAAGTTGGGGAAAGAGAGAAATTTCCACTGTAGAAATCCCTGTGCTAGATAAATTTATGAAAGAGAGCATACAGATGTGGAAGTGACTGGCATTCCAGAAATGCTTATATTAATAATTTTTTAGAAGAAAGCTGTTTGAAAGTCCAGTGTTACTGGAAATGTTTGGCATTAGATTATTTGTGATTTTCATGCTTTGCCTCAACTTTCATTTCAATAAAAGGTGTTTAAATTGCCATGGGCCTCTTGACAAGCCAGGGCCAATTCTGCCAAGGGGCAGGTAGGGTAAACTATGTGGATGCAAAGAAATGTGATTGTAGCCCTCAATGCAAAAACTGATTCATACAAAACTGAACAGTTCTTTAATATCTTCTCTGCCTGTAAAATTCAACTATGAAATTGAAAAAAGTTCACTGTGGTTGCTTTGTCTTTAATGGGCAGTACTATTGAATTAATGGATTATTATTTATCTTAGCTCGTTTCTTAAAACTTCATATAAGCAACATGCAAATTATCCATCTCATTCAAAGTTGATTTAACGAAGGAATATGTAAGCAATAATGCATTTGTAATTCAATATTTTGGCAGTATTTTAATCAACGTATGTACCACATTAACCAAACTTGCTTGAAAAATACTATGGCTGAAGGAAATGAAAAAAACCCTGAAATTAAAAGAAAAAACAAACAAAGAAATCTTTTAAATATACATTCCTTTCCTATGCTTTGATATTCTAATTGTCTTTTAAAAAAAGCTAACATTTAAATATGGCTTATTCTGTTATCATGGCAAATCTTGTTTTGTTGGTTTTCTTTAAGAATGCAGATTTCAACTGAGGACTGAATTGCGTGTTCAATTAAATAATAGCGAGTGCATAACCAAATGACATCAAAGGTGGAGCTGATTAGAAATATTGATCTAAATTTGTTTTTAATTTAAAAAGTTGATTTAATTAAAGCTAAAATGTAAAAACAAAAGCTCCACAGTGAAAAACATTAAAAGAAATTCCCTTAGAAATCTTCTGAATTCCAGAATTTCTGTTTACTTAATGGATTTTCTCATTGTAACCTTTTTGTCATTCTGTATTATAGCAAAAGTGTTTTTCCACAATTACGGCAGTTGCAATAATGCATATGTCACATTATAGAATGTGACATAATGCAACTGAAATACTCCAATTTTTATTTTATTGGAAATGTAGAAGTCATTAACATGCTTTAATCAATAGTAGAGTCTATCTGCTGTAAAAGTGCAGTGTTTGAAGTAATTCTGTTGCACTGAATGAAACTATTTGGCTGGGAGTTTGAGCCAATGTGTTTCCAATCTCTTTTGGTGTGGAGTAACAGTGCTTACACAGTCGGTTGTTGTTGTTAGCTGAATGGTGAGCGATGGTTATTTGGTAATATTAGATCATTTGTCCTAGAATAACCAGTAGGGAATGATATGTGGGCATGATACCAATCCATTTCAAATGTGGTTATGACCTTTCTCATTTAAAAAAAATGAGACCAACTTTGCATCCAGTCAGTGGCTTGGGCCCATGGAAAACAGGAGGCCTATTTTCTAACCCTCACAAGCCTGATTTGGTCCAAGGGCCTGAAGGCAGACAGTGCATTTTAGACATACTCTCTTATCCCTTAAGGCAGTGCTCCATCAGTCTTGCTTATTGCAAGTATTTTGTTTTCTGTAGTAAACAAACATTCCTTCTACTAGCAGAAGGGGAATAAGCAGGAGATTGCCTCTGTGGGCCACAGCTTAGTGTAGTTGTCTAAGATACTGAAGCGTGCACTAACAAAAACAAAACTGCTTCAATGGAAAAGGCCATCTCCTACGTTAATTCCAGTCCCAGCTTGAGACAGGCAGCTGGAGAAACTAAAGACAGATCCCTCTCACCCTTGCTGATTAAAGGTGAGAACCCTAATCAGTGATCCATTGCATGTATTATTATACACAAACAATGCTGCTTTCTGTTGTCCCATTCTTTTTTTTTGTTTGTTTCTGTTTTGTTTTTTTTTTTAATGTAGGGCAGGATTCTGCTAGACTGGCTCTGACAAATGGTGTAGGCAAAGGTGGACATATAAACTCAGGCACTCAGCAGCATCAGGGTTCAGTTGATTTTGCATGTGTCCATCAGTGGAAGCACAAACATTTAGGGAATTTATTGACAATTTTAGATGCTTATAAAGTAAGATGTCTCCAGAACAGTGGGTTCAGGAATCTAAAATGGCTCTTAGGAACAAAAATCTCCTGATGGATCTGCTCAGGACCGTGTTTGCATCAGTAATCTATGGGGAAGGTCTGAACTGGGTCAAACCCCAGTGTTTTGATGATGCTAATAGAAAGACGTTTTAGAACATACATACCAGACTAACAACATTGTCTACTTTATAGCATTGAAGTCATAGAAAAATAAGAGAAAACAGAGTGGGATATCTGCAGATAGTGTACTGCAGAAGATAACTCCAGTTGTGCTTCAGCTGGAGTAAATGATTAAACACCTGTTTCAGGGATGAAGGATTAGGCCTTCTAAATTAATGCTCCTTTAATTCCTGCTTGTCCCAAGAGTTGTTTTGGAGTTAAGGTGTAATTTTTGTAGGTTATGTATTGGTGGGGGTTGATATGGGTAAGAAAATTCATTTAAAACAGAAAGGACTCGTTAACATAATAAGAAACACACAAGTATGACATCCAGGGCAGCAGAAATTCCTGGAATACATGCAGAACTGCTATAGGCAGTAAGAATTTTTTTTATGAGAGTAATAAAGCATAGTAAAGTCTGAGCCTCAGTCAACAGTCAATGACAAATCAATGCTGTGTATACAGAATCCATCAATGTCTATCATGAAAGGCTGCCTTTAGAAATTCACTGCTTCCAAAGAAGAGCCATTATTTTACTGATAGATCAGAAATGACTGGTGGCCTGCAAGAAGATAAATCAGAATTCATTATCTGAATTTTTCACCTTCAAATGAAAACATTTAGTGCTCTTCTTCATATTAGTTTGAATAGAATAACTCTCAGCAGTTGCAATCTTTCTAAAGATGAACTTGGTCTTTTCCAGCTTTACACCTTAAACTTGATTTAAGCTTTAAAATTATTCTTTGGAAATTACTACATGTTTTACAGTGGTAGAAAGTGACAAAAGTGATTGGATCATATCAAATACTAGCACAGAGCCTGACTGTGCAAGCTTTCTGTGCAACTGAACTTTCACTGTATTTTATAGGAGTTTTGCATAAGAGGGGCTCTGGCCCTGAATGGTATGAGAGTCTTGTAGGAGAAGTCAGTAAGATGATTTTACATCCCCTCACCCCAAGACATTAAGCTATCTTGCACAGTTCCTAGAACACTTTACATTACTGTGCCTTTCTCTCTCCCCCACCCCAAAAGGAAAGAAAGTAAATAATTACAAAGAGTGTCCTGTTTAAAAGCAATTACCTGCTTACCAGCTGAAATAGATTCCCTTTTCCCCTTCCCCTTGTTGATGAAACTTGTCCAGGAAGAATTCACAAAGAATTTAATTTAGTATTGCATTATTATTAATATAGAAAACATCTGTTTTTGTGCTATGCTGTATTACACTTGTGATATTTTTCTCACTTTTCACTGTTTTCATGTATTGTTATTATGGCAATGCATGAGGATAGCAGCTGTATGAATTTATTTTTGTGAATCAGTGATCTGAGAAAAAAATTATATGTAATCATGGGAAAATTGTGCTTAGAGTTATAAATACACAAGAAAAAAAAGCTAAGTCTTGGGTCTCCCTGTTTAAATAAAATATGATATGTTTACAAAAATTTTTAGGTGAAATAATAGCATTTAATTTAAAAATTTAGAAACATTTAGAACTGACATACATGCAGTGAGATATGTATTTTGTTTACAATTTTTCTTGAAAAATCTTGCTCAGTTACAGGCTAGTTGAAGTGATAAAAGACTGTATCCCTTTATAGAAGAAATTGTAAATCTGCAGTTTTCGCTATTGCCTTCACAAATATCCATGTTTATTCTTACTGTATTGTGCCACAGTTGAAGATTAAATCTGGGTGTTTAAATGTTAACTTCTCTTCATTGTTATGGTTACAAACCATAAATTACAGGAGTTGGAGAGATATTTTACCATGGAATTATGGTATAGTCTTTTAATGTCTCAGACAAGTTGACAGTGACTGGATCACAAGGTCTCAAGTTTGGTGACAGGAACTTTTACTTATTGTTTTGCTATTGTTTCTTCTAACTGTTTTGTAAACTATGGAATTCCTTTATTTATTTATTTATTTATTTATTTAAAGAGAGCGTATTGAATGAAAATTGCTATAGGACCAAGATAGGGTTATCTTAGCGAATAATGTAGAAATAACATTAAATGGAAGAAATGCAGTGCACAGTCCTGCATTAAAATAGCAAGTTTACCTACGTTTAGTGATACTGAGTTTTGCTTACTGGAACGTCCAGCCTTTGTACAAAGATAGGTAACAATTTTGTAAGGATATGAGAAGTTTCACAGTGTTCCTTTCCTCCATCATAGAAGCAGTCATCAAGTTGGCTTTTCTTTCTCTCTTTTCCATGCTTTGCTGCTCAATAATGTCGCTGAACCACTCAGCTGCATCATCACTAGTTGGTGTAGCAAAGAGTACAAAGAAAGAAAAGATTCAGCGTTCCAGGCCCTATCACTGAATTGACTTCCCAGTGCAATCCTTTTTCGCTAAGACTGATGCTCTTCAATGTTACATAGAAACATTTGAACCTTTGGGAACCTATTTTTTATTCTTAAAAGGCATTATTACACTCATTGTTTGTATTCATTTTAATAACATCCTTGTTTAGGGACAGGTATTGTTCTGCAAAATGTCCATCAACTGTTGAACAATCTTTTTTGATACTGTTGAGTACTGAAATTACTGTAAGATTTATTGTTTTGTTGAATTATGGGACTTTAATAATGAATGTGATCAATCAGGAAGACTGCCAGATGGCATGTAAACTTGTCTGCAACTCAAAAATTCCCACCTACAGTTGTAGCTATTGGGAATTGGGCAACTTCTCAAAGCCCAGTTGCTCTAGTGAAAAGAAAGTGTGGTATTCACATTGTAAATCTGAGGCACCCAGAAGAAACTGAAAACATTCAATACTAAGGTAGAAGTACTGTAATCAAAGTTAAGTTAAAAACTGCAGTTATTCTTCAGGATTTGGTACATGGAATTATACTTCTCTGTATAGTTAGAATATTGACAGCTGTTTTGTAGAGCTTGCTGAAGTGAGATTATGCCCAATGCTGAATTAAATCAATGAGAATTCCTTGAGAAAAATTAAGAATTATATATGATGTGTTTTTAAAACAATCTGGACTTTAGCATGCACATTTCTGCTACTGGATTAACAGTTTGTGACAATAAATCAATCCTTCATAGTATTCTGCATACTTGTCTGTTAGATACAACTACAGACACCTCTGAAATCCATGTTTTTTGTGCATTCAAAGTTTCACTTCATTTCCTCTTGAGAAGAAAATGTTAGTAGTTGACTAAAAAAGGAAAAAGGTATGTCTTTGACATTCAGAGTCAAATATAAAAGGTATGATGGAGGGCAGCTTATGTTATCGCTCTATTGAAACAGTCTTAGTCATCAAGAGAGCCAAAAGTTAATCAAGCAGAGAATCGTTGGAAACCTCATTTAAAGAAATAACAGCTGTTGGCAGGGCAGGGGGAAACTGAGACGTATGCTTCCAGTTCATTTAAACCCTAATCCATCCAGTGATTTACAGCTGTTCAAAAATATGTAACTTTTCACACCTCTTTAAACCACAATTAAACGCTATTTGTTTTAAGGCATAATCTGTTCCAAATATGTAGTACCTTTTATGAAATTATTCATAGATGGTTGATTTCATAATTCTTTATCATGTAGACTTTCAAGTCATTTGAATTAGTTTGCATCAGCAATATCAATAATAGATAAAATTTAAAGGAAAAGGTCTGGAAATGGTGTAAATTGATGCCAGAGACTTCAGTGAAACTATGTCAGTTTATGTCACCAAGACAAGGAATTTTGGGAGGGGGAGGGGGGTTATTCTTAGACAGAAAAATGAAAGAGGTAAGAAAATCTGAAGGCTTTATTCTTTAAAAATGCATTTAAGGTTGTTGTTCCTGTTCTTTCTTGAGCACTACATTGGATAGATGTTGCTTATTAAAATGGCTGTCTCCTCAAAAGAGTGTAGTTGACATGTCGTCATCCTGTCAGTCTGACCATACTGCCCGTACTTTGAAGCACAGTGGTATGAGTAATGTCTGTGAACTGTTGAGGCAAACCAGCAGCATTCCAAGCAGTGATTCAGTGGGGTGTACCTTGTTCTTTTGTGTATGAGGAGGAACCTGGTACTCCACCACGTATCTATATGGATATATCCTTGTGTATTTTAAATTCCAATTCAGCATTGCCTCTTCTGATTTTAAAGTTCTCCATGACTTTTCCCTTTCTGATATCAGGACCTAAAGTCTGCTTTTATATGCTTCCTTTTCCACTCAGGTCCTTTAACATCTAGTTTCTTTTGTAAATATATGAAAATATGTGTGCACATTTTCTGAAATACATTTTAATCACGTACTGTATATCATAAACCACATACATCAATCAGTGCATGGGATGGTTTGTGCTCATTCAATAGCAGCTGGTCAGTATTTTGTTTGTTAATTTTTCAGCTTATGAAATATTTTAAACTATAGCGACAAATACAAAAACTTCATCTCAAAAGGCAACACCTAGTCTGGAATATATTAGCACAAACGGCTAGAATGTAAACAAATTATAAACAGTGGAGAATGGTGCTTTATGGATACACTAGGTATACGTATTTTGTATGTGTTAGTAAAAAATAAACAGTTTATCTGTAAGGAATATTTTGACTGTAAACCAGGAGACTTGATCCACAGCCTCGCTCAGCCACACTATGCCAGTGTCATCTTGAGTAACCAGTTCTCTGTGAGCTTCAGCTGTCTTTATGCAAAATGGGAATGATTTTACAGTAGCGTAAAATCCAGTGATGATTATTAGTTGCTCAGATATTACAACAGTGTGGTGAGTATGCACATTATGGTCTCCTTCAGTATGATAAAATTGGTATCCATTTCATATTTTCCACGTTTAGCAGAATACTTTTGTTTTAGCAATATTTTTTATTGCCAGCTGAATAGATAATAAAAAACATCTGAGGAGGGGCATACACTCACAAAATTGAAATGTCCTCTTTGATGTGAATCCCTGTGTCAAATGGAAACTATTGGACAGCATCTCTTGACAAAACATTTTGCAAGTTTTTTTATAAATGAATTGGAGGAATAAAGTTTGAAAAATTAGGCAACACAGTTTGAAATGGAAATGGTATTGAATATTTTTAAAGAAACCCCTTGTTTCAGAATGATACTAATGCTAATAAAATCCCCTCAAATGCCTTTTTATATTATTATCCAAGTAACTAGATATTTTCTTCCAGATTTTTGAGTTGTTCCATTGCGTAGTGATTCTACAGGGGAAGTACCTTTATTGCTAAAAATTTTAATACTATATTCATCCAGTCATTCTGTCTTGTTGCAGAGGATCTTGATGATCTAAGAATGGAAGGAGTAACAAGTGTGATGTCTTCTGGGAGCAAATTCAATCAAACTCGAAGCGCTCATCCTGCTGAGCCTCAAGCAAAGGTCACATTGAATATCTGCGCAAGATGTGCCAGGTAAAAAGCCAAGCGAAAACAGATCATGCTAGCCAATACATTATTTTCCCCAGGTTTCCAGATATTCATTATGCTTAGTTATGGGCCAGGTGATGACCTCTCCTGTGCTAAATGAAAATTACTTAGCTACTGGCTACCTTTTGACCTTTGGCAACTGGGTTGTGCAATTTGTATTTATGCTTGATATGTCTCATCGACAATGAATCAAAGAATATAGCTAGTCTGAGGCCTTACTTCACAGCTTGAAACTATTTTAAGCCTTTCTGTCTCTGAATTTCATTAGTTATTTGCGCTTCTGTGGCTTTTCAGGGGATGAATCAGGGAATTCAAAGGTTCAAATCCAATTTAAAAAGCACCTGTACAAATGGAGATTTAGTTGCACAGGTGCAGTTCAAGATTTCATATAGTTGCTTCTTAGCACTTCATAATCTCATCCTGTTTCACCTCTGAGAAAGAATTTAATGAGATTGAACTCCTTTTGGTTTTGGCAGCTGGAAATAATTCTTGCATTTACAGTAGGAGGGCCAAATATACAGGGTGGTATTCCTGTAGCCAAGTCAACTTGAGAATGCAACACTAACAGAACCCCCTTAAATTTCTTAGATGCATTCTTCTATGTAGACAAAAGCTCATTTGGAGAAAGGATTTAAGCCTGTTTAAATGACAAAACTAGCCTTCTCACCCTTCCGTTAATGGTACAGATTAGAAAGAACAATACAGAGGCATGCCAATTTTATCTGTCTGCCCTTGCCAATGGCTGCTCCATTGTGTAGTTTGAGAGGGGATTAGCTGCTTGTAAATAAAAAGCAACCTGTGGTGAAATTAAGTCAAATTTTGGCCATATGCCACTCTACATTTTTTTTTCCATTTTGCTTGAAAATTACTACTTTTAAAAGGCACTTATGTAGGAAGAGGGGCTTGAAAACACTTTCTAATGCTCTGGGAGCATAACTACAGGCATGATGAATCACCCATGCAGTAGCATCTCGTTAGCTGGGTTATGATGGCTCAGAAGACTTCAGTTCACAGTACTGAAAGAGCAGTAGTGACTAGGCTGCCTTATAATTCTAGGGACTTTTGCTGCTGCCAGTGTGGCCTTATACTTTAAGAAAAGAGCAAACATACTAGTCATGGGATCCTACCCCATTCACAAGAAACAAATTGCTTATGTTGTAAAATGTTTCCAAACAACTAGCTACATGAAAGTGTTAACCTGTTTTCAACCCGCATTCATTGCCCATGGATTAACAAGTAGTAAGGTAAGGAAAAGGAATTTTTTAGTTTTCTACATGCCTTTTTTTTTTTTTTTTTTGAACTGGTCTAAAATGTTGCTTGGATTACTCTGAAAGTTAATTAAATTCTAAGTTCCCCAAAGTAGCCACTAACAGCAGGTACCAAGTTACTATATATCCATTCAGTCCTGCACACCAGGGAATAAATGGCTCAGATCTTGAGCCAAACCTAGCAACCTTGGCTATCACTATTGTTCTTTAACTGGCTGTTCTACATGACTCAGGAGTTTAAAATATGAGTTGTGAGAGAAAGATCTCATAAAATCCCCTTTTCTCACTTCACTCTCATGCTCAGAGAATGCAAAGTAGTGCTTTGTTTCACATATACACCTTTATTTCATTCCTTACTTTATTTAATGAAGTTAGTGAGGAACTGGATGATCTCTACTTGACTGTGTTACGTGGTTCTTTAAACTTCTGAGGAAATCAAAAATGTACCATCTCAGCAATAACAAGGGAAGCGTAAAGAGCGAAGTGGGAATTGCTGTTATACTCAGTGATGAGGAAACTAACTTTCTTCAAGATGATAAAGTTTATTGATTCTTCTGGAGCTTTCATTCATTCTTCTTGCTCTATTTGAGGAGGCCTTTCCCCTCTTACTTCAAGATACAGTTCTTAGTGCACTTAGCTATGTCTTTTTGTATGTCCACAGTGGATTTGTCCAGTGCCTTCTACCCCCAGCAACTGAAGTAGTGGCTAGAGAGAGTTGCATGAAGCAAATGGCTCCAAGGGCTCACAGATTTTTTTCCAAGTGCAATTCAATATGCTGTTACTCAATGTAATAGCCAATGGAAATTTCATATTTTGAAACCACAGCCTGAGTATTTGGGTCATATCTATGAAGGTTCCTCAGTGTTTGCATTTATCTCTTTCATTATTATGACAAAGCCTAGCTTTTATCTTGAGGTCATAATAAAGAATCTATTAGTATATTTATTGGTTTGTTTATATTATTGGACTTTGGCTGGGTTTAAAAATGATATTTTTATTTTCTCATATTGTCATCTCTAAGTAGTGTTTGTAGACTTGCGTGCTGTACTGTTCATATATAAATACCATGGGATTTGACCATAGGTGGATTTTAATACAATTTAGAAAGAAATAGAAGTCAGTATAAATTGCTGTTGTGCATACTTTTAGGTAGAATTTAACAGGTGTCTTTCTTCTTAACTTTGCTCTATTTTTTTGGGGTTGTATAAAGCAAATGAGTGGACCTATTGATGGCAGTGGGTGTTCTGTAGGTAATATGGCTTGTCAAATCAGGTTACTTTTACTGCAGGTATTTTGGCTCTCTGTAGGGGGAATATGACTTTTTACCTGAAATTTGATTGGCGGGGTTCCAAATGTTAGGAAATGTGTTTCTTGGCTCAGACAAAGATGTAATTTTACTCTTGGAATTGCATGCTATAGTTCTTTCACCTTACTATACACATATTTTTTTTAAGTGCTCCACTCTGATTCTACTCTCCAGCCAAATTACTTCCAGCCAATGATACCTCCTCCAGCGGTCATTTTCTTGGACATTGTGGGGCCCTTCTGAGAGGGTTTTATTTAGATGATTGAAGGATTCCCCACTACTAGTTTTGACTAGTCTTTCATATAATCATCAATTTCTTTGATCTCACTTGGAAAGGATAAATAGTCTTATGAAAGTTCCACCCTAATTCTTCATTAAAATCCTGTGTAAGTTTGATCATGTGTATATTTCATTTTTTTTAGATCATTATAGCTCCCTCATTATCTGAAAAATAGGAAGAACTAGTCTGTGGTTATGTATAGGTTTTTTTAGCCTGGGATGAGCACTGGTTTAATTCTGTATGTCCACTGTGAGCACCTGGAGTAGAGTATGGTGCAACAGTATGTCTTATCTCTTCCATAGCTTCCTACAGATGGGCTAAATATGAGGATACACTGATTTGTGAGAATAGTGGTCTGGATGAACTGTTTCCCCTCTGCTGAATTACTTATCATCTGATTTCATTTAGCTCCTTTTTAGCTCCCTTTATTCTGCTCAAATACATGAGAAAATCAGGACCCGAATCCCAGAATTTAACGATAAGGGGACAATATTAGCAGCTGCTGGTTCCCTCTTTCTCCATCAGTACAGCTTTATTCCTTTCGTAGTAACTGGCATTTAGTTTAAGCTAGTACTAAATGTTCTGTGTAGCTGGTTTTCTGTGATTTTCACTAGACTGTTATTCTGCTCAGTAATGCATCTTCCCTTTGAACTCACCTGTGCTATTTCTGATGCAGTGTTTGACACAGTGTCAGAGGAAGATCTTCAAAGGGAATGCCAAATGGAAATGAATATAGTTATAGTTTTAAATCTAATTTGTTACAAAGTTATTGTATTTCCAATAAAATCCAGCTTATATTGTGGGGGAAAATTGCAATGCTGTTGTGGCACTGTATTTGGCAGAACATTCTCCCTTGCCCTAAATTTCTCATACAAAAGAAAGAGCTTTTTCAGGAATTGTAAGAAATGAGACTAACAATGGACATAATTTGAACTAGCATGAAAAAACTTTTAAGTTTTTTAGAAACTGGTATCTGACTTTGAATGCTGATAATTTCATCAGTCCTCTTCAAATAATAGTTAGAATCATCAGAGCCCAGGTCAGTAATTTTAATAAAAGGTAAAGTTCTCCACCCAGACATTTAGGAGATAAAGAGGTAGGATTCTTTCAAGCTATCACACCAAACTGTTTTGTACAGCTTATGATTAAAAAAAAAAAATGGAGACAGAGAAAGAGAAATAAAAGGAGTGATTAATTCTCCTGGAGTATAAAGAGGTTGTTGACTGGAATATAGCTGTAAGAAACAGAGAGCTTACTGTTTTCTGTATAGATGTTTCACACACGGTGAGTGAAATGCAGATGGATAACAGCTTTAAGAGGTTTTTCAAATGGGAAAGTAGCTATAGAACAATGTTATTCCCATAGCTACTCTTGGACTACAGTGCAAGTTAAGCAGCATATTAAGTCATCTAAATAAAAGGGTGACATCATTCACAAGGTGGAACAAAACAAGGTTCATAGATTACAGAAAAAAAGGGGCTATACAAATAACTGTATCTGGAAGGTTTACTTTTTACAATTTAGTCAGGAAAATTAGCAAAGACAATATTAGTGCAACAAAGCTGGATTTATATATCTTTTGAGTAAAATATTTGCAACAAAAATTCCATTTTCATCTAAGGGCATAACTATCCTGACTGATTTGGAGAACAGACTAACTGATTCTGTAGCATGGTTTTGTGAATCCTTTCTCACATACAGGCAAAGCAAATGAATTTCAGGTTTGGTTGATGAGTCATAAGACACCCTCACACACAAGCAAAGCTCATATGGGTTAAATAAAGGTCCAAATGACAGTATGTAAAACCAGACAACACTGTCATATTTTTTCCCATTTTGTGACTTGTGCATTGAGAGTTTTGCAAGAGTTTTGTCAGTTATAAGATAAAATTAATGTATTATTGCCATTTGAATGAATTTAAAGCCTTTTTTTTTGAAGGGCCACCCATTAGCCTTGTATGTCCACTGCCATGCTCAAAAGTTAAATCTTGTTCTTGTGGATTCTTGCCAATGCATTCCTGGAAGTAAGAAGCTTTTTGTTTTTAGTAGTGCAAGGGCTGCATTCATTCTTCTTAACATCAATAGAATACAAAAAAGGGGATGCATGTGATTAAAAAGGAAATGGGATTATAGAAAACATACCGTGCCACAAGCTTGAAGGCTTCTGAACAAGAATGTTGGGAAGGAGCACTAGTTGCATACAAATGTAGGTTTGAGATGCACTGTATTTGATTAATACTATGCTCTAAGATTAGCTAGAGCAAAAGCACAATGTCCTAAAGCTTTTTAACATATTAGAGAAATCAAATGTATAGGTATAAACAAACAAAATACAGATACATTAAGATGGTAAAGGTGGCTTTTCTGACAGAAACTGTTGGGATGTGAAATACAGCTAAAGGTTAGTAACTTGTGTACTTGAGTTGCTAATGCAGAATAAATTAAATGTTCTGTACATGCTACCATTTACACATGCTCTTAGGAAAATTTAGGAAAAAATCCTCAAGAATTCTCATGTCAGTTGCCCTTTCCTGTGTCATCTTCTTTATTTTATCTAAGAATGAATGTACTTGTCATCTATCTGTAAGTGTATCTTTGACTCCTTTTAGGTGGTATCTCCTCCCACCAGTCTTCAAGTTAACTTGCTTATTTACCAAGGCTGGTTAACTTTGATCATCTAGATTTTTGCAATATTTAATAACTTGTGTTTTCCATGATAGAGTCTCCACCACTTCCATGCGTACTTGGAACATAGTCAAATAAACTTAGTAATACTATGTGATTAAGAACTGTATGTGGATGCTTTGAAATACACAGCCAGCCTTTAAGTAAATCTTCGTGACAGTCATGGGGACCATGGAAGTGTGGGGAAGGAGAGAAGAGAATTAAAGGGATCAGCTAGAGGAAAGTTGTTGGGAAACTTAACTAAAAGTTCTGTGCAATTACATCAGCCAAAGACATTAATTTCTACAAACTTGTCATAATTGCAAAATAACTGTTGAGAGAATAGACATGTTGTCTGAAATGACCATGATACATCTCTTTAGAAAAGAACAGAAACAAATCGTTTGGTCAGGGAATTCTCTGGTGTTAATCTAACTTCAGCATTTCAGGTTCTTACAGAGGAAAAATTTGTATGGAGATGCTTTATCTGACTATCCCAAAGCCATAAGGATACTAATGAGACTTGAGGTCATTAAGAAGCCATTTGGTGGAAAATTTGATAATGAGCTATGCAGACAATAGTGTCTGAAGCTTGACAAGTGGATCTTATGTAACTATCAAAAGCAGAAAAGCTGATGACTGTAATTAGAGAAGAGACTGCTGTTCAACAAGCCATGCTACTGTATGTGCTGTCCACAGACAACAGTACAGAAACTCCAGGCAACAAAGAGAGAAATTAATGAAAGCACTTATCTCTGTGAGGAAGAACAAACATAAATACTAACAAAAGACTACATTTAAAAAGCAGTTAAAGATGCTGGACTCCTGGAAGGTTTCCTCAAAGGAAGTAAGAGAAAACTGGGCTTCCTTAATAGGAGCCGTGCATCAGACTCTATCCTTATTGTTTATGTCTGTCCTCATTGTCATCATGTTCCCTGTGCAGAAGCTGTCAGGATGGCTGACTCGTCTTTTGAAATGGGTTCTCCCGTCTTGTTCATGTATGTAATCCAAACTGATTATGCAGCTGGGGATGGGAAACTGTCAGGGAATGGGTGCTGCACCATGCAGCATTGGGACAGAGTCTGATCAGGTGGGCTGAAGAAGAGGGGCAGCCTCTGGCATCCTGTATTGACGCCATACATCCTGGAAGAAGGGAGGATGCAGAGCCTTGCTACTGGTGTGTGTTTTAACAGGTGGTCTAGGTTTATGCTTTGCCAAATTAGACCAAGTCATCCCTATTAATCCCTCTCTTCCCCTTTCAGCAAACTCCAAAGGGAGCAGTCTCTTGAAAACCTGTACAGGGCTAAAAGACATTAAAAGTTCATGAACAGTTTTCCACTTATCCTGGATCAAACATATGTAACAGTATGGGTGAGATGATAAAATGGAAACCTACCTAGAAACCTGGAATGGAGACTTCTGCTTGTTTAAAAATTCCTTAGCTGTCATATGAATTTTCAGAACTGTACAGTGATAGTATTTGCAGAACCTAATTTAAAGGTGGTTCAGGTACATTTAAAGAAAATAGACTCTTTTCTTTAGTTACAGAGATAACATAAACCAAGAGATTATGGAATTAGATAGAAGAGGACTCAATCGCTGGGAATATAAAATGATCTTTTCTAAATAGAACTAGGAGTAAAATATTGACTTGTGTCACTATTTTTCATTCTTTTTTCCTTTATGTTTCTTTTTTGTTTCTTAGTTTTCTTGGACTTCTTATTTCGAAGAGCTGAATTTTCTTCATGTTTGTTTGTGCCAGCTTCACAAACCTTATCCTATATCTCCCAAACAGTCAATGGCTTTAAGTTTAGGGATAGCAGCTATCAGGCAGAGAATGTGAAGCAAGTTGGAATAATGCAGTGGATTTCAGAAAAGTGAAAGACTTGTGTGCACTCACAGAAAAAGGAATAGTTGTTTTTTTATAGATTGAAAGGTTTGGAAGAATGTATTACCCAGCGATTAATAATGACAAATCAGTTTTTTTCAAAGTGTTTTATTTGCATCTTTTTCTTTAAGGAGTGGCAAACAAGCAAATGAAAGTCTGTATATTAGTGCTCTATAACGTCTAAAAATTTCCTTCACTTTGGAAAACCGTGGAGAAAAAAAATGTATTTTTCCTTCTGCTACTTAAAATTTTTTATAAGGTAGAAAATTTCAAAAAAATTTTTTTTCAAAAAAAAAAAAAGGAAAAGGAAGGGCATTGTGTATACATGTTCATTATGTGGATCTGAACCCCTTGACTGCTCTTTATTTCATATTCAGTGACAAAAGAGATGATTTCTAAAGGTGTCATTAGGAAGCAAATCTTTAGTGTTTTTTTTTTAAATCACTGTAAATATATTTTCCATGCAAAAGCTCTTTGGCTTGCCTTACTTTTGGCAGAAAAAAAAAATTCAGTCAAAAAATCTTAACTTAGTTTTTTGGCTGAGTTGAGTCTGAGCAGTGATCAATTTTTCCAGTTTTGATCCATAAATAACCATAACAGTGTCTTTCTTGTCTTCTCTTGATTTCTTAAGTATTAAATAAACCACTTTATCCTTTCCTTTCCTTTTTGGAGTGGTATGCCGCTTTGGTACCTTATTTGTTCTACTTGCAATTACATTTATTTGAGTACTTTCCAAAGAATAGGAACACACCGAAGAAAAAGAATAACCCAGAAGTTTTTACAGGTCCTAGTGGTCATCACAGGCAAAGAAAATAAATGAATTTTGAAGAGTTAGTTGATTGATTTGCTAAATTGACAGTGTAACAATGCTAGTTTTCCTCTTTTGTAAACATTGCCTAGTTTTTCACTGACTAGTGTTTCCTTTGAACATCTTACTATATGCAAAATAGACAATAGCTATTGTAATTTCAGATTATTTTTGTGAGTTCATAGATCCAAGATTGACCTCTAAAATGCACCAGATACTATCGTTTTTAATCGTAAACCTTAATCAATTTAATGGCAAACTCCCCATGAATATTTGTTTTAAAAGAATGACCAATGTCTCTTTATTTTCAAAATCTTAACTCTGTTGTGGGAAAGGAACAATATAAGACAGGAGATTTATATCAAGTATTCAGCCAGAAAGCCCAAGAGGCACAGACTTTTTTCCTCCTGTTTTTTTACCAAATTTTCCTCCTAGGTAAACCCAACAAGCAATAATTTCAGACTTCTCAGAAGTTTCATTAAATGCTGTGATAATCAAAACGTTCTCTGTTACAAAAATTAAGTAAACTGTCAAGAAAACAGTATTTCCAGATGAAGCATGTATCTCTCTGAAAAAGGAAAAGTAGGTGTCTGTGTCCTTTTGTTACATAATATTTTTAGAGATGAAGCATTTCCCACTGAGTTTGGTTTAACGGCTATATTATTTCCTTAAAGTCTTTGTACATAGGGTAGAATTGTTGTTTTTGACATAAACAACTATCAATCGGCACAAGAAAAATGGAAGAACTCTCTCTGTTCGAAGGAAGATGAATATTTATGTGTATGTATGTACACATATGTATGACTCTATATATACATATGCACTCACAAAATTAAATATGTGTGTGTATTGTACAGGTAGGTATTAGAATGCTGCTGAGTGCAATCTTTATTAAAGGATCAATATATAATTTAGATAGCATCAATTTCAGAGTGAGAGGCGCACTTTATATTCAAGAATATGCTTATGCAAATGGGCAGTGGTACTTGTAAACATGTGTAGCCTGTGTAAATAAAATTTGGTTTTACATGCAATTGCATCTTATACATACACACTTATATATTGTTCTTTTGATAGGACTGTTTTTAGAAAAGTAGCACTTACTGCACCACATTCACCCCAAGATACCCCTGCTATAATTTCAGTGTCTGAGAATTAGTTTCTGGTTTTGGTTATTAAGGAAAAATACAGTGTAAGATGCTGTGCATTAGTAACATCTCACTACAACATCTTCTCTCAGAACTATTGTTCAACTGAAGCTAAATTGACTTTTTCTTATCTCAAGCTGCATGTAAAAAAAATAGAACGGTGAGGAGAAGATTCTAAACATTCAAAAAATGCTGTTCAGGAATCCTGGAGAGTAGACTTACAGGACTTTTCACTTCTTTTGAATGTACCAGTCTTGGTTTGCAATAATGAGATGGATAGGACCATATTTGAAAATGAGATTAATACTGCTTTGTCTTTACCTAGTCCTGAAAATTGTTATAGAGTCTCCCATTTAATAGAGGGTAAAAACCATTTCATCCCATCTTTCAATTGTACTTACCATCAAGATACCTCTTTTTCTCTTCGGTTCCTATATAGTGCAAAACAAAACACATTTAACCCCCCCTCATAACTTTAGAAGCCAAATGTTTTCCCAAGCCTTTCCCTCCCTCTTTCCCTTGCCCTCTTTGATATGTGCCTTGCAAGCTAATTCTTCATGGCAATGTTCATAGATTCTTTCTGTTTAGTGCTACACTGTGATGTATATCAGCAACAGCAGTTGTTTCTGGATGTGAACTGTACTGGAAGGATAGCAGGGAGCTCATGAGCTTGGGGAAGATTGTTGGTCAGAATTTGAGACTCTGGATAACAGCTTAATGTAGCTCTTAAACGTATACATGCACACACACACACATAGTTCTTTTACAAATTTTAGAAAAAATGGTTCACAGGGGAAGAAAGAGTGTTAAGTCTGAAAAGACCAAAAAAGACTGTAATTTTTCTCCTGTGAGATAATGGTTTGAAGCCAGCAGAAGATAAAAGATTGCCATAAGAATGGCTTAATTTCCCATCCTGTAAAAGGATTAGATAATTCAGTCTCTTTATGGATTCCTTACTCTGGGAAATGTATTTCTACTTTTGGTTCTTCTCAGAAATAGCTGCAGAATGTACTTATTAAAATGCACAAAGACCTGCATTCATACGTTTTGAAAAGGCAAACAGCACACAGAAAATATTATTATTCAGGCTGTGTCAGTGTATAACTTTTGCTCAGCAAGTGAATATTCTAGTGTTACCAGCTGAAAACAGTATGGCTCTGAATTATATATTGGTGACATGGACACTTTCCACAAAAATCTTTGAAGAGTGACTGGAAAATAATACTTTTAATTTGCAGAAAGAATGGACTGCAACCAGAGCTCATTTTTAACTATAGTTACTATGAATTTGCAAATCAATTGCTTTGTTTCGGTGTGCAATCACTGAGAAATAATGTCCTTTTGAAAGTGAGTGCAAAAGTAAGAGACAGATTTGTTTCTCATTAGTATCAGTGAAAATGGAGTTATTCTAGATTATACTGTACCTCAGATCAGGGTGTAGCTCAAAGAATATCAGTGCTATACATCGCACATGGATAGAATGGATGGTGACAACAGTATGCTCCTGCTTGCGAACTTTGCCCCCTGTTTAAAATGTATTTAAAGGAAATATATATCTCAGTAAGGGAGCATGCTAAATGTGTTACTTATTTTCCTGGATTTTATTTTGTTAAATATCTGTGTTTCTTCATCTAATCTTATGACTTAATTTTAGAAATGTCTGCCTTCCCAGATAGTGTTCTGCAGGATAATCCAGTAGTCCTCCTGCTTCATTTCTGTTTAATGGAGATGCTTCCTGTATTTTAGTCTATGGTGAAAATAAAAGCTATGATACTGGGTTTTGTTTTGTTTTGTTTTGTTTTTTGATAAAGCAAGACGATATGTTGCAGAGCTTTCCAATTATTGCTTTATGCCTGAGAAGTGGTTGCCACTCTTATTACTTACTGAATTCACAGTCCTCTGTTATTTTATTTGCCCCCATAGGTCTAAGGCATTTTTCTTATGTAGTTTATTGATCAGAAATTTGTATAAACTTCTTTTAAAACCTAATCTTCATTAGGAAGCTAGAATATAGGTAAGGGAGATGGAGAGATTTACCAGCAAAAGAATGCTTTTGCCTGTATATATTTAATAATAATTATTTAATATAATTTTACCATTATATTAACTGACATAGTCTGTACCAGAAAACTGACATCTTTTTGCCTCTGTACCTGTGAATGCACTAAGGATTTTGCTGGCACATATTTAACATTTTTATTTTTGTAAAAGATGTTAGTAGAACAAATGGAGTAGGTCAGAAATTCCTGGCATTATATTTAGGTGCTGGAGAAGCTTTGGATTTCACACTAGTATAACTGAGTGTGGAACTTGCGGGGACAGCACGTCAAGATACATGAGATCAGAATTTGGATCATATGTTTGGGATCAAAGAGCGAAATACAGGACAAGAAATGATTAGTAAGCTTGGAGCATGGTTACTTGTGTGGTGTTGAGGTTGCTAGGGAAAAGTAGAAGAAAGCATTCAGTGTAACCTAAAAGCAGCAAGTGGGGGCTTTCAAGACTTTGAGTTCTCTGACCTCTGTTGCTCTAACTTCCCTGGGGCGATGTGTGTGTTTGTTTTAGGGAAATTATAGGTCAGTATTACAGTGATATCAGAGAGACATGTCAGATGAAGATGTAATGTTTTAAATTACAGAAAGGAAGCAGATGGTTAAAAAAATATCCAATTTACCCCTCCTAATCTGTGACTGAAATTCCCTTTGTTTGCCAAAGAAACATCATCATGTTATATTTTTGTGTCTGTTTTGTTAATAAATTCATGATAGTCTTTAACTGTACAAAGTCTGTATTATGTTTTTTTGAACCAAATTAATAACTACTTTAGGAGGTGAGATTTTTTTAAAGTAATTCCTTCTTAAGAAAAAATGTTAAAATCATTGAAATAGTCATTAGGATTTGTTCAAGAGCGTGGTTAACCTACTTTGAAATAATTTATGCAAAATTAGTGATTCAACAGACCAGAATCCCCTTAATTGGGATTCTAATTCAGACATGACATTGCCTGTTTTTTTCAGACTGTGAGAACTTGGTCATTGTAGCCTTAAAAGCATACACCGATCTTGGGTGAAAGTGAAAACAGCTTTACTGCTCTTTTTGCTGTAGGATCTAATACTGAGCTTTTGCCTACTTCTCACCATGTTTACCTAAAAGAAGTCAGCTGAATCTTCAGCTAAGCAGATCAGGATTTTTCCAAGAAAATGTATGCTCTTTAGGAAGTAATAGAAAACCAACAATTTCCATAGAAACCAAAATATTTTACAGAAATTATCCAGATTCAATAATTTCGTAATACTTGTCTGAAGTTGTTTATTTTGGGTATTGAAGGAAGCTTGTTCAAAAATGCCAACCCTTCTTTGGTTTGGGGGTTTTTTTTGTTCTTTTTTGGGAGGAATAGAATGGGAATTTGGTTAGTTGCTTTTTTTGAAAAGACATATTTGTGGAATCTGGGTAGTTCAGGTTACCTGTCAGAATTGTACTAATCTCACAGTTCCAATTCTTCTGGCTGTACATGAACCACAACCCTCCTCTGAGGGTGAATCTCCTCTCTTATTTAGCATTCAATTTGACACACAAAAAAAAAATTCTCAAAGGACAACTTTTCCCCTACAGTGGCATTTGTGATGCACATACTTTTAATTAGTAATTTACACAAAGCAACAAATAGTAGAGAGCATATATCTGAATATTCAGGTATCAAAAACATTTCTCTTTCTTTGTGTTCAAGATACTGTATTCCTTCTAGTTAGGCCCTGATGTTAAAAAGTACCTTGCTTGTGGCTAAATGTTTTTAATTATTTCTATTAAGTAATTTTCTTTTCTTCTTATCTGTTAACATTATGGGAATGATGTTCATGAATGAACAATATGACCAAAATATTCACATATTTCCAGAAAATATATGGGTTTTTTTGAAAAATCTTTCTATGGTAATGCTTCAGGCTGTTCTGTGCCAAAGCCATAACAAGGTTTGGTTCTTTTGAGATATTCATTGCCATAATAATACAAGGTTAGTCTAAGCTTCTTCCTTCCTCCTTTTTCTTCTTGCATTACCATACCCTTTCAGGCTTTCCTGCAATTTGATGAGCATACTGTAAAGCTGTGTGAGAACACATGGTATATTAACATCTGGACAGTTGTTACTAATTACTGTGGACCCAGTTCCTGAAATGAGCAGATATATTAGGAATTAATTTTAATTCTTAAGTTTTGCAGAATCTATAACCTACTTTGTTATCTTGTTACGGTGTCCTATCAGGTCTAAGCATTCTGTAAAATATAAGTAATATCAGATTGATTAGAAGAAAGGCTCATTAGGAATCACGTCCTAGTGAACTGTGTTAGAAAGAGTAGATGCCTTTTCAAATTGCGTAGAACAGACCTTCCTTACATCAGGGTCCTCTCCTGTCTCTACTTCTTTATAGCTATAATTAGATAAAATTATATAGATAGCTCTAAGTGTAATATTTTGGTATAACTAAGTATGAAGCATTATAGTAACAAAAAGATTCACTGGTAAATTTCAGAAAATAAAAAGGAGGCTGTTTGAGGTTTTTAAAGTCATCTAATGGGGCACATGTTGCTGCTATGGAAATCTCACTTGTGACTTTAAAAAAAGCTTTATGGCATGTATTCATTCATACTTGCTTACTCCTTCTTTAGTACTGATAGAATGCTCTTTGCTTTATACAAATAGATGGAGGAATCTGACTCTAATTAATTCAAGCAGACTATATTGTCTGGAAATGAATGATATGTTGGATGACTGGTCAATCTCAAAGCAAAGTTGGTCTTGCAGAATAACTGCTCATATGGTGCCATCTTTCTTTCCAGCTGCTAACTAAAGTTAGAAGAAAGATAAAATACACTCAGTATTTTCTGTTGATAGTACTGATGTGGTTGCCACAGGGATGTTATTGTACATTTGAAAACAGGATGGCAGGATGAGGGGGTGGCTGGGAAGGGGAATAAAGGTAGTCTGGAGGCATTCCCTGTACTAAGATATTCCACCAGAGAAGAACAAGAGCCTTTCTCTGAACATGGGAATGGGTCTTTCTGAATGGCCAGTCACAACAGAAATTTGTGACTTAGTAGCACTTGATCAGCCTCTCTTGCAGCTGACCTCCACCAGACAGCCACTCAACAGAGCTCATCTACCAGGCAAGAAATACAGATCTGCACCGAATCCTTAGCCCACCTGTGTGTGTGTAGAATGCCCCTAATACTAAACTCATGTAACAAATATTTAAATGCTTCATATTTAATCCCTGTAAAATTCCCCTGGAACATCCTGTCATCTTGAAAATGGATCCAAGTTGAAACATTTATTGCCTTTAGTCTCTTTTATTTCTCTTGTTTTTGAAACAAATGAAACTAGAGTAGGGAATAGTATCTGATCCTTCTCTAGGGTACTGCTTCTTGCACTAGCAGCAGGATGAAATTAATGTCTCAGTTCTTTTCCACTCCTGTAATCATAGAGATTTACAAGCATTTCAGTAAGATTGTTGGTGACTGTAGTACCATGTAACAATGTGTTCTGAGGTGTTACAAGGCAGTCAGAATTGCCAAGGAAATTTTGCAGAAGTTAAAAAAGAGGTTGTAATTTTACTCAAAATGAAGCCCTGCATAGGTTATTTCACACAGTCTAATTGGTGAGAGGTTATGCAACATAAAGCATGGCATTGGCTCCATTTTCATTTTAGTTTAGCAATTAGGGTACAAATAATGGTTTCATCTTAGGTTTTTTTCATCTGGGTAAAATGGCTGGACTCTATTGTAATCCTCATCATGATGATACACACAGTTCTCTAATAATCTGCATTTTAAGAAAGAAAATCATTCTAAATGCTCCAGGTCAGCAATTCACTTAATATTAAAATGAGGAGTAAGCTATTTAGGTAAGCATGTTGCTGAATCAAAACTGCAACATTTGTTTTGTATCACCTTTGTTCATGCAGAAGTAATTTTTCATTTTTTTAGTGACAACTTAAGGTAGCTGGACTTTCAGACAGGAAAAAATAGCAGATTTTTTTAGGTAAGTTACTCCTACTTTCAAATACTGCACTGCTACCAATAGAATAATTAACATAGTAGATAAAGGCTACTTACGTGCAAATCATATAAAATATTTTAGAAGGTGATAAGTCTTAAATATTTGTACAAACATTGCTCTTTCAAAAGATATCAAGTCAAGAGGAAATATTTTCCTAATTTGAATCTAACCTATTTCACATTTTATTTTTGCTGACATTAGTCGCTACCATTTCTTAGATAAAGCTGTGTGCTTATAGATTGTTTAGGAGTGTGAAAAGACCTTTTCAAAGTAGTGGATGAAAAAATTTTGTAATTACAGTCTTGATTTGATTTTTTCCTGTTTGGTGCTTACTTCCTCTGATGAGGTGATATAGGATTTTAATGTGCATGACTCAGTGAAGGAATGTAGCCCAAATATTTTTGTCTCCTTTTTGCCTACTCTTATAATACTTTCTTCATCATACTAGTAATATGGCCCTGTTGCACATGCGTGCGCACACACAAACGCGCACACACACACACACAAGCCTGTTTGTGGTGATTAGACCTGGTATAATGCTACTATACCTGTCCTGTAGGTCTTATTCAGGAAAACCTTGGTTGTGGTGTCCGTGGACGTTTTGTCCGAACAAGTCGTACAATATACAAATTTGGGCCAAAGGAAACTGAAATATGTGCCTGGAGGTTGTTTGCCTTTGTAGCTCTTGATGGTGCAACGTGCAGCTGGTTGAATGTAACTGAAACAGTGGCCTCTAAGCAAGAGATGACTTTATAAACAGAATGTATGTAGAAAAATGTTGGCTATTAGGTACCAAGTTTAGATTCCCATTAAAAGAAACAGTCCCTAAAATATTAGTAAGATAATAAGTTTTAGGGAACTCTTGTTAACTTTTTATTAAAAGAATATATATTGAAAAAACAGCCAAGATTTTCAAAGCCAGCCACCAGTCTGGAAAAAGCAAAGTTTGACTTTTTTTAGATTGCTTTGCAAACAGGAATGTGACTCTTTGATATGTTGCTCTTCTTATAATCACTTTTTCCAAAGTAATGGATGGAAAGTTCTACTCAGCAATTTGATATCACTTTACCTTTATTTGCCAAAGGGATTTCTATCTGTGCAATAAAGAATCAAGTCTACTTTAGAGTTTACACTTACTCCTCTGTGCAGCTATTCTTCAAGAAAGAGTTGGAGATGAAAATGCATTCATAGGACCAGGGACCAGATAAGTGGATCTCATAGTTTAGGCCTTCCAACATTAATGAAATTTGCAGCATAGTGCAACACTCTTTCCTTAGAAGACATTCGACAAGAAGGAACCTGAAAAGACACTAGCATAAACAAGGATAGATTTGAAAATATATCTCTGAATATATAATCAACTTCTGAAGGCTTCAGAAGCTCTTCTAGGTGCATGCTTCTATTAGTCTATTTCTTAAGTTTTTTTTGTTTTACTGTGGAGGTGTTATATGAATAGTAATATTTTTGAAGAAGAGATCAGAATAGTCCTAATAATAGCATTCTCTTGGTGAGCTAAAGAGTAAGTTTGTGACTCTCTATTGCTTAAGCCACATGAGAATCTATTCCAATACAAATCCACATGTAAAAAATACTTAAATAAATTGAAAATTGCATGTGAAAATGAAATCCAGATTTGTCAAACCTCTCATTTACCCATACAGACACCCATTCACCCATATACCCACTGACCCAATTCACCCACCCATTTCCTCCTACAAAGGGAAATATGAAATGGATTTTCTGACTGTCCCCATTTAACAGAGAATTTTTTGCATATTTTTCGTTAGGCAGCTGGGCCACTTAAATGTATGTGGTTTCATGAATAAAATGAGAATAGCTTTAATTGTTCATGTCTGATTTTCTGGGGTTTGGATTTATGAAAGCTCAGAATGGGAATGTCTTATAAAATCTTGAAAATTCTGTTGGCCCAAAAGAAGAAGCTCCTACCTACTTCTACAGATAATTTTCTGTGACTGCAGCTTGAGAAGAGAAGGTTGGGTGATTTTCCTTTTTAATTAAACACAGGTGAACTACCATGATGGTTGCAGAGAAGGGTACATCACTTCTGGTTCCTGTGATTCCATATATATCCTTATAAGCTTGAATATATGTTTACAGTAAGCATGTGTGTATGTATGTAATGAAGGAGAACAGGTCAATTTTAATGCAAATGGAAATGATATAATTACTGAGGCATTCCTCTTCTGTATGTTTATTGCATTTAAAGGTTAGTTTCTCCCTACTTCACTATCTTTATGATAATGATACAATGTTATTTGCTTCTGCTTGACAGTCATCCTTAGAAGAGCCTGTTTTACAAGTTAGGTAAGGAAGAGTCGGTAACTAGAGCATTATAAATGAGCTATAGATCTATAAAAGAGTCACAGAAATCATTTTCAAAGTTAGGTTTACAACTTCTAAGTTTTACACTTTTGTTACCTTAAGGAATTCTGTTTTCCGTGGAATCGCCTCTTCAGGTAAGAGTCATGAGTTTGCTTTGAGCTTTCTGTTGTAAATAAACTATCCCAGAGGTGATAAAGGGAAATAAAGTAATTATTAGGAAAATTTTTGAGAATCAAACAAACAAGGAAATGATTTAAGATCCAGATACGATGACTGTGGGAATCATAAAATAAGAAAATCAGATAGTCAGGGCAGATATGGGGTTGCTGTTTGGTTTCAAAGGTTAATTCAAAGTTTAGTGTAACACAGCTGCAGAGAGTGACAAAGGAGAGTAAAAGGAACTTTTTTTTAAGACGTGAGTTATTTCTTTCCCCAAGATTCTACGTAAGTGCATTTTTATGATTCCTGGATTCTGCAAAACTCACTTGCATGTTTCATATTCTTTTCATGTCTGAATAAATTCAACTTAAGATAACCTTTATGTAAATCACAGAATCACAGAATGGTTGAGGTTGGAAGGGACCTCTGGAGATCATCTAGTCCAACCCTCCTGCTCAAGCAGGGTCACCTAGAGCACATTGCACAGGATTGCATCCAGGCGCGTTTTGAATATGGGAATGACAGTTATATTGTGTTAAGAGCTACAAACCATTTCTTCAGAGCAAGATCTGCGCTCTGGATTCATAGGACCCTGAAAAAGGATTATGGCACTCTTGGGATACTCATTCAGAAAGAGCAGATACAAGGACTATTTTTGTAAAGTACTGTCAAGTCTTTGACCGCAGTCAGCAGTTGCAGGGGGAAAGCCTGAAGACCAAGCCTTCAAAAAATACTGAATTTTTCTTTAAAAAGTAACAAAGCAGCAGGAAAGATTCTTGCATGTATTTTCCTGTTCTGTTAACATATTTTTGAATATAGTGAAGGATGCTTGCTGGGCTTCATATGTACATAGAACCATTGAAAGTCCACTTTTTTATTAAAATAAATCTTCAAATGTTTTTTACAAATGTCAGCTCAGTTGACTCTTAGAGGATAATTTGGATTACTGGATATCTGGAATGGTATAATAGATTGCATATGAGGTTGCATATGATTGGACCATGTATGCTTACTTTTCAACAAAGCTACCCTTTTAATTAGCACATTGTTGTGAGTAGGGTATATAGTCAAAGCTAACCTCCTTCTGTGTCTTATCTATGGAATATGATTATAGATGTTTTCATTCAATTTTTCATAATTTAGATTGCAAGGAGATAACTTGGCAGAAAGACCAGAAGATGTCTCAGTGATATCTCAGACTCCTGAGCCAGCAATGTCAGACTCTGATGGTGAGTTATTTATTACATATTTCTGCCCATCAAAATCACCAGCAACTTAGACTAAAGAGTAGAGGCTGTAAGAAGATTCACTTCCAGAGAGTGTTCCTGGGCACTTGAACTCAATCATTTACAATTTAAATCTGTTAGAAGAGTTCCTAGTATTGTATTGGCCCTGGCCAGTTAGCACTCCCAAACAGTTTCAAGGCAAATTTTGCGAGCTGCCTTGGACTAGAAATCATTCTTAGTAGGCAGTTCGTATGTGGCCATGCTATTTCAAATGTAAGAAAGTTTTAATAGGGTAGACATGGGCTGTTCCTTGCAAGCTGCCAAAGAATGGTCTTTGGAACATTTGATTTAATAGTGTGTGTGTGTGTGTGTGTGTGTATATGTATGTATATGTATATGTATATGTATATATGTATATATAGGGTCCAAATGGTATGCAGGAAAAAAAAATAGTTACAGAATTTCTCCTCTGTTTTTAAACTGTGTATCAAAAAATGCTTCTCTGATCCCTCTGAGCACCACTGAAAAGAATTAAAAGCATGCTGAAAAGGAGTGTATACAATAGCTCTAAAGAACACTTCTTCTCCTTTTACAAGCCTAATCACATATTGTGCTAATCAGCAGTCAGGACATTCAGCTTTGTTCCAGTTTCTGCTCTGTTTTTTGAACAAAGTGACACCTGGAATAATTTGGATGGGGATGAGAAAAAATCTAATGGAAAAGGTCCTTCCTAAGGGATATCTTGTGAGAGAAAGCCCTACTTTCCTATGAAAGATGTTGAAATTGATCTTAGCTGTCACTGGAAGGGAGACAGAAGTATAGAGGTTTGGCCAGAGATTCTGAAAAAGATACATCTTTCAGTCCGTTCCCTTACTGCTGGGCAGAATCAGCAAAGTCTGTCAATAGGAAGATTTGATTTGCAATGTAGTCTTCAGCAGCCACAGAGATTTTGATGGCCATTTCAACTACTTAAAGCAAAACAAATCGGAACCAGCTTTTATTATTTTTAATTATCCTACTAAATGTCTGCTATTTAGTGCTATAAGGTACGACAGCAATCTGATCTTTTGCTGGTTTATTTTCTCTGCATTTGTAAAGGAACATATGTCAGCATTAGTAACTAGTAAGTCTTTAAAGATAAATTTTTTAAATTGGTTTCTTGAGAATACATGGCTTAATACAGTCATGCCATTTGTTTTTCTGTTCATCTATTGTTTGTCACTTTAAACAAAATTAATAGAGGACTCAAAATCACACAATATGTTGTTTTTATAAGTCTGATGAAAATCAACAGCAAGAGAGACTCAGATTGGTGACTGCACTGAAGCCCAGTGAAAGGAAGGCAAAATTCTTCTGTTGTAAGAGTAATCCCAAGGAAGAGAGATGCTGGTGGTTTGTGTGGAATAGGTTATGTTATATATGAGCATGAGATTATTGCAGTGGAAAAAAGTAGAGGTATAAGACATATATATTGTAGAAGAAAGTTCTACTGTTCCCGAAACAGTTTGTTTTAAACACATCTCTGCCCTTCTACTCCTTTCCTGCATACCCTAGTTCTTAAAGCAGAAGCATACCCACCTTGCTGTGCCACCCTCTGAAACTGTAGGCTTCTTTTTGGATTAGTGGGAGCAGAAGGTTTGCAATTTTGCTCATGGGCAGAGGCACCAGGGTGGGAGAAGAGGAAACTCTCAGGAGGTGCTGAATGCTGTGTAATAATAAAGCTGCCTCTATCATGATCACAGAGTATGCAGCACAGAGTGCTATAGCCATCTTCACTTTGACCACTTTATTATGCTTCTGGATACTCTCTGGTCAGTATGGGTGTAGAGAAGATGAAGCACCTTTTCCCTAAAGAAAAATAAAAATATAGGGAGAGAAAGGTAGATAGGTAGGTGGGGCAACAAAATTCATACTGTTATACTGTTATACCTACATCTATCTCATGTATGTGAATATATGTGAACCTTTTAGCCATATAGCTAGAAAATAGCATAGCCCTTTGGGGAGAAATACTGAGGTCAGCAGTGAGGTACTGCCAAATTTCTGACAAGAAGCATTCTCAGAAACGTTCTGCCTTTTAAAATACATATTTTTTTTTCCTAAAATGTTGGCTAGCAATACATTTTGATTAAAAAAAACAGCTGGCTTTTACAAGTAAGCACAGCCCAGAAACAGGCACAAACCTTGGGCAGCTGCCTGTTCTATCAATCTTTCCTATAAATGCAGCATATAACCTATTTTCTGCATATTTGATATTTATTTCCAAAAATACTGTGTATTTGAAGAAGATGATAAATGAGAATGTAAAATGAAACTATTGTTAGAAAAACCTAAACAACCAGGAATCATGCTGCACTTTAAATTTTTAGTCATGTCCTCTAAGAATGTGACCAACAGATTTCACTTATCAGGGTTTTCCAGGACTATTTGAACTTATTTTTTGTTCTTACTCATCAGTACCAATGACTCCACAGAGAGAAAACTCTACACTGAGAAGTGCTGATGCAAACCATTGGTTCAGGAATATGCATGCAGGGTGCTGATGCTCGGCAAAGTCGAGGTATCTCTCTCTGGATAATGATTTGTTCCTGGGTTAGTGGGCAAATTGTTAAACTCTTAAACCTGGAACATCTCTCTTGTGGATTTTGAATGCACTAGGTTCAGAAGTAATTGTCTGCATATCTGATCTAACAGCCCTTGTAAATAAGCCTTACTGAAGCAATTCCACCTAATAAAGTCAATGCTATAGCTTGTGTAAAAAGATTGTCTGCTGTGTCAGGCACTGTACTGACTCCACTGACAATCTGAACCTGCTTCTAATTAACCACTACACTGATTTCTCTCTAGTGTAATCCTGCCAAATTAAACAGCGTTGTGTTTGATCTAAGTAATAAAAATAAGAGAGGGGAATCAGGCCTTGAGATCTGAAAACGCAAGACTTTTTAACGCTGCAGTTTCTTTTTACTATACTAAATAAAATCTTTCAAAACTATTTTTCTTTCCCATACGGCCATATATCTTCACAGAAAGTAATTAAGTGAAGAATTAAATAGCTGGGTTTCTGATTCTGATTACTAGAAGTGACTTGTGTGACTTCACTGTAGATGCCAAGCCTCCGAGATTTCTCTCATGGATCAGTCCTCCATTAAGCTACTTACTCTGTCTTTGAATGTTTTCTGCAATGCCTTCCTCCTCTTCCCTATAGATAGATGAAGGTAAGGGGTGAGGAGATGATTTCCAGAAGATAGGCACTGCAACAGGACTGATGCAATAGGAATCTGCTGCTGTCAGCCCCCACTCTGTTTTTGATGGTGGAGGAGTGTAGAGTTCATCTACCGATGTGTATTTTTTTCAGTTTGGATATTATGAAATATTGTCACTAAAAACATAAGTGTTCATTTAATCCCAGTTGCCTGGAAGTACCATAGGGACTTGTGCATTAGCACTTGTTTCCATCCTTTTTGCTGTTAAGTGCCTTACCCTTCAAGGGAAAGCCATGATATAAGGCAGAACGCAATTGTTACTATGAAAAAAAATTATTGCAACTAAGATCTTTGCAGTCAGTGCATTCTTCTAGAAGGAAGCGTGAAATACAGTATCTAGTTAGGGAACAAACTCAATGTTGGATAAAGGAAAAGCATGACACTTCTAAACTTTTAAAACACTGCCCAATTTATCTGAGAAAAGCTGTTTGTAAAGTGAGCCACTTTGCAGTGTAGTATGCAGCTCCACATATTTCCAAGGTGTGGGAAAAGATTTGTTTCTTTTGTGACTCGACCTGGAATAACATAATTGGATTGAAAATGACAGATTGTGTGGCGCTATGCACAGCGTACATGTGGTATTGCCTGTTCTGTTGCGTTGTGAGGTCTGCAGATTGTGTTGTGATACATTACATTTAGTGTACTAAATAAATTTTACTAAGCAAATTTCACATCAGTAGTTCAATCCCTGTCTGCATGAGTCAAACAGTAGTTGGTTTTTATTATTTGTAATTAACCAGCTCCTATTTCTACCTAGTATGTTTGAAAAGGCTGTGATATATAGCTTCTAAATTGTTTTTTTTGTTAAAGTACCAATATAGCAGAAACTTCAAAACAGGCATTTGGAGGTAGAGGACGAGTTTGAAATTGGGGATGTTCATTGGAGATAGGATTGCATTAAACATGTATAGTGCTATTCCAGATGGAACTTTATGACTAGAGTTAAAAAATTAATAAGTGTGTGGGAATATGTGGGAATTAGTGATGAGAACCAGACATGACAGTGGCAAAAATCCTGCTCCATTCAACATCAGGCTGTTACTGAATCACCTGTAGAGCCACTTGCCCCCTCTGAAAGGTGTTTCAAAAACCTACATCTTCAGAAAGTACCTATCTGGGCTTAGCCAGGAGAAAACACTACGAACTTCATACAAGGTATCTTAAAAAAAAAAAAAAGGAAAAAAAAAGGAAAAAAAAAGGAAAAAAAAGGAAAAAAAAAGGAAAAAAGAAGGAAGAGATCTCCCAATTTCTGACCATTTAATGACTTCGCAACATTATCACCTCTTCCTCCTCCACTTTCAGTTGTGTTTGCAATGAAAGTGGTGACCATGGCTGCTGCAGGTTTGCATAGTTCTGTCTTTATGCCAAGCACAGTCTGAGATATTTAACAAACCGGGTCATTCTGGAAATGTAAGGACCTCCCTGCTAGTGTCTGAATAACAGCAGAACTCAGGGAAGATCAGGGCACCTTGCTGCATCTGAGTGCCAGCAGACTGCCAGGCAAGCAGTGACACTATCTAGCATGGGGATTTGGGGATTATTTTCTCTGAAATAGGCACATAAATTCTATGTTAAGTCTTTCTGCATGTGTTAAAGAGACATTCTGGATTTCTGATGAAGTCATGTTGTTTTACACTTGTGTCAGCATGGGAAAAAATCATGGCCTGCATGGCATTTCGTAAAATGACCAGAACTGCTTATTTCAGGAATGTTTAACTACATTCTAATTGGTTTGACTGAATTAATTAAATTAAGTTAAATTGCTTTTATTAGAGCTGAAGAGCTATACAGTGTAAAAGGCAAACAATATTTAATTTTAACAGTAAAAAATAATAAACAACTTTCAAGACATCTTGGCAGCTGAAGGTACCTTGCTCATCACTATAGTAGTGTTAAAGGCACTGTTCCAAATTGTATTAGGCTAATGAGTTTGAGTCCAGACATAAATTAAAATCCATCCAAGTGTACCTGAAAAGCAGTGCTTGTATGGAAGTGACATCTACTATCCTATCAGTTAACTTATAGGCATTTTATTTTCAAGGTGACTAATTATGCTTAATTAATTAGAGTGACTTACTGTTCTTCTGTCACTTTGGAACAGCTGGAGTATCTGGGGTTGAAACACTAATGGAAGATATTGATGAATTTGAGAGTGCCTCTCAAGTAGCAGGATCTGTAAGTATCTTCCCTTATGGATAATCCTCTAATTTTTGAAAATAATGTGATAAAAACTGGATTTTGCATAAACGTAAAATTGTACTTGCCAGCACTGTCATCCAAAAAAAAAAAAAAAACCCTCCTTAATTTGCCTGTCCCTTCTGAATATCCAATTCTATGGCAGTTTTAATTTTTTCAGTCTGGGAACAATGGTATTTTGAAATCTATTGTTATTATCTCACATGAAACCATGCATTACCAATGACGTATGTGCATATCTCCCATTGAAAGTGCAGTCATTTTAGACTATGTCTGTATGTTCTCTAATGCTTGTTAGTGGTGAAATATCCATTTTACTTGTTTGATAATTTTCAAATTTGCAAAATTAATAATAATAACCAACAACAAAATAATTAATAATTAACAAAAACAAAATAATTCAAATTCTAAATTTAGTTATGAAATTTGACATTACAACATCTCAACTGTAATTTAGCCTTTTGGTTACATTTGCTTGGAACTAATATACAAGAGGTATTTATTTAAAAATTCTGACTAACTTTTTTAAAAAATAGGGAAAGGTCTGTTAATATTTTCATCAGTATTTCTTATTTTGAAGTTTAAGGAAATCTTTACAATTTGCAGAAAATATAACCAGAAGTGAAATAATTTTCAGAAGTGGATATAATAGGAACTTTGGGGCTAGTTGTATTGTGTTAGAAATCTGAGCTTCTGAAGAAGTAGAGATCTGTTCCATGGTCCCCTAATGACTTCCAGTGAGACTTATTCTTTCTCGATCCTCACATATAAAATATAGAGACAGAATTTTGGTTCTGCATACGGAAGTTGTGGACATTAACGCATTCTTGCAATGTGTTCTGACAAATTCTTTAAAATAGAAAGAAATATATCTGTAAAATGACTTCAGAATTGATATGCAAAATACATTTTTGTGAGTTATACGTGCTTTGCAAATATATATAAGATGAGGAATAAAAAGAATAAATACGATGTTCATTGTAGACTTATTATGATTGGACAAATTAGATTGTAACAGTAACTCAAATAGGCATATTATATCTAGAAATTGCTGATCTAGTTCAAGACCTGCCATTTTTAATGCTAATACTGCATTCCACTACAGTAATATGAATCTCTTGTTAGTTAAACTGGTCATTATCATTAATATCTCTCTACATTTATGTATATTTGACCGGTTTTCTTTAAAAGTGCCTCTCCCTTCAGAGAAGAGATGTTTTGAGAAAAACTATGGAATAAATCAGAAAGAATTATGCAAAAGTTTCTTTAGAAAATAAAAAGAGCTGTGGGAGTTCCTTTTTAATGTTCAGTGAGTAAGTCCACATGTAAGATCTGTGATGTGGAGACTAAACCAAGCTGGATGCCACTACTTTGAACAGATAGGCACCATCTACATCTAACATCATTCAATGTAATCTCTACTATCATTATGATGATTGTCTTGTAACAGTCTTTATGTTTTCTATTTCTGAAGAGTATGAAGAGTTTTGTAATTAGACATTTTCCTTTAAGCTGTTTTAACTGAATTTTTACTACACTTTATTTTTCACAAAGAGAGGTGATATCTGAACAATCAAGAACTTTCATAACTTTTTCATTCCAATTCAATCAGTTATTAAGTCTGAAGGTGTGCTAGTATTTTAGACTCATTTTTCCTTAAAAGGTTTTCATAAGAGTTGTCCTTGAAGTTTTCCCCACAGTATGCCCAAAAGTCAAACTTGAAAAGACATATTGTAAAATGTGGAGCATAAGTAAAGGTCATTACCTTTTTTTTACTGGCGTGGCTGCAGGTTTTCATGTATTAATCCATCCTCAGTAAACAAACAAACAAACAAACAAGACAATAACTGTGTTTTCTGAATCTCTGAATTCCTCCAACTGCCCCATCTTTATCTGCTTTTGGGGCCCCATCCTGCAAACGTTTTCTACAGGGTTTAATATAGTCTACTATGAGTAGTCTCTATTAACTGAAATTTCATATTGTTTTCGATTTAAGAGTTTTCATTACTTTGACAGGGTTAGTCATAGAAATAAAAACATTTGGGTCATTTAGATCTTATATTTTCAATACCACACAATCCCAAACAAAGTGAGTACTGAATAAATAAGTAATGCTAACGGAAAGCAGCTTGAAGTATTTACAGGAGTCAGCACTTCTCCCAAACTCTGGTGTTTTGCCAGCATTCAAAGGGGAAACAAACATTCAAAACTTACATAGAGATCCTAGTTTATTACAGGACTCATTTTATGACAAATATTTAATACAACAAAGGAGCTAGGCAAAATGCAAAGCTTTTTTTTTCCTTTGAGATTTTTGCTGTGGCTTGCACTCAGTGCCCTCATTTGCTTTATATTTCTGAAGATAAAAGTTTGAAAATATTTGGCCAGCAACCTTTAAGGTAAATGCTTACGTGAAACTAGAAAAAATAAGGTGGCAAGGTGAAATTCTGGTAGAAGTGGCAAAGTAAACTGTCAGAGGAAGCTACTGAATTTACAGTTATTAATAGAAGGAAGCAGGATACATGCACTGGGTGCTTTTATTGAGTGGCTGTGGCTTCACTCTGTGTAGTTTTTCTTTTTTTCTTCACCTGGACCTAACAGGACTCTTGGTCATTGTTTTTTTCTTCATATGAATCTTTGCACTCTCTCATCTTGCCTTTCATGTACACATAAAAACATATATTTTTCTTTGCAAATTATCCATGTAAGCCGATCTAATCCAAGTGTAACAGAAATTTCGGAATAAAGTTGTCCAGCTGCAAAAGGCATTTTTGCCTGAATTGGCCTTGAATTTTTGCTCTTTGTGGAAAAAATAATAATAAATTGTTTTATAGAGGTGTTTTGCTTTAAATATTTTTATTGTATTTTCCTTACTACCTTTGGAACTTCTCAGTTGCTTTCCTAGTAAGAATACACACATGGATTTACTATGATGAATACAGAAATTCCTTTAGGATAATTAAATTTCTGAAATGATTTGAGGCTTCATGCACTAGGAAAAATTAAACTTTTAGCTCTTGCTATTGATCTGTGCTGAATACGGCTATATTTCAGTGATACTTAATTTTAATTGTAATTCATAGAGACTTTCTTAGCTTTTCTCACTATTCTCTCTGCGAACAGTGGTGGGAAGTAACTTAATGTTTGTACAGGTTTGAGCATAATCAACCACTCTAACAAACCTAAACTTGAGTATTTAACTCAAGGTATAAATTATTTGTTGGACTGGGGCCACTGTTTAGCATTTAAGCAGGTTAGTCATTAAAATAAATATCTCATGCTTCCAGTGCCACATCAGGAGCAGCAGTGGTGTGCCTGTGAGGTCGTATGAATTATGAAGGTCATATTTGTATAATATCCAGACAAAATTAGTACATTCTGATACAAATGTTTTCAAATCCAAGTTCGTTTTTGTAAGTATGTGAATTTAGCTCTGAAAATTGAGGCACACAAAGTTGAAATTTTTTGCCTTTTAATCTTAAATTTAAATTTAAATAGTAATAATAAGATTAGATTAGTACAACTCACTTGCAACTGGTCAAAAAAAACCCTGTAAATGAGTAACTGTAATTTTTGTTAGCTACATTAACAAAACAATATAATAGAAGAATATAATATCAAGGTCTTTGAGAAGTAGGAAAAATTTCCTACCAGTAGTTAAGCAAAAAGTTTGAATTACATACCTTGAATTTCTTTTATCTAGACCCAACCTAAGCAAAACAAACTTAATAAAATAAATACAACATTACATATATATAGTTGCAAAATAATAAATTCTTACCTTTAAAGTTCTCTTTTGCTTTGGAGAGCACCCGTAGTACTTAAAAATACTTTTTCACTTCTCACCTGCTGATACCCTTTTTATGGATATCATTTTGCATATTGCAAAAATTCGTCAGTCCAAGTGCCTGCCTGATTGTTGTGACAAGCGGCGTGGCTGCCGTCGCCCTGTTGAGGTGCAGGCTCTGTGCGTGACAGGGCTGCTTCTAGGAAGGCGCCGGCCCTGCGGAAGCGTAGTTCTGTCAGCCCCGCTGGCAGACACTGCATGCGGATTATGGTTAGCGCTTCCAAGGAGACCTTCAAAATTTCTTGGTTCACATAGAATGGCAAATGTGTTCTGGAGTAAAAATACTCTTATTTTAAAACATTTAACCTTCTAAAATGTAATTTTAAATTGAGAGAATTTTCTGAGCTTTAAAAAAATTAGAAAAAAAGAATCTAACAGTGCCTTGTTCTTACCTCTCATGTTCAGTGTTTTAAGACTGTGGTATCTTTGGCATGAAAAATTCAAAAATATTACTCCAAATGACAGTAAATAAAACAGGGCTGAATCACTGAAAAGAAAACTATTCAGGTTACATTTCAGATGCTGAAACAAATGTGATTCCCAGTTGCCCACATATTTCCTCCTCCTCTCTTGCCTGTAAATAGGAAACTTACGTATAAGTTAACCCAAATTGTGGTATGGAGAAGACTAGCTCAATCCTTTTTTTTTTTTTAATATAGGTTTAGCGTAAAATGTGCTGGCTGACTGCCATGGGAAGCAGAAAGCTTATAATTTCAATTACATGGTATTTCAAGTAGAACAGGCCCTAATATGGAAGATGGAGATTAGAGTTGGCTGCCAAATTTGAACAGAACTCTGAGGAGGATTATTTATTTCTAGAGTACGTTAACAAACAAGTTGACTAGTTCACCCTATGTGCCTTAACACATTGTGGAAGCTGAAAGATTAAACATTTGGTGAACTCTTATGCAGAAATGATTGTTCTGTGAAGAACCTTCAAAATATTATACAAAAAGTTCACCTGCTTGAACAGCCATTGTCCTCAGCTTCTTGGTCAGAAGTACATGGAAGGGAGATTTACAAATGGATCACTGAAGAAATGGAAATTTTTCTTTTTTAGTTGAAGGAAACTGGGAAATTTTTATATTTCAGCTTGGTTAGCCAAGAAATGGTAGAGTGTACATAGAAAACTAAGAATGGTTGTCTTTTTCACAGTATTATCTCCTCAAATTAACAATAAAATTTGCACTTGATTAGCAAAACCATGTAGAAGACAAGGTTCAATCAAAATTCATTATATATTTTTGCAACTCATCAGGAACTAATGATTGAATTGCAAATTAGTTGCCATATTAGGTGAAACTAGTATTGCTCATCTTTTCATGGTGATTTCTTACATGTTTCACAATGATCATGCAGTTCAGCGTTAAAAGTTCTTAAAAACGAAGAAGCACTTTCTCTTGTGAGTTGGGGATTCTCTCTGTTTAGAGTCCCTGAAACTGCACTTGAAAAGAGGATGTATGTGTGCCCATCCACATGCATTTGAATACATGTGTTTGAATCTGGAGTAGGCCAACATGACATAGAAGTACAGGGCACAGTCTTTAATAACACTTTTTATGGTCACCAGCAAAGAGTAATTTCTTTTCTAACAAGCATCTGATTTCCAGCTGTTGTTATAGGTTAGGAATGTGGAGGCTTTCCTCTTGAGTTTAGATATTCTAAAACATTGCGTGGGAGTTGGTAGGGGTATTTACACAGGTATGACACAGCCCATGTCAGTTCAGCCTGATGGTAAGATCAAGGCATTCACATGTATATTGTTTTTCTAGGAGTAAAAGCTCTACTGAAGCATAGCCATCAAGCCACTGTGCTGCAGATTGAAGTTAAAAAGGCAAGGGTGGCTTTCAGGAACATCTTCATAGTTAGATCTAAAAACCTGGTAATATAGATAGGCCATTTATAAAATTTATGTTAGTTTAAATAGGCTATTTATAAAGCTTAATGAACAATAAGAGCGATTGGAGGTGGAAAGATATTAAAAGCATTGAAAAGCTATGCATTCTTTGTACGCACCTACTAGATTTTTCCGCCTACTTTGTCTACTGTCATCACCATACATTCTGAAGTCAGAGTTAACTGAAGTTAGTGTTTTATCTCTGCTACACCTGGCCAATAGACAAAGGACAGTTTTTGGTTAAGTGGAATAAGAAGGTTTAAATAAATTGCTTGCAAGCCTGGGTATATATCTTAAGTGATGTAACTGCTGCCATTCATTCTCAGGCATCCAGTGGAGGGAAAGGGCTCCAGTGAATTCTGCTAGAACTGTATAAATTCATTTCTTCTGGCTAGAGCATTTGAACTGGCATGCTTCCAAAGTCCCCTTGTTAACATCCTCTTTTTCAGCTATTGCTGTCTACTTTCAGCTTGTGCTTTTTCTTTAGAAATAGGGCTGTTGCATAAGTTGTAGGCTGGAGATGCTGAGGACCTCCGTCAATGTTTATGTAAAATTCACTTAGATGAACTCACAGCCTCAAAGTGTTAAAAAATACTTTTTGTATTCAGTATTTAGGGATATAGAAAAAAATTTTTTTCCCCAGTCTTCCCCTAAAAAAAACTGAAATGGTTTTGTTTAAAATCCTGAAATGTCTAGCTTCAGGGAAGGAACAAAAAACTGGCTACACTGCAGGTGTAATTCTTACTTTTCTCTAATTTTTCTGATAATCATTTTTTCTAACAATCAGATGTTTATTTATAAGGCACTACTATAAATATAATTTATCACTAAATTAAAATACAAGTATTAAATATCTCTCATGTTCAATAATTAGTAGTGGAATATTATTCTGGCTTTTTGTCATGCTATTTTCTGAAAAATGCCATAAACTTATGGTATTTCCATGCACAAAAATGCACAGAAAATGTTATAGACTAGATATAAAATTGGGAAAAAAATTGTCCTGAGTAACCTCATTAATTTCACAGAGTGTTAGGACTGTATATCTGAAAGAGAGTTTGAACATGTAGCAATATGTATTGATAGAGAGTGAATATATGTGTATCACTGTGTATTTCTTCTAAATCTTATGCAAGATGAATATTTATTCTTAGAAAGAATGTATATATCTGTGTTACATCAAAAAGCTAACACAAATTCTCTATATGCCTTGTAGCTGTATGTTAGCAGGATGAAGGCAGACACAAATATTTATATAATGTATGTATGTGCATGTCTCCATTTGCCTGTATGTGCTCATACACAGGCATATCTATGTCTTACATGAACTTACATGAGATTTAAAAATCTGTGTTAAAGGTACTGCTTATGTTTGATGATCTTCATGATTTGAAGTCTGCCAATTTCAAATGATTTAATCTAGACATAAATATATTCATGTTTTTATAAACTTCTATAGCAATATTGTGATTTTTACCATTAGGTAAAGAATCATTTTTGTCCCATTACTTTAGTTTTCATTATAGGCAGTAGGCTATGTTGCCTTTACTCGCACAGTCACCTTAGTTATATATGTATTACATTACTGTGCATAAAGGAAAGGAAATAAGGTACAGGAAAAAAAACACAGGATAAGAAAGAGCAGAGGTTTCTTAGTAGAGGAGACAAAAAGGATGATAACTCCATTTTACCTCCAGAAACTGGGAGAGGGAGAGTGAATTCCTTTCACCAGACTAACGCTGGAAGTCTGCATTTTTAGCAGATTGGGTTATTAGGGATTATTGAAAATCTATAATAATTCTTTTGTGATAAACTTGAATAGTACAATAAGAATTTTAAGAGACCTTTGGTCTTCAAGTATTACCATAGGCAGCTGACTAGTTTTTATTCTCTATTTCATCAGAATTATATTTATGCATGAAGTTGTTTATTCAAAAGACTGTATTCTTATAACTTTGAAGATTTTTTTCCCTATAGTGATTACTGAAGTCTTGCTGTTTTGCTCTTTATGAATATACACTACAAAAACTAATTAAAAAAGGCCCGTTTCCCCTATAGAAATCTGTGGACAAGAGTATTTTTACAAAATGATTAAAAAGTTAAAATATCAGAGTTTTATTACAAGCTCTATTCCCTTTTCCATCTCTTGCTTAGTTTCATGTATTTCAGAGGAACTGCTCGTGGAATAAAATAATCTGCCCTCTGGGGATAGATATTGAGCAACTAATAATCTATTAGAAACAAACATTTAGTGATGTGAATAATTTAATACAGGCAAATATTCTTTAGTGAGTTCAACTAGCCTGATTCTGACATGGCCATTGAATTTACATCTCAAACTGAAGTGGCAAATGTTCAAAGTCTCTTGGGAAAACAAGAATATCAGACCCAGTGATACATCTGAAATAAATGTATTTGTAGGATCACTTCCACTTCTGGGTAACTTACTGTTTTATTCAGCTGTTCCTTTATAATTACTTGGGATTAAATATGGGTAACTTTAACTAAAGCAAAACTACTGTAAAAGCCAATTGGTAAATCAAGAAATGTCATTACTGTTCTAAAAATTGTGTGAGTTAATAACAATGGTGTGAGTTAATATCAGCATGTATGAAGCATTTAATATGCTGCTAAATATGACTAGGCTTTTTATGTACAAATGTGCAGCTTTTCAGTATAGATATTGCTTTATAAATATGAATCTACAGTATACGTTAACATACTTGACAAATTTGTGCTTCACAATGATCAGTTGCATACAAGATGTTGTTTATTTGGAACAGATCAGAAATATATATTCTGTATAACAGTGTACTTCTGAAGAATTACACTTACTTTTCCAAAAACAAAGGCAACTACAATGTTTTAGTTAGTTTTATTGTTAAAGCAAGTTGTTTGTAAGCAGAGGACTATCCAACTTGTATTTCCTTCTTCATCCTTTGAACTACAGTACACCTTCCCCTATAGCCTGAGATTCCAACCAGAAAAAAAATATTAAATGCTGCAGCTATCTGCAGCCACCCATCTTGTCATATGTTTTTGTTTATCTCAAATGAACACATAAAAGCTTATCAAATTTACCTCATAGTGTTGTATTTTAAAGGCATTTTTTGAAAGTGTGTTGAATGGATTCCAGAAAATGTAGGTAACTGAGTACTACAGCATTCAACAGTCAAGTGATTGGCTAGGTGGTCTGTTTGCAAGCATCCCTTCTATGCTGCTGTACTGCCATCATGATTTAGTTGCTGTTCCTGAAAGTAATACTTCTTGCAGTGGCAATTTTGATTAGGAAATTCTGTGTTATTCCCAGAAGTGCTGCTTTGCAGAGATACTATGCCAAATGTTATGGTTATTTAAATTAAGTGCAACCCCACTAAGTAAAAGTAAATAGAATGTAAATCATTGAATAATTTGTCCTGTTATGTTGCCTCAGCTTGAAGCAAGATCTTGTGTGCAGGTACATATTTAAATTACTTTAGACTAGAAATGTTGATTTTAATTAACAACCACTATTTATGTTATTTAAGGGAAAAATGGTATTTTTTAAAATTTTGCATATTAATCTTATATATTAATTCTACTTAGAAAGCACCAGATTAACTTTTCTAAATGAGAACAGCATCTTACTCCACTATTTTTTATCGTTTTACATACAAATGTAAAAGTACACTTAGATATCTTCCTCTGTCTTTTTATCTGTGTAAGTCTCAGCCAGTTTGGACCCTGGATGCCGTGGGTGTCAGAACTGGAGGTTCCCCAAGACAGAAACTCTTGAAGGACTCCTTAGCAGCAAAAGAACTTCAGACCATGGAAAAACACCTAGCTGGTATGTATGACAGCAAATGCCTAGCTCATCCAACCAGCCATGTCGATATTGCAGACAATGGAGAAGATGATCCATCTCAGAAGCTGATGGAAATAGAAAAAAACTTTAAACTTCTCTCTTTCTTCATTGAAGTGAAACAGCATTCAATTATTGTCTTTGTAGATATAATATTTTAATCTATAGTGTAATTACAGTAAGTACAGTAATTAAACTGTGTTAAATGTCCTGCAGCCAGACAACTTAATTACATGTTTATTTTACACATTTTGCCAAGACTTATGCAATAAGGAATTACTGATGCTTCATCTACAGTTAACTAGTCTCCCCAAAAGACTGCAGTGGACTTTTAGATTGAGAAAGCATTGCTTTGCAGGAAGAGCCCAGCTCAGTCATGAGAGTTCTGCCTGAGCAAAGTCTGTTGACTTGTGTGCAGTGAAACTTCTGCAACATCTCTGACAGCGCAACTGTTTCTAAAAGATCGAACAAAAAAACACCCAATGCATTTTTAATGAAAATATCTTTCAGGACTTTTGAAAAAGATAATGAGGATCCTAGTTTGCATTTTGCTGTTCTTTGTAATCAGTATTTTCTTGTTTTCAGCTTTAGGTATATGGCATGACACAGACCTATAGCATGGTAGGCCTATATGGTATGTTATTTGTCATATCATGGTGATCATATATAAAGCTGCTCTTCATGGGCCAAATCTGGGAAGAGTAATACAGAACTGGAACACAGTGTGTATGTAAGGTGGAGGAAGAAATGAAATTTGCCTGACCATTCTTCCAAATCAGCCATAGAGTGAGGCAGATAACACTTTCAGTGGCATTTTTTAAAAGACTTTGGTCATTTTTTCCACCAATGATATTGGTCAGAAAGCCTTGGGAGCTGTACAGCTGTTGTAGTTCTGTCTAGGGTCTATTGCAGCTGAAGTCAGGGCAAAAGACAAAGCTGTAAGTGCAATGAGGGAAGCACCAGCATTTAGAAAAGGTTTTCACTTGAAATGGAACAAGAACTAAAAATTATGACATCTACAAGTGAAGAAATTTTGACCATTTTTCATTTCTGAAAACATGAGATACTGCCATTCAATTTTTGTGTCAGGTTCAAGTCACTGTAGCTATTAGAAATGTTCACTGCAGAACTAGACTGAAAATCCATGTCTACTTTCAGCAAGCTGAAACTCCCAGGAACATCTAGTCACCCTATGAGCCATGTGGAGCCAGGAGACCAGCATGCTGAGCTATGGTTGTCAGGTATCTGGGTGCGCAGCAGGGACCTGAGAACGCCATGGGCCCCTGCCATTGAGGCAGCACTCACCTTCCCGTATGTTACTGAAGTTGTCACTCAGAAGGGGTCTGGTGAAGATCTCATTACCTTGGTTTATGTCTTAACTGGTTCTTCTTGCATGATTATACCAGATGCTCTTAAACATGCAGTTCCTTAGATGTCCCTAGACAAAGCTGACAATAATAACCACCATATTGAACACAACATGGAATTTTAAATACTTACAATTAACCATAAACTAACTAGCTAGATTCTCTTAGTCTCTGAGATTCAGTATGCCGTTGTGTGACCTGCGAGGTCTTCTCTGTCACATCAATACTGTTCTTGTCAGTTGGCTTTAAGCCTGTTGTTTCACTTACACTGTATTTGGGGTTCAGCTGTTTCACCACACTATAATTTTTTTCTACTGGAGACCTTCACAAGAAAATGGTCCAGTCATTAGATATTAGACTCTCTTATTCCTAGTAATTAATTAATTGAGTTCGTATTATGATGCCACTGCTACCTGAGACAATTATTCCCCTGACAGACAAGCATTATGTAATTTCCATGAAGCATCAACTCAAAGGACCTCAGATAATAATGGCGTGTTCTTGTTTAGCCTTATCTGTCTCATTGCACATTTGCAAAGTTCTAGCACCTCTGATATCAGCAAATCTTCTTGTTTCAGTTCTTCTATTAAATGCAATGAAACCTATTTATTCTACCCAATATTAGTCAATCATTTATATGCCTAAATTAGGATTTGGGCTACCTGTATAATGATGAGAAGTAATCCCCTATCTCAGATGCTCCTAAATGTCTTCTTAAGGAGCCTGCCTTTCTTTTATGGACTACATGCTGGATGAAACATAGGTACAGGTAGGTGCCTAAGGCTAAATGGGGCATTAACACCAAGTGTCAGCAAGTGACTCAACACCCCAATATTTGAAAGCAGTATTTTTACTGACTCAGATTTTGAAGCAACCAGGTTTTTTTTCCTTCTCTGCATATTGCTTAGCAATGCTTTTGTTTGAGATCCAGTCTCTTATGTTACTGTGGCTGCTTTATATCAAACAAAAGTAGAGAATTATTTTTTTGTTGGTAGTTAATTCCAGCAACTTGCCAATATGGTTTGTAGTACTCATTCTTTGGTAGCTGCATACTTCTGGAATATATTTTATTACAAGAAGAACTTCTGAATGCATAAACATTTTCTAAAAGTGTTATGAATCATATTCTTATTCTGGTATTTCTGATAGGCAAGAAAATGCCTTTGTTTTGCTCTTTTGTCTGTGGTTTGTCTTCCTTCAAATGGCACTGACAAGGTATTTAAAAAAATCCTAAGTCATAATTCAGTTCTGGTATTTGCTGTACATCTGATAACACTGCAAGGCTGGAGAGTTGCTTTTTTTTTTTTTAGTTGAGAATCTGATACTTACTGAAGTAAAATCAAACAGAGAATGTGCAGTAAATGAAACTGAACAATTATGTTATGAGAACATGTTAATTATATGTGGAGAAATTATTCAAACAGTTTATCTGCAGACTCAATTATTATATGAAATTAAGAAACATGAGCCAAAATACAATGTTTATTGAGCTCATATTAAATCATTAAATATTCAGATAATTTTTTAGCATACTGAAGCGCCATGGAGAAGTTAGAGATCTGTAATTTTGCAAAGGCACAGACTAAATTGAATCTTTAGAAGAACATATTCCTCGTTTGGTTTAAATTGGGTAACTCACATTATCATTTATTAGCCCCTGGATTTGAACCAACATCTTATAAGTTCCAAAGTGATGTGTATTGATTTTTTCTAAAAGCATAATGGAAGAGTACTTAAAGACATCATTATTTCAAAATGAAAATAACTACCTGATTTTGTGAGGTCAGTTTTTAGTTAGATTAAAGTGGCAATTAGAAACCTTCTTAACTTTGTGCTAAAAACAATAACTACATTTCAAAATTTGCCAGCAGCAAAACATTCGATCTTTAAGGAGTTGAGAAAGTTTTATCCAAGGCTTCCACAACTGTTCCAGTTTTAGCATCTTTTTTAATAATAGCACTTTAAATGTGTGGGATATCTTCTATGTGACTACAAACTGACATAGCTTACTTTCATGTTTCCAAAGTGTTATTATTAAATAAGTTAATGTTAAAGGTGGCACATCTTTAATTATTATACATAGAGCATTATTTTTATGTCTACTAGTAAACACAAGTGAAATAGATTCTGAACTATATATTGGAAAATCAGATTTTGTTTATTTTAGGGCTTTTAGTACCTGAAGTTATTGTTACATGCAGGCTCGCATGTTGTATGCAGATATGTTATCTGCATATCTGTTGAAATCCAGATTTTATATAGGTTTACTTAATAGCAGTTTAAATCAGTATAGCCTTGCTGATTTAGAGCTTCTAAGATTGTGACTTATACCGTCTAATGGAAAATAGTACTGCTTTTCTAAAGGAAGCCAACTGTCCATATCAAAACCAAGTTTCAGTAGGGTCCATGTCGGTGGGAATGAAAAATTGATAACAATTGCCTAAAACAAAGTAAGCTTGAGTAAACTGTTCCTTAAGCTTCTGGACATTTTTACTTGTCAGGACTTTTCAGTATGCTAGCTATATTAAACTAAATACTAAACTACCCTCACCTAACTTTGTTGGATGTATCTATCTGATTTAATACATTAGAAGCAAAAATATGTTTTGTATGAATTCAGAAGACACTTTCATCACTGCCTCTAAACTGTTTTGTTTTTAAATAGGATCTTATTCCTTATGGCTTAAAAAGGTGAACTTCCACTGACCTTTCCCAAGAGTTTCACTTGTGTTAGGGGTAGGAATTGGAGCAGCAAATGGGGACCACGTTTCCCTTGGATTCTAGGCATTGGTGATCCCTTCATCTAATGTGACATTGAAGGCAGGCCAGAACACAAAATTCAGATCCAGACAGGGTCACCAATCCAGATGTGCCAGAGTTCAAGGTTTTTTGGCCCCAGATTTTGGTTGGGTGAGGTGGTGAGGCTGGAAGCGAAAAGTCTCATCTTGAACCAGTTTTGGATTGCCCTTCCCTGCAACTGAGGATTTCAGGTTTTGGTCACTGCTCCGTCTTTACTTGATACTAATGAGAAACTATTCAAAAGTTACAGAGAGATAATGTAGAAGATATGAGAAAGGTTTTTATTAGTTGTGGTGACATTCATAGCTAGAAGATTCAGTGAAGTGGTGGTATTTTGTTTTTGTGGGGTAGCTGTGTTTGCAATAAAGGTAACTAAATTTTGAGGAGTTAACTGTCAAACATATTTGAAGTGTCAATTTTGATGCCTTTGAGTTTTGAGGGTGAATAGATTTTCTCTTCCCAACTCAAGATTTGGGCACTTTTCATTCATATTGGGAAAAATCAGTAAGGGTATAAAATCAGAGAGAAATGGAGGTGAGTTTCTTTTTTACAAAATGAATATTGCTTTTGTCTTTGTGTGTGTGTGTGTGTGTGTACAGATATTGAAAAGGACCTAGCACTATGGGAAGAAGCAAGACTGTCAAAGAGCCCTAGTATCCAACATCCTAGTTTAGTTACATCTGACCGTCAAGGCAATTTTCAAGCTACACAAGGCCAAAATCCAAGGCCTCAGGTGCCAACTCAAATGGGGAAAAACATTCAGCTCCAAGGAGACAAATCACCACCACTGCCCACTAACAGCAGAACACAGGTCTGCACTATTGCAAACAGTAGGTCTCCGATGCCCAATACACAAACCAACAGGCCTCCGACTCCGTCAACTCCGGGAAGCAGACCTGTGACCCCGAATAGCTTGCTGTCACGACCTCTTACCCCTATCAGCCAGGGAAATAAGGAAGGCATCATCAGTATGCAAAGAAGCAGATCTCTGACATCTAAGAGCCAATTGGGGAGGACCCTCAGCGCTGCTTCAGGGCTGTCTGTGCAAATGAGCGGAGACATTGTTGGAACTGTCACTACTCAGGGAAGCAGTTTATCAGAAGTAAGATTTTCAATTTAATGTTTTTGCTATATTTAAGAGCTACTCTAACATGAAGACTAGAGTTGTTTTGGATTGTGTTTTGAGTTAAAGTAATATCAATATACCTGATATAACTTACTACTCTGAGATGAACTGTAAACCTAATGATGAGAAAATTAGCAAGGAAATACTGCTCAGCTGTGAGAGGTACTCAAGCTGTCAAGCTGTTGGAGAATGTCAGGATTATTACAGAAATCATCTTGAAACACTCATGCCCCCCAAGTTTTTCATGAGCTCAGTAGGGTTTTGACTGCATAATAGATAGCAGTTTCATTAGCCTTACTGTTTCTAAGAGGTGCATATGTGTGGAATATCCAGCACAACTTTTTCCTGCTATAATGACAGGGCATAAGATTTCCTTGTTTTGCTTTATTTTTTCATTTATTTGACACATCATTGCAGTGATTACTTAGACACCATTAAATTGACAGATTTTTCAAAACACAAAACTGACCTGCGGTGAGAATATGTCCAATGTTATTGAGTCACTGTCTAGGACTCTTATGCATGTTAACTAACCTGGTTCAGAGCATAGAAACTTCCTGTCTCTTATTAATGGCTTTTACAGGATTAGTCCTTGTTTAAAAAAAGAAGTTAGTGCCTTGGGAATTTTGAGTAGAATTCTTCTTTGCTAACCTTAGCTGCCTTAAAGATAACTTCAGCTTGTACCCTGCTGTCTGTCTCGGATACTTGCCTTACAAAGGTGTGAGTTAATCTCAGGAAATGCCAGTCCTTCTCCACTGACTTGAGAAGGACCTATATGTCTAGATTCCTAGTTTTTAGATGGCTAAGGTGAAACAAGTCAGTTTCAACCATGTATTACCAAATTTATCTCCCTTTTTAATCCATTTGTGAAAGCCTGTGGTGCTTTCTTTCAAGACTGAAAAAAATACTTTTAGATTTTTTTTTTCTGAGATGCATCAATGCTTCAAAAAATGTGTTGAGTGTGACATTTGACATAATGTATGTTATATCAGGCTAACAATTTTTTAAAAAGTAAAAAAAAATTCTTTATAATAATATTACTCAGAGAGAATTGTAGGAAAATTAGAGTCATTACCTAGAATAAACTTGCAGTTATGTATGTGACCTCCATTATGTGTTATGAGAGAGAGGAAATGAGGCACCAATAACTCTAAAACTATCAAATTTATGGAGGAAATCTTCCTTAAATTTGGTGGTGAAAAAATATCTCATTTTGGTTTTTGGAATGGCACTACACTAATTCCATCACTCAAGCTACTTCTTCAGCCAGAATTGGACATCCGGGTTAAAGACATGAGAATTGAAGCTGGCTACAATTCTGTTGAAAGTATCTCAACTAACAGTTGATATATTTTGAAACCTGAAATTTTCAGAGAAAAAAATATGTAAATGGAATGAACAAACAAAAACCCTTCATCCCCCTTTTTTGAAGGGGATGTGCATCATTTTTGTGTTAGGATTTTCTCACATGCTAGAATATGAAAAAGTTGGAATTAATTTTTAACTAAAAATGTTCAGAAGAAATGAAGGGTTGCTTTGCTTCCTGCTAAATACTTTACTTTTTTTTTTAACCAGCCCTGCTTTTAACTGATGTATAGTCATGTGATGCCAGCTTTAATTATGTATAGAATCCTGAAAGTGCCCTATAATGAGCATTGCATTTCCACCAAGTGCTGTCCAATCTCTCATTCACTTCTGATGTTTTCTGTAATAATGCAGGCAATTAAAAATGCGTACTTCCACAGCCTTTTTGTAGTTATAGTAATAACAGCCCATGAGATTGATTTACCTGCTGTGACAATTGTTACTTCTGTCTGCTAAATTCCAGACTTTGCTGATATCTCTTACAATAATAGTGTCATAAATTTTTTAATATATGTATGTCATGTACTTTAAAAAAAGAGCAATATTATTGCCCTATTTTATAGATAATTAACATGCCCAGTTTCATCCAGCAAGCCTACTGTAAAGCTGGTGTTAAATCTCAATGTTTCTGTCCATGATTTTATCCTCTGTTCTGTTGCCTTCTAGAAGTGATAAATTCTCTTGCTCTTTGCTCCTGGGACACAACAGTATACTGGCTGGTAGTGACTCAGCGCAAAGCTGGGGCTATTTATTCTTTCCTGACAAGTACACAAATGACCTTTGATTTAATAGAAACTCATCTTGGGACTAGCTCTGATATGAAGGGGAAAACTGCTGGTATGACATCTTCATACTCAAGATCTTCCTCTGTCAAGCTGTAAAGGCCCTCAGTTCTTGGAAAGTAGCTGATGGAGGTCTGGCCAATTGGCCTCTGCCACCTTTATGTCTGGAGTGTTATCCTACGAGCTTTAGAAGCTCTTTTAAGCTATCTTTCCCCACCCTAGTTCCTGGTTACCTAAAAAAGGAGAACTGGGTATGGACAGAACATACTGAGTAAGTGTCTCTGTTCAGTGACACTTTTTGCTGTTAGAAGTGTCCTTCTTCTTGTGGCCATGTGATTCTATTCCCTTGTCTCTTTGACCATGGAGACAAATTTTAAAAAGCCAAAGTAGGGGTGGGCTTCGTAGCTGAAGAGTAACAAAGTTCTGTCTTTCTTTGTACTTTTACAGATTACAAACATATAAAACTAGAAGCTGATATTGTATATTATTTTGCAAGCTTCATTGCAGGTTTTGTATCCCCTTCCTGTATAAAAAGAGTAAAATAAAAGAAGGGAAATTGCCTTTATTCTTCCTAGACTACTTATGGTGTAAAAGAAGAATTTCCATTATATGTGAATGCACTGTGGTTTTATTGCCAAAACTATACAGACACTATGACAAAATTTTGAAAAGAAGTTGCTGCTTCCTTACTCTTATTCTGGTGTAAATCAGGAATATCTACTGACATTAGTGGAATAAACCAGTACAAACTGGTTTATATTTGAGGAGAATGAGTCAGTTGACAGGGATGCAGTGACTGAGTACAAGGAGCATCTTTTATCATAAGGAGCTTGAATTAAAGAATTCAGAATCTTCATGGACTTGTTCTGTCTGTGCTGTCACTAGTTCAGTTCTCAGGATTTTTAATGTATTGCTTAATGCTTGATGTATGCTTCCTAGTTTGTAATGCATTTCAAAGTAACATAAGAAGTCCAAAATAGAAAAATACTACTAATAAATACAATTCAGAGAGAGTTCTTAGCTTTTAGTAAAGTCTGTGCTCTAGCTCAAGATGGTTTAATCTTGTCATAGCAAAATTCTTAAATAATTTGACAAGTACTTAACATATCAGCTGTTAAGAATTTTGATTGAGAGTTAGGAATAATGCTAGAGACTTCTAATGATCTCAGTTTTTGTGCATGAGTTTCTGCCTCTTGGCATGCCTAATATTACAATGTTCCAACAGGTGTGTTTTATTATCAGCCCTGTTCAAGGCTGAATTGAATTATAGCAGAGAAATGTTACGTAGAGAAATAGTTTTATTGTCTCTATAAAACTAATAAATCAGGGTTCTAAATCCTTTTACAGAGATACTTCCTTGCATTTACTGTCTCCTTTGGTGTTTTGTATAGCTTGACAGTAGAAAGCTGAATCCTGCTTCTCTCTTCAGGATAGATTCCATTAAAGTGACACCATTCTGTGATAGTTCTTTTGAGATGAAAATATTACCACTCCCTCATTTGCCATTACATTTTCTGAACACTTGGAATTTTACAAACCCTTTATTTATACAGATAGTTTAAAGTGGCATTCAGTATTGTTTATTGGTCTGCCATTGCTAACAGCAGGAAGCTTTAACTTACTACAGCACTGATTCACACAAGTTTTCTTCCTGATTACTGAGTGTAGAAAACAACTTAATGTCAAGAGAGCTCTGTCTTTGGTCAGATACTTCCATTCTGTTCTGCTGCCTTGCTCAGTTCTTTGCTTTGTGTTTTTGGAAGATTAAAAAGTGTGTTGATCAGTGTGAGCGCCACTTGCTCCTACTGCAAGAATCATGTTCCATGAACCGAAAAGTTTTGCCCCATTCAGTGCTGTAGTCAGCAACGTTCTCTAACACTGAGAACATTGAAAATGACAATGGAAGCCTAAGGCCTGGACCTCCTGCCTGAGCTTAGTGGTTTTGTATTTTTCTTAACACCTTAATCATCTTGATTGAACAGTCCTCAGTTTCCAAGAAACTTAATAACACAAGCCCAATTTATATTTTTAAACCCCATCATCAATTTAAAACCCAGCAACAACAATTATACCGTAGTGCTATGTCTTACAGCTTTGAATATGTAGATTCAGATTTTCAGCTGGTGTAAAATGAAATAGGGCTCCCTCCCTTTTCTTTTTGGAACCTATAAGAATCTGTATTTTAATGTCATAAATGTCTGGCCAATGTTTAAGTTAAATTTTAATGACTAGACTTGCATGTTTTGAGCTGCTGTTGAAAATGAAGCTATCTGTATACATTCCAGTCTCACCTCACCTTGAATATTGCAGAGGAACCTGACAGTATTTTTTGTATATATATGTGTGTGTGTGTGTGTGTGTGTGTGTGTGTGTGTGTGTTTGTGTGTGTGTGCATGCTTGCATGCATATTTATGTGTGTGTATGGAAGTTTATTATTCTATATATACATACATTATATAAAAAGGGGCTGACTGTAAAACAGTAAAAAAAGCTGTGTACTCAGCTGTATATGGACTCTAGCTGTGTATAATATTTATATTTTGATGCTGAGAGTTTTGTGGCATCTTGGAGACAAAACTCACCATAGCTTTTCTCCTTCATAGACTTTCACCTTCTCCAATAAAACTACAGTTTCTAAATCAGGCTGTAAGTCCTTGTTCTCACCAGATTTAAGTCAATGAAAGTTTTGACAAGTCAAAGCCTTGCTTAAACAGATCCTGCATGACTTGTCCAGGCGCCTTACTTAAACAGATCCTGCATGACTTGTCCAGACATGGTCCTAAAAGTACTGGGACAGATGGAGTACCTGCATTCAGATTTTCTTCTGTGTTACTACATTTTCAAGATGAACACGGAGATATCTGTGGCTATAGCAGTTAGTGAGATAGCTAAAGATACTTTCTCAGAATAAATAGATAAATAAACAAGAATTAATTAAACAACATTTCTAGATAGTCTGCACATCCTCTAAATTCTGGCTTTATTTTGCAGGGAGAATTGTTTTTTATTAAAGGCTTTCTCCTCTCCAATTAATTGAGGCTAGAGTGTTTCCTGTAGTTGTACAGGATGATTCTGTGTCACTTTATCTGAAATAGATGTGTTTATGGCAGGATGAATTCTTACAACAGCTTCAGCTTGCTCATCAACCTTGGATATTACCGAGTGACACAGAAAGTGAAGGAGTGGAAGCTGACCAAGACAAATGTAAGTATGCTTGTTAGGAGCTGATAATATGTCAAAACAACTCAAACTTTAGCTTCTCTTTTTCATATCGCCAAACCCTACAAAGAAGTCATGTCTGTTCAGATGAGCTATTCTCATAAGTACCAATTACTCATTTGTTTACGGGCCGAAGTATTGAACTTAACAGGATTGATTTACATAAGCCTTCCTACAGTTACTGAACATTGACAAGATGATCACAAACCACAGTTTACTTAACTAAGTGAAACAATTTGTACTCATGCATTAAGGTAGCTGTTCCAGAAAAAGAACATGAAGTAGAAATAGATATTCTGTGTAGTAAATCTGCATTGACAGGCAAAAAAAAAAACATAAAAAACCCCAGTAGCTCTGGAAGCTCCAGCCTTCCTTCTCAGGATTGTGACTCCATTCTCTCTGTTTTGCCTGCATTCTTTTAAATTCCTCTGTAAGAAAAAAGTTCTTAAACACACAAGCAGTCCTTAATATCCTAAAGTCTTTGAAGAGGTTGTCTAATCATGCAAGTAAAGGTCAGCAGGATCATAACCTAAATGAGAGAACAGGTAAGAACAAGAAACACACTATAAATTGCAATACATTCAAACTTTAACAAGTTGTATCAGGCTACACAGTGGCTAGAAATAATTTTGTTGAAAATATTAAATCCTTTGCAACTTCTTTTTAATTCGCGGTGGCTTTGTGATCTGCAAGGGTGAATATATGAACTATTTCCTAATATATTTTAGATGATACACTTAAGAAGGAGCCGTTTAATCAGCTGTTCAGAAAACTTAATAGCTGCAACTAAAAATGCTTTAAACATGCAGAGTTAAAAGAAGAAAAAGCCAATTTCCTCATGGAATGGAACAGTTATGTAAAGGATTAATGATTAATAATAATCATGCCTGATAAGCAGAATATATTTTTTAATTATACCACTTAAAAATCTAAGAATTTTCTATTCGCATACCAGTTTCACAAATTCATAAATAGCCCATGATTTGATTATGAAGTTTCAATTTACATACTGAGATTCTCAAAAGCATGGCTAATAATTTTTCAATGTTAAAGTGAAGTTCCAACTGTGTTTAGTCCAAAACTGGTAAATCCACTTTGGCTTGAACCTGAATCTTTCACTTATCTTAGAGCTGAAGCTCACCATAGGTGGCTGAAGGGAGAGCCTGGTACCTGCCCCTCCTGTGGACATGAGTTTGCCTCTGCATTTTTGCTAATGATTTATAATTAATTCTGGTAGATCATTGCCACTGCCCAGTGTGATAGGGTGGAAGATTAGAGACAAAAGCAACAGTCCTCCTTCCAGTTCAGTAGAGATGATAGATTTGCATTTAATCGAGTGCCTAGCTATTACACAACTTTATTATTGATGCTTATTTAATAATAATTGTTTTACCTGCATCTGGTCCACGGAGAACGGAGGAGGTATTTGTAAACTATAGTTTCCTTAGTAAGCAGGGTTTACAGCTGTAACAGGCTCACATCTTGATTTTGAGACTCTCTGTAAGTCTGCATAGTTACCTGCAGCACCACTTATAGTAGGTCAATCTTTTTACTAATGTAACTAAGGTAATGTAACAAGAATGTTTGATCAAAGTAATGCTTCCTTTATCTGAGATCTAATAATGATAAACAAATAACAATAATGTGTTTATCATGGCCATCTGAGGGGAAATGCTGGTGTCATACACAAGCACAAAGTTCAGAACTACTACTGCTGGCGAAGAGAAGCTGCCAATTCCCAGGTAAAGTGGAGAGTCATTGAGAGGCTTGGCGTACTTGCTGATGCCAGTACTTGTAGGCTGAGCATCTGGCAAGATTACACTTCGTTTTTTACCCTGAAGTTAATAAATCTGTGTGGATGTTGTGTATGTGATTTAATGTTGAGGGCCCAGGAGTTCATAATTTATGAGTCTGAGCAGAAGATGTGCAAAATTAATCTTTACAATAGCAACACCTGTTCTTTGACTCAGCTTTTAATAAATTATATGTGGATAATATTTACTACATTCTTTGTGATAATAGCAGCCAGGTGTAAAACTAGTTTTAGGTAGTGGGAAAACTAACAAGGTGAAAAGAGAAACTATATGAGTCACCATGGGTTCTTTTAAATTAATACCTTCTGGTTAGTTAGTATTCTACAAGAAAATGAATGAGAAGCTTATTTTTGGGGTAATAGTTTCAAATGTAGTCAGATGTAGGAGTTTGAAGATGCTATTTTCAAAATGAGTGGTAGCTTTACAGAATTGGGTCACTTAAACATCTCAAAATCTCCCAACAAACATCGTTTGCAAAAGAGATATGGGAGCGTATATATTGTCTTATTGAAATGTTGTCAGGGTTGTCATTTCTTGAAAAAAACAGACTTTACTTTCTAAATCCTGTAGGCCCTCTGATAGCATTTTAAGAATTTATCCTTACCATAAACATCCAAAGATAACTGGAATTTAATTATTTTTAACCTCATGACAAAATTTGAAATCAAATAGGTATTCATATAAAAGATATAAATTAATACAGAGAAAAAGAGATTTGTCATGTTAAAGAAGGAAAGAAAAACATTGTAAGAAACACTGTTGATTTTTCAGCAAACCTCTCCCTCTTTAAGTGCTTAATTAAGTTTGTGGCCGAGAGGGAGGAATAGAGAGAGAGAGAATTATTTGCTCTTATAGTGTAAATTTTGTGATTTAAAAAATGAGAACCAACACATTTTATTTTTAAAAAAATTCCGTACAATAACTAAATCTCTTCTGCTTGCTAGGTTTGCTCCCCTTTGATATTCTGTACATGTTGAGCACAGAGGAGTGAAAATGGTCTAGGCAGTATGTTTGTTCTCATCCAAAACCTACAGTCTATGGTTCTTTTGTGATTTCAGTGTCACTGACAAAACAATATGAACAGTAGACAGGTCATCGTGTGTTTTTTCTCCTCAGCTGTCATTCTGAAGACAGTTCCCCGTTATTACCTTTAGTATTTTGCTTGTGTGCTGATTCTCCTCAGAGAGTTTTCAGAGGGTGCATGAAGACACTCTTTTCACAGAAAGAAAAGAGATCTGGAGAAAATATTCACCACTTCCACAATGCGTTTTATTTGGTGAGTGTTCTTATAGCTGGCAAAAAGTTTTCTTCTTTATGGAGTACTGATACAAGGAAACAAGAGTTGCATCTCCAATCACCAGAGCATTAGTTAGCCAGCTTTTATGAGAAGAAATTTAGTTCAATTCTACCTTAATTTCTCCCCCGAGAACAGGTCCTGCAAATATTGCTGGTTGAAATTTTCTAATGTATCAGTGACTTGCTAGGACCTTGAAAAGACAGATAATCTTCTGGGGTAATTTGACCTACTGTCTGTAGCCCTGGAATGGATTTATTTGACACACTGCCCAAAGGCAGTGAGATTCTGCTGGAATCTCAGCTCCCTAATTCTACAAGTGACCCACAAAGCAGATTTCTGGACGTAGAGTATTCCTACCTGAAATCAATCCGTTTGTCAGAAGTGCATGAAAGGTGAATAACTTGGGCCCTTACGGAACTTGCTGCTTGTTTAATCCATATTCATGTAGACACATAGATATAGATATGGATATAGATATATTCCTTTGCCCTAATCTGGTTAAGGCACATCGGTTTCTGTAGTTATTGGCAAACTAAAGGATGTGGCTTCTATCTCTTCTTTCACTGTAACTTCAACTTGCCAGCAGGAGCACTAGATACTCATTTCTAGCTGGGCTGATGGAGAATATTTTTGTACGCGTCTGGAACAAGGCTTGAACTCTCACCTACTCTCTTTTCTAAGGGTTTGCACTGGAAGGTCTACTGCTGACAAATCAAAACTAATTGTTGGGTAAAAGTAGGATTTCCACCCCATTCATTCATGTACTGGTCTTGAAACACTGCAGTCAAAGGCACTTGGCTGATGAATTCAACAGGCATTCAATAAAACCTTCATTTTCCCATTCTACCCAAATGTCTACCTAAGAAAAAGACTGAAGAAATCAAAGACAGTTTTTTGCAGACTGGAGAAATTCAGGTTGTATTCCAGGATAATTCCAAATTTTCAGTATTTGTCCATTGGTACAGTTCCTTATACTGAGCAAATTCATGTGGCTAAACAATTATCTTTCTTGATTAATTATACAAATAAATGTTTCTAAGATTTAGAAAACTGCTTGATCAGACTTGCTAATAAAGAAGAGGGAACTGCTGGAATACAATTTAGCTGAGAAAATTTCCTTTCACTGAAGCCGGGTACTATTCAGTGTGAGTAAGAGTGACAAAATCAGGGTCGGAGCAGCAACAGTTGATTGCAATATTTATGACAGTAGCACAAACTCATTCCGTTTCTATTAGTCAAATTCAGCTACTTGTATTGTTCTTTGTGCTCTGACGGAATATACCAGCACTGGAAATATCTCTTTCAGGGGGTATGAATTTAGGGCAAGACCAGATTTGGTTTCTCTAGGGAGCAAGCTAGTTGTAAGGCATTGCACAAAGATGTTACTCAATTATAGGTCTTGTTAATAAGAACCTAGTATTTATAGTTGAAGATTTTTCACAATGAATAGTAAATTCACAAAAATATGTTTTTCTTGTCCCAAAAGTGAATCCAGGTTGAACTTCTGAGAAATTTTAATTTGAGATTCACAAAACTTATGGGAAACTTACTGGTACCTTCCTTTCATCAAATATCTCAAGAGTTGTAACATAAATTGGAATAAAAAAAGTCAGCGAGTCGTATCTCCCCATCCCACATAACCTTTCTAGGAAGTGCCATCAGGCTTTGGTCTGCTTTGGGGTATGAGTCATTTTCCCAGTTTCTTCTGTGGCCACATATGTTAAAGAATACGTGTTGGATAGAGACTACAGCTTCACCACAAGTTTCAAGAGCTGTTTTTTCTCTCTCATTCTCCATATCAGTGTCTAGCTAGGTATATCAGGTTAAGCCAGCTCCATTTCCACTTAGGAAATGGGATAACAGTCAGGATTGTTTACCTCTAAGCGGTGCTTGTCTAGGCGTATTGGATATTCTTGGCTGGAGGTCTTGTATACCCATTGCTGAAGCTGCACCATTTCATATTTTGAATCTGACAATGAGAGAGAGAACAATTTTCTAGCTTGGAAAGTTGCCCAAGAATAGGACCCTTGGATATAAGCATTTATAGACAGTGAAACAAAAGTAGGATTGACTTTATTTCTATTAGTAATTAGGTCATCTTGGAAAGTGTGTGTGTGTGGGAGGGGCTTCAAATACAGCTAGAAAAAGTTGCAACCAGACTCAGGATTCCTGTATTTAAATGTTCCTGTTCTTAAATCCAAAGCTGTCATTTTCTCCTTTTCCTTTAATACTTTAGCTTATGTCACTTGTTTCTTCTGACTAATATTTTGTTTCATTTCACGTTGAATTAAATATTTTGGGGGGGGGGGAGAAGGAGGAACCATTGTAGTGAGAAAGAAATCAGTGCAGAAAACTTTTTTGCAAGCTTTTTTTTTCCCAAACAAAGAATATATTTTCCTGCAACTTGCATTATTGTAATAAACATGAATTCCCAAAGACATCTAATGTAATAACAAATGACATAATTTTAAAAATGATATATGGAATTATCAGGAATTACAAACTATCAGGGAATTACAAATTATCAGGGCACACATTAGGTAGATTAAAAAATGACTCAGTAACTGACTCAAAAATTGAGTTTCTAATGGGAAGATGTAGATGAATGGGGCTCATTAGGGTCTCATAGCTTTGGATAATTGGTGGGAAGGACAAGCTGAAGTTATTAAGTGATATGGATCCCCTGGTAAAATGGCCACATTCCAGTAAAATGCATTTTATTATACCAGATGAGATGTATTTGAACCAAATGAAATATATCTGCATCAGAGAAATGTATCTGTCTCTTCTGCAAAATAATGAGGCTTTGTCTTGGAAATCAGTGACCTAATGGATTTAGGACCGTTGTAGAACATCATCTCAGCATGAGCTCTCAGCATAATGCTGTCACAAAGAAGGGTAGAGCATTCTTTGAATGCCTAAAAGGTTAAGCAGCAAAGTAATTCTTCCACATAGTGTCAATAAAAAACTGCAGTTTTCGTATCCAACCCTTAAGAAGGATTGGAGTTACTTGAGAGATTTCAGAAGATGACTAAAAATGAATCAGAGCTTAGGAAACCCTGTTAGATGTTCACCTCAGCTAAAGACATTGAATTAGGAAGCTTGGAGATTACTAGATATTTGTGTGCAGATACTCAAATGGAAAAGATGCAATTCGTTAAACTGTGAGAAAGGAAGTTAAATGCTATTTCCTAGCAACCAGGAGCCTTAAGCATTGTAACCCCAAGTTAAGGGTAGCAATGAACTTGCAGTTGCTAAGGTGAGGTGATGTGGCTTTCTAAATGACAGGCTTTAAATCCAGGGGAAAATTCTGTGTGCTGTATACACAGGAGGTCAGACTAGATGATCATAGTAGAATTTTTTGTCTTAGTGTCAATATACTTATTTATGCTCATAAAGGGCCATCTAGATGTGTCGTTTCACTTGCTTTCCAGGGCACTGCTTGCTAGGCATTGGTAAAGGAGAGCATGATGTAATAATGATCATATGAGTCTACATTTATGCTGGCTTAATTTCTTCAAAAGCTTCCTTATGTCTGAGTTTCACTTGACACATTCAAGGTAATTCTTAGTCTGCCAACAGTAGGTAGGTGAACATTACACTGAATCAACAATGGAAGGACCTGACCCTTTATAACTGAAAAATGCCTATTTTCTGACAAACTCTTGAAAATGCACATAACTTTATGTGCATATATACACACTCTTGTATTTTTATGCTGAGGTTTATAATAGTGATTTTAGACTGCAAAGCTCCCTCCATTTGTTTTTATTATCGTAATTTGTTCCTTGGAATATAAAATATTCATAAAAAATCATTTACTGGAGATGGCAGGGTGCCGCCAAATAAAGTAATGTGTCTTCGGTAGTCTAAAATAAAGTAAACCTGGAAAATACAAGATATGAGAATTCTGAATTAATATTGATCATGATAAAGATATTAATAAAATATTATAAGGCTTTAATGTGTTCTAGATAGTCATGTAAGTTTGTAGATTTCAAAGCATAAAATATATTTATCCTAATTATAACGTTGCGAATGACATCTATTAAATGCTAATTTACATCATAACAGTGATAACAATATTTTGCTTTTTAAAAGGTTTTCTTTTTTTATTTAAAAAACATTTGCAAGTGGAATCTAAGCTTTAGGAAAGATTTATTAGCTGTCCTTAATTTTTGAATTCCACAGACCTTTGTGTCTTCTATAAACCACTCTGGATAGTTATATAGGTAAATTCAACAGATAATTATCTATACTGATCGTCCAGAAACTCTACTGAACCATATTAAAATTTTATCCCAAAATAAGAATATAGACCTATATTATGATCTTCATATATCACAAAAATTAGTCCACTGGCTATATGTTGATATAGCAAGCTATATATTGATATAGCAACACTAATTTGAGTCGCAAAGTATGGTCTGTGTTTTGAAACACAGGTTGTGTGATATTGTGCTGTTAAAAGATTAGTCTGAAAGATCATAATCAAAAAACCATAATCTTCTAAGAAAGTAAACCTCTGATAGTAATTAAAGAATTTAAGAGAATAAAATAAACCAAACTTTTATTAACTAATCACTGGCAGCAAGTTAATAAGGCTAGCCATTATAACAAAAAATGTAACTTTTTAATGGTCATGCAGCCTAATTTGCTGCATGTTGATGAAGGAAATTAATTTACTTGATCTAATTTTGATTTAAAAGACCACCTGCTTTGATGAGTAAAAGTAACTTAACTTAAACATAGCTCTTTGTGAAGGCATTCAATGAGTCAAAGCAGAGAACTGATGTCACTGAAAAATCACTTAGTAAAAGTAGAATGTTTTTACACAGCTATTCACTCCTCTGTTGTGGTTCAGCCCCATCAGTCCTATGGCTGCTTTGACATTTGTGCAGTGTGATTTGGGAAGAGGTATGGAGAAGGTCTGAGAGTCTAGCAGTGGTGAGCTGAGACTGCTTCGGCTGGCTTTTCAACCAGAAAATGCTCATGACTCCATACCCTTAGAGTTTTAGTAAAGACCCAGCTGACTATAACCCTGTGGAACTTGTGAAGTGTGCAGTCATCCTATGGGACTGCATCTGGCCTAGAGGTGACAATCAATGGGCTGTTCTGCTCAGGAGCTACTGTATAGACTTCCCATTTGGAAAGAACTGGCTATTTCATGTGTCCTTCATACTACAAAGCACTAACAAAACTACATAGTTGAGCTCATTCTTTTCTGCCTTTCTTAATTCCTTTCTTTGCTACACTGGCTGAACGCTTTCACCATAGACAAAGAGGATGTTGCTGCAAACCAATGTATATTTTTTACGCCATTCAATTGTCACAGTCTTAATTCTAACAATCTCTTTCAAGAGACATTGAACCCAATTCTCTTTCACCAGTGCCTTGCTTAGCCATTTACAGCAGCGAAGACAGAGCATGAAGTGGCCCTGAAATCCAACCAAAGCACATTGTTCATGTCCTACACCTACTTTTCACTCACTTCACATGCATGCATATGACCCCTTGAAGTGCTAGACCCTGGGAGCAGCAAGCAGGGAGCACATTGCTTTGCATTAAATAGGTCCTTGAAAGGCTCTTGGCTCCACAGCTGACTGATTGATTCACCAGAGGGGTCAGATTGCTGCAGAAACCAGAAAAAAATGTAGAATGCTTGACTGTAGTCCCAGGGTACAAAAATGACCAAGAGGTGAAGGATCTATGAAAGAAATCTGTTTTCTTTCAGTGGCCCATAATTTTTCATGCTCTAAAAAGTTTAACACTCCTTATTATCCTATTGCTGTAAATGTATTTTACAAAGCTGAGATTTATTCTAAGCCAAAACTGTAGAGATTGCTCTTTATCATGAAGAGGAAGGATTTTACATTCAAGTAGGAAAAAGTCTGTAATGGAAAATGTTAAATTTTTTTAATGAATTTGTAATAACTGTGACTGTTATTAACCCTGTCAGTAAGCAAGTCCATGAATATGAGAAATGGGGGAAAGGAGAAGAGAGGAGGCTTGATCCTTGATCTGAGACTTCTGCTCATTTTAATTAGATCTTGTTTGGCAATACGTAGTACCAGTGTGAGTGTTACAACAGGATCTTGGGAACATTTAAATTCTCTGTTTCTCATTTTCCTTATCTGTGAAATAAGATGATAAAATGTGATAACTCACAGCAAAACTATGAGAAATCACCAGTTAAAGTTTGTATAATATGTCATGACTGTAGACCCCAATTCTTTCTGCTTTGATCTCAACTACTTTAAAATTACTGTAGCTTTTCAACTGTTTTCTAAACGGTGGTGGCTTCCTGTTTGTAATATTGTCATTCTCTTTTACATTGGAAAAATCAGGCTGTCAGATATGACTCATCTCACCTAACTTCAGCTATCAAAAAGTGAGGGAATCTAGTCCAAGCTGGGGGACTGAGATAGTTGCAGTGAATCCCTTCTCCCCTTCAGGGTGTCTCTTTTCTCTCTTGCATCTCCAGCCAGACCCTTTTCTATCTCATGTCATCTCAAAGTTGATTTGATCCCGTTAATGTCATTTCTACTGGTGAGCAGTCATGAATTCTCTGATGGCTATGGGGTGGCATGGAATGTATTTTCTGGCTGGGATCCCATTTCCTTCTGCAGCTAAGACAACCACAGTCCCCAGAGTTTTGTGGGTAACAGTCACGAGAAGAATTTGCAAATGAGCCAGGCTTACATATATTTGCTTTCTTTTTTTCCCCCTTAAGAGAAATTTGTTACTTAAAAATCAAACTGTGACAATGCTTGAATCTCTGCTAAATGAAGTGCCTCGAGGGAAAACAGTTGTTAAACATAAAACGTAAGTGACAAAAAATACATATAAGGTTAAAGGGTAAGAAATGTTGCTAGAATTTCCCAGGCTTTATTTCTTTTTTGATGCAGAGGTTTTCAAGGTAGGTACCTTACTCTGTTGTATATCAGTATAGTACAGTATCAGATACAAAATTGAGGCTTATCACCTGGCAAAAGTGAAACTAAAGATCTTGTTCCAATTGTATTTAATTGATCACCAGGAGATAATTAGAATAGTTTTCTTCCTGACAAGTGTCTTTGGTCTCCCAAAGTGAGGTTGCATATTTGTGTATGCAAAAGGAGTGAATAAATGTGAAGTCACTGTGCCTGCTTCCTTCAGTGTTTAGAAAGGGCAAGGTGAAGGCTTCTAAGATAACTAATGGACCTCGTCTGTGTAATTAAATTTGGTTGGAGTGTTTATTTCCCTTTTGTAACCCAGATTCTCTAATTGGGTCCATGTACTAGGTCCAACAGCAGCATTACTTTATTTTCTACAAACTTTTTGTGGTTTTTTTTTTGATTTGTGCTACAGTCAGCAACATTTGCAAAAAATCTACTTCAGTATTAATATGTAAACATTTGTAAAAGCTAAATTTCCATTTTGCTTTGTGTAGGGTTTTCAACCTGAATTCTTTCAATATGTGAACACATAATCAGAAATGAAAACATTGCTTTCTCAGCTCATCTGATTAATCACAGTTACCTACTATGTGTAATGCTTTTAACAACACTGCTCATTTTTTGCAATCTATTACTAATCTAAAAATGAAATGGCAGAAAAAAACCCTCCAAAACACTAAATAATTGAAAAAAATAAGATAAAGAAGCTGTGATTTGTTTCTGAACATTTTTGTAGTGAAACAGAATCCAGATTCATCAAAATATTGATCCAAATTGCTTATTTCATTGTGAGTTCAGCATTATGGAAAACTTTTACAAAATGCAAACACAGCAAAGGATTAATCTTCCCTTTTATCCAATCTTTGTATACATTAAATTTCAGCTCTAATTTCTGTGTTTTTCTTTTTGATTTCACAGGTTTGTGAAATCAGTGGGATTGCTGAAGAACAATTTAATTAAAACAAAATAATGATGATCAAAACTACACCTGAAAATTTGCTTTAGTTTATATATAATAATTTAAAATCAAGTTATTTTTCTAGTATCAGCAGTATGTAAGCGGAATCACTCTAATATGTGGATGCTGTAATGCACTGAAGCAGAGTATTTACTGTTGTACAGTGGCCTTAAGAAAGAAGGTTAACTGTTGCCTTTTAGTATAAAGTTACTATAATGTTTTTGTTCAGTTTATACCCCCGTTATTTTGGATTGACATTTGATAAACTAAACTCTGCCTGGTCAAAATAAGCTTTGCCTAGAGATTTTATGTATTTTAACTTGTCTAAGGTTTTCTACTCCTTATATTTTTGTAATCTTTACTCTTTTTTAGATTAATAAACATTAAAGTATTCGCCCACGTCTGCCAATATGTGTGCCCCATTCAGGTCTCACAGAGAACTAGCTGTTCACTCATAGTCACCTGCAGCGAGAGGTCAGAAGGGGGAGTGAGTGAAAGAGTATGTGTGTGGGTAGCTGAAACAGGTGTTGCCTGTGTCACATAGCTTTGTATTGAGTTTATTTACTTTGATCTCTAAAACAAATAAAGACTGTTAAAAAGGGAGCATATCAATATGGAATGAAGCATGCATGCAAAAATAAAGCACCTAAAGGAATTTCATATATATGATAAAACATTATTTACCCATATGGATTACTGAAGCAAATTTGCTGTTTGCAATAAGCTAACTGGTGTATGCTGTGTGCTTGGAATTTTAGAAGATGCTTTTGCACAGATACCAAATGAAGGAATGTGACAGTTGCATTTATTGATTACATTTATCTGTTTATTCTGTCAAGTGTGTTTTCAGTTTCTTTTGTCTTCAGTTAGGTATGCTGGGTTTCTGTATCTTAGACATAACAATATAATGTAATTGATTGCAACTATTAAAAATAGAATATAACTAACCATCTGTTTGTTTAAGAAATAAAAATGAATTCTCTGTCATGAATGTTCCACAGTGTGAACTTTTTTTCCTGTTTCAGAAACATACATTAATAGCACAGAAAGCAGTTAAAATGTATTTAAAAAGTGTATGGTCTGTCTTGGTCATAAACAAGTAAACTGGAAGATAGCATCCTGATGAACCGGTACTTGCAATATATATCATCACAGCATAGACTTCCTTTATGTCAAATGCTTAGCATACTGGAGCCCCCTGGGGATAGTCCCTTAAAGTTCATTGCAGGAAAGGGCTTCACTTGATATGTCATGAGTGAAGAAAATTTATTATGTCATGTATATTTGAAATATGCTTGAAGACTCATTTGAATATGAGGGAATATATTTTCATGGATATGTTACATTCAGTCAGTTATGCTCAGTAAAATATTCCTGTGAAAATAATATCCCCTTTTCATGGGTTTTATTCTTCCTTAGTGGTCTGCATTTCATATTTTACCTTGACCAACTGAAAAATGTATGGTAGGTTTGCCTTTTTTTCTTCTTCCAGTTGCTTCACTGAACATCTTGTGAAGCTCCATTCTTTCTGTTTCATGCCATTATCACCTGCCATAAATATTCCAGGTGAAATTATGACCGCATTTAATCCTGGGAAAAATCTCATTGTCTTCAGTGGAACTAAGATTGCCCACAATATGTTGAGAAAGAAATTAGAATTCAGCAGCGTCTTGATTCTAGAAACTCTTACATGTCTGAGAACTTGAAGGACACTTTTGGCTAGGTAGTGCAGAGTGATTTGGTCAGGGCTATGTCTGATTTTGTATTTTTTGTTATATGTGCAGAAACACAAGACAAGCTTTATGCAGGTAGGCAGAATACAAATTTTGCTCATGCTTTCCTGAACACAAGAACTTTTCCGCTCAGGTACGGATACAGTGTGTACCATCAACTCTCATTAGAATGACTGATAATCCAACAAGTGCAAATTGCGTGCAAGTGTCACGAAGTGTGGCATGATGGCTTGACTCTTCAGGGCTCCTAGTTCTACACATGTGCTTTCTAACAATCTGTGAAGCCCTGGGCTCCTGACTTCTCATTTTAGGGGTTTAAGAGTATTTTTCTAGCATACTTTCTAACTTGAAGGGTAGAGGATGAAAGCATGAAAATTATGACTTTATTTTCACAATAAAACATAAAAAACCCAATGTCATTTTTCCTTTTAATTCTCATGATTTTTGAAATAATCTCAGAATTTTTTAATACTTGCGGCAGGCGCTACTCCCTCTAAAGTGTATGGCAAGCAGTCTTGGTGGCTGCTAGCGCTCAGCCCAGCAACCAGTGCTGCCGTTGGAGAGGGAAGCAGCCACCTGGTACTGTGAACACGCTGGCAATGAAGCGTAACAAGTCAGCAGAGCTCCAAGGAGGAGCTGAGATGCACTTAATAGGCAACAAGCAGCTGGGCTTAGGGGGCTGGGGAGGATAAACAGCAGCTGGGAAGGCCATGCGGAAGGCATGTGTGATAAACTTGTTTTCACCTTTGAGCTGTGGGAAGCCTTAATCATTTTCTGTTTGACCTTTTTGGCTTCAGGAAGCAGTTTCCATTTGTCAGTTGCTTATGGAATAAACTCTGCCTCCATGGTGCCTAATTGAATTCAGAGTCAGCTGTGCAAGCCAATGCTGCTCTAGTTAGTTTGGCAAGAGTATCAAGGTGGGGGGTTTTTTGTTTTGCTTTATTTTGGACTCTGCACCAGGCAGCACTTCAAAGCCATCACAAAAAGTTCAGTGTAAGCTATGTAGAAATGTGCTTCCTTCTAGTTGTATGGAATAGAGTAGATTCAGTGCTTTTTAGAAAGATACTTTATGGGTTGTTGCTAATGCTGTTCATTTATTGTTTTTGATGGAAGAAGAGCCATGATAAACAAATACAATTTTCTAGCCATACATTTACATCTTAATTTTTTAAAGCATTTTCTAATGTGGTAATGTAGGGACATAGTATTCTCAGTAGTACTTGTTAATGAAAAAAGATGCAAGCATTTTAGTCTCAGTGTATGAAAATGCATGTAGCTTGTCTAATAAACAGCTGTCTTTCAAATACCAATTTATGATTAAATGATTTTTATTACAATATGTGTTTCTGTTGCTTCCCTTTTAAAAGTTTCACACCATTGATACATTACCTGAATAACCATAAGAGCAACCCTAATATATCTCTATTCATTTCAATAACATAATAATATTAATAGGTTTCCTTCAGTACTGCCCTGTATCAAGTTATTTCATCATCTGGCAGATTTGATGGAATGACTTCTTGTTACGGTAGAGTCTAGCTCTGGGATTTGTGCGTGTGGCTGAGGGAGACTTGGAGAAGAAATTTTATTTGCAGAAATTATTAAAATGAAGCAATTTCTTTTGAAATATTATCCACTGGAAAATTTCTCTGAGCAAATCCTTATCTTGAAAAACTTAAGCAATATTTAAAAACACTTACATAACAACCAGCTGCTCTGTGCACATATACTATTAACAAAGGCTTCAGGCCTTGTGGGAATATGCTTCATAACAATCTGGCTTTATTCACAGTTTAAGTCTCTTTCTCCTGAGCCAGTAATTACAAAAGAGAAAGGGAGACTTGTTTCCTGCTCCCTGGAGCATTCCTTCAGGTATGTCTATGTTTCAGTTACAAAGGTAACAGCTAAGAGCAGGGGAAATTCTGTATTACAACGGCTAAACTGATAGAGGTGTGTGAACTAATTTAAAGCCAACTCGTCTGTATGTGATACTGCATTGTTTCATTACTGTGACTGTATGTGGACATGCTATATATTTAATGCAATGAACTTTTAATATAAATACAGAAAAGCTCCCCTGGAACTGGTTACAGCAACATGGAGTTTGCTGCAGTAAGTGCACTAACCGTGAGGTTGCAGAACCACACTTTCAGTAGCTTTCTACAGCTAGTTCCAGGCAGTGTCCCACCAAATAGAGCTATATAAAAATGCCTGTTCTGAGACAAGTAGCTCTTCCTGTGCTTGTAAAAGTTTGGTGCCCCTTCACTCTTGGCCCTGGATTCTACTCTATTAGGTTTAGGCAGTAGCTAGTCATTGCCCAACCTGATACCTAATTTTGTAGATGTCTTCTTCCTTTATAGTTTTAGGTGAAAGTGCTGAAGCTTGAGATTAATCCAGTAAGTTCTAAATAAAACACTGGTTTGGCTCCCTTGGGTAATTTAATGGGATATTGCTGTCATATTATCTGAACTGTTAGTCAAATTAGTTTTGAGTGTTTTTATTACCCAATTGCTGATTAAAAGAAGACCTATTATATCTTCTTTATAAGTTAGAATTCTGACATATCTCTGTTCACTATGACTTTGCTTACTGTTTTATTTTGTGATATTCTGAATAAAACTAAAATGTAACCAAATAGGACCTAGTTTAATGACCCCCTGTCCTTTGGATAGTGTAGTCAGGTATTCTTATGTCTCGTTTGTGTGCTTAAGAGCACATGCAACAAGTTTTATCATGCGTACTATCAATTGAGTTTCCTTTATGACAACTTTAAACCTATCAAGATGGATTGTTAAGTGAAAACACTGTACTAGAGCTTAAGTTCAGTTTAACAGACAAAGAAGTAGGGATGTTTTCACTTACACAAACACAATACAAACCTATAAATTTGGCCTTGTTGCGAGCTGGAATTTCATCTACAAAGCTTCATACTTATCTCTGTTATTGGAAAATGGCAGTGCTTTAATGATTAATATTAAAGATTTATGCAATCTTCTATTCCAGAAGAAATTTTACCGTCAAGTTTGACACACTCTCCAACTAATGTATATGTATTGTATGATTAGAATCTTTCTTACGTTTCTTGAGCTTCATGTTGTTTTTCTCATAATGTAAATAATCATCAGCCAATTCTGGAGAATGTTTCTGGTTCTGAAATGATTAGGTAGAGGCATGGAATAAATGTTGTTTGTAGATTCATGGACCTTCTTTAGAGAACATGGTAGTGATTGAATATTGTTCTAAATTGCAAGACAGACACAAGTTATCATCTTTTCGCCCTGCAAAACAACTGCAGCACAGTAGTAAAGAGACAACTCAGGAGAGAGAATGTAAATAGTTCTGCTTGTGACTTACTTGAATGCTGATTGTAACCAAGGACCTTCTCTCCCATAAGTATACACGTGTTTGTCTACAGAGAAAGCGTAATAGGATATGGGGCTGGAAAAGGCCTCAAGATATCATCTAGTCTCTAACCCTAAGGCAGCTTTATGCCAGTTAAACTATTTCTGACAGATGTTTGTCTAATCTGTTCTGAGTAATGTCTGGAGATGGAGAATCCACAGTCAGGAAATCTATTTCATGCTTCTCTCTCCTTACCTTTAAAAAGTCAGGTACACATGTGCTTGTATTTTTGCTTGACAGTGTTTTCTTGGGACAAAATCTTCTCCCCTTGAAGAGATTCTTCATATCCTAATTGTTTTCATCTTGTTTCTGCTCAGATAACATTGAATTCAGATGCTACCCAAAAGCATTAGAATTAAATACTGGTCCCATGAAATCTTTTGAATTTTTGCATTGATTTAAATGTGGCCAAATTTTCACCCAAGCAGTATGGACACGGTTACTGAAGAAGCATTGTTACAGGCCATGAGATGTGTCAGCCACTGACAGCAAGGACTTGTGCTCTGCAGGGTGCACATTCTGCTGCTCTGAGAAACCCTGGCTTTTGCATAGGGAATCACATGTGATGAAACAGCAAAAGGTCATTCAAGCCTCCATGCTTCAGTCATCATAGCTGTCTCCAAGAACTACATGAGGAATTCATGAGTGCATTTCAAAAACTTGCCAAAATTCTCCCTGGGGCCTGATAAGTGCCATAATTCAAAATCTCTCTATAAGTGTCTCCAGAAATCATTCTCTTCCTATTGATGTGTGTAATCCAACACCTACACACTCACAACTCCAGGTTTAATAAAGTGTGGGGCCCTTTAGCTGAGATTCCAAGGCAACTTATACTTCCTATCCCCTCAGGTGTTGCTATGTTTCCGTGTCCAGAACGCATTATCTGTTATTGACTTTTCATCTGGAAACAGTTCTTACAGAATTTAAAATACTAAGACTATGTGTTGAAAACATCTTATGGGCTGGCCTGGGGTATTGTGATACATGGGCCTTTTGGGAGAGGCTGTAGCGTCAACCTCATCCATAATTCTATGTCTGCTCTGCCCAAAGACAGTAAGCTATTTAAAAGACAGAGCTAACGCTCTTCAGGTCAGAACATAGCCAAAACTCCAGATAGAGTTGTATGCTCACTATTTCCTTTTAAAATGAGTTCAAACGATGCCAACTTAAACATTATCTGCTATCGCCTGGTCTGTATACTAAATGTTTGCAGAGGATAATACCAAATTCAGATGTTGGAACATACTGATTTTCAGCTTTTAGAAATGTCAGAACAAGGTTAACTCATTTAAGAAAAGTAAATTTTGTACCCTGTGGGTTTAAAAAATGTAAGAGAATTGATTTCAGGAATGTGGATTTTTTTATTCTTAAATACAAACCAGATAGCTGTGGTCAGAATGTTTTATCTGGGGCATAATCTAACTCAATGTAAAAAAAAAAATGCAAAATCCTCTGCTCCGTTCCACTGGAACCACATTCACTTAGATAAGATACACTTTACCAATACCTTTAAAATACTTTTGACATTAATTCTATCTTTACTGGTGATTCAGAAATCTGAAATTCATGACAAGTGTCATTCAAGGTGATCCTTGTCTCTTCAGAGAAATGCAATGATAGATTACCAATACCAAGGAATAAACTGCATGGAGTATGTAGAATATTGACGTGGATTTTTGCTTGACTTCAACCTCTGCTGATCATGTCATTCTTTTAGCTAATCAGCTAGATTGCTTAGCTGCCTTCTGATGCTTTTCTGCTCTAAAGTAAGTCTATTTATAAAATGCATAGCTCTATTATCATATAAGCTATTAAATTAATTATATCATCTATTAAATAAAATAAAAAATAAAATAAAAATATGATAAACGTTATTATTAAATTAATGCCTAGGTCTGTTATCATATCATCTATTAAAATGCATAGGTCTATTGTCATAGAGACTCTGAAATAAAGTTTTCTCCTGTATTTATTGATACAGAGGAAATATTACCATTAACCCTTGTGTGCATAGTGTTCACTTCTTCCATGGCACAGTTTCTGCTACATCCATTAGAATTGCCTTCCATTATTTATAACATTAATAAATTCTATGTTCAAAAAACCAACTCCCTTCCAAATTGTTAAAATCATCACATCCAGATTTCTCTGTTGTCCTTCTAAACAGGAATATTGGCTTCTTTGGTGGGCAAACTTGTCCTAGCAGACAGCGCTATCCCAGGACTTCCATCCTCTTGGCATACTGAAGGATTATCCATATCCTTGCTGCTGTTTGCAGTAGACTCTACACCGTACAGTGAAGTTCTAAGTCTTTCAGTCCCACTATTTTATGAGTTTGGAAGTCATCCAGTTTTATTCTTGGACATTTATTAAATGTCATCTGAAAGTTTTAATCATTCTTTCTGAACTATTTCTTTGGGGTATAGGAGAACTTTGACACAGATTAATTACAGGGCTACAATTTTTCCATTTAGATATTAGAATATCTATTCTCTTTCCTCCTGCTGCCCCCATACTAAATACTGGTTGAAGCACTTAATTGGGGTGGCTACTCTAATCCAAATAAAGCATTTTTGAGTGTTTCTGGAAAGCAATATTAGTTTTACCTTTCTGATTGTAATTTCCCAATACCACGGGATTTGGGGGAGAGTTAGGGTGATGACTGGGATAGACTTGAAATGCAAATTGGCTCAATTTACTAAGGGTGCTTAGGGGCAAGGGGCATCTTTAGGTCTCCCCCCCTCCCTCCCTTTAACGCTTTTAAAATATTGCTTACTGAATTGGAACACAGCTGTTTGGTTCTTTCAGCACCAGGGAGTAGATTGCATGGATTCATGTTTCATTAGTACCTTGGCAAGGAAGGAAACCCCCCCAAACCCTAGGATATTTCTTTCCAAAGGGAAGCTGAGATCCTTCTTTGCAATTTCATGTCTTGGTCTAAATACAACTATGACAGGCTGTTTATAAGAATGCTTAAGATACTTCATTTGTTTTAATATTTGAACTATTATGCTGCTAATACAGCACAGATAAGAATAGTACGCTATTATTTTCCCTGTTTGTTTCATACTGAAGATCTGCCAATAGAAAAAAAAACCCTTTTCTCCATTTTGTGTGCAAACACTTGGCACACAATTTCATATTTTATGATGTTGTATGAATTCTACAGCATTTTGTTTTGCAGTCTTCATTTTTCACTACTGGAGAAATCTGATCACAATTCAGTTAAGTGTCAAAATTAGGTTTCTCCTCAGCTAACTAAAATTTAACTCTCATAGGCAAGTGTGAATTTTTAGTGAGACTGATCTTCTCCATTCTTCTCCAATGAAACAGAAGTGGTCTTTGCTTATATTTTAGTTTGTATTAACTTTCTTATTAGGATATCACATGCTTCCATGTAAGAGGAACTTTCTGGGGGGTGGGAGGACATTGCTGTTTGTTTTGCTTTGTTTTGTTTCATTTAGTTTAGTTACTGGGTTGAATATTCTGCCATTTAGCTACATGGAGTACGTAGCTAAGCCTCAGTTTAGATTATGGCAACCTGTAAGGGAATAATAGTTTTTCACAGGTCCAGAGTATAGGTATTGCCAAGTGTACGAGACTGAACGGCAGAGAGTAGAGTGCAGTGAAAATGTGTCCTGAGCTCCACAAGTTTGTAAATGTGTTTTTCTCCCTTCCAGGGCTCCAAGTTCTGCAAGCCTCTAAAGCTGTTGTAATGGCATTAATGCAGCCCCTCTTTTTTTGACTCTCCCTGTTCTGTCTTCAGTATGTAGCCACCTGAAGCCTTTCCTTCTGTGTGTATACTGGGCTGCTCTGTTGCCATTGTAGCTCTACTTTTTGGAGTATGGGAATGGCCTCAACTTGTGTGTTCATAGGAATAGAAAGGTCTGTATGTGTGTTGGGAAGCAAAGGGAGTTTGTACAAACGTGTTTCTGTAGTTCTGTGTGGGCTGTGTGTATATGGATATTTCTGTACGTTTATGTATTTCTGTCTTTTTGCACAAGTGGCACTGGGTGGGAATTCTCCCTATACCAGGGTAGAAAGTCTCCGTGTTGCTCACAGTGAACATCCAGACTTGCCCAAGTGCTTGACCATTTGCTTCTGCAGGGCCAGTGCCACTGCTGCTAGCTAGGCTGCATCATCACTGTGAACTGAAGGCCCACAGTGTAGTCCGAGCAAGCAGATGACTCTATCAGTTTGGGAAACAAAAAGATCCTCAGTGAAATCCTTTGATGGCCCTCAAATCCACTGACCTCTCATAGTCCCCTTGCCCCACTGACAGCACTTTGAGTCTTCTGTGGTCATCCCACACTGGTGTAACCCAAGGGTGCCTGCTACTGTTCCAAGATGAATGTTCTAAGAATCCTTTTTATGGATGGGTCTCCTCAAAACTTTCTGTATATTCCTGCCTCAGGAATGCCTGAGAACAGGCTAAATTCACAAGTGAAGGATGTTCTTATCCTTAAGGTGATAAAATTCAATGTTGCCTGTGCTTGTGAGAAGCATCTATATAGTTCAGGACAGGAGTGTGAGAAGACATTTAAAAATGCTTTCTGAAAACAATTGATTTGTGAGTTTGTGATGTGACTTACAGACAGTATTTATTTTGATGCATTTTTGATCTGCAGAGTTTTCAGACCTGCCATTTACTTCGTGCATTTGTATAAAGAGGTACCAATTTTCTCTTTTGTGAGGGAGAAATTATTCAGATGCTCAGTGATCCTATACCCTTACAGAAGGAAGAAACTGTGTTGTCAATAAAAGTGGAAGGAAAATTTATGTCACAAAGGGGAGGAATACTTGCCGATGTGTTACACATGCTTCTGAATTTATTACGCACTTCCAATTTTTGCATTCTAAAATTTCCTTTTTGGTAAGATATAAAGGCCCTATAGTAAAATATTTGGAAATCAAGACTTCTTGCTTGTATTGCCTTGAAGTTTAAATTGTTGATCTAATAAAATATTCCCCTTGGCTGTGTGTGATTATGGAGTTCTCTATTTCATAGAATAACTTTGAGTGACTGGAATACTGGCATATTTCAGAGGAAAATTTTAGTTAGGGGTAACAGAAGACTATGGAAACAGGTAGAATAAGCAGGTAGATACAATGTTTAAACTACCACTGTAAAATTTAATATATTTTTGTGTGAGGGAAATTAGTTCTTGAGCTGTAGCCCAGTGCAAAAACAAAAAAGTAGCAGCCTTTGACCCTACTGGAAAGTGATTGTGTACTTCCAGTGATGACAGCCAGCACCATTCTTTGATTTATAGCAGAGCAACTTTCATTTAATATTCACCATATGGCAATTTTCACCACCTACATTGTTCAAGACCTATGTCAGTAGCACACAAAGCATTGAACCTTACTCCCAGCCGATTCCACTAAGACAGAGGATGCTGCATTGTGGCACACTGTTTGATAGCAGAAAGCACTGATAATTAGATCACTCCAAATTCTTTATAACTGGGCTCTGGGCTTTTGAACCTCATTGTGTTACTCTGACACTATTGAATTATCAAGTGTGCCAGCTTGTTTTCAAACTGTGTTTTTGAAATACATGATGACAAAAAAGTGTCATAGAATGAATTTTCATAATATAATCCACAGTCTTATTTTAATTTATATTAGTAGATAGTTTTAATTTATGCTAGAAATGGGGAGGGTGAGCGTGTGGGGAAATGTTCTTATCAGGCATTCTTAACACTCAGATCTTCAGAGAGAACATCCCAAATCTTTCACAATAAAAATTTTCCTCCTTGTAATTTCTTTTTTTTTTTTGAGTTCTAAATGGTGTGCTTCATATCGGAACAAGACTGGAGGTATGAAAACTTGACCTAGAATTTGAAGAGGAAGGTTTTGTTTTGATTTGTAAAAATATCCATTGTATTGGAATTCACTGAGGTCAGTGACTGCCAACATGCGGGACTGTAGGAGGACACTGTGGTATGGATAAAATGAGGTCAATTTGGTGTCTATGCACTTTATTTATACACTGGTTCCTTGTGGCTAGTTAAAAAGTGAAGTTCTTTGTTTTGTCTAGTGATGTTGCCACTAGACATCCCAGACCATCTTTATGCAGAGGCATGTTGCTCAGCATATTTTTCCCCAACTGGCAAATTTTCTGTGCTGCTTTCCTATTATGGTGCATGCAGTGCTCTGCCCCTTGGTTGCCAGCAGCATCCTCTGGTCATCAGGGCCTGTTCTCTCAGTACTGGATCCATGCCAGCTACTGCTGTGAAACTACTCGCTCCCTTGTGCCAGCACTAATGTTTCCATAGCTGTGTGATGAAAAAGATCAGGATCTGAAAACTAAGCACTGGCTTTTGTCAGTCACCTTCAGCCAGATCGTTTCCTGGACCTGGTTCATTAGGGGTTCATGATCTGGTTCGATATTTGCATATTACTGTGGTGTACTGGTATTTGCATTTGAACTAGCTCCAGGTCTCTGTAAACCTCAGTCCCGTCTTGGATCCGAGATGCAAAATTGCAAGATTCCACTGTAGGCATATGGGGCAGGGGAGCAGCAGGGAGGAATGCTGATCCAATAAATAAACAAACAGTAAAACCACATGTTGACAAAAGTGGTCAATATACATTCTCTGAGATTGCAACCTCTCCTCTGGGCCAAGCTGCCTTCGCAATCAATTATGAACTTCCATTGACTTTACTGGGAGTTGTGTCAGGCGCTTTCTGATCTCATAATTGCTTCTATAATGGAAAATGGAATTAAGTGATAAGAGAGAGCAAGCTGAAAACATATTTTCTGTATCTGTGGTCAGAATGGAGTGCTGTGATGTTAGAATTGGGGAAAAAATAAGTTCTGGGAAGGACATGAGTGATAATTTTTGTACTCAAGGAGAGGGAAAATGGACTAACCTGGTAGAAAAATAAAGTATATGTTCAACTCCTTCTGCCTCAAGAATGCTAATAAGGATTGGCTGGACACTGCTGAAGTCTCGGTGAGACTCACAGTACACTTTTCCAACATTCAGTTGTTTGTAGGCCCTGCACACCAAACTGCTTATTAATCTTGAACACAAAATGTTGGCATTTCATTTTGAATAAGTATTCTTTTATGATGGGTCTCATCAAAACTTTCTGAACATCCCTATCAGATGTCACAGAGGGGATAGACTTATGACTACTTATCAGTAGGTCATCTGAGGAGCACCTCCCTGGACTCCTGCTCCTTATCTCTGAAGAACATTTATGTAGAAATTTCCATAAATTAACCTGTTCAGTTAAATGGCTTCCTGACTTTTTTTTTTATTCACTGAAGTACCTTCTTTACCTCTCCGTCCACCCCAGTTGTTTATGTATTCATTTCAGCTACATCAAACTACAATGGTTTGTCTACTACATCAAACCAAAATGGTTTGTCTACTACTATCTGTTATTGTATAAATTTAGTAATTTTATTACTAAATGAAGGAGCACCTTTTAATGAAGGAGTGCTTAAGTACTGTCAAGGACTTGTCAGCATCTTCAGACTCCTAAATATATGACTTCGCAGTGTGTACTATTTAAAATTTTACTCATGTTTTGTATCATATTAATGTAGATGATAAACATTTTTAAGGCATTCTGCCTACATTTTGGGAGGTTGGATTTTGAGGTGCATTTCTTGTGTCTCTGTGTAAAAAGAAATATGGAGATCTGCAGCTGGTATCAGTCAGTTCCAATAAAGCCTCTATAGCACTTTTCTCACTGTCAAGCCATTAATTTGGTTATGTTTCCCTCAGTTGGCATGAAGATAAAATGTGGTGATGATGATGATTACAATAATATAATGATAAAGAATATGTTTCCTTAGCAGAATGCTGATGGGAATTCATTATTCTTGCCTGATCCACTAATTAATGCTGTACTTTTTCAGAAAAACAGTATTTTATTCTTGGAAAGAGAATCTTAAATTCTGCCCAAGTAAATATGAACATGATACCAAATATGCCTATATAACTGTCAAAGATAAACATATATTAAATTCTTCTAAACTGAACACCAGTATTTACTGGAAACAGAACTAAAAGGTTGACCAGGATGAAACTGAACACATAAAGGAATTTGTTTTTTCTTTCTTGTTCTTTGCAGTCAGCTATCCTGTACAATCATGTACAGTTACTTTTTACTGTCTTTGATGAAAATGCAGTAAAAAAGGAACTTGACTGATTAGAGAGATACAGTTCTTAAACTGAAATGATGAGAAACTTCAAACTATAGGCTGTAGACTGAAACCACTAAAACTTTAGGAGCTTTGATTTTCCAGCAACGGGGTTTCATACCTTTTGTGGTCAGACTTTGTTAGTGATCTGGGACTAATTCAAAAGGGAGAGTCTTCTCTTAGATGCCAAGAATGTTGATCACAATACCACCTTCCAGAAAGGAGAAGAAACTACTGATACCATTATTGCCAAGCATTATATTTGTTTACTATATATAATCCTTTAAATTTAGTAACTGTTTTGTGGCAATTAAAATGATACCAGCAGCATGCTTTTGTCTCTTTTTAGCAGATTAAGACGTCTGGATCTTCTTTAAAAATCTTTAAGTGGAACATCTGAAGTCAGACAAATTATACTGTGGGTTTCATTGAACATATACAAACTTCCCAAAGTTGTTTGACCCCTGTTGAGACAGAAAGGAAGAGAAGTTACTTTACCCAGTTGCCAATTAGCTGAATAACTTCTTAGCTCACTTTAGCTGTAAAACCACTGAGTGAGTTGAAAGATTAGCTAAAAGGGTCTCTGGAAAATCTCCAGTTTTTTTTTAATGAATACCGTCTATTTTTATTAAATATTAGCACAACACTATCTTCTTACAATTAATGAGCAAGAAAAGCAGCTTTCTCTGCTTGTGCTACTCTGATGTGAGAAGTCCTGGGTCCCCTTCAGCCATCAGTTTGCCATTACCAGTGGAGGTTATGAACAGGAACTTTTTCAAGAGACTTGACAGAGGGCTGGCTTTTATTAAATGAAATGGGCTTGTTCCTACTTTACTAGTTTTTGTGATGGTAGAATAGCAAATAACAGTTGCCAAAATTCCTAATATACTGACTGTTTAAGATGGAAAGGATATAAGAAATACACTGAAGGCAAAAACATGTCACTGAGGTATTTCTGACTCAAAAAGAGTCAGAAACTCTCCCCATGTGTTGCAGCATCATTTTCAAACTGACTGTGTGGCAGAACACAAGTATAAATGATGGTAGAGCAGTTCTCTCAGAAGGCTGATTACAAGCAAGAACACCACAGGTAGCGATGATTTCTCTGTAACTTGGACCAGATGTCTCTTACCAGGTCTGTTTTCTAGATGTAAATGCTGGGTAGGATATGATGAAGGAAGGAGTATTTCTGGTACCTGAAGGTGAAAATACTTTTAAAAATTTTAAACTGTCATTAAATTGCGATGACACCCTCTTCTTTCTTCTGGTGATACCCATCTTTGTAGCTTGTGATAGCCCTGTTTCATTAGCCTGTTGCCTTTCATAGCACAGAATAGCTGGTGGGAAGTCCTGAGCATGCTGGTGTCTTGGGAAAAAGCTCTGGTTTACTTTATTCTTTGTTTCTGTTTATGGTCCTCTGTATACAGATGTTGATGTGCTGCAGTTCTGTGCTGTTAAAATACTGTAACACATTAAAACACAATACTTAAGTGCATAACAGATCCTTACATTCTCTTTGTAAGGGTGCATTGTGATTACATTCATCACCATGCCTTTGGGTATGCATCTTCTTCCATTCCTGTGGTCTACAGCTATGGCTACTAGTACCCACATCACATAACAGTTTCATATTTGGGCAACTCTGGGTTGCCCAAACAAGACAATCTTGTGCTGCATTTCTTCATGCAAGCTTTTGATTTTTTCCCCTACTAGTCTTCATTAGAGTTCCAGTTGCCAATTGATGTGCTTGATCATACTTCCCTTGCTCATGACTCAGATTGAAATTGTGGAGAATTCACATGTTGGCATCATAAGTGGGTTCTGCCCTAGTGTCATCCAATATACTCAAAACATATTTTTCTTGTATATAAAAGCACTAAGTACACTGTGTACCTTGTGGGAAAGGTTTTGAAATAGTCCATCAGCAGCAGTAAACTCATTTCCCCAGGTAATTGTTAAAAATAAAGTCAGGTGCACTGTACCTCCATGATGTGTCCTGCCTCACACAGGATCCTCAGATTAACCCTATTGCTTGTTCCACATTCATCTAGACACTTTTGAATGTGTTGCTTTACAACTCTGCCAGATAAACGTGCCGAACACTTCTGAGTCACAAGACGTCCACAGGTGCCAGTGGGAGCTTAGCCCAGGGCTCAGGGACAGTATGTCTAAGCAGCACTTCTGACACACTGGCTGTGTGCTTGGGAAGAACAGAGCTGGAAATTAGTGCAATGACTATAGCCTGGTTAGTCTGTTCCCGGAACTGGCTGCTCTTCGTGTGGCTTCCCTGCACTTAAGTGCCTCTGTCTGAAGTAAATGGGCAATAACAAAATGTGGACCATTACTTTATCAGCAGGCCATGCCTCAGTACGAACTTGGTGTGCATGAGTTTGGGGACATGGGTAACTATCCCATACTGAGGTCCAGAATCATCAATGAATCATAAAAAGAGCTTGATGCATTCAGTGTAACATCTTTTTAATCATTTATTTCTTATTAATCTCTCATATTATCTACAGTTAAATAACTAATTCATAGTAGATGGTTGAAAGACAAACATTATTTGACTACCTGTGTAACCAGTTCTTGGCTTTGTATTAAATTATTTCACTCACAGGAGGAAGGAAGGAAGGAAGGAAGGAAGGAAGGAAGGAAGGAAGGAAGGAAGGGACAGACACATGGAACAAGGACACATGTCATATAGATAAAATGTGGGCCCTACACAGTTTCACCCACAAGCTTCCTGTGGGGATTCTCCTGCCATTAAAAGGATCAAGTGTGTCATTTCTTGACGGTTGCTTTGGTTTGAGATTAATGAGTGCTTACAACAGTACTGGTATAAGTATTGCTGCCCTTCCTCCCCTAACTATATGTTTGCCACTGTTGATGTGTGCTGCCCTTCTTAATTTTGCTGGCACAACAGTTTGTGGTGGTTGCAATGTGAGCTGGACTGGAACTGAAGAAAAATTTTCCCAGCTGGAGGAAAAAGTAGCAAACAAAAAATAGTGGGTTTTTTTTCACACAAATCTGATTCACAGCACAATTCCAGAAATAGCCAAGCTAGTACAGTGAGGGCATTGAAGGGTACGTATCCAAGCTCCACATCAGATCACGCAGATGATGAGTTCCCCCACAACAAAAGAGCAAACTGAAGGGGTAACAAATTGTGACACAGAGAATAATAATTGGTCATCTTGGGAAACTCTCCAGGCTGTTTGACTTTGGTTACCAATAGTACTTGTACAAGATCATGCTGTAAACATGGCACAACATTATACTGTAGTGAGTTGTTCTGAATAAAACTGGCAATAAATCAAGAATGTCCAGAAGAATTGGTCATGTTCTGATAACATCATTTTTTATCAGGAATCTAGTATTTATCTATAAAGGAGGTGTTCCTTTGTTTTCATGTTTATACTCTAATTAATTTAAAACACTATAAATGACTATATCTCAACATCAAATAAAGAGTATCTGAGATATACGATAGCAATAGCATTTTCTATTAATAGGCATGTTTGGAGAACAAGTCTTGGTCAAATTTTACTTACCTTTTTTTCTCATAGCTCTCATATTTTCTCATAGTAGCTGAGAATGTAACTGAATTTCATAGGATGGCTTTTTTGCTGCTCACTAGTAAAGCACCCGACTTCTCTGCTTTTAAGTTTTTGACTAGTGTACGACAATGGTAGAAAGTCAGGTCATTTTAAAGTCTATTTATTTTGTGTAGGTCTGATAGATACCTTTCATAGTACCTCCTATCTGTTTATATTCATTTTATAAAATCTTTGGCTTTGGGTGACTGATAAAAGCAGAACTGAAAGAAATACAGAATGCATTGTGGCTTTAACGATAATTAAGGTTGAAACCCAGCTCAATGTGCTGTTGCAATCCATTGCAGCCTCACCCATCAGCATCCTTTTCTATCAATGGAAAAGTTTTCTTTTGGATTTGTGCATTGATAAAAACATACACAAATGAATGGTGAAACATAAGTTTTAAAAGTATGACAGAAATTTGAAAAATTCCATGCTTAAAGTAATCATACTTCAAAAAGATTTCTCTTACTATCCTGCTGTAGATAAATCACCAAATGCTAAATTAAATTCCATTATGGTTAATACTTAGATTGTAATTTTTTTGTATATATTTTGAGATTTTGACAGATCATGTCAGCTGATATTGCATGTGCTGTTGGCTCAGTCAGTGCTATCTTATTCCAAGAGGACAACCATAAGATGAATGCCAGTGAGATTTAAAGAATGTAGAATACTTCCTGTTTTGAGCATTTTTAGATGGCCTCGTTTTGAGGGCTTCCTCCTTTTTTTTTTTAACCAAGGTCTTTAGGGCATAAAATATAGAATCATTCCAAACTAAATTAAACCATTTTTTTGTAACCTAACCAAAAGAGAAGCCTTGCAATTAGTTTGCTGTGTACCTCTGGTTACCTTAAATCAGTGTTGTAGCAGTGACAAATCAGTCCATTCAAATGTCAAAATTTGAAAGTATTTGTAACCAAAATCAGATCTAGTTTCAAAGGTACTTTTCCATTCACAGTCTAAACATAACTGACAGTGGCAACCAATAGTTTACAGCAAGGCACTTGTGCATTCATGTGTGATTTTAGTGAAGAATTCTGTAGACTGTGCTGTACTTCACATTTTCATGTTAAACTATTTAACAATTTAACTTTTTTTAAAAATAACAACAATGTCTGAATAGTACAGTAATAGAGCAGATAAGAAGATTATTCTAAAGCTGAGCCAACTTAATTATGTCTCTCTGATATTGTTCATATAGAATCTATGGAAAATAGCTATATTATGAATCACTGTGTGAAATATTTCTGAATAGCATGTTATTCAGCTCCCCATGGAACCTGGCTGGATTATAGCACTAGTTCTTTTCCTACCCATTATCAATAAAATCCAGCAGAGATCATGGTAGACTTTTAATGACCTTTTCTTATAAAAACATCAAAACTATATCTACCCTAACCTGACAGCTAATTAAAAAAGGTTTATCTCAAGTCTTATGTGGACATTGGTTAAAAAATCTCTTCTAACAGCTCCATTTATACTTATACTGTATTATAAAACAGTAAAGTTTAATAGTTCAGCCACTTTTCCTGTACAGAACACAGACAAACTGGAGCATTAAAAACACAAACCAGCATTTAAACCATGCAGTTGTTTCTCAATTTTGACATGAATGCTAGCATTTGCCAAGTGAAACTGTAGTGATCACAGCAAAGCTATTGCCCATATTTCAGCTATACTAAAATTAGGTTTTGTTTTTTGTCTTTTAATTCTCTAAGGCAGGTATTCCTACTTCCACTGAGAGCAAGGAGAGATGTGGATGGGGGAATCAAATCTTATGCATTAAGATTTTCATATGCTTTTTCCCACAGCCCTACAGTTTAAGGAAAACCACTAGTTCTTATCTTTTTTTTTTAATTCTTGTCTTTTCAGGCAACAGGGAATTCAAACTGTTAGACATATTTCTGGCTACACAGGGACACTAAGGCAATGTAATCCAAACGAACAGAATGCATTATTCCTTTGATAGATGTCACTAAATGTGTATGCAGAGTCTCTCAGAGTTAACATAGTCTTATTTTGATTTAGCTTCAGTCATATCCAAAGCAAACCGAGTTATTCACACAGATCCCACTTTAGTGGTCACACAGATAAATGGTGAATTGTAACTGCTCCAGTTTAAAAGCTGATACTAAATGTCCTGAATCCTTTCAGATAGAAAAACAGTATTTAGCACTTTAGATAGGTGCTATATCACGGTCTTTCAAAAAGTGAAAGATGGAAAGAGCAAGATGGTTCACTCTCTAGCTCTTCCTGGTGTTCAAGATACTTCCTACAGAAAGAGAGCTGCATGTTTCTGTTCTTGATTCAGAACAAGATTTTGAATGTGGTCTTCCAACAACTTCAGGCAGCAGGATACAAAACCAGGCTTTGCCATTTCACTTTGTGCTTGGGAATACCGAATTTTTATGAAATATGGAACTGCCCTGGAAGGCAAAAGATCCATCTCAGAACAGTCAGTGCTCTAGTTGTGAGGACACACACTTAGGTGGGTTCATGGGCACTCACTCCTATGTTTTCAAGAGACAGCCCAGCCTTCTCAGAAGGGCTATGTATTTTCCAATGTGAAGATTCTTTAATTAATATTTTTCAGTTATAAAATTTTTCATTGGAAATTCTTGGCCCCTCTCTACTTCTGAGTGCTTCCGTGAAGGAATGATTAGAGTCTTTAAATTGTTTTGAAGAGTTGTACCTAGTACCTAGTAGGTATGCCAGTACCTAGCTCTGGTAGCCAAAACAGATGTGTGAATGGTCATGTTTCTGCTTTATTCTGCGCTACTGGCCTTCTGCCAGGTGGTGTCACTGAGCCAAAAAACAGCTCTGCTAATGCCAAGGCAATGCAAAATTTAGAAATTATTAGTGTAGATGTTACTAAATGACATTTCTAGATCACACCATTGTCCTGATCAATACAGATTTCCCCACTGATAGTCAGTGGATGACATGTTCATCCATTTAGATTTGCAGATCTTACATTTATTCAGGTAAGCGTCGTGCTGACGCATTTAATCAACTGTAAAGGCCAATCATTCTCATAATGATATAAATATTTGTGACCTGTACTTAGCAAAGGCAATTTAACTCATCTTGTAAACACCTCAAGAGCTATTATTCAGTCCAATGCAATATTACACAGTCTGTGACCTGCATCACGTAGCATTACTGTGTATTTTTGCAGGTGGAATGTTGCTTAGGAACAAATCCAATACTGATCTCAAGGTCCTTGTAATTAGTTGGTAAAGCACCAGCTTTTGGGTGCCGGCTTCTGGAAAGATATCCAGAGCTTGGATCCAACAACAAGTACTTCTTCATAATTTATCTGAGGGGAGGTCAACCATTCCTGTCCTTGTGTACAATGTTCCACACTGTTAAAGTGTAACTCTGAATGTGTTTTTTTTTCCTGCAGACCTTTTGCTAGTGTGTTCTTGCCAGTTGGCATAACCACTGTAACTTTTCCTTATACAAAATACCCATAATATCCTTTAAAGAGTTGTTTTAAATTCTGTAGCACTGATTACAGCAGAATCTCAAAAGTCCTCTCATCTAGATGGATCATGCTCTGCACTGCTCATGTCCTGTGAGTATTTGCTCCATTAGATACACTGTGTTACAGGGCAGGTCACAGCAGGTTGCATGACTGTCTCCAAGTTAACCACAAAATCTATGGCAACGCTTCAGATGCAGCACAGGTGAAATGTCTCTTTTTGTATTGCACTTTTAGTGCAAGCTAATTGCCTAATAAACATGCTGACCTCTGTTTGAGAAGCAGATGGAGTACTTACTGGTGCAATCCTGGTGTTGTAGTCCCAATGGCTGCAGAAGAAATTCTTCCCCCCACCCCAAATATTACAGCATATCTTCTGTTTAAAATTTATTGCTAAGATAGGTGGATTTAAAGAGGAAAAAGCAGTGGACCTATTTTAATTAATCCTTCTATGTGAAAAATAGACTGTGCTTTCATAACCAGGAAGAAGTAAGCATCACTTAGAAAGCACATTTGAGCTAAGTGCATTTTCTGGAAATACTTATGCTCTTCTTTTTGAGTTAGTGATAGTACCAATGTTTAGCCTATGTGTTTAGAGGGAAGTGGGCTTGTCTCATTTGCTTCATTATGGGGTGCAGGCTAGTCTGTTCCAAAAACATAAGTATTTCTTCCTCAGAACTATTTATGATCTCTGGGATAAAAGTAATCTCCACCTGGATTAGAGCTGATTCCTTTATTTGTTACATACATCTAAAACCTCCATTAAGTGTCAGATGAGCTCCACACTATGAAACAATTTAAATGACTTTTATTTATTACTTATTGTATATAGCACTGTATGTATGGGAAGCCTAGCACCAAACTACATCATTCAGACAGGATAGGTTAATGGAGCTAATTCCCTTCATGTAATTATATTACATGTTGCACTTAAAAGAGGTATAACTGCACTAATAAAATTACCCCTTTGTAACAATTAGACATCTCAAATCTCATTTGCTACTTATAAGGCAATGTCCTTTGATTTAGTAATGTGCTGGAAAGAGCTGTAATCACTGTAGCTTTGTGTCGGAGTGGGAGACGGACCCGGAGTAACGATGAGTCTCAATGTATGATCGTTCTCCCTTTATTAGAGCTTACACAGAGTATATATAGACAGGCGATAGAGCATGTGCTAGCCATAGCTGTATGATTGGTTTACAGTCTCTGTTCACGCGCCTAAAGCGAATACATGATTGGTGCAAAGTTGCTGTTCACGTGGAGGGGCTTGTCGGCCCCCTCCTTGACTTGTTTACCACTACTTGCCTTCCCATTTTGTAATGGTCTAGGAATGTTCAAGGACAGTTCACATAGCCGTGGGATCCTCCCTCCATCGTGAAGACAGGATTGCTCACTTCTAAGAGATCATGCCCCTTTTCACTTAACCATTCTTCCACAGCTTTGTGAAAAAATTACTATCGCTGGTAGTGACACTAAGAGTATAAATGTGTAAGAGAGGTGAGTTTAATTTTGTATTTAAGACACAGGCATTTAAAAGCAGTTTATTAAAAAAACTGAGCTATGTTGAGCTAGAAATGGTATTCAGCTGCTATATTTTAAACTTCTTTCCACCTGACACCCCAGAAATACATGCCAGCTATGATGGACTGCAGTATCGCAAGAATTTGTAAGCTCTGAAGACCATATTTTTCCTAAGTACCACTGGGACCATGCTCTCTTCTGTCTGGATCTCTAAGTTGTACCCATCACTATGGTGAGAACCACTTCCAACATTGCATTTATGGCCAGGACTTAAATTTGTCATTTTGTCATTCCTCTAAGAGCAGGAGGTAAATTGTTCCTTTTACACTGTTTTGTAAGTAGTGGGCAGTATACTTCTGTTTTGTTTTATTCTGAAATTCATTTACCCTCTCTGTCCTTGCAATGCATTCTAAATGTTTTATTAGAGTTTCTTTGTAGGCTTTTGAAAAACTCTCCTAACTTAGTCTGTAGTTAGCAAGAGGAAGAGTTTTGTGAACGACAGAGGCTGTGGATTGTCTGTGGAGAAACTAAACCAAAATGGAACCTGGGTTCAGCAAAACGTCAGGTCAAAATACCCAAAATACCTGTCCTGGCCATCAAGGCAGACATCCATTCAGTTGCAAAGCCCAGGCCTTGGGAATTCCTTTTCTCCTCCTCATTTACCTTTGTTACCCTCCTTCCTCCTCACATCTTTAGTACCTTTTATTGTGAGGGCAACCCTTCTTCTTCTAAAAACCTGAAGACACCAAGCCCTCCTCCGCCCTGCTCTCCTTGGAGAGCATCCCTCTCCCATAGTGTGAATAGGATGGACTGGACTGTTCAGCAGCCAGGATGGAGGAAGCCAGAGAGCAGCTGCAAAGTCTTCTTATTTCTTGAGAGAGTCGCAACAGTGCATGAACTGGGAAGCATGCACTCAAAGGAAGAGAGTAAATAACAGTACACCTGGTCTTCTGACAACGGTTGCTGTTGCTATGCAGCATTTGCAGCTACCAAATGGAACTTGGCCTTAATCTGTCACTATAAAAACCTGTCGTTAATGATATTCAGAAGTACTCAAACACTCCCTGCCCCACCAGAAATGAGTTAAACAACATCTCATGACATTTAAAGGTTTCACAATTTTAGTTTTAAGAGGGTAGTAGTTATTGCATTCCTGTTTGAGTCTGCTGGTCATAATAATATTGGTCTCAGAGCAATGTTTTCTTAGGCTAGAAGATGCTTTTGGAGATCTTTTTTTCCAAGCCCTTGTACTTGAAATTGGTTGATGGGAGCTAGCACACTGGTGGGAGATATTAGTTAATCCTACATCATCTCTTTCAGTTCCCACCTAATTTAGGATAAGAATGCTGGTCCCAACTCTGTTACCACTGAAATCCTCAAAGCTGTGATATATTGAGCCACCTTAATTCACATTGAGTTTGTAATCAAGCTCTTGTGATCTCCTCGGAGCACCTGACCATTAAACTCAGACATGCAATGATTAATGCTGTGATGTTTACAGAGTCTAGGTCTTATTCCAAATAGATTCCAAATAGAGTCCAAATAGATCTTGGACAATCACTACAGTACCACCAATCCCAAGACAATACTATAATCCAGCACTCCTGCTGAATGCACTAAAGGCAAAGACAAGCCCACCTTATCTTTAGTCTGCCAAAATGTCAGTGTTGAAGCAATCAGTATTTGCTAAAGCTTTCCTGTAGTTTTGTAGCCTATGCTTTTTTTGGACTCTGAGAGGAACAGTCTGAAGTCTGGATTAGTTTGGTATTTTTCGAGTTTTCTCAGAACATAATTTGAATCAATCACCTCTTTTTTTTAATCTAATTTGATTCCAAAACTTTATTTTTCCGTTATGGTGCTCAGCTAGAGTTTCACTTTTGCCAGCCACAACTGGACTAACCTCATACTGTCTCTTTGAACGTGACAGTTGACATCCTGAATTTATATATTTACATATTTTAAACCACAGTTAAAATTCACTATGTTGTACAGTACATGAAAGCATTTTAAAAGCTGATCTCATCATCTTCAGTTTAGTTCATTTTTCCTTCCCTCCACCCGTGCCCCCATTCCAATGGTGGATTGAAACCAGGTTTTCTGGCTGCAACCTTTTGAGATCTGAATTTGATCAGTGATAGAGCCCTGGAATGTCTGATTTGAAGTAGAAAAGATTTATTGCAATCAGCGTTAGTGCATGCAAAGTCACGTCATCCTGTTTTGCACGTTACCTGTTGCCTCTCTTTCTTCTTCACAATCACTCCACCCCACTTACACCTTGCTTTAGAACAATCTACTTGCAATCCCATCTCAAAAGGGTTTTTTTTATGATTCATTCAAAGATGTAATAATTATGATCAAAGCATATTTTCCAAATTGGAATTAATTACATTTTTAGTGTTGGCCCATGAACAATAAACTTTTTGTAGGGAGCCCTATTACAGACTAGTGAAAGTTCAGAACTTAATTTCTTTTCAGTGCATTTTTGGGGGTAATAAATGATTTCATACAGACTTTCTGGCTCTATGTGAGCTTTCCTTTTGGCACAAGTTTACTTAAAAATAAAAATGTAGAACAGACAGTAGCTGCATTTCATAAACCATTCTATTATTTCAAGTTGATTTTTATTACTGTATCTAAACTGACAGAAAGAAAAAGCTTGGCAAGTTTGTTAGATAATTTATCTATGATGCTTTTAATTTACAAAGAAGATTGTGATTTGTTTGTAAGCATGATATCATGTTGGCAAGTGGCAACTTAAAAACACATTTTCATTTCTGTTGACTTTCCTATAAACTGTACATGGAGTAAACAAAATGCATACTCCTCAGTCAGTAAGAGAGCTTGCTGGATTTTTTTCTTTCCATGTTGTAACATTATATATGTGCATGTAAAATTTAACCCAGTGGGAACAGTTTGTTTATGACAGAAACCTATTTCAAAAAGCTCTCAAACATACAGTCTATCCCCCATAGTGTGAGTCTTTCTGGTTCTTCTGTCACAGAGGCTCTGGTCACCTGCTCATGGTGATGAAATGAAGCCCCTTTCCTGAAATATGTGAAAGATTCCACAAATTGTCTGTTGCTCAAAATCAATAGTGGAAGAAAATCAATTTACTGAGCAATAAATCACTTCAAAAAGTGCCAAAGAGCTGTGAATTATTTGAGGAATATGACCTTGCCATCCTTTTATTGTCCCAGAAAATGATGAAAGTAAAGATAGTTAATTTCAGGTATGTCCCTCATACTGATATTTATCATCAGCACTAATATCAACTTAACAATTTTTAAAAAAAAATTACAGTACGCAACCTCCTCCAAGAATAGTTTCTAGTGTTAGCCAAACTCATTCCAGATTAGTTGCAATAAAGGGAAAAGCTTTAAAAAGTTTCAGAAAGAATACTCAAGACAGCTATGAGGCTGAGTATGAAGTAACCAGCATACTAGTTACTTTGCAAGGTAAGAGCACAACATGACAGCAAAAATATAAGACATGCTGGAGCACACATAAGGTAGAACACAATTTTTTGAACCTTCCATGTAGATGTCTCTTTAGAAGTGGTCTTTAAGTAGGAAAATCAATGAGAATAGCTCAGCACAGCTCTTGGTGTGGCCAGATTTATTGTTTAGTGAGGCTGTTGGTATGGTGAAGTACCAGAAGTTCTGAATGTTTTCAGGATATGTTCACAAGGCAACCAGAGATGTGGTTACAGGGCTTGTAGATAGCCCAGGAACGTGATTATTCAGGAATATTATTATTAAGCTTTGTCAAAACTTTTCACAAAGTATCCAGAAAGCTAGATTAAAGATAGCATACATATCTTTAGGTATTTGCATGCAGACTTCTACTTATGGTTGAGACCCACCTTTAGAGGAATGGCTGCTATAAACAAGCCTTTGGCTTTGAATTTTCTGTTTAAAACAGGAAAGTCAAAACATCCTTTGTCATAATAGAAATTCGGTTTTCTGGAGGAGGACCAAGAGTCAAATTTTATTCAAAAAATCCTTAAAAAAATTATTTTGCAACTATGAAACTAGATAGGGTTTGTTAGTCTTTTAAAATCCTCTTTGCATTTTTACAGAAGCTAGAGGTTTCTGTTTGCTCAGGGTTTTTGCTGGGGGGGGGCAGAATTTTATTTTTGGGGTGATTAATGCTTTTAATAAGTGGTTTGGGAAAGGCCTTGTGATTTGAGCATGTTCACTGTAATCTCCACTGTGGCCTTGGTGAGAGTCACAGAGTCAGAGAATAATTTCTGTTGGAAGTGACCTATGGAAGCTAATCAGGCTTCAGGTTTTCAGATGTTATGCGGTTGGCCCCATTCTCCACAGCTGCATGAAGTTATTTCATCCCACCCATGCTGGCTGTTCCCACTACCCTCTTATCCTTCATCTGTGTGGAAATGGCTCCCAAGAAGATTTGCTCCAAAATCTTCTCAGGAAGTTAAGTTAAGCTGAAGTGGTTCCCTAGGCCCTCTTTATTGCCCTTGCTGAAGATGGGTGCGAGAGAGCAGCCTCCAAGTGACACTGGCCTGCTCCCCAAGCATCCTCGGAGGCACCCATCAGGTCCTATGAACTTAGGAGGTCCAGGTTGCTGAGGCAGTTCCTAACTTCTCCTGTGGGCAGTACTTCACTTTCCCAGACTCTGTCACCGAGCAGGCCTTGCCAGGAAAGAGCAAAAAGCAAAAGCACATGCTGGTACCTCAGCCTTTTCTGTGTCCTTTGTCAACAGGCCCCCAACACTGTTCAGCAGGGAGCCTGCACTTTCCTTAGTCGTACTCTTGCTGCTGCTGTACCTCTGGAGGCCTTTCTTATTGAACTTCAGTCATCTGAAAAGTGGCTTTCTTAGCTCCTCTCCTGCTCACCAGGGCAATGCCTATAGTCCTCCTGCATAGCCCATCCCTGCTTCCACTTCCTGCATACTTCCTTTTTGCATTTAAGCCCTGTGAGGAGCCACACCAACCTTCTGTCACCTCCAATCCATTGCAATGGACTGTTGCTGTGTTCGGAGGAGGTTTTCCCTGAAGTTCAGCTGGCTCCCCTGGGCCCTTCAGGGCAGCCGTTCAGGGGAACATGCCTACCTGGTCCCTGAACAAGCTGAGGCTGACTCTTGTGAAGTTCAGGTTCTTTCTCTGCTATTTACCTCCTTGCTTCCCTCAGGAATTTGAACTACTGCCTTTTCTCTGTAAAGGACAATGAACATTTGCATACTTCAAAGAGCAAAGGGGAAAGCAGCCAATGAATGTATAATAGGGAATAACTCTGTATTTTTAGTGACTAACTTATTGAAGCTGAGCAGTAGAGGAACAGACTGGCTGAGTTCTAACTCTGGTTTCAACAACACATACAGAGCTGAAGTTTCCTTTTTTCTTCCTCTATTTGACAATGTCCAGTCCTGATTTAAAATTGGCTGCCTATTTCTATGAATATTACAGTTATATGAGATGGGAATACAAGAAAAAACACATTCAAAGCTGGTTGGATTAAATATTTTAAGGAAGGTTCACAAATATTTTTATGAGGCATTTGCTCAGCTCTCTCTGAAGCAAATATTCTACAGCATGTGGTTGTATATATGAAGAAAATTATGGTTTGTGTCTGTCTGAGAACTATGATGCATCTTATCTGTTATTTCTTATTTGCTGTGCATTGCACATTTAAATGTATCATCTGTTGCTGCAGAGGCAGTTACTGTGTTGTCACCCAGATGATTCGTGCTGATTCACTAGTTTTGTTCTTCATTTATTGTCCTCAAAAACTGTGATGACTTAGTGTCTGTCTGAGACTGTGAGGAGTTTGGTGGCTAGTTTCCTTCAGGTCTTTCTATAGTTAATGAAGAAAGAAAAGCTCCTATGTATGATGATTCAGAGCACAAAAATTAAAGAAAGCTTCAAGGCTTTTTCAATGGGCTTTACATTTATGATACACAGTGCTGTGGGACATGTTATGTAATTTTAAATGCAAGAAAATTGAGAGATGGGACTGTGACCCAGAGACATACTTTGAGTTATCTGACCTGCCCTGACCTTCCCAGGTCAAGTCATTTGGGGCCAGATTTTTGAAGGTTTTCAGGAGCTTAGAGATTCTTCTGGCAGGATTTCCAGGAGGGTCAAGCATGAAGACAATTAAAATAATTCAGTAGATGTCAAAGATTTCCACTTGTAGGAAATTCCACTAGGCAATCCTAAATGCCTTCTTGTTATTGTCTCTGTGCTTTAGTTCCTCATACTAAGTAAGTAGCTGCTAATTCACGTAGGCCTCAATATATATGGCAGAGCAGAAGAAAACTGTCTATCACTACCACTAACAAGAGCGAGCTTTTGTTGGTTCCACTTCTGTTGAAAAAGGAGAGAGAGCCTCTTTACTGTGCCGAGGTGGGCAGTGCCTTCACTCGATGCCCCAGAGAGCCTCAGAAAGAAAGGATGGAGCCTGATGTCTGTACTGGGAAACTTTGGAATTAGAGGAGTACACAGACTGCTGTTTCTCTCCAGAATAGTGAACCATAAAAGTTAGGACCAGGTTCTTTGACAATTTGGTAATTTAGGTATGTGCTGAGCTGAAATCAAGTAAGCGTGAGGGCTAAGAGTCTAATCACCTGTTATCAGTTTGCAAATCCTATGTTTAATTTACATTTCATATGGTTTTCCCACTGCTGACACTGGAGGAAGCTTGTACGTCCTGACATTGAGATTGCATTTGATTCTAGGATTTATGAGTGAACCTTACAGACCCTTTTCTGAGTTTTTTGCACTGCAGGGTGTGTATGTGATCTGCCATGGCAAGTCTACAGAATTAAAGGGCAGGAGACTTGTAAGAGGTTTAATTTTTAATTGTATTCAGAAGTTGAGCTTTGGTTAGAAGGTGATTATTTTTTGTGGAGGAAAACTGTGTCCCTCTTGTGAAGACTATACTGTAGTTGTTTTGCTAATTTTGACTTAGTGGTTGTAGTGAAATACTTGAGGGTGGAATTATATTGGTTAGCTTTAATCATATTACCCCAAAGTTAATTGTGTATTAACAGAGCTGTTGCTGTAAGAGCAATGCCACTCCTAGTTCACAAAATGAGGCAACTTCTGTTTATTTTCCTACTAATTTGTTTGAATGATGTCATCTATGCTGTTGCCTCTTGCTTATTGTGTTTACTAACCTCAGTGCAGTTCATAGCTCCCTTTGCTGTTTTAAATCACAGTGACTTTAGTAGTACATGTAATTAAAAGCCATGTCTGGTTGTATCTTAGCTGTCTTACCTGCTGGAGGTGTAAATTATACCTGCTTAGGTCACAGAAGAAAGTCTGTTTAATCTGTTTCAGGTGGTTAATTGCTACAAAGAGTCATAACTTCATCTTCTGTAATCTCTTCCCTCCTGCTTTCATGCTAACCATGAACATGAGTGAAATCAAAATGTCACCTCTAGGATCCTCTTTCTAGCTTGTTAATCTGAGCACATATCTCTTCCTTCCCTTCCACTTTGTGTTAATCTGTTTATTGACTCCATCCATGCCTGTGTTAGCCTTCCTGCACCACTTAGCCTCTGCTGGCTTATCCAGCATCTGTCCTCTGTCTTGGCAAAGCCAGTCTTGCCAGCCTCAGCAGCCATCTCCTGATGCCTCTTAGATGCTTTCATGCTTTCACAGGAAAACTCCAGGCAGGCAGACAGGCCCCATCTAGTCTGTTTAAATCCCTGCCACTCTACTACAGTGCACTAGCAATAAGTAGCAGAGCACTGTAGTGCACTGCGGTGCACTAGCTAACTAGAGTAAGCACTAGAAGAGGTGAGTCAAAACGTCAGCTGTTCTTCTAAACTCATCGGCTAAACAAATCTTCAAGTCATGATTATGGTCCATCTCAGATTATGCTGAGAAGCTGCCTTACCTTATTTCATTAGCTGGAGTTGTTCATTGTGCCCCTAACTTTTTTGATAGTTATTTGGTCAGCAGAAGTGAAGCTGACTGCATGGTGCTTGCATAGCCTCCCTCCTGGGTCTTTGGAAGGTACTAGTGAACAGATGGGGCACAGGGGAGGCCTACAGGTCTCTGCAAGGCAAAGTCTGGGCTACGTACAGCATTTACTACACTAAGGCCCTTGTTTGAAAGTTGAACATGCTTCTCTAGTAGAGAAATAAATACAAATCTTCATCTGAGATCTCATCCTCTTCTGAGCTTTGTGTTTGTAATATATTCACATAGGCAGGCTTTGGCAAGTATTTTTTTCCATAAGTGTTTTCCACTGTGAAAATTAACCTGCAAAGTATATTATATATTTTTGAAGTACTAAAAAATTAAGTAATACAAATTATTAAGTATTTCTACAGTGACGAACTGGCAAAGACTGTCACTGAGGTACTTCTGCATATAAGATACAAGTGTGCTTGGATCAGTTCCACACAGACAAAGACATACGCACAGCTGAGCTCACCTACCTTTGACACACTATCCCAGGTGGATTTATTCTCCCAGTATGTGTGCCTCTTATTAATGCTATTAAAAATTATTGCTCCGAACAAGATGAAAACATGCCCTTAAGCTAGCAGTTTAACATTTATTTCCAGTCTTATTTTTGTTTTTTTGGAAACACAGAAGAGAAGTATCCCTCATTTCGCAGGTGAACTAAAGGAGAACAATATAAACTTTGTATTTTAGTGTTAAAAATGTAAACACAGATGAAATGTACTTCAGGGCTCATTTTACCACAGCTTTTCTTGGATGATTTCCATCAACATACTTATTGTAATTATTTTCCAAATATTGCCCATGTGATTCTCATTTGCTACATGTTTAATTCCCTACTTTAAATTAGGGCACTCAGATATTACTAAAGATGGCAGACACCTAAAGATTTGTAGGTTCAACCTGCATAATGGCCCCACAGTGATCACATAATGCTCATGTGATCTTATATGAACTATAAGAAGAACTGGTTGAAATTCTGTGTGTGGATTCAGTCTTGCCCCTTTTGAAGCTAAAAAGCAGATGTTACCCGTGGCATGATACTTCATATATAAAATTAATATTTAAAATTTACTATTTTTAATTTTTTGCTGGTGTTCCACATGCAAAAGCCTAAGGGTTCCTATAAAACATAGCTAAAACAAGTTGTTAAAGATCAAAGCAACTGCAGTATGATTAGGGCTACCACTGAGTTGTATTATCCTAGTCATCTACTTATCTTACTCCTCCTACCCTTGATACCAGCCACAAAGAAACATTGTTTCTCAAATTCAGGTTAAAAGCCAAAACTTGTCAGTTTAAACACTTGGTTTTCAACCATAAATGAAATGAACAATGAAAATTTTGGAGATAATGCTCCTTTCACTTATCCATGTTTTGCAACTAAATCCCTTTGTTGTTTTTTACAGTGACTGCCAGCGGTAATATGCAGGGTCTGTCCACTCAGATGCCTTTGTCCTACATGAACATGGCCTTGCTCCTTCTGTTGCACTTCCTCTCATACTTTGGAGATATCTGTTGGGTCATATTGGCATTGACAGGTTATCTAGTAGCTGGGGACTCTGTAATACCATCACCAAGGTAACTCTCTCGCTGTCCCAAAAGAACATAAAAAGTTCTAGAAAGGGGCCAACCAGAAATATTAAATACAAATCAACTCTGTCAGTTCTAGGCTGGATCCCAAGATAGAGCGTGATTGCCTCGTGCAAGGTTTGAATGTTATTGCATGGCTGTAGAAATCCAGTAATTCCCTGAAAGCTGTTCTGTTCAGCACTTTTTTCTTTACCAAATCTTCCATCTGTGTAAGAATATCTTTTAAATTTTACGCTAATATAAGATATTTCCCCATTTACTAAGGCAGAGGGTAGAAAACAGAAAAACCAATGGAGGACATATGTCCAAAAGTGACCGTTTCCATCACTATCACCTATAATCCTACCAGTGTAAGAGGCAGAGGGCAGCCTTGCGTTTCTTTATTTTCTGTCCTCCTTAGCTTTGCTTTATGTTTTAATTCCAGATGTTATGAGACACAAGGTGGGTTATTCAAAGCTATTTATTAGCTTGTTAAACTGAAATGCCTTTGCTCCTTGGCCAAGTGAATAGAACCCACAAAACATTGAAGTACCTCACAGGCAGTGCCCCACCTTTGTAGATGACATCAGTGCAACAGGACTTGATTTTTTCAATACATCTTTAAACATATTTTTCTAACAAGTATACATTCTTACATGTATTTTCTTTCACTTAAATCAGTCAAGTGATATGCAGTCACGATTTATGTCTCCCAAAGGATCATAAGAATTTAAAATCTATAGCCTGATCCTAAAGTCTTTACTCAGGCAAAATGCCTGAAATAAGCTGGAGGATATATAGGGCTTTATATAACATTTGGCCATGAAGAAAAAAACACCATTAACAAAAGCAATTACAGGTATCAAAGCTGAACTTTGTCTCATATGTGCATATATCTAAAAGTGAAGGAGAACACATGGAGCCTTATTCCACCCATATTATTTTCACCAGTTTCCTTGATGGACTCTCTCTTTCTAGAAATGTCCCATCACAGCAGGTATTTGTACACATATATAGGTGCATCTTTATTAGCATTTTAGTCTGGACCAGTAGAGCACTTCTGAAGAGAATCATCTCTGCTTGCCATGAGTTCACACCACAGAGTGCTCTCAGCGCGCACGAACTGGCTGCCTCTTGAATTAACCCAAGTTGGAAAATGTGCTCCAAGAGCTGAGCTATTGCACCCCAACTGCTAACTGGCATTTGTTCCACAAGGCCAGACTAGAGCTAGTCTGAACTAGACCCCCACCCCCTTGGAAAGCAGATAGTTTGGAAGTCAGGTCCTTGGCACCGATGGTTTCACTCTCCAGATCTGCTCATGTTGGGCTGCGCTACTTGCCAGTGTAGATACAGCCACATATCATGTTCCTCATGATCCTACTACAAAGCAAACTGTAATTGCAGCCTCAGCAATTAACCCACATGTCTGCTGCACATCTGTGCACTGAAGAACTCTGTGCTATACATATATTTTTTTTTTCTAGAAGGGAATCATGAAGCTGGATGATCCAAAATTTGTTGGATCAGTCCGCCATGCTTAGTCAGTGTCTCAGGCTATCATGGTCTTGGGGTTTTACAGACCAGTTATACATTATCTGAACATCTTTTACCTGGAAAACTGCCCCATTCTGGTGGTGGCAAGGTTTGTTTTGCACAGAAGCAACATGATTTGGGATTGTGATTTGATAGGTTTCAGTGATACATATCAGAGGTGCAGTTCCATGGTGGCTTGAGCTGATTGAAGTCCAGGTTGCCTTCTCTGACTCCTTCATAGCCTCTGTCTTTAGCCACATTGTTCTGCCCAAATGCCTGGTTCAGGGAGCTGATGCAGACCAGAAACTCAAATCTAATATTTTTGGTGGAGTTGCTTTCAGCAAGTCAGCTCCCTGTGGCAGCTTGTTTTGCCATCTCTCAGCCCTGCTGCTGGTGCAAGGAGGATGGTGGGACATCATCCTGGACCATGATAACTCAGACTTAAATTGGTCTACACTACAGTAGAACTGCAAGCTAATGTAAATAGAGTGACACTGACTTAAGAGCATAGCCTGTAAAATTTAAGTAACAAATGTATCCGGTACCTATTCTGGAAAACACTTACCTCATATTCAAAATATGAACTGTGATAACATGGAGATTTTTCAGGTTAATAGAAATAATTGTGGCACAGTTCATAAAAAACCCTTTGCATGTTATCTTTTCTTGGGTTTATCTCTCTGTTACCCCTTTTTCCTCTCAGTGGAAGGTTCACATAATAAAATGATAAGACAGCATTAGCAGAAGGCAAGAAACAGCCCACTTCACAAAACATTTTGGAAGTTCCCTAAAGTAAAAAACAATGATGTTGAGGATGAACGTTCCATGGTGCCTTAAGGTATAGTATATTCTCTAAGGTTGATACCTAAACATCTTTTTTTACCATCTATAATACTTTCACCATAGTAAGATTACAGACACACTAGTAAGGATTTCCTGGGAGCTATAACAGTCAAATCTTTCCATAAATTATCAGTACAAAAAAAATCCTTTTGCTATATATTGATTTAACACTAACAAAATTGTGCTTATCTTAATGACTTAATTTGGTGTTCAAGTGGATATCATATACATTTCCCGAAAGCTTTAAATGGAATCTAAAAATACATGTAATGGATATTTAAAGTAAATTGTCTCTCTGCCACAGCATGGAAACATTAGGTCTATGTCTGAATTAATGCAATGGATATTTGAAAAGATGAAATGGAAATTTCAGTGGAAATATGGAATGAACTTTTCAATATAGGACCATGTTAATCACATTCCAGGATTTGACTTACAGGTTTTTTATTACAGTATTTAAAATAAAGGGCTATAAAATTAGAGGGTCATGAAGAATTGCTGACATCACTTATTATGATTATTTGCTGTCTGGGACACTTTCATTGATGTCTTAATGCTCAGTATCTTTCATCTACCATGCTGAAAACAAAAGACAATTGCTACAGGTTGTTTTCAATTACTATGTATTCTTTAACTGTAGAACAGTAAGGCCATTTTTTTTGTAGCAGAAATGGATCTTCCTTAAAGTTGTTTACAATTTGTGATGACTTAATATTTTAAAATTAATTCAATACAACAAAGTCTTAAAATTAATTAAAAAGTCAGCTTGGAGAAGGTCAAACAGACCTGTGTTTTATTGGGAGTGACTTCTGGGAATGATGACAGTGATACCTCAGCAATCAAATTCGGTAATAAATCAACACTTTAATCTAGCGTGAAGAGGGAAAAGTCCATTTTTCCAAAGGTGCAGCATTCAGATAAATATTAAAACTGTCACATGACTTAGTGAAAATCTGGTGCATTTTTGGCAGTAATATTTTTCCTGCTATTCCAGATACAAATTCTGTTTACAGTTCACATTTAACTCTTAACATTGTTCTCATCCCATTTGTCACGAGTTGCTCTTGATAGTCAGCTTCAGTCAGCAGATAGTCAGCTTCTTGATAGACAGCTTCACTTTTTCTCCAGAAGAGTGGATTAAAAAACTCCCAACATTGTTCTTCAGCAGTGGCTGTATTCTACATTCCCTGTGTATGCTGTAGGTGTTAGCTTGTGAAGCATCTCTTCATTTTTTAGGAGAAAAGGCTACCTTATATGTTATTATTTTGTTGTGAATTCTATGCAATATTAAGAGTTTACTTACAGCAGTGTGCATTTTCTTACAATACAATCTCTGACAGATCTGGTTACAGTAAAATCATCTGACTTAATATTATTATCTGTCCTTAGCCAAATGTTTTATTAGGCACAGCCAAATCTTGTTAATCCATATTACCCATCCCTCTAGGGACAACCAAACTACCTGCAGTTTGGACTGATGTTTTGTTCTCTAGCATTATATATCATGAATGCAAAACTGAAAGCCAATTGAACAAAACGCTGCTCAGGGCAGAGTAGGGCCAAACCCAAAATAAGACTTAAATTGAAACACAGCAGAATACATACAAGTACCTTCATCTTATGATATCAGAATAAAAATGGAGTGGAAACTTTGAGTTTGTATATGTAATGCTTGAATACCTTAAGTATTTCTATTCTTGCTTACAGTCATTTGAACTTTATATTTATTATATTGCAATACTGGTTAGAAATTTATTCTAAAAATTAAGAAATGCTTAGGAAATGACAAAGCTTAGCCAATGGCAAAAAAGTGAAATTAAAGGTTGGCCTTTTGCCACTGAAAACATACTCCTAATGTGTTGACTCAAAGCTCATAACATTTCTGGCAAATGAAGCATGAAACATATTTTCAGATATGTATGGACTGCTACATCCAGAAAATTATATTAAAAGAATGTTAAGATTGTAAGTCAAACACTTAGAAGTTAAAAAATGCTGGGGTTAAGGCTGCCTAAGCAATATTAATTCAGCCTACTTACATGCACATGTTATGGTGTTCTTTAGTTACATGATAATGCACTAATTATTAAGTGCATAGAACATACTGTGTTTATGAGAGTAAGATCAAACTGTTAGTCCAGCTCTGGCTTGTGATATTTCCATCTAATCTATTGCTTTTCTTCCATCTGGCCAGATGCGTAGACTTGAGGGGTTGCCTTGATGACATCCTTGTGAAAGGAGGAGGTGGGAGACATGTCTCTTTGCATGGCCAGGCTTAGAGCCAGAAGTCATGGTGCCAATATAACCTGCTAAAAGAAATCCTGAGAGGAAGAGTTAGTCCTATGTCTACAGAGCTTTGGTCACTGGATTTATTGCATGAGTCTGCTTGCAGGAACACTTGATATATTTTTGCAGAAGCTGAAAGGTGTCAGTGAATAAAACAGAGGCTTTCAGGAAGAGAAAGGACAATATTAGTATTATGAGAAGCTTGAAAACACTGCAGTGATGAACTGGAACTTATCTCTGGTTTTGCTACAGAGTTCTTCATATGGTGGTGATCAAATCCTTTTAATTAACCATTTCACAGCCACATATTGTCAATTCCAGTATTAGCTGTAAAAAATGGATAGAGCGATCCTTCAGGAAAAAAATGCTTATTTATGAAGCATGACAATACAAACAACATTAGGACTGAAGTCAAAGACCAGAAGGCAATAGTTATCCTGTATTTAGCATGATTTAGCTAGATGTTAAATTAGCACACTGAATATTCAGATATGAGAAGAAATATAGAATAGCCAAGCATGTAGTGATGATAGTCTGTAATCACATGAAGGATGCTGTGGAAGAAATAGGTGACTGAGTCATTAAGACTGTCATAATGAAGCAATGCAAAGAATTGATTTGTAACAACTTTAATTCTGACTTTTTTTTTTTACTTTTGGGGGTGGATATTTTGTTTTCTGGGTTTAATTCTGTATGCTTTTAACAAGGTAAAATGAGGGAAGTAGTGGGGGAGTGAATCAACAACTGCAAGGCCAACAGCAAGGTTGGAAACTTCAAAACACAGCAAAGACTTCAGCCATTGGAGTTGTCCATGGTTGCAGTTGTAGGTTATTATCTAGTATGCAGAACAACCACAAGTTTTAGCGGTGGGTTTCACAGCAGTGGTTTCACTGCACTAAACAATAGCAGAATATGAAACTCAGGACTGATGCATTTCTTCCCAAATTTCTGAAGGAAGTATTTTCACTGCCAGCTGTAGACACTTCCATTTCTGCTCTCCAGCCCTCACCTGCTCCCTTCGCTTTCAGTCCAGGCCCCTAGCTTCTACTTCTGACCTCTCTCAAGACACCTCTTTCTGTTGCTCATCCATCTCTCTTTCCCTTTGAATCAGGTTGTTTCCTCCTTTTCTGCCAGTGCACTAATGTGAACAGCATGCCCATTAGAAACTGGTTTTCAGACTTCAGTTATGGAGTAACTGCACAAGACTAGTGCAGCCCTTGCAGCCCTTCTCCCAGGGAAGCGCATGCCTATTTGCAGTATTGTCAGCCACAAGCATTTAAAAAATCATGAGGCGGACCACAACAAATCTTGAAACTCTCTTTACAGCCTTAAGACTTTAAAAAAGTAACACTTCTGTTGTTCTTTTTATTAGGGTTTTTGGGTTTTGAGGGTTTTTAAAATCTTTTTCTGAGACTTCAGCATGTACTTGCATGATGTTTTCAAGTTTTTCATCATAATTGTGAGTGCTGGAAGCCTACTCTAAAACAATATTGGCAGCTAAGATTCTCTTAAGCTCAGCAGGGCTTCAGAAGTTGGCATTTTAAGAAAAATTATAATACAGTGCAAGAGATGGGCTAGAGTCAGGAGCATTGTCAGCTCTGCCCCGTGGCCAACACACAGGAGCTGTGTGGGGATGAGGCACGCTCAAGGCACGCAGGATCCTTGGAGAATTTAGCTGCCAGGCGCCAGCTCCTGAGCATGTGCTTTCCAGCAGTGTCTACATCAACTTTAATCGCAAGATTTTTGTAGGAAGAAACCTAGTGGGCAGTATCATGCCCTTATTCCAAGATGTAGAGATACTAGATTTCCTAATGAAACAGCTGGAAGCATTTTTATGTAAATAGCACCATAGTTCTTATCATTGTTTCTGGAAATAGGTAAGCCATTTTAGCTGAAACGCTCTGGAAGAACTCAGCCTGAAGCAAGCAAACAGGATGACATCAGCACGAACAATTTAAATATGGCACAAAGTTCTAAACAACTCAAAATAGAAATTTACTGAAAAAAATTCAGGCAATTAGGCATTGTTACCACTACTGTTTAACATACAATGAACTTTGGCATTCTGTTGAATTTATTCCATATTTAATTCAATGTTTATTCCACCATTTAATTTTTTATTTGTACTATGACAAAGTTTATCTATTACAATTACATGACTAGGTTTAAATATTTAGTTTTTAATTAAATCATGTACCTATAAGGATCTTTTTGTTCATATTAATGGACCATTTCTTGATTTTAAAAACTGTCTTTGAATGACATTTTGGCAGGAGACTATCCTACTCTAAAATTCTGGACTATACAAGAATATGTTTCTGATTAAACAAACTTGAAAATGTGATTTCATCATTTAATATCTTAAAATCAAGACATTTGGGATTAAGAATTGGGGTTATTTTTTATTTTTGGTGGTTTGGGGGCCAAATTCTGCCCTGACACCTTGGAAACTGCTTATGTTTAACGTGAACTGGCAGCTTTTAGAGTGGAGTATTCAGTAGATCTTCAAGTTTGAACATCTTGACCATTTCCTACTTATTTGTTTCTAAATCTGAATTCAGCTGGTAAATAGATATATCAATAGATTATGGATATCATAGGTTTGCTTATGACCCAATGTTTGAAATTGCTGGAATCTTTGAAATGATGGGCCAAACCCTACCCTGTTACTCTGGAGTAAAGCCAAAATAATTCAGTAAAGAAAATGAACATTCAACCTGGAACTCAAACTTACCCCAAAAAACTCACTCCAGATTCCCATTAAAGAAAGGCTGACGGCTCTGTAAAGTATCTAGCTGTGAATGCAATTTAATGAATACAACAGACTCAAATTAGTCTTTCATTCAAATGAATTGAATGAATAGTGATTCAAATTAGTCAGAAGGAGGACTTAATAGATTACTGTTGTGGTATTTGGAACATATCTGTATTATATTTCAAACATGTCTTTCTTTTTTTTGTTTCACCTCTGAATCTGCCCCAGACATAGAATACTTAAACTTTTGTATCCTATAAACCTACAGTTAGAGCTCCCATAAACTGCCAAAAAATTACATCAGTCTTCTATATACAACTCTTAAAGCTATTAAATGCTTACAGTATGCTGCAAACAAGTGATAAAAGTATGTATGTGTGACACCATGTCTGCTTGGTAGTGGAAAAGGAGAGAGAGATGTTGAAATACCCAATTCTACTATTAAATAATGACTTGCTTATGGGACTCACTGACCTATTAAATACAAACATCTGGTTTAGGTGTTCAAGATCCAAATGAATTACCCACCAAAGACTAGCCAGGCATATCAAACCTCAGCTGACTCCCAACAACCAAATCACCCAATATTTCACTTGTGGAAAAAGTGAATGTTTTGTTAAAGGTGGGGCTAGTCACATAAAAGTTGATTTTTCCAGTACTGACAATAAGGCTTTATGATTTGCGGTACTGTATTCTTCAGCTGTGTTTTGTTGCTATTCTATTAGACCTACTGAACAACTTAAGATTTCCCATTACTGCCTACAGTCACACTGTGATCCCATCCTATCTAATAATTTATTATCAGGTCTCATCAGAACCTGGAAAGAAGGAACTTCAGAACTGTGAAGGGTTTGTTTTATTCCTTGAATATGAAGTAGACTTTTGGTGTGTTAAAACAAGAACTTATGCATGGCATTGAATAAGCTGTGATAAGTGGCAATGCCAAAGATTTTAATGATATTAACGTAGGACCCAATTACTTGCAATTATTCTATTTTTATGACCTGAATGGGCATGGATCTGCCTTTGTTCACCACTTATTTGGCATGTTGTAGTCATGCCATACAAGGTTCAGTGTTGTTCTGGGAGGGAACTGTTCAAATCTCTGTCCCTGCTGATGGCTGCAGGGACCGAAGCATCAGTGTGCCTCCCTTTGCTCTTACCTTGTCTGATATGTAATCTCAACACAGTGGTACTGCTCTTTAGATACACTGAGAGACAGTTAGTCTTGCCTATGGAAAGGCAGAAATCAAACCATTTGCTCTGTACTGCAGAGAACAAAGAAGGAAGGGTGCCACTGCTGGGTGTTTGGGAGTTTATCAAATGATGTTTTCTCAGAAATGTGCATAGGTCCTGCCTCCCTGGCAAGAGGAAAGCTGCAGCTGTGTGCAAACCCAGGCAGCTGCCTGTCTAGCCATGCTCTCAATTATCCAGTAAGGCATCTGTGTCTCCTACGGTCCAGGGTCCTTTAACCCGGGGGAGAGATTGGATTGTTGTAGTTCGAGTAAATGAGCTGCCTGCAGAAACAGTCACAGCAAAGTTCCTGTCTTCAGCAGGTGAGCAGGATGGCTTTTACCGGCAGGAGCAGCAGTTGGACCCCGGCATTACTTGCAGAATAACATCTGCTAAGTGACTGGCAGAGAGTGGTGGGAAGAGTTGGCTCCATCGATAAACCTTGGATGCCTTCTTAACCAGGTTTTGTCACATTCCCCCATTAGCGAACCAAGTATTGTTGAAGGAGAAAGGAATATGTTGTTTCAAGGAAAAAGAACATTGGAGAGAAATTCCCAACCCTAATGTTAACTTAGCTAAGCTCTCCTTGCCCTCATAAAGGAATGCCCAGCTGCCTCTGAGGATATGAGAATGGGGAATAGAGAACAAGTACTTGGGCAAACACATGACATACGCCCTCTTAAATATACTCTAAGTGAAAGATGCCTTGCTAATGGCAGTACATCATTTTCATTCTTCTTTTTTTTCCCTCCCTCATTTCTACTCCTTTTCATCTGCTAGCAATGCTTTGTAAAGGCGATCTATGCGTTCACTAGTCTATAGACTGAGTACAATCATTAGGGGAGTGCGATCCTAGTAGCTACTGGCAGAAGAGTCTATGCAGAAAAAAAAGTTGAAGAAAGTCACTAATTGTTGATACTGTGATTTCAACTAGTCTGTTTGCTTGTTTTATCCATTATATTTCTGATAGTTTAGATTATGGGCATGCTGGAGCAGGAACTGCAGTTTACTGCGGCTTCTTAAAACTACATTGAAATAGCAGAGAAAACATAGTTTACATTGAGCAATATCCACAAAAATAAATTATTTCACTAAGACAGATCTCACTGCACTTCTTTTGGAACCTTAAATAACTTTTCTGGTACTAAAGTGAGCACGTCTATGCTGTACTGCAGGATTTAGCATAAACATGCATTGAAAGGAGCCATAATTACAAAAGATATAAACTCATCACAGTCAGTCATCATCAGTGGCAATGCAAAAATGGTTGTATAATTGTAAATGCACAGGAAAACTTCTCAGATAAACATGTTAATAACTGTTTAACAATTCCTGTTATTGCTGTTCCTGTTTATTTGTAACTCTTCAAACAGGTTAATTTTAAAATGCTAATAAGTGGCTTAGTGCTCTGCCATAATCAAATGCTATACAAAGTCACCAAATATAGATTTATAAGGCTGAGCTAGCTTAGTAAACTAATTTAATAACTTACTATATCTAAATATACTTAAGGACAATGCAATAAACCTAAACAATTCATATACTAGAGCTGTTTATCCTCCATGAATCTGTTTTCAATAGCTGACTCTTGTTTAACCAACATAAACAACTTTTATTAAATAGTGTGTAATTTTGGAACTTTGGTTACACAATATTTGGTGCAGATGTTTTAAAGTTGTAAAAATCTGTAAAATACCCTATTTTAAAGCTGAGTATTTTAGGATTATGAACAAGATGGGTAAGCTGGATGGATGTTGAACATACTATAAACTGTGAAAACATTAAGCAACTGTTTTTTCCCTTGTTTGTTTTTGTGGTGAAGCTAATAGAAGTATTGGGACAACTGGGAATCTGTTTGATCAGAGAACATATCTTGTCATAGAATTTTGAAATACTATGGATTAAAGTTCAGCTCTGAATTGGGTACAGCATTCAAATTTCTTCTACAAAATCGTTGTTCTACAGGTGCAACCATTCACTAGGTATCACCCTGTTGGACCTCAGTGATGCTTCTTGTGTGCTTGAGGTGCTTCACTGTTCACATGCCCAGAACTGCCCCAGTCCAAACATTTGGGTCCAAGCAACAGTTCCTCCCTTTCTTGACTGGGATTCAGAAACTAGAAGGACTGGTGGCTTAAACAGCAAGCTGGTACCTGGTGTGCTCAGGCGATATCTGAGGCCATGGCTCCACGGACAATGTCAGCATAAGCAGCTGCTGCTTTCCTTTCTTCAAGTGATTGTTCTCACCCTGCTCTGCTCTCTCAGTTTCCTTTCCTTCTCCCAGATTTGCTCTGCAGCACCAAAATCTTCTGAAGCAATTTACTGTCTCCTGTGTGTCTGGTCAACCAGCCTCACAGTAGAAGGGGTGGAGAACTTCTCTTTATTAGTTTCAACCTGATTGATTCTTGTCCATTTGCTTGCAAGAGAGACTATCAGGTAGGTACTCTAAACTTTTGGGCCACATTTGCATTCTGAGCAAGCCTGAATATGACAATAAGAAGGGTCAGTAAAGGTTTGAGAATTGTCATATGATAAAATGGACACGGCAGTCCCACTTTTCATATCATGTTCCTGTAGCTGGCCACTCCAAAGGAATTTATTTTCCAGAGAAAAATTGCTTTCTGTAGAGACAGCTTTTCATTGACTATGAACACAGTCTGAAGTACCCCAAAAAGCACGCAATTCATCAATGATATATACAGTGATACATCCTAGAATCTTCGGGTCATTTAAAATATGTTTGAAATACACTTGCTTGTAAAACTACCTTTGAAAATGTCCTGGAGCACTAGCTCTGAGAGGTGTGAATCCTGATCACCTTGACATCACAACAGTTTTGGCACCTGGTAATTATCTGTAAAATGTCATTTTGGGGTACAGAAACATTTCAGTCCCCAAAACAAAATTTCCTAAGAAGCTGCCAATGGGTGTTAAAGTCTCATAGCCTATGTATCAATAGAGGAATTTATGGAACTCCAGAGGAAGTGATGGCTTGACCAGGGGACCAGACATATGAGAAAAGGTCTGAGGTACAGCAACAGCATTTCAAAATAAGCGATTTTGGTTTTCAGTTTAAATATGTCACCATAGTTCACTAAAAAAAGTCCAAACCTTTGGCAGAGCATGTGCCTTTTTTTGATTTTTTGAGTCTGCAGCAGGGAAACACATGTGGCTTAAAGTAATATGGAGAGGCCCTATGGTCACATGGGACAATATACTCCAAAGGATTGGAACTGGGCTTTACAACTGCTAAATTACAGAAATAGAGAATCAGAACAACCACTTCAACCTAATTCTGCCTTGCATGTTTCACACAGTAACTGTAGGATTGTGATTACCAAATTTGAGTGTCTGTGACTGTTCAGGACAGCCTGGCACCTCTGGGCTAAGATGCCACCGGTGAGTGTGAGCAGCAGAAGCATGGGTGCCCACCCCTGCTAAACGACAGGGGCTTGGATTTCTCTCTGATGACTGAAACATCTGAAACTGCCAGGACTTTTCAATCACACACAAATTTTGCTCACTCTTGCCTTTGGCAACCAGCAGTTCTTCCTATATGCCATAGCACAGGCCTTCTAAAGATACCCTAGATAAAAATGAGTGGGAGTAGCTGCTCACAGCTACTAAGGGTGTTAACCAACACCCTTATTTCCTTCTCTCTTCCATCTGGCAGCTTTTGCCTTGTCTCTCTCAGCTCCCCATTCCCTGACACATATTCCTAAATTTTCCCTTCTGTCACTCAGGTGTGCACTTAAAATGATTTTTTTCCTCTTTTCTGCCTACTCTATTGAGTGGATCTAGTGTGAGAGCAAGAACATCTGAGAAGTATTTTATGTCACATTTACTACTGCTTGCTGTAACTGGAAGTTATGAAATAGCAACAACAATGTTCCCTCAAATCTTGCAGTGCAGGGAGATGCATTGGGACTTGCCTGAAGGGTGGCTCTTTCCCATTGTACTCAAGGCCAGGAAAGCCAAATGCCTGTAGGGCAAAGGATGATCTCCTCTCTGGTTAGGAAATGGAGTCAAGGGAATCCCGTTAGGAACAAAAGCTTAGAAATGCCATTTGCAAAATCGCAGCCCCCTGAGGTTGACTGCGAAAGAGCAAGGGGAGATGCCAGCCATTTTGAAAGGGGACTTCACAAGGCTTTGTGAAATTTCTCTCTGGAAGGACTTAACTGTTCAGCCTCTTTAATGATCACAATTAACAAAAAAATGACAGGAAATCTCTAAATTTTTCTTTTGCTAATAGCCTACAATAACTCACGGGGTTTTTAACTCCCCCTCCTTTTTTTTTAGAAACGTGGAAGCTCTGAGGAATCCCTCCCTGTGAGCAAAATTACACAGGACTCCCCAAACTGTTTTCAAAGTTGTTCTTGCAAATAGTACATCTAAACCTAAAAAGAGTGTTTATTCCAAATAATCTATCTGTCTCAAATGAAACAAAGCAAAGCAAAAAACTGCACCCTGAGACCCTGGAAGACAGTGAATGAATTAAATTGTGAAAAAAGATGCAAAAAAGCTACATGAGTTTTCAAAAAAGGAATGGATGTATGCTTTCATTTATGTTAGGACTTTAAAAACCTGATCAAAAAATAAAAATCAACAATTTTATTTGTTTTTTACTTTCATGGTGGAAATGGTGCTTTATTTATAGGCTTGCCACTAACTGTTGCTAGAACCTAATGTTCCATCTGAAAATTAATACCTATAAATAACTGCCACTGGAGAGAATAAAATCCAGACTCTTGCACATGTACTCTATTTGTACATCTTCTTTACTTATTTATCTTTGTGTTTTGTCCTATGTAATTTTTCTCTAGATGTTCAGACAAATTTAACTTTAGTAAATTAAAACTTGAAATGACGTTTATTTCTGTTAAACAAATATGTAGCTTTGAGAACATAACTAAATATGCTATGAATTATAACAGCAGTGTGCTAAGTCACATATTTGCTTGACAGAAATAAATGTTGGCTCAAGTTTTAATTTGCTAGAATCAAATTGTAGAACTCAAAGTGTACTGCTTTAAAAACAACTAATTAAAAAACCTAGACTATTTCTTTGCTATGTCTTATAGCAGGATAAATGGGAAGTGAATCTCTGGTCTAATTCTATTAGCTTTCATACATTGAATTACAAATTTCAGAGAGTGAGGAAGAAATCAAGAATTCTGTTAAAAAGCATCTGCTACTCAGATACTTGTGAAAGATTATGAATCAGTACTTTATACAGTATGTAGTTTTAAAGGAAGATTTTTTTGATGTATTTAATGTTGATCCATGTAATCCTAGTTATCCTTCCTTGTCTCAACTGTTTATTTCTGGTTACAAGGTCATTCTGCTCTTTTCCTGTACCTCACTTGTTGAATTTTACATTAGAGCCAGGAACAACTCATTTCCTTTTATTTCAGTTGTAAGATTAAAAAAAAATCCCCCCAAAATCCCGATGCAAAGTTTTTTGGGCTTTAACAAAACTCTTAGTAATTTTGGAAAGAAAGCTTTGTCATTTTCTTGCTTGAGATGTTGTTTCCTGTGATATGGATTACGGCTTGGCTTTCAGGACTATAGTCATTTAATCTTGCTGTTTTAAGTCCAATACTGAGAAAACTGGAGCTTTTCCCACTTACTTCACTGAGACATAATCAGTTCCTTGTTGAAATAGTTTTTTGCACTGAACATTGTAACTTTCTCCTGTCAGAATTTCAAAACAAATTCTCAATATTATGCTAAATGATTAAATTGATAACGAGTCTGTGGTGTTACCTAGGCAGTGAGTTGATACAACATGTTTATGTGTTCTGGAAAACAAAAGTTATGTCAGTTTTGAAGGGGGTATGGTTTTTTTTCCTATTATTTTTTGCTCTGAAGAAATTTAAACCCTAATCCAGAAAGCTGCATGTGCTCTACATCTATATGAGGCAATTGCCTTCACTGGGACCACTCACTTCGTTATCTAAACAGCTCCCTAAGTATGTTTGGAAGAATAGAGTCTTAGAATATTTTGATTTTAAACAATATAATAACATCAGTATGTAATGGTGATTTGATGCTGTCATTCGATTAGAAAAATGGAATCAAAATTGTTTCCGCTAGGACTAATCTTTCTCCTCAGTGAAAATCTTGGTTTTGACATTTTGAAACGCACAGTGTTGTGAGAAAGGCGGTTGTTTTAGAAGAACGCTGGCTCACTTTCTGAAAAGGGTTACATGACATGTTGCCTGGGATAGCAGGGGACTCAGTTTGATGACTCTGGAGATCCCTTCCAGTCCTGCACTTCTAGATGAATTCGGTCAGTATTATTGTTGCTGTTTGAATAGGGATTTTTGGTTTTATATCCCAAATTTTAGTTGAAATCTTGCCCTGCGCAGAGCATGAGTGTTACATTTAAAATGTAGGCTGTCAGGAGTTCTATGGGAGTAACCTACTAAAAGAGATATTCTTTGCCTACAAATCTGCCGGTACATTTCAGCAATGGCTAACAGAAAACACCACTGTATCCGTTGCTCTTTTTGCTTCTAGGTTATCCTCTTTTAAAAATGTACGCTGTAGGTGTTCATGTTAGCTGGTATTTCCTTTCAGCGTCTCCAGTAAGTTATCCTTTCATTGTGGGTAAGTAAGGGTTTGCAAAACTTTGCACCCTTATTCTTAAATTAAATACTGACAAGGAATGGAAGTGTAAAGCATGCTAATAAGCAAGACCTCCCTGTGGGAACCTGTGATAGAAGACTGTTTCACATTGAGAGGCAGACAGCGCTGTTGACACAGGCTGTCAAAAAGGCTTCATGTCTTTGAAAGAAAATCTTAATCTTCTTTATTCATGTGTGAACAGGTCCAGGCCTTCATCCCGTAGCTCATACGCATTGACTGTTTAAACTGTGGGTTGCTAGGCTTTGGGTAGGGTTTGTTTGCTTGTGTCTACATTGTACGAATGGATGAGGACTGAAAATTAAAATCTGTCTGACACAGAGCACTGCTTTTCTGTCTCTGTTTGAAGAGACATGGCAACCCAGGGTGAAATGAAAAGGAATTTTATTGAGCGCAAAAACTGCTCAGTGTTTAAATGTTGGATGCAGGAACTGAATGGTCAATTTGGGAGGCTTGTAGGTTGTTTATAGACATTGGGATGGCTGTCAATCACAGCACAATGGTGAAATTTGTGTCGGAAAAAAAGTGCTTTTTAGTGGCTGAACTCCTGTTTCCTATTAAAATGCTCACATCAACAAACAAAAAGAGGTTTTGTCTGAAGTTTACAAGCAAGAAAATTTCAGAATAACAGAGATGCTGCTACTGTTGTGGCATCTTTTGATCACTGCGGCACTGACTATTTAACATTTAAAACTGAATTTTAGAGAGAAAGATCCTGTTGCTCTGTGGATCTGATTCTGCTCTCTTTCTGTTGCTTATAAATCAGGAATAGGTCAATTAAATGAATGGAGTTGTGCTACTGAAAAACAGGATGATAGAAGACTCTAAGACTTACCCTACATATATCTGTGCTATTCAATATTTTACTTCTATATGTTTTTAATATATCTATTTATATATTTATAAATCAATGGTAAGGAGAAGCAGAAGAGAAATAGTACCTATAAAAAAGTAATTTCTTTCAGCACTTGTTAATAACAAGTAGGGGAAAGGAGCTCATATTTCAGAAGCAATATTCCCCTTTCCAGTTATTGTTAAAGCTAATTGGCAGCATTTTGCTACTTCAATTTATAGAAGTTTATATTATCTCGGCCATAAAATTTCATGCTGAAGCTTGGCCAACTAGAAAACTTGCCACTATGGGCTTTGGAACAATTGAGAAAAAAAAAAAAAAACAGAGAGAGAACTGAGGGGATAGTAGAAATAAGCCTGTTTTAACAGAAGAGAATTTTAAATGTTAAAGCTGCTGGCCTTTTCTGTTTTTATAACATAGAAAAGCATGTTTTACAGAACACTGGCTGAGAACTCAGCCCTCAAAAACTGATATAAAATGTGGTTTCTAGGACCCTGTGGGATTCATAGAAGGGAAGGAAAAAATGAGCTTAGTCTCTCTCATTGTATTCCTCTTACCTCAGACCAGTGCAGTCCCCTACCCCAGCTGGAGCTGTTTAGATCTTTCTGCTCCATTGGTGGGGAAGCAGAGAGGTTCAAATGGAGCAGAGCATGGAAGAACTATCATCCAAATATTATCTTCACTATTGCCATATTAAGTCCTTTCAAACCTTACAAGCATTCAGCCCATATGTTTCCTGCAAGCACTGTGGGTCTTGCAGAATGTGGTAGGAGATGTCATGCTGCCTTTATATTTCCTCTAGCTTCCTCAGTGTACATATGTTTATTTACATGACTTTTTTGACTTTTTGAGCAGACTGCTTCATTGACGTATACAGTAATAAACCACTACTTGCCATTTTACGTGATACCACAGAAGTGTGTGTATATTTAATTCAAGAGATCCTAAATATTGCCATTGAATATGGCAGCTATTTCCCAGATCATTCACTTCTTCCTCCTCCCCTTTAAACATATAGCCTTACAAATCTACAATGTGCAGAACACCTGAAGTGCTTGTGATGAGGAACTCTCCTGTATAATGTCTAAATGAGAAAACACATGTGAGGGCAGAGGTAAGGGAAAAATAAAAGTTCCTATTCCTCTGCTGATCTCTGAAAATTGATGGCTATTTATCTTTTGTAAAGCCTGATTGGTAGGCATTTGGTAAATCTAAAACCTTGCTTAATTCCTCTAGTGGCTGAAGTTATAGAGCTCATACAAAATACAGAGTAGTAGTCTTTTCCAAACTGGAGCTAGTCTTTTATGAGATCCATCTTTGCTTTTTTCACTTTAAATTTAGCATAGTAAAACAGGCGTAGTCCTAAAGAGTATAATAATTGGTTGTAATTTACTGTGGCTGCCTCTCTTCCAGGTGTCTAGCATTGGTTTCTGTTACTGCAACATGTAACTTTCTTGTGTTGGTTTCTAAAAAGACAGTGCTTTCCTATGATTCTGAAAACAATGGTAAGTAATTTCTCTCATTTTGGGCACTTAGGTTCTTCTTTAGTGTGTTAAAAGTGTTTGTTTTTTGGGTTGCTTGGTTATTTTGTTTGCTTGTATATTTGGTTCTTATCAACTGTAATAACATGTATCTTATTCCAGCAAAAATGATTCTAGATGTGGTTTTGTCGTCTTTACAGGCCAGTGATACTCCAACAGGAGTAACTAAATAACTAAAGAATACTTCAATATAGAATACTACATATGGAATCTATGGAGAGGACAGATTTTGTTGTTCCTGTATATAGTGATCTACCTGTCCAATGCAGAGGCATACAGGAAAGTCTCACCTGGAGGCCCCTTGTCTCTCCTTGTTCATGCCACACCACTCATTGAGTTGAAAGATTTTTCACTATGGGCTCCCTTTAGCTGCAGCTGCATTTGCCTTCAGCAGGCATATAACTTCATGGGTGAAATGTGCTTCCGTTTTTGCCTCTGTACTTCCCTCCTCAGCAACTTTGGGTGATTTTCATCACTTATGTATACATAATTTTTCCTTCATCTATAAAAAGGGAGCAATGATATGGGCTCTTCATAAAAGCAATGATGAAAATTGTAATTTTATGAACAGCATAGCTGCTGTTGTTTACTACTATTCATAACTCTCGACTCAGGAAAGCCTTTTCGTCTCTTTATAGTTCCCTTCCGGACACATCCATGCTGAGAAGAATTTGTGTTGTTTCTTTCCTTGCATGATTAAAAGGGAAATATATCTTTTCTTGCAGAAAACTAAAATGCTTATATTTGCACTTTCACTCATCAACTCTCATGTTAATTCTCATAATCTCATTTTCTTCTATTACTTATTCTTCTTCTTGTTCTGATCTGTTTGAAGTGTAGCAAGGTGGCAAGATATACTATTCTGGCACGATCAATATATTAGTTTTGTTTATTATCGTGTTGCTTCCTCTTAGCTTGCTTGACAGCTATAGCTGACCCTGGAGACAGCCTTTTCTCTAAAATGTCTTCCTGTGTCCTCCCCCAACTTTATCTTGTCCTGTCCAAGGTTTGCTTCCTTTGCCTTCAGTAATGCTAAATTCAGTGCTTTCTTAATATGCTTACCCTGTCTGCATCCTATCAATTTCTTCCTCTCTGCCCTGAGATGCTTTTGCAGTCTTGATTTGCCAAGGTCTTCCCATCATAAAACATCTCCTAAGGATGGACTTATGCCATAAGTGGAAGTATTTTAAAAGAAGACAATTGTGCTTGCTTTTTCCTTCTGGTACACTTTACTCTCTTTCCTCTGCAGGGGCAGAGGACTGGGTTGGGTTCTCTGAATGTGGAAAGTACTTTGTTTCTTAGCAAATTGTAACTGGCAGAGAGGGACTGCTACAAGTTCCCCATCTATCTGGGAACTGTATGCTGTATAAGGTGGTCAAACAACAAACTACATCTTTCAGGCAGCAAGTGTTTCTCCCCCTCCCCCCTTCCTCCAGGCTTTATTCTGGAGGTCTAAGTTTATAACAAAAGAAACAAAAAGGTTTTTATATAAATGGAAAAGCAAATGGAGCCCAGCTCATGTTACAGCTCAGCCTTCTGACAGCCGGGAATGGAGATCTGCCCTACTTAGAGGCCTCCCTTTGCTCTGAACTGCGAGGGAGCTTTTAATATTCCCCCACTTGCTCTGAGTGCTCTCTGATTAGACCTTCAGCTCCAGCTCTATATTAGTCCAAACTGTACATTTGGCAAAGGTTACTGCAAAAGTTTTGCCTGTACAGTGACTGCAACAATGGGGCCATTGTCTGCTGCTGCTGCGCTATCGGGAGGTAAACAAGAGGCAGGGTACATATGCACAGTGTTGTGGTTGCTCAGAAAGCTCCACTGTGTTGCAAATCCTTTAAAATAATATACCAAGAAAGTATCTTGACTTTCCATTAGTCATAAAAGCCAACATTTTTAATATGCACAATTAAATTCAGGCAGGGAGATAATTTTTTTTCCTTCTTCTTCAGATATGGATGGAAACTGCCCAGCCCTTTTGGAGCTGGTGCTTTAATATGTTTAACTTCAAGAGGGTGCTTTAAGTTAATGAAGCAGGTGTCAGAAGGCCTTAGTTAGATGAGGGCTAAACCTAGACTTCTTACTCAGGTGTGTAATTTTAGGCAAGGCAGTATTTGTAAAATTAAATACCTTCTATTAGATTAACAGATATAGTTAGAAAAAACAGACTTTGAAACACACGTCCTTCTCTTATGTACTTTGAAAATTTTGGACAAACTGTTCACACTTTAAGAGATGTTCTATGCTGAAAATAAACCACACTTTATACTTGATTTCTTGGTGTGTAGACCTTCTGCAAGCCATTTAACAAAGGTAGAATACAATTTTAAAAGGCAAATGCCTGGAGAATCCACAGAATGTAGTGAAGCCCATAATGAAAGCCACAAATTGCTGTGGGGATTTGAGGCTGATTGATTGTAGTTTCATGTTAAGCTCATTTGTAGCTGACAAAATGTTCTCTCTCTCTCTCTTTTTTTAAAATTCTTTTCTTCCTTTAAATGGGAGCTTCCACAAGTTTATGGTCTATAAAATAATAAAGATTTGGGGGTGGCGGGGGGAGGAGGGAGCAGGAAGGATTATGCTATGCTCCAAAACAAAATGGAAAGTGTGGTCACTGGCAGGAACAATTTGAATCGGATACATTTTATGGAATAAATCACTTTCTGGCTTCTTGTAGGATTGTCTCAGTATAAAAAAATGAAAAAATGACTAAAGAGAATGAGAAACTTGGGCAGGGCTCTTGAAAGTAATGCAAACATGGCATACAGAGCATCCCATGACTCCTTTCCATGCAAGGCTCATACAGTATCATCATAACTTTTATTAACTCTCTTTGCCCTTTGTTATGCTTTCTGCCTTTGCAGGACAGGCAACATGAACAGATTTCAGGAATATTATTTTCTCTAGTTTTATAAAGGGTCCTGATAACAAAACAGATCCCAGATGACCTTTAGAGCTGTTGGTGACCCTGCTTGGTGAGCAATGGGCATTTATACTGTGAGGTGTCCTTTTCACTTAGATCCCATAATATCTAAATTCCCAAAGTGCGTAGCAGCAAACCTTTGCTGGATGTAAATCATGGATATTTGGAGCCAACCATTTTCGTGATGCCAACTTTCACGCTTTGCAAAAATGGCTAATTGCTTTTCTTTCCCAACTGCCTTTCACTTGCCGGGATGCCATTAGCCTTCAGTTCTTTGTTTTCACATACCCTGCTATTTTGTTAGTGCTCTGCACTGCACTGTACCCCTGCTTCTGTTTCTCAGGATGTTAGACAGTGAGTTATATCTATTCACTTCAGAGACATCCCTCGCAATTTCAAGAATGAATGCAAAGGAGAAGTTGGATAAGCACTTTGTTTGTCTTCTAATTTAAAATCTACTAAAAAGACCTGTGTGTATGGAGTAGGGGGGAAGATCCTTCAGTTTCTGCTAACAGTAGAAAGTTTTATGGGTAGAAACAGCTCTTTTGATGACTCTTGCTGTCACTTTAGGAATACTATATGCAGATTTACAGATCTACCTAATCTTTATGCCTGTGTGGTTCTTCTTAAACGGACTGCCAGTTTTGTCAAAGAGTGGGGTTCTGATACATTTAGCTTTTCTTTCTCCTAGAAAGAATATATTGCCTTTGATTGGTTTGCCCTTTGTCAGCCTAGTGTTTAGGACTCTGAATCTCATCCTAAAGTCTTCTGGCTGGCGAAGTAGAAAGTGACTGTTCATTGCTTGAGTACCACGTTGCTTTAGCTAAAACTGAGAAGACTTCATTCTGTATTGTAATAGGCCTGGTAAAAGGAAGCCAAGAGCCTCACAGGGGGCCAGCAGGTTTTTGGTTCTCAGTCTGAATTTGCTTCTGAGCTTTTTCTTAATATCACAATGGGCTCTTGCTGTGTACTTCTAATGCCTTGGCAATGAAGTCAGGGTATATTATGCCATCTGTCCAGGAGTCAACACTGCAGGTCAAGCTAATTTAAACTGTCACTTTTCATTTCCCTATGCCTGTATGCATTACATTTAATAGTTTAAGTGAGTGATTGTATCTCCTGACCCCATAACAAAGGACAAATCTCATGTTTATATTTTTTTCATTATCTTGAGTTGTCAGGGATATGGACATTTGATCCTTTCATGCAAAATATAGTTAAACCAGTGACTGATACTCAACTTTTTGTTTCATGAAAGCTATACATTTTTTGGGGGGGAGGGGATATTATTTCCCCCCCCCTCCTTTTTTTTGAAAGGTAAGCAAGGATACAAAAATAGGTATGATGAAATTTTGTAAATTTAATCCCGGACTGAAAAGCTTAAATGTAAAAATTGGAACTGGTATTTCTTCTTCACATTGACAATAGTTATTGGTGTGTGTGTGGGAGGAACAGTTTGCCCAGTGGCAAAGAGAAGAGTTTGCAAAGAGACCCTGAAGGAAAATTATGCCCATAAATACTTTGGGTGCTATGCAAAAAAGCTTTACATCATTGTTTCTCATTTGAGCTCTGAAATGAACAGAGATGCCCAGAGATGGTGGCTAAATGTGCAGAATGGAGGTTTGTTAATAAATGAAAAATGTGTATAATAGTATATGTCTTGTAATATCCAGGGAAACTTTGGTGAAGAGTAGGACTCAGTTTGCTTTGTCCTTCATGTTTTTCCTACTTCTTTCTGTTCATTCTCTGACTTGCTACTATTTTTCCAAGTCACTATATTTCCATTATTTTCCTTTTGCTATCCCTCAAGAAACAGATAGAATCATTGTTAAGCAGGGAAGGGGGAGAAGGACCACACACAAATACTTGTTTATTTCTTAAGCACATCTGAAGTTTGGAACAGAAAATACTGTTCATATGATTAGGTTGTCAATAAGCTATTTTCCCTCGCTTACAAAAATGTCAGAAACCATGACAACATATATCTATCTGCAGCTGCCGTATTAGCCTCTGGCATCAAAATCATGACTGTTGATCTGAAATTAATTTCAGAACCCATTGAGGCATATCTGTGCAAATTTTCTCTGTAGACAGATATATTGGTTGTTAGTTTTTGTTGTGACAAAGAATCCTCCTTTTAGAGGAAAACCTAGTCCTATCCGATAGCCATGGTCAGCTATTCATCTGCTACTTCATTGTGCTCCAAACCTTTTGTCATCAGTCAAAACTGTGGCACCATTCAGCACACACATTTTAAAAGCCGAAATGTTAAGAAACAAGAATAAATATTCTGGGCCTTAGACACTGCACTGGGGCAGAAAGAAGAGGCATGTGGCCCTGTTTGTCATCCAAGAGACTCTAAAACTGAGAGAATGCAAATGAGACAACGTGACTCAGCCTAGAGCAAGCATGCAGATATAAGGGTACAGTTTGCCCAATGTACACTTTACAGCTGAAAGTTTTTGAACTGCCAAAATTAATGTTTTTACAGAAAGTTATTAATTTCACACCTAGTCTATATACCGGCAATGTTAGACATAACACCATAAACACAACCATATTGAATCGCTCATTAACAAGGGCAGAAAAACAGAAAGCACAATATGCAATATATTTTTTTCCATATGATACTGACTCTAACTTCATATGCATGTTCTTATACCGAGAAGCTTCTGTGCTACAAATAGGTACAAACCCAATAAATGAAAAGATTTTGAACTAGAATTAAAAAATTGAGAAGAATTATAGTTCTTGCAGAAACATTGGCAAAACTTTCAATATTAACCCTTATATTTTAATGCTATTTCTCATTTCCATTGCATCTGAAATATATTTGAATTTGGCAATACTGATTTGTGGTCTATTAGTCAAAATGTCGCTATAAAGTAATTCTTACTGTTATTGTGAGTTAAATATTGTATTCTAAGTAAAGGTTACCTGTCCAAAAGTTAAATTCATAATTGAAAAATAGGACTAATGGGATATTAGACCACTGGTGAAAGAGGAAAATTATGAGAAGCTATAACGGTGACTTCATTGACTATTATAAATCTGGCAGTGTAATGATGTAACACAGAGCTGTGCCTTTAAAATGACTAAATGATTCCAGTCAGGCAAGACAAAAGTGGCTTAGAATTACAAGATAATATTAATCCAGAACGTACTGTAATATAGACTCAGAATCAATTGCTAGAGAAGAGCCTTGGCAAATGTAATGGGTAAGTACAGAAGCTCCCATTAGCAGTAATAAAACTATTTAAAAAATGGAAGAATGAACATTTATTAGTTTAAATGTGCTGTACTTACATGGCATGATAGAAAAGTGAGATACTTGTTCATGCTTGCAATTCTAATGTGTCTAAATCACAGGAAAGACCATTGCAAAAGGGCATTTACAGAGAAGAGGGACAAGGGTGGTAGTCATCAATAGGAAAATTAGTGAAATTTTGTGAGAAAGAGAATACTGTAAAGTGATTTGGCTTCCTTTGCTTCCAGCAAACTAAATGATATTATTCTACATTATAAAAATGGACTTAACTGTTGGGCATTTTCCCTTTAATTCAGCTTAATTCCTGCCTGTTATTGTGTTCAGCCTGTGCTCCATGGCAGCACGCTTCCACCCATGAAGTACCAGAATAATTGATGAGGAATACTGTCGATGGGGCATATTGCAACTGTCCCCTATGCTTCCTTGAATACTATTCCCCATACAAGAAGACACAATCTGGATTTTACCTGGACTGGCATGGCACAGTGGATCCTGCACAGGAATGAGGAATTGCCTAGATAACTTTCTGAGATCCTTTCTGGCTCCATTTTTGAAGAACAGGTGTCCTGTTTCATAGCCCCAGCTGAACTTCAGGGCAAACTTGTATCTCCCAAGAGAGGAAGTCTGGAGGCAGTTGCTACCCAGGACTCCGGGATTCAGGGAGGTTCAGCTCTAGAAGACCTTTCAGGAGCACCAAACAGCAGCCAAGCTGTCTCCGTGGTGTTTCATGTACCTGTTTTCTCTCCGACAATAGATTTCCGAAGCTTTACAGTGTGTGCATATGTGAACTGTAGATTTTTGAGTGGGTGAAGGCAAATCCACTGATGTATCATGTACACTGTCCTTTCAACTTTCTGAAATGCCTCATTTGAAACATGGCAAACAGTAACAGAATAGTACCATATTGAATTGTACTCTGAAGAAGTTCTGTGAACTATCATTTGGTAATATGTTTTTGTTTTTTTTTCCCCAGCTGATAAATAGGCAGCAGAACAAAAAATGATGGGATATGCAATCTGCAAATCCTTTTTGTTGGCATAAGTATTTGGGAACATTTTTTTTTTTCTCTGTGCATCTGACTTTAAATCTACTCCTTTTTAGGAAGAAAAGACATTCTGTCGTTTTGTCTGCAGATATCCAAAAGGGTGATTGTCCCAGCAAGCTTTATAAACCAGACTTTTGGCTTGCTTGGGAATACCTTCTTAGGAGGTTGATGCCATTTTTTCCCCCTTCTCTATAGGGCATGGCTCTCTGCTGATCTGTCTTTGGAACAAGACACATGCCAGTTGCTTGAGAGAGGAGATCTATTAGTAATTGACATTACAAAGAACCCACAGAAGATTAAAAGAATATTGTTCTTTCTTCTCTTCTTTTATCTTCCTCTCTTCTCTTAGAGCTTTTGTAATTTTACTTAGTAGGCAGAGATAATGTATGTAATAAATAAGGATATTTTAGAACAAACTTCTGGCAAAAGAATGCACTGGGCTTACTGACACATGAATACATGTATGGAGTATGAAGGAAAGAGTGGAAAATGTGCAGTAGCTAGGTAAATACATTAATACATTATTTATTGAAATTGCTCCTCAAAATCATAGGTAGAAGTCATGCTGTTACAATGTAACAAATGGTTATGCAGATCTTATTTGCTGTGCATGACCAATAAGAAAATTAGCCAAAGATAGCTTTCAGTCTTATTCTTCCACCTGAAGAAGTTTAAATTAATAAGCTGTTCTTAACATGAAATTTAAAGCAAAACAAAACTATTGCATATCCTTGGAACAGAATAGCTTGAGCATGTTGCTCCAGTAGTTGTAGGCTGCCATGTACTGGCACTTTATCTGAATAATTACTTCTTGTCTTGCTTAACAAACTTTTTTTCCTTCATTCAATCATGCCTGGTAACTAGATGTTACTTTAAATAGTACTACCTAAAATGAATTGGGAAATAGAGGTCCAGAGGACTGTTCTACTTTCAGAAAATGTAAAGCCCATTTCTGGTCTGGGAGAGTACAGAAGTCAGTGTTACACCATTCAGTGTAATCATTTATAGTCAGTATGAATTTGGAGTTGGAGACAAATAGCATTCTGCAGCATCCTTCTCTTATTGACATATCTTTCTTCCATGCTGATGCTGTAGTGCTTGTTTTGCACTTCCAGTTTCTCTCCATGGCAGTGCAATTGCTCAGGATGCTGAGTCAGTGTCTTGCTGTATTGCATGAGGGTTATATGGATATCGAAGTCCACTGCTGTCTTTGAGACATACTTTGAGAGCCAAATGCTGCTCTAGCCAATTAATACACAGGGGTTTTACACAGGAAGACCTCTTGAAGTCTTCCAGAAAAGACTTAGTCTGCTTAGTTGGAAGTTTTTTGCATGAGCAGTCACTTTGAATCTTTTTCCTATGTTTGTTTTCTCAAAAAGGTACAGCTGACCCCATGTATTCACTAGCAATAGATAAAAATACTTGGATAATAAATAAGGACGTCATTTCTGTTCTATAAACTGGTTTGGTTTACTTTTAATAAGTGCTCAACTTGATCCATCTGGAAGTGAGAGCTTAGTTCCTTCAAATGGATAAACATATTAGAGACTTTGTACAGTTAAAACGTCTTAAATTTTTTATTAGCTAGCAGAGAGGTTGTTTTGCTTTCTATATAGTTAACACTGAAAATATGATTTTATCCTAAGCTTGGATGGAGTGGAAATTCTAATCTATGACCTTTGTTAAGGCTTTCTCATTCTATTCTCAGTATTGTGGAAGTCTGATGCTTGAATAAGACTGAGCTACATTTTAACTTTTAACCTGGCTCCCCTAAAAGGCTAGACTCTTTGATCTACGTAAAAGAGAAGATCACCAGGGAGAAGTCGCTGCTTCTGTTTGTCCAAATGTGTCAAACAGAGTCTCTAGGCTATAGTTTACAACTCAGATTATATTTGTTTGTGTCTTAGACTTGTTGATTTGCATATAAAAGGGATTTCAATGGCAATATCAGCTCTTTCATGGTGTTTGTAACAGAGGAGAAAGGCTAGATAAATTTTGATCTAATAGGCTGGTCTGCAGTGATGTAATGTAATTAGTGTCTACTGATGTAGATACTGCCTGATGTCATGTTTCAAATGTCTGCATACCAAAATCTATAAAGTACAAGAATACAAATCTAGGGGACAGAGGCTTTTTCTGACTGAGACCAAGGACACAGAAACAGACTAGAATGTATGTTTTCTGGGAAAGGAGAAAAATCTGTTGGAAGCTTATTCAAGGAAGACTGAGGAAAATTCAGTCTCAACAGATGTGTAAAGTTTGTAGAATACAGTTTCTAGCAGAGTCTCCTGAATTCTTTCCTTTGGCCACTGTAGAGATAAATAGAAAATACATAACTAGGGTGAAGCGCAGGCCTGATTATGTACTAGGGAACAATGCCAAGGAAATATAAGGTTTGTAAAGAGGGCTACAGGCATTAGCTTATATTGATGGAATCCAGTTTTATTTTGGGTGAAGTGGGAGGTACAGTATTTTGCAATAGCACTGTTGTCTTTCATGTGTCTGAAATGGTTATACTTCTTGTAGGCAGTGAAATTGTGAATAATCGCATGCAAAAATTTCCTACGAGTACTTTTTCTGCATAGTGCATTCCTGTAGTAATCTATCTCCTTTGCACAGAGAAGGCTAAACTGTAGTTTCATGAAAAATCCTTCCCAGTTTTTGCTTTCTTCTTTCCATTGATGTCCTCAGGTGTGGACTAGGATAGGAAGAAAGAATTGTTCTTGTAATGGACCTTGCTGTCCTCTTCTTGAGGATACACAGCCAGGTGAATATTTGTCACAACCAGAATACAAGTGCGCATATCAGAAGTTATATTACAGAAGTGTGAGCAGCAGCTGTGTTGTCAGACCAGGCTGAGGCTTGTCTCTCCATGTCATAGGAGACCTTGATCATACCCTGAGGGTGATGCCCGAATTCTCCATTATCCCCATTTGACCCTTATCTTATCCCCCTTTTAATGACAAGAGAAAAAATCATAGCTCAGATCGCATGAGCAAAATTTATCCCTTGGAGCCTTACATCTCCCCTCTCTATGAAATACAGAAGAGAAGCAACAGTGCAGGTAAATGTACATTTTTAACTGGAGTAGTGAAGATGCTAACTAAACTAAAATCTGTTTCTGGTATTAAATATGATGCTTTAACACATTAACTTTTGCTGTTTCCATATAAGGGATGTAATATCATGACCTCATATTAAAAGCTAGCACAAAGTACACCCGCTTTCTCCAACTGGCATCTCACAGTCTTTCTAAACAAGGGGAGTGTATTGCTTTCGTGTCTGCTATCCTCAGAAAATCACATGTGCCCCAAACCCCCCAAATCTTTTTAGACCAACTGATGTCATTGGAAAAATAAAAGATGTCATCTCTTCCTACAAACTCTGCCTTGGTTACCTGCATAATGAGGAACTGTTAGAATAAAGGGTCTGGATAATCTTAATGACATCTGAGGAGTTCAAAGGAAAGGCTGTAAAGTTTCTCATCACAGATTAAATTGTTGAATCATAGAAAATAGGTCTGGAAGAGGCCTTGCGAGGTCATGAAGTCCCTAAGTTAAGATGAGCTATACCTGCATTCTTTCCTGAAAGATGTTTGTCTAACCTTTTCCAGTGATTTCCATTTCCATGACCTACCAAGAAAATCTATTCCAATGTTCACTCTTAATGTTTAACCTTTGATGCTGTCACTACTTGTTCTTTCCACCATGAGCAAGTAGAACAGATGATTCTCTTCCTCTTGACAAGAGCTTTTCATGTAATTGAAGGATGCTATAATCTTTCCCCTCTCTCTAGCAAACTGTTTTCCTTTGTGTTTTCTAATCTCTACCTTTTTTTCATTTTTTTGCTCTTTTCTGGAGAGGTGATGGAGAAAAAAAAGGTTTGAAACCCTCCTTATAACCTTCTTACCCTCTGTTAAACCTTCCTACTAATTTAGGAAGGAGAACAGAGATAAGACTGTTTGGATAATCATGTGTTCTCCCAGGCTGCCTGAAAGATTTGCTCTGGTACTGCTTGTTTTTGTTTAGTTAGCTTTTGGCTTCTCTCAGTTTTAAAATGTTTTAAATTTAAAATCATTAATGTGATTTTTAAAAAATTATTTTTCAGAAAGGTTTTGTCACTTCTTACCTTGCTGAACACATTTTTGTCTGCCTGAGTAGGACAGGTTAGATATACCTGCCCCTTTGCATTGAAAGCTTCAATTGCCCTGAGTTTTCACATGGTATACATGTGTGTCTAACTGTATTGGTTCACTCTGGTTAAAATATCAGCTCCAGGGCTCTGATTTAAACTACTACCATATGCAAAAATATTTTAGGGGGATGTCATTAAGGAAATCATAACCTTTTAGTTCCTATAGCCAGGTTTTTCTAAGACCTTTTACTTTGTTCAGAGCTTCAGAATCACCTTTGTATCAAAACTTCACAGTTAGCAGCAGAGCTTTCTATTAATTTTGTGTCTGTGCTTTGTCTCTTGACTGGACTCCACCCATTTCCACTATGAAGTGTGGATCAGTGCTTTCCCCCCACCCCGAAGCAGCATCCTCCTGGCAGACCTTGGGGCAAACTTCTTCCACATCTGTTTCAGCCCTTCAACTTTCCAGGACTGAGCCAAAAACTTTGAAAAATGGATGATTATTAATGGCATTATATGACAGTATCATGGGGATCAGTCTGCTGTCCAAACCCATGCCTTAAGGATGATATCCTTGTAACATCTGTTTTGGGACAGTGCTAGTATGTCATTATCAATTGAAGTGTTGTATGCAACCCATAGATAAGAGATTAGCTGGAACTGGTAAATGTAAAACTGAACACTTAGTGTTTGTGCTTTGGAGACAGGTGACAAAGTATCAAAATTATGTGGCAAAAATGGATGCATAAATTAGACATTCAAATTAATTGTCTCCCCTTCCCCCTGCCCAGTGAAGTTAAATAACATGGAGTAGTTTCACTGCTTTGCGAAGGAGAAAGAAAATGATTTCTTTTAAGCTTATTCTGTAGTCACACTTATTCTGTGTGGTTCCAGGTGAAAACTGAGCTATATTTACCCGGTCAGTCAAGCACCAGACTGTGCTCACGGCCAGACTTGCTTACACACAATAAACCAGTCCCTGCTTAGCTATATAGACTTGTACTGAGCTCTGAAACAGTCCCCTGTGGAAAAGCTTAAGTCCTCGCAAAGTGCTTCAGCATCAGCCAAAGAGGATCTTCAGGCAGTTTGAATGAACTGGGCATTGATAAGGACCAAGCCGGCTGCCACCTAGCCCGGAGTGGTGTTCCTAAAGCACAGCTCTCTGTGTGCTCCTGTGACCTTGTTCTAGCTGTGTGCTGGATAGCTGGGTTACACTTGGCTCAGGATATAAAGTACCTTTTACATTCATTTTATATATGAAGCGACCGTTTGTGGCCTTTCTAGTCAGGCAGAGCACCCGGGAGCATTTTGTGGCTCTGAGTTATAGCACCTGTTAGAAAGCATTGCTCATGAGCAGGCGTGCTGGACATTCTTCCATATTTAAATGTGGGTACATGATTTAAAATTGCTTTGCGGGTAAAAGAATCTCAGAATAAAAATTTAAAGGACTTAAGTAAGGTTGCTAATGCTTTGTGGATTTGAAATTGCTTTAGCCTGCAAAATTGGTTTCTGGTCTTCAGACAATTTTAGTGTGGCTATCAAAATTAGTTCCCAGTCCTTAAGGATGTCTGCAAGATCCTTGTGAAGATCCCTTCTGATTTTTCCATATCTGGAAGTAAAGACCATAAATCCTTTTTTCTTCTCCTTCCCAGTGTCTTTTGAGGTGCAAGTGTTCATGTATGGGTCACTACAGTACTGACGACCGAGAAAGCAAAGTCTTGAAACCAGGGGCTTAAAGAAATGTTAGTAAAGCCATATATATTTTTTGCTTTTATATGTGGAAAAAAATAATGGTTTCCCCTTGTATTTGAATGTAAGAGGAAAAGAGAATTTTTGAAGTCATGAAAGAGTTCAGTCTTCTGAGCATGAATATCTAAGCAAGATGTGATCCTAAAATGACAAGGAGTCAACATCTGGGTATGTTTTTCCACATTAGCAACTGATGTCCTAAACTGTGCTGTTGAACGTGATGTTAAACAGCTGCTCAGTTTCACCCCAGAGGCAGCGTATTCTGTATCTCACTTCTATTTTGTAAAGTGTCTTTAGAAGTTCTGAGATGAAAAGCGCACAGGGAAAGTGTAAAGTAGTAGCACTGAGACTGCACTGTATTTGTTACCTAGAAAATCATGTTATAATTCAATAAAAAGTTGCTGACATCTTATAATGCTAATTCTTGGCACTGCCGTATTACATTATCCAACCACCGTTTCCTATTATCTACATACCAAATTGTTCAGCTCTGTAATCTGAGTCTGTACCCACCATGTACTAGTGAAATATCATACAAATAGCTGCCACAAATATTAACAGCTGGTCCATTTCAAGGTGCTCTTGAGTTTTTCCACAATTTACAATAAAATGAAATTTATCCTGCCAAAAGCATCAACCCATCCCACATGCTGAAATGTCTGGTGGCTTTTGAAGCTGAACTTGCAAGCAGGATTTCTTATCAATCTGCTTTTTGGGGAAGAAAAAGTTGTCTTGGGTCGGGGAAGGAATTCCTTGGGAGTTGTTCATATTTAATAAAATTACTCTCAGGAAGTTTAGAATGGATAAAAAAGACGAAGGTTTTATAAACTATGCAGGCATTCTTCCTGCAGAGATTATACACAGGATACTGAAATGTAGCACATCACTGCCTGTGGTTTTTGTCTTCATTTTTGTGTCTCAAATTAGATGAATCATGATATTATAAAGAAAAAGCATGACTGTAATGCACCTGCACTGAGCAGGATGTTAACATCTGTACTTCTCCAAAACTTTCATGACTGTGTAAACATGTTCATACCCAAGCAGAAATATGATTTTATATGTACTTACATATAAAAATAAGATGTAGCGGTGGTCTCTTACAGAAGAATTGGTAAAGTCAGACCTATGGGTGTCACTTCTTTCAAAAATTTCAAAGTAAAAGTTTCTTTTGAAAGTGGCCTCGTCTTGTCGGTCCAGTTAAACTGGAAACAGTTAACCACTTTCCTGATTTCTAAGACCAAATTGAGCTCTAACTGTGTCTGCAAAGTCAGAAGCTCTGGAATTAACTTTCTCTTAACTAGTGTAGGTCAAATCAATCCTCTGCCCAATTATATCATTTTTCTTCCAAAATATGCTCATAACTTTATTCATTGTGGAAGAATATTGTGAGAGGCTCTCCACAGCTTGTCTAAACTGAATTGCTGAAAAAGATCTTGCTTGCAGTAAGTATGAGGACTTGAAAGAGTATTCTATAAAAGGCTTTACAAGTACAGATCTTTAGGTATACCCCTCCTAAAATCTGTGGAAGAACAGGTCTGACAATGGTATGGAGGTGTTTATGCTGCTTATTAACTATGCTGTGTTTGAATTGTTGCCCTAAAAGAAAAATTAAAGCCTGGACTCAAAACTAGGTTATTGTGGTAGCTGCATCTGTATTTTGAGCTGATAGAACACACTGAACACACTAAGGCTGAAAATGTCTTGTCCAGCCACTTTCTTTTGTCCTGTTTTTCCCTTGTCTTGTGCTAGCAGAAGCATTTGCTTGCACAGTGAACCAGAGAGGGAAGAGGTTAATTTATTTAAATAGTTTAACTAAATGTTTTCGTTAAAAATAGCCAAATAATCTGCAACCAATATAATTTACCTGATACGCATGTTGGTGAATCCTACTCTATTGGATTATTTACTTTCAGCCTTTTTAAGTGCTTTTAGAATTGTAATTCTGTGCTGTGCATCTTACTCCACAATGAAAAGTACTTTTAGAGTCACAAGAAAGCTCTAAAAAGCATTCTCTCCCCCTGGAGGAATATTTCTCTGTATTCACCTCACATAACATAGCCTCTTTATGGATTACAAATGTCATTCAAGTCAAACCAGTCTGGTAGTGAGTCTCCTCTAAATAAACTTTCTTTTATTCCCCTGGTCTTAAAGTCTGTTCACTGTCTCTTTATTTTCTTTGCTCTTTTGTGTGCAGCTAAGATTTATAAGGGCTACAGTTACATGTTATACGTTTTCTTACATTAGTCCTTTTAGTCTCAAGACTATGGAACACAGAATTTACAGTGGCCATAAAATGCCCCCCCCCCCCAAATAAAACGCACCTTTGCAAATGTTCTGCATTTGACATAGAAAACCAGTGGAATGAGAGGCTGTTCCTATTATTCTCCATGCAGAAAACCAGCTCCTGACTACCATTAAAATTAGAGAGAAGCTTATACCAACTCTCTTTTCGGAAGTTAAAGGAAATTCTTACCACTGTAAGAGTCTTTGTCTGTACTTTTGTAGTGAGCCAAGCTGGAATGTGATCTGAGAAACTTACATCTTCAGCAAAAATCAAGCATGGCTCCCAGACTTGTGCTTGGGTCCCATGTCAAAGGGGACCGTATTTCTTTACGGAACATAATGGAATGTTCTAAACAAAGTATGAAAACCTGTTATAAATAAACTTAATTAAGCATTTTCAGATGAATAAACAGTAGTTTTATAACCCTTGCTATGAATTCTTATAATCTTATAATTAACTCCATGTTTAATATAAAAATGACAGTTTGTATGGAGTTGCATTGAGGATTAAATAGAGAAATGTCCCACATGCAGTTTTTGGCCTCCATACATGATAGATTTTACATGGGAATGACATCCTACTGTAAAGGAGGAGGAGGACCGCTCATCTGCCACCTGGATAACGTATGCTAAATAACGATGAACCTTGCATTTAATTGCCTTACTCACAATTGTGCCTCAAAGTTCTTTTTGTTCACATTTCTCCCAAACTGGTCATCTCCTTGTGAAGCAGCATCTCTACACTCTATGAAAGGTAAGAAGGTGAAAATCAGACTTTGGTTTGCTTAGGATGTATTCCAAGATTGTATTACTTGTGTGAGGTATTACTTGTGTGATGAGATCTTAATTGATCTCTTGTTCTTTCTCTTCTGGGCAGAATGAAGTTTTTGAAGATGAATACTGGCTCATAAACTAAATGCTTTCAGCTGTTACTGCTGAACATAACAATTCCTAAGAAGATTTTTGTCAGTTGCTTAGAGATTTCCCTGCTTTTATAGAGAAAAAAAGGTTGTAGTTTAACCCTTAAGCAACTCCTGGATAATGTTAAATCATACACTATATGTCTACAGTTGAAGTTTAACAGCTGGAGAAGGGAAAGCTTTTTGGGTGTTTTAGAAGGCAGTTATTTGAAAGGCCAGAACATGGTTAGATGCAGGATTTGATATGGCCTCTCATACGCAGGAGGTCATATTCAGTGACCAAATTGGCTTTCTCTGTCCTGATAAACTATGAATCAGTAAACTGAAGTAGCCTTAAATATTGCTACTCTGTGTGTGTATATATAGTAGCTAGGTAAGAAAGGATTGTAGGACAAGACCAAAATACTGCATACTGGCAAACCTTCTTTCCCTTCCTCCCTGTGCAGAGAACAGAGACATGGTGCAGTTAGCAGAAGATAATGCATAGTCAGAGCCTCATGAAATGGCTTAGTTGGAAACCCCTGATACAGAAAATATGCTGAATGAAAACCAGAAGCACGATGGGGCTAGAAAGAGCAAGTGCGGTTGGGAGTCAGGCTTGCCTGCGTTGAAATCCTGGCCTAGTGGAGCTTCGCCTTTCTGCCTTTCTCTTTCATGGAAAAGCAAGGCACAATGTTCTCTATTTGCCTGCCTTGTTGAAGTAACTCATGAAAATATGTGCATTGCTTTGAATATTTATTGGTAAGTTGTAGCTATTGGTTAGTGCTTATCTTTGTGTTGAAGTATGTGTTAACATGAAAGTAGTCATTTAAATATGGGCAAGACTCCTAGCAAAGTTTACAGATAACTTGCTGTACATTTAGTCCGCTGCTCCATCATCAGCCTCATGTCCTCCTCCCTCCTGTCACACATCTTCAACCGCAAACCCTGCCAATGCTCCTTACCTCTCTTATTCTTCTGCTGCAAGCTCCAGTCCTATTCCTTACATATTTCAGCTGCGTGCTCACCCTCATTCATCTGCCTCCCAAGTTCCTGTGTTTTTTCTCACTTCTCATGTTCCACTCTGTTGAGCTGCTGCGTGGAGGTAGCCAATTGCTTCAGGTAGCGTTCAGACGTGTGCATCGTTCTCCCTTCATCCTTAGGCTGCAGCCCCTGGGGAGCAGCTGATACAGGGTGACTGGAGTGTGGGAGCCTTGTGACTCCTGCCTGAAGTTATGGTGGGGTGCAGTAGGTGGCGAAGAGAAAGGAGAAGTTGGGGTCTCCAGCAGGCCTTGGATTGGATCCAAACCTCTCTTTCATTTATAAACTACTGGGGAGGATACCATAAGGTCTGAAGCCTCTATTGTATTGTGTTTGCAACCCTCTGGAAGTCTCCTCTGCTAGGAAACCCCTAGAGCAGTCATTGAAAGCCTTGGATGAGGTGGGAGAAGGAATATCTGGTTAGCTTAAGTAGGAAAAGAACATGGAACAAATAGTGAAAGTTGGGGCAGGTTTGAGAACAGCGGGAAAAAAGGCCCATCACTACTACGGAATTTGTTAAGTATTGAGCCTGGGATTCCTCGGTCTCCCTGGTTCTCTGCTGTTCTCTTAGACATCTAAGCCACTTATTGACCAAACTTCAGGTTTTGTCCCCTCCATCTGGTATATGTACCAAGTGGCAACCCACTAATATTGTCACTTGCAGCTCAGATAAAGTTTGTGTTGTGAATCTTAAAATTCTTACCTAGAAATGCACCTTTTAAGAATCCACAGGTAAGATATATTCTTTTTTCAGCTATAGATTTAACCCATCACTCCAAAGCAAATAAATCACATACAGGAGATTGCCTTTGGATGCAAGCTCATGCAGTTGTAAGTTAGAAAATACCAGAACTAAGGTTTATTTTTTCAAAATAAATTTAATTCTCCAATGATTTGTTTTTAGATTGTCTGTAACTTCTGCAGTCATGTACTTCTTCCCTACAAGATCTCTGCCTTATTCAGTGTAGAGAGTACTTTCTCAAAAAGCAACCATTTGATCTTTTCTCCTCTTTGTGTTTCTACTGGCCTTGCTGTGCACTACCTTGTTACTCTCTTCATAGCAGTTTCTGTGAGACGCATCACTTAGATTAAAAAAAAAATGCTTTAAAAAACCCACTATTTTTTAACACTGCCATGAGGTAGAAGATTGACTTTATCAAGATTTTTCAAACAGTATTAATCTAAATTTTAAAATACTAAGATGGATTTTTTTTTAAAAAAAGTAATCTATTCATTCTGGGTACTCAGTTCCAGGGTCATGACTTGAACACAAAGCGATAAGCAACTTCTACCAAGTGACCACTGTGATGCATTTGGATATCATGTCTTGCTGAGCAATACCTAGGAACTTTGGGGCAGGGAGCATAGAAGTGACTTACCATGAGAACCATCTCTCTTTCCAAACACTTTACTACACCATACCATGTGTTTCATTCAACTTCTGCAGCAAATGGGTGAGCAGAGGTTTTGCAAGCAATAGGTACCCATGTTCCGATTAGCACTACTAGGTAGTGGTCTCCTTTCCACAGTCAGTCAGACAGAAGCCCTGAAGAAAAAGTAGTACATTATGGTCTTTAATTCAGTCTCTTCAATATATTTGCAGAAGGATAGTAGCTTCTAGCCACATGGGCTATCTTATCATTAACTTTTCTTAATTTTTGCAACATTAACTTCTTAGTAACGTTTTACAAGTTTCTCTTTTTTCTTTTTTGAGAGACTTGCTAAATTAAGCAGTATATTAATCTGTGATTTTAGAAGTCAATGGAAAGTTGTTTTCATTCCTCTATAGTATTTTCTTATGTATTTGTAAATAATTCCTGGTATAACAATATGAAATAAACTCTTAGAACGGAGAATATCTCCAGTACCTCATAATTATATTTGGTGCTTCAGTTCTCCTAAGAAATGCTTTCATGAGAACATTAGTCGGTAACTATAACTGGAATAAAATAGGATCTTAGTACACTATGTTGACGTAATTCTTGCTACAATTAGCTTTAACACATGACATGCCAAGAGATTTGCGACCTGACCAGTATGTACTTTTATTGTATTGCAGAATATTCTGAAGATGTCAATTCTGTACTTATTTGCAAAACTTTTAGCAGTTTGTAACCAGTGTTTTGCCTTAGATGTCAGAAAACCAAATCCTATGAGTTCCATATTAGGCTGAAATTCCAATGGAAATTTATGAGGGACTCTCTGTCTGCAGGGTTTTGTAATGCGGCTATGAATACCACTATGAATGTTTTTCTTAAAAGCTGGATATCCACACATGCCCTATTGGTAAACCGCTGGGTTGCTGAATTAAGATTTTATTTACCACTGGAATAAGTATACTACCCAGTATACACATAGTTGGGAACCACATATGGGGACCATTCGTAAGCTGTATCAACATCAGTTAAGTTGTTTGCTGTATTTAATGCTGTACATTAGCATTGGGAAGTATGTATTTAAAATCAATAACTTTACTAGTTAATCTCTTCCTTTGAGCATCTTGGTCCTGGAAGTCCAATGAATCATGCTTTGAACCTGTTTTTAGAGAAAGTTCTATGACCTTATTTGGATGTCATATTTTTTTTCTTATTTAAAGTGATATTTGCTTCAGTCTTCATACTGTTAATGCAGTTTTTAAAAGCTTAAAGGAAGACATATACAAGGCAGTGATGTACCAGTTTTTATTGAATTCCCTCTTATTTTGTGAAAGGTAACTATAGTGCTCTTAAGCCATTTTTTCCAAGGATCTATTGCCATATACTACATTTAACTTGTGGAAGAAAAGGAGTGAAATGCATTGGCCTGACTTAACATTTCACTTCTTAAATGTTACTTGATGATATGGGTAATGAGAAATGAAATTCTGAATAAAGCATTTTTGCTGAATATTTTAATAAGCCATTTATAATTTTCTAGCTTATTTATGGTCATAGCCATTTGATACCGTATATTTTTAAATAGTTGATTGTTGGCACTAGCTGATACACCTGTCATAATATCTATTTACAACATATACATCCTCTCTGCCAAGTTAGGTCATAGTTTATAATGTGGTTAATACTGAATTCACAACATGGCATGATTCTGTACAACAGTCTGAACTTGTGGAACCAACTAGATGGTGGTAATGTTACAGGCAGTTTTATTAAGCTGCAGCTACACATGGGGATATTGGAAATATGTTGTTGAAGTGAAACTAAAATTTATATAATTAATCATTTTGAAATGAATTTTCTTCTCTGTGTGTGTATTTTTGTTCGGGATAATTAGCTAACCACAGTTTGTTTATATAAGGTGTGTGTAATCTGTTTATAGAGCATGGCAGCTGACATAATATAGCTCTTGGCGAGCTGTGACATTCCCTTCCCACAAGTAACATTTGAAATGATAAAACAACATTCAGACAAATAACTCTCCACCAGGTAAAAATCATTACAGCCCTCATTCTCCAATAATATTTTCAATCCACCTTGTTAAACCTTTTCATAGCAGCAGGCACAGGTACCACTCCATTTGCTATAACTGTAGAGCGATTCTTCAGCTGGTCTGGGGCCCCACAAATGCAGCTGAAGTGAATTCACTGTTACTGAGAAGTGTGTTTGTTGTAGACCAAAATGTTATGATATGATCCAGACAAACAGAATGAGATTTGATTAGGGGATTAGGAACATGAATAGAAGTCTCATGTCGTTGAGATGGAAATATGACACAGGGTATGGGGAATTTGAGCCAAAACATTTACCATCACCGAGACTTGCATCATTGACTGTGTTCTGCGATGGCACTCCCTAAGAGCACCCTGTTGTGCTCAGAAAAGAGCTTTCAGCCACCCCGGAATTTCAAACATCTCTTTCTGAAGGTCCAAGAAAGATGCATGGTTTTCTTTGGATCAGGATCCATGTAGATGTTTCTTTTCTGGACTGATACATCTTTTCCCTAGAGACTGATAAAAGCAGGGGTTGTACAAACATCGGGGTGGAATCTACTCCGCATAGACATTTCTGTGCGAACATGGCCTGTGCACATACTGCCGGCAGTTTCTGGGAGAGAGTCCATGCTGACAGGAACTGGTGCTGTTGCAAGAGGCACTAGCTTTAATTTGGAGAAGAAACACGGTTCCTTTGGCAGAGCTGGATTCAGAGCAGTTCACCAGGCCTATGTTCGGTGGGGCCAAACCCCTTGTGGAAACGTAACCTGGTAAAAAGCAATGACTTGGTGAGGATCAAATTCACTGGCCTGCAAGCAGCATGAATACATGTAGTGAGAGGGTCAGGACAAGAAAGAATTATCCAGGAAAGCAGTTTGGCGTGGGTCCGAGGGCTGAGCTGTTAACGCTTTCCTCCTTTGTTCTGCAATGGTAAAACCAAGCATGAAGAAGAAAGGAAAGTAAAAACAAGCAACTGTATTGACAAAAGCAAGTGGAGAAATCCTGCCTGCTCTTATGCAGTATCTTTCCCCCTACATAAAGCAGCTTGCAGTTCCTAGTGCTTTCAGCCTGTCATCTCTCAGGCCACAATAACGAAGTCGGGAGACAAACAAATGTTGCTTGCTGATGCTACAGATATTTCTGTCAGGGGGCTTCTCCTCTCACCCTGAAGTAAAAGCATTGCCATATAGCACATCCCAGTGCTGAAGCAGCACTAGTGCATGCGTACGAGTGTGCAGGTTAGGCATGCAGATGTGTGATCTGCAGTCGGTATGCTCTTCAGCCTCTGGGGCCTTCCATAGTCCCTGCTATTATACTGCCTGCAGGGGCCTAGTGACTTGGAAATTCAATTTAAAATGCCCACTAATCCTGCCCCTACTCACCTGTGGACTGTTTTACATGATGACTTGATCTTACAACTGCTGCTTACTGGAGTTAGCACCTGTTTTATCTTACCTCAGTAGTGCTGCTCCCCATGTTTGCTGCATACAAATTAGCTGCTCCGGCCTTTGCCAGCACTAAGTTGTAAACTCCCAGCAGTGTGCCCAAGCTATCATTTTCTGCAGAAGTGCACCTCCAGTTGAAATCCAAAAGACAGTGGGGAATATCCTGTTCTGTAAATGAATGAACTCAGTGCAGAATTCTGGATCTGGGCTGTCGCTGTTAGCTTTTCCATTGCCAAATTGCCGCAATTCAAGACCCAGCAGGCACAGGTGAAATGGGACTGTGACTGTTTTCTTGCCCTGGAAAGACATGTCAGGGAACCTCCTCAGCTGGTACAATAGTTGCTTTGAACTGAACTGAGACTTATGGGCAGCTGAGAATCTACTCCAAGGAGAAAAGTTCCAGGTTTATTGAAGTAATTGGGAATTTTGCTGTTTAATTCAGTGAGACAGGCTGTCAGTCACAAATCCTTTGGGACATGGGAAGACTGCAACATGAAACTGGAGGAGGTATTTTCCTTCCTGCAGGTAGTAGGCTCGGATAGACATAAGAATGATGGAGAGAGTACAGGTGGGAGGAGAGGTCATTCTTTCAATAGTTTAGACTGTGAAATGTGCACTGTGCTTACCAGGCACCTGCTGGCCGAAGGCAAGATATATAGCTGATATAAGTATTCTTCCTGCTGAAAACAAGCTGCTATGGCAAGGACATAGAAGTAGTGTCTGCTGGTTTCTGTGTCAGTAGGATGTCCTCATAGTCTTTAGTATTGGCCTGTGACTGTTCAGTCCTCTGACTAGCAAGTGGAAGGCTAAAGCTTTCTCAGGATGTATCCTATTCAACGATAGCAGATATTTTCTCACTAATACTTGCATTTTGTAGGTATACACACCTTAATTTTTTATTCTTAGTTCTTTTAGCCTTTTTGGGAGGTATTTGTTGTGCATGTACTCTCTCTCTCCCCCCTCTCCCCCCTTCCTGAAATGTCCAGCATTTGGAACGAGTATTGGAAAGGAGAAAAAGATATGACCTACAGAGTTATTTCTGAGAACATTCCTGCCTGAATGTTATGTTTACACTGACTATGTGTCCTCAAGCCCACACTTAAGATGTAGATCAAACAATATTGCCAACATGTATTTTTCCTTACGGCGAGTGTCTCCAACTATAGAGTCATATTTGCTGTTCTGCCAGTATTCTTGAAGTAGTGTCTGTTTTACATTTATATGTAATCCCTCTCATTAAAGAAAGAAAAAGTGTAAGAGCCAATGTCTGGCTTAAATGTGCAATTGGACTATTGACTGTATTACTATTTCAGATAGGTAAATGATAAGTATGCAATAAGTATGCAGTGATGAAGCCTAGGATGATAATGTTGCTACCCTACCATTTCTAATATGTTCAGGTGGCACTAAGATAGTCATGTAGTGGCAGTAAATAGAAATTGGACACTTAGTTGTCTGCTCTCAAGCTATTTGATAGGAAATGTGCTGCCCAGAATCCTGCTAGAGTGGCTCTGTAGATAAATAGCTACATCTTGCATGTATGATTCATCATCTGTTAATAGTATGTGATCATATAAGCAGCACAGAATGAATATATAAAATTATTTAATCATTTAGAAATCACAAAATTTGCTAAATGATAGGGTAAGAAAAATTGAATTTGTTCAGCTCTTTATCATCACTCCAAGCTAGTCTTTCATTTACATTGCTGGGTCATGTTACAGTGTCAAGTCTACTTTATGGGCATTTGTGAAAGAAAGGCACATTTAACCATTTTCATTAGAAAAAATACTCTGATTTTTCCTGAAAACTCATAAGAAGTTGCACAAAGAATAAAATAATCTTAAGCCACAGGTCTGGAAGAAGCTTTTCTTTTCTTTATACCATAAAAGGGCAAAAGCCCAATATCTCTGATGTTACTCAGTTCAGTATATTTCATCCTCTTCAAAAGATTTCATCTCTCTGGACAACCAAAACCCATTCATCTAGGGAAAAAGAGTCAGCACTTAATAATAGAATGTAACTTTATTGAGCACTTAGACTGTGGCCAGGAAAAGCAAATACACTCTGAATCAACTCAGTGCAGTGAAGTGGGATATAAATGTTGTGGAGCTTATCTATGGAACCATGTTGTCATTTTTCTGAGGTTTCTATCAAGCTTTTAATCAAAATCACAGCTGAAAACGGCCCACAGTACTGTGATCATTTTTGAATGTTCTGTTCTGTAAAACCTAGTGCACAGATTTATAACGTTTGAACACTAATACTGTTGCCAAAAGTCACAAGAAAGTTGTGAGCTTCAGACACACGTCATCAGGACAAGTAATATATCTACTTCAGAAGCAAAGGGAAGTCCACTGGAGAGAGCCACAAATGCACTACAGTGCCTAGGACTAACTAGAGTGATAAAGTCACAAGGTGATCTGGGTAACGTATTATTTTAATGGATAAGGGGAAATGTATTCACAAAGACCAGCAGTAAACTAGGTAGGCTAAAGCCCTGTATCACAGAATGGTTGAGGTTGGAAGGGACCTCTGGAGATCATCTAGTCCAACCCCCCTGCTCAAGCAGGGTCACCTAGAGCACGTTGCACAGGATTGCATCCAGGCGCGTTTTGAAAATCTTCAGAGAAGGAGACTCCACAACCTCTCTGGGCAACCTGCTCCAGTGCTCTGTCACCCTCACAGTGAAGAAGTATTTCCTCATGTTCAGATGGAAGCGTCTGTGTTTCAGTTTGTGCCCGTTGCCTCGTGTCCTGTCGCTCGGCACCACTGAAAAGAGTCTGGCCCCATCCTCTCGACACCCTCCCTTTAGATATTTGTATACATTGATAAGATCTCCTCTCAGCCTTCTCTTCTCCAGGCTAAACAGGCCCAGCTCTCTCAGCCTTTCCTCATAAGAGAGATGCTCCAGTCCCCTAATCATCTTTGTAGCCCTTCGCTGGACTTGCTCCAGTAGTGCCACATCCCTCTTGTACTGGGCAGCCCAGAACTGGACACAGTACTCCAGATGTGGCCTCCCCAGGGCTGAGTAGAGGGGGAGCATCACCTCCCTCGACCTGCTGGCAACACTCTTCCTGATGCACCCCAGGACACCATTGGCCTTCTTGGCCACAAGGGCACATTGCTGGCTCATGGTCAACGTGTTGTCCACCAGCACTCCCAGGTCCTTCTCGGCAGAGCTGCTTTCCAGCAGGTCAACCCCCAACCTCTACTGGTGCATGGGGTTATTCCTCCCCAGGTGCAGGACCCTGCACTTGCCTTTGTTGAACTTCATGAGGTTCCTCTCCACCCACCTCTCCAGCCTGTCCAGGTCTCTCTGAATGGCAGCACAGCCCTCTGGTGTATCAACCGCTCCTCCCAGTTTTGTATCATCAGCAAACTTGCTGAGGGTGCACTCTGTCCCTTCATCCAGGTCATTGATGAAGAAGTTGAACAAGACTGGACCCTGTACTGACCCCTGGGGGACACCGCTAGCTACAGGCCTCCAACTAGACTCTGCGACGCTGAGCACAACTCTCTGAGCTCTGCCATTCAGCCAGTTCTCAATCCACCTCACTGTCCACTCATCTAACCCACACTTTCTGAGCTTGTCTATGAGGATGTTATGGGAGACAGTGTATAGACTCCTCTAAAAGACAGTTCAAATTGTCTGTAGTAAAGACTTCTGCTCTGAATTGCTCTATAAAACAGCAGCACTGATATAGATATATTAGATATAGATATATAGATATATTCTATTTACTGACGTGTTTTTTCTGTTCCTTCAGTTTTCTCAGTACAGCTGGTCATCGTGGCTCTTACCTTCCATATATAGAGCAGTGAGGTGACAATCATACCGATAGATATTAAAATTATGAGCATCTCCATATATGGTCTGTGATGCCTATTGCATATACCTTTAGTGCCCACTGAAAGCTTCTTCATGTAGAAGGAGCATAATACTGCCATCCACCGTGGAAACATGAGCTTTATTTTAGGCTTGTTGCTTGTTCTGTTGTCTTCTATGCATAAAAATAAGCATTTGCTTATATGCTCTGATAGACAACTGAGACAGCCTCGCTGTTAGCAATAGGCAAGTTTCTTTTTTCTGATACTGCATCTACTAGAATAGTCATTCACCTAGGGATTTCATGTAGCACTGGATTTTGTATACAGACATCAATAAACACCTATCTCATATTTCATCTTTGGTTTATATTAGGAACACAGAAATGACCAAACAGCCTAAAACAAAACCAAGAGAGGTTTACCTACTGCCATAACTGATAATTTTGTACAGCTCCTAATGTACTATAAAAATGCTGAGGAGGATCAAAAGAAAGAATAAATATGTGTACATATGTACATACTAATGAAGTTTTATTTAGGAAATTATGATAGTTAAACATTCCCTCATTAATAAAATTTTTGAGAAATACCAGTTGATCAGAAAATACAAAACCTGAAGTAGTATAAAATAAAGAAAGCAGATACTATAATATTTTCATGTTTTTTGTACTGGAATGTATAATATGGGTATGTTTATGCAGTGTTTACAGAAAATTACATCAAAATAGAATATATTGCCTGTTAGTTTAAGCAAAAATATTTCCTTCAAGTAGAACGCTGTATTTTATTATATTTTGATCATGGAGTAAGTGTGAAGAAATAACTACATGATAAAAAATAGTAGGCAAAGTAAAATGTGCTTTTTTACTAATGGGTTGACAAATTACATTGTTTTCTTTTAGTTAATAAAAGATAGAAAATAAAAAGAATGTGGATATGGTGATCAGATGAAATATTGGATTAATTTTTTTAGGCATACCAAATTTGGAAAAAAATAATTCAATTGGTTCTCTTTTTCTTAAACTCCCAGCTCATTGGGCACTGACTTTGGAGTAACTCTATCCTTTACTCAATTTTCAAAGAATTTCCATCTGGTTTCATGATATTGGCCCAGGGTTTGAAAGGTAAATAGTATTCAAGCACACAAGATACTTTGCAGAGTTAAGTGACCACGATCAGAGCTTTCTAAGATGGTCACATACTCAGCTGGGGGAAAAACTGACTCATTTATATGAGGCATCCAGCTTCATTTTCCTTTACATAGCCAAGACCCCAAATTACCCTGAAGTGCTTGGCCAAATATGTGATGAATAGGTTGGCTAGAGGAAGGAAGTGTTACTGTCTATAATTTTCACGGACCTCCAGGAGGTCCATGTGAGGAAATCTCAAGTAATAATTTGAAGACGCTTCACATGAAGTAGTTTGGGATTATTATTATTATTATTTTTTTTAAATAAATTGCATAAAGTGCTTTGGATGGTAGGGATGGTAAATGATGAAAATTCCTTTGAAACAATACACTGTTTCCTGCCTAACACATACTTCTCTCTTTTTTTTACCTGGCTCTTCTCCCTGTAGCATCTGAACAACTTAGTCTTTTGTGTTTCTTTGCAGCAGCAGCAGCAGCAGTAACTGCCGCCCAGTAAGCGAAGGAAACAGTAGTGGCTACATCTAAACGGCTGGACATGGGGAGCCTTGCAGGCTCCCAAGTTCTGTGTGAGACCCCAGCATGCCACAGCCCACTCAGGTTTCCAGGGGAAGGAAACCCCAAGGCCCTGGCTAGAAGGACTCCACAGTGACCATCATCCATGTCCAAGCCAAGCCATGGCATGCACCCACTAAGTGCTGCCATCATCTCCAGTTCTCTAACTCTCTTTAAAACTTCTTGGAGGTATACAGGGACATAAAACGAGTTAGAGAGGAGGGTAACCTTTAGAAGACTTATTAGTATTAAAGCTATTGACATATTCAAAACAGCAAAGAGCTTACTGTTTACAAATAATATACCTTTTGCGTTTACTGCATCCATTGAAAATCGTTAGGTAGCAGGGATCACAGGGCTGTTTCTAGCTAAGCCAGAAATGCAAGTCAGCTGTTACTAATAAACTCCAATTTCAATTGATTGAATAATTATTTTATTCAGCTTAGTTTTCTTTTGAAAATGGTTACATCAAATAGTTTGAAAACTGTTCCAGATGTCAGTTGTTCTTTCACATTGGGAATGCATGAGCAAATGGAAGATAGATCATTTGATCAATAAAAATAACAAAGTATGACCTAGTATTCTATCTTAATACATCTGACAAGCAATTTCACTCCTAACGAAACTAAATCTCAGAGGCCTTTTCGTAATGTAGACAAAAATTCAATTGTGATTCTGTCTGTAGTCAACAAATACAACCTTATGTCCCTTCCAGCAAACAAGTAGAGTGCTTCTTGATGTTTGATGGCTAAAGCTTTAATCTTGATAGAGGTTCATCCTCTCTGATATCCTTTACTTTAATATCAGGGTTTACTGAAAGTCTTCAGTCAAAACTATTAAGGACAGATTGTTTTTTTATTGAATGACTCTTTTGTGAATCACACTGTTTTCTGTAGAAAATGCCAACTCTTAGCTGAAATTGCAGGAAAACCAAAAGTGCTACCTTGGAAGTACTTTCTCCATTTTTCCCGTCCCCACTTGATTCTTTGTCCAGCTTCTTAGGTTGGATTACGTTGTCCATAAAGCACCTAAATGCCTCGACAGAGAGGACAAAATGTCAGAGTAAGAAGTTTGCAAACAAATACCTTTCTTCCCTCTTTTCCTGGCTCTGAGATATGTTACTCTGAAATACTGATTTACAGCAAGATCATGTTACTTGTTAACGTATTATTCATACTTTTGACAGCTTAATAAGATTCAATATCACATTTTTAAAAGCTGACAAACATGTCAAAATATGATTCCTAACATCTCATTAAAAAAAAAAAAAGTTCTACTCTAAGGTACAGTTCATCCTAAGACTCTTTAAAAAACAAACAACAGCAGCAACCCACCATGGTCTTGTAAAGCTTAAAACAGTGATTCGCTCCCTGCCCCCAAAGTTTCAGGAGGAGTTCCTGAGACCATAAATAAAAGTCATTTATAATGACCCTCTATAGCTTGATATCTGCCTGTAAGAAAGTAGTTACGATGAATACCATATTTTACACAGACCAACTATGAAGTGTCAACTTATGAGAACTAATGAACTCTAACAAGCAGATTTGGTCCTTACTAAAAGAAAGCTCTGGGTAAAATCCTGGCTACACTAAACTTAGTGGGAGTTTAGTCACTGGCTTCAATAGCTTTGACTGTGCCAGTAAATCAGAAAGGCTTGGGTCTTCTCTGCACTGCTGCGCTCAAGCTGCTTCCTGGGAGTAGCTCTGGGTCTGTGCAAACCCTGAGTCATACACAGGAGTCACTTGGGGGAGGGCTAATTGTCCCAGGCCAAAATCATGCCAGGAACTCTTCTAGCAATCCAACAGCCCCCACTAGTATAGACATGGCCAACAAGGCTAGAATTTCAGCTTCTCCATGTAGTCTCCTTAAATTGAAGTTTACACGTCCCCTGTTTCCCCTCTCCTCCCATAATTTTGATAGCTGAAAGATCAGTTCAAAAGCATAGGCATTGTCTGATTTTTTTTTTCTTTTACATTTTTGAAGTGAACAAGAAGCTTTCTATTAAAATAGCTTATTAGATGAAAGTTGGGTTTAATTACCCCTCCTCTCAGGGAAAAAAAATTTGCGAAGTAATAAAATTTTAAGTGTCCTTAGAACTGTAAATGTTAAGCGACAATTTTATTTAATTTCAAACTGTATGCCACATTTGGCACACATTTAAATCTGCAGTTTTTCATACATTTCTTACTGCCCCCTAACTAGTAGTCAGTAAAATATTTAATCTAAAACTTCTTGAATAAGGATATAGGGAGTAGCCTATATGATCTTATGTGTGAGAAAGGAAAGTTAAAAATCTATAATCCTTTTAAAGCTTTATAGAGTCAAAAACATAAAGAAAGTCAATAGACATCACCTTCCCCCTGGATCACTGAAACTTAGCTCATATGCTGTGTCTAATACCCATATATAATTTTTATAAATTGAATTGTTCTGTAGTGCAAACTTAATACATCCTCCTATCCACCATGTCTCTATTTGTAAACAAACATTTCATTAGCACGTGTAAATACATGCTGTTTCAGGCCGGGATGCCTAAAAATGTTTCTCCTAAGTATGTAATTAGGCATTTAAATTAATGTTCTGGTTTTCAAAAGTCTTCAACATGAGTTATCGCCTATTGACTGTCTGTTGTAAAATATCTTCTTCCCTCAGAGATGGCTCCAAAGAGTTGAAAATAAGGCTGTGTCATGTATTTTAGAGTATTGATGGTTTTTCACAATAGGAAACCATGTAAGTTTCTAAAGGTACAAAGGGCTCTACCACATGCTAAATCACATCAAATGTTGGTACAATTAATTTTTGCTGCCTTTTTAAAAAATAAAATTGTTGCCAGAGGAAAGAATTTTAGACCACAGAGAGGAAGAATTTCTGGCTTTTGGTTTCCTCTCTTAGATCACAATGACATTAACAAACTTGGAGCGGGAGAAGGGGAGAAAAAAATATTCACTTAATGAAACAAGTTTAAAAAAAAAAAAAGCAACGGTGTGCTTGAAACTAAGGGACTAGGAACTAAGGGACTACGAACTTCTCTACTATACCTTTCCTCAGTAATGACAGGAGATTTTCGTAGGTGAGATGCAAAACTTTGTGGCTAATGTTTCACTTCTATTTTGTCCCCCTAAAAAGCATTTTCTCTTTGAAAGGAACTCCACTGAAAATACAGAAACAATTGGAAATAAAAATGAGATTTTTGCTGAAGAATTAATAATCCACAAAGCAAATTTAATACTTAGGTATAAGATACCTTGCCAAGGTACAATGGAAAACATGTCTTTCTCCAGCAATTTTTTTTGAGGTGGATTGAAATTACAAAACTTTTATTTTGTTAACAAAAGTCCCTGCTAAAGTCTTTTTCAACTCTGATCACATATGGTGTGCTTTGACTTTTAGTCTCTCTGATCACCAGGAGCATTAAATCAAACCATGATCTAGAGTCATCAAAGGGATAATGTACCATGAAAATACAAAGTTAATTCAATTTCAATAACTTCATTGGCATTATATGGTGCCCAGATACAATGGAAGTTAATCAAGACGATCAATATCAGACATCTGCTCAGTGAAAATAATTCAGTATTAATTTAGTGTGGATTTTACACACAGAAAGCTAACTCCTGCACTAAAACATCAGCTGTTTCTAATGCTGCTTAATATGCAAAATCAGCACATTAGTTTGGCACAGGTTTCTAATGGAACAGCCCTGACCTTGTATCAGATACTAAAGCTGTGATTATGCAGAGAAAATAATTGTCTTCAGAAAGTCTCATATTCTCTGATGGTAACTTTTAAAACTGTGGTATGTTTATCACTGGAAAGGGGTCACTTGAAACTCAGAATTTGTTCCATTAATTTCATCCCTTCCTGTTTGCATTTTGTTCTTGAACAGAACAGTGTGTTCTTAACTTTTTTATTTGTGGCTCCAAACTGTTGCAAATAGATACTCGTCTGCTCTGTAGCTTGCTTATAAAAGAACTCAGTCGAAAGCTGAGGGATTTAGACCTTGCAGCATAGCACATTTCCTTCTGGCTGAAAAAAGTGAATACTAACTGCTTTTGAGACTCTAATGAGACAAATTGTTTCCCATTTCATCTTCTTCCCTCAGAAAGTTTTAAAGCTTTCTTGAAAGCCTTCTCAACAGAGCATTCCTCACAGTAAACTGATTTGCTAAAATATCTGGGCAAACCAAACATCAGAAGAGACATGTTACAAACATGAGTGAAGTAGAAGTTGAAATTCTAAAGTATATTTGAAAAAGGTATTTGCTGTAAGTTATCCTTCCTTTTCTGCTCAGGATATTCCATCAACATGACAGTTTCTGAAAAGATAATTTCCAAGAATTCAAAGCAATTTGTTTCAAGCAAACTCTCTTCTGAGTGTTCTGACTATTTCCACTAACTTCTATTAATGAGTTAGTTAATGTTTAAGAAACAGAATGCGAGAACTCGGCTAGTCAGCATCATGGAAACCTAACACATATTGGAGTTTTAGTGTAATAAAGTGTTTAGTGAGAAGGTAGCAATGAGAGGGAATCTGCAGATTCTAGTACTGCATCGATAAAGCTTTGAGCAAACTCAGGTTAGCATGCCCTTTCCCTTCTGTAATGGCAAAGATGTGAATGATAGTATTTCAGTGTTTTGCCAGTGGCTAGAGGAGACAGGTAGATGGGCTTTTTTATGATAAATTGAGAATAAGATCAGCAATTATTCCTGGTTTGTGGTATCCTTAGGAAAGCTGCAGTTTGCTTTTCTCCTGCTGACAGTCAGCTCTACTACTCTTGTTTTCTCACCCATTAATTGCTGAAGAGGCACAAGCACTGCAGCTCTTACAGCTGGCTGGGCACTAGGCTCAGGAGCCAGGCAGGCACAAATCCCATTTCTCAGATCTCTTCTGTTGCTGATAAATCTGTAGTCAGAAACACTACAGTAGCATATGTTTAAAAGTGGGGTGAGCTTCAGTCTTTTTGCTTAATGGTGTGAGTTGCTTGTACGTAAATAAACAAAGGAAACTGAGCTAGGGTATGTGTGTGTGTTTTGGTTTGGTGTTTAATGCAATTGTTAAGTAATCAGCACAGTCATACGCAATTTACAAGATCTTTAAATAATACATTAAATCTTACTCTGAGTTTCCTAACAAAGCATGTTGAACCATTTCTTTTAATATTTTCATTGTTACCTAATATAAGAAAGAAATACTACTTTTTACCCAAGGAGGAAGTCAAAGATAGATAAAGCCTCAAGGGGGATCTTTGAGGTATGAAGGATGATTTTGAAGGGTTACCTTAAATTAACCTGGCAACAATTATATTCTAGAAGTTCAGATTCACCAGTCCAGTCTCGTAAAATTAAGACAATGTCATGTCTGTAAATAGCACGAAATGCAATGGATTTGGCAGTTAGAAAAAAATTGCTGATTTGCCAGCTCTGGAAATTGTACACTTTCTTTAAAAAAGCAACATTAATGAATGTCCTTTGCCAAAACTATATTTTGCTTGGCTCAAAAGTTAAAGATTTGGTTTTTAACTTGGTATGAGAAAAAGAAAATCAGACTCTTTAATTCCATATGCTAGGCTCTCCCAGTCAGTTTCTAGAAGTTTTCTGTAGCCAGTAGTGATAGATAGCAGAGGAATGTTTTTTTAATTATTATTTATGTTAGCAGACCTATGAACTCTGCTTTGACTTAAAGATAGAGATCCAAAGACCCATTCGCTTTGGAATCATGAAACTAGATTGCATAGAAGAAACATAGAAGGAGTCAGGAACATGTGCAACTTTTATTTTACCTGTCATAAGGAAAATGAAGCTTTTATCATTAATTAATAAATTACATTATCATTAATAATAAATGACAACAACAGTTATCGCTTTCAGTGTAAGAAGCTGCAAAATCAAGGTAACAGAGCATTCCCCAAGTGCATACATGGAGGGTAAAAGCACTATTCTAGTACAGTGAAACAGAAAGTCTCACCAAAATGATGGTGGTCTATGCTAAACTGAATGATACTCAAGGAAAGAAAAAGCCCATAGCTGGGCTGGAGGGCATGTGTGTGTGTGTGTGTGTGTGTGTGTGTGTGTGTCTGTCTGTCTGTCTGTCTGTTTTTTTGTTTTCCGCAGTCAGCTAAAAGCTTTCAGTAATGAACCAGATGACACACTATGTGATGTTGTCCATATATAAAAATCATCTCAGATTCTCAGCAGTAAGGAATTTGCTATAATAATTTATGGGCTTTGGTTTTCATGGAAGGACAAATGTGTATGTCTTTCCTGCTGCAATAGAAAGTAAAAGTTGGAAGATAAAATAACTGTTCCCAGGGCTTTTCACATCAGACTTGGTTTCTGCATAAATCATCTCCATCACAAACAGTCCTTTGGCTGTACTCCATGAAGACAAGGGGATGATTTCACAAAGCAAATGGAGACATTTTTCATTTACTTGTGGATGTCCTCGGTCTGAGAGGTAATCTTTCAATAACAGAGAAATTTAATGTGACAGCAATGTTATTGACAGGTAAGGTTAAATGAACTAAAGGAATGTCAAGCTTCACCCTAGATCCCAAGTAAAGACACTTGTTTTTAAGCCCAGTATATTTTCAGCTTTGAATCCTGGAAATGTTAAGGCTAAGCTTAACTTTTTCTTTCCTTTGCCCTTCCTGGCAATTGCCAAATAGTGCAAACTGATCATGATGTCTATTTTGCCACTTAAAAGGTTTCCCATAAAACATCAGAAAGAAAATTTCACATGTGAAATTGATGGGAGGTACCAATGCATATTAATATGCAATGTAATTCATGGCCTTTTCACCCATAGCCTAGGAGGGCATTTGGAGCCTAGGAGGGCAGGAAGCCCCAAGGGTCACAGGCAAGGCTTAGCTGCATGGGAGCAGGCTTCCCAGATCTGCCCAGCTGTTGGGAGAGCTGTGGCATGAGGAGCGCTCCTCTTACAGATCAGGAAACCCTGGGAGCCCAGCAGGTGAGCTGGCAAGAATTTAGACAGGTATCTAATTGAACACCTACTTTTCACCAAAAGGTTGTCCGGATGGCCTGATATCACGAAGTATTTTGATGAACCTATGTTTTTCAGAGTAAACCTCTTTCATCACAAATTTACATCCAACTTCAGTAAGTGGCAGTGTACTCATATCACCTAACTTTTGATTTATCTTTTCTTCTGTATTGTGAAAATATTAGCATCTCTGCACTGCATGGAAGGGTTGTGTGATCAAGAATGTTTTTCAACTGCTGTAACTTTTTTTTTTTTTGAATAATTTAGGGACCCGTAGAGGTCATTTGGTTTAGCCCCCTGCTCAAAGCAAGGCTAGCTTCACATTTAGACAAGGTTGCTTAGGGTCTTGTCTAGCCAAGTTTTGAAATCTCCAAGGATGGGGATTCCATAGCCTTTCTTAGATAACCTTTTGCTTTTTCCACATATACAATTGGAATTTCCCTTGATGCGACTTGGCTGGTACCTCTTATAATATCACTATATGTCTCTGGCTCCATCTTCTCTATAACCATCTGCTAGGTAGTTGGAGGCAACAATGGTATTTCTCTCTTTAGCCTTCTCTTTAGATCAAACAACCTCCAGCATCTTGATGGCCTTTCACTGGACTTGCTTCAGTTTATCTGCCTTTCTTGAACTGGGGAGCCCCACACTGGACACAGTACTCCAAATGTGGTCTCAAAGTGCTGAATAGAGGAGAATAATCACTTCTCTTGATCTACTGACTATAGTCTTGTTATTGCAGCCCAGTATGTGACTGTCCTTCATATCTGCAGGGTACACTGCTGCCTTATGTTCACTCCCGCTCATTTTCTGGAGAGCTTTCTCTCCCATCAGTGCCAAGCCTGAAACGTTGCATGCTGTTATTCTATCCTAGGTGCAGGACTTCGTGTGTGTCCTTGACTTGGAAAATGGTGAATGCATAAGGGTGTTCTTCTCCATCATGCTTTATCACCCTGCACGTAGTCATTGACATATTACTTATGTAATACAGTCCAAATACTGCTATAGTCTCTAAGTGCTTATAGCCATGACTGGTTCAGTCACAGTGTGTGGCAAGGAAGAACAACAAAAACAGGCTCTAGAGAAAATCACTTAGCTTTCTGAAGTGAAGGTTGTGTGTGTAAGCAAAAGAATGTCTCCATAAAGGTAATATTTTTTTCAGCAAGGCTTCCATGTTAGCACCCAAAAGCTATAACTACTAAATCAATGAGCATCCACATTTATTACAAATATTACTGTGCATGTATCTGGACAGCTATTCACTTAGCTGTGCTTGAATGAGAAACAAAATCCCTTATTTGCCTGAGAAAGCACCACTACAATTCCTGCCACATATTTAGACATTGGATCTCAGTGAAGGCTTCCAAGAGCTGGCCAGTGATTCCTGGGCTTAGATCCCTTTGTGGACTCAGCATTCAAGAAACAAAATGAACAGATAATTTTTGACAGAAAAGAGAAGGAAAAGCATTCTTTCTTTAGTATGCACGGATAGGGAATTGTGCAACTCCATTTGTACAAAAACGCAATCTGAATAATTCTAAGTGAGGGTTTGCAGATGCATCCAACATGCCAGCCTTTGAAAATGTATCCCCACAAGCCTGATTGGTGACTTCTGCAGCAAACTGAAGGGAAAATAACAGTTGTCATAGCTTTCCTAGCCCATCTCCAGTGCACCATGTGGGCCAAAAGTTTGCAGCATGCAGAATATTTCTAAAACACTTAAATCCTATTACTAATAATTAGCTCTTCTTATTCCTGGTTAGTTTTTATCTTTTCAGACATTTAATACAATAAACAAGATGAAGTCTTAGCAGGATTGATATCAGTAGGCATTTTCAGTGTGGATTTTCATGCCAAAGATGAAAGCAATAGCTAGAGTAAAACAAGCATTTTAAGCCTGAGCTGTCTTCTCCAAGATGGTCATCCTGAATCTTCTGTTCTCAGTGGTGACAACAGAGGTAGCTAATGTGCAGGTTATTCCAGTAGCTTAGAGACCTATCTTGGAATCCCACCCTACTTATTTATGTTTTCCATTTTGGAGATAAATTCTACAGCTAAACATAGAATTCTAGTAGTGCTTGATTAATGTTTAACATAATTTTTTTTGATTTTAAAAGTTATATGCTAGATTAACGTACTTCTTGCATTTGTGTTATATGGGGTAACTTCTTTTAACAAATGTAGAATGTAATTTTTCACTCTACAATTGAAATCATAGTGGTTCAATAGGGAGGGAAGAGAGGTGTTGCATCTACTCTCTTTCACTTATTAGTCTCATTGCTCAGTTTGGGTCTATTGCAAAGAATGGGAAAGGAGCTATTAAAATGGATCAGGAAGGTTTTTGTTTTAATTTTGCTTGATTCTGATCTTATTTGAATCTGATGAGGCTGTTTTACTGCCTAATGACAAGGATTACTAGTGGCCACAGAGAACTGTTAACAATGGTAAAAAGTTTATTGCAGAATGTTGAAATAACATCAGTTTTGCATCGACAAATTGAATTGGTAAAAAGCCAAATATTTTCTGACCTCCATCTATATTCAAAATTGTTCACATAGTTGTCTCTTATTATATGAAATGCTTTGCTGTGGAGATGGAAATTTCTTGTGCTATTCTCATTTTCATGTGCAAGCTCAGAGTAGGTCTAGGAGCGGGACCAGGCCCAGAACTTTCTCCCTGCAACCACCAGATACTGGAGGTTTCCCTTCAACTCTTAAAAATGAATTCTGTTAGTATTTCTTAACCTCAACAACAACAACAGCAATAATGTTGTTAATTTTATTATAAAGTAAGCCCAGAAACACGGTCTGAGACTGACTTACTGTAGTTGAATGGCTTGGAAGAGTTTTTAAAAGATGCACAGTAGCAGCAGTGATCTGTGTGGGGCAGAGCAAGATATGTGGCCAATTATCACATAGCGCAGCCCTCTGCTGTGCTAGAGGCACGAAACTTCCATGGGACTGCGCGTGTGTAATACCTGGTGAGCAAAGGAATCAGGCCAAACCTGGCCACCTTATTCAGTCTGCGCATAAGAGAAAGTGACTTCAAGAAACTGTCTTTTGTATTTTATGTTTTTTGGCACCCCAAAACTTATGAGACAACTGAAATATGGGACATGAAAAATAGGAAATGTGTTTGCATGTTTCAGACACCTTACCCCATCCCTCCCCAGCACTGTCTTGGTTTGCTTAGCACTGAGCCAGCCTGATGCTGTTGAGGTGCTGGTGCGTCGTATCCCTGAGCTGTCTGACAGTGTGTGATGTTGTATGACAATGCAAAGTGCCGACGGGATTAACTGCCAGCCCCGTGCCACGCGCTGGTCCGTGCTGTGTGCGTAGGCTGACGGCATGGGGTTCCCAGATGGGAGTGGAGCGGGGAGGTGGTGCACCCTGGATGGGATAAGTGCCCTCATTACTCACCCTCTGGACAGGATAAGTGCCGTCATTATTCACATGCCGGTTCATTGTATATTGAGGAAAATATATATCTTCGTTGTTTACTCAGTCACAGCGCAGCACTTTATCAAGTTTCATGTTGCTGAATTAAGGATGCAAGCCCATGACCCTTTTAACCTCTGTTAAAGTTGCTCCTATTACACTGGCTTGTGATCACAGGGTTAGAAACAAAGTGACCTATTAGATCACCAAGGCCAACACTGTGCCACTGCAGGATTTAGGTCATTTAGCGAGGGATGGATCAAATATGAACAGATGAAATTACTCTTGAGCATAACCAAATGTTTAGAACAACTGCCACCCCATACCTCTGCTTTTTTTCTAGTCACGTTACCAATCTGAAGGCCAAATGGAAGTAATGTTAGTATATAACTGAAACTAATCACATTTGAATTTAAGATACAGTGCAAAAGCAGGACATATTTAAAAAAATCATGAGAGAAGAAGGACATTTATTTTCTTAAATAATATTGTGTCATGGGTGGTATACAGCCATCTATTTTACTGTTATACAGTACTGATGAAAGTTTTTATAACAGCAGAAATATATCATTTTTACTTTGGTGCATGCCAAAAGAAAGTAGTCTGTATTCAGCCTCTGAAATACATCACTGAGGCTGTTTAAATCATTTTTCAAATGTAATACAAATTTTAAAAACTTGTTGGGAGAATGCATAGGTAAGTGAAAAGGTCCTTTGCAGCTGTTCACATCACGTTTCATGCCAGTGGGGACACCAAGGACTGAGTGGCACTGACAAGCACTGTTTGGTTATAAATGGCCTTCAAGGGGTAACAAATTAATATTCATCAGAACAGAAAGAAGTAAGATGAAGAACGACAGGAGACAAGTGAAGCAACCAAGAGACTAATCTTGTACAAAACAGTACCACAAATCAAAGAATAGTTCACAGCCAATTTACATAGTGGGCAGTGTGGTGATTTTAACTGGAACCCAGCAGCTGACATCTTTAAAAAAATGCTATCTGATTACTGGGGACAGGGGGAGTCAAGAGATGTTTCCCTTTGATTAAATTTAACCCAAAATTTCTAGGAGTCTTTTTGATAGCACTTAAAAATTACATCACATAAAAAAGCTCCTCAAGGAATTACTTCATTATGTAAGTCTATCCATTTGGGCATGGCCAACCTCTGTTCACAGTTGTTCTGCCCTGATCATGGGCAAAAGCTGTGGAAGTGACTGGCTATTTTCTGCTTTTATTTTGGAAATGGAGCAGGAAATCTACCTGAAATGACAGTGACTGATGCATCGGCTAAAATGATAGAGCGGTAGGAGCATAAACAACTTCTCTTCTGCTGTGAACAACTTTGGACTGGTCGTATGCAGAGATATATGTAATTTTTTTTCCAATTCTAGCTTCAATCAGTGGAAAGATTCTCCTTGGGTGGGATGTGAAACACCTCTGAATGTTAGCTCAGGAAATTTGCCCTGACTGAATGGGCAGACTGTTTGGGGGAAATGAGGATAGATAAAGTTCAGAAGATTTATTTTGCTGCTAACAAACAACTGTTTATGCCGGTTCACTTAAGGGTTAGAGCAGAAAAGTTGAGATCTGAACCTCTGGTGCTCCATATAGTCTGTGTCCCCCTCTTGCTGTGTGGCCTGTCTTCAGTTATCTAAAATTTGCCTTAGTATCCTGCCTGCAAAATGGAATAATATTCACTGTGCTTCTCCAAATCCTCGTTAAGCACTCTGATATCTTTAGAGGGGAAAAAAAAGGCTACGCAGGAATTCTTTGTTATGATAGGAATGACAGTTCCTCACTAATTTAATATTTGTTTTAGATGTCCCTGGATTTTTAAATCTGAGTCTCCTAGATCAGTTACAGATTTACTGGAGAGTCTAACAGACCCTATGAGAATGTTTCCATTGCTGAGTTTCCATTTAATAACAAGTCAACATTCTTGCTTTTTGTGTTCTTTATGCACAATATCATGCGCAGGGTGCAAACCCTAACCTGGTATCACTGCACTGAGTGGAATTCTTAATGCAGAGGCGGCGGCATGAGCTGTAGCTCTTAGCTCTGAGCCTCTCGTCCCCTGGCCACGCTCCCCCCTTCCTGATCTGTATCGCAGTTGTGTCTGGCCCTGGCCCTGCCAACATGTCTGTCTGGGTAATCTCGCTGCTGGTTCTTCTGCTGATTGGTATTGATCACTCCTCTCACCTGAACACAAACAGAAATCTGCATTTCCTTATTGAACTCACAAGGACCAGATATAAACATCTTCTGCTATCCCTGAGATAATAATAAAGTAAGCTAGAACACAGACCTGTTTCAATCCATTGAGAGGGATGACCAGATGCACCTTGACTTTGTATTTGTTTTTTTGTAAGCTTTTAAAATATTATTTAGTAATAAATATCCCTTTTCAGCGCTGTTCCAAAAGGAAAATGGTATGAAGTAGTAATGAAGTGACTTGGCCTGGAGTGCTGTTTTCTCTCTTTGGCAGTTATAGTCACTCTTTTTTTTTCCTCCTGTTGGCATCAAAGGAGTTTCACTGATTTGAAGACCAATAAATAAATTGCTGTTAATTAGAATCCTTTGTTATGTAGAGGGGGCCTGTTAAGATGGCAGATGGAAAAACTTGCAGTGCCTTTTGTGGCAACAAATTCAAGTTGAAGAGATGAGTTTTTCATTTAAAAAGAGGTCACCGAGCTGGGTCAAACTGCTTTAACATCTAAACATAAAACCACATCAAATCTGAATCCAATCCGATCTAATTGTAAAGCAAGTTATGAATTAATGTCAAAAATCCCTTCCTCCTACAGATAAGATGTTCAGAGTTTGTAATATCATTGGGTATTTACTCAATGTGTTATGTCTCATGGGACAAAGTGCTATCCTCTGTTTCAGCGTAAATGAGCTGGAGCCAAAGATAGAAGGCTCTTCTCTGACACTTGCCATCCAATAAGAAAGAAAAAAATTCCAAACGTAGATATTTAGTCAGTGGGAAACCTGTCTGCAGCACAGCCACACAGACTGTCCTAATTTACTAATGTAAATGCCTGAATGATATGCTTTATATCCGGTGGTCATATTTTGGGTCAGTGTTAATCTGCAGCCACGGAGTTTTTCTTTCTGCTCATCCTTAATTGTGTCCTGTGTAGATAGATAGCAAATAAGATATCCTACCATCAGCATAAAGCAGAGTATTTATTTTCTGCACAGTTTCATTCTCTGAGGGAAAGGAAGCTAAGAATTAAGTGGTGATCAGACTGCCAGCTAACTGAAAATGCTGGTTATATTGTTCTGTATTGCTTTTAGATGGCCAAATTGTCTTCATTTACGAGCTTGTAGCCTGGATCTTAATTTCACCTTAAGGATGGCCTCCGGCTGTCTCTCTATTGATGCTGGAGGTAGTAGCAATTCTTCTGTCCTCCTCTGTCACTAAGGCCAGTTAATTGGGACCCTCTCTTCTTCATCCACATCTCTACGCAGAATCCCACAGTGCTCCAAAGTTAACCTTTCTTGTATGCCTGCACTGTCAACTGTCCTGGGCAGGGATGTATTGTTTCCTTTCACGATTATAGCAGCTCCCTCTTTGATCTGCTCACACATGAGTCTCTTCATTTTATACAATTTCCATAGCCATTTCAACTTCTTCAAATCCCTGTCTTTAGTTCTCCCCACATCCAGACCGCTAGATTCGAAACTACAATTGTCATTTTCGCAACCTCCCTCTTCCTAATTACCTGAATAAATCCCATCATCCTTCTAACTGCTTTAATCCAGCCTTCAACTTCATTTGGTAATTTTTTTTTTTTTTTTGCCTAAGTATCACTGTACTTTTGCCAAATATCTTTCTCTGTATAGAACACTCCTCTCATCCATGAATAATTGTTCATGGCTAGGTAACATAGCATTTGGGCACTGCAGACTTTATTTTCAGGTGCTTTGGAATAATCAAGTTTGGCATGTTGATCTGTATGTTAACACAGTCTTATTACCATTACCATTCTGTATCCTCCCCAATTTGTCCACCTTTATTAAATTTATTTGTAACAGCTTCATTCAAATTTTATGTAGCATATCTACAGCAGGGGCTATCCCTACTGCTGCAGCAGTAACAGCACCTAGCACAATGATGCCAGACCCTGGCTGGAGCCTGTGCTTGCAATGCAATAAAAATGAAGAAGGAGAATAAACATGAAATTGCTATTTATTGCCAAGAAGGGTTTTAACTAATTCTCAGAGTTTGAATGCTGAGAAAGTCTGGGCTCAGATCATTAGAGCTGGCTAGTTTCCCTGGTCATATGCTGACATGTTCCAATGCCAGGCAAATTATTTGCTGCCTACCTCCTTTTTAGCAGAACTATTTTACCTCTACACATGCATGTATGCCTAATTTGTGAGGCAGTACCCAGGCTAATTTGGCACATGGATAAAAATGCAGGAGAAAGAAAATGTCATCATAAATACCATGAAAAATACCATGATAGTTTGAGATCACATTTAAACATAGGAGCAGACGTCTTTGAATCTGCTTGTATTGATACCATCCCTTGGAATTAATAGAATTCTTGAGTTTGAAGTAATTTTATATTTGGTTACACACTTATTACCTTTTACACACATTTGCTGTTTGTACTGGCAGTTTTGTATGTTATTATCCAGAAATGCAGAAAGCTTTAATCCAGGCTGATATTTATGGTTTGACTGACATCTGATCATTGCAGCAAGCAGAATAACTAGAATTCAAACCTCTGAAAACTCAAAAGAGCAGTTGCATCATAATACTGCTGTCCTCTAAATAGCTTGTCAGTATGGTCATATATATCTAATATATCTGTGGCCAAAGGTTCCATCAAAGGAGCTTGATTTTGTCTCATAATAGGAATTTTCAGTCTACACATCATTTTTAGGCTTGGATGAAATTCTGACTGTGCTTGTCAGAAGCATAGACGTGAAAGCCTTCACTTATTGTTAAATACCTATGGAGAGATATGTCAAAGTAAACAAAGTAGCCAGAATGGTAGGTAAGTTGACCTGTGCTTCATGTATCTTTCCAGCAATCTTTTTTACCTCTAACAAGATCAAAGCTGAGCCCACTGGGTAATGTATATGTCCTTGTAAAACTTGTTTTCAATACCAGGACAATGACATTGGAGATAAGCCCCTTAACAATTGCTACATAGGTGGTTCATACCAGCAGGTCAAGTAGAAATCAGACTTCTCATGGAATTAGTGGTGGTGAACAGTGACCAGACACGCTTCTAAGGAAGAAGGATTTGGAGTGTGAGTGGAGAGGTATATGGAAAGTGCTTTATCAGAATGGGACTAGAAAAGGATATGGGAAAAGGATGTCAGAGGGATACCCCACTTGCATGGTTTTCCAGTTGAAGAAAGGATTCAGCATGAATTGGTTTCTATCAGCTGCTCTCAAGGGCATCTCAAGGGATGTTGATGTGGGCTCTAGAAATGATGGAACTCCTCTCACACCACAAGAGCCAGGGCATGCCTCTTACCAGACTGTGCTTAAGGGGGGTCCCTTTGCCTTCTTATTCCTCACCAAAGGGAGGCTGGCTGTAAGGGAGGCCCTCAGGGAAATCTTTGCAATATAGGAGCAAAGGAAAGAGCAGATGTCTGTAATATACCCTCTCAAGAATAAAAGTGAATGATGCAGCCTCCCAAAGAAAGCACACAAGCAGTGGATTGGATGACGATGGTCTTGGGCCAGGGATCCTAACGAAAAGAGAAAGAGAAGAAAATTTAATGTAAAGGGTAGCAATAACTGAGTAAGGCTTCTCCTGGAGATACCTGGCTAGACTTTTGAATTTTTTTTTACTTTTTGTCCAGATTAAGTCATCGGAAGACTTCCTTTATATGCCGCACATGCTCTGTGAGGAGGATCTGAGGGACCTGGGCTTGTTCAGTCTGGAGAAGAAATGGCTTTGGGGGGGACCTAACAGCAGTTCCTCACTACCTACAAGGAGGTCATCAAGAAGACAGAGCCAGGCTCTCTTTTTGTGTCTTTTCTCCTGGGGCTCCTTCATTGCAATCCAGAGCTTTTTGTCCTGAGCTACTTCATCTAAAGTCATATCAGTATATTTTGGGATAACACTGATTTATTGCTGGACTGCTATGCCTTTCCACATGCCTCTGCAGCTTCCCAGCATGTAGGTGAAATTGAGAAAAATTGCACGGAAAATGCGTAACAGAGAGAGCATCTTATGGAGTTTTTCCTCCTGGTTAGAAAGATTAGATTTTTTATTAGGAAATTAGTACAGAATTATTTGGGGTTTGCCCCAGATATATATATATATATTTTTTGGTTAGGAATTTTAAAATTAAATGTTCTGGGGCAGGGAGTGTGCATCGTTTCATTCTTGAGAAGAATTATTGTGCTTGGCTGATTTGACCTAGAGCACTGTATTTTGATCCAGCTTCCTTTCATTTTCTTATTGTGACTTTTTGTTTCATTAGAGTTTGTAGTTCAAATACATCTTTTCTCCTGTGATCTGGGGTCCTTGAATACTGCATTGCCTTTCTAAGCAAAGAACAATATGCATTTTTGCAATTATGTTGCTGTGGCATCCTCAGGTTGTCAGAAGCCTTGTTCTTAGAACAGAGTTCACGTTTACAAACAATGACTCTGGGACAGAGGCAATGCATTGACAAGAGCAAATGGAAACTCGGTGCATCGAAGAGCAGTTTTCTTCTCTAAGTTTAGGAGGACTGCTATTTCGTATGCTGTGTTATGACTATCTTAAGTGAAATGATGACTTTCAAAGACCTGAAATGTAAATCCTGCTTAAAAAGAAAAAAAGAAGAAAGGAAAGGGATGCTGGGAATAGAAAATCTCTCTCTAGTTTATTCTGTTACACTTAATGCTGTCAAGTGTGATGCTGAGAACCTGTACCAGATTTAAAAAAACAAAAACAAACCTAAAAGTCTCTGCTCACCTCCAGTAACTTAGGCAACAAACCCTCATCATTATATGGTATGTTTCTCTTCTAGAAGTGGAGCTGGAGCGGCAATGCCCTGAAATTTGGGCAAATCTGAAAATAAAAGAGGAGTGTTTCTTGTGCTGAGGAGGGAGGTGGTATTTAGGCTATGCTGTTGGGGTATAGAACATCTTGAATATTTTGTTTTGTCTGTTGTGCGTCAATGAAGTGACTCCTGATACCTGATAATTCTACACTGGTCTTTGAACCACAGGTGGCCCGTCATAAATCTATTGATCCGTGAGCTTTTGGGTAAGAAGACAAAAGCAGGTAAGCCATGTGCTTATTGCAAGACTCCAAGGGTTCCCACTGAGACTAACACTTAGTGACAGGCAACGCAGCACCTCGCCTGTCAGCTGAACAGCAACACTTAACTAACTGCACAGGAAGTTTCTGAAAATGATAGATCTTGTTTTCCTTTCTGATGTCCCTCCCCAAACTATGAAATTGCAGGAATTTGAATCCAATGCAAGTTGATCCCATGAAAATGTTAAATCCAATCTAGCCAAAATATTAAATCTTGAAGATCTTGTTTTTACTAGGATTATGAAAAAGTCATTGTTGATCATTTTTGAAATTATGACTCATTAAACTGCTGGAAAAAGGCTCTAGTATTTTAATGTTTTAGGAGTGCAGGTACAAGTTTGCATTGGCAGGTAGGTGGGAGAAGTTGGCATCACCTGAGGTTTTCCCATTCCTATAACAAGTATAGTGAAAACAAACTCAGTATTTCTCTCCTCCAATTCAGCTCATGGCTATATTCATCCTTTTGTTATTTCATGTCTAATAATGAAGGTCTCAGCTGCAAAATAGCATACTTTAAAGTAAAAAACAACCATTAGAAGAGACTGTTTTGTCTACAGAATGTGCATGTTTTGCCACACTTCTGCTAAATAATAAAGAAATGCTGTTTGAGTATAAAAATCAGAAGATTTTTCTGGTTTCTGTGTCTTCTAAAGAAAATGTAGGCATCAGTTCTTTTCCCTTTTTACTTCATAGTAGTATCTATTTATCCAGATTTATTCATTTTACAGATTGTCACTCAGAAAAATTCCTCTGTGCATTAATAATGTGAATATACAGGGATGTGCAACTGTAAATTGAAGTGATTTGATGTGTAAATAAAAAAATAATGGCAAGTATTAAAATCCTTGGCTATGAGTCAAGTGTGATGTAAGAGTTTCAAAGAATGACATAGTCCATTTTTCTTGCCTGTTTATTGCATTAACCCCTGAGGCTGCAGTTACCAGATGTTACTGCTGTCTGAAGTATTCAGACACTAACAGATAGATGTAAAAATGTCAGTATTTCTGCCTTTCACTTGTAAACATTCTGTATAGGAGTTAAATGCTGCTTTAAAAAATATACATATTTATGATGACCATCATGATTACTGCCATGATTACTGCCATCAAAAGTAAATAAAACAATAAATATCTACACTTGAAGTTTTTCTAAGTTTTACATAGTCAAAATCCACACTTTAAGTAAAACACATGTAAACTCGTCGCCCTGATAAAAATCAACACATGCCCACAGATGCCACATAGTTAGTTACTGCAATTCTTTCTTATTTTACTCAAGAAACTATGATTTCAGATAGCTATTGCACACTCTGGTAGCTTTTATTGGTCCTTATTTTTTTTAATATGTTAATTCCTTAAAACTCATCAGACAGCCTTATGTAGTTTTAACACTTTGTGCTAAGACATTTTCTGTGAAACAGTCTGGGTTGAGGCATTAAATTTTCAACATGACACTTCCATATCTAGTTCCTGAATCACTCCCTCTTCATTTAATTCCTACAAACTAAAAAAGCTTAACTCTGCTCAACTGCCTATATATTCTTCATTTTTCAATAGTGCAGTTTCCCTGCAGAATATTGTCTAACTGACAAATCCTCCCAGCACAGATCTTCTTGAACAGGTTGAGAGGTTGAGCACAAAATTAATGTGATGACATGCAAGCAACAAATAATTAGAGTAAGTGTGGGTTGTTAAGTCTGTTGACCTGCAAGGTGTTTTCAAAGTTGGACTTCTTCCCAATGACAGGTAGTGATGGCTCCAAAGAGCCAGAGACTGGTGTGCTGTTGAATTAATAGCTCACACCAATTAGATTATTCCTGCAGACCTCGTGGACAGTATGAGGTTAATAAAGGTAAGTGTGGTGAAAAACAAATCTGCACGAGTGATCAGGTCATCTTGTCAGATGTCCTCACCAGCACCTTTCTTCTGTCAACAGCTTTACCAGTTGCTAAGGCGTTGGTTAGCTCTCTTTTATTCTACATGACCTCCTGCTCAGAGACTCTAACGATTAAATTGGTATGCCCTTCTCGGAAGTGTTTTATGTTAAATGGATCTTAAGACTTAGGCCATATAATTTGGTATTATTCATAGGTTCTACATGGCCTTAATGAAGATTTAAGAGAATGAACCATCTGACTTTAGACACCTGAATGAAGTATGTTAGTGCCAGTTCAGTTATCAGGGCTAGCACAACAGTCAGATGTCCTACCCTAACATTACATTTACAGAGTGTTTAATTAGGAGGTCTGAACTGAATGTGATTTGGTGTACTAAGCTTTATCACTTATTTTGCAATATCTGTCAAAAATGCAATAAAAAATGCTATGTGCATCTCTCCTCCTTATAAGGTTCAGTGGAAACATTTAATAGGTGCTATTAGATGCTATTCCATGTACTGATTGCTCCTCTACTGCTTTGTTCAGCCTTGTCTTGTTCCAGTCAGTTATGAGTCTTGCTCTTGCTTGCTTCCAGCCAGATAAATTCCACTTTTTGAATTCTGAAAGAAAACTTTTATTTTTAGGTTATCTTTTAAGGACATAAGAATGACTGCATACAGATGTGTGAGAGCCATGAGCAGTACAGCCCCTAAAGTTTTGCTCCCTTCACTGTCAACTGAAATGATTTACTGCTTTCTGGAGGTTTACCTTGCTTTCCTGTCTTTCCAGGATTTGATTGGGATGGATTTTCATGTATTTTATATTCACAAAGAACACAAATGGATGTGCCAGATCTTTTTGGCAGTCCCATGTAATCAGAAGATCACAAGGCTAAGTAACAGCCCTTCACAGAGTCACTGTGAAATATTTGGGTACCCAGATATCCCTCTTCAGGTCATCTCTGCCCCTACCACCCCAGCTCCTTCAAGCTGCCTCTGCTGCCATCTCCTGCTCAGTGCACAGCCAGGGACTTGCCAGGCAGCAACAGGAATGGCCTCCAAAATAAAACCTAGGCTTAGTATTTCTTATTTCTGTCAGGCCCCCCGAAGAGTGCATCTGCCTCCTACCTTGAAAAGGTAGCCTCTCTAACAGAAAAAACCCCCAGATATCTGCATACATTACAAAGGCCTTCCCGATGGGGGAGCTAGGGAGAAAGTGGTTAAAGATGAAAACACTGGACATGTTGATCATCTGAAAATACTGGAAATAACTGTTCTCCTGTGTTTTCATATTGGGCTCAGGCTTTCATGAGCCAGCAAACCAGCATGTTTGGCCAAAACTCCCAGATGCAAAGAACAAGCTATAAAGTTACATAATGTCTCCTTGTATGAAATCACGTGTGATCTGAGATGGGGAGTCAGAATCCAACACTCCAACATCTCCAACACTGTGCATTTGCTCACTGTATAATCTCCCATCTTTCTGTATCACTTGTGATATGAAACCAGGCTTGTAATTTTCTGTGTGTTATGTGTGTATGCACAGATCAAGTTTAGGTGAAATGAAATTTATGAAAATGTTTTTTGTTTTAATATGGCTAGAAACAGACAAAGGTTTTAGCTGTTGTTTTGGGTGTGAGACATCTGCTATGGGTGTGGAAAGAAAATACAGTGCAGTTAGTTCAAGGATAAACTGTGTTGTACTAATGTAAAAATGTCTTTAAAAGAATTTAGTTCTTGGGGACTTGGGGATGCAGCAGACTATTAAACCTTTCTTTTTTTTTTTCCTTTTCCTTCCCCTTTTACAAACACGTTTGCAGATTGTTCCTAGTTTGAAAATGCTAATGAAAATTTACCCAATTATCAAACCTTAAAATGATTTTCAATTTTTTTTGGCAGTTCACTTTTTAAATGGTCTATTTATTCTATGCTTCTGCAGCATATGGTTTATTGCTGTTTATATGGTTATATTGAAATTACATGAACTGGGGCACCTAGGGGAATGTTTATGTTTCAGAAAAAAAGTTGGGCTGGATTGAAATGCAGCATGAATCATGAGAGAAGTTTAGAAGCACATGAAGATGAATGTGTCCCCAGTGACTCAACAGAGAACATCTGGTAGGTGAGATGCTGTGTAAATAAATACCTGAAAGGACCTTGGTTTTAAAAAATATTAGTAAAGGGTGAAAATGTCCTCTAAAAACCTGAGAAATGTATATTTTTTTATTAATTTAGGAAGGATAGAATATATTGTGTATTTATCTGATCATGCTGGGAGATTTATGGAGCTGACAGAATAGCTAACTGGGATGAAGTCACTCCAGAAAGGAAAGGTCAGCTCTGAGGAGGAATACTGGTGCAGCGCAGCTGTATGTCACACACCTAAATTTTATGCACATAGCACCCACACTGAGAACTAGAACGCTGGTCTGGGAATCTCCTCCCAGGGGTGATTTTAGAGTGGGGGGTATAAGTGGCTGAGGCCAACAGGACCCCTGAGTTGCTCTGAAGGTGTGCTGAGCCCTTTTCTTCTCACACAGCTCCACCTGGTTTCTGGCCTCCACTTCTTTGGCCCCAGCACCTGTAGTGTCCAGCTGGGAGCTGGAGGCACACAGGGGCATGCTGAAGGAGGGACAGCACTTGCTCTCAAGATCCCTTCCAAGCCCATCTGTTTGAAGAAAGGTCAGTTATTGAACTAGTAGTTTTTAATCTGATTACAGCATGTAAAACTGATCAGTGGAAAACTGGTTATGGATTAATAACTCAAGTTCATCTCTCCCTCCCTAGAAAATATCTTATCTCCCTGACTGAGGGTTATTTTCTGTATCTGCCCTTGTAAATAATAATAATGATAAAAAAATTAAGACTCACATGGCCTGGAAAGAGAGAAAAAGTGACATTTTTAGCCCATGATTTGGGCACTTGACTGATAGCGCAAAGACTTTAGCTCTGATCCCCACTTCAGGGATTTCTTAATTTTTTTTTGTAATAAACATCATTGAATAAAATGCACAAACATTTCATGGAACAGAAATGAGAACTACAGGCGGTGTCTATTTAGGAAACTAGATGTGCCTGGAACTGTTTGCTGGCACAGAGGCCAAAAGGCACAGAATGGCCCATATTCATACTACTAAACATCCTTTCCCTCCAAAACAGGGTAGCCACATCCAAACTGCCTTGTGGGAATTGTTCCTGGCACATATTAGCTCCCAAACCATGCCCAGGATCTGTTTGGAGGAGAGCAAATTGGCCAGTGCCAAGGCCATCCCAGAGCGTGCTTTGACAGTTCAACAGTGTGGATGATCCAGCGGCAGCACCTGGGAAGGCTCCCCAGTCCCTTTAGCTTACTGGCATAAGCAGAACCAAGACCTTTTCTCTTGCAGGTTAGTTTCACTGGGGCAAGAAAATTATGCTTCCCCCCTATACCATGGCAGCCTTTTGCTAGATATACTCACTTGAGTAAAGCTGAAGATTTGAACCCCTTCAAGCCAAGGAAGGGAGTGCTGAATGATTGTGGAAGCCACTCTTTAAAAGGAAGGTAGAATTGCCATCTCCTCTTCCGGCTGGTTTTACTTTTACGTTTTTTATACAAATCAGTCTTGTCAGTGGATAATCATACATGGAAACTCCACTGTCTAGTCTTATCTGCAGTGCCACAGTAACATAAACTAATTTAATCTGGTGATGCTGTGGTCTCTCCCTCCTCTGGGTCCCGCTCCGGCTCCCACTGTGAGCTGCGTGCTATGCCTTCTTTTGTGTCTGAACTGGTCTTTGTAAGAGTGACTACATGAGTCGGCTATGGGAACTGATCCAGCCCAAACCTAAAATCTGTTCTAGTTTTCGGCCAGATCGGTTCACAGAATTGGCTTACTGCCAGCGCTAGTGTGAAATTAATGCTTGTAGGCAGCTCTGAATTATACAGACAGGCTCAAATGGAACTGCATCTTTTGTAGTAGGTAGGAGCAGGAGGAACACCAAATCAGAATTACATGGGAGTTAGAAACCTGGCTGCTCAGCCTTGCAGAATGACAACTGTCCTGACATGCACTGAAGCGCAATTTGAGGCACTTGGGAATCTTTGTGTTAAAACCTTACCTGCTTGCAGCCTTTAAACACACCAGAGATTATTGATGGGTCTTTAGGAGACAGTCACATACCTTTTGCCTCCCTCCAACTTCAGGTGCCTGCCTTTTGTGGATTTGGGCCTGAATTCTTGGTCAGGTCTTTTTCTTCATACAGAAGCCCAGTTCCCAAACGCTGTGAATCCCTGAATCATTCTGAAGCCCTCTTCAGAGAAGTGGGTACCCAGACAAGCTATTGCAAATTATGTTGTACATTTTATAGTAAGTCGGTTAACCATAGCTTCATAGTATAAATAAACCATTTGCTATATTAGTTGGTGTGAGGTCTAATTTTCTTTCTTCTTTTTTTGTAAAAGTACCTGATGTTGTGCAGCTGGACTTACACTGTGTGTTAAGTCATCAGCAAGTGGAGAAAAAGACACAATCTATTCTGTGTGACCTACTTAGCTGCATATGTAAGCAGCAGGTTTTTAATGTGAAGAGCTAAAACAAAAATGAAGCATATGATATTTGCATATCTGAGAACTGGAGCTCTGCTTTCCTCATATTGGGTGTCTTAGGTTTACCAGCCACCTAGTTTATTTTTTAACAAGTTTAGGTCTACTATCTGAAGAGATATACTACATCTCTTTAGCTACAGAGTATGAAAACTTACATTTATTGACCAAAATTGAAAGAAAAATCCTCCAATTTTTTGATCCTTATCAAAATAAGCTCTATTCATGTTAATTCAAAATGTTAGTCCATAAACATTTTTTTAAGCAGTAAGGGAGGGAACACACACAACTATTCAACACAAAAAGATACTGTGGGTACACTTTTCTGTAAACATTAATCCGTTAATCACATGAAACTCTCTTTCATGTGAATCCAAAAGGACTATGTCTGGGCAGATATTACATTTTCTTTTCCATGAATAGTTGAGTTTTTTTCAGCAAATTCATTCTGGCTGTATTAATGGCTGTTCTGTATTCGCTTTGTGTCAAAATTCAAACAAATGCTCTTATTGTCCAGCAAGTTGGCAGAAACACTGAATATTGGAGAAAAATGCCATGTAACCTATAATTCCAATCAAAACGAATACTACCACTCAAGTAGGGCCAATCCAAAGCCTATTTTAAGTCAGTGGGAGATTTTCCATCAACTTCAATAGGCTTTGGATGAAGTCCATGCTGCATACTGGCAACAAGCAGCTCATTCACAAACTACAGACCACTACTTGTTTGCTGAAATTTTGGAATGAATAATTTTGAATAATGAAGAAAAAATTCTCAAAATTGTAAGCTGCTCATGGGCAATTTGTGAGCAGGAAGGGGAGGGAAATTCTCTGAAAGTAATCACTGTGCATTAGTAAGTCTACTCTGATACAACAAAAGTGCAGCAGACAACTATTTGATAATTAGAGTCTAAATTCAGTCAGCATCTGTCAGGTGACATGAAACACTTGGTTTTAGCTTTTGGTTCACTTATTATTATCCAGTGCTACCTTACATGTATTTCAAATGGAACTTCAGAACAAGCCTGCAAAATAGTTGGTGGCTCCTGCAGTTGGCAACTATTTAGTGCTAGTTTCTCCCATTAACATTATCAACAGCTCACTAAATCACTTCTGGTCTTTGGCAGCTTCCTTCTGCTCCTGTTTGATTAAATTCTTCCCATCTGTCAGACTTGAAAGCATATAGTTTAACCATTACATAATTACAGTAGGGCCAGTTTAGTTCAGGTTGCTGACAGTCATGTCTGGTTCAGTCTTGAATATCTCCAAGGTTGGAGATTCACAATCTCTCTGGACAACCTGTTCTAATCTTGGGCTACCCTCATAGTGATGATCTGCTTTCCTCATATTGAAACAGGATTTTCATTGCTGCATCTTGTGTCTGTGTCCTTTTGTCCTATGACGGCGAACCTGGAAGGAGAGTCTGTGACTGTGTTTTCTACAGCTTCCTGTTAGGCAGTTGAAGTAAGCCATAAGGTCATCTCATAGCCTTCTCTTTTTAAGACTGCATCCTCTCAGTTTCTCCTATATGTTGTAATCTTTAGGTGTCTAATCATCTGGTGGCCCTCCACTGGAATTGCTCCAGTGTCTTGTACCAACGAGATCAAAACTGAATGCAGTACTACAAATGCAGTCACTCAAATGTTGAAGAGAGTGGAAAAATCACTACCCTCCATCTGCTGGCAGTACTTACTTCAACTTCATGAGGTTCCTGTCAGCCTGTCAAGGTCCGTCATACCTCTCCACCTAAAATAAGGCATCAAAATGCAGCAAAGTAAAGCAAATTTCATATTTTTTGCTGATGAACACCATATGGAATCCATTTATTGCTGGTTACATGGTTAGAATCTGCCAGAAAATGATGCCTACTTTCCATCTAGCTTTTTGGTGTTCATCACCAGGTCACTAGGTCTTCACCACTAAAAAGGTGACAATAACATGGCAGCAAAGTCCTATCATGTCTAAATCATCTTAGCAGATTCTGATGTGGACCACTATGCCAAGAGTGATTATGTCTCTCAACACCTTGCTTGTTAGCTGTAAGACCAATTCAGAAAACTTTGGCTGACTCCGGCCACTTAGGTATTTTGTGTATTTTGCTTTCAAACATTATGTAGCCTGGTTTGACAAAACTCAGTCATTGTAACAAGTTGAAATTCTCCACTCTGCCCATATATGCATACAAGAAATACTGCTGTTTCAGCTCAGTTATGAGTGGGTACTGCAATATCACTGAAAAGATCTAGAACTTTGTACAGCCTACCTCCATAAAACCTTTTCCTGATGTGATCTCTTTTTCAGGACAAAGAGGAATGGGTATATTGGGGAAAAGAATAAATTCATAAGTACTCTCTTAAATAAGGGGGGAAAATGCATTAAAGATTGAATTCTGAAATTTACCCATTCTAAGATTTAATCAGATTCTCAGATATGATGACCATGCCTCCATTCCTGACTGATTTATGAAGTTGACTGAACTGTGAATGATTATTGTTGCTGGCATCTAATTTGGAGACAACTTGTGAAATTCTTTAAAACGCTGTACATTCTGTGAACTGCTCATAATGCAAAGCTTTTTGTGTGAAAGTCCAGCTGAAAGTACAATTGGATGACACCAAAAGCCAAAAGGACATTTTCTTCTGAGTTTACTATTTCCCCACAATATCCAAAGTGCTATCATTTGAAAGGTTTGAGCCTGCCTATAAGCCTAAACGTTACCCTTAGGTGTATATCATATAGCAAGTAAGAAGATGGAGGTTCTCCTGCGTGGAAAAATTTAATCTGAGATAATCCTGAGGTGGAAAATCTGAGTCCACAGTTGTATCAACTTTGTTTACTTTGGAGTTGTTGAAAAACAAATAAATGATTTTGTTTTACTTCAGGTAGACACAGCTGGCACCTAGTGATGACTATCGCCAATTTTGCTCACACTCACCAAAACTGTAAAGAAACTGGGGGCCGTGATTCACAGAAATAAATGAAAACCATGAAACAGTGGTGACAATGAATTTTTATGTTTTGTGTACACAGCTATCACAATTTACTTTTTACCTCCTACCTGAATTATTTTTTGGACAACTGGCTTTCTTAAAAATTCATCAGCTCTCCTGTTCATTCAAAAACAGAGATGATTAAACAATACATTTTGGTGAGATAGATTTCTTTGTTCCTTTACTTTGAAGGTAATATTTGACTTTTAATGACATATTGTGGCTAGTAATTTCATTTTCTTTTCTGTGGAATGCTACTGTCACTATCAATGAGTCTTCTTCTTTATTTCAGTGTTTCTTCACTAATATGTCTAATAAACTCATTTCCTCTCTTACTGTTTTTCTTGAAAGCTCTTCATTTGTGTTAATATCTTATTTAATGAGGTTCTGAAGACAACTTTGCATATAAATATCACCATTATTTTCAGCTGGAGTTGTGTTATGAATTTTTATGAGGTGTCCATATATATTTTGGTCAATTGCATTTTGATCAGGAATTTAGGATATTAACTGTCTATGCTTTAAGTGTTTTAAAGTGAAGTAATGTTCTATCCTTAAGAAGATGAAAACTGTAATTAGTAGTGTACTTTCTTCTTGTGCAAGGATATTTATCCAAAAGCTGGTTATATATCCCACAATTCTGTCAGATCCCCATATTGTCTTCTGTACCACAGCCAACTAAATAATGCACAAGAAATGTTATTATGGATTGTTATGGTGCCTGATTTCATAACAGACCTCAAACATATATTTTGTACTTTGTTTGGGATGGGCTAGGGAATCATAGTCAAGCAGAGATGAGAACACTCACATCCGTCAGTGGATATCTTGTTTGCTGCTTGATGTGTTTACTATTGATTGTCCTCTGCTGGATGTTGCTTGGTGTTTATCTGGGCAAGATCTGGACAAATTAAGCTGGTGACTCCTGCATAAGTATAGCAATAACAGAAGAATTGCAACAGGCCACAGCATGGTGAGTCAGAGAGTTTGTGTTAGGTGCCTACTCAGCATGCCTCTTCTCTAGGCAAAATGAATTACCTGCAAAGAGCAATTCATAGCGCTGGAGAGAATTTGATGCCTCACTGCAGAGCTGCTTAGAGCTAGCTTGCATGAATTACCTTTATGAATGTCAGGGCATAGTTAAATTTCCATGTCACTGAGGCCTGCATATCATATGTGTCTGTCCACTCATGGTCTTGTCATCCTTGGAAGGGTGGCAGCTAGTTATGTCTCACTCTTAAAAACCTAGCTGGGAGAGGAGGAGGACAAATCAGCCATCTCACATGCTGTTCATCTAATAGCCTAGTGGTGGGACCACTCACAAGGGAAGAGATAAAGTGGTGCTTGTCTGAGTACCTGGAAACTGGGAAATGTGGATGAGACTCCACCATGAATGAAGATGCTTCTTTGGACTACAGAAGAGATCAGTTAGGAGAAAGGCACACTCTTGCTCAACATGGAAAAAAAAATCATTGCTTTTGTGGGAGCCTAAATTCAAACACTTAAAGTGGGAGACATTTCAGGACAAAAGACAGGTGCTCAATGCCCTTTTTTCTTATTGGGATAGGTTTTCCAATTTGTTTTTGTGAACCTGGCAACCCACATCCTATCTAAGCCACCACCTAACCTCTGAGCTGAGCACACTGCCCTTGCATACATCTAGAAGGTATGATTCCTAGGAGTAGTAAAGATTACAGATTTTCTTTTATCTTCTGCATATTTTTTTAATCTATTCAAGTCTTAAGAATAAGATCCTGAATTTTCCACTGCATGATGCTTGTGGTTTAGCTCTCCATTTTGGAGTCCGTCATCATATAATTGGGGATTATGTGGCAATAAAATGGCACTTGATCCTAGATCTTCAAAATAGAAAGACTTTATGCCAAATCTCTCCTCAGTCCTTATCCTGTCATTCAAAGAGCTTAGCTGCTCCATTGCCAACTTGTATTTTAACGTAATGAGATGCAATTGAAGTGATTTATTATTCTCTTCCTCTTCTTTTCTACCATACTATCAAATACTACCTATAAAGAAGTGAATGTCATGAGATGCCGACTGCCTAAGTTATATTCAGGACTTTTAGGAAAAATAAGACTATTACATGAAATATCAGGTCACTTTCTGTTACACCAGGAAGCAGTCTTTTCCAGAAAAGAAAACATTTATATTTCCAGCATAAAGAAGTGCTCATAACATTTTCATTTAGTCTCACAGTATTGCAAATACAGCACTAGATTGACAGATGAGCCTACAAAATAGCACCTGACCACCTACCTTAACTCATAAACCAGCAAACTGCAAGCATTAAAAATGCCATCACCTTGTTCTCCTGACTTGAGCTGTGAAAATGGTAATTATGTGGGAGCCAAACCAGTCAGATTGGATGATGTAATTTTGTAGGGAAGGAGACTGTAGTAGCATAGTTCTGCCAGTTCTCTTCACAGCCATTCTAATGCAGGATTTGCATGTAAAATGAGTGCTACATAATTAATAGTGTAGTATAGTTCAGGATATCTGGGACCGTAAGGGAATATGGCACATTAAGCATGTAGACATGCCAAAGCTATATTTCAAACTGCTTAAAGAAGAAACAACAAAAATCTTACAGCATATGAGGCCACCTGAATGGAGGATTGCAGTCATTTGTTTATGTTATAGTCACGTCTCTTCTAGAATAAAGCTCTACTTTTACTGAGGCATAGGAATTTTTTCAGTGAAAGCACCAGGAATGCATTATGTTCAGTCTAACCATGCTGCTGATTAATCTCCATTGTACTTTTCCTTATCCTGACATCTGCCTTTTAGGTTTCTCGTCCACAGTTCATATTGCAGCTTCCTACAGCAATTTTTTCTGAGATATTTTTCTGGATAATTTAGGTATCCTTTGGAGAGTTATGGAAAATTCTGAGAGGAATCAGTTTCCAGAGTTTTTGGAAAACTTCTTTAATTTCCTCAAGAGCTCTTGCAATTTTATTCTCTGGAAAAATTTCCTTCTCTAAAATGGATGCCAGCTTGGAGACACTGTTGTCATCGCTTCCTGTGCTACATGGGGTTTGCTAGTACTGTTGAGAAGCACCATTGAAGATGTGGGGGGGGGAGACAAACAGTGAGATGAACCACTGGCAAAATTCATCGTGGCCAATTTCTCTCTTCTGCAGATAGAATCTGGGCAAAGAGTAGTGTTAATTGAAAGAATATTTATGTTGTTGGAGCATTAATGTTCTTTCATGTTGGCTGAGACAAGGGAACCACAGAGTGGTAAGACCTCCAATATAATTTTTTAATGATTTGTGTGTGCTGAACTCTGATAAGTTTGATGGTTTTATCATTCATGCTCCCAGGTGCTTCTTAGCCTCTTAGCATAAAAGGACTTCACATCTGACATTAGCTGTAAACAGCTTTTTAACACTGAGCTCACGGCACTAAATGAAATAAGTAAGATCTGTCCATGGTCCTCACAGTTAGACTCTCTTCAAGAGGGGTTTAACTTTAAAAAAAACAGCATATGCTCCTGTAAGTAATCTCTAGTTTTAGCTTTGAAACCAAATGCTCTCCATTAGATAATAAGAAGCAATATCATAATTTCCATTTTAGTGAGATGTACAAGCAGAATTTTTGCTACGCTTTTAGGTTTGATAGAAAAATGAATATAACACAACATCCTTTGCTAAGAAGTGCTGTAGTTATGAAACTCTGTTTGTATGACTTTTACCAGGATAGCCATACTAGCATGGTTAAGCCAATGAAAGGTGTACTGAAGATGTGATTGAATGAATAGAAGCATTTTGTATTGGACACAGTGTAATCCATTGCCAAATAATCTAACCCGAGATCAGAGGACTTGTGACATCAGACTTCCTCCCAGCCGGTCAGTTCTGCTTCATAGTTCTAGAGCAAGAAACCTCTCTACTAAAGATGGATGGAGCTTTTCCCCTTTTTGGAACTATGATTTTCTTCTTCCCAATGTCCCCAGAGGAATCTTTGCATTAAGCCATTTGGTTCATTTACTGTTGGTTTGCTTATGGACCGTATTTGGGCTCACTACAGTTTTGAGGGTATTAGCTTCCCTTCTTACCTGCTCGTTATGCTGGGCTGACTTTACTCTCAGTCACATCAGAGTAAATCAGAAGTCACCCTACTGAAACCAACAGAAATACCCTGGTATAAAGACAAAAAGAGAGGGAAGAATGTATTTTTCTGTAAAATTTCTGTAAAATTACTGGTTTCACAGTTAGAATAGTGCCTAATTTTGCTGGCAAGTTTCTCTCTGTATGGGATGCAGATGATTTTCTTCCCATCCCTAACTGTTCATGATAGGCGAGAACTCAGCCTGCTGGTCCATTAGTGAAAATGATAGGGAACAGACCACATTCTGCCCTCAGCTATATCAGTACGATAACACCGATTCAATCTGCCTTACAGGGATCTCAAGTGATCTCAAAAATTGCAGATATTCTAAAGACCTTTTAGCAGCCCATGCCACTTCTCCTGTTTCTTTGTAAAGCAGGACACTAGATCAAGTAAGGGCTGTCAAATGTAAAAAATCTAGTCTTTTATTGGCACTGCAACAAAACTCCACTGCATAATGTTCTTTATCCCTTTCTGTGTCCTTGCAGTTAATCTAATGTATTCTTATGAATATATACAATATTAAAGACTCTGACATACATTTTTCTGTCTCTCATAGACAAGGGCTGAGGAATGTCAAGTGATCACTTGCCATTAGACTATTATTTCTGTTGAAATGAGAGAACTTTGCAGAATTAGGCTGATTTAATCAGAACTTCATTTTTTAAAGCAGATGGAGAAAGTAAAAAAATTTTTGAGACTTTATTTAAATATTTTTTAAGAATTTTTAATGTATACAGTATGAAATGGAAAAGAGATTCTTATCTGGAAAATTAGATTTTATCTAAATTCAGTGTTTCAAAAATCACCAAACTCATTTTTCAAATCTTTGGAGAATTACAGTGTTTTCATGTGTTATGTAGACTTAAAATGAAGGCAAATTAAAAAATTACAAAATCCCTCATAAAATGGACCTTCCATCCTCAGCAGAGCTTTACCATTGACTAAGGACTGTTGTTGATGGAAAGAAAGGAATTCTTTTTTGGAGGGGATGGATGACAGAATGTAAAGATATCAATATACAAAGCATTGTTACCATATGGTTACAGGAAGAGAAATCCTGACTCTGACATGATTCTAAGCCAGTCAAAGTATGTGAATTGGATGGTGCCTACTGTTAATACTACCATGAAAATTATGTTTGCTTTAAAGTTATACACACAATTAAGTTTTGATTGCATCACATGGTGTGTGAAGTCTGTTAGAGATTGACAGAGTTTTCTATAGATGTGGGTTTTTTTAGCTTACTTGGAGCTGGAAGTGAATCGATACCTAGATGAAAGAGGTGAAGGTTTATACACTACACTACTGCCATAAAAAATACCAGGCTTACTACAGAGTATAGAAGAAAGACCTGGAAACATGAGCTGGCCAGAATATGTTGGAGATCCTCTACGTCACAAAGCATTCCAAATGGTTTTATGATTGGAAAACAGCTCACTTTGATAAGCTTGTTGGCAATACTAACAGTTTGTTTTACAAGCTGAAAATCCAGTGATGCTTTTCTTATGGTGACTTCCAAAATGAAGCTAAATTCAGCTATGGCTGAATTTCTGTGTAACTCTCAGTAAATTTTTTGCTTTAAATATTTTTCTTTATATGCAATGAAGTCATATTTCATTGTTCTGCTGCCTATGGCAGAAAAATGAAGATGAGTAAACTTAGTGTAAATTAATTAGTTTAGAAAAAATGCAGGGAGAGTGCAGGTTCACTATATAAACTGATTTGAACTGATTTGAGGAAGCTAATACAATATAATATATTAAACCTATATTTTCCAATTTTCTTTACAGAGGTGTTTATAGAGAAACTAGGTTTATTTTTCCTGTAAGAACTTCCCCTGTGATGCTGTCCTTGTTCTCCAAGAATTTCCAGTTCCCTGAATTAGTTATGGCATACTGAATAGAGGCATAAGTGCATGTGAATTCTTCATGCACAGAACAGTTTAAATTATTTTTCTCCATTTCATATATAAGGTATAGCAGAAAGCTAATCCAGCCATTTAGATTGCTTTTCTCTGAGGTGAGATCATGTTATTTTACATTGGAGATTAATAAAAGAAAATTACATTTGCTTCATTCACAATCAGAAATAAACAAAGACTTTTCAAAACAGGATGTATCTGAATGACAGGATGTGAAATACATGGAAAATATATTTTCTAAGAATGTTTCTATTAGTAATAAATTTTGTATTCATCCAAAATGAACTCATTTTATTTTTGCCTCTAAAAGAAGGGAGTGGTACAGCAGCAGGAGGCCAGTTGAGATGCTGAGTAAAAGTGTCTGACAAAGTGGTATTCCAGTCTCTAGATTTCTGGTTTAGTGTTAAATGACAGCTTCCTGAGAGGTGGGGTTTAAAGGCTCATTATTAATTATAATGACAAGTGGTAGATTTTTAACACTTAACTCAGCTGGTAATGTTAATCTGCTTTTTTTTTGTTTCAAAAGTTAGAAAGATAAAAAAGTTTTATATTCTAAGACAGTGTTTTTACACCGGTAAATGTGTAGCCTAGCTTTGATCTCTGACTGGGGCCATTTAATTGAGAAATGAGGACATACAATAAAGTCATATAAAATATTAATGGTTAAAAGAAAAGTAGATTAGGAGCTTCTGTATACAATCAGAAAACCAAAAAAAGAACATAAATTTAGCATGATTTAAAAAACATAGAGAACTAGGTGTTTATATAGTTAAAAAGAATTATCTATATTTATGACAGTACTTTTTTAATGCTAAGGTTTTTGAAAAGGATGTAAACCCTTATGTCTCAGGGCATAAACCACCAACTAATTAGCAGCACTTAGGAAGAAAACTTTCTTGTAGGAAAGTTATTTCATAACTATTGCAAAAACGAAGTAGATTTGCATGTAGACCTGTATTAATCTGCCACAGGCCTGTTCATACAGTCTAACCACTTTCAGCAGTAAGATCTTTCAGCATTTTTTCTTGAGGAAATCCTCATATTATAAGAGTTATTACCATAATATACTTCTGAAGTATTTGATAATGGAAGTTTAAAATTCTTTCTGCAAGTGAAAAGATACATCAGATTTGGGCTTTTTCTGATATAGTTGCAAATATCTTTATTTGGTTATATCTTCTGTGGCACCAGCGTGGATATTTCCTGAAAGAAACAATCCTACTGTGCACTTATATTTTATCTTTAGGATATATAAAAGACATATAGGAAATATAAATACATAGAGGACACAGAAGGATCTATATTCTAGAACAGTTCTGTGCTGCCATTATTCTTTCTCTTATCTAATGCCCTGTTGCTCTGTGTTCCTGTTTCTGACCAATCCTTCTAAAGTGGAGGTGACTTCTTGTGCATGGCTGTCAGTCATCTGAATTGTTCTGTTCTTTGGACTCCTGTCTATGCTTCTCAACAGAAACTATCTTTAATTTCGTTCACAGTGTCATGGCTTTGTCTTTCACTGATGGCTTAGCAGTCAATGGTTCTCTGGAAAATTTACTCATATGAAGTACCACTTTGAGCCACCTTATATTTTGATTAGGCATTCTTGGATGATGATTAGCTTAACCAAACGTAAATGAATACCAGTGAACTAGATATTCTTTCAAACTCCCAAAGAGATGGGTAAGAAAAGAATCTCTGAGGCAGGAAACTATGAAGGGAAGAGGCAGACCCTACTTAAGAGAATCACTGTTTTCAGGTGTTCAGTGCCACTCCAGTCAAGCTACCATTTCTAGTGCTGACAATCCATTTCATGACTGTTTATGTTCTTCTGAAGTGTTTTTGAAAAACTGACCCTGAAGTATGTCATTTGCTTACTCCACTAATTTGCCCTTTATGGTACAGCTGCTTGCTGAGCTTACTCCTGCACCAATAAGCAAGAACAATGCCTGAGTTTAATTCATTCTGTGCAAAAAGGAAGAAATTATATTGAGAATCTTGTTGAATTGAATTTGAACAAAAAACTATTTATTGACATTCCTAAGTGATCTGAAGGATTAATTAGTGAGAAAATGGTGCATAGAAATTATACATAAGAGAAAGGCTTCATTTCAGATTATAGGCTATAATACTTTTATTTCCACTTTTAAAAGAAGCTTTCTGTAAAGAATTAACCTTTGTATTGATATTTTGCAGTCCACAAATAGGTTTTAGGTTACACTTAAGCCAGGATTCCATTGCTGATTCTGGAATTTAACTACTGAATGAGCAATTCAGCAGAAATCTGTAAATAAGAATGCTACAGGTTCCAGGTATCATATTCTTGTTAGAAAAAACTTAGTTCTTAAAATTCCCCTAGAACATTTTTTCCATAATTGACCTTTAAAAACATGACAGGGGAACAAAGCAAGTTTTGGCTGACATTTAAGATAAAATAGGAGGATTTCCTCCTATTTTATAACTAAATTTGTTTTTATTTTATTGCAGACTATGGAAGGAATAATCTGTATGTGTTTTTAATCAACCAATGTCGGCATGTAAAACCACTAAGGGTGCCACTTCACTGGAAGTGAAAACTGTTTGCATCCTTTTGGAAAAAACATGATCATTTATTCTTTTCAAAGAGTCACTCAGATAATGATATCAGAGCAACAATCTGCTCTTTTCTACACCCTCAGAGCTGCTCCAACTGCCTGTGCCTATTTGAGGACAAAAGGAGAATCTGTGGCTCTCTTTAGTACCTTCCACTTGTATTTTCATTTGGCAAATTGTCCCTTCTAGAGTTATGTAAGGATTCCCTGTTTCAGTAATCTCTGCAAAAGAAAGTGTCAGAAGAAGCTAAATTACCCTAGTGAAGTAAGAAATCACTGCACACTTTTTCACAATAAAAATAATCTGAAGATATCAAAGTAAGACTTGATGTAGTAAGCTAGGCAGACAGGATGAACATTTAATCCTGGGCCTCAGATCACAGGTAAAACTATGTCTTTGGGTAGCAGCATTTGTTGTATGTGCTATCGAAAACTCATTTATGGGATTCTTAGTTGTAAAGGCAAATCATGAGTTACTATTAATCCAGTTCTCAATGTCTGGACTATTGGTGCACGCAGGCAGGAAACAAATCACTTAAATAATCAGTGTGGTATGAACTGAAGAATAAAAGCATGTAACAAGAAAAATGGTAGTCTAAATATCTCAGCAAAAGAGCAAGATGTAAGAGTACAGTTAGTGGATGGTTGCTCAGACAAAAACTAATAAATTAGAGACTATAAATAACAGAACAGTTACAAGCATTTTAATAATGTCCCATAACCTAATTTTGGAAGCAGTGGTTTAGTGTTATTACCCTTAATGACCAGCCTCTGTATAAAGAGCAAAAACTGAAAAGCACACTATACCTATAAATTAAATGTAGTACATTTATTTGACAAACACACACAAACACAAATATAGATATATGACCATTTAGGTATAGTAAAACAAGGAATAAAGAGAATTCACAAGACAGAACAGTGAATCCAAAGCTGAAATCTGTTATACTTGAGTGTACTACAAAAGGTAACATGCATTGCCACATGAACCTGGAGTTAACTCTTTAAATCACATGCAAAAGCTCATTTTTTCATTTTGGAGGTTACCAGCTTCAGTTAATTCCTGAAGCTGTCACAACAGTGGCATCTTATCAAGGATTTAAATTGCAGCCAGCCTTACAGGAGAAGCAGGTAATGTGCACTGTGTCTGTGTGTGGGCATACATATGTCTGCAGTAAAGTTTCCTCTTTTGCTGGTCCTCAGGGTTTTTGGTATAATAGTTCCTAAATGTAAGTTCTTCACCATTTACCTCAAGCTGTGCCAGCTTATACTTTTATTTCTAGAAGTTTCTGTTTCAGTCTCCTTTGTGGTGCCCAGAAACGATTACAACTGTGACAGTAAGGTTTGCTATCACTTTCAAAATCAAGATATTTTCTTCCCTGGATCTGCAGTCAGGAAAAAGGGCAGTATTACACCTTCATGTTGCTTTCTGGTTCAGCGGTTGATCTGACAGCCTACATGCTTCTCAATTTCTTTTTTTTTTACTGAATATATGAGATCTCCTGCACTGGCTTATGTGATAAAGGGATAGTGCCTGCTTCTGACTAGCGGGCAGAAATACTCCCTCGTGTCAGCTCAGGTGGCTTACAGCACAGAGACGCAAGTCGGTGAGGAGCCCTGGTACGATAGCTGCTGGGACACGCTCTGTCCCTTGATGCTCTGCGGTGCTGCAGCCCTCATTTTGCTTTGGGACCTGCCTGTATCAGGTGTGCTGAGTCCACAGGTCTGTCAGCTTTGCCTCATGCATGGCCTGGGAGGTGGACAGAGGCTGCAGCATATCCTGGGACACCACGCGTTGTTAGCACCACTGCAGCAGAGAGAGGGAGTCTGAGCATATGTATGTTGTAAGATCGGACTTTTGACCATAATGTACATCATTTTTGATGCTGATAGCCATGCGACACTGCCAAGACACAGAGAGGGAGCAGGAGCAGGAGGAGAGGCACACTGCCACCGGAGCCAGTATTGTGGGATGAATAGACGGCACCTTTGTGTGCGCGGAAGTGAAAGAAAGACAAAGGGGGAAGCAGGAAAAAGTCTGAAAGGACAGAGTAAAATGACAGGCAAAAAGGAGAGCACCTCCCATGGAGAAAAGCTCACTCTCCAAGAAAAGTTTACCGAAAGCTGCAATGCAGAACAAACATGGTGCCGTTTCCGCAGAGAAGCCGCAGGTCTAGTGATACCCTGGGGGGGGGGGGGGGGTGTCTCGTGACAATCTGATATCCTTTCCACGACTGATTTGCTGGGGAGCACTTCTCCCTTAGCACGTTTTAGTCAGTGCCATCCTCTAGGTGCAATCAGTCATTGTGATGCCTGCCTCACTGTTGTCATCTCTCTGAAAGGAGCAGATGATCTCACTCAGTGAGAGTAGTTAATACAGCAGGAAAGCTCCACAGGTTGGGCTTCTTTTGATTTAAAACAGAATTATGTGAAACAAGGAAATAGTTCATGTGAAATACAGCTTTGTGCCTTGCCCTCTGTATTTGAGGCACTGCATAAACAGATGTTTTAAATACACGTAATATGATAACTCTGGATGTATTTACCGGTGTGCTTTACTGAGAGAGTATATGTGTACACTGTGTGCGTGTGTGATTACTAAGAATAGGAAGTTGTCTTCTTTTTATGCAAATCATGGAATCTCTGACGACTTTTCATAGAGATCCTCCTGTCTAAAATGTCTTGTTTTTCTGTATACACAAGTTTTGAGATGTGGTGCAACTCAATGATAAAAACACTTCTGTTTATTTTATTGAGCCAGTGACAGCACAAGATCTGAATTGTTTTCCTTTGGAAATATTTCTTTCAGCTCTGTTACAGTAAATTGCTCCCTAAATGCCAAGAAGTTGCAAGAGATGCATGAACATTTATGAGAAGATGTTGCATTCTGAATAAGTACATTCTTGAGTGAGACCAGATTAGCATAAACACCAGCAGCTTATCACTGCATTATTCTACTATATAAGAATTTTTTTTTTCACTGAGAAGCAATGTAGGGAGAATGAAAGCCAGATGGTAACATTTTAGTTTAGCCAAGAGAGGTTTTCCCATAACCAGTTATTTAAATATTTTATTTGATGCAAGGAAATTATTAATTGTTCTCTAAGTCATGAGCTTTGACATTAATCACTTCTTAAAATCTGTATTTGATTTTCCAAGAAACTATGTTAATGCTTTGGGTTAACATAAAACAATAAAATTTATATTTTTTCTTATTTTCCATTATACAAAGTCATGATTTAAGCATTACTGATCTCTTTATTTTTAACTCTATTTTAAAGCTTTCAATGTACATAACTTGTACAAAAAATAATCCTTTAACTTTACAGAAAGGGGACATAGTTGGTTACCATTTAATTATTTCAGTAAGAGAATTGTTCCTGAACTTTGAAGGCAGGCTTGAAATGGTGCCTGCGTAGTACCTGCTCCTGAAGTTGGTTTTGAATAACAGGACCTCAGTATGTGAGGTGTTCCAGGTTCACAACTTCTCTTCTTCTGTTTCTTTATAAGCTTGAAAGTAGTTTTTCTGCTTTCCTGGTTTCATCAGCCTCCACTGTTCTCTGAGAAGGGGCCATCAGAGGGAGGAGTAGAGAGGAAAGAGGGAAGAGAAGAAACAGCTTTGCCAACTCTAGGTCCTTCCCTTCTGTCCCTGCTGCATGACACCTTGGGACATGCAGCAGCCATTTTCCAGACTATGAATCTATTATATTTTTGTTTGAAAATATGAATATTTGGGAAATTGCATCATCAGGCCCTTCTGGGCAATCTCAGGTTCTTGGGAGTAGCAAGAAGTTTGTGTCTTGAACCAAGACTAGCAAAATTTCTAAAAGAGGTTCTGCTTTCCTCCTGGGTATTGTGGATGTCAAGGTTTGGATAAGAACAAGCTTTAAATATTTTAAGGAACAGAACAAAATCTGTAAACTTAGATCTGAGTTACAATTCCAGTACAATTTGTCACCACTATTCAAGTGAGGATGGGGAGCTCTGAGTGGTCAATTTGAAGAAAGATTAGGAGAGGAAAATGGGCAATCTTGCTTGCCATCACTTCCCCCCCCCCAATAAAATTTATAAGTTCTCACAGACTGTGATATCCTAACCATATACTCTTATCTGTGCTGGAGAGCAGGTTCAGATGCTGAATGGAGAAGTCTAATTATTGGTTATTTGTTTTGGAAGTATTTGTACTATACTGGACCAAAATACATATATTTGGGGTTATTTTGTTGCTTTTTTGGTGGGATATGTGTCTGTTTGTGTAGTATCCCTTTCCACTTTAAACTTTGTGCTTCAAGAGTGTTCTCCGCCTTAAAAATCATCCTAGTGTTTGTGTCTTTTAAAAACAAAACCACTTTGTGACAATGTGGGTGGCTGGGTATGTCATAATCCTGTCATGCACTTGGGTGCCCAGACTGCAAAGAATCTTTTAATTTTTAAGCAGCCAGGAGAATTGCTTTACCTGAATGGAAAGCAGGCTGCCTCCTTGGCTTCAGAAGATGCCACCCAAGTAGGCTGAGAGGAAAAGGCCAGTAAGCTTCTCCTTTTAACTGAAAATTGTGTCTTGATGAACCATTTGATTTTGACTTGTGTTGTATTGTTGTGGTATTTCTGCTCCAGAATATGGAATATCATACTGTTATTAAAAACATGTTAAAGAGCCCAGCAGTATATGATACAGGGTAAGCAGTATCAGAGCAGAGCAGGCTATCTAAACGCACTCTGAAAGTCAAAAATGTGCTATGGAAAGTAGGTGTTCTCGTATGTGATCCCAGGGAATCACAGGGCTACTAGATACTTTGTGGAGCAAGAAATGCTGGGTGAGCTGATGGGAGACAGGCTTTGACTCTCTACCCACTGAGTTGATCCAGATGAGTGCAAATCCATTTTGCTGATAAGATTCAACATGTGTGACAACAGTATGGCAAATTCACTGGAAACAAGCCTGCAAAGATATTTTATAGGATCAACCTACAAACTGTTTTTTGATCAAAGCCAAGAAAAAAGTTGCCTGTATATTCCAGCAGGACTACATCTTGTCTGGAGCTTGACTGTGGGAGATCTGGGCTATTGAAGATGAAAAGTATTTTATAGCATTTCTCCTTCAATAGTAAAAGAAAGCTAAAGGCTGTGCGATCGCTGTGGAGACCAATATATCTCAGCATGGAATGCTTCTGGCCAAGTGGGCAAAGCTGTTGGAAGTTCTCCATGGTTTTGAAGGAAGCATTGCTAAATGTCAATTAACATTTAGACATTCTTTTCATGCCTCCATCAGTTCTACAGAGCAACAGTAGGTTTCAACAGTCATGGGGCAAGAAGCTTTTAACGCTTCTGGGCTTCTCTTTGAGTGGTCAGTTCGCATTCCTCTAACTTCGATAAAGTGAATGGTTTTCCCAGTTCTCCAGCTGATATGTGTCTCAGACATTGTTTGTATTTTATTTTCAAAGAAACACGAGAGCTATTTGAAGTGACTGGTACTTCAGTGAGAAACAGATCCAATTAATTAACTAGCATAGTTACACACGTAGATCCAAACTGATGAAGTTTTAACAATATACTTCAGTTCTGTAGCTGGACAGTGAATTATGCATTCATTGCATCTGAGCAGCTTCTTGCAACTTAAGCACTGTGCTTCTTTGCATCCATTTTGCATTACTATTTCTCTTGACTAAAGACAGACAGACCCTGCAATAAAACATCTCTCAAGGCTGATTCTTTTCTTTCTCTTGTTTTAGTATGCCCCCAAAATACTTTTAAAGAATGTTGCTGAGTTGACAGAGTAGTGACTTAACTACAGTGGGGGAGTTGCTGGACATCTATAGTTTGGCAGTGTCTACATAGGAGCACCATGTCACTGATGTTTAGGTGGTTATGTAATAAATATCCCCATCATCAAACTATTTTTTCTCTAAAATTCCAAACAGCACTGTCAGATAAGCTGTCTTGTTTTTTGCTGTATGTTTGCAGATTAAATGATAGCCCATGTGTCATTTTAACATGCATCTGGATGTTTCAAATATTCCCTAACCCACCAAGTTGGAGAATGATGGTACATCATTAAGAAAGTGAGTTTTCATTGCACTGCTGAGACAAACCTATTTACTTCTGAATGCTCCTCATAGCCACAGAACAGCATGGAATGAGACAGGCAAACCTGAGGCAACAGCAAAACACAACCTCCATGATAAATGTCAAATTCCAAGCCACTGCAATATAGTGCCAGATTGTGCTTTATGTTGCATTGCTACAGAACACTGTGAGGCAGGATAGTGTTGCCAAACATTAGCAATAGTCAGTTCCTATGTGAGAAACCAAAAGCTACGTTGAGAAATTGTTTGCATCTGTTCAACATTCCCTATATTAATATGGAATTTTGTCTTTCAGATATAGTATGACATTTTTTCATTTAAAAACTTAGCTAATTTTCCCACATATTAATTTTGTGTTGTCTTTCACATTATTAGACATGGACAGATAAAACCAACTTTAAAAATGGTCATTCACTTTGACCAACCTTACAACCTTTTTTTAGCTGCTCATTACATAATTTAGCTGCCAGGGAATTTGTGGAAACTTGAATTTTTCTAAATCACAGACACAAGTATTAGAAACTGAAATGATTCTTCACTTATGTGATCATGAACGAGAAAAGCAATAATCCTGCCGTTTTTCTGACTGATCACTGCTGAGCCACACAACTTGAAATGAAGATATTTGTAATCAGTTCAGATAATAAATTATTAGAATTTACTAACTAAATAATTGAAATAGATGAACTTAAGCTAATTGTAAGGTGGGAAGAAAGATTCCTGGGAAAAGTAATCTTAGAGGTAGGTTAGGTACCACAGTGAGAGCAGAGAGGTCTGTGTGGTGCAGCAGTAAAGGAAATCTGAGTGGACTCGGGGAGGTAACATCGGTGAATGTGAGGAAGCGCCTTTGCATTTGGGAATGCCTAAAGACAGGAGTGAAGGGGCAAGGAAGGAGGAGACATGCCTCAAAAGTGGCAGATGATCATGGCAGATTAGGGGAAGGAAGAGAAGGAAAACAGCTAAATAGTCTTTGACAATCTATTTTTTTAATTTTGCAGTAAGGTATAGATGAGTGGGGCACAGCAGTAAGACTTTGACAGTGAGGAGCCCTGGAAAGCATTGAGAGTCTGAAGGACAGGAGTGAGAAAGCATAAAACATAATGAAGGGGTGAGTTTTGAAAACAAGATGGGAAATATTATTGTTATTTGGTACAGAGATGTGAAGAAGTAGACAGAAAGTGGTGAAACAAGAAGCTGTCTGAGGTGACAGTAATATGTTTGCAAGGCAGTTGAAAACATGGGATTAAGCATGGTGCAGGGAGTGTACTTGTAAAGTAGCAGCAAATGTGGTAGCTGAAACTGTGATGAAGAAAAAAGACAGTTTTGATGAAGGGCAGGCCAGAGAAGAGGGAATAATCTGTGAGTATGTTCTTGAGGGATTCCTTTGCACTAAAGCATATAAGGAGTCTGGAGGGTCACAAAAGGAGATAGGCTAAAAATCAGCCTTAAGCATCCATAGAAAGCAAATAAATGATAAGAGAGCAGTTGCCACATTTGCCTTACTTGTAAAAAGGATATATTTTTTTAATGTACTGAATACTTTACTTACAGTAAGCAGTAATATTAAGCTTCTGACTCTCTTGGCTATTTTGAGAAACTTACATGTTTACTTTAAGGTTAATATTTATTTACTTTAAATGACTGTATTCTGGCTTTGACTTTAGATGGCTTGAATTTTTTTCAATCTGGGATAAATATGATCTTTATCACAATATTTATCTTATTATAGCATTTACCTTTTTATGGCTCTTGCATTTGAATCCTTTTTGAGTTGTCTCATGAATCCCTGCAGCAAGGATTGTAATGGAGATCATATTTCCATTACAATGACCTTCATTACAGAAAAAAAATCTTTTAACGTTTCAACTTCTCTGCTCCAAGAGCGAGTCGAGAGCTTATGGGTAAGGATCAAAGGGCAGGCTAGCATGGGTGACACTGTTGTGGGTGTTTACTACAGGCCACCTGATCAGAATGAGGAAGTTGATGAGGCCTTCTACAGACAGCTGGAAGTAGCCTCACGATCCCAGGCCCTGGTTCTCATGGGGGACTTCAACCACCCCGATATCTGCTGGAAAGACAACACAGCTAGGCACAAACAGTCCTGGAGGTTCCTGCAGAGCATTGGTGACAACTCTTGACACAGGTGGTGGAGGAGCCAACAAGGAGAGGTGTGCTGCTGGACCTCGTACTAACAAACAAAGAAGGACTGGTGGAAGATGTGAAGGTTGGGGGCTGCCTTGGCTGCAGTGACCATGAGATGGTGGAGTTCAGGATCCTGCGAGGAGGCAGCAGGGCACCAAGTAGGATCGCAACCCTGGACTTCAGGAGAGCAAACTTTGTCCTCTTCAGGGACCTACTTGGAGGAATCCCATGGGTGAGGGCCCTGGAAGGAAGGGGTGTTCAAGAGAGCTGGTTAATATTCAAACATCACTTCCTCCAGGCTCAAGAATGGTGCATCCCTATGAGTAGGAAGTCAAGCAAAGGAGGCAGGAGACCTGCATGGATGAGCAAGGAGCTCCTGGCAAAACTCAACCAGAAGAAGGAAGTCTACAGAAAGTGGAAAGGGGGACAGGCCACTTGGGATGAATATAGGAACGTTGTCAGAGTATGCAGGGATGCGACGAGGAAGGCTAAGGCCTGTTTGGAATTAAATCTGGCTAGAGATGTCAAGGACAGCAAGAAGGGCTTCTTCAAATACATCAGCAGCAAGAGGAAGACTAGGGAAAATGTGGGGCCTTTGCTGAATGGGGTGGGTGCCCTGGTGACGAAGGATACAGAGAAGGCAGAGTTACTGAATGCCTTCTTTGCTTCAGTCTTTACTGCTCAGGCCAGCCCTCAGGAACCCCAGATCCTGGAGGCAAGAGAGAAAGTCTGGAGGAAGGAAGACTTTCCCTTGGTGGAGGAAGAGTGGGTTAGAGATCATTTAAGCAAACTTGACACCCACAAATCCATGGGCCCTGATGGGATGCACCCACGAGTGCTGAGGGAGCTGGCAGACATTATTGCTAAGCCACTCTCCATCATCTTTGAAAGGTTGTGGAGGACAGGAGAGGTGCCTGAGGACTAGAAGAAAGCCAACGTCACCCCAGTCTTCAAAAAGGGCAAGAAGGAGGACCCAGGGAACTACAGGCCAGTCAGCCTCACCTCCATCCCTGGAAAGGTGATGGAGCAGTTCATCCTGGAGGCTATTTCCAAGCATGTGGAGGAAAAGAAGGTGCTCAGGAGTAGTCAGCATGGCTTCACCAAGGGGAAATCATGCCTAACCAACCTGATAGCCTTCTAGGATGGAATGACTGGCTGGGTAGATGAGGGGAGAGCAGTGGATGTTATCTACCTAGACTTCAGCAAGGCTTTTGACACTGTCTCCCATAGCATCCTCATAGACAAGCTCAGGAAGTGTGGGTTAGATGAGTGGACAGTGAGGTGGATTGAGAACTGGCTGAATGGCAGAGCTCAGAGAGTTGTGCTCAGTGGGGCAGAGTCTAGTTGGCGGCCTGTAGCTAGCGGTGTCCCCCAGGGGTCAGTACAGGGTCCAGTCTTGTTCAACTTCTTCATCAGTGACCTGGATGAAGGCACAGAGTGCACCCTCAGCAAGTTTGCTGATGATACAAAACTGGGGGGAGTGGCTGATACACCAGAGGGCTGTGCTGCCATTCAGAGAGACCTGGACAGGCTGGAGAGCTGGGTGAAGAGGAACCTCATGAAGTTCAACAAAGGCAAGTGCAGGGTCCTGCACCTGGGGAGGAATAACCTCATGCACCAGTACAGGTTGGGGGTTGACCTGCTGGAAAGCAGCTCTGCCGAGAAGGACCTGGGAGTGCTGGTGGACACCGAGTTAAGCATGAGGCAGCAATGTGCCCTTGTGGCCAAGAAGGCCAATGGTATCCTGGGCTGCATCAGGAAGAGTGTTGCCAGCAGGTCGAGGGAGGTGATCCTCCCCCTCTACTCAGCCCTGGGGAGGCCACATCTGGAGTACTGCATCCAGTTCTGGGCTCCCCAGTACAAGAGGGATGTGGCACTACTGGAGCAAGTCCGGCGAAGGGCTACAAAGATGATTAGGGGACTGGAGCATCTCTCTTATGAGGAAAGGCTGAGAGAGCTGGGCCTGTTTAGCCTGGAGAAGAGAAGGCTGAGAGGAGATCTTATCAATGTGTACAAGTATCTGAAGGGAGGGTGTCGAGAGGATGGGACCAGACTCTTTTCAGTGGTGCCGAGCGACAGGACACGAGGCAACGGGCACAAACTGAAACACAGACACTTCCATCTGAACATGAGGAAAAACTTTTTCACTGTGAGGGTGACAGAGCACTGGAACAGGTTGCCCAGAGAGGTGGTGGAGTCTCCTTCTCTGGAGATATTCAAAACGCGCCTGGATGCAATCCTGTGCAATGTGCTCTAGGTGACCCTGCTTGAGCAGGGGGGTTGGACTAGATGATCTCCAGAGGTCCCTTCCAACCTCAGCGATTCTGTGATTCTGTGATTCTGTGACATTGTGCAGTGGAATGTATTTAGAAATGATGAAATAGCATTTTCAGTTGCAGATAATGTATCCCAAGTTATATTCATTTTAATTTTTAATTCCTGTAGTTACTGCTACTACAGCACTTTGAAAGACAAGGGTTGTGGTACTCCTAGTTAACATTATTAATATTGCTTTCACAGTAAAATAAATACATTGGAATAAATTAAGTCTTGGTGCGGATGGGTCCTATATACTAGTCTGTTGATCCTAAAGTGATTTTAGGCTTGCTTACACCAGAGTTTAATTTGGTCTATTGATATAAACACTTTGGTAGCATTTTAAAAAGTGAAATGCATGGGACCAGAAAACCTAAGTGAGGATGTCAGACGTATGGCAGTCTCCACTGACTGCACTGTTATCCAGTATGATATCTTGGTAGTGAGCATATAATAAACACTTAACTAACTTATTCGCACTGCATGAGACCAGCATATTATATATCATGAGGCTCTTGGAATGATGTAGGAAAAGATCAAGTTTAGATAAAAATATTGACTTTACGAGTAAGATATTTGCAGAATTGCCAAACTCAAATGCTCAAAATGAACGTTTTGAATTCAACTTAATTGTGATTTCTTTTAAAGAAATACATGCTTTATTTTTTTCTAAATCTTTTTATTTAAAAATTTTTTTGAGTTTTGTGTTTCATAAGATCAGGCCATATTTTCAAGGTTTCTTTGCAGTCATTAGAGATTGAAAGCTTCATTTAAAAAAAAAGAGATTCTTCTATAATCCCAAGACTCTCAGAGCAAGTACTTAAGGTAAACAATCAAATACTATCAAACTTGCCATAAAATCTTGAAAGTTTGCAACAGAGTACATGTATAATAATGCCACACATCATTTTCCAAAAGTGCATTAATCTTCCTTAAGTACAATAATCCCACCTTCATGGCTGCTAGTGTAGGCACTGCACACAGAGACATGCTGTATCTGAAAAACAAGTTATCTATCTCTGAATGCAGCTGAGGATAAAATTAGTCTGAGCAATGGAAGTCAGTGGAATCTTGTTCATGCTTCATGACTTGATTGGATGGTCAGGGTTATATGTAATAAGATATATTGTTATGACAGGGATTAGTCGTATTTTTATTTTATTGTCTGTTCAAGTTAAACCTCTGCAACTTTGCTTTTTTATGTCACTTGTTGTATTCAAGTTGAAATAGAAGAAAATCTAATTGGTTTGTATACTAGAAACACATACTGAATGAAAGAGTGTGTGGTCAGCATTCATATTACTGATTTTACAAGTCCTTCTGCTGTGGCCCATACTAGATCCCGTGGAAAACGCTGTAAATGACTCTGGGTAATGAAATATTTCGAAATAACATTACAGAAATTGCCAAGAGGGTGGGATGTACCCAACATCTAGTTGTCATTTTCTGTAAATTTCCATTTTATCATAGAGCCCACAGTTCTTCTAGGGCTCTGTGTGTAATGTAACCACAAGGAAATCTGCAGTGGCATGCAGTGAGGTTTTTGGTTTTGTTTTGTGTTGAGCTTTTTTTTTCACATGACTATTTAAAAGACACGTTGAGTTCATTCTATGCCTTAGTAAACAAATTTCGGTCCAAAGAGGAACAAATGAAAATACTTGGCCAATTCATTGTAAAATAACATAACCTGGAGGTGGAGGGGAAGAGGAGAATGAAGAGCCTTTTAAAATGAAGCAGAAAAGCTAAGCCCAAGAATATCAAATGCTTTTACCACCACCTGTATTAACCACCAGCACTAGCCACAAGATCCTAAAAGATCAGGTACTGGACACCTGGCCATCTCCCACCTGGGCAGAATTTACCTTATCCAGCTAAAAGCCATAGTAATTCAAACCTGCACAGTTTTTAAATGGTTCCTTCACTCTAAGGTGTTATTGCAAGCAGTATTTGAGATTTAGTACTGAATCACAGGCTTTTACTACTGAGAATGAGGCTAAATTAATTAATTAATTGGTAATACAGTTGTAGATTATTACTTCTGTGAGTCGGCTACTAGAGATAGGAAGAACAGAGGGATAATAAATTTGTTACAAGCATGTACATGTAAATATGGAAGAGAAAAATGGAGTTCATTCAGGTATTTTTTTTAAGGGAAACTCAATAGGAACTCTTTCCTCTAGATGACAAGTGCCAGAGGGCAAGGATCACTGAAGGAAAACGTCTAGAGAGAATGCCACTGTCTCAGAGAAGGAAAGACAGTAGTCACTGAATTTGGAATTACGAAAATGGATCGCGGTACTTGTGAACTGCATAATCTGCAATATACATTTGTCATCTGAGGTAGCAAACTTTTAATATTATGGTGTCACTGACTTTAATGAAAGAGGTCTTCTTTAGTCCAGGCCATTCACTTTGGAATGAGTCAGAAAGTTCAGTCCTCTGTAACAGCTTGATAGACAGATATCAACTTCAGAAAAATTACTTCGGCAATGGGCACTCTCAACAGATGGAAAAAAAACTTTTTTTTCTTTCTCTGTTCTTGGTGGTCCTGAGGGTAGAAGCACATTGATTGGAGCAGCGTGTAGATGCCTGCAATGCTGTTGCAACTGTTTTGTGGATAAATAGCACACTTCAGTTTTCAGGGTTGCCAGTGCAGCTCGCAAGAGTATGTTTGTGATTGAAGCCTCTGCCAGTTAGGGAATGTTATTCACATTGGGAAGAATGATGATAGTCAAAGTAAAAAAGAATACAACTTGGATTTTGATTTTCAATATACTTTTTAATGAAAAGAAATAATTCTTTCTGCTTCATCATCTGCATAGTCAAAATCTGGGATGTGTTAAGGCATTAAATATGAAGTGGGTTTTTTTGTTCAGCATTTTCCCCTACTTTTTCCATTATTCTTCAGAATAAAAGGCATTCTAAAGATGTCCAAAGTTTGAAAAAATAAAAATTATAGCCTGTCTCCCCTTTATGGGATAAGGAGAGGAATATATAACACAGGAGAGAAAAAAAGCAACTAATATTGTGCATCTTAATTGCATGCATATTTATTTAAAAAAAAACAGAAGTACTGTAAATGAACTATAAAAAACATTCTCTTGGCCTATGTATTAAATATAAAATTCTCCTATGTTCAAAACCAGAGCCAGAGGTTGGGTTTTATTTCTGCAAGAGCTGGTCCGGTTATTTCTGATTAGTTGCTGAGATATTTTAAAAGCTATCAGATATATTTATCCAATGTTTGCTTGGCTAACTCTCAAGGAGAGGATCAAGAAAGGAAATGGAGAACACCAGTGATAAACTATTCCCAGGAACATTATCAAGCTGGCAAACTCTCAAAATTATGTTTTACTGAGGTTCAGATGACCTGCATATTATGTACAGTGTTTGGAAAACGAGCTAGGTTAATGCATTCTTTGCTGTGGCCCCTGAGTTTAAGATGAAGAGCGTACCAGATTTGCCATGCTTTGTTTTATTTGATGGTAAGCAGTCACAGTGTGAAATAACTTCAAATAAATTAGTAAAATTAGAAGCCATGCTTCTTCTGGAAGTTTGGAGAGCACACTGAGTCACCTGAGCATGGCTGGCTTGTGAAAATAGGCTGGCTTATGATCTCGACCTACACCTGTCCATAACTCTGATTTTTCTACTTATTGGTGATTTAATTTGTATTGTTAACATCATTTTTACTGGCAGTGTACGTGTATATTTTCTTTCAAGAATGTCTTACTGAAGTTGTTTTAGTAAATTGCTTGTAGGTAAGTATTCCAAAAGTCTCCCTTTCTCCACATACCTCTTCACCTTGCCTCCACAAAAATTTTCTTATGGTATGCTTAATTCATCTTTTCCTATCAGATACCCAGCAAGTGGGTAGAAATGTGATAGTAGGAAGAAATTCCTATTGTGCTTGTTATATGACAGATAATCCCGTTTTGATTAGAACTGCGATTAGTTATGATAGAATTATATCTACAGAAAAATATTAGGAAAAATGGTTATTAAGTAGAAAACAGCCTATTTTATTTACATCACAGAAAGATTAATCACTAACAAAATCTCTAACATAATCTCTAACATAAGCAAAGTGACATGAGTGAGATAAGAAACAACTGTAGGAGTTATTGAGACTGAAATACACATTCAAGGAAGCTGCTGCTGAACAGATCAAGACTTGCTCCAAGAGCAGCTCTCTCAGTGTCAAAGTCTGAAGCAAAAGTGAGGATCATGAAGTTGGGACAAGCTTCATCCTAATTTGTGCATCATTTACAATATCAGATTCCCTTAAAGTAGCTGGTATGTAAGATGATATGTTGCAATTAATTTTCAATTAACAGTAGTTCATATATAAATCAGTTTCTTAGTTGCTACAGGAGGTTATTTGTCCAAGCAAAAACTATAAAACAGATAAGCCAAAAATTGCTATGAACTAGTAAGCGAAGCTTTCTATGCTGCTATTCAGCAAAGGGAAGGCTTTAAGTAAAATATTTTGATAGGCACATTTCATTGCTGAGCTGACACTGTGGGAATGGTTTCATTTGACAAAATAATCACAGTCACTGGTTTTATTTTTCTGCAAGTTTTATGTTCCTCTTGAGAGATACCCAGAAGATAAAGTACCAGCATTTCAAAGGAAGGTCATTATTGTAATGCTATATCGTTTAGGAGGTTACAGGTATGAGCATATTGTGGAGGGGAGAACAACCACAGAGTGGATGGGCATAGTATAAACAGACAAATAGTAAGCAGAGAGATCTTGGGCAAAATCCAGCTCACAACACAAGAAAATACCAGAAGAAATAGTTACTCAAGGAAGAGGGACATACAATGCATTCAGTTTTGCGAGATTCCTGTTGGTTTCATTGGTACTTATAAGCAAAATGCTGCATGTACTTCTGGGAAAACTAGTATTTTGGAGCAGATTAAAACCATGTAAAAGCATAAAATGCCTTTCTTTTCGATGTATGGAAATTAACAGAGTTTCTTTGTTTTTCTACTGTGGGATCCTCATGAAACTCAAAAAACTCTGTACTTGTCTGGTTTCAAGTTTTGCCAACCTGCAACTGTTTCTGCAATGCCCTTTTAAGCCTATTAGGAGCTTGAATCCATATCTTGGCCTGGACTCTGTGAAGTCAAGCTGTGTCTGTCTCCGTTTCCATCTGGGATTTAACTAGGAAGTGCTTGAAGTACCAAGCTGTAGGCTGATACCATGAGATTTCCAGAGCTGAGAAATTCAGATAAGCGCATGCAAGCTTTGAACCTTCAAGCCTTTTGAAGTTTATCTGTCATGCTGTCATGAAGTGTAACTTCATTGCTTTCTGCAGACAGCACTGAAATGTGAATGGATACAGATCTTTGTTTTGAAAAGCTACTGTGGGTGGCTTAAGGACAAACAAATAAATACAGCTACATATGGAAATATAACATTCTTCAGAATTTTAAGTGTGTCTCTTTGCACACTTGAATATTTCCCTGCATCCATGACAACAATAAATGCTCACAAAATGAGCTGATGTGATTCAGTGGTGGGTTCTTTAAATATTTATGTTTCTGTTTCCACAGTCAAACCATTATTGTTTACCTTTTTCCCATTGAACTATTCAAAGGTGTATATATGAGGGAAAATCCAGTAGTAACTAGAAGTTGCTGTAGTAGAAGAGTAAGTAACTGGTAGGCATTGAAAGGGAGTCAGTGTGGAGCCAAGCACACACCCTATGCCAGATTTTATGAAGTAAGACTGGCAGCTCTGTCTGCTAAGCATAATGGCATAATATTAAGAGAACTGCAGTCCTGAGTTAGATTGTCATCCTGTTTCCAGCAATGACAAATAACAGACGCTTCAGGAAGGTAGTTCATTTTCTTTGTTAAGACATATCCAGGCTCTTCACAGGGCATAGCAGCAGGACGAGACACAACAGACATATGTTGAAACAAGAGAGATTCAGGTGGGATGTAAGGAAAAGCTTTCACACCATGAGGACAGTGAAGCAATGGAAGACGCTACCTAGAGAAGCTGTGCAGTATCCATCCTTAGGTTTTTCAAGATCCAGCAGGGTAAAACCCTGAGCCTCCTTGTCTGAAATCGTAGCTGATCCTGCTTTGCGCAGGAGGTTCCTTCCAACCTGAATTGTCCTGTGATCCTATATCATAGCCACTGTTAGTTTTCTCTTTTCCTGACAGAGAAGTCCTTCCCTATACAGACACCATTGCTTACCTCTGATCATTTTTGTTGCACTTCTCTGCTTCTTTTCCTGTTCTACCATGTCCTTTCTGAAATGGGGGAACCAGAGCTGCACATGCTATACAGTGTTTAAATGCTCTCTATACCTTTTGGCTGCTCCTAATAATTTTCCATTAATAAAGTTTCTTGAGTAGTTCAATAGTTGCATGTTAGGCCAAGTTACATAGATTTCAGTTTGAACTCGAGAATTGCTTCTCCTTTTGGGTATTCTCTGTTCTGTGGTTTGTAGAAGAACTCAATTATGGCATCTAAAAATACAGCTTCTGTGTGAGGCTTTCACGACATTTACCTAATCCACCCAGAAGAACTGAACTTCAGCTTTCAGTCTCTTCACTCCATTGACTATTAGGTGGCTAGTAGTAATATATACTCACTATTGTACCTTTGACGTGTTGTGAAGGGAAGGGCTGTGAAATGCAAGCTGCTGGGGAGAATGAAAGCTTCCAACCATGTTAGGAGTGCTTGCATCATTTTGATCTCTCGACTGTTCCTGATGCTCCATTAATGTGGCATTTCTGGATTAAAGGCTTGTGCTTATGACCAGTAATGCAATACAGCAAACAATCTGTAAACACTTTATTTCTGCATTATCATTGCTTTTATTGTTTTAATAAGTATGGGGTTGACATTTGGGTTTGCTCTTTTCCTGACTGAAGCTCTGAAACCATTCAGCTGTCTTTAAAGCCCAGAACATTGACACCAGAATGTAAGCCCCAAAGCTAGAAGGCTTAAAGAGAAAAACAGGGAAAGAGAAAATCAGTTCTTTGGCTTCATTTACATAAATTACAGCTTTGCTCAGAAAAGGTTTTTCCAGTGTTTTCAGTTACATTTTTTGGAATGTGTTTGTATTCTGCCTGTGGAAATGCAGTGTCATTACTGAATCTGCAAGTACATACGTTCACGGAAGGAGAAAAAAAGTTGCGAGAGAATCTGGGGCACTTGTACAATCATAGTACTAAAATGTAAAAAGTAACTACCACGTTATCCTGGACTGTAAAAACTTTCCAGATGAGAAGATGAAAAGAGTGACCATAGCCAGATGGAGCTGAATTTCTTTCATTCCAAACCACAAGAAAAAAAATCCACCTACTAAGGAAACATTCTTCAAGATCTGAATGAGTCTTGCAAAAGGATGTGAATTTTGTCAGAGCAGAGCCTGCAAACTGCAAAGCACTGCTGCAGTAACCTGGAGGAGGTATTATGTATGAGATGTTTTTTCTGAATAGTCTTTAAGGTGATTTTTATGGAGAGCATACTGAAAGAGTAACCCAATAAGAAAACAGTGAAAGGGGAAAGGTCATCTGGTTCCTATTAGTGACGGTGGTCACTTTTGTGTTGAACTCTATAGGAGTTAAGACAAGAGAAGAAACTCAAACTGAGGAGAGAAGTCAGGGAAACTTGCACTTATATTCAGGCCTATCCAACTGTTTGCTGAACAGAAAGCTAAGTCAGTACTTGTGAAGGATTTTGACACTGCTTGGAAAGAGAGTTAATTGACTTGTTTTGTGTTTTACAAAAATGATTTTGCCTCAGAGTTATTTCTGCTCCACCATTTGGCCCTGGCATGGAACAGAGGTGGTTAGGATGGAATTAGATACTGAGTGGAAGCATCAGAGAGGGGAAGAATACTTTTTTAGGTGGCAGTGGAGAAAAAGTACCAGGGAAGTAAGCAAATAATAGAAAAAGTGAAAATGAATTGAGATTTACAGACCAGAATACATGAAAAAATTCCTATTCCAGGAATGAATAAGATGTCTTTTTTGTGGGAGGGAGAAGACACTTGGCAAAACACCTGTATGTAGTTAGCTGTTCCTGAAAGAGAAACCAGTCTCTTTCCTGTATGATCACCCACCACTTCAAAATAAACTTATTAGTAATAAAGGTTTGTAAGGCAGAGATGCAAAGCTACCATGAGGCAACAATTGCCTCAACTCTGGTCACCATAGGACATGAGAGAACACTAGTCAGCCAAGGGTGCTGGCACTGATGCTATAAGGACTGTCAGCAGTACTGTATGCAGGTACATCCATGCTCTTATGGTAGGATCAATCTTCCCCATACCATACACTTCTGAACTATCCCACTTACTGCCTGCTTTGTGTAAGGACAATGTGTGGGGCAGTAATCTAGAATAGGCTTAGCATTTGTTCTAATTATTATAAACCACCATGGAAGCTTGCTATTGATGTATTTTATTTCATTTGGCTATTGTATGTAACTGAACTGCCAGTTCAGGGTTTTTTAGTTCTCTTTGGTTGTTTAGACTTTTTTAGTGTATCTAGAAAGATAATCATAACGGGGCAAATTTTTTCAGTATTTTGATTTTCATCTCTTTTCCTCCTTCGAATTCTGTGAGGTTGTGCAGGTGTTTCTGTGGACAGACTGCAGCCTTGTCAGTATAAATATTTTTATTAAGACTAGTCTATTTTAACTAAGTACTTCTGTCAAATACTCCTGTCTTCTGTGGTTTTGGGGAAGTCAAGTGATTGATTCAGTTCCTAAACTAAACATCTGAGCCCAGATCTCCTCACTTTGAAGTCAGTGGCATGACTCCCATTGTTGGATGGGAGCAGACTCGGACAAGCTTGCCTCTTTATGCAGAACACAGACGCTTTAATATTTTTGGTTTTGCAGCAGCGGAAGGCTTGGTTGCTGACATTCCCACATTCTTCATAACAGTTAATGTTCTAATTACAGGCAAGCTAAAAAACATCCTAGAGAATTTCAGTAATGTTGCAATATAGAAGACGGCAGGTTAGACAGTTAATTTGTCAGCTATAATGTATTCAGCAGTTTATAATAGGTCTGCTCACAGACACTTGACCTCACACACACAGTAAACATCAGACTCTAGATTTCATGTCGGAGTTAGGCCTGGCACAAAGGAGAGGAATCCCGCATGCCAGTTGTGTTATAATGTAGCTGTCCTGGGAACTTGCCCTTCTAGTAAGTGCCTCAATGCTGTAAAGAGGTTCTTGAAGGCACTTAATATCTGTTGCTAAACTTGTCTTAAATTTACGTTTTTATAGCCTCTTTCTGGAAGAATTGAGCAGAACTCCATTAACCTGGAATATTTTTTTGTTGCTCTAATCTGGTTCTAATGTAGTGTGGACAGCACTGTCCATGAGGCAGGAAACCCTGGGTGGCCTGCAGGCAAGTCCCTTAGCTGCTACAACTGTTGCTGATGCTGAACACACAGCGATGTTCCCTTTCACCATCTCTCTGGAGCGTGATGGATGCAGAAGCGATGCCTGCACAACGGCTTATCTTCAGTGCGGGGCCATTTCCCCTCCTATGCCACCCCCATGCTTTGTTTAGAGCCTGGTTGCTTATAGCCTCGTGGTTAAAGCATTTCCTGGGAGATGTGGGTTTGCCTGCCTGTGCAGCAGGAGGATATTGCACTTTCACTTCATAATTGCCACTCATCTATCTATTCTTGTCTAAAGGGAGAAAAACTCCCCACAGATCATTTTACAAAGGCAGCCAACAACTATAGAGGGCCTTGAGAGTACCTTCTAAGCAGCTTTCAGGAGACTGTGGCAGAGGAGTCAGGGAGAACCTGCTTCAGCTACTGAGTCATGTTTGGAAGCCGCAAGGGTGCCTGTCGCTCTGGGTTTCTCGGCTACTTTAAGGCCATATTGTGGTGCCCATGGACTTAGGGTGGATAAGATAGCACTTGAGTAGATAATTTCAGGATGCAATTCTGACCTTGGCTGCTCAATTCTCAGTATTTTAGATGCTTATGACCTTTTTGCATCTAGCCCTAAGTACTAACAGCCGCCTGAAGCATGGAAATGGATGTATTTTAATACTGGGACGTGTCAGTCTTATGCTGGAAATAGGAATCTCTTGGATGCCTCACCTCCCTCACATTTTGCTTTCATACTACTGAGCTTCTATTAGCATGACCTCTACCTAAGAGGCTCAGCAATACCAGTAGGAAAGGGTTCTGGGCCTCTTGCTGCCATGATGTTGCAATAAATTATATTCTTCCCTAATCCTGGCTGCTGCCTCCTGGTGACCAATGTGCAACCTCAGGCTGAGCAGCCTGGCAGAACTGAGCAGCTTTACATGTCACACTTTTTGCTGAAGCTGGGAGCTGCTGGACTAGAGATTTGTTCATCATCTGACTTGGGGCACTGCAAAAAGGCAAACTTCACACTGCCACAGGCTTTCCAGACCTCCCGTATAATATGGGATTTCCTCTGTTGTGCATTCAAACTCTTTGTCCTGTATAAAAAGCACACAGGAGATAATTTTTCCCATATTTTTCTTGTTTGGCTCCTATCTCTTCTTCCCAGGCTACAGCACTGAGAACATAAGCAATCACAGTGCCACAGCATGAAAGGGGGAGACAGGGTTCCAGCATTCATCTTTTAATATTTAAGATCTAGAACCCCATGTATCCACTTTACAGATTTTACCCCATCAGTGTGTTCCACTTCAGATGAACTAGTAGAAAAAAAGAGAGTGCTTCTGTAATCAATAGAACTTTCCATAGACCTTTCAGGACTCCTATAACTTCACTGAAGAGTTTCTTACTTGTGGTTCACTGTTGTTCTTGCTTTTTAACTCTTCTCTAACATAAAAGCTTTCTAAGGGAGAATAAGCCCCAAGCTTATTCTTTCTTTGAAGCACTGCTTTGAAGTTGGACCTGGGGGGTTCTTTTGCTTTTCTGGCCTCAGGAGTTTTTGTCCAAGGCAGACGTCCACGTCATGAACCAGTGATGCGTGGCATTTTAATGTGAATTATCATTTCTTGCTTCCTTAAGAAGCTGAGATAATTCAGTGTGTTAAGTAAACTGGGACTGGGTGGAGTCAGCAGGAACATCTGCATGTCTTATGTTATGATTCCCTTAATAGTCATCTATAGCACTATATAGTTCCAGAAAGTCTCTCAAGCATATAGATGGTAGGGTTCCAACAAGCTGGAACTGCTGGCTACAGTTGCTGTTTCAGCAAGTCATTTTATCTGCAGCTGGCTTCATCTGCAGCTGGTTTTAAAGAAGAATACTGAGTGTCCTTATATTTCATATGATGAAGGAGGGACAGAATCCTAAATGATAAGAAACTGAAGCCAAAAAAACACAAATGTAGAAAACCAAAAATAAAAGGAGGGAATATAAATGCTATAACAAGAGAAGACTGAGATTGCACAGATGCAAAGAAGTTTTAGAAGAGGTTAAGTCAGTCATGCCTTTTATGTACATGGTAGGATCAATTGCAAGGGACTGTATTTACAATAGCAGGAGGATCTCCTTGTATTCAGCCGCTATGGCATGGTCCACAATTGTTACAGATATAATCAAATGTTTACGTTACTTCAGGAGATATTCTGAATTCTTACAGATAAAACTGTAGTGGTATTGCTAATGAACAAAACGCAAATATATATTTAAAGTAAAATTCTAGTGTCACCTTTCCTCAGAACTATGAATATTTATTTTAATGTTAAATTTAAAATTGATTTCTTTTCCATGTTTCTAATTTCAGTGTATATGCTATGAAAATACCTTTCCTCATAAGAGGCAATAGCTCACATGCTCCAGCAACCAGAAAGGCAGCTGTCAATTTGCTTGGTTTGCTGATATTTTGTTGGTAGGTGTATCTGATCAGATAGGAAGGGTCTAACTACATAATCCTGTTTTATTTGTAAAACCAAACACAATATTAAAGGTTGCTAGATGGTTTTCAAGTTAGCTTGTACTAAGTGTTACCATTTAGCTACCATTACCACTACTGTAGTTCTCACACTACTATTTTTCATAACCCTGACTTAGTCCAGTGAATGATTTTTCCCCTAGCTATTGTGCCTGCTGAAAGTTTTCCTTCTGTTTCTTCATTTCATTTCTCTGGTCCATTTTAAGTAAATATTATTAAAACCTGACCTGAAATCTTTAAAAACATTGAGTGCTAACTTTTAGATGAAAACTGAATTTGTTGGTTTTAAATGAAGACCTTTGGGTTTAAACAATGAAAAAAATACATGACATCATTGATTTCTGGCACAAAGTGATGTGTATATTCCATTGCATCTTTACAGACTGAGTTATATTGCTCAATTCAGCATTTTGAGCATAAAGGAGAGAAAAGAGAGAACAGTCCACTTTTCTACTTATTTTCAGGTTGACAAACAGCTGTGAAGCTGCATGGACCATTCAGGAGAAATGCCTTTTCCCCGGAAATGTTGAATGCTGATAAGGACCAGAAGTTCTGCTATGAAAAAAAAAAATCCCTACAACAACAAAGCCTAAGGCTTGAGACATACAAAGAGATTTAGACTTCGGAAGTGGTATAATTGTGTGTGCTGCGGAGGAGGATGGTCGTGGGGTAAACATTTCTCTTTTTCTCCATTACCGGTAGCATCTCCAAACATATTAAGTCCAGTGTGGACTCAAATTTCTCCTCTCTATTAAAAGCACCATTACATTTAGAAATCATGTTGTATTAATTATGTCACTGCAGCTATGATGATCTGAGGAAAGAGGTCTTTTTGATTCACTCTTTTAGTTCTGAAGCAAGGTTCTGTAAGGAGAAGGAATATTGCATGTTAGACTAGCTGAGTTAAAAAAGATATTCTCACCCCACACAAATTGTCTCAGGCCTCATGATTAAACACCTTTTCTGGTAGTGAATTTTCCTTGCTAGAGAGAGGGAGAGTTGATATCTTGCTAGAGAAGAGGAATTTTTTAATGGCCAGGATTTATTCAGGGTATGAGTGTTATTGCTTATGATAAATTTGTCTGCATTCAGAACATAAATTTGTAGTTCAGACCAGATATTTGGGAATAAGACACTTGAATTGTTCTAAAAATCTGAACCCAAACTGAATGCAATAGCCACAGCCTTCCTGCTAAACTTAGAAAATCATTTAGTCTTGAAGGGTGTAGCCATTAACTTCATGAAAGATTTCCTGGAGAAAACATGAAGCTACAACATAATTTGTGCGTTTGCTCTGTAATGCTCTGGTTCAAAGTGCAAGCAAAGAGTTTTGGGGTGTGGTGTTCTTGCTGTTCATAGCAACTTCTTTAATCACTGCCTCTTGCTTTGGATTAGGCAAGCTGCCTCAAAAGGCTCAATTATTGTTTTTTTTTAAATTCACAGCTAATTTCAAACAAATATCAACCCATAGCTGCAAAGGGCTATTCTGGCAGCTGGGTAGAGCTGGAGCACAGTGGTAGTCCAGCCAGACTTTAGAGAAAGGAAATTCTCAGCCAGCTAGTTGAGCTGAATCTGCCCCATGAACTTGCCTACAACACTTCTAAATCTTTATACAAGTCTGAGAGAACACACACTCTTTCCCAAAATTAGGATTTTCAATTTCTTGTGTTAGTTGAGAAAGATTTTGCATCATCATTGTTATACCAATGGAGTTTATTCTTAGCTGGACTAACTCCATTCTCTTAAATAACTTCAGTTTTCAGTTCCTCCATGATACTCTGTTCTGAAGGAAGCAAGGCTCTAATGCAGTATTATCTCCCTCTCCTTCATCAGATTTTCCTCTATGGAATGACTCACAACTGCAAGAAAAAGCTGGAGAAACTAATTCTTGGAGCCATTTTTAAAGCATGTAATATTGAATCTGGAAGAGCATGGAAAAATGTTATCCTTTTCTCAGACAAGCAACGAACAAAAGAATAGACAAAGCCTGCAATAGTAGGATAACATTTGTGGTACATGATGTTTCATACTGGGAAATCCATCCATGTACAGCTTATGAATTGTATTTGAACTTTGGCATCTTTAGTGATTACTTCAGTAGCTATTGTGCTTTCTCCCCAAACTCTTTGTGTTAAGACAGTAGGTAAAGAATGCCGTCCATATGGGCATACTTATCAATATACATACACTGAGCCCATATCAAACAAAGAAGTAACTGGAGAGACCCATTTTTCTCTATGTTGTCTTCAAGAGGGTAGGGTTTGTTCAAATGATGTTCTTCCCAGGGGGAAGTGAAGCACTTTAAAAATACGTTGACCAAGTTAATCACACACAGAAAAGGACTTTGGAGTAAGAAGGAAGAAGAAGGGGGCTAATAATTATAAACCAAAGGGAAAACACTATTTTCAAAGCAAAAGGAAGCTGGAGAAAAAGCTGAATTGAGAGACGCTCTATGTTGTGGAGAAACTAAGCTGAGCAATAGGACACTGAAAGGATCCTAATTGCTATAATGCTCAAAAGTGGCCAGGAGAGGGTGGTAAGGTAAGGATCCAAGGGTCTCTTCTTTTGCCCACTTCTGTGATTATTTTGTTCTGCCTGAAATAATGGATTATAGTACTTGAAAGCAAAATCTGTAGCTGTATGTCTCGACTACACTCCTCTGGAAAAAATGAATTTTAAATTAGAGCAGCAACAGGGTAGGAACTATGAAAGCAGTAAGCATAAACAGGTGGGCAGTCTCAACACAGACTTCTATTATGCAAACCTGCACTCCAAAAAATCCAGGTCCAGAAGCAGGGCCAGGATTATCAGAAAAAGGTGCAACAGTCCAGTTTGTGAAACCAAGAAAAAGAGCCTATTGAATGACCAGCCAAAGGATCTCAGCCAGTCTGTGCTATACAGGAATCACAATGATTTCATAGATGTGTTTGGCTGGTTGTGTGGGTGGTGGTGATTGTAGCTGGCCATGTGACTAACTCTTACCATCCTATGAAAACTCTAAAATGTGGGGAAAGATGGACTTTCAGAGAGATACATATGAATATATACAAAGTTTTAAGTATCATACCACAAAATGAATTATTTAACTATTCCTTATTTTATTTTGATGACTAATACTTTCCCTCACCATTCTCCCTTATTGACATGGTTTTAATCAATGAATTAATCTTTCTTAGCTCTTTGCCTGGGAAACTTTCTAGCAGACAGTGTCCTGCAAGGTTTGGAAAAACTCAGGTCTCTAAATTAGTAGGCTTAGTTCTATTCCAGTTATTTTTGCTCATGTGCATCTTTCTTTGTGAGGATCTTACTTAGCACTGTAACTATTCCAAACTAATTTAACAAAGCAAAGCTTCATTTAGCATGTACACAATGAAGGCACATTTGTATCCTTTCAGTTTTTTCCAGAAAGCTGATGCCACTTCATGGTGGTTGAGTATAATAATATCTGTCTCTGGGTGGATTTAACATCAAATGTGTAAAGTAGTGTGAACATCTGATTAACATATGGAAATATTTTTAAATTAGGCTTTCTTTTCAAGTGCTGAAAGTTTGACAGTCTTTTATACTGTTTTATGGTGCTGCGGTAGCAATTCCATGGTTATAGTTATAATCCGCTTTCACATTTGATTAAAAAACCCCAAACCTTCTGTATCTCAGTTTTGAGAAATAAAAGTATTGAGTATGATATTTTTCAGATGTGGTCTTCAGCAAGAGACAAAATGTGCTTATGGGAAATATTCAGATGAGATACAGAAAATTGTGAAAGTTTGCATAATCACCTATTTTGCTTCTGAAAAAGTTTCCAAACCTATGATAATGATCACAGACTATTGTATACATTTGTATAGAATGCTGGATCATATTGTATGGCTCTATAGAGAAAAATACAGAAGAGCTTCACATGTAATGCAAATTGTGAAGTTTTATGACTATATTTACTAATGTCTTTATGTATAATGTTCAGAAAGTTTATCTTCAATTTTTAGAACTTTTAATAAAAATACTCTTCTTTGCAAAAACACCTTTGTTGCTTTAAGTGAGCAGAATGGGTTATAAAACTTTGCTTGCTTTCCCTCAGCTGAGTTCAAAGCTTAAGCAGGGCTAAGCTATCTCAGGCTGTTCACCTCGAGGCAGTTTATCTGAGCTTGCATGAATCTGAACCATTTCCAGCAGCTTGCTCACTGAATTATGATGTCTAGATACACACCCTTACCACCATAGTCATTCTAAACATGCACGAACTGCTTTTCTGAAAGCAGCATTCTACTCATAGGGAGAGTTTTTGTTTTGACAAGCACTCCTTCACAAGGGATTTTCTGAAGATTAATTTAATTGTATTAGACTGATATTTAAGAAGGACAATAAACCTGAGTGGGACCTGTACAATTTGGTATAGGTTTGCACTCTCTGCTATAGAATGAAATACTGTATAGGAAGGAACTTATCTATATATCTCTAATAAGTTCCTTTTTATTGTAGCCAGATGTCCTGTTTCTTATATGGCTCCTAGATAATCAGTTTTCCTAAACTTTGTTTCTTTTCTACACCAGCCTTGTGAAGTCCTTTATACCTCAACTACAAATTAAGCGATGGTTGCAATAACAACAGTACTCGCCTTATTGGCTGTCTAACTCATGGGATTGAGAAAGTCAAGCAAATTCACCAGTTTTATGTGTTGCCTACTGTCTGGAACATCTTTGGCACTGGCTGTTTAGCAGTCTTGGTTGTGCCACTGGGTGGGGAGGGGGGAACTCGAGTGTGCCCTGTGCACACTCAGCAGCGCATTTATTTGTTGTGTGAACAGGCCCTGCCACTCTTGTACTTGACCTCCTTCCTGCGAGCTGCAGGAGCATTGTAACTGCCTTTGGGCAGTGGTAATGTGCCCAGAAGTAAATGCTGATGTCATCATTCACAAGGACAGCTGAAATTTCTGTGATATGTGAGTCTGTGGAGCTGGGTCTCATGCTTTGGATACTCCCAGAACTGATTAGTTTAGGCTTGAACTTTCCCAGAGTTTTCACCTCTACAGAAAAATGGACATCAGAAAGCATATCTTGCAGTTCTCTAGGGTTATCTCAGTCCTCTGAGACCTCTCAGAATATTCCTTGTTACAGACAGTACTTTCTCACCCCACCATTCCCACAGGTATTATTGTCTCTCCAAACCATACACCTCTGCACAAGAGCTATCCATATTCACTCACAGATGGCAAGTGGCAAATGGGTGTTCTTGCAAAGAGCAAAGGCTGTTCATTGCGGCTGAGCTACCAGCACATGCCAGTCCAGGCTTTCCACTATCCATTCACCCAGCCCATTAGCCCCATTCAGCTTTCAGAAATACTTGGCCCAGAACCCATACATTGTCATCCATTCTTCTTTATTCAGGGCAGAATTTACTTACAGTAAGGATAGGTGTTACATATGCTGCTTACCAGTATAAAAATTGTACAGAGAAGCAAACACAGACTAACCAGAACATAGCAGCTTATATCTTTGAGCCTGGGAAGCAGTGACCATAACAGGCAGTATCTTCTCACTTCCATTTCTCCTTGTCAGTTTTGAGATACCATGGGGAGATACCAGGTAATGTGGCTCCATCAGGAAAGAAAATCTTTCTAGTCCCCCACAGGACATAATGTCAGAAAAAAAAGTATGTTGTCTTTTTCCATGGATGTGTTTTTATGTGAATAGTAAATGTGCTCTGCTTTTACCTGGACTGCAAATCACTCTTACCCTGAGTGCCATATATGTTGTTATGAAACCTTTGAGTAACATTTGTGTTGTATTTGTGGTAAAAACTGATTGAGGATGAAGATAAGGATAATATTATGGACTGTGCTTTTAACTTTTTGAAAGGCTACTTGAAAAGAAAGCCCTTCTGGAAGACTTGAAAAATCATTTTTAATAGTTTTTTATATTCAGTACTTAAGTAGTGTTCTAAATAAATATATTGAATTGTATACTGCAGAATGGAAGAGTACATGAGGCAGCTCTACAAGGACACCTCTCATTCCAGTTAAAGAACCCAAGAATATGGCTCATAAAAGCCTACGCTAAGTGCTTCTAATAAGCTGCAACTTCTTGTGGGATTTGGACTTTCAAAAGAGAACAGGATAAAATAAATTTGGCATAATGATGCTCGTGGAATGTTTGTTTCACACACAGCTGCTCATTCCACATGCATTCACAGAAATTCACAGTTTTAAAAAGAAATCAGAGAAAATAGCAATTATGTCTCTTGCACTCTATACAAAAATAAAGGAGCTCAGAACTTCAGTGCAGCCCTAATATTTGAAATGGGCTAGGTTTCACAACAATTTTTTTGGTGACAGAATGGTACATGTGTTAGGGGAATGATAGAGAGACAAGTTCCTCTATTTGGTTTCCTTCCATCCAAAAATCTTCAAGGTGACAAATTAGGTGGAACAAAGGTTATATGGTGTTTCTTATGGATTTATCAGTTTTATTTTTTATTTTCCCAAATGTATTTTATTCTGAAAACTGTATGTCAGACCCTGAGCTTCATCTGTTGGAGATTTCTTTGAGTGCCTAGTGGATAAGATTCTTCCTCCTAGGTACACGTCAAATGAAATTACACTTTTCTGATTACTGTAATGTCTTTACCACTTCTGCAAATCAATAATAGGCGATGGATAGTTGAGGCTGGGATCCACTGATCCCACCCTCCTATCCTTATGTCATGGGTACAGGAATGCTTTGGGTCACACCGAGTGAAGGGTTGGAGTGGGGCAGTGGGATGGCACTGATGAAGTTCTGCACTCTCCAATGCAGGAAGAGGATGCTGCTCAGTCCTTCTCCAGCAATTAATTCTCTCCACAATTACTATGTTGATCTTGTCCCTCAAGTTTTATCTTTCTTTCTCCTAGCATTCCTGATGTTCTTCTCTCCTACATCTTTCTCAGCCTTGTTGCATGCTCTTTTCGTGTTATTGCAGAGGGAAAGGAGAACAGAGAATTAGAGGGTACCTCAATGAGTGTAGGTCAAAATGCTGAGGAAAGATGAGGTGATTGCATGGGAGGGGCACAGGAAGGTTAAGGGGAGGAAAAATCATTACCTCTCAGTGTGATAACATCTATTAGTATATGTAACTCTTGCCTTCAGCACAAAGAAGTCTCATTTTCAAATGATTCTCTCTCATACATGAGCGTAGTTTGGGGTAGAAGAGTAGAGCCTTAAGACAGAGACTCAGAAGAAGGAAGGAAGGCAGCTAGGCTAAGGGGAAGTGTGGGAGTGTTTGAGGCAGAGAAGATAGCTCAATTGAGGAGAAAATTTGGGGCAGTCAAGGGAAAAAGGGTAAGTAATATGAAGCAGGATAAATGCAAAACCAAGAGATTTATGTAAAAAGAGATTAGTGGATTGGAACTTGGGACCAGGGAGTTTAGGGCTTTTGGTTTTGGGTCAAGACAAATGTGCAGGAATGCTACCTCCTTCCTTCCCCCTAAACTCTTAGACCAGGGATTCATCTAATTGTGTTATACTGGAAGAAGGATTTGAAGAAACATGTCACCAATAAACTGATCTCTTCTGTAGTACTTCCCAGCAATCTGAACTTTAGGGATTATTTAGTCTATTACCATTCAGCATGACTCCATGGTGGCATAATGCTCTGTTAAAAGGACTGTTCTTGTTCCTCTCAAACTTCTGAAATTCATAGCATATCTCTCAAGATGTTCATCAACATTTCAAATGCCTGTGGGCCGTGTGTTTGAGTGGTTTGTGGCAAATTTGCTTTTCCCATGGTTTCATTCTAAGAGCGAATGAGAGCAAGCAGCTGACCTTATTGCAGATTGAGATTTTTTTTTTTTCTGAAGACTGCCTTAAAGAATTCTGAGTATGCCATCTAGGACTGATACAGGGAAAAAGTGCCTTCAGGGTACTCTGAATTTAAAACCACAGGGATTCATTCACACTACAGCAGTGAACATTTTAAATAAGTGTTTTGGGTCAGTCAGCTAAAGTACCACGAAAACCCTCCATCTGAGACAATTTAAAAATCTGAAGCAAAAGCAACAAGGAAAGCATGTTAATGGAAGTAGAGGCTGAGAGAAATGTTTTTGTTATTAAAGGACTGGAGGTAGATTTGAATAAGAGCTTCCTGTCTGGCAGTTTGTACTTTCAGCTAGCTATCTGAATATTAGAGTAGAATAAATGAGTAGGTATACTGTAGTTGAGCTTCATGCCAAAATAACAAGCAAGACATGTAGTCAGGCTGTTAATTGGAATGGAGCAAAATTTACCAAGATTAAAAACACTGAAGAAATAAATGAAATATCTTGATTAAAACAGACATTCTATGCTTTAATTCTTCACTTCAGGTTAAGTGAAATGTGCATTTCTAGAACAGAACATTACTGTGTTATTTGTTTATAGCTACTCTAATATCAAAACTATAATTGTTTCATAACAACTGTCTAAGTATTAGTCCTGTAATTAATGTTTATAGTTTCTTATTTGCTTATTCTTTTTTCTACTTGTGTAAAGAAGGATTAAGCTATTAAATACCAGGGATTGCTCTACAAGATTTTTTAACAATTAAGGGTTATTCAGCATTTAGACTCCCTCCATAGACAAGGATATCCTGTTTATTTCAGAGATATTTCTTAAGATGGAATGAATTGTTTTCTGAAAGTGCCTGTCTCTTCAGATTGACAGAGAGATACAGATTGCTTTTTGGGACTATGAGAATAATTTTTAGAAAGTTAAAATATATTTCATCCTGGATAAGTCAATTCTTGTTCTTTTCCACAGCAATAGATGTAATCTCCCATCCTATAACGACTTCTATGGAGGTGGAACACAGAGCAGACTAGGTCTTCTCAAGTCTAATGGTGTATTAGGTTATTAGGTTATTTTAGTTAAAGTTCAAAGAACCTGTTCTAACTTTTCTCCTTCTTTCTCTGCTATGTGTTACTGAACCGTTGTTTCAGTGATAGGTATGATTTTCCAATGCATGTGTTCTGTAGTCCAGAATGTTGTGGGAAACATTGGAGTCTTTTGCTCATGGTTGACAGAGCAAAGCAACTGTTCTTTTATGAAAGGATAAAGGATGAAATGATGTTGCTTCTTGCTGTTGGCAAACAACCAAAGTAGTAGAAGATACTTATAGGGGCTGATTTATAATAGTTTAGTAGTAGATGAACTGGTTCCATAGTATGTGACTACACTAAATGGGGTAATCTCTATAACAGCAGTTTTTCATATCTTTGTGATATGTTTAGCATGTTTGGTGAAAGATTGATGTGGGCACAAAAACTAATGATAAGTCCAAATTCTATCTCAGAAACAAAATGTGCAACTTTGTGGTATTTGAAAACTGTTAGGAAGACAGTGCTCTTAAAGCTAGACTCGGGAGGGTTTGTTTGTCTATTTGTTTATTGTGTAAACTCTCTCTACCTAATAGGTATTGTGGCTCTTCTCCTTTAACAATGATATAACTCCCTTTTTTTCAAAGAGATGAAAAGGTTCTTCCCTGGAAATCCTGTCCCATCATCCTTACTATCTCTTTTGCTTTGCCTTGTTCTTCTGGGATGGCAAACTGCAGTGGGCATTAGCTGTTTGCTGAACTAGCCTCCTTTTCTGCTCTTGTTCTTGTTATACCATCATACTTCCTGCCTGATTGCCTTTATAAAATGACCAGATATCCCCAAATAGTTGTCCACTGCAGGCAGATTTCAGGACCTGTTGATTTTGGTACACAGTATTCTGTTCTAGTGCTAATCCAGACCTGAAGGGATTAGTATTTAGTCACACATTGGCCTTTCTAACTTTTTTCCATATGCTGTTCTTCCTTTGCTCTGGTCCAGAATTTTTGTGTCACCTCCTCCCTGCCTTCATCTATCTTTTTTACCTCTCAAAGACCTCTTTTTCTGGAGCACTGCCATATGTTTGCAGAATCCTAGCCACTGTGTAGCAAAAATGCCAAAAGTCTCATAGTTTCTGTGTTTCATTCTTTCAAACTGTCACCAGTGGATTAAGTACCAAAAGAAAGGAGGTAGGGTTTCACATAGCCTGTGGGTAAGTGATAAGAAAGGCATGTTGTGGCTACACAGAGACACATAAATACTCAGAGGTGTGCTGCAAAATGCTGGAAACCTCCCTTATATTTGGCAAGCACAACTCCCATTCAGTTGTGTTCATATACTCAATGCTGAGAAATAGCTAAAATGAGGAATGTTTTCAGCATGGGTTTTAACTTGTTTTGCTTAACTTATTCATATATAAACTGTCACCTAAACTGCACATATATAAATGACTGTAGTCAATTCATTGGTTTATGCATCCAAAATTCTCCAGGGAATGTCTCAAATCCACACCAAGTTCATGAACTTTATATTTGCATTTAGGTGAAAACTATGCAAAATCACACATTACCAGAGTTTCCTGTTGACTAAAGAAGAGTCTTATTTATTCAGTCCTCTACAGAGATTAACGTACAGTCAGTGAATACATTTCTGATATTCACGTTTGTGAGAGTAGAATGGAAGGGGCTGCAAAGCAATAGGAGGATGTTGTATTTTTGGTCAAATAAGATCTCAGCAGAGCATGGGAAGCACATAGAACATTCTTTCAGTAGCACCCAAATCTGCTAAAAAGTATCATTGCCCACTGGGTAAATTCAGCAAAATACCCTGAAAAAAATAGCACCAAAAAACAGAACTAATTTTGTAAGTTTCACACAGACACACACACATATATGTATATATTTATAAAATGTATATATATATATGCATATGAATATACATAGGCACATATATATGTATAAATATGGTCCTGTAGCTGGCTTCCTTGCTAATATGAAAGATGAACAAATACTAGTTACTGTACACCGTGATTTATAATGAGATGGTTTTATCTTGTCCTTATTCCAGTTCACAATCAGTTTTTCAAGAAGACATTGAAGATAAATTCATAACTCTATCAATAGTGCATAGGTATAGGAATTAAAAAAATATCTAATTTGTTTTTTAAGCTTAGGCTTAGCTTTTAAACTAAAACCAAATTACATGGTATACTTTATTATGATATTTGTTTATTAATTTGATTGAATAAAGCTACTAGTTAAGAGAAAAAAGAATGCCATGTTCTTTATAAAATGGAGTAACAATTCCCACACTTTTGCCTTCCTGAAACTTTCATAAAGTTTTCAAAGAAATTTAACTCCAAATATAGGGATCTAATCAGTTCAAGGGCTCTAGGGTAATTTGAAATATCACTGAAATACCATAGAAACATTTTTTTTAATATATTATCTTTTCAGACACATAAAAGGAAATACGAAATCAATGTATTAAACTATTCAAGACAGATATATCACTTGAATAAGAATCAATACCCCTTACATTCCTTATGGTCTCTTCTCATGCTTCAGTATTTACCATAACTTTCCATAAAACTGCATGGCAATTTTTAATTGAAAACAGCAATAAATGAAAATTTTAGTTATTGGTATGTATCAAGAAATAAATTAATGTGCATTAATTTATTGTCATTATTAACTGTGTGCCAAGGATGATTAGAATTTCTAAAAGCCTCCTGAGCAAATTGTCTGCATTGCAAAACTGTTGCAGTACAGCAACAACTGTAAATAAACTATTTTGTGTCTTTATAACAAGCTAAAACTAACTACCTGATTTAAACTAAGAGGATAATTTCTAGGAAGTCTTTTATGATTAATAGAAGAATCATCAACTTATCATTTAGGACTCCAATAATTCTACTTATTAGAGCCAAAAGAAACAATATCATCTGCATTGTTTTTTTCAGTCTGGTACCTGGTGCTAAATGTAACTTCAACAGCTTTGCAACCAGTTTCTGGATAATCTCATTCATAATGGAGTTATCTGTTGTCTAGTGAGAAGGCACCTGTTATTTTATTTGCAGGGCGCAGTGCTAATTGATCCAAGCGCAGGAGAGGAAAGTATTTGAATATCACTCTGGTCAGTTAAGTAGTCTTAAGTGAGTTTAAGAGCTTAAATTTCTGACAGGAAAAGGCATAAGCATGGACAGTGAGGAACTTAAATTTCACTGAAATCAATTAGCCTCAGCTTCCTGAGATCGTTTACCTAAAAGAGATTTAGGTAGATGTTCTGAGATACAGTGCTAGGCACGCTTTGCAGTCACAGGAAAGAGGACACTTTTAGAAGACAATTCATAACACCTAAAGTGAGGACTCAGCTCTGAATGATGTTCTAAAAATACCCCTTTAATGTGAGTAGAGAGGGAGTCTAAGGCGGCAGCCTCCCAGATTTTCAACAGATTTTGTGAATGACATGTCAACCTCAAGTTGAAAATCTTGACCAGAAAGACTTTGGTAACCATAATAGAGAATGACACATCATTTAAAAGGGAATAAGGAGAAGTGAAGGCACACTACAGAGTCCGCATTTGTAGCTGGAGTCCCAGGACTGCACACACACTAGAATAACAGTCCCCAAATTTAGATCTTCAATAGAAACAGATAGGGCTCATAAAAATTTTTTGTCAACAGTTCTAAACAGCAGAAGATATGACTGGCAGCAATAATCTCCAAAAAGATATTTGAATACTTGCTGACAGGACTCAAGGTACAGTTCACACTAGCCAATGCCTAGTACACACATGATTTTTTATATAAGACTTTGAACAACAACAAAATTCATTTTTTGGTGAAAACCATGACCTTGTGCACATAGGGGACAATTTTCAGCCTTGGTATCCTGATGACAATCTTTTGTTTGCTATCATTACTGATTCAGGTACCTGTGTGGGTGGCAATATTTCTTATGCTTGAAACTGAAGATGAGTTTTCTTTCCCCTAAAAAACTTTTCTTCTGATTACATATGAAAGTCCTCTGTCTCCATGAATCAGTAATAATATTGGACAAAATCAGATAAAATAGTGTCAAGATAAGTGACAATATGCATGTATACTTCTCAAATTTAGCAATTCATGGCCTTAACTTCAAAGTCTTAGAGACTTGTATCAGTAGCCAGGCTAAGCAAACTTGTGAAGTCATCTCCAGCTCCTCCAGAGATGCTACATCCTAATTAAGACTGTCATAGAGAGAAGGTTCAGCACTCAGTGGCAATCCTGTCAGCCTAGGCAGGAATATGTCTGTACAGATTTGGATCAAACAGGGGCTTCCCTGAACATTTTAAGAACCACTGTTAGGACACTGAAATGCAGCTGGTAGTTGCAGAATCTGGAGTGAACCACATGTGATCAAAAAACAGCTTTGATTTCTTAGTGTGATTTTTATAGGAATGTGTAGGACATACTAAGAAAGCTACCTTACTCTGATGCCTGAGAAGTCCCCAATTTGTAAAAGCAACATTTCAGGGTAGAGGTATCTCAGCCTGGATCCTACTGAACTACAACAGGAACTGGGTAGTGTAATGCAGGAAGAGTTAAGCTGTCTGCTCAGAAGCCTAGTTTCCAAAGAGAGTAGCAAAACTAAGGGAAGTTGGTCTTCAGAGTGGCTGGGAGTCTAAGATGTGAAGCTGATCAGTATGTCACAATAAAAAGTAGACAGAAAGTTCATGATCTGTTCTGAGTTTGCTGCACTTTCTCACTGCAGAAACAGGCCAGGCAATCAGAACGATGTTAGAAAACCACGAGTCAGAGCCACCTGTTCATCTTGGCAGGTAGACTGAGCCTAAATACTCGCAAGATAAAGGATGATTGTACATTGAGAGCATGTCTACTGAAAGATCTGTGACTCGCATACCTGGGGACTAAAAACAGCAACAATTTTAGAAATTCTTGTTGAAAATGTGTCCCCTATGAAACATATCTCATTGCCTCAAAGATCTAGACAGGAAGTTGGACTGCTCCAAAACTGAAATATTGGAGAGGAGAGGCCACATAAGCAACAGGGAAGAGTAAGCTAGTCAATGTGCTAGTTTCAGGAGCTGAGGCATGAAGCATTCATTCAAAGCTTTTTATCCAAGTACAGGAGACTAAGGAGACTGTCAAATCTGTAACATTTCTCATGGTTATATTCCTACTTGCAGTGCTAGGCCTCAACGCAGCATTTTGCAGTCATCAGTCAGACATTCTTTGAATGCATGGGAAAGATTAGCAGGCTCACAGGAGATGGCCTTGGTCATTTAGATCAAACGGAGTTCACCCATTTTTTGCAGGGTTCCGTTTATACCTCCAAAGGTTCATCTACCAAGTGCTGCTAAAATAAAATTCTCTCCTTTCTGTTCTACATTTGTTTGAAATTACATTAGCCAAGTCAATGTGGACTAAAATACCAACAGTATGCTGAAATCAGTTGCCCATTCAGCACCTTCAGGTTAAATGCAAACAGAACTGGTTCCCAGCTGTCCTAAAGCTTGATTATAATCAACAACTGCACAAAGAACATATGGTTAAGAGTAACTTCTGCGATGATTCTGGTGATATTGGTAGCAAGAATGAAATACACTTGCAAAGTTCCCCTCTGTAGCGTCCTCTGCCTGTAAGAGCACATTTTCCTTAGAAAGATCCATTTAGATCCCTTTCTCTTTCTCGAATGTCCAAACTGCCATAGCGACCAAAAAATGTTCCTTTTCCACACTGTATGTAAGAATTCCCTTCTTCTAGATTCGGACTTAGCCATGGTGACCCCCTGTCACTTCAGGATGAAACTGTAGTAATTATCTTTCTTAGATGTGAAATTTCTAAAAAGTACCCCAACCGAACATCCCTTCCAAGACCCTATGGCTGGTGAAAAGCACAACAGCCTAGTCCCTTTCTAATGTTCTCAGTGTCTCCATGAGAAACACAAAACTGAACTCTCATTCTCTCAGTTTTTATCTTCAAAGACTTCCCGAGAGTTGGCTGAAGGGCCATGAATGAAGGGACATTCTGAAATGTGACCCGAAGTCACCCTGCTGTCCTGTGGCAATGAAATTGCATTGGAACACAAACATGTTAAGGACATAGAGTTTGCTGAGGACTTCCTGGCAAATTGTTTGAAGGAAGTGTTACACTTATCTCCTCGCAGGAGTGTCAGAGAACCAAATGCAAACAAATAGCTCTGCAGTCCAGCATTTTCACTAAACACATTGCACCCATAACAATGTTGATTCTAACAATGAGGATGCAAAGTTTTGTCCCTAAAGATTAGATGGAAGAGGAGGAAAGAAAGAAAGAAAGAAAGAAAGAAAGAAAGAAAGAAAGAAAGAAAAGAAAGAGAAAAAAGAAGGAAGGAAGGAAGGAAGGAAAGAAAAAAGAAAGAAAGAAAGAAAGAAATGTTATGTTTCTTATGTTAGCTATCATCATGCAGAGAGATATGGTAATTATCTTTACCACATAAAGACTGGATAAGCTGAAGGATTAAAATGTGATTAATTGATCAGGGAATCAATCCACTTCTTAGGTAAAGTGAGTGAAGGTTTTATAGGCAAGCACTTAGTACTATATTTCAAACCACACTTATAAAGTGACTTGTACCTAGGACCAGAAGAGCTTTCTAGGAGTTATAAACTTTGAATGCATATGTATTATTCTCATCACTGGTCATGGGTGATTTCTGGCCATATTAAGAGAAGGGTATACATTTAGGTACATGTTTATAAAGGTGGGGCTTTTATAAATAATGATTTTAATGATATGTTTTTCAATGCAAGGAAAATAATATAATAGCCAGAGGTATTATAACTGTAATTTTCAAATCATGTTTGAACAAATCTCTTCTGCCAGTCTGGATTACTTCAGGCTTATAGCACATTCACTTCTGGACCAGCAAGTCATTTGGTCATAGCTGGTTTGCAGTGGTGAAAATGGATGCTGAACTTTCCAAGCGTTTCAGAATCTACATTTTCCCCTCTCATCTATTAAATTTTAATAATATCATTTTTGAGAAACTTTTGAATTCATTATGCATCAAAATAAACATAACTGTTTGGTTTTCATGTTTTTCTTCCATGCATTCTGAAATGCCTCAATCATATTTTTAAAATCATAATTCCTATTTGTTGATTGGGCATGATTTAGCACCATAATGAAATAATTATAAAGGACTCCATAAGGACCACATATGGGAAGTTACATCAAAAGACATAATATGGAATTCACAATAGCATATAAAAATATATATATTAGATCAAATAGACTCTTTTCCACGAGGCTTTTACTCTACCACTTACAGTGAATAGATAACATTGAAAGGCTCATTAAATGCTTGATCCTTGAGGCATTAGAAAGAAGTCTCCAAGCAAAAGATGAAGGCATTGCACATTCCCACGCCATAGGAGTAAGAAATCGTTCTTCATAAAAATTGTGTAACAGTCATCAAACATTGGATTGTACTAGCATAAGGACATATTTATATTAATATCATAATTTTATTTGTAATGGCTTCTGTTTCAATTTCAGCTGAAGGAAGACTATTGAAAAAAATACCTGTAGTGTTACCTCTTCGTTGCCTCTACTTAAGTAGTGATACGATCTATGTGCATGGTTGTTCTCTACTCCCATGGCTTAGAACTGTTATAATTCTGGACACCTTGATTTGCCCCATGTTACTTTGTCTAATGTCTCTGGAAAGTGGATATTACCTTCAGTATTTCTTTTTTTTTCTCACCAGTTTCATTTATTTCATGCTACTGAAATTCTGGAAGGAAGCACTAGAGGTCTACCTTACAGTTTTGCCAGCACTATGATGGTGTGACTGGAATGATTTTCACGACCGAAAGGGAGTATTTCCTGCTTTGGAATACTGAAAAATAATTTGCATGTAAGATTGTTCATAACCCTACTGCTCATAAACATAGACCCAAAGAGCAAATACGAAATGAAACGGATTGTACCAATGTTTCCTTGACTCCCCAGGTTGCATAAGCCATCCCATCATTTTTAATTACACAGTCGTCATAGAGTAATTTCCAGGAGCAAATATATTGATTAAAAGCATTGTTTAATGGTGAAAAGGTGACAGATACATATAATATTTTCTAGGATGGCTTAGTACTTTGGATGCTAAGCTGGGACTAAAAATATCTTCATGCAATTCTTTGTTCTGCCATTGAATTTCAGTGCAATCTTGGGTGGCTCACTGAGCCTGCATCTGTAATTACCTGTTGGTCTCACATTTCACACTTGTGCACACGGGAGACCCCACCAGAGCACACCACAGATCCTGTGGGCCATCCCTCTGACTCCTTTCTGGGGAACTCAAGGTGTGCAGGAGATGCACACAGGTCTTCCCCAATATTAAGCTGCGATAGAGCTGGATCATGTCCACAAACTCAAAAGTTTGGAAACACTCCAAATTCCTATGTCTGGCATAGCCTGAGCTTATAATCATGTGTCACAGCACAGGAACAGCACATGCTAGCACTCATGCTAACTCCTGAACTCTAACACTTAGCCCAGGCTGCTACGCTTTTTCTCAGCACAATTAATGCACCTGAATGGAGGGTTTCATTCTACTGCTTCTGCTGGCCAAGCTACAGTACTCAGAGGAAGAAGCTTCAGTATTTTGTATGGTAATGTACAGTTTGCCTCTGCTTCAAATGCCTCTTTCTAAAATCTGACTATTATCATTTCTATACCTTATTAGATGTGAGAATATTATTATGGCCCTCTGATGCCATCTATGAAATATTGTGGCACTCCAAAACTGCTGTGGTAGTGATTCTTACCTAAGTACGTAATGTTGCCATAATTGATGTAGGATACAACATTATCTGTCAAGCATGTTTACACTCCATTTTAATCCAGTGCAAAGCATTTTTGCTTGAACTTGAAAAATCAAGACGATGATGTATTCCCCATTTCTCACTTCCTCCATGTTGTTAGCAAAGGCACCAGTCCATATCCAACCTGCCACCAATTACCAATCTTCTGTCGAATTCCAAACTTGCTTTGTAAGTTCTGCAACAAGAAGAGATCCCAAGGAAAGAATATTCTTTGCAGCAATAGTCAGAGAAGAACTACATACTATTCACTGAATAAAGTAGAAGATGAATATGCAAAACTAAATACAAAAAATATATGTGATCATAAAGCTAATGGCTAACACCAATTCTGTCATTTCTTAAGTGTTTAGCTTTGCAGTTCAGCAGTGTTTATGTTGAAGCTGTTATTTCTGTGTATTGTGCCAGCAACCTGAGACGTCAGTCAGGAATTGCATTGTGCTGTGCCTTATATGTACCTAAATATAGCCAGAGGGGACTGGAGCCCTAGAGAGCTGACAATCAACATACCTAAGGAGAAACAACAGACTAAGATAACACTTGTAGTAAGACCATTATTAAAAAAAAGCAGGAAGAGTCACGTCATACTAGTTGTCAAAATGGTTTGTAGGACTTGTGGCAGTGGTAAACTTTAAAGAGAAATTTAATATTGGGAGTTCATCTGACTCAGAAGATGTGGAAAGGTTCAAAGGCCAAACATGTTCAAGGGATCTTTTATGTGATAAGTAGTGAAAGCAGGATCATAAGCAGAGAAGAGGTTAAAATAAACAGCTGAAACAAACACACACAAAGTAGGCATAGCAGAGCTAAGCTATGTATTCAAGGAGAAGAGAAATGGTTTGTTATTGATATATAAGAGCATGGGATCTCATGGATCTTGCAAGCGTCTCCTTGTCACATGACTGTCACATAATGCAGGGAATATATTAATAAATACATAACAGCTATTTGATTGGCACCTGGGGTTTATTTTCTTTTGCTCCTCTTCTTCCTATTGTAAGACCGTTTTATAACCTGACTTCTCTGTGTGCAATGTATATTTGCATAGCATAGGTGATTTCAGCCAAAAATTACTGCCATAGTAAGGAAACTGGTGGTGACTTGGGGAGACTGAGCTGCTGCTGAATATTCCTAATGTTCTGAGACCCATTTTGAAATTTTGGCTGATCACAATTTGAGGAACACTGTGTAAAGGTAAACAAGCCAAGCTCTTCCTGCCTTTGCTCATGAAATAAGTTCTGTGTTCTGTATTCCCCACATCTTCTTAGTAATTCTTCTCAGTCTGTTCAAGTTAAATTAATTTTCTTGAACACAGATGACCAGAATTACTGCATTTTACCTTGTATAGTGGCACAAATACTACTTTACCCATTCACACTGATATGAAAATACATCAATGAGTAGCTGTCAATACCACTTTATTGTTACCAGGAATATATTTTCCACTGAATCCTAGGATTGCATTTGCTGCACTGGAAAGGTGACTCACTGTTGTTCTGTAATCAAATAGCACATTCAGGGTTTTTTCCATCTCTGGACACTGCCCATCATTAGATTTCTAATGGGATTCCCTTTTGTTCGTCCCAGTGATGAGGCTCTGAAGGGTTTCTGTAAATCTAAGAAAGTATGTGGACTGGCTGGGGGAAGGGAAGGGTTGCATCCTCTTCTCAGAACAGTCTTGCTGTGCCATGTATAGCTTCTCTGCAAAGCACATAGCAAGCTAAATATAAACTGAAAGAAGCTCGTACTGTTAATACTTTTCATGGTGTTGGATTTATAAAAGCATGCTACTCTATTGAAGAAACTTGTAAGCAAGGCAACAGCTGAGAGCATGGTAACTAACTGTACTGTAGAAATGAAGACTCTGAAGCACAAAGTTGGGGAGAATAAAATGGTGTTCGAGCTTGTGATGTTCTCCTACCCAAATACAGGCACTTGCTGGGGGGCAAGTGGACAAGCCTGGTCCTCCCAAGGTGGGGCTAGAAAAGGAGCAGGTGACTGAGGGCAGACAGCTTTGGATAGCTCTAGTAGATGTCTGTCAAAATACAAGCAAGAAAGCTACGGCTTTTAAACTCTTCAAAGCATGCCCTGGAGAGTATTGCAGAGTCTTATTAGCCAGCCTCAGAGACTACTGGAGAAAATATGTCTGCTAATGAGGATTTTTACTGTTAAGCATAACCTTAAAAACATGGTTTTTTAATATAATGTTATTCTAACATCAATCTACAATTTCAATAAATCATTTTACTTTTAAATCTTTATTGATTTAAACATAGCTCAGTGATTTGGCATGCCAGACATCCCACTCACTCAGGTATGGGGATCCATGGCACAAGGATGGACAAGCAAACTGCACTCTACTACTGAGCCGTGCAGTTGCTAAGAACTTCTTGGCCAGCCCGTCACTGAGGACCAAAGACTTATCTGGAGGGTTATGGACAGATGAGTCTTTTAACATTAACCTGAGTCTTTTTTCCAAGAACTTTGGGGTCTCCATTTGGGGAACCCTTCTGGGTTCCCTGTATGCATGACCTTGTTTTTGCACTACTTAGTTTCATCTTCAAGCACATTCAGTGCTTCTCTATGATCTTCTGATCTCCCTAACTCCAGCAGTTTCTGTAAAATCCACCTCTTCCTGTCATACCTGCTGTCCTCTGCCATTAGCATATGATATGTGTCTAGTTCTTTTGTCTACTTTCTTTGTTTAGTCTCGGTTGAACTGTAAATGTTTTGGAGCAGGAAATTACCTACCAGTAAAGCACTTTTATGTCTTCACAAAGCCGTGTCTTCACAAAGCTTTTGAGTGTTTTTAATGCAAACAAATCTGTGGAAATATAAAGTTCTTTAACTGTCTGCATCTATGAAAGTAGCATTTAATTTTGAATAAAATTTGAAAGGAAAGAAATTTGTGTCATGGCATTCCAGCCACTCTACCTTCATTTTTATGCTACTAATTCAGGTAGTTATGCTCAGGAGAATATGTTTTGTTTTGGATTTTTTTTTTGCTATTTTACAAGCATCAATAATTCACTGCTCTTAAAGAATATCAAGTGATTTGTTTTTCATAGCGTTCATCAGTACAAGTCTGAAAACGCATTATCTCAGATGATAAAAAATTATTTACAGAGAAGCAGAATTTATTATTGTGCTCCTGACTGCAAATACATCAGAAGTTCTTTTAAATATGGAAACATTTACAGCAGCATATTACTATTCTCCCTCTTCATAGCCAGAATACTGCTTTGTGAATGACACTTTGACAGCACATCGCTTTTGTTATTCAATTGCTTTGAGTTCAGTACTCAAGTTAACCAGTAGCATTGTCCTGAATAGACCTCTTTCAGTTTTTAAAGTCTCTGCAGGAACTGCTTTGCAGAAAAAAAATCCCTATATTTTTTGCATAAACTTTCAGTGAAATCACTTTGACCTTTTATATGTTACATGAATCTATATTACCTAAAATATTCTCTATTATTACTGTTTTGCTCTCCCATGAGAGTGAAAGAGTTGATTCTCATACCCTGTTCCCCTCAGACCATTTCATTTAAATGAGTCAGACAAAGCATAAAGTATGTTCTTCAGTTCAATAGCTAATACATATTAATAAATTAAATACTGCCAGGGTGCATTTTCTCAGTCTGGGCCATTGGCATAGTCTGGTTATGATCATACTACATAATAATGCTCTGGTACCCAAAATAGCAAACAATTGTCAGTCAACAATACTTCCAGGACTGAGCTTATTCCTAAAACCCACCTGGGAAGTATTTGGGTTGGTACTAGTTGATCCAGACCAAAAACATAGTAGTGATCACTCTAGCAATTTCACCATTTAAACGATGCCTTGACACTGTTTGATTTTCCAGTTTAGACATAGTCTACATGGCTGAAGTTTATGGATGCATTGAAACCAACAGCATAAACTTAATGGAATTCGGCAGGGCTGGGATGACAACTCACAAATGTAAGTCGATAACATAAATATAAGTCAACATCTATCACAAAATGCTCATGCTACCAGTTACTTACTATAGTGACTAATAGGTTTGGTTCAAACCTAATTAAACTGACACAAAGTCTTTCTACTAACTTCCACTGGATCGAAAGTAGGCCTTCAGAGTTTCAGTATGTTACCTGTCCACAACATGTCCATCCTCTGTTGTTCTCAAGGATATCTCTGGTCATCTTTAGGTTAGTCTGTTTGATCACTGGGCATCCTTCTGTTCTGCATGCAAAGTCATACTGCTCACGTGAGAGCTCCTCTTTCCACCTCTTTTTCATCTGCCTTCGGCTTTGCTTCTGATGCCTTTACAGATGGCTCATCAGTTGAAGTTTTCAAAATATTAGCTGGGGTTTCAGCCTTTGTTTGCACTGATAAATGGTTTACCAACTGCCATTTCAGAATTCTCCAGTAATACTATCATCCAGAGAATAGCAGTTTCTTTATTTAATACTTATCACAGAGGTTTATTTACCCAGATGATTCAAAATCAGGTGACAGTATTATAATGAAAGACAACTCCAACCCCAGCATTTGTCGTGTGAGTGATAATAACGAATGTTTACGCTGGCAGTTAGAGAGCCCCAAAAGGGTGGGTTTAGGGAATGAAACAGTCGGTGCTGAGGAGTTAAAGTCAGTGCTATAGATGTTTTGGAGGTTTCATTTTGAGCTAGTGCTAGTCTGGTTGTGTGGACTGAATGTCCATTTGTGGTTGGAGCAAACTGAATGCACTACAGGATCTTCCAGTTTAATTTCATCCAAAGGAATTCAATTTGTGTGCTCCGAGACCACTCTGTGATGGCAAGTGGAGACAGTTGGGACATTCATTTCAAAGTGCACTCTGGTTCAAACTGAAATGCACCTGTAACACTATTATCTGGGTCAGAAAAAGGTCTGAGGATATTAGTAGAGATTTTATACAGACATTTGACAAATAGTGTCTGGAGCTGAATACAGACAATTCTAAAAACAAGCAAAAGCTTGTAACATTCACCTGAATGCCCAAGTGAACAAATACTCCTGCCTTGAAACACCATTACAAAGTAGAAGATGGGACACTGAAATCAAAACAGCAAAGAAGGAAGAGAGATTCTACAAAAAAGCAAAACATTAGACGAGAAGGAACGTAGATCCGAAGACCAGGAGCTGAGTCTTAAAAGTTCACATATGCTCTGTGTTAAATTATGGTTGTGAAACACAGAGATTCAAACAATTTTTTTATAAAGAAACTGTTTCTCATGAGAATTTAATATAAATTTGTGCTTTATTGACTTAGTATATGTATAGCACTGCGGATTACATACAACAGATACAAAACAAAAATAACGAGTCGTTAGCGTCTGTGTCTTCCTTGATCCACTTAATTAGGAAACATCTGTGGTGTAGTCAGTGTTCTTCTCCATAATTGCTTAATGTGGGACAGGATGATATGATGCCAAAATATGTCTTTGAGAGATTTTAGCTCACCAATTTATTGTGCATGTGTTTTAAATAGCTTTAAAAGGTGCATTTTCATCATAGATCATAGAAAGCCACCAAAATATAAGATGTCAACTGCTTTATACTTCAAAAGACAGTCCTCTTCTTGATCTGTTTTGGTTTTTTTTTTAATAATTTTGTTAAGTGAAAATAAAGTTAAGGGATGGCTTACATAGACAAACCCAAGAATTTATTAAAATTAATAAGAGTGGAATTATTTTTCCTTCCTTCCTTTTTGTACCTAGATGTTGTAAAATGTGATTGTTAAATCTCCTGAGTCTGAGAAGAACCATGCTGTCTTAAAGAACAGGAATGTAGATTAGGATCATTTGAAAATTAACCCTGAATTTCATGATTTTTGTCTATTAAATCAGAAACTATATATTTTTAAAAATGCCTTGCTGCTGTGTATTTTTTCTAGTCAGGAAGAGAAATCTATGCAGTACTACTTAATAATGTCCAGCAGCACAAAAATTAAAATGTAGTGCATTTTTGTCTTTCTCTCTCATCCATATTAGTACAAGAGAATAAAAGCAAACCAGAAGGAAAACTTGCTTACGAAGACAAAATGTAAGGAACAAAATTACCAGTGAGTATCCAGACTTGGCCGAAAAATACTGTCAGAAATAAATCTTTTAAAAACAATGGTTTTATTTCTTCCCTATCAACAATTCTTGTTACATTACAAGTTGTTGTTTCATTTGTACTTTTAAGTTTTTAAAAAGTCTTTATAGAAGTTAAATATGCACCTATGACCTAAAATCCCTGTATAGCATGGCAGGTCAACTTTAGGATTTAACAGTCTGTTAGCATGTGTAATTTTGGTTGCCAGATAATTTCTTTGCTTTTATACTTGTTTTCAGCAGACAAAATATGTAGATTAAGGGAGAGTGTTAACCTTTCAGAAGGGAGGGACTGTGAGAATGAGCTTTTATTGCTGTTATTCTCCTCCTGTTTTCTTACAGGCTGGTCTCAAATGTTACTTCCTATCCTCAGTTCTTTATCTGTGGGCAAAATAATCCTCCAAAAAAATGAAGGGTAGTTTGACCTCTCATTTATCTGTGTTCACAAGACACTGTCACTAGACTGTTGAAAAGCTCCCAGAAAAGCGTAGGATGGTGTGGGGGGCAACGAAGGGGGGCAGAGGGAAAGGTGGAGATGGCAAAGAGAGGTAAGGAGTCAGTCAACAGGGCCTGTTAATTTTAAGCTATCTGTCTGGCTGGTTTTGTTTTGGGAGTATAGACTTTCTCACTGTTAAGCGAGCAAATTATTTTTCTTTTTGTCCGGCTTGGACTAGGGAATGATGAGGGCCCCCAGGAGAATAAATTAGAATTTGATGACTGTGGTAACAGACAGGCTGAAAAGTCAATGAGGTTGTTAAAATAAGCCTTTCCTCCCATGCATTGCCATACGTGCCAGCACCAAGTGTTCCTGACAGGAGTGAGAAAATAAGTGAGATAAAATTCCAATTAGATCAACTTAATTCAGTGGTGAAGGTGATGCTCTAAACACCCAGAAAAAGGGGTGAAAGTAAATACCAAAGTTGCCGTAAGACAAACTCCTGATATAATGTGTGGATGATGACATTAAAAAAATCTTCTTGGGTTTTTTACTTTTCCCCTGGTTCACAAGAAGCCACTTTTCTGACATGTTTTGTATTTACAGTCCCCTCAGATTTTAACAATGTTTTCAGCTTGTGCCAGAATTAATTTTGACAGAGTGACAACTGTTTGACAGAGTGACAACAATATAATCAAACGCTACTGTAGGACCAGTAAAATGTTGTGAAGATGTCCAATATATTAGTCAGAAGAGTGTATAAAATTATATCAGTCCATGACAAAAAAGGTCATTGTGAATTTAAGTTAAAATTGGCTTAAATTATCTCTCAATTAAGGAGTGAGTCAATTAAAAAAATAGAAGATGACAAAGTTGGCCACATGAAATTTCACAAACATAGTTAGACAGATCTGATTTTTCTTTTATCAGCATCTTAGAGCTATTTCCCTTCCTCCAGCTACACTGAGCTTGTCTTATTAAGAATTAAAGGGACATGAATAGTTACTGTAGTGCAGGTTTTATTCTGTTTTTGTGAAAGACACCACATCCCACATAGCTAGAATTTCAACTCTTTTTACAGATAAAGAGCTTATCTGAGGCAAAAGTGGGCAGTGTAAATATTTTGTGGTGATATTCTGCTGGTAGAAAGGTCCAATAGAATATATTTAAGGTTAGTCTTTAAGCTTCTCATGCCTGAGTCTGAATCTTCAGCCCATAAATAAAGAAAAAACAAGACAAGAACACATGAGGTTTCTGTACATTATAAACAGGGTAGAGATTTAAAAAGTCTCTGAAAAAGGAAGAAAACCAGATGATTGCTCTCTATTGATTATGCTTACTGCACATTATTTCTGTTTTTATTAACCCAAGACTTCAGATTTTCTCCTGGTCTTCAGCAGGGGCCAAGAAGATAAGTTTCCCTCTCGCTTTCTAGGGGAGAGAGAACAGAAGCAGTCCCTGCTTCTTCCCCCTGGGGCTAATGACCTTCTTTTACAGAGTCAGGAACTGGCCATATTTCAGGTATGTTGGGCAGGGCATGCTTAATGATAATGACATTAAAAATCTCTTGGAGATCAGTTGGACAACTGAAAAGAAATTCTTTCCCCTTGCAAGTCCTTTGACCTTGTCAGTGGTTTTGGTTTCTCCTACTATTTTCCCATGGTATATTACAGCTTTGGATTTTTTTTTTCCTTTGGTCTTCTGTACTATTTGTCTTAAGTTATCAGATACTGTGAAGAGTGCTGTGTTCAGTGTTGTTTAAAGCAGCACAGATATCCTACAAATTTTTTGGATTGTATTGTTACCTGTGATTGTAAGAGTCTGGACTTAACGATCCCAGTGAGTCACATATGGGTCACTAGTTGTGTTCCTAAAAGTTTTTGATCAATTTTCAATAAGAATGGTGATACTGAACACAGAAGAGAGGCAAAATAGCTATGGGAAAGTGGAAAAGGAAATTACAACAACTGAAGTGGAAACTAAAAGTCAAAGAGCTTAATGTATTTGAGTTGGGGGAACTAGATAATCTCCTTCTTGCAATACTGCATGAACTGACACATGAAATTGCAGGTCCAGCAGCAGAATTTTTCGATAAATCTGTTTTCAATAAATCAGGGAAGGTATAACTGGAAAACAGTCAACACAGGGTATACATTTAAGAAATAGAGAACAAAAAGTGATCTGGGCAACTACATGATGTGTTTGTCTACCTCAGTAATGTACAAGGCTCTAGAACATATTAAAAATGATTAAAAGTGTAGAAGTAAATGGAAACTAAAATGCATCCTGAATTTACCCTTCTTACACTTTAGTAAACAAATGCATCAACTTTCTTGGATAACTAATTTTCTGAGAGGAGGAGATCAAAATCAATCTCATTTCTCATTTCTTTAAGTCCCTTAAAGGATTTTGCATGACTTCATGTAAAGAATTTAATTAGTTAAGATGGAGACAGTTGGGATCCATTCAAGAACTGTCAGCCTTTACTGACATTCTTTATTCAAAAAGTCCTTATTCAAGACTGTTGAATGTTTCCACTAGTGATTTGACACAAAGTGTAGGAGTATGTAATGATAGTTACTAACAAAGTTAAAAAATGTTGTTAATACAAAGAAGGATAAGAATATCTTATGAAGGACTGAATAATCCTGAATGTATGAAAAATGCATATATAATTAATGTAGTATTACAACAGTGGACAGTCACATACTGATGGGCTAACAGGAATTTCTGCTATAATGTTGAACCAGCTGATTGAAACAAAACAGAAGGTGAGAGATCTTGGAGAATTAGCTGATCACAAAGTGAAAATTTGTCTGTAGTATCATGAAGCAAGGAAAAAAAAAGAAAAAACAAAAAAAACAGCTGTAATCTTAAGCTGCATCTTGTGAAATATTTCCACTGGCCTGGTAATGCCATTCTCAGAGGGTTTTTTGAGTAGGGGGATCTCGGAAGGGCTTCCCAATCTTCTATAGCTGTGCACTGTTCTGCTTATCTGTGTTTAGTGAAGATTAATTCAAGCTGGAATGGGAGCAGAGAAAAGCTACTGGCAGATCAAAGTAATGGAGATTCAACTACATAAGAGGAGGCAAAAAAAGCTTGGCTTGCTTTTTAATGTAGGGAAATGAATGATAAACATAGAGAGAGAAGAGCTATGTAAGCTGAAGGATGTGGTTGGTACCAAAATAATTGGGTATAAAATGGCCAGTAATTCATGTAAGATGGAAGGTTCTTAATCAATGGAAGCTTTCTAGTTCAGTCTTTTTGTATTAACGGGCGAAAAAAACACCTTTGTGGTTTCAAGATGTAACTTGGTAAGTTTGTTAAGAAGATTAACATGCAATGTCTATATGTATTACCTGGAAACTGGAATGCACTATTTGCCCATCAGTCTTGTATTTCTTCAAACACTGGCCTAAAATCATAAGACCTTTAACTTAAAAAAAAAATAATGTGGTGACTTCTCATTTTCTTTTTTCTTTCTAGAGCTATTTTGTTTTCAGACTTTTCTTCCAAAGTCTGAGGGCTGCAATCCTACTTTATTTTCAGATAAAATTCTCGTTTCTCAAATACTAACAGTACTCCAGTGATAGGGCTTAAGAACTGTAAATCTGGCTCATAATAACATCTCAAAAACCAACCAGTTCTGCACTCTGTCAGAAGAGCTGAGAAGCTTCAGTAAGGCAGTTCTCCTCTGAGACCTTCTGATGACAAGGAGTAGACAACAACCAGCGCTTTATTATGCCGTGGCAGAAATCCCTGGCGTGCACACATCTGAACTCATGTGTCCTGTCCCATTTTCCCCTCCCCCATGTCAAGAAGGAAAACTAATGCAGACACAAGTAAATGTTTAGGGAAGGATGCTCAGGGATTTGGAATGGCATCCATACAAAGTACAACAAATCAGGCTAGGACTCTTCAGCCTGGAAGGATGTGATAGATATCTAGGAAGCATAGGGGAAGGTGAGCATGGAAAAATTGTTCACTGCTTCTTTCAGTAAGAGAAAAAAAATACCTCCCCCCCAAACACATCTATGGGATGTTAAATGAGGCTTGAATGTGAAAGGTACTACACGAAGGAGGCTGGTTTATGGATAATGCGGAGTTAAGGTGTGGAGCACCTTGCCTCAGGGTGCTGTTTGTCCTGGCTCCAAAAGTCTCTGAGCCGCATGTTTCTGGGGAGTAGCCAAGTGTCTTGGAGAAGTATGATTAAATCCTTGATCTGTTCTTAGGCTTTTCTAGGCTTTTGGCTACTGCCAGAGTCAGCTGGGCTAATGGAGTTTTGTTTTGATCTGATACTGCTATTCTTATATTAACTCTGATAAATGTTAGAAAGGGTAGTTCAGCTTTGGAGCTTGCAGAGGGAAACATATTCTTGTCCAATCCATGGCCAGTTTGTGTGCTAATATGACCACAGGGCATCTGCAAAGGTTGCGGTAGTTTTTACAGCGGATCTGCCACAGTTGGGCAAAGAAGAGCTGAACTGGAACTCCAGCTACACCATGACACAGGATAGCATCCACAGCTTTGGTATGACTGACTTATGTCAAACTGCACAAATTTCCCTCTCTAAATAGGCTAAAAGTCTTAGGGGCATGAAAGGAAATGACAAGTCATTTATCTTAACATTGATAAAAGCGATGCTTAATGTTTCATTTTCATAAGCAAAATTTTAGTCATGGCACAGTATCAATGGTTCACTGTCAAAACTACGCTGTGGATTAAGAGCAGTCTTGGGTCCGATGCCATTTAATATTTTCATTTGCTGCCTAGATGATGGAGTAGAAAGTATGCTTATTAGTTTTGTAGAAGACATCATACTTTGAGGCACAATGAGTTCATTGAAGGATAGGATTGTATTTTTTAAGAACAGAGGACTAGAAGAGACCACAAGGGACAAGCAAAACCCCATTCAGAAGACCCAATTATGCATCACAAAAAATAGGGAGCATTTCCATTCTGACTGCCCCATAGGCAACCCACTGAAGCACAAAACCAGCAGTACAATCTCTTCTCAAAATCATTTTGATAAATTTGGAAATTGGTCTGGAAAATACTGGAATGCAGTTGAACAGGGTCTAGACCAAAGACCAGCCAAGGTCTCTTCCTACCTCCACATATCATTCTATGTAAAAATGGCAATTTTTTACAAATGTGCTCACTGGAGTATTGTCACATTTGCTTCCTCCTCTGGCAAAATCAATTCTACTTGTTGCTTTTTCTCTCCCTCAAGCCCTGCAAGACCAAGTTAAGAGGGAGCTGCAGTGCAGCTAATTGTAAGAGACTGAACAAGATCCCGTTTGTCCTCCTGTTTCATCGCAAATCCCAGTCAGCTACTCCCAAGTAGCATCAGTTTTATTCGTGTGTCAGAGCAGGCTGAGCCTTTAACTGGTGATTATTCACAAGAAACAGAAGGCTTGGCTTGCATTTCAGAGAGCAGGATGCGCTTCCAAGGCTTTGTAGGAAGACAAAAAAAATGAACTGTTTACTTGTAAGCTGAGCATACTTTATGTAGAAATTATGGGAAGAAAATCAGTGTGAAATCCTATGGAATGGTTTACAGAACAGAACCACAGTTTTGATTAATTAGGAGAAAGTTCACTGTATTTTTGCTTTATCCTCTGTAACAGCAACACTTTTATGGCTTTCTCAGTATTTTTAAATTTTAGACTTTATGATGTGCTCAGGATTGTTTTGGACATTTTGGTGTTCCTACTCATTATGGAGGAGGAATAGTTTTGATCTTCTTTATCTTCTTTTTCTTTTCATCTTCTCTGTATATCAAGCAATATAAAATAATGACTCAGTGGAAAGATTTATTTATCATATGTCTTCCCATAAATCCAATAAATGTAGTTATAAATGTATACGGAATTTTTGACTTTAAAAATGGCCATCATCTCCAGGAACTGTGAAAAGCACTTCATTAAGTGCCTTTAAGAAATTTCAAAAGCAGATGTGAAGTTTGTATCCTTGTTTTAGTGCTCAACCATTGGACACAGATTGCCACCCTTTTAGTTAAAATTATAGCCGTCAATTTATATAGAAAGTTTTCCTTTTTTGTTATACCATTTGCAGTTGCCAAAATGTACACCTGCTAGTTTGGGCTTGATCCTTGGAGTATAGAAGTTGATTTTCCATGCATGTTTAAAAATTATCAGCTTCAAGACCAAAACTAATCAGGCAACTCTTTTGGTTCCAGTGCACCAAGCCTTCATGGCTATCTGTTATACTACTGTCTTCAAGTGGGACATTTATCCAGCACAGAAATTGGGAGCTACTGTAAAACTGTTCTATCAATAGCAATGTTTGAAATATGTCCTTGGCCTTCTGCCATTCAAGCATTGCAAATTGTCATATTATATGTGACGGACTGATTATGATTTGTCCTTTTTATGACAGCAAAAAGTGTTTTTCCTCACCCTGGGGAAAAAAAAAAAAGCATTCAGCTACATTGAGCGATTGTTCTAATCCCATTTAGCTGTTGTTTTGCAAAAAGTTTGTTTTAACAGGCAGCTATAGAAGTCTCCCAAGATAGTATCCTATAACTGATGCAGGTCTTCCACAGTTAATACAATGTTACATATAAATGTTATAAAAATCCTATAATTACAGATTCTACCTGATGACTAATATTAATGAATGTTTTTGTCTATTAAGTGATAGGAAAATTAAAATACATGGTATGGTTATTGCCTGTGTTGGTGTGCTGAAAAGAAAAGGAGGCTCAGTGAGTGCTGCACAATACCTCACTTCACCTGTAAACGAACAACTGTAGTTGTCAGTGGTGGAAATGCTTATGGTGTGACAGATGAATGAATTATGGGAGTAACTCCAGTGGGAAAGTTTTGAACTATGGGGATAGCTGTGCTGGAGGCATATTTGGGTGTCCCCACTTGTGTATATGCCACATAGGCATCACTTCTTAGGCATGGTTATGTATAATATGGTTTCTGAACTGTATTATACGTGTTAGAAAATATACTTCTGTTTTCAGCAAGGGATAGACAACAACTATTCAAAAGATCCTAAAACAGAACTGGGAGATTATAAAAAAAGAGAAAAGAGCAACAGAGAAACTGCAGTCACAATCTCTCAGTCAAACAGAAAGAAAAAGCATCATTTTCTGCACTGGTTAACTAGTGAAACTGATAGCTAGTGATCCAGTAAAATAAATAGCCAGCTCAAAACCCATTACCCACCATTGTTAGCATGTAGCACAAAAAATAGTAGGTAAGTTGGAACAATATTAAAAATAGGCCCTTCAATTTTTTTTTAAAAAGCATCTGCTCAGGACCACATTTTTAAATAACTCATTGAATTAGCTAACCATACTTTTCCCTGACATCTTAATTAGCTAATTATGTCTCAATTATTCATTGTCCATAATCCACAGCTGCCTGTAAATTGAAACTCAGCAATTGTGGCTAATCACATATTCTGTAATGAATCCTGGGTCAGAGTCAATGGCACTCTGTTGCAAATTGAGCAGTATAAGAGTAATTTGCTCTATAACTAATACCTAATATTTTTATTCTAAAAAGTTTTCAGCATGTTTGTCACTTTTGAGAGCATTAAGATGGATTTCTTAGGGTCAGTTTTACAGGTGGCTCTTTATTTAGATTCATCTATAAGTATGTTCTATATCTATACAAATGGACATATTCATGTATGTGAGAAATATTGCAAAAATTGGCAAAAATGAGAAGGGAAATCTCATGGAAATTTGAGAACAGTACTAGTAATACTGAAAACAAAACATGTTGTTTAGCATGAAACTGTTGTAATTTAGACTTATAAGCTTTTGTCAACAACATGACTTTTTTTTAGTTCCTTAATTTATGAGCATGATATAAATACAGTACACTGTAATTAGTATATATAATATTTTGAGAATGCAAATCTAGCATGCCTCTATTTAGATTACCCTGAGCACTTCATTACCTGGTCATTTGTGAGCTACTAACAATTTTTCCCTTTCTGTGGCTTTTTGGAAACTTTCATTGTCTCACCAAGCTTCCTGTTACAATTTTTGGAGACTAAGCTTGATATTTGACTTACTTCCCCACTCTCCTTGACGTGCTAGGTATTGGACTGTAGCATGCAATGCACCTAATCACCTACCGCAGAGCCAAACGTGCTGTCACTCAGCTCTGAGCAACTGGAAGAAGAACCCCCAGTGTGACTCTCAAACTGCCGTGTGGCATCACTACCCATGTAACAGAGAAATGCTCAGAAACCTTGCTGTCATTTTTTAGCCTTGATATTTGGTCTGCCGCTGAAGAGGGGATTTGATGAGACAATGTGAGACAATTGTAGCAATCCTGCCAGCCCACTGGGGAAGCGCTCTTAGACACTGCTGCGTTTCTGACGCTTGCTTTGCCTGCAGTCATCGGCTGAGGGATGCTTCAGTTGACGAGGCGCAGCCTGACCACGCGTAACCACAAGTCAGCGTAGCTTTCTGCTGCTGTCATTTGGAGCACTGTTTGTTAAACTCTTAATTGCAGTGTTGAAAAATGATAGAACTGTACCTAGAGACATACCATGTTCTACACAGAAAATTCATTTGACCAAGCTTAAATGAAAGTACTTGTAAAGTATACTGCAGCTCATCTTTTAATAGTTTCTGTACAACAACATTTACATCTCATCTATTGTCTAAAAATAACTAACTTCACTCATTCATATCCTCTTACCACTGTTTACTCTTCCTGTCAAGAGTACAAATGCGGTTCTAATCAGTTTGGGTCCTTGTCTGCTTTGGAAAACGTATCAGGCTGAAAAGTGAGCTTTACAATAACCAGCCTGTTCTCTTTTGGAAGAAATCCCAGCTACCTGTATGAGGATATTTTAAGTGTTGATCAGGCCCATAGGGTGTCGATATGGCCTGGAGTGTAGTTCATTTCAGAGAGACGGTGATATAAAAGGTCTGTAAACTTACTGCATGGAAACTCTGCAATGCAATAGCCTTTCAGGTGATAGGGAGAAAAAGTTCCCCTCAAATGGAAAAAATTGCTTGTTCTTTTTCAGGGCAGGTGGTAGGGGATGCACTCAAGGAAATAAAAATGGCTTTTATTTACTTTTCCTATGCAGAAGATCTAAAGAAAAGTAGGCAACCATCAGACTTAATGAGCCTTGTTGAAGAGATGCATTCTGATGGAATTAATGCATCATTTATAAAGTACTTCATAGGAAAATGATACAGCAAATCACATATCACTTTGATGTCTTGCAACACTCCAGCTTATTAATATTTATGCAATGAATTCAGCAGTTACAAATGATAAAATCATGTATGTCAATGGCTGGAAGAACACAGTATGGGATCATCAGTGTGGACTGGTTACAAATAGAAGAGCTGGGCAGAATTAGTACAGAAGACATCAGGTTTCAGAATCTGAGTTCAAATCCTTGACTTGGACCCAAATAAATGCCACTCAGTGTGCTGGAGAGACAGCGCTCTCAAAGTCCCTGGCAAACTCTGCTCAGCTTTTGAATGCTGCTGCGCTCTCTGCTCAATCCAGCTGGGGCTAAAAAGCTCCAAATAGAGACGTATCAAGCCTGCTTTTGTCAGAAGCACAGGTAGTTGCAATGCAGTTCTGCCACAGAAGGAAACAAAGAACTAAATGGTGTCTTTGCACTAGATGTCATTTTGGTGAATGAGTACCCCTGGATTGCCAGTACAATTGCACAGGTGTAGCTGCATGGTCTTTATTTCCCAAGGTTACGTTGTCTTCTGTTCCTGCTTTCTGGGCCTTCTATTACATTGTAGGAAGATGAGAAATGGGTAAGATAGGCTGTAGGATGAGTGAATAAACATAGAGCTTCCCCTTTTGTAGTAGTCAGAGGAGTCTGTCATGTTGAGAGTATTTCTCAGCCAAGATGGAGAATACCTTTTTCTCAGTGAAAAAGTGTCACAGTGTACCACTTTTTTTTTAGTAGACATATCGGTGTTCTCTAAGTGTACCCAACTGCTTAGTCCATCTACTTTTAAGCCAATGTGGATGGGCTGGTCCTGATGCAAGGTCTATAGGTTACCATCAATTAGAGCTGTGTTCTTTAATCTTTCTCTTGAGACACACGGCTCTGGAGAGCTCAGACCTGGCCTCAGGTTTCTCTGGTCTTGTAGCAGCTCCTCTGAGCTCCATCTGCCTCTAGCAACCCTCACTCCTAGTTTATCATCTTCAAACGTAAGTTGGCCAGTAATGAACACAGCCTCATCCAAATAATTTCTTCACCATAGTCACCTTATTTGTAAAAAGGCACAAATGAATCAGAGGGCTCTGAAAAAGCGTACAAGTCCTGAGACAAAGCCATCTTTGACCTATTTTCCGTCTTTCTGTAATTAGCTTTTCAGGCTGGGCAAAGTTACCCTTTCTTTTTCTCTCCCCGGCAAATTCTTATCAAGCAATGACGTGGTTTAAGTAGCACCTTTTAAATGTGGCCTCTCTCTCTCTCACTTCCCTAACTCGTCTTTCCATATATATGCTGACTGAGAACCCATATGTCTGTGAGCTGTACTGTTTGGTTCAGCAGTTAGACACAAGCAGACAATTCCCAACTGCTCTGGTGCCATTGCCATTTGCTGAAGCTCTGAGACATTCCTCCTGGTCCAAAAAGCTGTCAGAGGTTTTTCCCAGTGCCTTGCTTTGTCTTAAACTGGACATGAGTTCGCCACATAACAGAAAGAAGTGGAGTTTCTAATTGGACTCCAGGCATATCATAGAGGAAATCCAACATTGGGATGTGTCTGGATACACAATGCTTCCCTGACTTTTGTTCTTGAACCCACAGCTCTTCAACTCTATGCACTCAGACTCTTGTGTAAAACTTAGCTAGCACCAAATCTACTGGCAATCTCAGTCAAACAGCTTCCGAAACTCAGTTTTTAGTAGTACTGAATTGTTTCACCTGCATCAGGGATAGCTTAAGAAGGACTCTTCTGTCTCTTTGTTTTTATACTTTGCCTGAGGATAGAAAAATATTACCTTTTTCCTCCTCCACCAGTGAATATGGGAATTTATATCTTCCTTGGAAGCATCTAGTTGCTGTTGGAGACAGCTTGATAAACATTTCTTCATTTCCTGTGGTCTATACTACATTCCCTAGGAAAAAGGCGAAAGAAAGCTTTCATACTAAAAACTCTAGGTTATTCAGTACAAAAACACAGGGAGATGATTTTCCTTTGCCCCCCCCCCCTCCCTGGCAACCAGCTCTTCACTGATTTTGTCATTTTCTGTACCTCTGAGAAATTTTTTCTTTCAACAAGTTAAAAGCTCGCTTGGTTTGCCTGCATGCTCTAGTGAAAAGATAAATATGCCTTCTCTTTTTCCCTAGTATGTAGCATGACAGTAGACAAGATCATTGGGATTTATGTGAACAAATTTGGCTGGCTTCTAATATTGGATTATAAAATGTAATTCAGGATCACTAAGAGCAAATATATTTTTAAATCGGATTAAGAACATATTTTAGAAGGTCAAACATAAAAAGTGATTTTTGAAACTATTTTTTATGTTTTCCTACTTACAGTGTTTGCCATTTAAGAACAAGCAGTTAGTGTACAGAAATGAATTTATCTCATCATGAAATTACATTGCAGGAACAGGAAAACACTAAGATATAAAAAGTCTATAATCTGATACATTTTCTTTTAAAATACTTCTGCAGATTCTGTGTAACTAAGGGCATCTGCACAGAATCCTACTGATTTGGGACATAATATTACACTTCTTCACATAACCCCAGTTCAGGGAGAGTGTTTTAGCTTAAGCATAAATGTACTCTGTTTGATATAACTAGAACTTCTTATGTACTTATATACTTCTGCACACGCTTTTAGTGACTTGCACAGGATTTGAATTTCATCTAAAGCGTACCAGGGAAATACAATACACAATGCTCTGAAATGCCCGAAGTTCAGATTCTCTGAGCTGCCAAAAGATGGATCTAAAGATCTTCAAATGCAGGTAATGCTATGGATCTGTAGCCAGTTCAGACCTAAGAAACAATGGTAAAGCTCTTCTAACTGTTCTTTAGTGTTACACTGGGATATTGCCTGGAAACTATTTTCTCTGACTATTTTCTAATAAGGAATTCAGTTCAGAAGTGATTAGTGCAGAGGCTTGAGTAGAGGTAAATAGTGCTGAATGAGCAAAGCACTGCTCAGTAGGCCTGTCTCTTTCCCCACCGAGAACTTCTGGGTAAACCAAAGAGTACAAAAGAAATTTATTTCAGTATTCCTGACAAGAAGAAACAAGGCATGCCTGAATTGCTGTTGCCTGAGTCATATTACAGATATACTAGAGATACATTAGACACAATGTCCTGTGTGGAGATTAATGATGACTTGTACAAAGGGCTGTTCTCTCCAGTGCACATGAATATGCCTGGGATGCATGAATTCAGTGTGCTATTTGGTTCATCAGTATCCCTGCTAACAACTGCTTTTGTCAGGGAGTTTGACAAGGCTATTGATCTAATGTGCGGGTTATAGATGTTACTTGAAAGCACAGGCACAGCTTTGGCGTTTATAATTCCAAGGCAATGATCAATAATGGAAGATATATATCCAGTTTATGACAATTTCTTTTATTTCCTTGATAAACGTCTTATTCCACTGCAACCAGGGAATTCTCTTTCAGCTCCCTATTTTGCTAGACTGCAGTACAGGAAAAATATTTCTAATGTGCATAATAGATCTAGGAACACCAGTAGAATGGAAAGACCATTGCTTAATATGTTTTAGATATTAAGAAATAAGTGATTGTATCTATTTAGAAGTGAGCTTTTTATAAGTTAATTTCAGCAAAGTCTGAATGAACATAGTTTACATAGAATGTCTTCATCATGTAATGTTTCACAGAAAGAGCTGGAAAGAAGTAAATGAGTGTCTTACAATGTAATACAGAAGTGTAACCTGCCATGCTATGACTAAGTGGAGAAGGATTTTGAGACCCTAGTTTCAAGCACTTGTGTTTAAAAGGTCTATTAAAAGCTCTTCACACTTCAGTAAACTTTACACATTGTGGTTTTCATTCATTTCCTGCTTGACAGGTTGAATGGGAATATGCAGTGCAGCTATTGGATGTTTACCTTTACACTTTATTTTTTCTTCAAACACAACATGTATTATTGACTTTTATTAAGGCTTATAAGTTAGAAAAAATAGATCAGTAAAATTCAGGCAGCACATGAGTATGACACAGATCTCTGAATTCATTCAGAGGTAAAGTACATAAAACTGAGAGCTATTTTAAAATCTGTTTTATGTTAACAATAGCATTCCCAGACAACAGTCATTTGATTATTACATCCAGTTTCTTTCCTCTAAGTAATACAGTGGTTCTTCTTTCACAGAAATGCATCGTGGCATGACACTTCTCAGAACCAAACTGTTCTTTTGCTATTTTGGCTAAGAAAAGATTTTTTTCAGTTGAAAAAATCATTAAATAGTACACAGGTTCTCCCTGTAAGAAAGGAGTAAGTAAAAAAACTGCAGAGCTGAGAAATACATAATGTTTTCATTGTGTGTGAAACTGAATTATATGTTTCCTCTTCTTTGTATTTATGTATTTATTTTGTTTTCTGAGCAGAGACTGGTATTTTTTTCAGTAAAAATTTTTACTGAGCTTTTTTAGAGAACTTGTTTCATCTCACTGAAGAATAGTAGTAATTACAAATTTACTTAGTAAATAGTGCATGTAATTGAATTCTGTTATGGCATTTAGAAGAGCTCATGAAGACAACAAATATTTCTGCAGGAAACCCTGGATGTGAAATCCAGTTTGTTTAAGTTTCAACCAACAGAGAATGGGACGCATCTATTTCTCTGTCAACTTTGCTGACATGTATACAGAACAGACATGATAGCATGACAATTGTACCAGATCACTCATGAGAAATGAGAAATGTGGGGGAAGAGGTGATAACAATTACAAAAAGGAAGTGCAGTGATTTAGATTTTTTTTCATTTGGTTTAAGTACTTTCTGGTTGTATGAGAAGATATAAAATTCTACTGAATAAGTTGAAATTTTCATGCTCCCTGTAGAAAATTTTGCTTACATAACAGAGGGCTTAAGCTGAAGAGGTCAATAAATATCGCAGGTACCTTTTCGAGAGGAGATTTTTACCTACTGTATAAAGGCAAACCTGTCACATAAAGCAGCTGTACCTTAATTTCACAGACACCACACATTCATTCAGCCATAGATGCAAATGGAAGGTTCCTTTCAAGTCACATAGATAAGAACGTCTTTACAGCCTTAAGATGTATTTATTTCATAAATCTTACTCACACCTTTTCTCCAGCTCTTGCTTCTCACCTATTCTCCTGTATTGATCAGCAATGACCAGAAGCTGTTTCATAAGAAAAAAATAGAAGGCATCCACAATGAAAAATCTAGAAAATTATCTATTTTCAGAAGATTATTTTGGATTTAAACATTATTTTGTTAAGGGCAAGATGGAACTTTCCCAATATTTATTTTGGCTGTTTTATTTAATTAACGAAGCATGTTACCATGTTACCTGACACCAAAAAATACAACTCTTCCCACAGCCAGAATGGAATAAATGATGAAGAAATTGAACGTAAAATGAGTCACACTTGGGGCCAAACTCAGAGGCAATGTGTAAATTGGTGTAATCCACACATAGTTAAATTCATCTGTAGTGTCTTATATTGATGAAATCCCTACTCCAAAAAGAGGGATTAGGAAATATGAGGAAGCAAAAATTGAAGTGTGTGGGACTCACTGTCACTGAAGAATCCCCTGCCAATTTTTCCCTGTACAATGGCCTTTCTTTGTCAGGGCAGAACTGAGAGGAGCGGCATCAGACAACTCCCAACATCTGGCGTAGTGGCAGATGACACCCATGTTAGTATGTGGCCAGATTGGCCATGATGGATGTTGCTGCTTCCTGGGGCTTATAAAGGGACTACCAGGAACAGAGTGTGAAGCTAAGCAGCTCTGAGAATATTGCAACTTCTACTAAGACAAGACAGTCCCAGAAAATAGGTCAAGCTAAGGGTGTTTCAACTTCTCTGATATTATTATATTTACTTAGTTATGCATAATTTCCACTTTCCATATCATTGGCTGCTTTACAGTCTCCTGGTATTCAGCTCCCTTCATCTCATGGTGCTCCAGTCCACCTTGATATCCTTGCTCTTGGCCAGAGTCTAGGCCACAGCATCTCTTAGCTACGCTTTCACTCCACACAGAAGGCAAATTGCACAGGACGTCCCTGAGCAAAAGATTGAGCTTCAAGCATTTTATAGCTCCTGTTCAGATTCCCCTGTCCACTTACAGGAATAAAGCTGAGCTTACAGATTTTCCTATGTGTTCCAGTTGCTGGAAGGTAGGGAAGTAGGAGGTTGGGAACGATACCGCTTTTTCATCCCAGCCACCCTGTTTGCATTTTGGCAGAGACCTTCATTTGTATTGCAGTGCAGAGAACTGTCACTGTCTGCTCTAATCCCTTTTATTTTAAAGAAAGAATGAAGGACTTGACTTAAAATCAAATTCCAGTGTCACCTCCAAGTATCAAAAAATTTCTCTTCCAACTACCAGCAAAGGGTGCCTGTGATTATTTCTGTATTTTTGCAGCAGAGTGCAATGAAGTCTGTCTCTCTGGCTTTGACAAGCAATGCTCGTGGCAGCTTCTGCAATGAGACTATACCCTTGTCAGGTTACTCTCTTGGGAACTTTATGACCAATAGATGTTTACAATCACATAGGGTTCCTTTCTAAGACAGCACTTGATTTTTAATTCAGAATACATGGTACTTCTAGCCCCTAGAGTGGAGTCGAACAACAAATCCAATATGCGCATTTGTCAACTGACACTTACTCTCTTCCACTTTTTCACAAGGTGGTTGCTCCACATGTTCCCTTTGGGAGTTTGGCTTCATGCTTGCAGCAAAGACTCCTTGCTTTGCTGTGTAATTCTCAGTCCCATTCACTGCTGCCTCAAGTGCACAGAATTTGCCTTGTGATCTGATACTAATTCTAACTACTTCAGTGCTGACTATATATTGTTTTGTGCTTCATAACAAAAGAAGAACTCACTTACACAAAGTGACAGCATTTCCAATAGACAAATCATTCTAGCTGAAGGTTTAGAGATATAGTATCTCTATTAATAAAGTCACTAAAGAGGATCCTAAAGAAACCTTTTTCTCCCTAGGGTTCCAAATCCACAGATTATTGGTTACAAGGGAAAGAGCTGAAAATGGCAAGAACAAAATTCTTTCTGACTCTGGACTGAAAAAGCATATTCCTTAGCTCTGCCTGTAAGATACTCATCAGTGACTTTTCAGATCTGTGGGGAAACAATAACTTTAGATCTAAGAAGCATGAACACAGTCACTATAAGGACAGTCTTCTTAAACATATGCTGTAATCCTGAACAAATGTGTCTTCTACCCATCTCTCCCCTAGCTCAACTTTCATTTATACGCTACCAGATTTGTACACAGACATTTCAAGCATAATCACAAGCTGGCTAGTATAGCGTATATGCTAACTAAATGTGTATACAGCTCTTGGACCACTGACACCGGAAAGGTGTTTGGCAGATTACATTTCTGTAGAACCCTATAGGATTAGAGTAACACTAAATGAAGTAGCTGCTTCCCTGATTTCTTGGGGCAGTTGTGTATGCATACTCCAATCAGATAAGTTATTCTCTATGCATCATGCTCAGTGAGAAAAGTCTGGATTACATTTATCTCTTCAAGTTCTACACAACCCTGCTTTGCGAACGTTTTATCCGGGCAGGCTTTGATTGCCTTGTAATAAAATCAGAGTGAATTAAGTCAATGACCAGCTAATTTTACCAGGCTTGAATGCTTACATTTTCTCTCAGTAGACCAAAAGAGTAGATTTACATAGTATAACTGGGGTACTCTAATTCAAAATAATATAAACTACTGCAATATTTTGCATACACAGAAATCCATAATTGCTTTGGAGAAAAAAATGGAGAATCATGCATTTCATTTCTTATAAATGAAGTATTAAATGCATATACTATATACCTAGTATGCATAGTATGCATACACCTAGTATGGTATATACCATAATATAATATTAATTATATTCCTAACTAGCCAGTGCTGTGGCCAATATTTCGCTGCTTCCTTATCATGAAATGCCACCTGTAATTTCATTTGTCCTTGGCTTTATTTCTCAGCCTCTAACTTCTTCAAACAGTTGAAAGTGTGAAGTCTCCTTCAAACTCATGATGCTGAAGCTCAAGTCAAATTGCTTAGTCAGTGTGACATGACACAAACCACTAGGGAACAACCTTTGTTAGATCAAACCTTGCTTTCTTCAAAACCATGTCATGACTGCATATTCTACAGAGACCGTCACTGCTGCTCCTTGCTGTACATTGTGACCTGATGCCACCTTTAAAACAAAAGTTATTTATCCCTTCTCCTCTTTGTTCTTTGAAATTAAAGACTTTTTTTTAATTTTGCTTAGATGGGTCTACTAATTTCTCTTCATGACTTTTATGTCATCCATGTATTGACCACCTGTCAATCTTTATGAAATGTATTGTACATGGGACCACTCTCTTTCCTAGAAAAGCAAACTTTCTAGGTGGCACTTCTGCCTATATCATAGTAGCGTTTTTCATCCAAATGTCTAAACAGAAATAATCACATGGATTTTGTTTACATTCTACCTACATTCGAATCAGTGCTAACATCTGGAATATGGTAACACTCCCAAACAGAATCTCCAGGGAGAATTCCGTGCTTTTTCTAGGGCTGTCTTTCTCGGTGCAGTGCATCTCCTGATAGTGTGGAAAGTATACCCTCCCATTCCCATTAAGAACATATACCTAGCAAAAGAATATTAAGAAAAGCAAAAGCTTTCTTTTGAAAATATTAGTCTTTTATAGCTATACCGAAAGCTGAAAGACTTCCAAAGACTAAAAAAGGTTTTCTTAAAGCTGAAGTATTGCAAATTCTTCTGAATGACTCAGATCTTTTAAAAAAATTCAGGCAACTTTAATATGTGACAACTTTCTGAAACTTCAGCAAGGAGCGCAGCTCCCAGAGCGCAGCTAACAGAGGCAGCAGTTTGCGCAGCAGTGGTTGGGCTCTGACTAGAACTTGAGGATCTTGTGGAAGTTGTGGGCTTTCTGAGGACCCCCGAGGACCTAGAAGGTGATCGCTGTGAACAGGAAAGGGGAAGCTAGGCAAGGACAACTGCAGGAGGCCTTGACTTCTCCTGGGAAAAGCTCGTGGGAAAAGCTCCAGCTAGGAGTGGCTGCTGCTAACGAGCTCTCTGGGTTGCCCCTGACCAGAGGGGGTTGGGGCCTTTGATCCCAGTGGCCCTTGATTGGGCGGTCAAGCACCCTGTGAGTCAGTGCTAGGGAGAGGCCTATATAAGAGCCAGGCCTAGAGCGCAGCTCCCAGAGCGCAGCTAACAGAGGCAGCAGTTTGCGCAGCAGTGGTTGGGCTCTGACTAGAACTTGAGGATCTTGTGGAAGTTGTGGGCTTTCTGAGGACCCCCGAGGACCTAGAAGGTGATCGCTGTGAACAGGAAAGGGGAAGCTAGGCAAGGACAACTGCAGGAGGCCTTGACTTCTCCTGGGAAAAGCTCGTGGGAAAAGCTCCAGCTAGGAGTGGCTGCTGCTAACGAGCTCTCTGGGTTGCCCCTGACCAGAGGGGGTTGGGGCCTTTGATCCCAGTGGCCCTTGATTGGGCGGTCAAGCACCCTGTGAGTCAGTGCTAGGGAGAGGCCTATATAAGAGCCAGGCCTAGAGCGCAGCTCCCAGAGCGCAGCGAACAGACGCAGCGAACAGAGGCAGCAGTTCGCGCAGAAGGGCGCGCGAAGGGACCTTCATTTCTGTTCCCTGTGGTGTACACTTCCTCAAGTATGGTCGTGACACGCCGCACAGCGCGTTCCCCAGTGACTGTTGGAGTTGCTGCGTCAGAGGCTTGGACCCAGACTGACCCTCTGACAGTAGATGCGGCTCTACAGGTCTCAGGCTGCAGGAAGTGCTTGGGGCCTCTCCAGGAGGCCTGGGCTGGCAGCCAGCTCTCCTGCAGGAGGTGTGCTGCTGTTGACGAGTTGTGTCGTCAGGTAAGGGAGTTACGGGAGGAGGTCAGTAGGCTGCGCATCATCCGAGAAGCAGAGCAAGAGATAGACAGGGTATTCTCGGAGACTGTACAGCTCCAGGAGTCCCAACCCCCTGCAGCAGTGGAGTTGCCAGAGGGCTCTGTGCCGTGTGAAACGGTACATCATAACATCACAGAAGAAGGCTGGAAACTGGTCGCTGCTCGTGGGAGGAGAAAGGCTCCTACTCCTCCTGAAGACCTGAAGCTGAAGAACAGGTTTAGTGCCCTCCAGGATGAGGAGGAGATGGGCATGGCTGCCAGGGAAGTAACCGGGACAACAGACCCTGTGCCCTGCCGGAACACCCGGAAAAAGCGGCGGGTGATTGTTGTGGGGGACTCCCTGCTACAGGGGACGGAGGCATCTATCTGCAGACCTGACCCCTTGTCTAGAGAGGTTTGTGGCCTGCCGGGGGCTCGTGTGAGAGATGTCATGCAAAGACTGCCAAGGCTTGTCCACGCTTCGGACTATTACCCACTGCTGCTCTTCCATGTGGGCGCCAATGACACCAAGGGCAAACTGGAGACCATCAAGCAGGATTTCAGAGCTCTGGGGATGGTGGTCAAGGGTCTGGGAGCCCAGGTCATCTTCTCCTCAATCCTGCCAGTGAGGGGGATGGATGAGAGGAGGAGGAGACGGACTTTCCAGGTTAACAACTGGCTGCGCCGCTGGTGTTGGCAACAGGGTTTTGGTTTCTACGACCATGGGACCCTGTTTGAAGATCGACAACTGATGGCGAGAGATGGGATCCACCTCACAAGGCGGGGCACACAGGTCTTTGCCAACAGGTTGGCCAACCTGGTAAGGAGGGCTTTAAACTAGGAAAGATGGGGGAAGGGGAGAGTTATAGTGACAGGGTAGTTGGCAAAAGACTGCTCAAGTCAGGATGCCTCCAGCAGGTGAATGCAGCCAGGGAAGTGCACATGAGATGTGCCTGTGGAGGATCCTCTTGTATCCCTCCTGGGAAATCTGCATGCTCGATCACCTCCCTGAAATGCCTGTACACCAATGCACGCAGCTTGGGGAACAAACAGGAAGAACTAGAGATGTGTGTGCGGTCGCAGGGCCATGATCTCATTGCCATTACAGAGACATGGTGGGATAGCTCGCATGACTGGAGTGCTGTCATGGATGGCTACGTGCTTTTTAGGAAAGACAGGCCAGGAAAGCGAGGTGGTGGAGTTGCTCTTTATGTGAGAGAGCAACTGGAATGTATTGAGCTGTGCCTAGGGGTGGATGAAGAGCGAGTCGAGAGCTTATGGGTAAGGATCAAAGGGCAGGCTAGCATGGGTGACACTGTTGTGGGTGTTTACTACAGGCCACCTGATCAGGAAGAGGAAGTCGATGAGGCCTTCTACAGACAGCTGGAAGTAGCCTCATGATCCCAGGCCCTGGTTCTCATGGGGGACTTCAACCACCCCGATATCTGCTGGAAAGACAACACAGCTAGGCACAAACAGTCCTGGAGATTCCTGCAGAGCATTGGTGACAACTTCTTGACACAGGTGGTGGAGGAGCCAACAAGGAGAGGTGTGCTGCTGGACCTCGTACTAACAAACAAAGAAGGACTGGTGGAAGATGTGAAGGCTGGGGGCTGCCTTGGCTGCAGTGACCATGAGATGGTGGAGTTCAGGATCCTGCGAGGAGGCAGCAGGGCACCAAGTAGGATCGCAACCCTGGACTTCAGGAGAGCAAACTTTGTCCTCTTCAGGGACCTACTTGGAGGAATCCCATGGGTGAGGGCCCTGGAAGGAAGGAGTGTTCAAGAGAGTTGGTTAATATTCAAACATCACCTCCTCCAGGCTCAAGAGCGGTGCATCCCTATGAGTAGGAAGTCAAGCAAAGGAGGCAGGAGACCTGCATGGATGAGCAAGGAGCTCCTGGCAAAACTCAACCAGAAGAAGGAAGTCTACAGAAAGTGGAAAGGGGGACAGGCCACTTGGGATGAATATAGGAATGTTGTCAGAGTATGCAGGGATGCGACGAGGAAGGCTAAGGCCTGTTTGGAATTAAATCTGGCTAGAGATGTCAAGGACAGCAAGAAGGGCTTCTTCAAATACATCAGCAGCAAGAGGAAGACTAGGGAAAATGTGGGCCCTTTGCTGAATGGGGTGGGTGTCCTGGTGACGAAGGATGCAGAGAAGGCAGAGTTACTGAATGCCTTCTTTGCTTCAGTCTTTACTGGTCAGGCCAGCCCTCAGGAACCCCAGACCCTGGTGGCAAGAGAGAAAGTCTGGAGAGAGGAAGACTTTCCCTTGGTGGAGGAGGAGTGGGTTAGAGATCATTTAAGCAAACTTGACACCCACAAATCCATGGGCCCTGATGGGATGCACCCACGAGTGCTGAGGGAGCTGGCGGACATTATTGCTAAGCCGCTCTCCATCATCTTTGAAAGGTCATGGAGAACAGGAGAGGTGCCCGAGGACTGGAAGAAAGCCAATGTCACCCCAGTCTTTAAAAAGGGCAAGAAGGAGGACCCAGGGAACTACAGGCCAGTCAGCCTCACCTCCATCCCTGGAAAGGTGATGGAGCAGCTCATCCTGGAAGCCATCTCCACGCATGTGGAGGAAAAGAAGGTGATCAGGAGTAGTCAGCATGGCTTCACCAAGGGGAAATCATGCCTAACCAATCTGATAGCCTTCTATGATGGAATGACTGGCTGGGTAGATGAGGGGAGAGCAGTGGATGTTGTCTACCTAGACTTCAGCAAGGCTTTTGACACTGTCTCCCATAGCATCCTCATAGACAAGCTCAGGAAGTGTGGGTTAGATGAGTGGACAGTGAGGTGGATTGAGAACTGGCTGAATGGCAGAGCTCAGAGAGTTGTGCTCAGTGGCACAGAGTCTAGTTGGCGGCCTGTAGCTAGCGGTGTCCCCCAGGGGTCAGTCCTGGGTCCAGTCTTGTTCAACTTCTTCATCAATGACCTGGATGAAGGCACAGAGTGCACCCTCAGCAAGTTTGCTGACGATACAAAACTGGGAGGAGTGGCCGATACGCCAGAGGGCTGTGCTGCCATTCAAAGAGACTTGGACAGGCTGGAGAGGTGGGCAGAGAGGAACCTCATGAAATTCAACAAAGGGAAGCGCAGGGTCCTGCACCTGGGGAGGAATAACCCCATGCAGCAGTACAGGTTGGGGGTTGACCTGCTGGAAAGCAGCTCTGCTGAGAAGGACCTGGGAGTGCTGGTGGACACCGAGTTAAGCATGAGGCAGCAATGTGCCCTTGTGGCCAAGAAGGCCAATGGTATCCTGGGCTGCATCAGGAAGAGTGTTGCCAGCAGGTCGAGGGAGGTGATTCTCCCCCTCTACTCAGCCCTGGTGAGGCCACATCTAGAGTACTGCGTCCAGTTCTGGGCTCCCCAGTACAAGAGGGATGTGGCACTACTGGAGCAAGTCCAGCGAAGGGCCACAAAGATGATTAGGGGACTGGAGCATCTCTCTTATGAGGAAAGGCTGAGAGAGCTGGGCCTGTTTAGCTTGGAGAAGAGAAGGCTGAGAGGAGATCTTATCAATGTGTACAAGTATCTGAAGGGAGGGTGTCGAGAGGATGGGGCCAGACTCTTTTCAGTGGTGACGAGCGACAGGACGCGAGGCAATGGGCACAAACTGAAACACAGACACTTCCATCTTAACATGAGGAAAAACTTCTTCACTGTGAGGGTGACAGAGCACTGGAACAGGTTGCCCAGAGAGGTGGTGGAGTCTCCTTCTCTGGAGATATTCAAAACGCGCCTGGATGCAATCCTGTGCAATGTGCTCTAGGTGACCCTGCTTGAGCAGGGGGGTTGGACTAGATGATCTCCAGAGGTCCCTTCCAACCTCAGTGATTCTGTGATTCTGTGAAGTTATTTGAAGCAGGTCTCAGTTTCCTCCAGTTTGCTGACTATTGGGATATTTGAAACGTTTAGCTTCTTTCACTGAATTATTTTGCACACCGCAATCCAGATTCTGCAGTATCAACATCTCATCACAAAACAGAGGCAAAGCAGCACCAGGAAATAGCTAAAGCAAGAGAAGAAACAGATTTGTTTCATTTTGTACACATATTCCTTACTAATCAGTGATGATGGTAAAAAAAATCCAAAACAGTTACAAAAATTTACTAAAAATGTTTGGATAAAATATATTTCATATCTGTGAAGCTTTCCAAGGCTTTTAAGGTCTCAGTATTAAATTTTGCCAAAACCTTAATTTCAGTCGGTTTAACTCCACTTGACTGATCCCTGAAAGTATTTTTCAAAGAACAGTTTCAGCAGATAGCCAACAATCAGACTTTGAAAGTAGCAGGAATTGTTAAGAAATCAGCATCTTTTCACAGTCTGAGATAGTGTTTCCTTGTCTTTAGAAATGCAGTTAACATCAGTGTTTAAACTTATTAATGATGAATACAGGGAGCGCTTTTATGAGTGTGTTGTGAACATGTGTACACAAGCCTACAAGTACAAATAATTTTGCGTGCAAAATGCCTTCTACCAGGCCTACAAGAACAAAATGCAATCCAGGCGATCTTTGCATTGCAAAGAATCTCACCATTTCAAAGCTCTGTACAGTCATGCACCCTTGTAGGGATACATGTGTAAATGACAGTTTGTACTTTTGTTAGCTCCCAAGGATAAGACAGAAACAATACAAGAGACACAACAGAGATAATATACACAGAACTGCCTTTACTCTTTTTAGCTTGTAATGCTAAAGATTGTAAAACTTAGAATATCGATTGCCTAATCTGCAAAAAAATAAATGTGATTTTACATAAGATATGGGATGATCAGACTCTTACCTTTCTGTTTGGAAAATCCAAAATGCACAATTTTCTCACAGCTGGAGGATCCTTCTCACAGCTGTGGAATGGAAATGTCATCATTGCATGATTTCTCTAGACTTCCTAGAGTTTTTTTATTTTATGTATGTATATCATGAAAGTAGTACATGTCCCTTGTCTGTCCCTCAACTTTCCTTAGAATATCACATGGCTACCATTAAATTAAACCAAGCTGTCTTCAGTTTGAAGCAAGGTAAAAATGGAGAGATATGAGCTTTAGTGTAAGAAAGAAAACACAGGGATTGAAAAGTGTTTAGCATAACTTACTGCCATGTTTGCATGTGTCAAAGAGCGCTAACAGATGGAAATTTTTTTCAATGTTTAAAGACTTTATTGTTCAGGAGGAAGGCATGAAATATTTCCGTGAAGATGTCAGGGGATAGCAGGATGGTCATTAATACCAGTGTTTGGAGTGGGAAGAAAAAGGCAGACTCAGGAACACTTGTAATGCTGCAGTGCAGACATGACCTGGAGAGCAGAGTGCTCTTACTGAAAAGCAACAGGGACTACTGTAGAAACAAGGTGCGAGAGTTAACTCCTTTTTTGCCACCTGGGTCTCTTCCATTTTAAATGTCTTTTACCTCAGTAGGACTGGGAGAAACCAGGGTGTCAACATCGAATACAGGGTCTGAAATATCACAACTGCAGGGAAGGAAACAAATGCTCAGTGCCTGGCCAGCTAGTCCAGGGGTGAAGATACACCTGCTCCCACATCTTCTACTGGGCTCTCCTGAATACTAAAGATTTTAAAGAAACAAAGAGATTTACCAACTCTTTCTTCAATGCACCAAAGATAGGTGCAGTCAAGCAGAGTCTAGTATTAACATTTAAACATTGGGAAAGTTTCAGAAATGTGATCTTCAGGGAAGCTGTGTAGCCCAAGAAGCAGTTCCAAAATATCTTCAAGGTGTTCTGGCCTGGCAGACAGCTCCTGTGTGTGAAGTAGGAGTACACAACAACAAAGGCATGTTTTGGTCCTTAGATTAAATAACAGCAGTTACTTCAGCCAAAAGATCTACTTGACACATATACTAAAATATGAAACAGCATTAGTCATAGACTAACAGCCTGACAATTCTACCAAAAAGGAAAAGAAGGGGAAAAAGGTTTTATTCACATTCTACTGTTTTTTGACTTCTCTTACAGACCAGAAAACAGTGAGACATGATCATTTTAAGTTCTAATGAGAAAATGCTGTTTTTAAGGCACTGGCAATCAACTGTTTTGACGTCTGGTAGTTTTTATTATCAGACAGGTATTTCTTGTCTAGACCTTTGTATATGGGTTACAATGGAGCTCTCGTTAACATTGTCCCTGAGTGCCTGCCAGTAATACTCTAAGAGACGTGAATGACATCTATCACACTTTTTTCTCTCATCATCTCCCCGGAGAGGAAATTGCTCATGAAGTAAAATTGTTTGGTCTGGTAGATTTTACTTCATCATATATACATGCCGCAATGTGCTTATGTTGAGTAGAAAAAGGTCAAAGAAATGATGGCTCTTAGCTTCTATGGGAGTTCATTTCACTGTCTGGCACCAGAGCCGAAAAACTCTTGTCTCCTGGAAAGACTTTTACCCTTGGGGTAAAGAGCTGTATTACAATTGAGGGTCTGCCAACAGCTTAAGTAGGAAACTACCTGTTTAGTAAGGCCCAACAATTCTTTCTTTTTTTAAATAGAAAAAAATTCCATGAGGATTTTTGCCTTTTGATCAAAGCATCAAAATGACTGGATTCAGAATGATGTGGTGAGATTTTACAACTTTTGTCCCAAATTGTTGTTTAACAACTTGATATTCATTTTGGTTTCCTCTTCACTCTTTTCCAGGACAAAAATGCATCTCCTAAACTGAAAAGACTGAAAGCACTAGAGAAGGGAAGAGTTTTAAGGTTCTAATAAAACAAAGCTGAACAGAAGAAGAAAAAAAAAGTGAATAAACACAACCACAATGGGTCTGCTTTTTGCACCTCTTTTCCTTCTGAGCAGTAGCTTACTTCAGCCTACTTCTATTAATTTACTTACAGCTACTGCACTATGTGAATAAAAATAGAATATTCATTTTCAGCACAAAGTATTTACAGAAATCTATAAATATGGATTTCATATGCTGTTAAGACAATTGTATATTATGTTGAAGAATTAATGAATCACCAAGATTAAGAGCAAAACAATAGAGCAGGTACTGGATCCAAAGTATTGCAACTGTGAAGAAATATTATTGGGATAGACAGACATTAGAGTAATTTTTCAGCTAGTAAAAACTGAGCAATTTCCAAACAATAAGGGAAAGAAAAAGTGTTAACAAGAAAATGTAAGTTAATCCAAGATGGTTGCAGTTCATAGCAAATTAGAAGCAGGCAGCGCACACCTAATTCTCTCTCCATTCTTTATATTATTCCAAAACCAAAATTCCAGCCTCCTGAATGTGGGAAGCAGAATGGGGTAAGGAGAATTTGTCTAAATGAAGATATGCTCCTGTACCACCTTTGCTTCCTTCCTCACTTCTTACCTTGCAGTCAGCTTGGATAAGAAGTCTAACCACTGTGCTCTCTTCAGTGTGTGCCCTGTTTAGAAAGAACCTCCACAGTCAAAGCACAGGCTGATCAGGTCTGCTATACTATACTTATACCTCTCACCCCACACATGAAAAATATGGCAGAAGAGTCAGATTTGCTGAGCATGGGCAAAATAACTCTGTGAGACTGTGTGAGATACACGTTAATATGAATGCCATATAGAATCACTCCAGCATCATAAGAGGTCTTCAATTAAAACTGTGAATCACCTAGATCTACTCTTTTCCCACTCTGGGAAGAGGTTCTTGCTTCGAAGGAATTATACGTTTCCTTTTTATGTATCTCTGAAAATTCATTTTGGAGAATACACACCAAAATAGAAATATATCAGAGGCACATGTAAAACTTGTTAAGAAAGCCTCCTTTTCTTCCAAATATTTCAGTGATTTATGTATTTATAATATTCACACCCAATTTAGACTTTAGGATATGTATTTCTGGATAAATACCAATATTTTACAACCACTGACTCTTAATGATTTTGGTATAGATCAGTTTAATGAAAGATTTAGAGGAAATGAAGTAACAAATATTTCATTTTTCTAAGACTTTAGGTTAGAGATATTTTCTTCATATATGCATGTATGTAATAGTATCACAGTGTCACTATGGACAAAATTGTACTAAGATCAGAGAGTGATCATAATTTCAGTTATATGTGTGATAGGAGTGATACTCCTATCAAAATCTGAGGCCATGTCATAACCAAGCGTAACAGACATATTGTGTTTGCTCAGGAGAAAAAAATAGATGAGCAGAGACTATTTCTGACTGATGTTCTAGGTATGTAAGAGGGGAGGAGGACAAGGACAAGAGACAGGAGAGAAACAAGACAGAAAAAAGTTCCCAAAACCACGGGAGGTATTTTTACCCTCTGTTTTGAGAGATGCCTAGTTAGTGAACATGGAAGGATGGCTCCAGGTGTTACTTCTGTAGCAAAATGAGACACCATCTACTCAGCATACTTAGTGGTTCAGTATACTGTTGACATGCTATTACCTTAGCATTAGGCTGTTTGGATGCTCTCAGGCACACCTGCATATAGTATCTGTAGGCTGCCTGCAAGCATTTCTGCAGTCATACCTGCTGCCTGGGTGTTGTCTGTGTAGACTGGAGGCGAGCAGAACTGGAAATATGCCACGGTTCTGGCTTCTTGGAGACTTCTCTTTAAGACTGGTGTTGACATAACCAGAGAGTCTGGTAACATGATCCTGAAAAAAAAATTCAAATCCCCTAGAGAAAGTATTTGTGTTGGGTGCTGACTGCCAAAAATTTGGTTTAAATGATAAGAGATTTTTAAAGTAAAAATAGATGGGCAAAATAACCTGAAATGAAAGCAAATCTACTTTTAAGACAAATTAATCTGAGACCAGAAAAGAAAAAGAGGAGGAATGTGTGTAAGTACCAGTAAAAGTGGCAGATATAGAGATACAAGTTCTTTGAGGTAATACTTCTTCCTGGGATGTCTCAAAAGCAGGGAGCAATAATAATGTTTAGCTGTCATAAAAAACCCCTCTATATCTGTCTTGTAATGTTCACAGTCTGCAAATCTTTCTACAATTGTGCAAGGAAAGTTATATTCTTAGCAGAGCAATGCTGCTTCATAGTCACCCAGGACCTACAGCCTGGCCCGTGAAACAACCTGGCGCACCTCTCTCCAAGCCTTGCTCCTGCTTGTGGGTTAGCAAAGATGAAGGGGTAGCATTTTCTGTCTTGTGATTTTAAGGCATGCAATTAACCTGCATCTGTTTACTGGATACACAACTGCTCCCATGGGAGTGAACTGTGCTCCTTTGAGGAGTGTAACAAATAAACAAAATGGACTGTCTAATCAAGTAATTGGCCTAATGATACCCTCTAAGGCACAAACATTGGTGGGTTTGAGAGAGAGTTCCAATGTTGTTGACTTTCAATCATGTTACAAAGGCCATTTATTTACTCAGATTTCTTCTCAGAGAGGAGCTGAATGGACAGAATTATTTCCTCTAATCACGAAGGAGAGCTTTTGACATTTTGGTTAGCTTGGTTATATTTTATTACTCTGTAGCTTTTTTTTTCTTAGTGCACCTATAAAAATAATGCATTTTAAGATGTATTCCAACTCCCCAGCAAATAAATAATTTGTAAGATCTATGTTCACTTGTTCTGGGTTTAAAGAATTAGTTTGTAAGCAATACTCCAAAGAAGAATTAAATATTAATTCAATGAATTGTCTAATTTCAGATCAGTATAGTGTGTGGAGGACCGTATTGGCAGGACATTCCCTGAGCCAACATAAACTTGTATCTGGCTGTGTTCAAAAGGAGAACTGGAATACTCCCTGAAGGAAAAAAGACTAAATGTTAAAAAATGCATATTTAATTATGAAATTATTATCATACTACATTAAATAAAAGAACTTTTTTTCCAATCTTTGGTCACCCTTGACAAACTTTTTAAACAACACTAAACATAAAGTAAGCAATCCTCAGCAATTATCCATTGGTAACACTGCCGCAGCAGAGACATAAACCCAGAGAAATTATTACTTCACACTAGCAGAATAAACACCAGATTCCTACATCACCCTTCCTTCAAGTACTCACTAGCCTGCACAGGTCTAAAGATTGAAACTAGTCTCTTAAGGCATAAAACTAGAAACTAGCAGGCAGATCATAAAAGACAGATTGAGATGGTTAATGAGTGAAGAGACAGCTTAATAAGACAACTGCCAAAGGTGCACCTACACAAGCTGTTACTCTGTGTACCGCTCACTACCCGCATCCTTTGATAGGCTGTTGCAACATCTACATCTGGAAGATGCGGTACCACTTCCTGGCCATTCAAAGACAAAATACCCTTCCCACTTTTAATATCTCCCTACATTTATGCACAGAAATTATATCTGCTTTCTGACAACGACATAGTCTCCTCCAGTAAGATGTGATCACCCAATCATCCTACTAGTGGCATTTTTTTCAGCCAGAGATGATGAACATGGTAGACAGTATTACAGATCAAGTCTCATGATAATAATTTCCTCTCTTCTTCTGGTACATCCTGTGAGTGCACTTGCTTCTCATAGCTACAATAAGCAGCTCAGTCATCTAGCAAGTCAGTCACATACACTGATCCGTCTTCAGTTTATGAAAAAAAAGCAATGATGTAAACAAGGATATTATCCCCCAAATACCCTTAAGTTGTTTGTCCTTAGACAATCATTGTCACTTTCCTCTTATTTGAAGGGAATATGTCCTGTCAACTCTTCCTCTATCGAGCTTTAAAGCAGCTGTTTTTAATGGGACTGTTCACATGCTTGAAGTAGGCAAACACAGAACACTGGAGTAAATGGACTCTACCTCTCAGCAAGATCCGGACCTAGGACTCTCTCAGCTCCTTGTCATATTGTAATCATTTCCTTACTAGGTGCTAGGATGCAGTACCAAGCTGTATGCTTTCCCCTGCCATCGGTCTTACTCCTTTAGGATTGGGTCCATGTTCACTTTTGATTGCTTCTTTAGTGTTTTCCAATGAATAGCTGATTGTTTCCTCATTTGATGAACTATCCCATATGATTAAAGACTGGGTGATAAATCTGCCTTCCTGGTAAATGGCTGAGCTATCGGTTCATCCAACCAGCTGAACACAGATGCAGAGCCAGGAAAATGTGTCTGTTCTTGGTATAATGCTCCCCCAAACGTGTCTTATTTAGTAAAGAACTGGTAATTTATTAATGATCGCTGTTCATTTTCAGGGCTTATGTAACTCATCACAGAATCCTGAAGTATTATTCACAAATGCACATGAAAGAGAGCATAAATAAGGTCCTTAAATCCAGACTGGGACTAACTCATAGAGGGAGTCCCAAAACTTGATCTCATCAACATTTTTCAGATAATGTGGTGCGAATAAAACAATCCAAACCAGCTGGTTGTCATTGTTTTCAGGCAGTTAAAAACAAATAAAAAATTGAATGGAGGCTTGCTGTAGCTTTTGTAAATGGAGATTTTTCACAGAGTAGCACTCTGTATTAGAGGGTCTGTCTTTTGTGTAAGGAATTCAGTCATGATCTCTTCTGCCTATCCTTGATGGCTATCCAGCAGGGAATAAGTCTGGAATTTGTACTGAGCATTTGCTCAGAAATCCAGTGGCTTTCCCAACATTTCCTCTTTTACTAAAACAAGTTATAATGGCCAAGGTTATGCATAAGCTGTTAATGAGGTCATATAATAGTTGCTGTGTTACTTTCAGACATTACAGGAACCACAGTTCATTCTGTCCTTTTTATAATGCATTTTGTGATAGTTTAACTGTGAAGGCACTATGTCTGACCAAATTTTGCACAGGCATGAGAGAGTTATAAATTACCATAAACATTTGTTTGTAGTAGCAAAATACCGTATGCTGTTCTTTTCGTATAGGATCAGTTGCTTCTTTCAAGAAGTCCTCATGTCTAAAGTGATATATGCTTCATCATCCCTGTTTTTCTTAATTTGCTTATATTTACTTTTATTTACTTTTATTTTAGCATTTGCTGACTGTTCTATTCTAGCAGCAAGTCTTAAATGAAAATGTACAGTCCGAATATCCTGCGAAAGTCTTCACATGAGATGACACGTGTTGTATGGGGAAGCGCTAAAAAGTGGATGATTATTGTTGTTTATAATGTTATAATGGCCTCCATTCCAGAGGATCACAGGAGGTAAAAAGTTTTTTTTTTTTTTTTGCTTTCCAGGGAGGAGATTGCTAACCACTTCAACAATCTTACTGCCTTGTTCAACAACTTGGCACAAACTTCAAGGGGCTATTCCAGCAGCATCTGATCAACCCTTTCCATGAAGAATAGAGAGATGAAATACTCCCTCTAGGATTATGGGTGTCTTTGTCTTCTTTCATTCCTACTGGACGGCACAAGCTGCACTTCACACTGCCTGGTTTTCAAGCATGGAGAGAAAAGGTATGCGGTAATCTATGTATGAAAGAACTTTTTTGGAACTAAGTGTTTTTATTATAGATGCAGAACAGAAAGATTTAGAAAGAAAAATAAGCAAATACTGTTCTTTTAAGTTATTTTGATCTGTATATCCAAGCATATCCAAGAGAAGCTTTATTTACCTGCATTTATAAACACATTGCTTTGAAAACAACAAAACTAAAGAAATATCCCCAAAATAATATGCCCAGTTGCCACAATCTGTATTTAGGTGTCACTTGAGCTAGACACAGCAAAGGTGTTTTCTGCTTTTTTACATAATTTCTCTCAAGACTCGCTAATGAGTCACATTCATTGCTCTTATTTGTATGTTTTATGACGACTGGTTCAGAGTTCATGTCATACAGAGGGACATACGTAAGCTCACAAATAAGCAGAGGCAGTGCAAATTGGCACCTGTCTGCCAGGAAAAGGCATGTTTGCATAGCATATATAAGTTTATTTACAGTCAACAAAGCAATAAGACCAGAGGTGTCCATTGACTTGAGTAGGATGCTCAAAAATACTTTTACATAATGAAACTGTGTCAGACCAAAGTTCATTTGCATATGAGATGAGGTTAAGAAACATATTATTGTCTTAATTAAATCCATTAGCAGGACTGGAGGCTCAGAATGTCTGAAAGGCAAACTGGTGCCTAGCAGAAACCCTATTAAGAGGATTTCAAAGAAAGGTTTCTCCCCAGAACTGGATCAATTTTGTAGATGGCAAATCTTTCATTTTGGTATGATAAACTTATTTTGCTTTTATCTTAGGGACTCTCTGATGCTGAGGGAACTTTAGAGTGCTGATGAAGCACAGACATCCCTTTCTCTCAGAAAGGCAAATGCAGCAGAAATGCATATTAATTCTGACAGCTCTCAGGGGAACCATGAAGCCAGATAAGGCAGAAGGGCACCTCAGGATGTCAGAGTATTTCAGCAGTAAGCCTTCTCCACTGTCTTTAGTCTGATGACTGCTCACCTCCCTGTGTCTCCCATATCACTACCCTCTGCTCGCAGTACTCTTGGTTTTCTCTCATGGGCCCGTGTGTACTGCTTCCAGTGTGCTTCTGTCTTTCCTGTCTGCAATGCCTCCTGAGTCTACCATGACCTACTAGACCCATATTTTTGTGTCTCCTAAGATCAGTTTAATTACTTTGGTATCATTATGACTAGCACTACATCAAAATGTCTTTTTTCCATTGATTTCACTTATCTCAGGGTCATATCTTAAAAAAACAGTGGAAGAAGATATGGGGATTTAATCTGCGATGAAGAAGATAAAGAAAAGAAAGTGGTACTAGATAAGATTAAGATTTTGTTATTACTGTTTACTAATTGATCTAAGAGTCTGACCCAAACCTAGCTTTAGAAAAAAGGAGTTCATTCACTGAGTCCACCATGTTAAGATCAGACCTTAAAAACAAGATCTTTTTATTTTTTAGTCTACTATCATATCAATATGAAACCATTCAAAAAACAAATCAGCACTGAGTGTAACTGAGGTATTTCTTCGGAGTCATGTGAAACTAAAATCCAAGAAAGTCTAAACCTTTTTTGTTAGCAAAAGTTTCATGGTTAGCTTTAGAGCATGGCCAGCCTCTTAAATAACATGATTTATGATATGACAAAGTGTAATGTGGGTCCAGTAACATTTGAGATGCCATAGACATCAAAAAAAAAAATCTAATGGGTTCTCTCTGGTAGCCTATTGACATTTACAACTACAGTAGGCTACTTAAAGCAAAATCTAAAAGTACTACATACTGTCAATTTACTACTGAAGGGGAGACAATTAATTACAATTAAGTTGTTCCTTCTAAGTTGCTTCATAAGACAAAATCCTCATACTAAAGATAGCACTCTAAGTTTCCTTTTAAATAGGATTACAAATATTTAATTTCAGAAAGCGCCAGAACAAATGTGATTTATCAAATGGGCACATTCCTGATCGGTTGATTTGACTCACATGTTTTCTTTTCTGAGAGAGAAGAGACTGAGGTAAGCCAATCAAACAACCAGTTGCCAGCAGGTGTCCTATACCCTTCAAGAAAACAGCCTGGACAATCAAGCTTTGTCTTAAGAGTTGCAAGACTGACTTTGATATGCTTCTAGTTGGAGGAAATTCCAGTGTCTACAGTCCAATATTGAGAATCAGAACTTTCTGAAAAAATGATTTTTGAATCACTGACAGTTAAAGGAAATAATTAAATTCAGCTTAACTAGAAAAAAGCATCATTATTATTTTTATATTACTTTTGTTTTGGTTCTTGCTGTGCAGTTTCTAGTTATATAATGTAACTTTTGTATTTCAGATCTGATTAAGCATACCCTCTGTCTGACAAAAGGAGAGTGGTTTTTTTCTGAGTCAAGGACTGCTGTTTTCAGACTAAGGACTAAAATAAGTTCTAAAAGAAAAGGAATTGATATTTGAATAAACTGATATAATTAATTTAAGAAATGACAAATCAATGATATCAGACTTTTTTAAGAGGTAAAGTTGATATTTCTTCACTGCAGAAAATCCAATATACCAAGAAAATTTCAGGTGGTGCTAATTTTTGCTTGTTGAAAAAACAATTTTGTTATAAATTTTGGGCCAGTTCTACTAAAAATCTCCTCCTGAACAAACACAAATTAAGTAATCAAGGCAAGAAACTAATTATCCCAAATGATCACACTTTTGGGGAAGAAGGACAGTATTTGCTAATTATTAGATAATTTACACTTTTAAAAAGACACTCTAGTTCTGCCCAGTCATAAGCTGAAAGACAACATGGAACAGCTGATATGGGTTTTTTCTAAGGTCCATTTAACCTACAGAGTAGAAGGTAGGCACCTCAGAAAGATATATGATAGCTTGGTGTAAGAGGCCAGAGTGCAATTTATGATAATAAGAAATGTAACATGACTCAAGGTGGAACTAAATCCAAGAAGGCACCAATATCGTGAAACTTCTTCATAATTGGAAATAAGTGTCTTTGCCAAAGGACTGGGTTTATAGCCCTTTGCCAAACTCCTAAAATGTTTAAGTGTTTTTAGAACAAACTTGCTTGACAGAAAGATGCTCAGTTCTGAAAGCAGATGGAGGCAGTCTGGGTTAACGACCTGTGGGTCAGATTTAAAACACATTTATGAAGCCACATGTGGAGTCTTGTACTGCACTGTCCCCATTCTCTGGATAATGCAAAATTTCAATCTCTAAGCCTGTTAATTTGGCACTTTTCATGAACTTTATATTGACTTTAAAAAGGAAAAAAAGTAAGAGTAATAGAAACTTTTAGGCAATAAAAATAATTACAGTTCAAGCAAGAACTGTAAAGTCAGTTATTCCTTGGGAAACATGTCTCTGACCATTTAGGTTTTGGCTTTAAACCATATAGGTACTTTGCAAATTGTTCAAGCCTTTATGCACTGGGGCAATTTCAAATGAACCTATTTCCTCTGCTAAAACTAAAGAAAAAGGTCTTGGCAACAAACTAAAAGTTGTTGACACTTTCAGAAAAAAAGTGTCAGCAGCTATTTGAAGTAACTAGTAATTTTTTGTATATAAAGGGCTTACACTGCAGTTCCAAACATTTCCTATGCTTTATTCTCCAATAGAGCTATTTATAATGGGGATGTTTCAGACATTCAGTGCAGATTTTGTTATCGTGTTCACCCAGTTGCTCTGGAGAAGTGAAATTTTGCATCTTCTCCAAAGTCATCCATTGCTAACCTTAAATACTTAAACATTTCCTAGACAGTCTTAGCATTGTGTCAGCTCTAATGCCCCACTTAAAAGACAGGAACATTTAAGCTATGATAAGCATAAGAGATATACAAGAAGCATGAGTGATGTAGTGACTCCATCTGAGATTACAGATGATTAAAAATAACAACTTGGATAAAACCTCAGGTAGACTGTCTTTAACGGACCTTTTCTTGTTGAAATCCCCAAACACTACATTACTTTCCTTCCTCCTAATGCTACTTTCCCTTTTTTGCAGTGATATTTGTCATCTAAATTATATTCTTTGAGAACTGGTATTTCCTATGCCTTTACATAGCATCCGTTAAAATTATCCAATTCCCTTGTATTACTTTCATAGTGCAAATTAAGTCTGACAAATAAGACACCGGCACATTTTCATCAGCTAGTCATTTTTACCATCTTGGAGTTATATAGTGATACGGGCTAGAAAACCCCTGAAACTCATTTCCACCTGAAATTACTGTAGTGTTGAATTGTAATACCCTTCAGCCTATTGAGGAAGCACTCCGCAGCCTAAAAGAGAGGCCTTCCCAAGTCTCTCTCTCTCTCTCTCTTTTTTTTTTTTAACTGTATTTTGGTTAGCTAATCATATCTGGTTCCTCTTCGGCCTTCATGTCTTTGAGGAAACTTGAAAGATCATAGGTGTAATTCCAACAGGAATAAAGGAGTCCTAGTATCTTCATGGTATTTTATGTCGTTCTAGATCTCAAAGACGAGAGACCTGAATTTGATAATAGAGCACCAGAGAACTCCCCTGTGAGGTGTCAGATACTCAAATTAGATAAGCAATATAATTCTGTTGTTAATAGGGCTTTTTATAGATTTTTCTGCCTCTGCAATTATTCTCCAAAACATAAAGCGTATATTGTCCAAAATGGCACTTGATTTCTTGTCCTTTAAATTCCAAGAATCCTCTCCTGTTTAAGTGATTTTGTTTTCCAGATGCTTGGCCGTTTGCACATTTTTTGATGAAAATATACAGATGTTTGAAAATACAGTCTTGCTAACTGACAGTCACTTTCATGAACACTAAAATCGTGTTTGAGAAGAGTGGGTGTTTTTCATAGCTAACTTTTGCTGAATGCAATCTAGAAGTTGCTTTGGAACGGTGGATCTTGAAAGATACTGCTTTCTTTTTCCTGTGCGCTTTTCTTTCTTGCTCTTTTTTGTTACTTTGGAACACTTAACAGCCTTTTGTACTTTAACCTTGGGTTTATACCTCCAGATAATGTTTTAAGTTTTCCTTCCCTTCACAACCATAACTAATAGCTGAAGCCAGTAAAAAGAGGAAATGGTAATTCAGCTCTATATAAACAGTAGATATTTTAATTAACATTTCCCTCTGAGGGAAAGAAGTGTTTTCACAGCCATCCAAACATCATTCTGTGGCCAGCTCACAATTCCACAGTTAAGTAGATATGACCTTCATGGGATAATGCAGACAGTATTTGAGAAAAGCTTAAACTGTGCTTTTATAAATCCCTTGCTAATTATGTATGTTTAATACCACATAGCATGAACAGAAAAAGGAAGAAATCTCTGTGAGAAGAATTATTGTCTGTATGGTAAACTGTTGTGAACTTCTTGTACTTTTTATAGGTCAATCACATAAAGGTTTTCTCTTGCTAGAGGGTGGATAGCTAATATTCTTTTATTGTTGTCTCGATGATATCAAGCAGAAAGGAGCTATACAAAGTGATGTTATGCAGTGAAATACAAAGATTTATTAAGTGGCCATGTATGAGAAACAGGAAGTAACAAAGCTTCATGAATATCAGAGATTTTGTTACATGACTGGAACACTTTCTGAACTTTGCTTTCTTTGGTTTCACCCAATATTGGATCTAGTGATCAGCTGAAAGAAACCTGGATAGAAATTACTGCACACATAATTATCTCAATATTTTCTGTTCCATTTGAAAATAATATTTCATTTTTATATGCTAAATTTACCAAAAAAATTGCTAAGGTACAGAAACTAATTTTCAGACAATAAAAGCAATTCTCAGTAATTGTGAAGCTAATCAAAGAGGTCATTATTATTGTGTGATTAGTTGTACAGTACAAATAGCAAGTAACAATTCAAAGCCTACAACTAGAGAAGAGACAAATTGACCAATTTCATTTGAAGTTGTGAACATTTTCTTACAGGTAATTTTTTGGGGGTAATTTTATTTGTCTGTGATGAGCTTGTGTTTATGTGACTCTACAACTCATAAAGAGTTGCATATAAAAAAACTCCTTTATAGGAAGGACTTACTTCTCCTTTTTCTGCATCTCCATCTGTTTTTCTCACCTGAATAGGAAAGATTGTGAAGATTACTCTTTCTTTTCATTCCCTTGGTTCTTAGACAGTTTTAGTGTCTCCTTTAGAGTTTAGCAAAAAACAATAGTAAAAAGCACAACCCCCCACCCCTCAACTTAGTGACATTTAATTTGTTTTATTTGGTGCTCAGTGGACGTTCTGAGCTTTCATGAAAAGTGACTTGCTACAGCTGAGTGGGTGAGTGAGCAAGACAGCAGGAAACTCTGTTTTTAAAATATGGGATGAAATACAGATCAAAGAATGTTTAGTATAATGTTAATATTTTAGTTTGAAGCATGCCAGGAATGGTTCTTTTGAGCTGTGGTTAGAAAGGAGGAGGAATCCAGAACCAGTTTAGCTAGGAGAAAAGAGGTTACCCATGAGCAGCAGAAAGACTGTAGAGAAGACAGGCATATATAAAAGATGGGCAGACCTGTTCAGATAAAATAACAGCGAACTTGAGCAGCCATCAGGCAAATTGTTGCTGTATCACATACCTCTCCACCGCTTTCCTTGGAAAGAGCAAAGAGCGGCTGACTAGTTGTTTCCAGAAAAAATCAAAATTCTTTGGTGAATTACAAAACCTAACCCATCTTACTGGGATGCACAACACAAGCAAGATTATGCAGCGGTTCATAGGAACAAGACCCCTGTTTCTGACTCTAGCTTGTATCAAATGCTGTCTGTAACAAAGGATCTTGTTAGCAATGAAATAAAATAGCTTTAAGGAATGTTTCTTCCTGTAGAAATTAGGCTAGAGTTTAGCATCTGTTCTCAAGCAGAAGTTCTATTTACTAGTGGGAAGGCTTGTCTTTTCCTAATTTTTTGTATTTAAGTCAGGAAGTCTTTCATCCACACTTTTCTTTTGAATTTTCTCAAACTTTTCACTTTACCAGTACCCTGTGGCGATAAGTTCTAGTGGATGACAATTTGAAATGTAGAAATTTAATTTTTTTCCTGATTCTGTTTTCTTTGATTTGCTTTAAAAGGATGCCCTTTCATTCCATGGAACTGGGAACTGGGTTGGCTCTGCGCCTCCGTTTAGCCATTAATGATTTTGAATCTCTAACTGAGCCTCTCCTATTTCTCTCCTTTCTAAAATAAAGACACCCCAGGCTTTTCAATCACTTCATATGGAAGTTTTTCTGCACCTCTGACCTCTTCTATCAGGTATCTCTATTAACACAGAATTATGGAATTGCAAGTTTAAACTAGAACTAAAATTTGTGCCTGACTTCTTGCTTCTGAAATGAAGCAAAAAGAATCCCAGATTGCTCAGTCATCTGTGTCCAAATTTTGTTGTTTGCTCACACATTTATTTACTAATTTTCCTCTTTTTTACTGAATCCAACAGCCTCTGTCCTGGGGTGGAATCCCCATTCCCATGCACAACCCAGCTCTGGGCAGATGTTATCAGGATAAACCTAATCTCAAGGGATGACTTTTTTCTTCCCCATATTATTTCTTAGCTGCCATAGCAGCATCGGTGTTTGACAGGTGACATAGGTGTTTTGTTGTTCTCCACTGCAAAGATTACCTGGAAGATCTGTCCAGGCATTGCTGCTTCTCCTCTCCTACCCCTGCCAGCATTTACCATTACAAATGAAAGTCCGTGTGTAATGCCTTTAATGTCCGACATTAGAATTTCCATATAAATTATATATATATATATAAATTAATATATATATTCCATATATTCATATATATATATACATGTACGTACATACACACACACATACACACACATATATATATATGCATATATTTGTCCTTTGGTAATTGAAGGATGAAACCTTATTCCATGGAATCTCCTCCTTCTTGCCATGCTGCCAGCATCTTTGTATTTCACCCATTCGTTTAACATTAAAAAGTTAACATGTTAATTCTATAAATCAGGATGCATTATCATTTCTTTCTGCTAATATCATTAAGATGTTATATTCTTCTTTCACAGGAATCTTTTGAGGATTACTGAGTATAAAAAAAGCCACATTTTATTGGAAAATCCCTGAGCTGGAAGTGACTGGAAGCTAGGAGAATATTAGATTTATGGCTATCCTTTTATGCCTGTTCTTGGAGACAGGATACAGAGTGAGGTCTGACTAGATCTATCCAGATCTAACTTTAGTCTGAGCTAGATGGTTTGAGAATGACTGTTATTACGTCTGTTCAGATCTGTGTCATATTTCCCTATATTTTATAGAAAGCCAGTTAATATCAAGTTAGGGGCCAGCAGGGGAGGGAGATAAAAAATGTTCAGATGAACTTGATGAGTCAAAGGGTATGTCTTGAGGTGTGCAATCCAAAGAGTAGGAAATTTCAGCACCACTAAATCCACCTTCTAGCAAAATGCACCTCTGCGAGACGTATTAGCCTCCCTTAGCATACTGGTAACTCAATTAATCAGTTTGTTTTGAACATGAGCCTCAACCGCTGCACACTGACCACTCACCAGACCTTGCAAGCCCTTTTTTGGCTTAGGTATGGTTCCTCATAGCTCCGTTCAGCCACACAGGCACACTGGCTTTTAGTAAATGTCTTTGGAGACAACGTGACAGGAAAGGTAGGAACATAGCTTATCTGAGGAATTTCTTGACCACAGTTATATTACTCAGACAAAATAACAGATCCTTACAGATCTTTGCAAAGGAGCAAGAGGTCAAGAAGCCCTTTTCCCTAGGCTGACATCTCCCCTTTGTGAATTTTGCCGTCTTGTACATGGCAACAGAGAGACCCTCTAAGTACTTCTTGTCTGAAGATACTGTCATTACCTTTTTTGTCATGTTGTCAGCTCTCTTTGGGCTGCCATGTAGCTAGTCCATTTTTAAATGGGAATGGATTGGTAACTGAAAGAGGATCCAAGGCCATTATCTTAGGTTGTTGTCAAATACCCTGGACAGGGCAGCAGGCTAGAATACAGTGGAAAAAACTCATTGCAGAAGTTGGTCATAATTTCAGTACATAATTCAAAACGGAAGTCCTAAGCCACAGGGGTGTTTACAAGACAAAATGGAGGTTACAATTCAATGTAGATATAACCTGCACTGTTGTAACGAGCAATGTATTTTCTCAGTTCCTTGAGGACTGAGTCCAAATTTTTCTAAAATACCAGTCAGATTTTCCTTTAACCTAGTGCCTTGCGGATCCAGTCAGTAATGTTAACTGAATATCACCTAGAAAATCTCAGCCCAGCAAGTTTATAAGAAGCACAGTGCTAGCAATTTTCTCCAACGTGAGTGACAGGGACAGCATTCTTGCAGCAAAGGAAAAATGGACATGTTTCACTGCATAGCCAAGATTTTATTTTTTCCCTAATGTCTGCCAAATCATTCAAAACAAAAGGAGGCAGCTGACAGGACTTCAAAAGGAGTTTTGTGGATGAAGTAACTCAAGCTGCACTACTTTACCTGGCTAAGCTCTGGGAGACCAACAAAGATAAAACATATAGCTTTTGGGTCAGCCAGGAATCTCTTTGCAAAATTACAGATGGAAGGTTGCCTGGTCATTGTAATGTAACAAGATATTCAAAAATGATAAAATGGAAAGTACACTGACCTTTGATTTTGTACGCACATTTCTTTAAGAGGTAAATCAAAAGTGTGCTTTAGAAATGAGAAGGAATATCTTAGAGCAGAGCAGAAGAATACACATTCCACATGAATTTTTCCTTGTATAAAATCTGGTTATCAATTTCTTGTGCATTTTGTTCAGCCAATAGTTATTCTTAAGTACCGAAACTAACATCTTAAAAAAACAAGTATCTACGTAATTAAGAACAGATGTGGCTGGTTTCTTTTTCTCAATGCAAAATTTTGAAATTTGATTGTATTCTGTTTTGAACCAAAAAGAGATCTCTGAATGTTTTGAGGCAAAACTTAGGTACTCCCTAATGGACTAAATATGCTCTAAGTGAAGTGTGATGGTAAAATATGAATTGGTTCTGGTGGCATTTAGCCATAATCTATAGCCAGGTAAAAGGAGCAAAATCATTAAGACTAAAAAACGGATGAACTTGGAATGCTCCTGGTAATGTGTCGCCATGGACTACCATTTGGGGCAATGTCTCAGGAGAAGCAAGGATTTAGAGGAAGAAGCCTGAAAGGGATATTATTCCAACTGCAGAAATGACAGAGGACAGCACATGAAACAGTTATTGACAGAAGAGAGAGATTCAAATGCCAGAGCATAAATATAAAGCTGACAGGGCCATATTAGGGCAGACTCTTATAAGCAGGAAGGAGAAACTTAAATTTAATTGACAGGTAGAAAGAGCTACTAGAAGAAGTCAAAAGAAAATGTTTTGGAGCAGCAAGATATCGGAAAAGTGATAGTTACTATTACATTTTGGCTGTCTTCTAACAGATGAGGGAAAGCTCCAGGGCCAGAGAAGTTGCAGTAGCAATGCACACGTGCCTATATCTACACACATGCATACTGTGAGCGTACACATGCATACACACACATTTCTTACTTTTCATATTGTCACCTGTGGTCAATTTGATAGCAGTGTTGCAGTACTAATAACGAAAAGCCTCTTGTTACCAAGTCTGCAAACTAGGCCATCTGTAGTTGATTTCTACTAGATGATATTTCTGTGCAAAAATGCTGAGGTGAAGCTATAAAATCAGTTAATCTTATTTATAAATTCTGCTGTGTCATATCTGTAATCTGCAAAAACAGCCCAGATGAGCATTGTAATGAAGTAACAGATCATTTTCTCATCATAAATAAATGTTAACTCATCCAGCACCAAAACTACTTCAAACTTGTTTTATTCTTATGTCTCTTAGAAATGGAATGAACAAACCAAGGATCATAAAATTCTGTCTCAGAATTATGCCCATAACATAATGTGCTCTGCCATATTAAGCAGACTGCCCATAGTGCCTATGTAACTTCTTCAGATTTAGTAATGAACAGTTACTTTTTTGACTGGTTCCTCTGAAAAAATGGTATGCTGAAAAATATACTTTTATTGATAACCTTGCCTATAGGCTCCTTTAGCGCCACATAAATTTTGCAATTGTATAGGATTATTTGACAACAGGAGTTTTCTGCTGAATCACAGTGAGAAGATGATCAGGCTGGTACTGGAAAATAAAATGCTAAAAAAGGCTTTATAAGATTTATGAAAGGAAAGACTACACCGACAGAGAACTCTCTACGTGTCCTTCAACTAGTAGGACAAACTGTGTCAAGATACTTAGTATCTTTCCCACTTGCCTGGGAATAGGACTGGTGGGTCTAATTCATTCAGTAAATCCTCAGCTCTTTGTTGTGTATAGCGCTGCAGTCTCTGATGATATAACTGAAATACAGGAAGAGTCAACTGTCAGGGACATTGACTTAGAGGTATTTTACACTCCCTTAAATAGAGATTGAGCACATGGACTCAGAGTTGATTGAAATGAAAATGGAAAACTCTGCAGCTCTTAACATTTTTTTTCAAGCACATTTTTTCCAGGGGTGACCTCTTGGGACAAGTGAGAGGTTTTTTTAAAGCAGTATTTTTTAAAGCTGGCATTCTGCCAGCTCCAGAGATGGTTTTCAGAGTCACAGGAAGAAGCTGGTAGGATGTCGGGAAATATTTGGTGAAGCTCACGGGGCTGTACTACAGCAGGTGCTGTGCCTGGGAAGCAAGAGTGACAGACAAGAATCTTTGCACATCTGAGCCAGATCGGAATTAGAGATTTACTATTATTCATCAGCAGCCTGTCAATGTTAAGATGGGGAAAAAAAGTTATACGAGCTATTTTCATCTAATGGTGTTTTTGAAACAAGTCAAAACTCACATAAAACTGTTTCAAATATCAGATTAACTTCTAGCCACAGACTAGAACAGAAATTATGGAGGAAAGTACACACTTCTTCAGAAGGGAATACCTTCACAGACTAAATGCAGATACCTGCTTTGCACATGTTCTCATGCAATAATCGTTATTGAATTATATTTATTGGAAGAATACAAATATGTCTAAAAGTTTCACAAGATGTTTATTCTTTAGCTTCAGAGAATGAAGAAGGTTTAGAAGTATTTTGAGAAGGCAAGAACAGATTAGAAAGCCTAAGGGTGTCTTAGATTTTGTTTAATGGATGCTGTTTGTTATCCATTCTAAACTTTTCACAGGGCATTGCTGTGATCAAAGTCCATAGAGAGGTACCCTTGCTCTGTCAGGGGCTGTGAGCAGTGTAGGTAGCAATGAACAGCTTCTGCACGAACCCTCTCCCTGATCCCTGTGTCCCAGCCGGCACCCTGTTCTGCCTCCTCTCGACTGTTAGCTCTACCCTGGGTCACTGGCTACAGGAGCTGCAGTCACTACAGCTTAGACAGACCCTGCTGACAAATTAAGCCTTATAGAAGATAAAGGATAGGACCAGTATAGCAAATATATTTTTGCGGTGACTAAGGAATCTATTGACATGATGCTCATAGGATTTAATTTTCCAGCATAAATGCTTGCCTTGAAAAGAGTCCAAAAAAGCATCTCAGATACTTGAGAGTATTGGTCTCTGCATTCTCAGATAGAAAAGAGAATACTTTAAAAGAAGGTCAACACATCTGACATGCTCTGTTTCTCTGGGCTTTGGGAAGTAGGTCTGTCATGACACTTTTACAAGGGGGATGAGGATTCATTTTGGACATGCTTTAAATCTAAATATCTCCAGCCTTTTGTGTATGCTCTCCTGAGAATTAAGTGGTCCATTGAAGTACTGCAGCACTAAACTGGGGTAGGAGAGTGGAAAATCAAGCTCCTTGTTGTAAAAGGGTGACACTGATAGTCAAGGCAATATCATGTATAAATTACGTGTGAGTTATATGTGACCAAGTGCTCTACAGAATGATTTAACTTATTGAGAGACAATGATCCCTCCAAAGTCCTGTAAGTCAGGAAATAGCTATAGCTCAGCTTCCCTCCCAAGGTATCAGACGAAAACCATGTCTGTGGGAGCTGGGGAAAGGGAATATTTCTTGGCTTTACAGCCAGTGTTCACTGAAGTATGTTGGTCCCCAGTATGGGGAATTTTTTCTGTCTTATTTTTGGACAGCATCAATTTATTTTACTGTTATAAATGTCCAGCCTTCATGAAAAAGATATTGCTCAGCGCTTACAGTAACAACTCTACCAATAAGCCTGATACAAGCAAATGTTTTTAGCAAGAGAGTGATAGTTGTAACTTTGATCTCCACTGGAGACTCTAAAAACAAATTCCTTAGATTTCAGTTTTACTGGCAGTCTGGCATATCACTGCCATAAGCATTAGGACAAAGAGAAAAGATTTTTTATATGTCTGCATATAGAAGGATATTAATTATATATAATGAGTTGAGACTGCCTGCAGTGCAACTGTGGTTCTTTTAACGAGTATTGTTTTCCAACGGCTGAAATAAAATGTCAAGAGTGCTGGAGATTTGCAATTGCAAAAGCTATACAAGTTATTTATAAAAACAAATCAATTGTAAAAACATATTTGCTTAACATTTCTGGCTTGCAGAAATGCCAGCCATCGTGCAGCCATACACTGAATTTCTTAGTAAAGCATCCATCCTCATCACTGGTATAACCTCCTAAAAGTAATGTATACGCAGTATAGTTGGTGAAGATCAGATTTCTCTCTTCTGTAGCTGGAGAATGTCTCTGTATTTTCTAAAAAAGTACATCCAGCAATAACAACATTGCTGATGTCTGTGAAGGGGTACGTTAGGGGGTGGTAAGCCAGAGGATTCCCTGAAGGTATCATGAAGATGATCAGGATAAAATAGCTTTTGGAGATAAACCCATTTTGATCATTCCAAATTTCACTCAGACCAAATGAGCTCATCTGAAATTACGTAACTTAATGCAAGCTAGCCTGTGTCTGAAAAATGTCAACAAGATAAACCTTGATGTAGAAATAAATCATTTAACTATTGTGTGACACTCAAACTCTGAGAGTGGAGGCTGCGGGCCGCGAAGGAGAGGCAGGAAGCCCTGCGGGGATCGGGAATTGGCTCGGCGCTTACCGCTCAGCGAGATTTGCCCACATTTGGGTGACTGGGGCTGTGTCACCTCCCTGGCAGCCCCCGGTGCTGTGTGTCCCGCCCCGATGCCAGGCTCAGGCTCGCGCCTCGCTGCCCTGCCAGCCTGCCGAGAACTGAGTTTACCTGCTCTTCCTTCATCGTTACACCACTGTTTCAGAAAAAGCCTGAGATTTCTCTCCGAGCTGCAGCAATCTCTCCTGGCGATGTTGTGCATTTTGTAGGCTGAATTGAGCCTGTTCTAAGTGTAGTTTTTATACATCTCATAAGGAATTTCCATGCAAAAAAAAAAAAAAAAAAAAAGCCATGATGTTAGTTTGTAATTATTAATTATCCAAATGAAAATGAACTTGAAATAACATTTATTATGAGGACAAGAGAGAGGCTGGGAAGGAAGAGGAGCACTGAGGGATTTTTAAAGAATTGAAAGAATTTATTTTCACTGTTGAGGAAATTAAATGTTTCTGCTTTATTTTGGTATGTTTATTTGTTCTTCTCCCAGTAAGTCACCAACAGATAGTTTATGAAGTTAGCCACAGCTCAACACTGTGTTTGTTAGGGAATATTTTTGTTTCAGCATGGATAATACATTAGAAGTGCAGTAAATATTTTAAACTTAGAACAGCAACAGATACAGTAAATCACATGTTGTTTGTGTGCTGGGACAGGAATCCTGGGAGCTGCACTGCCCATGGCAAGCTCACCTTGGGACAATTTCCGAGAGCATCTTCCACTTTTACAAGGCTCCTCTGTTTTTCTTTGTGTTTTTCCTCTGACATGTAGATTGCAGTACTGGCCGATAGGTAAGTCTGGACAGATTTTAGGCACTTGACTTGTGCCAGACTTAATAGGAGAATGAATAAAAGTAAGGTGCTGGGGTCAATAGTCAGTGGAAAGCAAAAGACAAATCCTGAATGTGACTCTTTCCCACAGATCTTGTTCTCAAGGTGGTTATCTGCCTCCAAAGGTTATACAGGGATACTGTGCCCTAATGCAGACACTTCAGTGTGACATCCTCACTTAGGTGAGGTCTATCCTGGCTTTTTTGGCTCAGTGTCCTTTTTCCCTCTGGAAAGTGATTTTTTTTTTTTTCTTGGTTACTTTTCAGCTGAGTTCGTAAACTCAGTTGCTGTAGCTATTACAGAAATATTAGCTGGTTACTGGCAGGATGGGAAGTGGCCCACAGTCATGTGTGGGAGGGATGTGGTCGTCTTTAAGATGTGGTTCACAAAATGGAAAAGTTTACTCAAAGGGAGTTGTCTCCGTTCTACTCTTTTTTGAACAGGTGCCCACATTACAAACACCACCACAATTGGCTGTGTTAGCAGAGAGGTAAACAAATTGGCTATTCCCAGCTATTCTTTCCAAATATCCTTTTACTCTAAAATGTCACAGTGCTGTGCAATGAGAACAATTCAGTAAGGTGGTGGCCTGCCTGTACTGTCACCTGTTCCATGCATAAATCAGGTCCTCACTTCCCTCTCTTTTTGATAGCGTACTTGCTAAGAATTTTAATATTTCCTTCATTTTCTGTATCAAAACCCTTTCTGTAGGCTAAAAATCATTTTTCTTCTTTAAACTCCTTTCTTATCTTTTTGCCTTTTAGCTCATAACAATTAAGAAATGTTTATGGAAAGGCATCTCATCACTAAGTTTTTTTATGACCATTCTGTTTGCCATAATTGTGTCACACCAAGGGGAGAGGGGAAAGAGGGAACAGTTCTGTGACAAAGACAATTTAATATAGTCATAGCTGTGTAAAGCAGAGCTTGGTAGGAATAAGCACCTCAGAGCTTAAGTGCGTTACTTAATTAAGTTATTAGCAAAACTTTTTAGTAATCTGTAGACCCTGGAAATGAAATAACTGTAAAAAAAGAGCAGAGCATGATCTTTTTTTTTCCCCCTCCAACTCAAAGAAATAATGATCTCCTCTCACTGCTATTCACACACTGAAACTGGAAGTTTCACCCCAGTTTGCTTTCAGGGCTTTTCCCCTGCATTAATCCTAGCCTAGAATTACTGTCTTCATTAATCTGAGCATAATGTTTGTGCAATTTGTGTTGAAATTGGTTACAATTCACATGCATATAGATGTACAGATTTAAGAGTGCAGTTCAATAGGACCCTGTACTTTTGAGTGGTTTACAGAGTGGAAAACATCTTATCTTACTTTTCTGGATAGCTGACCTCAAATGCAAAAGTATTTTCTGGTCATTTGGAGTGCATCCACTCCTACAGTAGAACAGCCTTATATATGTTCATAGCTGGTACTGATGCCATAAGTATCTAAAGTAGTATTGCTTATCTTTCTTGCAAGAGACAGACATGTCTTAACTGTGAAGGCCGTGTATCTTCATATTTCCCTTACTCCAACTAAATTCTGCTCCAATTGTTCTAATTTTGCGTCTGTTGTTATACACATTGCTGAAACACATGAGGTTCAGTGATGCTTTTGGGCTGGCCATGCCCTCCTTTATATTTTTCTCAACAAACACAGCCAGTGCTGTCACACAGATGACACTGTAGCTAGATAAGCATGGGGAACAGAAAAGCAGCTGGCTGAAAATCAGAACTGGCATGATACTATCTAAAGAGGAATGAACTGTGAGGAATTTGCCAGGGTGCTGGCCTACCTCCCATTGTAGGTATCAGCTTTCCTGCTGTTAAGGTGGTGTCCAGATTCATGTTGGTCTTTCAGATTCAGAAATTATAGTAACAGTAATAAATGTCTCTCATAATCTCCTAAAGGCCAGGTTCCACTGCCATTTTCTGGACAGATATTTATTCATCTCCAGGTTGAATTATTGCAATGCATTCTGTCTCAGATACGGAAGGTAAAACTAATAAAACTAGTTTATGGAAGGTAGAGCTAATACAGATAAGCCTGGAGTGAACACATCACTCCCATGACAGTACTTTGCAAGTTTTCCTTTCTATTGCTTCTTCAAGCTACGGTTGTGGAAAATATCTTATTGACTTTACTGAATATTAGTTAGCACTTTTTAGGACAATTCAAATAAAAATTTTACCCACTCAATTAAAACAAAACACATTTAATATTTAAACTTTATTTAACATTTAAAATGTGTTTAACATTTAAAATACTTTATTTTCTTAATATAGAGTACAACATATACATTTCATAAGTGTTACCAAGTGTACATGACATTACAGCTATGTGGCAAACGGAGACAGGATATTAGACATAAACACAAAAGTCACACAGCACCAGAAAGAACTGCCAGACACAGCTCTAGCCAGAGAAAGGAATCAGCTGATACTGAAAACAACTGCTGAACCCAGTATCAATATACATTTCAGGCATGAGTAGAATTTTTGGTCATGTGAAAGCAGATGATGATGTAATATATTGGAGAAGAAGGCATCAACGACAAATTAAAGACACCTCAGAGATGTGCCAGTTAAGCTTAGATCACAATAAATCAAAAAATATCCTTGAGGAAGTCAAAAGAGATTGGATTACCTGTACTTCTAAAATGGAGTTCTGGAGGCTAGTAGATGCCAAGCAGGAAAACAAGAAAACATAAAATTAAAATACTGCAACAAAGGTGCCAACGCACCTAGGGAGGCTGTATACAGCTGTCTGGTTTTCAAGAACACACATTTGAGCAGCACATGGTTTCTTGTTTCAAGACAGGCATCGAAGTAGCAATTCTGATACATTAGCAGACATACAGATTGAGGATGTCAATAAATGCAGCAGTCTTTCCATGAGAAGTATTTCTTAAATGTGGCACATTGATTAATATGTTAATTAAATGCTAATGTAAGAAGCAACAGTGATCGAGGTCTTGTCTGTCTCCCATACCCACCATCTCTGTAGCTGGCAGAGCACCCTACAGTACATACTGTTCAAACTGAGAGAAGGATTTTTCTGGCATAGTTACACTGCCTCCCTGAGTGATGTAAGTTAAGCCAATACAAGCTCTCCCCTTTTGGCAAAGCTGCGTCCGCACTGGGAGTTCTGCAAACATAGCAATATCTGCTGGAGACATGAATTTTTCACTCCTTGAGCTGACATAGCTGTGTTGGCAAAACATTATGGTTTAGAGCAGCCCTAAAAACCTACATTTATTGCCACATCCTCAGCCACTTGTGAAGCATTAAAAATCTTCTAAATCCTTGACATTCTGATAATGGTTATACATTGCAGATAGAAATTCTTAGAGGTATAGTGTTTTATGTTGTTTAAAAATGCACTGCATCTTAATTCTTAGTGATTTCTGTCATTAAGGTGTCTAGTATCTATGCTGGTTGTACCCAAGCATTTGGAATATTTATAAAAGATGTAAATAACAAAATACAGTTTGACTGCTCTATAGAAGCATGACACTTCAAGTGACAGACCGCCTCTTCTGTCAGAGTGCAATCTGGTTTTCCCAGGCTCAGGCTGAATAGGGTTGAAGGACTGTGTATACAGCCACGGTTCCTGGAACTAGAAGGACTCTCATGCTAGAATTGTGTATGAGTCCTCCTTTTCAGGGTTATGGTCAGTGAACGACTACAGTGAACAAAAGATGGGATTTTTCAAAAGAAAACATTTTTACTTTAAGTGATCTCATTAAATTAAACAAAGTAATGCTTTGTTTTTAAAACAGCCATGGTGATATTTGTACAAAGCTTAGGTAGGCCTAATATGGTTAGACACCTTCAGTTTGGAAAAAGTGCGACCTATTTCCTTGCAGTCTCTAGGTTTCTCTGATCTTTTAGTCCCTATGGTTCATCACTCCCACTTTCCACAGAACACCATGAGGAGAGAGGTAAATGTGAATGTCTGCGTTCGTGTTTCTTCTTCTGCTGCAGCCAAGGCAGCCTAAGAAGTTACCACCGACTTGCTCCGTCTGTAAGATAAGAGGTGCCTGAGAGTGTTTTCCGGCCCATTTCAGCCAGAAAGAGACAGGTCAGCAAAAATTCGCTGTTCAAATAGGCTTTAGGTAAGCCGGTTCATTTTAAGCACCAATCCTACCAATAGCTCAGCCAGAGAATCAGGAGTAGAAGGGCGCGCGTGACCTCTAGGAAGAGGGTGGTGACAAGTAGCTGACTGAGGGCTGCATGTGGGAACTACTTGTAATGGCACAACAGCAGCCAGAGGAGACTGTATGACTACAGTCCTGGTCAATATTCCTGGCCACTTGCTAATGGGCTTGATCTGACTGGAAATCTTCTAGACTCCTCGCTTGAAAACTGCCTGCCTGGAACAATGTAACAACCGGGGGAAAAAAAGATGGAATTTCTAACATTCATGACATATTGCATATCCCTCACACAAAGAAGAGAAAGCAAGAAAATTTATTAATCAAAAGGAATAAAGTAAGGGGAAATGTAGGCAGAATATTAAAAAGCATCCCTGCCAGTGAAATCCATTAGCCTTGAAGTAATCTCCTAAGGGAACTGAAGACATTCCCATCACTTGGGATATTTAAAACTAGGTTAGACAAAACACTAGGAAGTGTACAATGGGGGACAATCTAGAATCAGCAGGGAGAGGGATTAAATAGTCTTAATAAGCCTTTAACATAGATTCTGTGATTTCAGTGCCAAGAATTCACAGCTCCCCCCTGCTCTCTCCTCCCTGCAGCTGCCTTAACAGGAGATTATGAAATCACTATAAACGTGGGCAATTAACTATTCTAATAGAATTTGGTAATGTAATGATGAAACGCTATTCTTGCTCTAAGTCTCAACTCAGAAGTCCTCTACAGTGGATTTAAGATGACTTTTAGTAGAACTTTCCCTGTATTACAGTTTTGCGCTAGAGAGACTTAGCAAGATTACTTTGCATTTCTAATAATTGGCTTGTGTTTGAGACAGTGATTTTACTCGTTTTAGTTTAGCCTATCTTTTCTTCCTCAAATTTCAAAATTCTTAAATTGTTTATCTAAAACTTCCAGCATTTACTTTTGCATTTACTCACTCATTATTATTATTCCATATTCTTCTAAATCTGTAGTCTTCTGAGAGTGGAGAAGAGCCAAGGGGTTAGTCTCAGCGAGGTCAATAGATAAAAGGTGTACTTTGCGGGAGAGAGAGAAATTAGTACTTACATCTCAGTTCTGTAAATGTTAGGTCGTTGCTGAAGTATTCTGATCAACAATGTATTGTTTATACATATTGTCTAAGAACTTATCGTTTCATAAATAGCAGTGTTTGCTGTGATCTCTGTAATTTTTCACATTTTCCTGGTGAGCTGAGTTGATAGCGTGTCCTTAGGTGCAGAGAGCTGCTTGAATCACGCTCACATGGGAACAGTGGATACTCTATTTAGTTTCACTGGGGCAAAAGCCAGTACACTGTGGTTTAGAAAGGTCTTGCCAGTGGAGATAGCCCAGTGAAGCCATGCCTCATGGTGTAAAAGTGACTTGTGGTTGACACAGCCTTTGAAATCATGTCAGTTTAAGCTCTGATGGAATTTGTATGAGGAATTGCTTTCTATGTGCAATTGCAAATAGCTTAAGTCACTTTGTAAAAGAATGAGGTTTGAAAAACATGTTTTATTCTGTGGTTTCTTTGTGTAATCTTGCATGATAAATATTGTGCCTGTAGATCCGCTGCTAGTCAGTTTTGTCTAACAAATTCTTTATGTAACACTTGACCCTTACTTGAATGTAAGACTGTCTTCAGAGAGCAAGAAATTCATAGCTAGAATAAGAAACTTACACTGAAAAATGTTGTTGAAGTCAGAAAAATGATGATTTATAAATGACTTCTTAACAGAGAGGTTTTTGCTGTTCTGTGGGGTTACAGGTGCTAACTTGAATGGCAGATGTAGCACTGAAGAATGAATATAATGATAGGAAAGTGAAGCGGGCTCCATTTTCTCTTTTACACACAAATGGTGCTTACAGGGACAGATTGTGTTCTGTACCATTGTTTTCAATAGGACTGAGCAGATTGTTACCTGCAAAATCTTTAAATGGTACACTCATAAATCTAGAAGAACTCCCCCCATAATTTCATAATCTAGATTGAATTTTCAGGATGTAACATAATTAGAAAGAAAGCTCTTATGCTTGGTAATTGATTTTTTTAATGTCTTGAGAATTAATTTTAACTGGGAAAGTTTACAGTAGCATTTTTACAAATGAAGTAAATAACTATATAATACTGTAGGGGATGGATTCTGACATACCTATCCATCTTAAGAGGAATCATTCTTCAGTTTTTTTCTTCAATTTTAATATAACTTTTTGGATGGCAAAGCTTTCCTCAAAGATTGTAAGAATCTTATTCTATATTACTTGTCAATATTTTTATTATTATTGATCTGACATAAAAAAAGGTCATTAAATTTAGAACAAGGATGAATTTAGCCTTTAAACTGCATCTATAACAATATGATTACCAGTCTGTTTTTCCCTTGGTCTTAAAATTTGGTATAAGTTGATATATTGGTATGAGTACTTACTTTTGTTTTTAACTTTCTGCATCCTATTCCCTTGACAAAGAGAAAAAAGAACACATAGGTTATAGTTATACTAGTAAATTTAAGAGAGCCAGATCATGTTCTTTGGCACTGAAGATGCTGGCACAGAGCATCCCACATCTACCCTATTAAATCACTTTCTGAACGGAGTGGCCACCTGCAAACTGCTTGTTCCTAGACTGTGCTAATTCCCAGGCTCTGGCTAACTGTTAGGTGAATTCAAGCTGCCCCAGGTTGAAAGCAGTGCAAGGACTGTTCTTACTGTTTAACAGTATAGATTTGTGTGTATCACTGTATGTGGCTTTTTCCATGTTCATACTGGATTATGAACATACACCAAGTCTTTAGGAGCATATGAGAGATGAAACCTAAAGCTCTTTTTCTTAATTTTTTTCTCTTGGTGTTTCAAGAAAACTCCTAAAAATAAAATAAAAAGTTAAGCTAAAACATACTGATGTTTTTAGCAACATGTTTGATATATAAAAAATTATTACAAAGAGATATACAGTCATAACCTCTACCTTCCACTGAAATAAGTTACAAAACTGCAAATGCGTTGATAGAAGCATAATAATTTTTTATGTAATTAGGTTGTCCTGTATCTGTTTAGGTCTTGGCCACGCAGGCAGAGCACTTTCTACTTGCCTTAATAAAATGGAAGCTTTCTTCCCCCAGACACAGTAATTCCTGGAGAATATAAATCAGTGCTCAACAGCAATTGAAGTTTCTCTCCTCTAAATTCAGTGAATTTAATAAATATTGACCCTTGAGAAAATATTTTATGTCTCAATGGTATTTGTTTGTCCTAAGGCCCACTAACACTTTTTGCCATTGTAGAGATTCAAAGACTACACAAAGATTTTGGGTAGCTTGGAATCCCTCCTCACTGGGAGATACATGCCTGCCCATACATGCCTTTCCCATACCTACAGCACAGAGCTGTTACATCCCCCACTAATACCACTACTACTATCACGCCATTACATAGTGTAGTACTTTACTTATGGAAACTGATGCTTTTGTAGTGCAAGTCAGGATCAGGCCTTTAAAAAACATCTCTTCATGTTTAAAAAATGTAGTGACATGAACTGAAATGGGTTTCAAAAGAGTTCACTGGTTCCTATTTTAAATGAAATGTGGTTTATCATTTCACTGTCTTATATTGTTATTTTAGCTGGTGATAATAAAGTACTTCTAGCTCATAATTGTACAGTCTAGGCCATAATTTTCCCTGATACTTAAGACAAAGGCAGACACACCTTGAATGTCTTCTGGAGAAGAGCACTACTGTTGGCATAGCTATGCAAGTCTTTGGGAATTCCCATAAGCTCAGGTGGCTCCAGGGGATGATGAAGAACCTGCCCAGGCACATGCCTATTTCTGTTGGATGGTTTTGCTTACAAAGCTGAGATCCCAAAACATCCATCTGGAAAGGGCACTGAAAGCTTAAGGAACCACAAACAGTGTTCCTGATCATTCTGGGAGAAACTGTCTAGGGCAACTTGGTAAGACTCCAGCTCATGTTTGTATTTCTTTAACACCTTTTGTTTAAAATGCTGACTGATTAACTAGGCAATAAAAAATCAGCTGGGGTATTCTAAGAAATTGCCTAGGTATTTAATTTGGATCACTTAATCACATAGCAAACCGATGAACTCAGTCAAGGAAATAAGGTAATAATTAAAGTGGGAAAAATACTTATCAAAATGAAGCATTTTTTTTATTATTATTATTAAAAGTCCATTGTAAACTTATGAAGTGTTTGGAGAGTAACTGGACTGATCATAGCTATATTCACACATGAAAGATCTTCAAACTGCATGTGTCAGTGAGGTGGTAAAAAAAATCATCCTCCATTACAGGAAATCTTATCTTGAAGAAGTAGCCTGTGGTGCCCAAATCAATAAGGCTGCTTTGGGCATCATGCATTTCCTGTTTAATATTACATATCCAGTTGCTCATATATGAGAATTTTAGCATGACAGGATAGGTTAGGTCTGTCTTGATGGGACTATGCAAAGTATGGGCCTGAGCTGAGGGACTCTGAAGGTGCACTGCACTGTGCCTGTACTTGCGTCCTTGACTGACCTCTGGCTCACGGCTGTTCAGTTTACAAGCAAAGCTTATTTTGCCCTTTCAGCCCTGCAAACCCTGTCTGGGAGCTAAGAAACAACCTCATACATCTCTTGCTCTGTATTCTTATGCAGCCCAAATTGCGATCATATTTTATTTTCAGATCATATACTCTGTCACATTTGCACAACACAGTTACCCTCAATAGGATTTATACTGATGTCGCCATCAAAACTTTGGCCTTCAGTTGGAGTGGTTTAGATCCTTTTTCTGTTTTGAACATTTTCTTGCATTACTAGTATTTAAGTTTAAGAAGACTCCAAATGTTTTCCAACTGAGCATATATATATTTATATACATGTGTTTGCATTTGTGCAGAAGCAAGCTCTAAGTGTTAAGAGAGTTATCTGTTTGCTTTTTCAGGGTGTGAGATTAAAATGTCAGTGTTTGACAGCATATGCCATGGGGTTACCTCAGTTATGTCCGATTTCAGCAGCCGCAGACAGCTGTAGCATCTTAATTCCACCACCTGAGTAATTGCCAGTAGACAGAGCTGGTTTCATAATGAATGTTTCCAGCTTAGGTATGATGCTATATTGTTAAATTATCTGGCAATCTATCCATCTGTGCCATTTGTGCTTAAGGCACAAGGGTGAGGGTTTTGATATCATCACATGGATTTGCCTTTACTCTTATTGCAGTTGATGAGAGCATTACCCATGGCTCTGGAAAAGCAGTGTTCAGCAGTGCTGCTCACAGAAGTCACATCTGGGGATTTGCTGTTCTACATATTCTAGAAGGAAAAATGTCTTGACCTATGCATAACTTTCTTGTGCTTAATTTGTCTGATGGCAAATGTCACATGTTTAATTCAGGCCCTGTAAACAGCAAGCTCTTTAATAGCTAACATTTTCACTGACAACACAGTCACTGAGCTTAGACAGATGATCACTGCTGCTGTAGAGCTAAGTCCTTAAATATTACCAAACTAATACCCTTGTATGGTCACACTGGATGCAGATTAGCGAAAGCCATAATCCTATTTAATTTAACACAGTCCCAGGGATTTTCCTCTATAAAGAATTTGGTCACATGCATACTACATAATATTTTGCATAGTTCTTAAATATATGGCCCCTCACTAGGAGCAGGGCTGTCTGCCAGGTTTAGTGGCACTTATTAAATCCCATTGTACTCTAGACCACAGTCCAAATGCAGGTATTTGCTACAAAAAGCTCCACGGTTAGTTAGAATTTGCTGTGGCTCTGAGCTATATCACAACTCAGTCTCTCAACCCCTCTATTTCTCTCTCCTCCACGGAGGTTATTCCTCAGTAAAGTTAAGATGACTGGGGACTACAATTAATTTTATTCACTGTGTAGTCCAGCCAAGTCTCTGTCATCTAAGAACTCAGATGTATAAAACCTGGCCATACATGAACTGTCACAGAGTCTGGGATCTGTAGTTAGGCAACTCAGCTCTGAGTCATAGAAAAGGCCTGATTTTTATGCACTGAGCACAGTTAAATCCATTTGCCTTCAATATAATGTGATATCTTTGACACACCAGCAGATTAGGCCCCGAGAATTATGGCTCCTCTGTGTCCAATCTCTCCCCCACTTCCATCCACTGGAAAAAGGAGACTTTGGCCCTCTCTCAAGGACTTTTAGCTAATGCCATTGCCTATCATGGACCAGCTGCAGACTGCAAGGACAACAGCCTGATGTGTCATAGGTACATTGCAGGTACCTGCACAGGGCACATGCAGGTACAGCTCTGTCTGGGAGATCCTAGGCAAAAGTATGGGAGGCTATTGGAAAGTAGGTGACTGAAAACAGTGTGTGGCCAGCTATGTATTCAAACCACAAAAAGTCAAATCCCCACACTGAATTGACATGAGGCTTTATCACCTACTCAGAAACTGCATTTCTGAACACAGTGTCACTCCAGCTAATGTTTCAGGGCTCCCAGTTCAAGTTTATGTCTGTTATGCAATGTTTGGAGCATTTTATAGTCTTTCAGTGTTAATTGCAGAGAAATGATGGTGAAATATTGGTCAATTTGCTTTCTTAAAAATAGAATGACTTTGAGTTAGTGAAACAGTTTCAGACAGGATGGAATCTGCTACCTCCATTTTCCTGACAATTTCCAGAAACCGTTTTGCTCTTCAGGAAATATTTGGAATGTTGGGGGAAATATGTAGCCTGGGTTGATTTTGTGCATGTTACTAAGACACATGGTATTAGGCCTGGTTCCCTGACTAACCAAGGATTTCAGAAGAGTCTATGGAAATTAATCTGAGTCATAGTTTTCTACCCATCATTTTTAGCCAGTTATTGAAGCAAACACAAATTTGTTTGCGAGGGGCAGTGACAGGGAGTGGCTCTGTTCCTGCTTCTGAAAGTGTCTAGACAAGATGATTAAGTGAGTTTCGTGAGTGTGGCCCTGCTCTCCTCAAGAGTACTTGCTAGAGAAAAGTGGTTCAGCCACCCGTATAACCACAGAAACTTCTTCTCTATACCATGCTGGAGACGAAGCCTTCCTCCAGGAAGTGGAGAGAGTGTTTTGGGTTGATTAGGTTTCCACTTGTTATTTTCAGTAACTTAGGCACCACCTGAATGGCTGCTGGCTTAATGCACACAGTAATTATTTGTATTATTACTACTATTCCTATTAATAATAGTGTTTATTCCAAAGTGCCTCAGGAACAAGCTAAGGTAAACTTCATTTTGCTAGGTGCTCTGCAACTTTGGGCTGCCATTCAAGAACAAAATAAATCCGGCTTCAGGGCTCCCACTACTGGATCAAAAGCACCAAAGCCGCATGAGGCAAAATGCTGATGCAGTATGAACTAATTCTGCAAATTCAACTTTTTTTTTTTTTTTTTTTTAATGTTGGTAAGTTAGCTTTATAGTGGCTGGCTTTATGCCAGGTTCAGTATCGTCTTCCCCCAGTCATCTAACATTGCACCAAATCAACTACAGTCTATTTTCTCAGTGCTGGCATAGAGTCAGCACAAACCCCAGATCATGTGCTCCAGAAGAGCAATTGCGTGACTTCTTCTCAGTCAGATCTTTACAGCTCATGAATCTGGTGTTTGTTTGCCTGGGAACATGATCTAAGAAGATCCAGTGGTTCTCTCCTGAAGAGCTTGCTGGCTACACAGACAAGAGAACAGTCAGGAAAGAGATTTAATGAAAAGGCAAAGTGGGCAGAAATATGACAAAAAAGCTAAGTCATTTGGGGGAGTGGCAGAGAGGAAGAAGTGAAATATTGCAAAGGGAATACGCAAATGGAAAGGAGAGAGAAGGTGAGGACACGGAAAAGCAAGAAGAAATAAGAAAAGGGATGGGGATGGGGAAGCTGTCAAGAAACTCGTCTGAAAAAGAGGAGTGGAAAGAAACAGGCAATCAGAAGGGAACTGGAAAGCCTCATCACAGCTGTGGCAAGGGGCTGAACACTGCATAGTCCCTGCTTGGGCTGCTTCTGCTTCTCTCTGCATTTGGCCACAGCTCTTTGCTTCTCCTCTCTGGGTTTCCCCTGATGCATTCCTGGAAGAGGACCCAGAGGACATGGACTGAATCCTCTTTCTCCCAGCCAGTAGAGGAGCCTCACCAGGCCAGGGAATGGCCTCTGCCACACCCAGAACTGTAGTTCTTCCTTTGATCTCCTCTTCTTCTTGCTGGACTTTGCTGGTTCTTACAAACCCTCCTCTAAAGTTTGATGGTCATGAGGAGGGCATAAAGGACAGTGGCTGCTTGAAGCATCTGCTCGTTACAGAAGGACGGACTCTGACACATTAGCAGAAATGCAGGACTTGATGACATTTAGCTCTTGTTACAAATATTTACATGTGCAGTTAGGACATATCGAGTTTACTGCATGTGGTCATGCATAGCAAAGTTTGACTTATTTATTGTGTGCTTTCACATGTCATACACCTTTAATAAGAGTGGAGCTTGGACTGGCTTAATTTTTTTTCCATTGGTGGTTCCTGCATGCAAATTAGAAGAACTGTTATTGCTTTGACTTATCTAGTGTCACACCATGAAGAAAATATTGGCAGTTATAATTATTATTACTTCCTCCAGCTCCTTCAATCTGATTATTATAGTTTGGATTAGTGATGTGTTTTGGCTACTGTGTCAAGATCTGACATTAATCTTTTTTCAGTATTTCATGGGAAAACTAGAAGGCAGTGATGGGTATGTATCTACATACTGAAATCTATTACAGTCAATTCTAAATGGATATGGTATCAGCTGATATCAAGATTATTAGGCACTATCTGACAACTCTGTTACCTGCAGTACTGGTCTTATACCCTGTTCTGGGCTTCTCTTCTTTTACCTCCTTCCCCTACTTCCTCCCCCAGACAGGGTTGTGCTGCTTGTGTAGCTGTGGTTCTCCAGGCACAGGGAGAGGACAGGACCATTCACTAGGCTCTTCCCTGCGCCTTCCCCCTGGTGCAGTGCAGCAAACTAGAGCTGCCACAAACCTGAGGGATGTGGGCTGCAAAAGCAAGATTCAAAGGCCCCATCAACCCCTTCTTCTTCAGGACTGAAAGCAGTGTTCCTTACAAGTGTTGTGAAACTACTCTGAATATCTGTGTTGGGAAGCATTCAGATAGTACAGCCTGTCTCAACCAGAGGGCACATTTTCCTGCACACTTTTTTCTTTTTTCTCCAGCCAATCTGCTGATGTCTGTATAACTTTTAGTGAGTTTAGGCCTGCTGCCCCTGTTTCACAAGCAAAAACTTCTGTTGATGGCTTCCTCGGTATTTTCATTTGACATTTTTTAGCTTGCAAAATGTCTCTACACACAAAATACTGAGGTGATACACATTGCACAGGGAAAAATGTGAGTCTTGAATTATTCTGGAAAACAAACTGAGGAGCTGGATCATGGGGAAAGGGGAGGAAAGAAGAAGGGATAGGGCAAACAAATCACTATATATCGATCACACAGTTGAAGCATCTCAGATTTACTATCAATAAGAGAAAGCAGAGATCAAATTTAGAAACCCCTCAAAATCTTTTTGAGTCAGTCTAAAAGTCTGAGGTAAGTAGACCCGAAAAGAACAATCTTTTTACAAATAAATATTAAATTATTTTCTACATATTACAAAATACACAAAATATTACTCTGAAAATAATATCATGGGAACTTGTGAACTAATAGCAGGATCAGTAGTCATATTCTTTGTTTCTTTCAATTTAAATGTCTCAGTACGTAAATGCTTCTCTACCTTAACAAAAGGATCTGCTTTACTGAAAATAATAACAAAATGTTAGTTGCAACTGGCATGATCTGACTCCTCCATAATTTTATTTATTCTGTACTGTTAAGGAAATTATGAAATTAATATTCTTTGAAATATGTGATTTATTTTGTATTTTCTAAACACCATTTTTATAACCCCACTTCTACTGGAAATGAAACAAAAACCCCCAAAGCCTAAAACTGAAGGAGATCTGCAAATTAAGAATGAGCTTAGAGGAAATGACCGTGACTGGGTTATCTGTCATTGTGAGATATATATAGATATATATATAGATATATAGATATATATATTTTTTCTCCCTGCCATCATCAAGATTTACATGGCTTTAGGGAAGTTCCTATCACTGACTCCTTCTGGTTGCTGAGGAGCTTGTTTTACATTATGACCTTTTACCTTCACTGAGCTCCAGTGAGAGTTTTCAGAGCTGTGGACCTGAATTTGTAATTCTGTTGGCTTCCTTCCAGCGCCCTCCAACCCTCCCTTTCACATTTTCTTCTAGAAAGCCTATTTTCTTAAATCAAGCTTAGATTCAAATGTGTAGCAAAACGTGCTTGCAGAGCTGAAGGTGCTCGCAAAGCAACATGTGGGTGCCTGGGGCACAGAGGGTGCTGGGTGCGGGAGGGCAGGTGAGCCGCCAGGCTCCCGCAGTGAGGCGCGATGCGATGCGATGCGATGCAATGCGATGCGATGCGATGCTCGGCTTGGCTCTGCGGGGCAGCCGCCGAGGGGGAGCACAGGGAAGGCAGGCGGAGGACTCCCCTCTCCCTCTTCAGCTGCTGCAACAGAGCCTCTGAGCACATACAGTCTTCACAGATTTGAAAAGGAAAACTTTTCGTCTACGTAAGATACAAACTGGGAAACACATTTCTTTACAAGTGCTAGAAAATGAGTGCCACCCACCACACACCTTATGTCCCTAAACTGAGCTAAATTGAAGCCAGACGTTTATTTGCTTCTGAAGACTCCATCAAGTTATGTTTTAGGTCCTCTCCCCAGTCCTTTAGCCTCTCGAAAGATAGACATGTAGATAAAAGAGCAACCTCAAACCAATACAAAGCAACAGCAGCCAAACAAGAGCCTTTAAAAAGAAAAATCCAGCTCTGCAACTCTTCCTACAAACAATTTCCTCTCCCAGTTGCAAATTTCTCCTGCTAAAAACATTTCCCAGGAAGAGGCAGAGGAGACAGGGAGATAGACAGAATGTGAGTAATCCTACACGCTCTGATAGCAGAGAAATTTCACTGAAGCGTTCCCGGCATCTCTCAGGTGTACAAATGATCATGTGAAACACCTCTAATTTGCCTGCTTGCATATCCAAATTCATAATTCAGGCTGGTTCAGCATCTACACCTGCTTCTTGAACATCACTGATGTGGTGCTGGGTTTGCTCTGTGAATAGGCTCATTAGTGTACAATTATTTGATAACATGATTAACATTAAACAGATATACTGTTTCTTAAGAACGGCCTATTACTCGCTATTACCCATTACTGAATGTACATTTTCCTGTCAAATTCAGCCCACTAGCTTGTCTATATTAGGCATATACTGTCAGGTCTAAGAACCAAAAATTGCTGTGAATTATACTTTGAAACACTAGTTTGGTTGAAACTATTCCAGATACCTTCACTGAGGTCAAACTTAACCCCGTCTTTGCAATTGCTCCCAAAGGTGTCATCATTTCTTCAGAGGGAGATAAATGAAAATAATGACCCCTTATAAGATCAGGAAGATTGGATGAATCGGAAGAAAATGTACTTCCTCACCAATTCCCATCTCTGTAGAAACTCTTCAGCTCTGCTCTGTCTTTTATATATCTGTTTTATATATCTGTTGTTGTACATGCAACACAGTTTTCCAATAATAGACAGTGAAGTCTGACGCCTGCATTGTCTCAGAGAGGGGTATCTTGAAGAGCAGAATTTAAGGATAAAAAGAGAACTTTGCCAAGTATTTAGCATTGCCTCCCCCAGCTTTCAAATTCTTCCCATTGCTTTTCAGGTTCCTAAGAAAATTTCTTATGAGAATCATCAGTATTTGCTGCCAGGGTACCCACAACTCTGATGATGCTTTTGTCAACTATTTTTGCTTCAAAGGATGCAGTGTCATTGAAAGACTAATGCGCACTACCAGTATCACAATTCGTGTCACTTTTTAGGAAGAAAAGAAATCATCAGGAGCACACAATGAGATTCTAATTGAAACATAAGGCTTTGTTTTCAATTTTATTTAATAGTTTAGGCATGGAGAGATGTGCTTTTTCAGCAGTTCAGCTAAGCAGACAAAAATAGAAATTTTTTTAGTCAACAAATATTTGAGGGAACATATTCACTGATCATTGTAAGAAAGGGAGTAAAGTAAACATTAGCATGCAAAGTTATTTTGCTAATAAGAATAAATTGATAGATTTACAGACTGTAAATTCTGGAGAGAACATTTGATTATCTAGATAGACATGTAAATCAAAGCCATTAAATTTCACAGTATTAACTCTAAACAGAAAAGAACTAGACAAAAAAAGTCAGTAAAGCATCTGAAACAAAAGATGTAATTCAGGTTGACAGAAACTTTACAGCTTTGGGTCAGATTTAGTTTCTTTAAGTTTTAAAAAAGAAGAAAACAACTAAAACTGAAGTGACATTTTCACCAGAATTTCAGCTTTGAAGAAGTGTTCTGTATTTTGGTTTATCCATGGAACCAACTGGTCTGTTTTCTTTGTTCTAGACTTAGTCTGTAACACACAGTTGGCAAAACCACACCTTGTTGAAAACAGTCAGTTTTGACATGAGGATTTCAAACAACAAAAATTTCTGAAACTTTGGAAATACTAGTTTGTTTTAGTGGTTAATCACTCATTCTGTGTGAAGAGTCAAATTGCTTAATTTCTCATATAAATTTATCTGGCTTCACCTTTCAACCTTTATCATGCCTTTCTTGTCTAAATTAAAGGGCTCTCTATTTTCTTCTCACAAAGGCACTTGTACATTGTAGTCAGGTGACTTTCAGTTTTATTTTTAATGGACTAAATCTGCTGAAGTATCTAAGTCTCTCGTGATTCTCTTGAATATTTTTTGACTCTATTTTTTAACAGCTCCAATTTTTTCACTATATCTGTATTTCTAATTTCTCTTTAGAGAAAGATGAAATCATCACTCATTTTTCCTGCATTTATACATTCAAGGGTTGCATTAACCCTTTTGCCACAGGACCGTAGTGGAAGCTTATGTTCCATTGCTTGCCCACTTTGACCCTAAATTATTTCAGAGAGGTTGCTTTTCAAGATACTATTCTAAAGCATGTCCTCAGTTTCTAAGTCTTCAATAGCCAAAACTCATATCAATTTTGCCTGAATAAGCTTGGCTTATCAAGCAATTGAAACATATGTTCTGTCTGCCAATATTGGTGTTATCTGCAAATTTTATCTGCAGTACTTTTTATGTCTAAATTATTAATTGAAATATTAATTGGAATTAGGCTTCATGTTAACTTGACCAGAAGCACTGCCATTCAGTGAGTATTCTTCATCAATAAGATGGTCTCTCTTTTAGCAAGAAAGTTACATACTCACATTTTTTATACATGTATATATAATGCTGATATGTCTGCTGCTGCTGCTGCTGTATCCACTCCCCAACTCTCCTTGTTCCTTCACCAGACTATCCCTTGCTCTCTGATTCACTGCTCATGTTTTCCTCAGTTTCTTCCCTCCTCCACAAACTCTCCCTCTCTGCCACATTTTTAACACCAATTCTCTTACTTTTTTCTCTTGATGGCATTTTCAGATACCTTCTCTGACATAAAGTTCTAATTACAATATAGAAATAATATTGCTAGGATGGAAGAAGAAAAGTTGTCAGTGCGCCAATCTTGCACTTCACCTAGAAATGCTTTCTCCTCGGCCCAGAGCCCCAGTATTGAGCAATTTGGGCTGTATTGACTCCAAGAAGAAAGAATTACTGTCTGACAACTGTACTACTTCCTTTATTAGCATCCAAAGTAGAGCTGGGATTTAGCTAACCAAGTTTAACTATCTCCTTTTGCAGCCACTGGAAAAAATAGTAATTTCTAAGGTGCAATTATTATCATGCCTATGTTCTGTTGTCACACTTAAATACCTGAAATACAGAGTCCTTGAAGAATCTATGCCTTTGCCTGAATAACATGTGGGCAGAGTTACAATGATTTCTCTGTCTCTGCTCTGTCATTATTTCAGCATAATGAAAAACATGGAGAGAGCTGGGGTTTGTACAGTGTAGCGGAATTGTTCTTTTTGCATTTGCACAAAGGATTTTTTTTCCTACGCTCTCTGTTACACTGAAATAGCTAGGTAGCTATGCCATGTTACACTTATTGGACACAAAATAAAGGATCCTGAGGCATTCTTTGTGCATTCAGTATCTCCAAACCAGAAAGTGTATCCAGTTTTTCCCAGCAGCAAATCCTGTGAATTTGTACATCTCATAGAGTTTCTCTCTGGGTGATTCTATAATACAGGGCAATGTGTCATACTTTTTTCCTCTGTGATTTATGAACAGCGCTTGATAGAAAGTATTATAAGTCTAATGTTAATCTTTATAGTAGTCTACTTGGCTACCTTCTCTCTCCTCTTGCCTACATAACCTTTTAACACTAGAAAATGCCTCTTGCAGGAGCTCTCAGAAAGCAATGCACCAAAGTCTATGTTGTACGTAAGGCTGCCTGCACACATTAATAAGGAATTTGCCACTACCGTTAAAACTCCTTGTTCTCATTCTTTTTTTCTGCTTAGAGGGCTCAGGGGCCAATAGATGTTATCATTTAAACCCATTCATCCTTTGCACCATCCCTCTGCACACTCAATGAATTTATGTTAACACCAGCTTTGTTATTTCTCTTGCACAGCTCCAGGTCAGCCATGGCACTCCTGGCTTCCTAGAACAAACATGGAATTTGCCACTTCTACATAAAAAATACTGACTTGGATACAGGATTGTGAGCCTGCATTAGAAAACAATATTTTCTGAATCGCTTCTACTCTAAAATGCAGCTTGATATTTACTTCTCTATTCCACCTTCTCTTTTCATTCCCTGCTTTATTTACTCCATGATATAATATTGATATTTATTTTGTCAAGAAGTGTTCATAGTAATCAAAGTCCCTTCATCCCTACCATGCTTCTATGTAGATAACCTGTAAGATCATCCTTTAAATCAGTGTTTCTTAAACAGTGGGGGACAACCATAAGTGTGAAAGGGAACTGGAAGAAGCCAGCATACTCACAGAACTGGAAAGTACTCCTTATTAGGGAAAGGGGGAAAAATGGGAGGATTTGGGAGGAGAACCCAAGGCCACATAATCCCAGAAATGCTTGGATTGTGTCTCTGATTTAGGCTTGTGCGTCTAAGGTTCTTTAGAGACTTCTAGGTGGGTATCCAGTTGGGTCAAATCTCTGGGAAAAGTCAGTTTTAAGAGAGTTCATCTGACTAGAGAGCGAACCACAGGGTGTAGCTGTGTGCAAAGCCAGGGAGCTGAACTTGGAAAGTGTGAAGGGCACTCTCCTGATCTGGAGCAGTTGAGCAAAATTGGCAACTGACAGTAGCCATAACTCTAAGTAGCTATTTAAATACTAGTTTTATGGGTGATTTTTTTTTTCTAGTTCTATTTTTCTCCTATTACCTAATAGCAAATAAATGCTAATCTTTCTTTCCTAGGACCACTTTCCCTTTACGAAAAGAATAAGGTAAAGGTGACACAGCTGCTGGACTTTTCAATAAAAGCAACCAGTTTTTTGAGGGGGAGTTTTGAACTGCTGAACCTAGACTTATGTAAGAATGTATGTAATTGTTGCCACAGAGATGGACTTTGTGGCTAGGACAAAAGAGATGGAAAGAGCTGGTGATATTCTTATCCATGTCAAAGCACATCCAAGTGCCTTGCATGATTCTAAGCTAGATTTAGGGAAGTTATTAGGAGCTTTGATTGGGGATCAGAAGCAGTAGATGATATTTCCATCCCAAATGTCCTCAATGGAAAGGATTTTATTGTGAACTCAGCACAATGCTATAAAAAATTAACACTTCTCTCATTTTTTTCAGCAACTTGTTCTTCTTCTCTACTTTACTAGTAAAGAGTTTACTTGCTTTCCAATTTAAGATATCTTCAAATGCTTTTAAGCCTCTAGAGACAGATCAAACGGTAACCATATATTGGTCTTTCCTCAGCTGATTCCTGTCACTGTCCTTTCCTCAAACAGCTACTTCTGCACTCTTCAGGCCAGCTTTCATATATATAGCAGGCAGTTGCCAGAAGACAATTTCTCTAGGGGAACCTCATCTACAGTAGTTCAGCTACTTTGCAAAGAAAGCTTCTCTTAGGTGCCTTTTCAAGATATTTAGAAAGAAGAAAGATTTGTTTTGAAGAATCCATAATTTCATCAGTTTCTTTCAATTCCTACTTTTCAGAAAATAGTTATTAAGAGCTCACAGTTATATATATGATTATTTTTCCAGGAAAGTATTTAGCACTGGGTCGATTATGTCTTTTGAAATATTTATCTTTAAAATGGTGGCAATGCACAGTCAAGGCTTGCTCTGATTACATTACCAAAAACTATTACTTTTTTCCACTAACACTTGAAGTGGAAATCCTTCTATTGATTGGCCAGGCATTTATACAATTTGTTAATGATTTTCTTAAGGGACACATTGGTGGTATTGATTTACAGCTGAGGAGAGGAAGAGGTTCATTACTCTGTTTAAACATGAGTGCCAGAAAGATGATCGTTAAAGGTACAAAAGGTTGGTTAAACACAGCTTCTTCATGACAGGATTTCTTGTATGTTACTTCTCCCAGAAAACCAAACTAAATGCTACATGCCCAATTTCCCCTGTGTTTTCTTTCACCATGACAACTAGCTAAATGTGACCTTGACTTGTAAAACCATGTGTTGCCATATGCAGTAAAAGAGAGTGAAAGATGAAAAACTCCTCATCATTTTTTCTCCCAAAGGAAAGGTAGGAGAATTAAATGATTTCCTGTACCTTTGGACAGTGTGGTAGGAAGAATTTATTTAATTAAAAATAAGACAGAAAGAAAAGAGGTGCATTTATGTTTAAGGCATGAAAAGTCAAAGTCAATGTGAGGCATATTTTACTAGAGTAGTTGTTAGGATTGTTCAAAACTTTCCAAACACTTTCCACTGATACTGTTTTTCTATGGAAAATAACTTTTTCAACAAAATTTTTGTGTTTGAAGTATTTGCTTTTTATAAAATGCCTCCCCATCTCTCTCTTTTTTTAAAAGGTTCTCAAGTAAACAGTTAGAATCTATTTTCCAAATCAGGTTCACTGGAACTGCTGTTCAAGTCTCTTGTGTTCCCCATGAACCAGGTTTCAGCTAGATGTCACCACCTGTGAGTGATCTTAGGGACCCCCAAGATTCAAAATGTGTGGGAAGAAGGGAAGGAAGAAAGAAAAAAAACTTTGGATTTGGGGCTGAACTTAACTAAAAATGGAAAATTTTAAGTTTTTGTACAGCATTTCATTAAGGAAAGCTTGCAAGAAGAGGAGAGTCAATGAAGGGGGAGTGTAAGAAAGCTGAAGGTTGGTAACTTCCCATTTTTTTTCCAAAGAGCTTACCAGTTAGGTCATTCTTCCAGAACTGGAGAGCTAGAATCAATTTTCTGACCTGCCTGAGGATTTTAACATATATCTCCAATTTTCTAGAATAATGTCCCAGCCATCAAGTATTAGAGATGGGATAATCATCCCATCTCTCTCTTCAGCTGGAAATTTTCCACCTTGCTAAAACAATTATGCTTCTCATATGGGGTGCTCTGTGGAAAGCATCCCTCCATTGTCCTTATGAAACCATCCTTTATAATACCAAAGAACACATTTCTGACGCAAGGTAAGAGTGACTCACGTTTTTCTTGCGTCAGAAAAGTACTCTGTTATTCTGTTACCCAAATCTGGCCAATTTTTAAGCCTTTTTGAATTGTTTGGGCACCTTCAATTGAAAGTGTTTAAGATTTTGGCAGCTCTGTTTCCAAAGGATCTTTTTACATTTGAGTTGGATGTGTCCTGTAATTGCAGTAAGCTATATTGGGCTGTCCAGGCAATCAAATCTGGTTTTGCTGTGTCCTTAAGGATCTCCTGCCAGGTCCTGGCAACATGGAAAAAGAAGGTGTTGTATTTGAATGCAAAAGAAACAGGACTTGTACGTCTGTGCAGCAACAGAAAAACAAGAAAGAAATGGTAACAAGAATTAAAGTGGGAGAATGACTGGTTGGAAGACTATTGCAACAGGACTTGGGGCAAGAAGGGGATTTGAGCCTAAGGTAGCTGAGCCTGACTGGGGTGCAGGGTAGATAAGATGGTGGGGAATAGACAGAGGTCTGTACATGCCCCATCATATCTTTCTCCAGAAATGAAGAAAAGATCACAAGGCTTCTGAGTATCACTTCTTTGTGGGCAGCATATAGCTCTTAAACCCCATGGCATGGCTACCCATACTCCAGCTAGTGCAGACCCCCATAGCAACATGTGTTTTTTCATACCCACAGATATTAGATGGGGATGACCAGCATGGATGTTGATATGAAAACAGAAGGAAGGCCTTCCATTTTCATTTTAAGGAATTTTGTGAGTAAATTCCCAAGATGTTTACCTTTTAAATAACAGCTTGGAAGAAAATAATGTTGCAAAACTATGAACAGAAAGATGAAAAATGCCAGAAGGTAGTTTGCCTGTACGACTTCCCTCACGCACCCTATGCTGCCACCACGCCTGTACATTCCCATCCCTTTCTGAATCTGCGGGTTCACAGGGGCACCCAGGGGGAGTCAAACTGTCTAATTTCAAGTATCCCATTGAGGTGTCCAGAGTTGCTTTTTGGAGGTGTTTAGCTCTCTTCCTTGACTCCATAGGAGCTTGATTCCCAGATGTAAGGCAGATGTTTAAGTGTGAATGCATCCAGATGATCCCCACTCCGGTGTTTTCCCACAGGACATCACCCTCACTATATAGGGAAGCTAGATCTCTTCTGAGAAAAAATCAAAGCTATCTTACAAGGAGACTGTTTGTGACTCTTTTGTCTGCTGAGGGGAAATTGGGCAGGGATGGCAAGAAAGGGAAAAAGAACCTTGTGGCTAAGTTTTGGGTTGCTCTATGATTTGTGGCAATTCACTCAAGCCAAACTTTTCTCAGATGGTCACTCATTTTTGGCATGCCTTTCTGGAGGCATGTGGCCAGATTTGTAAGAGACAGAAGTGCTTGCTTCTGAATCTGAAGTAAACAAAGTTACCCATGCTTTGAATAGATGAAGCTGTTATTAATGTGAAGTACTTTCAAAAATATCAGGTCCTGGTTTAAATTACATGCCCAAAATAATTTTGGCCCTTTAACCTTCAGTTCCCCACTGTAAAATAATTATAGTACTTGCCTTTTGCAATGTGTCCCTGTCCTCAGAAACATGCTGTAAAAATAAATTCATTTTATTCACAAAGCCCTTAGATACAGTACTGTGAGTAGAGCCATGAAAAAGTTCATGGGGAATTTAATAACTCTGTCTTCAGAGCAGGATATGAATTGTATATAGTAAATAAGGCCTGCAGGTGCAAATACTGCATATTTGCTCATTATTTGAACTCTGCCCATCCTGTGCATTGAATAAGGAGGTTTCTAGGAGGAATGGAGAAAAAGTAGTATGCATATTCACACAGGCTGAATTACATGATTTTACTTTTGCTGTTTCTCAGCTTCTGAATACTTGCCTTGCTACCTCTCATGCACTTTTAAGATATATTTAACATGCAATTAAAGCAGTATTCTTCAAATCAGCAGGAGGTTTCCTTTGCATGTAGCTCCCAAATTGCTTCTGGCTATATCTGTGTTTTGATTCAGATCAGATTCTAGGCAGCTGAAAAGGGTCCATAAATATACGTTCCTCAGAGCGGGCCTTTTCAGTGCTTCCCCATCTTGATGTCAGGGAATCTCAGCTGCTGTCAGTAAGAAAACCTGTGCTGATAACAAAACCTTATTGTATTTTTTGGCACTTATAGATACATTTCCCCATAGAACTGACTGCTTTAGTTAACATAAAAATGGATTTCTGAAAGTCACTTTTTTAACCCTCCCTCCATTTTTTTCTTTGAGCATTTAAAATTATTATATTCACTCCAAAACTTAACTTGAAAGCTTCCATTTGGAGTGTCCTCTTGCTTATGAGTTATGGTGACCATCTTGGATTTCTTCATCATGAATATGTTATGATTCACGATACATCCTGTCACCTGAAATAGAAGACCTACCTTAAACCTCTTAAAACATAGCAATGAAATAAAACACATATACTGAATGAATCTGTCAAAAAAATAGCTATCATAACATGAGATGTTATTTCATGTCATCCTTTTCTACCTTCTTTTTATTTAGATAGTCATCTTTGCATTCTCTATACACCTATAAAATGGATGGTACTGAAAAATGAGGTTGAGTACAGTTTGCTTTCACTTGTACTGCTTGTTTTACTTCTTTTAAAAATAAAAGTCAAAGATATATTTCCCTTTGCTCCCTGAAAAGGCAAGGAGAAGCTCTCCATAGAAATTACTGTAGCTGGTATGATCAGGTGAATTGCATACCTGTCACAGGGGTAGCCAGAATGACTGGGGGTCACCCAGGCTGGGGATAGTACAGAACCAGCAAAAAATGTAGTCAGGTTTTAAACAGTTCAGGTTTGAAAAGACTAGCTTCCAGTACTACTTCTTATCTGGGGTATTCAAATCAACCAATGCAGGCAGGTTTTCTAGAAACAGATGTATCACGTCATGTATCATCACACATGCACCTCTTTGCTAAAGATGAAGGAAGCTCTGTTAAACCTGGACTTCTGATTGATATGAACCAAGCCTACCAAAGCAAAAAAAAAAATCTTCCTCCTGAAATCCCTTTTTCTGGAGTGAGCCATTTCAGAAGTCTTCACGAATAACCATCTGTAGTACAGATGCTACAAGTTAAAGATCAAGTGGTGGACTTAATGATGAATTTCACTTTTATGTTTAGATTTGTATGACCAGGTCTCATTCTCTAGTGGATTTTTATGATTCTATTTTCCTCTTAAAAATATAAGAGAGAAATGCTCGCTGACCCTTAAATGTAGCAGTGCGAGTACACCACTATAATTAATACCGTGGTCTACTCCCTCTTTTTTTATTTTCAGTGTACAAGTCCTGGGGAGTTTGCAGATTGATTCAATTGCAAAGTTAGATTCCCACTGCGATCCCAGTTTGCAAATCGCCAGGCCTTTCTGCCTGTCCTGCTAGACAAGGAACAATGGGTGCTAATTAAAACCCTGCTTAAAAGGTTCCCCTTTACTTCAGCGTTTGAGGCTTTCAGGGGGCATACGGGGAAGGATGCCTTGTTCTGTTTATGCATATGCAAGCACTTAGTGAGCTAAGTGGCTGACTGCGGGTCGAGAAAACACTACAAAAGCCTGGTGCTTATAGGAAAGGGATGGATTTCAACCTGATGAGGTTAGTTAACAGACTAGACTGAAGGGGGCCCAGCTGTGTTTGTTGCCAAAATTTGAGGTACATTTCAAAATAGGGCTTGCTTTTTTTCATCATTTGCTTATACTGAAACATTCAGGTCTCTCTGTCATCATGTATTAAAACAAACCGTTCTTTTAAAGTGCAAGGATAAAAAGTAGTACAGTTTCCTTTATCTGTCCCTATAAGATTAATATTTTAAACAACTGGTGTTGGTAATCATCTGGGCTGCCTGTGCCAAGATGCATATGTGCAATAAAATTACTTTTCTACTTCAAGAAGTTTGTTTCTTGAGCCATTACCTTTTTTAAAAATGAAAAATATCACATTAGACCTTTCTGCTGCTCAGTGGATACTGAGGATTATGCAGACTTCTGCAGCTTCCCAGGAGGAAAAAGAGAACTGAACTATACCTCAAAGCTATATTTGTAAATGTATACTAAAATTATCTGCCTAAATTGTTCAGCACCAGGATACGGGAAATAAAGAGCTAGCTTCATTATGTCAAGCAAATTCAATATGCTTTGGTTTCCAGCAAGAGCAAAGAGCAGAAAACACAGCACTGCAAATAAATATCAATAAGCCACACAGGTTTTTGTTTGATGTCATTTGTAACTGACAACTTGATCAATCTTAAATTGAATAGTGTCTTAGAAATAGGAGAGTAATAGGAGCAGACTCTGTCTCATGTTTTCTGTTGAATAGCAGTTCATTTGGTGGCATTCACAAACCAGGCCTAGTCCTCATAAGCTGTTTTTCTTGTAAAACCATCTCACCCACTGAGGTAGCAGAAAATGCATCGTATGTCATTGACAGTGAATGGTCAAAACTCATAGATAACCTCCTAGTTTGACAAGTATTATTCTAAACCTTTTTTCGTCAATTTCTATGAAGAATGTGCTTGTGCTGAAATCAAGAGCGCTTTGCGTATAACTCACCACCAAAAAAAGAATATTAATTTTTGATCTACAAACATTGTCTAACGGGTGAGCTATACAGCTATTTTAATTAAAGAACCAATAAGATATTGAACCAATAAGATAAGCCATATGCTGTAATAATTAGTAATGCTTAATAGAGCTACTTGTATGCTGAAGGCTGCTCAAGAGACGAAAGATGTGTAGGATCAGGGCATATGGCCTTTGTTGTTAGCTGCACACACCGAGGAATACAGACAGCTAAGCAGTCTCCTACTCTTCCTCTGTCACTCAGTGGCTGTTTACACTGTGATTCCTGCTGAGGGGAGAAGGAGACTGCTCTGCTCTGCTCTGCTCTGCTCTGCTCTGCTCTCCTCTCCTCTCCCTCCCCTTTGTTTTGTTTTGTTTTGTTTTAATTCTTTGTACAAGTGTTAGAGGAGAGAGAGTGTTTTGGAGAAACCTGGCTGTGCCGCATGCATGCTCCTTCCCCATTTACCAGGTAGGATAGTTGGCCAGGCAGAAAGGGACAAGTACCTAGAGCAAAGTAAAGAAGACCCTGACACAGTGTGGCCTCCACACTGCCCTTCTCATGGGCACAGCTTAAGGCATATGAATGACAAAGCGAGGTGGCTCTGACAAAACAGCAGTTCCAAGCAGAGATTACGAGTTGGTTTGCAGACCAACTGGAGGACCACTAAGTCAGTGAAATGTTTTGCAAGGCTGTTTCACTCTGAAGGAGCATGACTGTAATGTAACTGCACCACTTTCCAGACCTGAGCTCAAACCTGCACGCACCTCTCAACCTTGTTGGGAAGATGAGACAGTAATTCCCTGAGGAACCCCTCTGTAAAATGCTCCTTCCCTCAGGTAGCAATGACTGTTCTGCAGCGGTCTTTGAATATGGAGACAGACCTCTTGAACAGGCATCTGTATTTAGAGAAAGCCACTTTAGAAAATTAAGATGACATGTGAACACCTCTGCCAGGGTGTTACTGTCTCATTCACTGGAGCTTTTTCAGGGACGTCCGTTTGCTAGAAAGTAGGAACTGAAATAATCAAATCTGAGGGCCATAAAAACTTTTGCTAGATGTCTGTTAACAAATTAGTGAAGAGCCTTTTACCTGGTCACAGGAGAAAGTGGTGATTTCTCAGTTGCTGTGGCTACAGGGGCATAAATGCAAAAAAAGATTAGCAAAACCCTGTTAGAGGATAATTCTTGAAAAGAGGTACACTAACAAATGACTTCTCACTTTTCTGTCAACACAGTCCAGTCTTACCTTGCTTTCTTCTTTGATAGCTAAATATCATGAAGGCACTCACTTCAGTTAGAAAGCTTGCAGTCATTATGAGCTTGCTGTAAAGGAGATGTACATCTCAGCGTCATGTGTTTTCCACTCTCATTGCCTCACTGCTCATCTTCATGTCTGCTGCTGCCACTGACACCTCAGGAAATGTCTATGCCAGCTCAGGGCTTGCAATTCTCACCAGATAAATAGGTCTGAATGGTCTAATTCACCCTGGTCCATTTATCTCCATCTTTCTGAAGGATCATACCATCTGTTTCTCAGCTTGATACTAGCTAGCCAGAAGCAGATTAGAAGATTTTCACTGGAATATACTACTGATTCTAGCAAGACCTCCTGGGAAATGAAATCAGGGATCCTGAGAGACTTCAGTAAACTACACTCCACCGTAATAATGGAAAAGTGTATACTGCATCACATCTGTACTGTGATCTTCATAAGGATACTGTGTGAGATGGTAGCAAGAAAAGGATTTGCACTGTTTTCACAGGTATTTCACCCAAAGCAGTTGGCTTGCCTTGACAAGTAGGTCCCAATCACAAGCAACGTACCTTTATGTGTCAAAAAATGAGCTAACTCTGTTCAGTTATATATACTCCTTCTCTGCTTTCTACAATGTATAAATAGGCCTAGTGTAAACTTGAGCAATTAGATTCTGGAACAAACTTCCAGTAAGAGTAAGGGTGGGAAGGGAGAGTGTAGAGGAGAAGATTTTCTGATTTTAGAGACAGAAGACGCATGAAGCAATTTCATGATCTGTGAGTAAGTGACTAAGCTGATGATGCAGGAACTTGCTTCCAGACAAATGTAGTGCATGAATCTGGTGAAGGAAAATTAACCAGCTGTTAGCCTTAGGTAAATCCAGTCTGATCTAAGGAGGATGTTTAAACTTCATTGCACGATTGGCAGCATTTTTTTATTAAGATGCTGCACATAGCCTTTAAATTACTGAATTCTCAACTTTTGTGAAATTTTCCAACAAATGATAGTGTTTCTCTCATAAGCAAATCTCTGTTGGCCTAAGGACAGTAGTTCCAGGTTAGTTGCCAAATCATTTTCTTTTCTAACACCTAATCTATAGAGCTGCTGAGCTTCAATCTTGAATGAAGGGCACGGGTGCCACAATTAACATAATCACGTGCAAATCAATTTCTTCTTATCTCCAGTTCTACCCATTACAACTAAATATTAATGCCACCTGTGAGACTGGCAGGGGGGTTGTGTCTGCCCTTGCACGGGAGAACTTGCACCATCCAGAATCCTACAGAAGAGCTGTTCAGGTGTCCGGAGGGACCTTCCTCTCGTGGCGATTTTCTCTGGCACTGTGAATCGGTGTGACTACTTAGATTGCTTGGTGGCAGAAAGGTCAAGAATGTATGTGGCCTTCTGAGCATCGAGGCAGCACTGCAGCATTTCTGAGTCGAGCTCTGACAATGCATGTGCTTTATTGTGTGCTCAGGCATAAGCCTTTCCCAAAACTCTAATGAACTAAAAGCCTGTGATTACTGTAGTACATGTTTTAAGCCAGATCTGTCTAATTCAAGCAGGTTGTTAGATAACCTACCACTTAACCCAGCCCTTTCCCCCAATGGAGTCTAGCCAGGAGCTAGATACACTGCATGTTATTTGAAGATGGCTTGGAAATGTCCTGAGTGTAATCAAAGGCAACCTCTTCAGCTTTATTCTGCTGAGTGTGCTTCACTAGAGAGGCGAGCTTTCCCTGACATTTGCATGCTCTCTGTTCTCAGGGAAGGATCTGAGAAAAATCTTGTAAGGGTCTATATACCAATGGGAAAGTATTTATCGTCATTTCACTCTCTGTTATTAACCTTTCCCAGTTGCCATGGAAAGAATTCAGAACTCCCAGCAACCAGTGTTTTGGTGGGTGATGGTGGTGTGCTGCAACGTGTATTTGTTTACATTTCAGATGGCCTTTGGAAGCCTATGCCTGTCCATTTTTAAGAACCCAAGAGAGAATTTAAAGTATTTATTCTAAAATTTGCTACAGCAGTGCAGAAGAGAAGGGCTTTTGCAGTGGAACAAACCCTGATACCATTTTGTGGCTTTAAATGTGTTTCTCAAAGCATATGTGGGTGAAACTTCCAGCAAGGAGTGACAGTACATGGTGGATGTAGATTGAATAGGTGAACAATTGTAATAAATTTACATTTCCCACACTGATTAGGAGCATCTTTTCAGCATGTTGTGAAGAAATATTTTCAGAAACACTGCCACTTAATTTGGATGTGATTTAAATACAATTAAGTAGATTCTACTGGTTTTGGTAACAAAGTGCAGGAAATATGCACACAAAAAAAGCAGTGGAATTGTACAACTTGCTGACAGTGGAGATTTCAGGTACCCATACCTTATCTTGAATTCTATTGTTTCCTGCTCTGGAACACCTTATAAAATGTATCAGAGAGCACTGATAATCCAAGTACATTTATATGTCATGGTGAGACAGATGTCTGTGCCTAAAATATCTGTAGTCCTTTGTGTAGTGTCAGTTTGTTCAAAAGTGACGGCAGTATTAGTTTTACTAAAATATCAAGAACCGTTGTCTAAAACTGGTAGCAAGTGCTCAGTCTGAAAAAAATCTAATAAAAAATAGCAAAAAAGCTGCTCGCAGTTCCCTTTCAGTGCTAAGGACTTTGGCACTGTGCATACAGAATATAAATAAACCACTGTGATCAACACCTGAGAGCTTACAAATGTCTGAAATGCATGGTGACAATTTGCAGAACTTCTGCATTGCTCCCTCATGCCTACTCACAAACTATTTGCATAATCTGGAACTTGTTAGGTGATACCATATACCACTGTTTGCTGCTCTCCGCTGATCTTGCACAGTGTAATAATAAACACTGCAAGGAATGCTGCAGTTTAAACAGCGGAGTGGCAAAGACATGCAGCTCTGCCTTACATTTTGCAAGAGTTTGCCTGCTAAACTGCCTCGCCTTGAACTGCCTTAGCCACCTGGTAAACCCATGCCCGCTTCTCAGCTATGTCTTGCATCTTAATAGTCCACTATTTTGAGCCAGATTTGCGGTACCCTTTGTTCCATGTGACTGGGTGTCTGTATTACTGTAGTTCTATCACTTGGGATTTGTTTGCTGCGGGAAACTCTCTCTGGAAAACTGAATACGTTGGGCTCAGTTCACCTTGGCTATAACACTATGGATTTCAAGCATATTTGGCGGCCAGATTCCCCTGAAGCTGTTTGCAGCAGGCAGATGGAAAGTCCATAGAAGTCTCTGGACCTCGTTCAGAACTGACCTGAATGATTGTCACACATCAGGTGTGGCAGATCATTAAAAGATTTTTAAGTGTTTCCAAGCTGTTCACCAATTTATCACACAGTTTGCATGCAAAAGAAGTGTAAGTTGCCTACTGAAGGAAAAGAATAGTAAAAAGAACAGACAAGGTCCTGTTCACTTTTTACCTTCCTCTCTCTTTTTGCTTCTTTCCTGCTCTTTTCCCCTTCTGCACCGTTCCCTGCACATACTCCCTTCACATATCCCTCCCATCATTAATTCCTACACAGTCTAAAACACTTCTGAGTCCTATTTCAATTCTGGTGTTCAGTGTGAGATTTGAGTCCCAATGATTTATGCCAGTGCTGAATTTTGTCCCCATAGCATACCAAATTGCTTTTGCACACACGTGGAATGCCAAATCGGTGTACAGGCATACTACTTTGTAGCTACTTCATTACTCATTTACACTTGGCATGCAATTTATAAAGTTATTTATGTCACTGACAAGTCTGGACCATTTTATAAATTTAATTCTGGGCAAAGCCGGATGGTTTAGAGGTTTGGCAGCGGATACAGTACCTACCCCCTATAGATTATCAGCTGAAATTCTAATGAAGTCATTAAACCAAACTTAACCAAAATTTATTGCTGTGTGATGCTGTGTAAAGGTAGGGTTGGTCTCCTCCCAGGTCCCCATATACATGTGTCAACACCACAGTTCACTCTGATGAGCATCCTTCCTGTCTGTGTAAGCTCCAGAGCCAGAGATTTAAGCAGGGATGGAGACTGAAGTCTTTGTGCTGTCTTCAGGTTATTGCAGGTTGATAAACAAATTAGTCCTGCTTCTGCTGCTGCTGTAGCTGCCTTCTGTTTTCTGGGACTGTCAATCTGGCATCTTCCACAAGCATGTTGTTTTTATAATAAACATTTGACTCTAGTCTCTCTCTGTATATAGGTGTGTGGGTGTACACACACACACACACACACACACACACACACATATATATTTCTCTAGCTTTTAGGGAAATTTGAGAGTTAACGGGGCTTTAATCTGAGTAGGGATTACAAAATTTTGACCCTGCTGGGATCTTTGTCCTAGATTTCAGCCTTGGCAGGTGGAACCCTCTGTAACCAAATGACATTTTAGTGGCTAGCTGGTGAATCAAATATCTTGTTTTATGTTTTCCTTTTTGGTCTGGATGAGTTTATATGGGCTTCTGAAGTATTTGGGAAAGTTGCATGAGCTTCACCGTGCCACTGCACCTCTCTGGAGCCAAAGAAGTTGCTTTCCTCATTGAGAAATCTCACTTCAAAGGAAGTTAGAATGTAATTAAAATTACTGTTTCAGATGGCTTTTATTTCTAAATGTCTGCCTCACTCAGAAAATCTGAGTTTGTCCTGTTTTGTGGTATTTCTGATTTATTTTTACCGGTTAGAGGGCTCTTGGTTTTCTGCACATACCGTACTTGTGTCCACTTTCTTCACAAAAAAAATTGGAGTGACCTCCAGTTTTATTTCAGTTTGAGTAAAGAAAAAAAGAATGTAAAAAGATACTGGATCTCTGCCATTACAATGAAAAATATCTGTTAAAGCCTTTGCAAGCATAAATTTTTCTTACTATGGGCATGACAATTAAAATTTCAGATTCTTTTTCCTAGTTATTTTTTAAAGCTGTATTTCAGTTTTGTAATCTGAAGAATGAAAGGTAGAATCCTGTTGCTCTTTGGTGCTGCTGTAAAGCAGAGACGACCAAATCGTATTCCAGGCAGAACCTGCTGGTGGTCCAGCGAGCTGGATGAGCATGCAGTGCTGGCTCCTTTACTCTATTTCCCACAGTTAAATTACGTTAAATATTTTCCTACTGCTGTTTATCCATGTAAGCAGCTAAACAAAGTACTATGGAGGTATTATAGAGTCCCATATCAGAGGCGGAGTGGCTTATATGACCGTGAATATGAAAGACAGACAGTCTGAGCCAAATCTCTTTTAAAACTACTATTCATATTTCAACAAATCTACCATATCTAAGGAATGCAAGGACACCGAATTCCTACAGCCAAGGTTAGTTTTGGCATTCTGGGTATAAATGCATATTATGCAGTCTTGCTGGGATACCGATCTGTTTTGGGATCTCTGGTGGAGTCAGGACTTGCCCTTGTCTGAGTCATAACAGTGGATTGGAAGAGGCAGGAATGGCTGGATCTGGAAAGGGTGACAGCCTTTCCTCTGTTCCTGGGAGGGCAGGTTCCTGTGGCAGGAGGCCCAAGGAGACTAAACAGGCTTCCCAAGCAAGTCTCCTCACTGTCTTCCCTCAAAAAATTTTCGATGAGGAATCAGGAAAACATTCTTTCCCGCAATGATTCACATAACACAGATTTCTTAAATGTAGAACTTTTATATAATTGTGCTAATGGAACTCCTCACTGTGATTTATTTTAGGGAATTCCTGTAGATTTAGCAAGTAAAGTGAACTGTGGAGAATGAGTCCTCTGTATATTTCTTTCAAACTAAAAAAGTATCTTCTACAGAAAATTATGGCCCTGTTTCTTTAATCTTCCAAACCCGTATCTAATCTAAAGGCATAAATCACTTTCCAAGATACAGTAAATTTAATGGGTGTGTTATGCTGCCTCAAACATTTAGCTAATGAATCTGGTCATGGACTTTCTTAACAATGTTTGATAGAAATTGTAAATGATGCCTATTTTTATTGGAGTGAAGTAACATTTAAGCATAGGTAATATAGATGATAAACTTGCAACACTAGCAAACTGGAAAACACATGGGAGGGGTATGTGTGCCAATTCAAATACAGCTTTATTAAATGCACCTGATTTTAAGCTACTTTTTAGTATTCCATTTAGCAGTTTAATGAGAACCAGTTATAACATAGTTTTTTCTGGGTTCAGAATTCAGCAAGCTACACGACTGATGTGCATATCGATTTAGACAGGCAGCATTAGAAAAATACAATGAAGGCCTTTACTGTAAGTAAATACAGGACATCTATGTGACCTTCTAAACCAACCCATCATTTACACAATCTGCTGAAAACATTGAAGCAGAAGCTATCAGTGTTTTCTTGAGACCTTTTAGCACAAAGACTATATCATGAATTAAAGAGCTCAAGCTGTTGAGTATAAGGACTCTGGTATTACAGCTAAAGAATGGTACCTAGCCGTGTCCATTCTTACATTAACATCTGCAGCCATTGAAATGGCCACTTGCTCCTGAAGGCAGGGAAGCGATCTATTATGGACACGATGCAGTGTCCTCTTTCAGCTGCTGTTTTGCTGAAGTGCCAGGTGCAAAAGATGTGCTCATAAAGAGACTATAGAAGAGGGTAATGGTCACATCAATTACAAACTGATAATTGCTCACTCAGTATTTCCTCCATATTCAGCTACAAGCTGTTTCAGTAATTATTTTCCTGTTCTTTATTTCTATTAATATTGGGGGCTGTTTCCCTCCTTTACAGCTCTAGCCCTCTATCGAAATCCTAGAAGAGTAACATATAGCATTAGCTTTAGAGTGCATGATTAATGTAATCACAATCTTAGCTCTGGAAGGAGTCCATCCTGTAGTTTACGTTAGCTGTTAGATGACCTAAATTTTTCTCCTCTCCTCTCTCCCCCAATCAGGTGGTAAAAGCCAGTTAGGTGCTTTTACTTTTTTATTATTATTATCATTATGATTTTGCTAAGTCTGGTATGAGAAAGGAATTGACTGCAGGCCATTAACCACATTCTCAGTAATCTTACAGTTTTGAGTTCTGCTTTCAGATGCACAAGGATGATGAGGGTCACAGAGCACCATACATCTTGCTAAATTAGCTACTGCATCTGTAACTACTGATTTATACAGTTTACAATACAGCAATTCAGAAAGATATTCACAAAAGCCTGCAAACATCTTGATTTTTTTGTTAATTGCAATTCATCATCTGTTTTGTTCAGCTGATATATTATGGAGATTTACACCTTTGTGTATGAAGTAATCTGATGATTACTTTGTAAAGATAGGCAATGTACAAGCATCGAATTTCATTATATATCATGCCTTTACTCATGTAAGAAATTTTGGCTTAAATCAGAATTTCAAGAACAAACCCAAGTTAACTATATTTTCTTTAGCCTTCAAAAATGCAGATTCTGCTTTAAAAAAATTTTATACAGAATTAAATTCCATGGCTGAAGATATACAAGTTAGTAAAATAGACTATAAGGAACAAAACCTGAAATTCCCCTTTCTCCAAGCAGAAAAAAGTGAACTATTTGAAGAGGCCAATTATGGAAGCTGAGATCAATATAGCATTAAAAATCAGTTAGGGCAAAATGCCAGATGATGACAGATTATCATATGAATTAGATCTTTGCTAGAAGGAACAATTATCACAGCACCTGGTAGAAGCTTTCTGTTGTTATTTCAGAGAAAATCTCCTCTTATCAATGAACAAAAACCTCAATAATATTGACTAAAGAAAAAAAAAAACTCAGGCAGATTCCCTACTGTGGTAAAGAAGTTGCAGAGCAGTGTAACAGGTAAAATGCCCACTAAAATGTGGCAGATTGCAGGTGGTTAGCAATGAGATGAAACTGATCAAATTATTTTTAACAGATTTTCTAGAATATGAGACTCCTCATAGTTATCCGCAAAGTTGGTGATACTCATGAGCCCAGAGCAATTTTCTTGATAGCTGCAAGGAGGCTTTGTCTGGCAATATTTATATATTACCATGGAAAGATTTGTGATGAGGATTAGATTCAGCAAGAGAATTAAAATACAAGGCAAAACCCCCAAAACACCTGGAATCGGGAATGATTCCCTCCCATACATCTGTGTGTAATTAGAAATAAAAGGCAAGGTTTTCTGGCGTTTTTGTTTGTGCCATTGGAACCTGGAATGACTAAATTCGGGAATACACCCAACGTATGCGCTGGGCTCCCCCTCTGCAAATGTGTGCTCATTGTTTTATTTCTAACCTCAGAAAACTGAAAGCTAACCTACGCTGGTGATCTGAGGCAGGCTAATCTGTCTAATCCTGTGTTTCAGTGTCATTCAACCACGAACAAAATTTATTGTGTGAATAACTTGTCATTTTGATGAGCGTTATTAAATTTACTCTGACCTTCTCAGAGTAAAGGCCGAGACTACCCAAACCAAAATAAAAGTGGCTCCCTTTTCCACACCATGCACTCTCAAATACCTGCTGCATCTCCCAGTGGGCACCTCCGCGCCTCCCCTCTCTCTTTCTCTCTCTCCCTTTGCGCTGTTGGCTGATGGGTGCTTCTTGCTCGTCCCATTTCGAAGGGTTGGTGCGGAGAGGGGTGAGCTGGCTCGCACGCCTGCCAGCAACCAGCACTCATTCCTCTTTATTTCAGTTTGGTGCTGTGCAGAAATCCTGATCTTCATTTCCCTGTGAGGAGAAGAGTGCATACAAGCATACACAGAAAATTAGTCTACGTTTTCTTGCAGCTGTTGCACCAAAATAGAGGGTCGGGAGCATAATAGTTGCCTTGGTGCTGCGGTGCTGCAGCCTGCTACGAGGAGCCGGGCTGCATGGCAATACCAGCACCTGGCTGCTGCACCGTGTGAATGCCCAAACTGGAAACGCCAGGTCTCATCCATCCCACAAAGGACATTAAAAGCACGGTCGCCTTCCTGGGCTCTGGGCTGTTCTCCCCCCATTCATGGCTGAAATACGAACTATAATAACACCCAGACAACATAGGGGACTACTTTCAGTAATATTGTGCATGACAACACTTGGGAGCACAGATAAACTAGGGAAGAGAAGGGTTTTTAACCGCTAGGCCTAGTTATAGTGAGAGTGTACTATATTGTTCTGTTTTTTCCTGAACTTTTAACCTCATTCTACCTCTAGCCATGCTCAAAATGACAGCCACTGAAAAGGGGAATACTTTCCATTCCTTTATTTTTGTAAATATACAAATAAGCACATATATTTAAGCTGCCATACTCTTTCTTACTGCTTTGTGCTTTCATACCACTGACTGACTCCATCTTTCCGGCCAATATGGTGAGCTACATGAGTAAAAGAAAGATTGTTTCAAGGCAAGGCACTTTATTGTAGGACAGATGCCAAAAGAAAGCAAGAAAACACTTAGATTATTTTAATGGACCATGGTTTTACTGATGCTTTCAGCTTTGTGCTAACATATGGGGTATTATAAGCTAAGTCATCCAATTGTATGTACTCATATTTCCAAAAAAGAAAACATTTTAAGGAGTATAACCTCTTTATGTTACCGGAGAAGGCTATTCACTTTCCAATTCACTTCTTGCTGATTTGTGGATATTAAAAATGAAAAGCCAAAAATGGTTCTCAAATCTGTCAGTGAGATCCACATCAGTGCTATCTGTCAGTGCTGCCCACTCAGCCTGTGCTTCCTCCAGGTGACTTGCCAGTGGGTCAGAGCCACTTTGACAGCTCTATAATGGGTGGAAGGTGTGGTGACAGGCAGTGCAAAAGTGCCCAACTCATCGACAGGATCTCCAAATATCCAGTGGGGCTTGAAACCCAGAGCTGTGCAAGGGCAGGAGGGCTGTCTAACATGGGTAAGGCACTCTTGCATGAAATGGCTCCTTTAGGCAAAATCATAGGATACCTGAAGACCCCGGGTGCCCATGCATTTATGCATCCCATTTATGGATTGCCTGGCTGTGCAGAAAGCACTGAAATCACTTTGAAGCAGGTTATCAGACTTATCCATCATATTGTTCCGACTGAGAGTTAAGTGGCAATCTTTTAACACTCCTCTAACAAATCCTCTAACAAAAGATTTCTAAATTAATTTTTTTCCGTTTGGGATTTTCTCCTCGTAAGTATGTATCTACAGCACTATATGACATATTTTAAATGGAATAAAATTAACTTTATTGATTTTTACATGTTCAAGCACTTTCTTTTACAAAGCACTTCATAGCTCTGCAAGGAACACAATGAAAAAGATAATCATTTTTGATTTACACTATGCAAGAGCAGGGTTAACTATGGCTTATAGCAAAGCTTTTCTAGAGGTAGGTTTGGAATTTATGAGAACATGCCTTTTAATCTGGTACCTAGACTACACTTTTGCCTTCTGCCTTTGTGCAGTCAAGTACACAATCAGGAGTTTAGATATTACACAGGTTTAGATTTCCTGCTTTACCACAGACTCAGGTTAATCACCAGTTTTTCCATGCACTGATTTCTCAAATGTTATTCAACATCGGTGGTAATCATTTCAAATTTCTGGAGTTAAAAATGGTAGATAGTTGTGAGTCCATCAAATTCTATAACTATGACACTGGGAGTTAACAGAAAAGGGACTAGAAAGACTTGGTGTGTTCAGGAGACTTAGAACTGAATGTTGACATAATTCATCTCACGTTTGGGTTTAAAAATCTACAATGTTTTGTCTAGATACTATTATTGTTCCATGGAGTCGCTGTGAAATACCTAGTGACTTTAGAGGGAACAGTGAGAAAAGGAATTTTTGTTACTTCCTGGGCACTCTGCAGTTAACTTTAGCTACCAGCTCCTTATTGAAACTGAGATTTTGTCTTGGTTAAGGAGATGGAGCATAAGGTACATAAAATCCAGTGGGGGATATGATGCCATTGCAGTTGATGCATCTCGCAGAGGCAGACTCGAAGGTACAGAGTAAGATGACATAACTTCTCACTGTGACTAAAGGGGGAAAGTCCTGCTCACCCTTCTCAATCTCCCTCCTTGCCCACTCTTGGCTGCATTTTCCCACGCTTCCTTTTACCACCCTCTTCCACGAACCAGTTCAACTCCCTAAGCTGACAAGAAAATCAGCAAAGAAATGAATAATTCTATTTTAGTGAGTTAAATCTCTCAGCTCATGATCCCTGCCAAAAGGGGACACACGTGAGAGGAAGGCAGGAGACGAGGAAGGGAAAGAGGGACAGGCACAGAAGGTGGCAGGGATGGGTGAAGAAAGGGGAAAAGCAGGAAGGGGTGTTCACTTAGTGTGTGAAACTGCAGCCTGCATGTGTGCTGGCAGCAGCAAAGCGCAACAGCGCAGCACTCTGCCCAGGTTAATTGACCTGAAAAAAAGTCTCTTAGAAAATCTGCCACTATGTTGGGAATATTTATACTTTAATAATAACAGGTCTTTTGTCAAAAAGTAGAGTTATTTGGATCTGTGACAAAGAAAAAAGGAAATTTTGATTAGTCCTCTGACAGGATGTGGGTGTTTATTTGAGTGAGACATATTTCTGCTTTTAAAGAATTGTATGATACTCTTCTTGCTATGCTATAGATTAAGACAGTCATTTTTAACTCTTTTTGAAACTACCACATTCTCTTTTTCACCTTCTGACTTAAAGATGGTCCCTGGCAGAGACTGGAAGGGGGAAAACTTGTGAACTGCATGATATAGGTGGATACAGAAAAGTGTAAATGTCCAGCTGACACCCCACAAGTGTGATGCAGATGTTTCAAATCATATGTATGTCCCACGAACGTGTATTGGAAAATCAGCAACCAGAGTGTGAAGTCCTGGATAGAGGGATTATACAGACATCCTTATGGTCTAGTCACTATATCTTAAAAATTACATATATTATTTCAGTCACTTTTAAAAATGCTTTGCTTGTTTTCTTATACCATTAGGTATATACAAAACGATTGTGTGGTGTTCCTTTCCAGGTCCTAATTTTTAGCTATTAACAAGGTTTATATGCAGAGATAAAATACCACAGGATCTTAAGGGTTCATTTTGAGGGTTTCAGGTTAAACAGGCATAGGATCTTTTTTTTCCATAGACCTGGTGGGTGAAAACTATGACTAGCTACCACCATAATCTGCTCAGAAGACTGGCTGCCTTTTCCTACAGTGATACTCAGACAGCAGTACACAAGTGCTAAACCACTTTCAGTCCTGCCTTTTACTTACTGTCCACGATGCAATCAGAGGTATGCATTTATAACGGAGCTAGAGTTAATCTCAGGTCGTGATAGTAATGGAGTACTGCTGGCAGCAGCTAAATAGGAGAAGTCCTGGTGTCTCATTGCTGTGGTAAGTACCCTCCCCCTCTCACCAGTGACTTTAAGCATATTTGGTATTCTGCAGTCAAACCTCCAGCTGCAGTGCAGATGTAGCCTTAGACAAGCCTGTTTAATGTCCTGCCTCCCCCGTCCTGGTAATGTTTTCTGTGCACAGTTTGCACGGGAGTGGGATCCTAACCGACCAATCGTCCTCAGCATTTCCCTGGATGCCTCTGAGCTCACATGCTGCTGGGAAACCTGGAGACACTTCGGAGCCTTTGGAGCATCTCAGCCCTAAAACGGGGTAAGGCGTAAGTGCAGAGGCAGCTGGGAGGAGGCTCCCGCCGCTCTCTGTGGGGTGGAGCAGAAAGGGTAGGTAGTCTGGGCCTTTTCCCATTCCCCAGCATCTGCCTACCCAGTTTAGCTGAAGAAAACCTAGCGGCAGAAGGACTGAGGAAACTGGATAGCTGTTACTGGGACCATGGTAGCCAGCTGATTTAGTGAAGGGAGGAACAAGATACATTTATTTGAACTCATATTGGTAAAACCCCATTATGGGACTGTAACGTCAGTTGTGTCATCAATAGATGGAAAACCACAGCTGAGACTCAGCTCTCTGGGGTTAGAGCCAAGAGAAGCTCCTATAACAACGCTCCAGGGGGATTGAGTTATTGTAGTGAGAGGCAGCCCTAGCTATGCTTTCCCTGTTATTCAGCAGGGACAGCCTCCCTTCGCCAGCCGTGCCCCTCCGGGCAGGCTGGCACTGCTCTTTGCGCCCTCCTCACTCCACTTGAGTACCTGCAAAGGACAAGCCATTTTATGGAGGTCTCCAGGGTCGTAAGTCCTGCGCATTAGGGTAAGCATAACTAAGTCCCTGAACTCAGCTTTAGAACTCTATATATTGCAGATTGGATACTTGCCAAGGTATAAAAATTCAGTGCCAAGGAAGTGTTAAATTACAGATAAATCCTTTGTAGACCTCTGTGACTCCAGGCCTCACTTGGAAGTGTGGAGGCCTTGAGTGCTCTCTTCAGGGACATGTCCATCAGACAACCTACCAGAAGGAGGGGAAGCTAGCATTTGCAAAAAATATGACTGCTGTATTTTTCTGGGACATGGGATTCATACGCTCCTTTGTGAGTTTTAAATTAGTAGGAATGCCCAAGTGCTTCCTTTTATGAGAAAGGTTTTCTGACAAGAGCGTTGCTGACCCATGTGCAGCTATGAATAGTTTGACTGAATAATACTGTGATGTATAGAACAGCTGATGACTCTTCTGTGTGCAATGATCTTTAAATGAGCAGCAAGAGCCTGGGAAGAATAAAATAATTCCTCCAAGACGTGCACTTAATCTCACTTTGAAATTAAATCAGAAGCCCAAACAAATGTGCTGACTAATGTTTATGAACAATCTGTCTAGGATAGATGACCAGCTGGTCTAAGTTGGTCTTCATTTAACTGTATGACAGAACAAAAGCTACTATGGTTGGAATACTTAAAATTGTAAGGGTCCAATACTTCCCAGACATTTTCTTTTTTTTCCCTGAGCATACCCCTTTACTAATTAACAAAGTCCAGCTTTATAAGTGGAGCGATACCAAAAAAGTACCAATAAAATTTTTAAAGCTCTCTAAAACATTTTAATACCTTATTTCATGTGGCATATACAGAGTTATGATGGTTTGTAAGGTATAAAGTTTTTTATTAGCGCTCCATTGGGAAGACAGCATAACTCAGTCATTGCTTTGCTACTCTCATTTAATGCACATCACCACAGCATTTGACTAGCATACTTATCACAAATTGAAGTCAGTAAAATTTTTGATTCAGCAGCCCATTACGCCTATATACACACTTACACAAAGAGAGACTTAACTACAGACTAATTTAGGGAATTAGTGGTCAGTTATAAGATACAGCATAAACACACCAACTTTTCTTTAAAATAAGCTGTATTACTTCCCAAAGCTTCTAGATTTCACAATGTTTTCTCCAGAGCATGTACAGTACAAAAGTTATAAAGTGACTTGTGCTTTAACATCTTGTTACGAAGCAAATGGTACAACTGATATAGAAGGTATAAAATTCATTTTCTCCCTCTCCCAGCATCTGGAGAGTTTCACTGCAAATAAGCAACGCAGGACTAATAGGTTTCCCCTTACAAATGCATTACAAACACTGATGACTGTAGTATAGTATAGTTTTTTCTTACAATACAAAATTCTGGTATTCTATGATAAACTTGAAGCTTGGTGTTCTTTTTGGTGGCATCAGCAGAACACAAATAAAAACTAAAAAAAAAAACAAAAGAAAACATGCTTAAAAGGAGCTGATTAAAACCCCAGATATACAGGAATTTGTGAAACAAGGATTTCATTTTAGGTCTTCAGACTTGTAAGGAGTAAAGACTCTTTTCTGTGCTATTAAGATGCTAAAGAATTATTTAAAGTGTTCTATTACTCTAAGTCTGTATCACTTATGTTTGCAGAAGGCGTACTTCTCAACGCTGGGTGTGGCACAGAAATATTTTCTTGTCTGTGAAAATTTGCTGAGTCTACATTAGAACAAACAAAAGATCTTCTGGAAATGTTTTTATGGAAATGTGAGAAACGCCTGCTGGTTACATCATTTACCTGAAAACTAGAACACTAGATTAAAAATTGCTTTGCTGTCCAATTTGAAAAGGGGATGTGAACAATACATTGGAGAAATGTGATAACCACTGGGGCTATAAAATCAGCCTCGCTTTTGCTCAATGTTTATTTATTTATACAAAGTAGAATAGTCCCAATAAGAGACTAAAAACTTGGCAACAGAGAATAAGAATGTATTCCTCACCATCTTTTTGAAAACCTATCTACAAATGGCTAAAGTACATATCTCTGAAAATTTCATGAGTTGCCAAAAATTCTCCATCCTCATGCAGCTCTGATAGGTCAGCTGGGTGGAGTGTGCTACTTCCCAAGGCTGCAAGAGAGGCACAGGTCTTCTCTGGAATTACTAGACTTGCAAAAGGACTGTGTATCAGCTTTTTGGCCATAAAATAGGAGAAGAAGGAAGAAACAACCTGACTGAATTGCAGAGGGCTGCAGATTTTGAGAGAGGCAGGAATAAACATGCAAACCAAGTATGTGGATAAATGAGGTCTATAGGAGTCAAAGGAGACTAGGATGGATTAGAAGTAGAAGAAGAATAATTTTAACAGTGAAAAAGCTATAAGCATTCCACCACTTTCTAGGAAATAAATAACCATCAGAATGTATGTCTATTCTTTGCCTTTTAGTAGCAGGTCTGCACAGGACATAATATCCTACTGCTCTTCGTTTCTCTCAAGAAGTTAGGAATCCTAATCAGCTATGAACCTCTTTTAGGGAATGACAGTGTGTCATCAGTTTTTCAGTTTCCTTTTTCTTTTAAAAACGGACAAAAAATGGAAGCAGATGTTACTACAAGAGTTGAAACCACATAAATTCTCAGGTCAATGACTCAACCAGAATGATGTTAATCTGTGAAACTTGAATTTGGTGTTCTCTTGTGTATCCAGAGCTATAGCCTTAAACTTGTATGTGACCTACGCCTTATTAAATACCTTAATTTAAGGACTTCTAAGTGCTTTGAATACTTGATCATGGAATCTAAGTGTTCTTTTAACTTCCTTTAACTTTCTTTTTTGAAAAAATCAAAGTACAAAATATATTTCAAAGAACCAGTTCTTCATCAGCAGTTAATAGCCCAGTTCTGCTGCACATACGCAGGCAAAATCCTCATGGAAGTCAGTGTCTGCATTCAGAGAGTTCCTTTTCACTGGATTGCTTTAAATAAGTTTAGAATTACTCTCCTAGAGAGTATATAGCTCAAATTAAATTGTTACAGCAGCTAGGTTTGAGGGGCTACTGCCAGGGGACCTGTGGGATTTATGACTGGGTGGGTCCGTCAAAGTGATATGGTCTGGGAAGCTGAAGGAAGCCAGGGTAGGTCTGGGAGAAAACTTGAGGTAAGGAAGGAAACTTGGGTGCTATTGTGGTGATTTAGATTCTATGCAAAAATGGCCCTGGACTTATATTTCTAGAAAACTTCACATTGTGTAGAAATGACTGCACATCCTATATATTCTGTGTTGGGCAGAAACCCTATGGAAACGCTCACGGACAGATTATCATGACTCCAGCAAGACAACTATTTGCCATTGCTTAGCAAAGAGCAATATAGGACTTCATTCTCCAGCCAGCCTGTGGGCCACAGGTTGTCATCCCTTTAACTAAGGGTACAAAGAGGGACCCTTAAAAGGGGTGGACGTGTATCCTGCTCTCTTCAGCTGTGCTCCATGGACACAAACGTCTTGCAGTGAAGCAGGATATAACTGGAATTTGCAATGCACTCAGCAGGGAGAATTTAGCTGCAGCCTGCTAAGATATGACTATGCTATGACTGCCTGTAGCTATCTGCTCTCTGTGTCTGCTGGAAATAGCTTCTCCCCAAGTTTTCAGCACTTGGATATAAGATTATCAGGATAACAAATGGTGAATTAGTTTTTAATTCAGCATACTAGTCCAAGTCAGTGATGAAAGCGAGCTTGCCCAAACCTACTGGACTGTGAGTTGGGCATGTGCCCTTTGTAGTTTCTGTAGTTGCGGGAGGTTGCCCACGGCAGCTGCCTGTGCTGCCAGCTCTCTACCTTTGCCCTGGAAATGCCTGGGTGGAGGAGGCAGTTTCATCTCTCCTTCAAGGCAGTAACTCCTAGGGTAAAATATATATTCCCCTGCAGGTCTTTGCTAGACAATTCTGTGGATTTCAAGTGTGTTTCACTCAGCAAGCTGTATTTATTTCACACCATAGTACGAAAGCCATGCTTAAAATATGAGGACCGATATTCACTTCTACTGTAGGCAATGGCTCTTTGACAGTTTACACAGAACTATTTTTAAAGAGAATCAATTCAAGTAACAGATGAACAAAAGCAGTGTTATATATTCATTAAAATAACATTATAGTCTTTGTTAACTTTTTCATACCTCTGTGAAATCTAAAATCCTCTGAAAGTAAGTTTGCATATGATCATTATTATTTCCTAGAAAAACATGAGACCAGTGTGAATATCCAAATGGCATTATTCATATATCTAATATACATTATCATATATAATACATATCAGTATATGTATTTTTAAAAACCTGTGTCCATTGTATAACTATTCCCAAGTGACTGTATTTGAAAGCACTGTTTTCATAAGGACCAACTCTCAGTTCAGTTACTTCTTCAACGCTTGAGATGTAGGACTACTTTGGGAAGACAGTATAGGATAAACACTTTCAGTCAGATGGATTAGACAGCATCTTAATGGTAAATCACCTTTGGTGTTGGTAGTATCAGATGCTCTAAAGCAGAAATCACTGAGGAAGCATTTACATCGTAGCAACTGTATCAGTTGTGAATTTGTATAACAGGTACTTTCAAAGTCTTATAATTATTTTTATGATATGCTTGTCTTTTTGGCTTGCGCTTTTTTGGTTTGCTTCAACTCATTGTGGCAATGCTTTTGTTGAAGTTAACTGCGGACTGAGACTTGTGCTGTGCAATATAGAACTACTTTGCTTTTCCCCTTTGTGAAAACATGCATCTCTTATTCCACTTCATTGACAGCTTCCTGAATTTGAGCACTTGTCTTTTCAGGCATGTAAATGGCTGTCCTTGCCTTATTAATGCAATGACATGAATATCCCTGGAGGAGTAAGGAAAAGCTTAAATATTAAAATGGCTCCTCCTTGGGGCTGAAGGTGCTTGTGTCATTCATTTATTTGTTGGTGTTGTGTGCATGTGGTAAAAAGGAGATTTAATAAAGACTGCAAGCTGCTGAGTGTACATGAATCTACGTATTCATATAAAATGAAATATTTCTATACTTTTAGTATGAGTTTAGTGTTGAATCAGAGGTTAGAGATGATCTATTATTCACTGGCAGGAAAGGACATATTTCTGCTTAAGAAAACAGCTTTCAGTATGCTTGTAACAGGCTATCCACAGAAACTTTGCCTTTGCTGTCATCTCAGTTCACATTCCTGGTAACAAAAAAGAAGGAAAAATTATAAATATTTTTACAATGTCAGTTTATTATTTGCTAAGTGGCTAAGCTGCATAACCTGAGAATTACCATATTCACAGGTATTTTTCCATTTAACATTCTTCTGTGAAGAAGCAAAGATCTGGTTTTGTTTTATTTATTTTAATTACCTCATAAGCAGAAAACAGCTCTGAATGTTCAGACCAACTACTGAATTGTAAGTGTTCATTATTTTCTAAAACAGGATGAAAGTTATCAAGACACCTATAATATTGTATAGGATATACTATTGTATATTGACACCACAGTTGTACGTGAGATTCATTTTCTCTACTCATGTTTCCTTTTGTGTTTAATTTTTCCCCAGCCCTAGGAGAATTGTCTTGTCCCTGAATCTGCTGTTTTATCTGGTGTCTCATTGGGCACAGACATGTTTCTTTTCTCTGGGCTTTGCACCAACAGATTCTCCTCTCTACAACCTGTAATCTCTAGATGGACTGCAGGATAAGGAGGAATTAAGTGAGGAGTTGAGCAAAAATGGACAGCAGCTTATTCTCCTATGAGAAGAAAGATCAAGCTGCTATCAAAATGCTGCCTTATGTTGAAAACTGTAACTGGTGTCCCTCTCACTTGCAAGTAAGGAAAAGTTGTGGAGGAAGGGTACAAATATCACACTCCTTTTCCAAAAAGCATATCAAAGATCTAAAAAAACCAATTTCTTTTGCATTTTAAGCATCTAAGCAAAGCTGTTCAGCTTGCCATGCTGAATGCAACAGCTGATAGGATTTAATATTTAGATAGGATAAGAGTTTAAGATAGGATAAGATTTAATTTACTTTAGCAAATGCTTATAGCTAAGCAAGCAATGCTAAAGTTGGACTTAAATGTTTTGCTTTACTGCCCATGTCTTTGCTGAAAGTGTATATCTATCATCTTGCCTGAAAGCTCAAAGGATGAATTGTGCTTGTGTAGATCCCAGGTCACTTTTGTGACCTGGTTGGTATAATGCTTCTGGATGACCTCTGATACCCTATGCCAGGATCTGTCCTCAACCTCCACTTCTCACATTGCCATAAAGCTGCTACATGGAAACTCTTCTTTTTTGCATTCCAGTGATCTCTGGTAAGAAACCAAACAAAATTCTCAAGGCCTTTCCAGGTTTATACAATTTGAAGCCAACCAACAATCCTACGTATTGCATTCTTCTCAGCTTCCTCTGCACTGAATGCAGTAAATTGCACAGAATAAAGCAGAATCTGAGACTGTCTAAAGGAAGTCTCCCAAAAGGTGCCACTCATGTTCTTTGTGACATGAGGAGATGATGATTCATTATTTCCTTGGTAGTGAGTTTCAGCAGTTAATTATTTCAGCTCAAAAACCATGTGTGTACCTCCTTGCTAATTTGAGTGTCTCCAGCTTCAGCCTCCAGCACTGGTCCCAGCTATGCTAGGAAACTGAAGGAGCTCTTTCTTCCTGGTGAACTCCTGATGAAAAATTGGCCAGTACCTTCTTAGCCTTCTTCTTAATGAACTAAGCAGATTAAGTTCCTTAAGTTTCTCCCTGCAAGCCATTTTCTCTGACCCTTGATTTACTTACACAACTTTTTCTGTATGTAAATGTCCTTTCTGAAAAGATCGCCTTCCGGGCACTTACTCAAATTTTACTACAATTAGTAATAATCACGGATGAATGTGTTAAACTCACCAATGGTTTTGAGTGTTTCATGCTTTGGGTGCTCTACTTGAGAGACTGGAAGGGGCCTTGAGCTTATGGAAATACTTGCTTCTCCTTTTGAAAGATGTGAAACTTACTGACATACAGCATCACTGAAATGCCGTTACCTCTGCTACTGATAATAGCAATCAAAAAGTGCCTTGTTGCATAAACAATAAAAGACCAGGGAAGAAACAGATATTTTGGCTATAAATATCAGGGCAAATAATGGTTTCTGTTAAAGATCCCATGGTACTTTTCATATTCACAGAGACCAGACCTTATTTTTTAAGCCTGCATCTGAAAGACCCAAACACAGCAATCATGGATGCATGTAATTTTTTTCCCCTCCTCCTGCTTGATCCCAAATTTAAATCATAATGCTGAACTCGTGACGTCACTCTCAATCATTTCCACATGGCTTCACTTGTATGATCAAAAAGAAGGTGAAACTCTCTTGTGTCAGCCAGAAAGCTGATTTTGGGGATAGCAAGATGAAATTCCTAGTAATGACAAGAAGACTTCAAAGAAACCTGCAGGTAGAGTACCATTCTTTTTCAGTAAATATTTGTTCTGCCTCAAATTTGCCACATTGGTAGAAGTTCATTTTTACAGGGACTGTGCTGGTAAGGAGATCTCAAGTCTCTGGTTTCTGAGGGAACCAAAACATTTGGTTCCCTCAGAAAATCATCCCTGAATTTAAAATTCACAGAGTGAATTCTAGAAAATTAACCTTAGTTACAAGCAGGGTAAGATAACAGCACGTTGGGTTACCCAGCCTCATACTTCCATTTTCTCTGGTACATTAGTTTTCTAAAGGTAGCATCTTGGCTCTGATCGACTGAAAGGGCAAAGGTTACTGAATGTGAGGCTGTGGCTGCTGGAAAAGAGAACAACTATTACAATGGTGGGGAAAGGCAGGCCACCAGCGCTAAACACAGAGAGATGTGGGAAACTGGCAAGTAGGAAGAGGATGTCATTTTCTGAGAAACCAGGATATGAGCTCTGTGTTCAAGCATTTCTATTTAAGGTATAAGAATTACAAATATCACAGGAGATATTTGATACTAAGATGAGGAAATATGCGTCAGGACATTTAGTTATAAGTCTTTGTTTTTGCACGGGCTGCTTTTGTTCAAAGAAGTAACAATGGAAAATAGGGGATTTGAAAAAAAAGCTGCAGCATTTCCCAAACTATTTTTCCCGTGCCCCTCGCGCAAGTGAACTCTACCATTCATGACCCTTCTCTTCCCCTTTCCTCCCAAACTCATACAGCATATAACAATCAAAATTATAGCCACTCATCTCTGCTTGCAGCCCTGTCAGTACCTCTTGCACTCCCCCCTTCTTTCCCAGAGGGTGAGTCTTAGTTTGGGAACTGCTATTTCCACTGGATTTCAGTTCCTGGCAATTTATTTGTTAAATACTTTGACGAAAAGGGAGCTGTTCCCCAGAGACTGTGATTCTAATTCTGCTGTGTGGCATGGGTGTGAATTCAGAGCAATTTCCCGGGCCATATACCAGCATTGTCATGCTGGACTTGTCCCTAAATCTATAAATCTGAGAAACCCTCTACAAAGTATTTTTAAAGTGTAGCACCTTGCTCTTCTGCCCCAGAGGTTAGCTTCACTGTTTGATTAGCAAAATGTATCTATGTTCCTTTCTGTTCTGCTGCAGCTCCAATATGTTCTCCCTATTCCGCTTTGCCACTGTCCTTTATTAATTCAGATGCTTTTCCTTCATGTTTCATTGGTTCTATGTCTTAAGGAAGTTAATTAAGCACTACTTGGGGGACAAAGCCACAATTTTCACTGCATTTTCTGGAAATGCACAGGCATGAATTGGATAACTCTTCTACACCAGGGTCTTTCCCAAAGCTAGTTCTTGTCCCTGCTTTTCACTTACACTAGATTTTTGGCTCATCAGAGACACTGACTTACTTGCCTGAGTGAGTGACTGCAAATCTCCTGGAAGCCATTTGCTAATCTCTTAGAAGGCAGAGGGCACAGCAATGCTCAGCACTGTTGAAAAACAGGCCAATTGTTTATCTATCCAAATATGGATTTCCATGCCTCATTTGGGGCATTTGACTTTGAATGTTTCTGCCCCATAATACCAGGTAATTAAAACAAATAGATGATTTCATGTGAAATTCTGCTCTTTTGTTCAAAGATTGTCCGAGTTACTCGGTCACCTCCTCTCTAAACCAATGTATCCTTCTCCCAGAATTCTGTTTATTATTTCAGGGTTAAAGCACAGGCATTTAAAACAAGGAGAACAATAGCAAAACGGTCTGGGGAGAGTGTGAAAGTGAGAGGAAACAATTAAAGTTGTGATTGCAGTGGTAACATTAGACATGTGGCACTTGCCTGGCCTGTGCTCATTCTATCAGTGCAGGAATTTAACCTGCCTGGGGTACAACTGGGACAGGCGTCCTGTTCCTCACACCAAAGTATGTCTAAGATCTGTTTAGCTTCCTTGCCACACACAGAAGTTAGGAGAAATTGCTTGGTGTCATGTGGCCCTTCTCACCTAGGGCACCACACACAATTTCCCACTTGTGGCAATAGGTCAATTAGGATTACGCAGGGAGACGTTTTTGCCTGAAACCTGAGAGAGCTGCTGCTAGTTGTTGGGGGTAGTTCTATCACGAACGAAATGTGTCCGCAGTTCCAACTCCATGCATGCAAGAGAGTTTTCGGCGTATCTTTCCCGCAGTAACATTTGGTGCACGAAGCAGCTCATCTCGGTGTGCACACCCCACACCGGTTGTGTGCACAGCCAGCCGTGTGTCAGAGCACAGGGATGCAAATTGGCTCAGCAAAGACCGTGGAGGAGACGTCCATCAGCATCCCTGTCAGGCCAGTACTTGAACTTGCAGTGAGATGTAGGTGATTTCTAAATCTGTTTCCAAGACTGCTTGGAATATAAAAAAAGACCTTGACAGAACTGCACAGAAATATGATCTGTTGTAAAACCACAGCGGTTTTCTTCTTCCTAGAAAGGTTTTGTAATGTGTTTGAATTTGCCACCTTGCTATCTTTGGCTGTAATTGCTAATCCTTCAATGTCCTTAACAGGTGTCCTTGATACTCTGAATTAGCTAATATTTTTGGAAGGTTTTAATTTTTATTCATGATTACACAATAAATAGATTGTGAGATATTTTTCATGTCAGTATGATTAAAATGCTTAATCCCCTCAGAGAAATTTGCAGTGATTTAAACTACTGTTAGAATTCAGGTTTAAGATTTAGGAGAGTAAAAAAAAAAAAAGAAAAGAAAATTTAAGAAGCAGCAAATTTTCCAGCAAGGTAGTTTACTCTTCAAAAATATTGGGACAGATTCTCTGCAGAGGGAACTCTGTGCAAGTGCTATATCGATATGGGGGAACGGCTTCCGCATTCTTAAAACTGGGGTACTCCTCGGAGTAAGTTAACAGGCAAGCAGAGGTTTTCCAAGCAGCTGAAAGGTCTCTGTTAGCTTCTGTCTCTTATTTCCCCATCCCAGTTTTGGGAAATTGTGGTGTTAGTGCTTCTCCCATTTTCCTGGATTTTGTGTCAGATGCAGGAAGGTAGGAAGTAGATCTGAGGCTGATCAGCCAGGCAGTGGAGGGCCCCTTCCTGGCTTTAGGGACAACTGAGAGACTGCATGTGTTCAGGAAAGGTCAGAGTGGTCCAGTTCTCACACAGTGGACAACAACTGAGGCTTAAATCAGGTTAGGAAGCATTCTCAGCAGTGAGTGCTGCTTTTGCAAAATTATCTATCTGAATTAAACTGTGAGAAAACAGTCTTCAAGAAACACACAAAAAAATCTTATGTGAAGGGCCTTTTCTGGGAAGTCTGTAGTGTCACTCTTCTGGTGAAAATAATGAACTTCAGAAAATGCAATCCTTGCATAAATAAGATGAAATAACTTAATCAATACATTATATTCATAAAAGCATTCTTTCAATGGTCATTATATCAACTCTCTCAACATTTTTCAAGATTTTCCTGACTTTTTACCAATGAATATATTGTGGAGCTGATATATGCTCATGTCTTGATCTAATGATTAATGAGCATTATTAATTAAACATTTTTAATTTTCGTAGGTGAGGTTCAAATTTAGGCCCATGTTCTTCAAAAATATTATTGATATGAATTTTTTTTTCACAATATATACTATATTATAAAATGTGTATGAGCATATTTCTCAGGGAATTTATATGGTCTAAACGAAGGTCACTGTGATTATTAACATTCAAAATATAAGGTACTCTGTTCTTGATATAATTTTATTTTTATTATTTGGTTATCTTGAGATAGTGAATGAAATTCCAGAGTCACAAAGGAAGTCAATACACTCCCACATATATGGGAGTTAGATTTCTCTTTGGACTTTTACCGATATTTTCAAATCTGAGTGATCTGTGAAGAGTATCGTAATTGTTAGAATGACTTGCTAAGTTATACGTACAGTGTTATTATATCAAAGTGTGAGTTGAAGAATGAGATCACCCACAGGTACCACAGTATTTAGAATTGGGTATTGCAACTGTATTTTTCTCTTGGTTTGAAATCTGCCCCCCTATTAAGTCTTTCTTTAACTATTCTGCTGAATGTTATGAAGGGCAAGGCCATGATGGATGGATAGAATGATCATAGACTGAGTTTTGAATTAAAATCCACAGTGTGCTCTGTTTCTGATCATCTTTAAATTCTTTTGAAGGAATGATCATTATAACTGTGCTTAATCTGTTTTCAAAACAGACTGTGAAACAGCCATTGTGCATGCACCTTCTGTTTTTATAACTTCTGTTCTCTGATATTGTAATTGATGCAAGTGGGTGCAATTAAATCTTTATTTGGAAACCTGCACCAAAGCAAGTCATTCAGAAAAAAAGCCACCAAAGTACTTTGACTCTAGATTCTCACACATATTTGCACTTACAATCAAAGCTTTTGTTCTGTTAAACTAACAAGGGCTGTTTAGCATAAGAAAGAGTTAACACAAGCTGTTTTAGGTTGTGCTAATTTCAGGAGTAACACTCAAATTGGAAAAATCTACATGAAACTAAGCTCTCTCCATTAAAGATGACTGATTTTAATTTTAATAAGTAACTGACCACAAGTAGAAAGGTTTATTGCTAAAAATGACTAATAATGTGTCAAAAACTGCTGTCATTCAATCAAATACCTCTCTCCTAATTTTCTTAAATTAAAGAAAGATGACAAGAGAACAGATCAGATCTCTAGCTTAAACTACTTCTAAAATAGTAGACAAACTCCATTACTTTGGCTTGGTGGTTTTTTTACTTCTGAAGATGAGACAGGCAGTGATCAAGATCTGTAGTTAGCTTTAATGTGTTGTTTATTAGCATATCTTTATTATTAGTGCTGTGACATGGCTATTGATCAATTATATTATTATGTATGATTCAGGTACTGCTGATCTCTTAAGACTTACATGCAGATTAATTTGCATGAAAGAATATTTTGTAGAAGGATAAGCTTGATTCATTGCAGTGAAACTTTCTGTCTGTTTGGTCCAACTATGGGGTTAGGCTGTAAAAGCACAAAGCTAAGTTAAGGCTGTCAGCTGCTTCTGGAAAGACTACAGGGTCAAAGGTTTTTATTTTTGCTCAGAGATACTGGATTAGCTCTCAGCTAAAAAGGAAAATCTTAAATGCAGCAAAAGACAAGTCAAAAAGACAAAAGACAACTTTTCTTCTCAGAAATTTCAGGTAGACCATTTTACCACCTATAAAGCAAAGTCATGATAACAAGGCAAATCATGATGTGTAGGCGGGTTTAAAAACCCTTTCTTGCATTTACGTGGAAGATACCATGTTGGCCTTCTGGGCACACAAAGAAAGGGGACTTCAAAGGACACCCGTGGACAGAATGTGTCTCCAGCACAAGTCAAGGCTATTTATGGTGCTCCCATGTCAGGCTATCTTCATGACAGGAAAGGTCAATCTCCCCAAATCTCCAAAGCAGCTATGGCCAAGACAATAATCACAGTCTGAGTCTGCTTTGGACACTGTGAGGCAAACGAACTCAACTCCGCCAAAAACTTCTTTATTGCTCATGAGAGGGGTTTAAATAGCATCTGGGATAGTATCTAATAAAAGTGCTTGTCTTCTGATGATTCCCTCTTGAGGTAATTCAGCATCTCAGTGACAAGTCTGATCTACTTTAGTAGGACAATTACCCACTATTAGAGTACTTTCTGTCATTATAGCCATGCTTCAGCAGAAGATAGTTGTAAGGTTTCTCCAGTCTGACTTGCCTGGAGTGTGTGTGAGTTCCAAAATGTGATTTTAAGATCAGCTTAAGGCCATTTAAGATGAGACTGCCTCTGAAAGGAGAAGTCCTTTCTTCCTTTTCTCCCTTGGCTATACAGTTCTGTCCCTTGTCTTGTGTCAGCACTAGCAAGTCCATAACTACAAAAAAAGGAAAAAATAAGAAAAAAAAAAAGGTCAGCTAATGTTTATGTAAAGAAGTCAGCAGGAGAAACACCTGGAGAAGCAGGGCAGGGGAAAAGGCTCGATTGTGTCTTCTTTTGGCAACCTGTTTTAAGCCGAATGTGAACCTGCACTCTAAAGCTGCATCTGCAGTAGGAGCAAAGCTGCTATATACCTTTCTGGAGCTGGGAATTGGAACTGCATGTCCGACCATTGCCTTTACTGCAAATCTGTCACAAATTCTGGATTTTTTTCAGTATAAAAATGACTCTCTGATAATATACAGTTTGAAGAAAATGTTAGAAAGGCCTTGGATTTATTCATGCGTAGAATGAAAACAAATTTTGAAACTACCAGAACTAGTTGCAAAATGGCATTTCTGACCTCTTTTTAGAACTATGTACAGCCTTGGAAGCAGAATATGCCAGCTATAAAAAATATTCCAAATTCCAGATTCCCTAGGACTATACAGAAGTGAGAATGGCTCTGCTTTTTATACTACTCTAACTAAGGCTTTTACATGGTTCTACGTTCCCACTGATGGGTACCACAGTGAAGGGAGAGGAAAAATGTTTTTCCCTCCCTTCAACCAAATGTGGAATTTAGATAAAAACAAAATAAAAGTCAGGCAAATATTACAACTTTGTGCTACAGACCTTTTAAAATTCTGCTTCATTGACACAAACTTGGAAAAGATTCAGTGCCCTAAATTACCATTGAGAGTAAACAATAATTATGTTTGCTATAAGAGGAGAATTTGGGTAAGTGTCAGACTAAGGAGAGCAGAAGGAACTTTCTGTTAGGAGTTTCCCATTGCTACTGCAGTAGGTTTTGCTTTGGCAGAGAGCAGAGAGATGAAGAGAAGTGAAGGAAGGGCTACTCAGCCCCATGGCACCATCAGGCACAGCAAACTCTTTTCCAGAAAGGCTTCCAATCTGCCCCTTTCAATCCTGCCCCTTTCCTCTCCTCTGTGTCCCTTTCTCTTTAGTGGTAACAGCCTGGGAAGTGACAAGGGACTGCTTAAGTAGAGACAGGGAGCATGACTTCTGTGTTAAAGGGTGGTGGAGGAGAGCTATAGGTAGCTATAAAGAAAGGGGGAAGCCATGAGGATGGGGAACAAGACCCTTCTATTCCAAAAAAGTTGAAGAGAAAGAGCAGCAAGGAGCAGAGACCTCTGTGCGCAGAGAGCCTTTCAGAAATGCTGCAGCCAGCAGGCTCAGCAGCCCAGCGTCCTTTGTCAGACACACCGTTTTTACCAAAACCTCCCTGAAATGCATCTCACTCTGCTAGAACCCCCTTACCCCAATTACCTCCCTAAAACCTCTCAATAACCCCTCCTAAACCTCTCCCCACTGTTGAAGACCCTCCAATTCCTTGTAGCCTCTTCTTCACCAAGAGCTGCTCAACTTCCCTGTTGACTCCCCTCAGCTTCTTTTACTCTCTCAGAATTTGACTAATGCCTCCTTGTTCCCCAAAGTACCATGGCATTTTCCATCATTTCTCCCCCAGATTTTCTGCCACTACTACAACACTGAATCTTGCCTACCCTTTCTTCATCCTTGGGACAGCACAATTACATTTGGTCAATACTGGAGAGCCAACTGCTGCTCTGACAGACCTAGTAGATGCCTGCATGGCAACCCTCATACCTCCCTAAAACTGGCTCTGCTTCGAAAGAAATGACATCTCTCTTCTTTTTATCACTGAAGATCCCCATCAGCATTAGTACTGGACTAGCACCTGTTGTTAGGACTTTTTATATATACAATGGGATTGTTCTGACCTGCGATGTGAACATGGTGTCTTCCAGCAGCTCTCCACCCCAAGGTAACTGTTCCCCCTCAGCCTTTTCCAATACAGTATTTCAGTTTTTACACTGTACTCACTTTTTCAACTTTCTCTACAATGAGATTTTTTACTGACACCAGAAGTGAGCAATAGAGGTTTTCAGGAGGTGAACTAGAGGTTTTGACAATGGAATGTCCTTTATTTAGGTCTAGCAACAAGAATTTAGCTGTAGAATTATATATATAATTCTATACACTGATATCTATACATGTCTATACATTCTTATTTAGGGCTGGATCTTGGTGTTGAAGCCATTCCCATGTGTAGGAGAAGGTACCAGCTGCACCTCAGACAATACCAGGAAAACCTGGCTCTAAAAACACATTCTCCCATATAGTGGGAGAATGTGACTACCACCTTAGCACTGTTTTTATCAGCTGGGGCTGTATTCTGACCTTTTGTATATGTCTACCTTAGGTGTTATGACTGCTTCAGGGCTTATGGTCAATAGGTTCTTGAGTGAGACTGTCGGCCATCCCAGCTGCCATCAGTCTGCCTGTTTAGTTGTAGGTGCTTATGTGAGGTGCCAGCTCCCCAGAGACTAATTGCCTGAGCAGGTGCACTCTGAAGTTAATTACATATAAGAAGTGGCCTAACCATATTGGCCCTTTTTCTTAAAGGGGACTAAAGAAGTGTGACTGAACAGTCCCTGCTACCATATAAAACAGCTCTAAAGGGGTTTCACTGCAATGTGTCTGGTCCTTCTGCTCCCAAACATTCTCAGCATTATGTTTGAGACAAGAACACAAAGGGGTTAATTCAAATATTTTCCCCAAGTGTTTTGGGATTTGCTTGATGTTTTGTTGTTATAAAAATAAAAGGGCAACAGGGGCTATTGGTTCCTTGACTTGCTAGGAAAAAATGAATCTGTATGTTAAACTATGTGTATTCCCACGCTCTGTCCAGAAAAACATCATGAACATAACTGTTTTTTTAGGCAAGTGATACCTTGACTATATGCAGTGTTAGAGGCATACTCAAAGAGGGAAATGGTAAGATTGAACCTTCATAATAAAAGTTTTACTGAGTTTGGTAAGTTTAACATAGCAGTCATTCAAGTCCTTCATTCTTTGTCACTGCAGTTTTTTCAAGCTGGAAGTTTTGAGAGATTGAGAGCAAAGATGAGAATTATGTAAGAGGAAGGGACTTAAGGATAACCATTGGTCCCGAGTTTACTAACAATTAACACTAAAAGCCTGTGAGACATTCTAGATTCTCAGATGCTGGCATTTTTTCAATTTTTGTTAAGTATTGGATGGTTTACCTCAAAATTTTACTGTAATGAAATTGAACTCTGTCCAAAAATGTGAAGTCAGCACAAATTATGAGAGCACATTGCTCAGTGAGTTCTCACACTTTAAAGCCTTATAGACTCCATATATACTCTCCCCTTTGCACTTTCCCTACTGGTGAACCTGGGATCACCTACCTTGTGCTGACTGGTTTACGTCTGTTGGTTTTCCTGCCTTTATTTGCTTCTATTTTCCAAGTGTCTGGTGTGTCAAGCTCTTTCCAGACTCACCGATCACTTGTTTACTGCGCTGCAGTTGAATTTTTGGCCAACTGGCAGCCGAGAAGAGAAGAACCACAGTTCTCAGTGCATTAAATCGTCATATTAGGCTCTAGCTTGGAAAAACTTTTGCTGGCTATGTTTTCTTTTTCCCTAAGCATGACATGACAAATATGTGGGGTTTTCATTTGTTGTTTTTTTTTCTTCTTTTTTATTTTGGGATATTAAAAAAAAAATTTAACTAAGACAAATTTAACCAGGTCTCCTGCTAGGGTGGGAAATTTGGCCTTTTTTTATTATTGAAATGGCCTTGCTTGGTGCTAAATTACTATGCAACCACTAATAAGGGAGCTACCTTAGAAGAAACAGTAATTGAAGAGAAAAACTATTTTGGAGTGGGATGTAAGTAAAGCAACACAAATTTGGGACTGACAATCATTGCAACCATTAATCTTCTTCTGGGGTGAGTGATAGTGATGACAACAATCTGACAAATCGTAAAGCCCTGTGATAAATTGAGTCAATTATGAACTTTTGTCTGCCTCACCTGCACTCTATCCACTCTTCTAGTTATCCCTCAGGGAGACTACTTCTAGTACTGCAGTCCTGAGATAAATTGTAGTTGGGTTTAACTTCCATACCATCCAGTTCTGTTTCAGGAAAGCTAGAGGAGGGCAAGAAAGTTTCCTTTAAAAATTAAAGAAGGCTGTACTCTTCCACCCCACAACAGCTGGGAACAGGCAGGTAATCATGAGTCTGGAACTGCACGCCTAACATATTTCTAAAGCAGTCCTTCGTACCTATCATATGTATGGATTCATACTGGCAAAGTACGTGCTATATTTCAAAATACATTTTATTACTGGAGAAAATATAAAAAAATGTTCTGGGATGCTTAAACTAGCAGGCACACTTCTAGGATACAGAATCCTGCTCTTTCCTGTGCTCACTCTATATGTGACCCACTGAATCTTTCACTGTTTTTTGCACGGTAGCCTTATCATATTTTTACACAGACCAGTCATTGTTAGAATATTATGTTTGGGTGAATGGGTTTGAAGAATGGTTTTAGGTGAAAGTTCTGGTCTTTAACTGCCACCCAAGCCTCTCAGAGTTTATTATGTGTACTGTGAGAGCCCAGTGAAGCAATTCAGGGGACTGAAGTGGAGAAATGCCAGACTCTTGAATCTTGCTTGGCCTTGGGCATGGGCATTCAGCACAGGGGAATGCACCAAGGTGCCTGGGGAATGCTTTTAAAAAGCCATGAATCTGTGGAATTTAGGTGAGTCCAGGTTAGAAAACATCTGAGCAGGCTTTTGCACAGATGATAATTTCGGACTTAGCACCCAAATTTTGCATGAGCCCCTGTCTGGGTTTGGAATGCCTGCATATGGAGAAAAGTAAAATTAACTGCCGATTTCAGTAGCAGCTGCTGTATCCTCAATACTTTTGATCAGACCATTTTTACTTAGGTTCCTAAATATGGATTTATGAGCTAACCTATTAAAATCTTGGCCGAAGTTCTTAAAGGAATTCACCTCTCTTATACTACATGGAATGGGGCCCGAAAACTACCAGTGGCTAAATTCTGATAAGAGAGTAAGAACAGCTGCACCCCATTAAATCATGGATGTGCTAGGCATCTCCGACAGTGGCCAATAGTAGGTGCCTGGGTAGAGTATAAGAATAGGACAAGCATAAAATGATACTTGTCCAGAATCCTGCCCAAGCAATTAAGGGATCCGCTGCACCAGAAGCTATGTATTTGTACTTAATTGCTATGAGTAGATTTTCTTTTTTTGAACTTGCCCAAACACTTGAGTGCGTGTAAATTTTTGTCCTCCACAGCACCCTGTGGCAAGGAGCTCCCCGGCTTAAGTATGCACTGTGCAAAGAAACACCTCTTTACGTGCTTTCTTGAACCTGCCTTTCGTCAGGTTCGTTAGAGAGGAACATTGGTTGGTCATTCCCTGCTCACCTTTTGTCACTCAGGATTTTACAGACCTTTTATTCTGTCTCATCAGTACCAACATGAGCTCCTGTGTGTGTATGTTTTAGGCTAGAATTTGACCTTGGACTTGTCGGTGCAGTTTTATCTGTGTTGTAATAAACAGTAGAACCTCTTCTCTTCTTATATAAAAACTTCCAGATCTGACTGAATTCTGCGTGGACTTCAAGAGATTCAAGGAAATCAGAAGCGGATCCTGTTTGTATCAGCAGTGGAGGTAGATGGAGGTTGCTGCACGAACCATGAAAAATGCCGTTTAATTACTTTCGAGAGCTGCGAACGTGGGAGTTGAGAATTACCCAAGGTTCATGAGCAGAGAAGCACGTGCACGTGTGTGAATGTGTGCATATGTCTGCGCAGACACACAAAACTCAACTGCCAAGGCCATCTGTGCTGGAGGAAAGGTAGTGAGTTCAGCCTAGACAAAGATGAGTGAAGCTCAGCACCCTGGCTTCAAGGCGGCTCGTTGGTTACCATGGAAACTAATTGGCGCTAATAAGTAAGGGACATGTTAACTGTGGGAACAAAACAGGAGTGACTATTTCTCAATATCACAATTACCTACAATTAATCTTTCATATTAGGATTGTCTTGAGTTACTTCCAGTAATGCATTATTCATGTTGTTACGAGCCTTATCTGAGTGGGGTCAGGCTGACCCTAGTAGGAGTTCACAGTTTCGAGAGTCAATTTGAGAACGTGTTTTATGATGCATTATTTTAGCAGTATTTCAGGTACAGCTCTTCCCGCGCAGCTTTCATGTCAGCTTTTAAAACCTAAACTCTTTGCAGATGGCAGGCTGCATAGAGGAGAAGCAGCGGAAAAGTCTGCTATAAACTGTCACAGCAAACTAAATCTGGCTGCAGTCATAAGAGTAGCGGTTAAATTACCCTGCAACATCAGCAGCAGCTTTTATGTGAAAACATGATCGTGCACAATGTTTGAGGGCTATTGCTAATGTTGGCTTTGGAGATGAAAGTTTGTATTCCAAGTGGTTCAATAGTCTTTGAAGATAGGTGTGTGCATGCACGTGTCCGTGAACAAAACACACAATTAGGGGTCATTTTAACCATGTCAATTATACACTATTTTGATCTAATAAACATCAGCAGAGACATGCATGATTTATGCAGGCATAAAAAATAACAGAATTGGGCCTGTACATTATATGAATGCTCAATATCTCATTTATGTATATTTATATACAGATAAAATGTATGTCATTGTATATAAACACTACATTAAAAATCATACTGCACGTAATTGCCTTTCATGTTGCTTAGAAGTATCTAGAGTTTAAATCATATTTAGTTTACATCTCATCTCACCAATATAAAATAGTAGAGTCTTGAGCTGAGCAACAGTTTAGGCAATGATTCAGTACACAGTACACATTCATGTAGCACATTTTTTGTGACTTTTTGATATTCCACATCTCTGACTGCATTTTTAATGAAGAGTTATTAATACAAAAATGGTAAAAAGTAATGCAGTAATGGTAAAAAGAGAATGCAAACTAGTTTCATAATGTCTCCAGGGCTTTCCAAATGTGTGAGGTTATCCACCCTGTTTACAGACCACAGTCTACTAGAATAAGACACAGTCAAGCCAAACCCTTGCCTTGAAGCAATAATTGGCATGTTAAGAATCTTATGATGCCCCAGGGATAGTAGTTGCATCTCTACTTCACCACATAGTGCTGTCGAAAATATTTATATTTAGTGGTTTATTTATCAGGAATTAGCAGATTAGGAAGTAGTGTATTAGTGAATAATCAAAATCTGTTAAAGCAGTTTCAATTTAATAGGCTGAAACAGACACCATATAATCATTTTTGGGAAGAATTTGTGCAAATGTAATCATGACTATTGTGTTTCTTCCTTTTTTCTTCCTCCTACAGGTCAGCTCTGATGGGCACAAATCACAGTTTTTTAATCTCACGTTTTGTTAAATATTCAGTTTGCCACTAGTGATTCTGAAATAGCCTTGTGCAAGGTATTAAAGAACAAGCAAGCCAAATCAACGTTTCAGGGCTTTCATATGGCTTTTATATCTGGGTAGAGTGTGTCTTTTCACAATTGCAAACCTTTCTTCAAGATGCATGTTAACACTTTCAGAGTAACTTTTAATGTCAAAACGACGTTCCTCCTTTTTAGTTCAAAGAAAATACATCTGTCATAACGTGAAATGTAGATTTAATGCAAGTGTCAAGTCAGGCACTTGTTAACGAGGTAACAGCCCTTGAGTTTTTAAGTCTTTCTTCCAAACTATCCTATTTCAGGGAGGGGAAAGGAAAGAACTGTTTCTTTGGCACTTAGCAACTTTTTCTGTGTCGCTTATCTATCTTTCCTGGACATCTGTAAATTAGTGAATTTTTCCTGGCAGTGTCCCTGAAAGGGAGGAAGGTGTGATAATCCTTGCTTTGTAGCTGCGGGAAACTGAGGAACAGACTAAGACACAGCCCAGAGCTGCCGAGGCACTGTCCCGAGCGCCCGGCCCCCGGGGCTGGGGGATGCGCGGCTGCCGAGTCCCGACGGGGAGGGACAGCGAGTCCTTAAACTTTCTGGCTACATCCCGCAAGAAAGTGCGGGGGCGGAGGCGGGGGGGAGGAGCGGCGGTGCAGGAAGCGGGGAAAGCAGCGGGCTGGCGGCAGCGTTTCTCGGGGGGCTGCCGGGAGGGGGCCGCGGGGAGCCGGGCGCGGGAAGAGCCCGGCTCGGAGCCCCCGGCGCGGAGCCCGGGCGCGGCGGCCGGAGCTGTCGCAGCAGCCCCGCGGGCGCGCAGGGGCTGCAGCAGCTACGGTGCAGGCTATGAGCGTGCCGCTCGGCATGCCTAGGGGCGCATTTATTTGCACTTGAGTCGGGGGAAGAGCAGGCTTGTGGTAAGGGCTTGCAGATATTAAGGTAAAAGTATAAATATTTTCCCTTTGAATCCCCCCCTCTTCTCCCCACCCCCCGCTCTTTTCCTTCTGCCTTTCCCCCAGGGAAGGCTGGAAGCAGCCACGGGGTAATCGGGGCATGGGGGAGCGTTGGGATTTCGAGATGCAAATGTCACATTGCAGTGCAAACGACTCCCACATTAGCACTTTATCAGGATCTCAAGCAGCATCTTTTATCTCTTTCAGAAAAGCGTCTCTCAGAGGAGATTGCCCTCAATAGACCTGCCATAAAAAAGATTTTAGTGTTGCTCTTGTGCTTCTGTGCATCCCACTGTGGGGGGGGGGGGGTCGCAGTGGTCCCTTGGGAATACTAGGAGTTGTGAGAAGTAACACAACTGGCCACCAGAGTAATCCACTCCCTCTACCTTCCCGCTAGTACCTCCCCCTTCTGCTCTTTTTTTCAATAGCAGCTCTTTCTCAAAATCTCAGGTTACTTTGCTAAAGAGTTCTCAACCCTATAGTTTCTGCCCTTGTCTCTGCCTCCAGCTCCTTAAGAGCCACCCAGCCCCAGCGATTGGATTGGGCAGCCCGTCTTGACACACCACTGTGCTGAGTGCTTGAGGACGTGTTTCAACAGATGGTTGGGGTTAGTGTGTGTCATCACACTCGAGTGGGGATTAGGGGAGAGAGGCAGCCTCGCTGGAGCTGTGTGGTCTTCCCCAAGTGCGAGCCGCAAGCGAAAGAAGAACTACCTAGCTTTGCGGGAGAAGACGGCGGAATCCTTCCCGGCAGCTCAGAGGGAAAAACAAACCCCCACAGTTTGTTCAGGTAAAGTAAAAGGCACCTCATGCTTCTGTCTCTCTCCCTCCTTCTTTTTCCTTCACGGTTTTCAGAGGAATGCTAGCACAGCACACTTGTCAAAGCCAGTTGCTGCTGCCTTATCAATGCTGCTATTGTATGGCTGACAGATAACAGCGACCATAGCCTGATGCTTGGCTGTCTTCATAGAGCTAACACTCTTAATGCAGTTAAGGTCACGCTTTTGAAGGTGTAGATTAGAAAATCTCCTCTGGAGCAGCCTATCTTCCCATTTCATGCGCCCCTCTACTGCTCTCGCTCGCACGCACTGCTCTCTCCTCGCTCGCACACACGTGCTGAAAGCCCCGGGAAGGGAGAAGTGGCAGTGATATGATGTTTGTTGCTGTTTCTGGGGGGATAAATGCTTCCGTATTTAAACAGGCTTTTGCAAACTGTGTGGTCGGGCGGGCGGAGAAATCGCAGCAGAGTGTTTCTTCGATTTTGCCGAAGATGCTCGGGCAGTGTGTAGCCGGTCTGTGGCTCAGCTGTGAAGCAAACCCGAATGTTTTGAAAGTACATTTGGGATGTCTGTAAAGTTTGAAGACTCCTTTACAGAAACCTGGCTGGGCTTCTGATGATCGGTATAGAGACGGTTTGGCTTACACATGGGCTTAAAGTTAAGAGAAAGTCCGAAATGTAGTAAAAAGCAGCATGCAATGTAATGCTGCTCCTGCAGCTGCAGCAGAGCAGATGGATGTAATTCATTTGCAGATCTGTTTGTGAAAGTTTTACAAGTCATTGAAAACTAAGTAGCATCACTATAATGGATCATTAAAGTCTCACTATATTTGTAGATTCTAAACAAGCGATCTGAAGTGTTAATTAAATGTGAGGAAAATTTAATGTTTAGGAAGGAAGAGGGGCAGAAATGTAATTAGAATTTAGTTATTGCAAGCTCTCTGTTATCATTTTCATTAATTTGACTATTAAGTTCATTGATGTCTGGAGCAGGGGAGCCCAGCAAATTAGCTAGAAAGTCGGAAATGTTATCATTACTTAGAGTAAGTTAGGTTATCAGAGAATTAAAATGTTCTCATTGTTTTACTCTTAAATTATTTAGATGGGGAAACTAGAGGGCAGGATATATGTTCCTTTTTTAATAAATCATTTTACTGTGTATATATCTTGTGCAGAATAACAAAATGATTTGTTTCTTTCACACTACACCAGATCTTCACACTAACTCCCACATACCTGTGGTGCTTTTGAATTATTGGTCTCCTACTTGTGAAAGAAATCTAACACTGTCCTCACCATTTACAGGTGAGATATGCTATAAATAATACTGTATATTATCTGTTTGGAAATAATATCTGTTTAGTAGTCTGAGCAAGAGGATTTATGGCTGGTGCTTTGTGATTTTGGCATTCAGCTGTGTAACAATGCCCATAAAACCATGTTTCAAGTTGCACATATATTTTTGCCTCAAAGCAACTTTTTGTTAACTTTTTTTTTTTTTTTTTTTTTTGAGCAGGCTCTTTGGCCCCTTTACAGGTTATTCTCAGTTTGTATTTTCAAACACACTCTTCAGCAAGAATGTGTCCTCATAACTGACCCACAGTAATTTCAAACAGAGAATTAGCTAAATCCCTAATAAGATTGCATGACCAGACGAAGACTTATGTGAATAAATTGGACCTTTTTGATTTTTCTCTCAATCCACTCTCTCTCACTGTAAAAAGTGATGGAAACTTTTACAAGCTTAAATAATGAAAAACAAAACCAAAAAAGCCCCACTCTGATCATGTGTTAAAGCATTGTATGCCTTGTATATTGGACTTCTCCTCTTCACTCTTCCCACTGTGTACTGTGAGAAGCCCAGTGCACCAGCTTCAGCACACAAAGGTTTAGTCCTCTAACAAAGATAAGGTGCAGCAATATGTAACATTGTAAGATGTACAATCTGTTGCTGTCACAGCCTAACTGAAACATGGTCCTCTCCATGGGTATTGTCAGATCACTGATCAGATGATCTATAAGAAAATATATTTTTAAGAAACTGCATAGCTAAATACACATGCCCATCTTGTTATTAATTTACTAGAAAAAAACGAGTTTGTCTAGCACTGCCAGAAAATCTTACTGAGAACCTAGGAACAGAAAATCATGTTTTCCCTTCCTTTATAATGATGGGGCTGTTTAAAAGACAATGCCCACAGGACAGTCCAGCTTCTTGTCAAAATGTAATCTACTGTTCCAGATGGTAAACATTCAAAGACATATTTATGGTGACTTCTACATACCTTCCTTTGACATTGTTTTTTTTTTTCCTGAGAGCACTTGTGCTGAGTACACACATGAAGTTCCCATTAGCATCCTAGCAGCTGTGAAAGCGTTCAGAAATCACAAAGATGTTCCTCATAGTGAGAGAAAAATGAGGAAAATAAAAATGAGGAAAATAAAATGAGGAAAAGATCTGAGACCAGTACAACTTCGGTAGATACGTGATATGCTCAAGGTAAAAAATTCCAGAGGTATAAAAAGATCCATAAACTGCTGCATGAAAGCTGTGATACATTTTTGCTGTGGCTAATTCATCTTTGCTTGATATGGAATGCTGAACATACCAGGCATGTCTGTACTATCTACTGTGTTTGTGATGTGAGGGAATCTGCACTGCACAAAATCTGGTGGGTTTCTTCTGCTCTCATATTTTCCTCCCCTCAGCTAGAGAGGACTGGGTCAGATACTGATTGCCTTCATAGAGTTGTTTTCAAAGTGTCACTTTTTTTTTTCTCTCACTGCTCCGAGCACTGAGATGGAGCCCAAGAAATTTTTTTCCAGCCCGAATGTGTTCTGCCCTGAATTGTCTTAATTATGTGTCAGTTTATTGCTTGTCAGGGGCTTCCTCTTCTTAGCACTTTATAATCGAGGTGGGTGAGCTTGTTCCATCATAATATGCAACTTTAATTCCTTCTGCATGACATGTCTCCTTGGCCTTCATTGATTTTTGAGTCAGTTTCAGAGGAAAAAGAATTAATTATGATTGGCATAATTTCACATTTAAAAAAATTGATAAATTTCCAAATGTCATGTACATACACTTTCAAAAAGTAGGCTAAATCAAAAGGTCATTAGGGAAAGAATCCGTATAAGAAACCTGAGGTGTCCTAGAGGTGGCAAGTATCAATGTGAAAACTATTATAACCGCTCTCATTCCAGTCAAGAACTGATAAAAGCAGACTATTAAAAATGTTGTGATGCTGGGGAGAGTGCTTTCAAACGTGGAAGAAATTATAAAACCCACACTCAGTGGAAGTTAGACAGCTATGGAAAAAATTATTCTGAAAGATTTGCAAATTCTGTTCTGACTAGATCACTTCATTGCATACTATTTTGACAGTTTGCAGTTTATTATCTAGTTGTGTTTGACTTAAATACTGCTCTCTATGTTATATGTTCGTGCAGTATCAGGAGTTTGAGTGTTGTGTAATGGCAGGACTTATTCTTATCCAAGCAAGGCTGGACACTTGTCACAGATGTCATGGGAGTCATGGGTTTCATGATTTTCTTAGCTTTTAAAAGGGCTTTGGGGGATTTGTGTTTGAGTGGGAAGGCAGACTTATGTGATAACAATTGAGAAAGCCTCTGAGTGCCTCGAGAGCGGCAGAGTTCAACAGAGAACGAGAGTCCCGTGACAACTCTGTGGTGACACAGAAAGAATCCAATTAGTGGCTACTCCTGCTGCTGATACCAGATTTCTCCCCAAATTTTTCCACCATTACCACCCTCATTGTAATCCCATCCATACTGATAATGGGATAAAAAGTGTGTTTTCCGAATGCCTGTTTAAATTTTAACTGCTGTGTTGGGACATTTGAGGATATTAAGTTAGAAGGCATTGAATAGCACTGCTCACAGAGAGCTACATGATACACATCACCCACTGGTTGTCTTTTTCATACATTTTCCTAACACCTCCATCACAGGCACTAATGGTGCAGGGGAAGGGGTGTATGTACCAAGTGAATATGCCATTGATATAGTGAGTATTCTACTAAGTCACATAGCTTTCCCTGTGACTCAGTTACCTGTAGACATCATCCATACATACATGTCCATTACATATATGTAAAGCAGGAGGGGAAGGAAGTGGGACTATTCCCTCTTGCTGTGCCCTGGTAGTAGCAGCAAGGCAGCCTACTTCCCCCTTTAACAACAAAATCTAAATCATTGCTCTGCCTTCACAGCTGTATCAGCAGCCCCCTAATATTCCCTCCGCCTTCCTTTTTTTTTTTTTTTTTCCATCTTTCACTATTCTTGTTCCAGCACTAATTCTCAGCCAGATTTCACTACCATTTCAGTGTGATCAGAGGGTAGTAACTCTCCTGTTGTTGTTGTCAATTAGTGCATGCACTAAAATACAAAGGTTCTTACAGCCTTCACCAGTTCTGCCTCAGAATGCAAGAAATGCAAGACAGTAATATATGAATTGCCAAACCAGACACTTTTTATCCTAGCTGAATTATTTTAGCATATTTTAGCTATGTCAAGGTAACCCTTTTCTGAGCCCTGTAAGATCCTTGCCTTAATATCTCCAATTCTTGCTCAAAAAATATTTTTAACAAGTGAATTTAATTCCTTTTTATTTTTTTGGTGTCTTCAGATTTTTTTCTGTGAAAAATAATACTTGATTCATCTTCTGTTTTATGCACTGCAGACAACAGTTTTGGTATCAGTAATCTCCCAGAAATTACATTTCCACTCTCAGAATCTGCTTAAAGAGTTTGGTAAGCTTTTGTTACTGTGTGTGCTTTATTAAACCTGGAGCTCTGAGCTTTCCAAGCCTTAACCATCACTAGTGATTTGGTTACAGGGAAACATTTTTGTATGGTTGACCTTTTCACCCAAGAGTTCTTCATGACTTTCTCAAAATTTTGCTTTGAGTTATTTCATAGCACAAATTATAACTGCCATTGACTATAATTCTACCTTGTAAATTTTAGAGGCCCCTACAAAGTTGGTAATATTGGTGGAATGCTGAACAAAAGTCATTTTTATCACCAGTTTTGTCACAAGCTAGTATGACACTACTACAGTCATATTCTGGAAGCTTGCTAGATATGGCGCTGTACTACAGAAATGAGAACTATTTCATATATTAGGCCAGAATACTCCACAGAATATTTCAGGGAGTTTCTAAATGAAAGCTACCCACCAAAAGTCAACAGTTTTCTGTTCTTAAAAAAAAAAAAATCATTCCTGATGCTGTCGGGGTGTAATTATGGCACTTTATGCTGCCATTTCTCTTTGTGATGTGACTCTAATCCATCTTAGCAAGGAGAGGAGCTGCTCTACAGCAGCTGTATTTTTGTGGTGCTTCCCAGGAGATGGAGTCCTTTTGGAAAGCACACAGAGAAAACGGGGAAACCTTTGGCACATGAGTTCTGGAGAATAAATGTAACAGGGAGCTGAAAATAGGGTTTGTTTTTCTCAAAAGCATCCATAAAAACAGAATAGTGGTCTGTTCCAGTATTGTAATTGTGATGTGCCAAGATGTTCATTATTGTACCGTGTGTACTGTTTTGTCTGTTTTTACTTAAAAAAGAGAAAAACGTGTTAACAAGCCCATGAATGTCTGCAGAACTGCCAACTCTCCTGACTTTTATCAGTAGTCTCATGATATTTAGCCTCCTTTTTGAAGCTTCAAGTGTTGGAGTCAAGATATTATGTGAGAAGCTTAGCTCTCTCCTTTCTGTTTTTTTTTAAACCTAATCCTCATGGTTGCTGAGGAAGCTGAGATGTGTGTAGCTCCAGAAGCATGAAAGAAACTAACAGAAATCCCAAATCTCACTGTATGTCAACACATGGATACTCTGTGATATGGTGGGTTTGTGTATGTTAGGCCTGGAAATTAAAAAAAAAAAAAATCATTGTTTTTCCTGAGGTTTACTGTAATCACACCTCTCCTCCCCCTGGAATTTCTGCTCATTTGTCTGATATCTTCCATTATGTTAAAGAGGTTTTATTGTGACGGAGGGTGCGGTTGCTTGACACAGCTAAGCCAGTAGAATAGCTCCCTGCCCTGGAAAGAGAGGTTTTTGAAACTCCCATCCTCCATCTCCTGCTGTGTGTTTCTGTCTCCTCCCTTGCACCCAGTCCAGCTCCTGAAGGATCTCCTGGTGTGCTGGATGAGCTCACCAACGCAGCGGAAAGCTGGTTTTGCTGCCAGTTTAGTGAGTTGATTCAGCCCACCAAGCGGGCAGCTAGCTCAGTGCAGAGCTGGTGCAAGGGAAGTGGTGGGATCCTGTGGCCTGGCAGGAGGGGCAGAAACGTGACCACCCCTTCGGGGGGTATATGTGGGAAGGTCACTTAGCTGCCTGGTGAAACCTCCTGCCAGGAACCAGGGCACCGTGCACGTCAGTGGGGGGATGTGTGATAACAGACACGTGACTGGGCCAGTGTCATGATGAGCAAAAGGCTAAATGCGTGTGGTTTTAACAAAAGCATATCCATTTTTATGCAGAGAATTGCTGCAGGGTGACTCAGAGTTTGGAAAGAGCCTGCTTACTGTTTCTGACATTTTAAATAAACAAAAAAGCTTTGGAGAGAAGATGTGTGGGGGAGAAAAGAGGAAAGAAACACAAGTGCATGCCTAGCTGCTGCTATAAAAAGATGAATGAGATTCTGAGGGTGGCATCCAGTCTGCATAGCCAAGGCACTTAAGCTGTCCTGAATATTAAATACTTATGAAGCAGCTACCTAAAGGTAGTACCCATGTTCTTTATCTAATCAATGAAGGGCTTTCCTCCGAAAGCCTCCAGGCATTTCAGTTAGGCAGACAGGATTTCCTTTTAGAAACCTTCAAAGACACTTGCCTCTTTCAGTTGAACACATACGGGATGGAGCTTATCCACTTACTTTTTAAGGATTGCTAAAGTGCTTATGCTGGAGGGACTTGAGTTTCTTGGTTGGCCTACAGATGAGCAATGCTATGGATAAACATTGTCTTTATTTGAATAGCTTTGATGTTATTCTTGCACATCACTTTAAGGTATCTCCTACACTTTCCACAGAAGAAAGCATAAGGCAGGTCTTCCATTTGAACAGCAGGTGCTGTGATTCACTTGAAGAGGCTAGTGTGCTCATTTTAGATTAAATGTGATTGAGGTGCTAACCATACAAATGGAACACAGTACCCATTTAAAGTGTCATCAGCTTCAGTACAGGGTTACAGTGACAAGAGAAATGCCTAGCCTATTCATTCAAAATCATCTGAGTTATGGCAAGATGTTTTGAAAATGCTGTTGTTAATTGAACGAATGTCTCCAAAGGCTGAGGGGTGGGTGAAATTTAGGGGGACAGAGGTGCTGTAGGGACTTACAAGCAGGAAGAGGTAGTGAGGAATAAGGGAAGATTGTACAGGTGTGAGAGGTTGGACTACAGTTGGAAGAAGGACAAAAAAAAAATTAGAAGGTTCAATACCATATGTTTCTGGATTTAGCTATGCTAAATCTTTTGAGGATTACCTCCCACTGACTTGGCTGCCTCAGGGCATGCCAGTCACAAATTAGAGAACAGTAGTGCAATAATAAACTGAACATGCCATAAATAATCAGCACAGGATATGTTTTAGCCATCACTTTTTCCAAGGACTGAAAAAAAGCCAATGATAGTAGATTTTAGAATAATATTTTGGTTTTGGTGGCTTATTAGCAATAAAGAAATATGCGTTAAGTCAACCTTTGCAGTCATTTTAGCAGAGATTCCCTTGGTGTCTTTTGCTATTTTATTGAAAAGAATAGTTCTAATACCTGGATTCCTGAATGTGTCCCTAATATGACACGTGAATTTACCCTGGATTGTTATGATGTATTTAACATCTAAAGGCAATTCAAGAACTGAGATTGTATCACTGTCTGGTTGCCATTTTGTAGGATTTACGGAGACCATTATCATAGAGCAATAAAAATGTTCTGAAGTTAACCCAAGTTTACCTGCCAGGCATTCCTGTAGTTTCTTTTAAGTGGGTGGAGAGGCAGCATTTCTTATCTCACTATAAACCTGAGTCCATTGCTGGCACATAGGCTCATAGAGGAAGGCTTCCTGTGGTCTACTGCTCTGCAAACTTGGCTCAAAAGGCTGCTGAGTTAGTTCTATGATCTTTTTTCTCCTGCATATGGAGAATTTCTTATAAGCACGAATCTTCTGAAGTGAGGAAGGGTAAAATGATGAGAAGTTGGGAGATGTGTGGTCAGGGATCGCTAGACTCCTCAAAAAAATAACAAGTTAATTCAACATAGGAAGATGAACAACCACAAAGAAGTGTTGAAACAGCTATGTCCCTTTTTTAGCTCTTCTCCATTCCTTCCAGTTCACATCCTATTTTCCCCTTTCATTAACTTTGTGTAAAAGCTTTTCCTTTATATGAATGCAAGACTTTTTGCCTTGCACCTCAGCAACTTGTGAGGGGTCTGAGGTGCAGTATAACTGTATCTTAAGAGATAGGTCTGTGTTACAAATAGTCGTTTTTGGTCGTTGGTACCTTTCAGTCTGTTTTTCTCTTGGAAGAAAGGTAAAAATGATGTCCATCAAATCCTTTGAGTCCTTTGGAATGGAGAACATGCCACCATGGGCTGGAAAACCCTTGTAAAATAAGGGCATGGGTAGCTAGCACTGAGCTCCACACCGTCTTGGACAAGGGTGTTGTGTGGCCATATGCTGACATTGTCTATTTTTAGGACCCCTGTCTTCCCTGTGTCTAAGCCTGGAGATTTCACTGCTCTTCCTGGCAGCTGTACAGCATGAGCAGTGTGAGAAGACCATGTGTGTCTCTCCTTCTGTGTGCAGAGTAAGAATCCCTGACTGTTGTCAGAAACCCACAGGGTTATTTGAGAGGAGTGTGTGTCGAGGAGCTTGAATGCATCTGTGTGTGGTGAGTGAGCTCTGCAACCATACTCAGAAGTAAATCTAGCACACTGCTGATTTTCTGCTGGTTCTCCCTTTGGGCACTGGTTCAAGCGTAGTGTGGATAAAGCTGGTTATTACATACTCTGTGCTGTTTACGGAGGTCATTGACACAAGAGCATCAGCAGCTCCAGGTGGAATGGGTTAAGGTGCTACTGCTCTGACCCATCCAATTCACTCCTCTGTTGGAGATTACTAATGGTAATGCATGCACACACCTCAGGAGCTCCAGTGCAAAGTCTGACACACTAGAGTAAGTTTTTACATTGCCACAGGAATAATATTTGCCCATCAGTCAGAGACCGTTCAGGTGATGAGCAATGGTGATTCAGCAGTTCTATATTACTGCACTATTACAGCTCTATACCAAAGCCTTAACTGTGACACCAGTGCTGCCGTGATAGTGGAAAAGAGACACAGACACATGTAGCACCAGTGTGTTGAATCTGGTAGCTGTCTGAACTATTCAGTTTTTTCAGTAGCCAGCTAGCTACAGCTGGCCAAAACTGCCACTTTTTCCCCTCCTGCAATAAAAGAATGTGCTGGGCTTTTCAGTTTGGAATTGGCTCAGTGACTCATATGTTTATGGGTCTGGGGCTTTTTTTTTTGAAGTCATACCTTACTGTGAAACAACTCATCTTTAGAAAAAGTATTGCAGTGAATTTGGATAGGAGCCTAGCACAGGGCAGCGCAGATCTTCAGGAATGCCTCACTCCACTGTTCCAGACACCTTGCTGAGTCACAGCTGGTGTGAAACGAGGAGCCCAGGTCTCTGCCCTTATCTTCAAAGCTCTGCGTGGGCCACGCTCATTGTTTGAAGAAGTTCTTTGCCTTGCTTCATCAGGAATCACCTACGCTACCCTCCACAGGAACAAAGTTACTGTACAGCTGAGGGTGAAAATTCAGGTGGGCAGTAAGCTGCTATTCTGACACCATAGTTACAGACATCACAAATGAGTCTGGGTGGATAAGGAACTTCTAAAAGAAACGAAGTAGGAGTCTGAATCGTGGCTGATAGATCTACCTGAGGAATGTAGACCAGATTTGGCAGGTGGAGGATAGAAAGAAAACACATTCTCTCCCTAAGTGGCATGTCGGTGTGCTTCTTGCACGTATCTGTTGATCCATCCACATATCAGTCTGCTCAGAGGTGTCCTTCTCTCTTCTTCCAGGAGAAATCCTGAGCACACTATGGCATAATCAAACACTTCCAAGAATCATGGCATTTACCAGATATCATATTTTACTGGCCAATATCTACCTTTTAGTTGCTGTCATGGACATAGGGAGGGAGTAATGTAAAAGAGGAGGCTGATCTGTGTGCTTAGCAGTTTGGAACTGACATAGCTGGAGAGCTTCATTTCTGGCTTACTCTTTTAGTAGAGCTGGAAGAAAATTCTCACTTCCTTAGAAGCCTCATGTAAAACAAAAATCTTTTACTGTGGTTAAAGCTACATATGCCCTGGGAATGGTTCAGCTTAAAGTATGTGTACATGGAAGTATATGGGGTATAAATACATGGGATAGAAGATTGCCTCGGGCACCATGTATTGTATAATTTGCTAAGTCTAAAGGTATTATTTCTCCTTTGCTGTCTCTCATGCGTCCCTCCTGTTCTTCCCTATTTTGTGTGCAGTACATGAACTGTTATTCATTTATGCCTTTACCTTTTAGTCTTCCTACTTTAAGACCTTGTGTTCAATGCTGTCAGGAAGCCATTTTAAATGCAAGTGTAAAGTAATGTTCTAAAAGTTCTAATGAAAGACAAAAGAATGTGAGCTTAATCTTTCTCATAGGAAGTTTTGTTCTGTTCTGCTCTGTGCTCTGCTTAAACACGTTGGCCTTTTTTGACCTTTTCCTTGATGAAAGTTAAGCGGGAAATATCTTGGCTACAGCCTTTCCAGTTTAACCAAAAATATTTTCCATAGTTCATGTTTACTTTCCCTGCTGTGGACATTCATCTTTCCTAAATCGAAAGTATTAAACTGGATTTTTAGCAAGAAATGAATAGCCAGTGGCAATGAAGAAGTATGAAGCCTTGCCCTCTCATGTCTTCAGGTCTATTTTGCTGCTAGTGAGGGTGCTAGTCCCCATCCTTGGAGTGTACTCTTCAAAATATTTGGGCAGTCTCCCTGTGAAAGAGTTTCAGAGAAGGAAGGATCTATGATGGCAAGACACTGCTGCCTTTAGAGGGAAGGCTGTCCTGTTCTTCAGTTGTCACACTCCTGAGAGGAGAAGACCTAGGTATGAACCTTTCTCTTGCCCTCAGTGCCAGAAGTACCCATTGCAGAAGTATCCATTTTATTCTGGGATGTCTCCATTTGTTATTCCACAGCAAATGGTACTTGATGGAGCTTTGTTATGAGAGACACCACAACATGCAGAGACAGTGGAAAGAGCTGATTGTGCAGTGCAGGAAAAGAACCAGCCATTCTTTAACCTCAAATTTCATTTTAGTTTAGTTCTCATTTTAATCAAGCCACTTCTTCCCCCTACAATACACAATCACATGATTAACATTATGTTCCCTTATAAATAATCTCAATAGGGATGCTCAAGTCACTTCTCTATCCCTCCATCAAGAATAAAGAAATTTGCCCATCTGCTGCCTTTGTCACAGAATTCCTGTGGAGAGAAGACTTCATTTTTGTGTGCTCTGAACCAGACTCCTCACAAATGTATTAAATTTATTTAATATAGTCACAGAATGATCACAAGAAAATTCAGATTGGAAGGGACTTCAGGAGGCCTCTCATCCAACCTCCTGCTCAAAGCAGGCTCAGCTGTGAGACCAGATCAGGTTGCTCAGGGCTTTACCCAGTCAGATCTTAAAGACCCTCAAGGACATAGGCTGCACAACCTTTGGGGCAACCTGTTCCAGTAATTGACTGTTCTCACAGGGAAGAAATTTCTCCTTATAGCTATTTTGACTCTTTCTTGTTTCAACTTACGTCCCTTATCTCTTGCCTTCCCATCATACACCACTGCAAAGAGCCTGGCTCTGTCTCTTTGATGACCTCTTTCTAGGTCCTGGCAGGCTGCTGTTAGGTCTTTCCTGAAACCATCTCTCCTCCAGGGTGAACAAGCCCAGGTCTCTCAGCCTCTCCTCACAGGCCATGTGCTCCAACCCCCAACCATCTTGGTGGCTCTCTGTTGAACTTGTTCCAGTTTATCACTGTCTTTCTGGTACTGTGGGACCCAAAACTGGACACAGTAGTCTAGATGCCACCTAATGAGTGCTGAGCAAAGGGACATAATCACTTCCCTCAATGTACTGGCTATGCTGCTGTTGATACAGTCAGGATGCCATTGGCCTTCTTGGCTGCCAGGGCATACTGCGGGCTCAGGTTCAGCTTACTGTCTGACAGTAAGGTTGTCCTCAGCAGAGCTGCCCCCCAGTCAGTCCAATGCAGCCTTTATCATTTAAAGGGTTCTCTCTTCTCAGGTGCAGGACTTGGCACTTGTCGTTGTTGAATTTCATAAAGTTCTGCTGGCCCATTCCTTCAGCTTGTCTAGGTCCTTATGAATAGCAGCCCTCCCTTGATGATATCCACTGCTCCTGGTGTCATCTTTCAACTTGATTATAGTCTTTTATATTTCGCTTGTTTAAAGACAGTTGCTTTTTTGCTTAAAACACTTAGTGAACTCAAGCCAAAGTTTAAGGTTTTTTGCTTTGAATCAAGTTTTATTCTTGATTTTTGTCATAAGCTTGAGTTCTTAGTGGCTCTGAGTGGCCTGGGCATTTATAAAAAACAGTATACTGCAACCCTCCATTCCAGCTAGTAATTTGTTCCCGATGTATGCAGTTGTTCCTAACTCACCTTTAAATAGTTCATCCAGGACAAACAGGGCAAACATTTCTCCAAAATATATTCACATGTGATGGTCTCCTTCCTGTTACTGGCCAGTCTAGGTCTGTTGCACCAGACATATTTAAGAAACCTCTTTCAATTTCAGTGGTTTCTGTGCAGCCCAACTAAACATAGTGTTGAAGACTACTGTTTAAGCCATATTAGCTAAAACCATGCAAGGTTTTTTTGAGTTTGGGCTTTATTTTTAGTTATGCATTTTTATTGCCCTTCTCAGAAGTTTGAGACTACTTTAACTGAACTTCATGACTCAAGAAATAGATCTCTTTCAAAGGACTATGGCTCAGGACTATGGTCTGGAGCCGTGAACCCCTTTAGGACTTTGCAGCTCTTCTAGTCAGCAGTGTTGTTTCCCCTGACTTCCTTACTGCTCTTTAGCAGCATTGGCAGTGTTTCCTTCCCTCATCTTCATGTTGCTTGAAGTTCCTCCTATAACTTCATTTTTGGTTCTCAGCAGTGGTGGTTCTTGTATGTTTCTGTAATTTAAGAACTCTTAATTAAAACAATCCAATTTTAGTTCAATGTGCATGTCTTGTTGATGCATGTATTGTCCTTATAAAGCTATTTTTAAATTATATTCTCTCTCAAGATAAAAGCCAGAGCTTTTCAATTTCAATTCATGAACTTAAAACAAAATCCAAAGTGACCCTAGTTTAGTGATTATTCTAGGTAGTTCTATTTCCCAGGCAGCCTGTCTGATTTCCTTCTGGTTGAGTTTACTTATACCTACTCTCTTAAAAAGCTCCCTGTTGTCTAAAATTAAGAATTTTATGAATGGCACTGGCCATTTAATTTATTCAATGCCAAGTATTTAATTAGGAATGCATCACTTCTACCGGCCTCCAGTAGTTATTTGAAAACAAAATTTTAATTTCTTCTGTGGCAGTTTTGGGGCAAAATATCTGAATCACTTCTTTTAGTGAGAAAGTTGTTTGGCATGTAAGAGGTTAAAGAGAGTGGGACCAAGAACATCCTGGGTTTTGCTCTGAGGTCAACTGCTGTCTAACATATTATGCAAGTGATGTAAGTGATGTGACCTCCTGCACCATTCAGCCACTTCTGGAATATTTAGAGCAGAACATCCTTCCTGAAGTTTGGTTCGCATCTGAGCTGTCTTTGTAAGAGCTCCTCAAGGTAAGGGAATAAGCAGAAAGAAACTTTCATGGATTTTTAGAGGGATGAGGCAAGAAAAAAATTGCTTTTGATGCTTGTTTTAAGGTTTAGCATTGAAAATACTGAAAGTAACCTAAACTTCAGTAACCTTTACCTCTTAAACCTGCTTGCTATCCTGCTGTTTTTGACTCACTGAACTGAGTTGCCATGAAGCCAGGCCCGATTCAGTTTTTATTCACCCTTCTTCACTCATTCATCATCTTGTACTCTCTCATTGGTAACCAATATGTGATAGCAGTGGTCACCACAAACCTGCTTAGCTATTAGATGTGAAGATGCTACTCTTTCTGTCTGCAGAAAGGCCTTGTGTACAAAGGCAGTTACTGACTTTTTAAATCATTGCAAACCTGCTTATATAGATGCATTAAAACTGGCTCAGCATTCCTTAAATAACTGCAAAACTGCACCCACATCAACCTGTAGCTTTGCAGTTACCATACTCCCCTAGAAGAGATGTATGTGTGACCTCTCTCAGCAAGGAGGTCTCATTTCTTTCGCAGCGCTCTTTCAGCCATGAGAGCTTTGACCATATAACAATTGAACATGTCCTAGTACCTCCACAAGAGAATGAGTCCTCCACTCCTGAACAGGATGATGTCAGAATTACCCCTCCCAGCTGTTGCCTCAGCCCTGCTCCAGGAGATTAGAAGCCCCATTGAAAATATGAATGCAAAATGTGCTCTGTAGCAATTCCTCACAGCTATTCCAATCCATAGCTTGCATGTAGATTTAAATTGAAGTAGCCATTTTAAAATGGTAGTTAATATGCCAGGCTATGAATGAGAGGCAGTGGAGAGCTCTCCCATTGGGACATACCTCCCATCTGCTTTCTCTGTTAGAGGGACAGTAGCCTTGGGCAGAGGTTTGGATCACAGAAGACTGAACAGCTGGAAGAACTAACTTCTTCAGTTAACACAGCATAAAATGCCAAAAATCATGAATCAAGGCCTTGAGTTTTACTGTCATCTTAGTATCATGCTATCCTGTAAAACATAATGTTAAGGGAAGAGTGCTGATACCAATCTACCAGCAGTTAGGCTACAGGAAAATTTAGCAATATTCAATACAAAAGTTGAGTTTTTAAAAGTTTTTTTAAGATCTAAAGTTGCTTTTTCAATTATGAGCTTTCATAGATCTCCATATTGCTGGAGAAACTCAAAAGATATGTATTGAAAAAACTCTCCCTGGAAGAGGAGAGTTAATATAGCTGAAGCTTGACTCTAATGTAATTTAGACTTTGTGAGTAGGACATGGAAAAATATTGTGTTAGTAAAAAGCTAGTTCCACCATCATGTTTTAATAAGGAAGTGAATTCTTGTTCTGTGTGTGTGTTGCGAAGGGGAGGGGGTGACAACAGAAGTTAATCCCTGTATCCTTAGTGTTAGAATATTTAAGTTAGTTTTCACTCTTTTGGAAATATTTCAGTTCAGAAATTATCTTTTTTTCAGTTCATGATAAGGAAAGCCACTGGTATAACAAGTTACACAGATATGGGAGAGGCTATGCAACCTATAGAACGTAGCCAATTCATAAATACTTTTGCCTCCATCTTTAACCCTGCTATGCAACATGGTAATATGGGGTTTCAACAAAACAGGACTTTTTTTTTTTTTCCTGGGGAACATAACTTTTTAGTATTCTGTATTATATGATGTATTGAGGATGTAAAATGTCTCTGATTAGACTGACAAGTCACCTTTTGTCTGATAAAAATAAATCCCAAATGCACACTGTGCAACAGTGTTGCTTAAGGACAATGGTGTAATAGATACAAATTCATCCCATAATTCCTTTAACCTCAGTAAACATGTTGCAAATGTTCAGTGTCTATTGTGGTAACATAAAGCAAAAATCTTAATTAGTCTAAACAAAACAAATACGTAGAAGAGGTTTTAAGTATGTTTTCAATTTCATAAAAAGCTTCATGTGAATTTGCCTTAATTTTTTTTTTCACATCTTGATTCAGACATAGGCAGATGTATTCATATGTATGTGTTTTCCCCAAAGCACTGAGAAAAATGTCATGTGAGAATTATCTTTTCCATTCACAGTCATGCTGCTATTTGGTCACATTTCAATCCACTGCAAGAAAAAAAAAAGGTAGGGGGAATTGAAAGCATGACAGATCTGTTTGAGCGAGTTCAAACTTCAATGGTCCTGCAGCCCTTAACAGAAGGCAGAGCTCTGCTGTGTCTATGGAATGGTTCCACGTTTCTCCAGAAAAACACTCCAAAACACAATAACAGTTTAACAGCACAGCACAAGAGACTTATTGCTTATAATACTTTTTTTCTCCTGTCTTCTTCAAATAAAATTGTGCGATCTCCAAATCAGAGAGGCAAACTAGTAGTCTTCCTTGCCTTTTAAATGCTTTAGCTTCCTAAATTGTTCCTTAAGTATTTAAATTAAGGTCATCTTGCTTTTTGGTTCATTAATTGTAGTGACATTGTTCTTTGTGTTCAGAGGGTGAAAAGCAATAGTCAGTTTTCAAGTCACAGTGACTTTGTTATTTAAAGTGCTGAAATATAGGAAAAGTCTGCTTTATTAAACCACTGGGTTATTTTTCTGTCTCAAGCAACCTTGTCTGTAGTCTGTGTTTCTCAATGAACAGCAGACTTTATCTGGCTGCTGAAAAAACAAATCTACCAGAACAGTGAGGCAAAGGGAGATGCTGGTACTTTATCACCTAAGAAAGCACATACATAATTGGGGGATCATTAACCCTCATCAAGTCACATCTAAAGAAATTTCCTGCTCCATCTACCCCCTTCATGTATTTTGAGGATCAGCTTACATTTTAAGTCTATGTTGGGCCTGCTGGTGTACCCCAAATACCTAAACTGAGATAGATGTCCTTTTAAATGCAAAGTATTTTTTTTCTTCTCCCACAATTGCATGTTAGAAACACAGTTAAGAATACTTTATAGTCATAGGAGCCCTAACAGTTTGTATGAAAGAGTCATTTTTGAAGAATAAGTGCCTGTTAGGCTCAGTCTATTTCAAGAAGACTCTGTCACCTTTTTGCTATTTCTCAGATCCATTATATTTACTTTCACTTTCCCGAGAGATTAATTCCATTGGAATAATAATGGCAATATTCCCAAAGTAAAGTTCTATTCAGTATTAGTACACTTACAGAAACAAATCTTTTGGTGAAGTCAAAGTAGGAATAATTGCAATCTGAATGTAAAGTGGATTGCTGTGTCAGAGCTGAATTGGATCTTTTCTTTTTTTTCTAAGAGTGTTTATGATATTTTTCTTGCTCACAACGTAGGCTTTGTTTTGCTTTTATTTTACTTCACTTAAGAGTCAAATTTTTAGTTCAGGTTTCTACCTATAATCTAGAAAGTAGAATTTGCCCTTTGTTCTTTTCAAATGTAAGAGCTGTGTCCAGTTTTGTCACTAGCTAGCTAAAGGACTTGGAAGCAGGCTTTAATTCTATATCCAGTGTATCCAGTGTGTTTTTACAATGTAGCAAAATAATGTGTCAGGACAACATATTTTTCCAAATGAATGATCAAATAATATGGCAATATTTCAGTCATATCCACCAAAATCATGATGAAAAATTCAATGAGCAGAGTCTATTGTCTAGGGGGAAATATATATATATATAGAGAGAGAGAGAGAGTTTAGTTTTAAGTTTAATTTAAGGTTTTGGCTCATGATTGGTAAAAGCAGTATTTCACACCTTTCAAAAAGATGATACCAAGAAGTTTTCTTCTGCACTGTTTCCCCCAGAAATAAGGGCTAGAGGGGGTGCTGACATTTTATCCCTCTGATGCTGAATTACCTCTTCCATGTCCAGCATATTGAAGATGGAAGTTCTTTTAACAAGGAGTCTTTAGCAGCATGTGAAACAAATCCTTTAGAAATTAGCCTCCTGAGATAATCCCACTGCATTATGAAAATCTAGAGGCATGTGAGATCAGTTTTAACCATCATCAGTGTTTTTCAAATAGAAATAGATGTTTTTCTGGTCTGCATAGACTGATCCACTGGCTTTTTAGACAATAGCCATTTCCACTGTTTATGCCAATGCTGCCACATGAGTGGTGAAGTCACTAATATTCATGAGTTGCCGGCATTTGGTGCCTTTTTACTACTCATCTTCTGAATCTATTATGAGCAAGGCTAGACAGCATGATAACGGTGCCAGACAGTGGGAGAGCTTTGTGCGTGCTAGAGCTCCCTTATGTGTCAATAATGGAGCTGTATTTCTGAGAAATATTAGGATATTTCCTTTCAGAAATACTTGCCTACTAAAGGCAATGAGAAATGTAAGGCCATAGGAGAATTGAGAACTGTTACATAAAGTGTGGTTGCTCAGACTGCTCTGCAATCATCCCTATAGATGGTCCAGCAAAAAGGGATTGGATAACTGGAACTGGATTCTCCTGTCCATTTATTGGCATTTGCAAAGTTAAGCACCAAAATATTTTCCAGTGTTGTCTTCAGTAAATTACAATTGCAAACAATCATCTTGTTTTTGCAACCTATATGTATAGGATATTTAAACCCCAGAAATGCAGAAGCACTTTATGGACAGAAAGCACTACATTCTCCAGCAGAATTAAGTTATTTCTGGGTGCAATGGGAAGCTGCTGTTTACTGACAGTCTTTATATGGGACTGGTTTGAGGAAGTCATGAACATTGTCTCTGGCTGAATCCATAGAAGGATGTGTGTCTAAGATTTTCATCTTGTCTGAAAGACCTCCCTTCTGGCATCAAGCTGAGCGCGTAAGTTCAGGACTGACTCAGAGACTGAGCCCTGCCTCTCCAGTGATTCACACACAACCCTCCCTGCAGTTCCCTGGATCTTGGAGGTTTTGCAACTGTGTTTCTTCTGTGAGCTCAGATAAGATCATTGCAGCCCCAGGTCATGAATAACAGCCAGGTATTGCCACTTCTGGAATGATTCTCTATCACCAATACATCCCAGTTGTGGAAATATCCCCACATGTAGTATGTCCTCCTATGTCTTATTGGGTATTTATAGCAGGGATTTCTCTTGCTCTCACACACACCCCTACAATCCCCCAGATTCCCAAACAATAGGCAGTCCAGCAGTATCTAAATACCTGCTGTTCAAAGGCAGAACTGTAAATACTAGCCTTGCATTATGGTATGCTGTAAGCCTTTCTCACTGTGTGACACTGTTAAGTCTCAATCCTTACCACAGGCTGGAAATACATTGTGACAAGGCTCCTGGATAAGGTTGCATGGAGAATCTAGATAGTAAGTGGTGCACAGAAACCTAAAGAAGAAAAATGAAAGAAAGAAGAAAAAGAAAATGCTCCTGCAATTTCTTTGAACACAGCAGCATTTAAAGAAAATAATGGATCAGTTTTCAGTAGAACAAAATTATGGAATAGCATCCTTTCTAATGTTAAGTCATAAATGAAGTCCTTTGTGCACCTACTGGAAAGTATTGTATTTTCATACACTCATGAATGTGGAAAACAGAGATCTGGAAACTTTGACAATAGTAGCTACCATCTCCATGTGTCTTTTTCCGCTCTGTAATAGCTAGTTCATTGCCCACTGAAGTAAATGGAAAGATTCCCATTGATTCCCAGGGTACTGGAGTCATTCTTCTGTATATTGTCAAATGACTTATTTCACCATCACTATGCTGAACCAGCCCATCGTTTTTACTTTTTTGGATGTGTAGATAAGTAGGTTCCTAAAGCCAGTGTTCTACTCTGTTCAGTGCTATAAGTGGTTCTTGATTTCACCTTACCATGTGGATGTGAAACTAGCATCTTCAGTGCAGTGGTGAGCAAGAAAGAAAAGGTAAAAAATGAACGTATCTGTCAGAGATATTTTAAACAGGGAAAAAAAAGAGCTTTTGTTGTACATGTGCAGTCAGCTTATTGATTGTGAACAGGGAAGATCTGAGGGTTGTTTTTTTTTTAGATATCTTCCCCCTGTTTCATTTGCTGATCTAAACATTTTTTCTTCATTAGCTTATTTTCATCTAGATAATCCGTTTTCATTATTTTCTCTGCTATTACATTTCTTGGCCATTACAAAACACTTTCCTTCCAAAAGTTATTTGCCCAATTTGTTTCCCGTAACAACAACAATAATAGAAAAAAATACTCTTTTTTATATCAAGTTTAGGGCCAAAATCTGTCCTTTGGTAGTTACATGCTGTCACCCTTTCATTGGGATTTACACTCACGTTCCTGAGGATAAAAATCTGGCCTTTGCATTATGACCCTCCTCTCCGTGTAGCTACAACAACTAACTGTCACAAAACATAGTAAGACCTTATTCATGTTTCAAAACTGAGAGAACAATTTGATTAACTGTCTTTTAGTATAGCTATCCCTTCTTCAGATCCTCTCAGATTGTAGCTGATGGCTAATCTTTCATTGAGTTATGTGCTTGAGACTTGGTCTAGCTAATACAGTAAGTGAAAAACAGCGTCACAAGTGAACAGAAGTCACACTTGTGACTTCTTGCCCTTTCATTATATCACAGATTTTGCTGGGGGGAAAATTGCTTGTAGCACTACTGTGCATTCAAACAACTCCTGTGGGTAGAGGCATGCTGCACTCACCCATCCCTGGTGCTAGTCACCTAGGAGATATTTCTCTCAAAAGGTCAGCAGAGCATAGCTGGCTCCTATGTTGTGGTCAAAGGCAAGCTTATGTGGCTGTTGGGACAGATAAATTATGTTTGAGAGTTTGTTCTTAAATCTTAATGCTTGGACCAAACAAATATGCATGCCTGAGAAGAGAGTATTGAGGGTGTCCACAGAGAAGGTCTAGTCCTCATTAGCTGTATATGACTTCATGTGATGTTAGTGGGGAGCAAAATGGTTCTATGGTAGCTAGTGAGAATCATAAAGAAAACCTTCAGTCTGACTATCTTATTACATCATAGCTTAAAAATTGAAAACTGACCAGGAAAAAGTACATTATTAAAAGCTGGACAGAACCAGTCTTTTAAAGAAGGAGAGCCAAAACACATATTAGGTAATAGAACAGTAATAATATTTTTCACCTCCCCAGTTATTTCAATACCTGTGTATTTTTGTTGCACATTAAAACTGTTCAGTTCAGATTCTGAGCTTAAATTTTCAAGACGAAGTCCCAGAAGACCTATTGGTTTTCACAGCCACTAGCAACCTGAAAACCTTAGAGCACATTGGTTTATTTTTTAATTTATTAGGAAGCGGGCCTAACTGAACATACTGGCTGGAATCTAAATAGGTCTTACTGAATTTCTGCTTTGCACCTGAAGAAGCAGGTTTAGAAAGCTACTGCCCTCTGCAGAATCTGTACACTATCAATATGACCTTCTGAAGAAAGGACTTAAGAACAAGAAAGATAACTGTTGATAAATTAAGAAAACTTCATTAGCTATATACTTTGATGTAACCCTGCCCTGGTGGAATTAGAGGCAATGTTCCCAGTGAGACTTATGGGAAAGGTCTAAATCCATTACTCTATGCACTATCTTTCTTATTGCGTTGGGATATATTCCTAGAAATCATATATATATAAATGAAAGCTATTTATTTTTTCCTTTTAAAGATATCACTAAATTTTTTAATAGAAATTGTTAAAACTTTTATTGTTTTATTTATTACAGTAAGAAAAGACTGAACTGTGGAAGAGTGGGAAAACAATGACAATATTTCTTTCCTGCATAAGAAAAAGGTAAGAATTAGAGGACTGTAATATTGCAAGTACTTATTTTTAGCGTAATAATAACTATGAGGTAATTTGTTAAGTTCCCAAATACTGGCAACTTTTTATTTAAACTTATCCAGACCTTCACAGTCTTGGCAGCCTAAAAGCCGGTGCTTTAAATTCAGAACTCTTTCTGATTAACTGACACAGTGAGTCATCAGCCAGACACTGTATGGGCCACTGTGCTGACCTGTTCTTCATTAGAGAAGCAAAGGTTACATTTTCTTTTGTAGCAGTATATTGGAGATATATGTATTTCAGGTTCCTTGATTTACCCTATCTCCATTTTGGGCTTGTTCGAGGAAGGTTTCTTTCATTTTCTTTTCTCCCACTCCATTCCCTGGAGTCTATAAGTGCCCCAGCTTTCACTGGGATTTCAATTTTTTGGCCTCAGGTGCCCAGCTGTGCATGAAATAATGCTCCCCATATGTATTCATTGGTCCCAGTACTGGTGTCTGTCCAAGTCAACAGTTTTCCTATAAGGTTGGTTTTGACCTTTCAGAAGTTCTCAAATGAAGAATCTAATTGGGTTCATTATCCTCAAAACAGACATGCTTAGTTGCCAGGGTTGTAAAAAAATTGCTGTAAGAAACAGCAAAGAATGCCTGTTCCAAAAACAAAGTGAAAATGCAGAGCTGTGCAAGAGCTCAGGCGCAGCAGGCAACGGGCCTTTGGCTGGGCCCTTTCCAGCATGGTGCTGTGCCAGGTGGACAGAGAGCATGAGGAAGGGGAGCGGACGGGCTGGCGCCCAAAGGCACGAAAGTCTAGAGAGAAACCTTTGGGACGACATGTGGCTTGGGCAGGAAGCCCCTTGCCTGGTGGTTTTAGGCTCCCATGTGCAATGATGCCGTAGCTGCTGGCTGCTGGGGTAGTGGCACCCAACAGCATTAGCAGCAGGGTGACTGCGTGGGGAGCCAGACAACACAACTGACCCATCTGAAAACAGAGCTGGATTTTGGTATGATTTTAGGTGGTGGGATTAATACCTGCTTGGATGGGTTCCTTCACCCAGCTGCCCTCAGTGACGGGAGCGCGAGTGCTGGCACGAGTGAGTGGCAGGAACGCACAGGCAGGGTGGCAGGAGAGGAGGGCACATCTCTCTGGTCAGCAGCTGCCCTTTAATCCAGGTTATGGGAAGGTGAAACTGCTACCCATGCCAGTAGTATTTCCTGCGCTTGTGAAAATAAACAAAACTTTCTCCTGGCTGGAGTCGCCTATGAGATCCTGCATCTTAATTAGCTGCTCAGGTCGGAAGAGGGAAAGCAGATATGAACTGATTCCTGTCAAAGGAAGAAGACAAATGAGAAGTTTAGATTAACACAAGAGATACTGGTAGTTACATTTTAGTTGCCTAAAGACAAAACGGACTGATTTGTGATAGCTTCTAGATGATTTGAGTCATCAGCCAGATGACCTCATTTTACGAAGAATAAATAATTGAACTACCAATTATAAAAGCTAAGACAATTATCTCCAAAACTGACAATTCTATGAAAATATTACAAGTATTCTCAGAAAACATCCTGACAACTTACAGAACTTAGTGGAGATGGATATCTTGCTATTTGAGCCATCCATTAGAACTTTAACCTGGAGAAGTAAAAACTTTGTCAGCCAAACAGTAAGATTAAACTATGCTTAACTTGAAGAGAGACAAGTCTGTTAAATTCTATAGATTTTCCCACAGGGAATACAGAAGCAAATCACTTCCATTTAATTTTGACAGCTAAATAAGATACAGGTTATCAATTTTATACATTTATTTTACAATGATCAGTAGAAATAAAGCTTGTATACAGAGTTCTGGTGTTATGGTGAGTTTTTGCTGAAGGGGAGTGCTATTTCTTTATGAATCCTACAGTCTGTAGAATAGCAAAATTCTACTGTATATTAAAATATAAACAGCAACATGTTATTTATTTAATAATTGGGCTTAATTTCTACTTACCAACAAATGTTTTTGCTAGTGTTCTAGAAGGTTTGCCATAAGTCTTCTCAGGTGTCTTAAGGCACTGGAAAAACAGATACACATTGGTAGGTACTTAAGTAATGAACAGAACACAGGGAAGTCAGGAGCTTTAAAAATTAATGTATGCTCTCTAAGGTTTCATTTATTTAACTATGGTAACTTGCTGATTTGTAAGCAAGGTAATTAGATATGGATTAATTTGGTTCTGCAAGGTGATTCAGCAGGGTAAAGAGGAATGGATGAGTTTAGTTTTGCAAACAAATTCTAAATCCAGTATGAACAGAGCTTGTGTTACAACTGAAGTGTGTGATTCCTAGCAGCTATAAGTATTAACATGTTTTCCTTCTTTTGCAGGTTTCGCTAATAATAAATTCACTGAGCAAGACTTACAGACTTCTGTCCAATGCTATGAAAATTAACCAAGGCACATTAACTGCAGGAAATCTTCAAAGGTACAAAAATAAAATGCTTACCCAGTAATTAATTAAACCAAACAAGCCATCAGCATGTGCTACATAGCCTAAGTATTATGTTAGGTCAATAATTAAGCTGTAGTAAATCTTCTGGAGGTTCCATCCTGCCAAACTTTAAAGGCTCAAGACTAACCCAAGGACCCTTTACACTTCAGCGATCCAGTAAATGGTTATACAGATATCTGCTCAATCCGAATTTTGCTAGCATTAACTTTCTATTTTTCAAGACAACCAGAATTTGTATATGTTGTGATTATCCTGTGAACAAAATGAGTGCCTTTCTGGAGCCTATGAAAATAAATATTTTATAGGCTTGAGTTATGTCAAGATAAAAAGCACACTTTTCCTGCAGGGAAAGATATACATTGAGCAAAAAGTAAAGGTCTGGAATTTTCTCTTGTTTAAGTGAACATGACGATTATAAAAACTAGAAGCTAATCTGGCTGCATGCAGCTGGTCATGGCAGAGAAAAGCACTATGCAAGCTGTCTTGGGTGACTCTGCCAAAGCAATTCCAAAATGATCTGTACTAGTTTTGTTCAAGGCCTGGCTGACTTTTAGGTGGAATTAGGCAGTCACAGCAAGTTGTGTGGTGGCCTTGTGGTGTGGGAATTATGGCACTAGGCTAAGAGTATCAAATCATATGTCTCAACTTAACAAATAAAAATATAAAGCCACATGACAGATCATAGAGCAGGAAGCTTAAAATGTTCTGAGATTTGCTCTTCCCTCATCCATAGTATTTTCTGTCACCTTATTTACATAAAATATTTCTGGCTGAATAATTTGCAACTGTATGTGATTTAATAGCAGGTGTATGTGTGGCAGAGGCAAATTTGGATTTAAAATTAAGACATTACTAGAAATGAAAGACAGCTGGTATACTCAAAGTTTACTTCACATGTGTGAGTCTGTGTATAAAATTCTGTTTGGAACCAGTTAATATTTGATATGTTAACTCATAGTGTATTTTAATTTTAGAAAATTTAAATTACCAGATCTTCAGAAAGAATATAAGATTTTTCAACCAATTAGAGTATTCACAAGGTTTATTATTCTTTAAAAGAGGTATGCCTTTGTAATGAATATCCTACAACTTCTTCCATTAGGATAGGGTTCATGGTTTTATTTTGTTTTTTAGAAATCTAAGTAGCAGTATTTTAAAATTATGTGGCCAGAGGGATTTATGTAATCATCTAGTTAGCTCTCTTGCATAACACATGCCAAAGTATGCTCCTGTTTGAAATGGGACATATCTTTGGGAACAAAAAGCAATTTTGTTTTAAAATTACCAGTGATGAATATCATCACAGGTAATTGTGCAGGATTTAATCTCAATTGCTATTGAAACTGCAGTTTGAATGAGTCTAACTATGATTTCTAGTCATCTGATATTGTTTGACCTTTCCCTTATGAGATTGAAAATCTGTCTTTTTCTCCATTTCTGTTCTCTGGATATGTATTTATAGACTTAGATCAAGTCAGCCCTTAATCCACTGCTGAACTGAACAGCCTGAGTCGTAGAGTCTGTGACTATAAAACACACTTTTTGGTCCTTTGGCCATCCTGCTAATTCTTCTCTGCATCTGCTCCAACTTAACAAAATTTTGAGTAGTTGTTTTAAAGTATGGGCAAGATGTTAAAGAGCCTCATTTCCTCTCATTCCCTTCCTTATGGTAGGCTTCATTGTCCATGAGGCCGTGCTGGGCGTCAGCATGATCTTAATAACGTATTAGGAGTTTGTGTTTATCTGACTGCCTTCATCTCTGCTAAGTCCTTCTCAGAGCCATTGCTTCCAGAGTGACAGTATATTCGTGCAGGTATGGTCTGCCCCCTTATTGTCCCTCCACCTGTGTGACTATATATTGATCCTGTATAAAGCATGTATTTTTTGTCCGCATACAACTTACCAAGAGATCCAGGCTGTCCAATACTATTGATGTAGTTATTGTCTCCTGCTCCAGATCTGTGTTATCTGCCAAATTTTTCTCAAAATATATTTTTTCTGGATTGCTGTTAAAGATGTTAACTAGAGCGGGGCCAAGAAAATGCATGTCTTAGATTCCCCCAGAACTGGAAGTTACAAAGTAACATGAGTTAGACTAGTGATCCTGCTTTTGTTGGAGAAAATGAATTGAATTATTATTTGAAGTGCCTTGCAGTTCTATTCAATGAAATGATAAGTGATCATTTTGATGGTGTTCCCAGTCTACCAAAGGCAGGAAGAACAAATAATCTTATGAAGAACTTTGTATTGGAAGATTTCCAAGCAATTTATGTAGTTCCAAAGGTTAATTTTTTTTTGGAAGTGGCTTGGACATTGTTTATCTAACCTGAGACTTTTGAGGTTCACTCTTCATTGACTACATCATACATTGTTGTAGAGAAATTTTTCAAAAAATTTTATAAACATCCTTTTTCTCTGCAGATTTAGGGTCATGATAGCTCATACAAATGAAACTATCTTATATGCTAACTGTGAGGTATGCATAAATGTAATTCCTATTTGTCAACATTAGGAATGTCTTCAGAATATTTATGAAATAAAGTGTTATCACTTTCACCATGGATTAAATAGTTGGAAAGTGCCAAGAAAAATGAAAAGGCAGCCTTTTGACCTAAAGCTTAAAAATCATGTCTCTTATGTATATAATCTATTAATGACACTTGCAGTGCAAAGACTTTTCTGGCGCATTATCCACTGACATTCCAAAAGCCAACTTCAGCTAATTAAGTCAAATAGAACTTAACCCTTGGGGTCAGATTTTTTTAGAAATGCAATTTCATTAGTGCATATACACATATCCCAGCTCCAGCTCCAAACAGACTTTTGTATTCCAGCTTATTCTGAGACATGTAAGAGTTTGAAACACCCATTTCACTAAATCTGAAAGGAACATGATCTTGAAACAAGAACTGAAGAGACTCGCATTAAGGCATTTCACTCCAAGTTACAGAGCTTGGGAGAGTGAGTCTGTGTGAGGGTTCTATAGGTCAAGAGTTCTGACCTGACCAGTGGTGTCTACAACCAAGAAACCTAGCAATAACTAGGTAGATGTTCAGATGGGTCTCTCAGAATAACTCGGTGAATCCCCACAGGCAGTAGATTCATTAGGAGAGGCTAGGAAGCCAGGGAACATGGACATACTGCAAATGTAAATGGCAATTTTTTACAGTTTGCTACATCACTGTTCATCTTACTGTATGCATGCTGAGGCCACTGTGACCGATCTGTCAGCTGTAGGTATTGCTGAACATCCTGCTAGAAGGCCTACAGCAGAAATATCATCTTTTTGTAGGGTTCCTCCTTCTATGCTGTGATACTTCCTTGTTATTAGTTGTCTAGATGAGATATAGCCAAGTCATGCTGAATCAACAGCCTTTCTCTAGCCAGGATCTTGTCAAGGGTTTTCATCTCCTTGTCTGGAGGCTTTTTCTTTGTCTCTCTCTAAAAGGCTATAAGGAAATACCTACCAAAAAAAGGCAAGTCCTATGGGAAAAATCCTCTAACATAGAGGTACGTCTCTGTGTTGCATACACACAAACATTCAGGCATGCACCCATTTCTGCTGAGAGATATATGCTAAACTCTTTATTTCTGCACCTCTCCGAAGTGAACTCTGCTGTCGGTGACCTCAGTTCTTAGTCCATTAGCATATTCCACTTTTGGAAACGAAATTCATTCATTTTCAACTCTTTTTTTCCTCTCATACTGTCAAGTTTCTCAGTTTGGAAAATAGGATTATAAGGAAGGGGATTATTAGCTGCAAGATACATTTTTTCCCCCCATAAATACATATGGGTAAATGTCTTTTAATTACAACAGATATAGCAGATGAAATGAGATGGAGACCCAGCTTTGCCCCTTCACTTCCTCTTTATTCCCCAGCTGTCTTGCCCACAGCACACTTCTGTCCTGGTCTGGGAGAAGAGCTTCCTGCTTTGTTTTCCTTTAGCCATCAGCATCTCACACAAAACCTATTTCTATGTTTTTCTCTATACACCATTAATTAAGGTCCAGAGGGAATTTTTTACAGCACGTCAACACAGTAGAGTCTGTGAACTTGGCTTTTTCCTTTAGAAGATGAGGCTGAAGATTATCACTTTTAGTATCTCCATAACCTACCACATGTCATTTATATGAAGCAACAGACGCTTGCCTTTGTTGCTGCTCACCTTCATTATATCAGTTCACACCACTAGAGCTCCAAAGGAGAAGTATGGTTTTTTTCCCTTCATTTTCTCTTGCTACTTAGTAGAAGGGATTTTCAGCTGCTGATCAGGCTGCTTTAGTTCTTTCCTTACTGGCATATTTGTCTGCGCTGCACACCTTAATAAGGAACACACAGTCAGAAGTTAGGTGTTCCGCATGCTGAGAGCGTACTCAGGAACAGAAAGGTGGAAAAGAGAAAAATAGATCCTAAAAACTTTTCTTCTGGACTGTGCCAAACTGAAGGCAGGAATTTTTGTCTAGCTGTACTCTTAGGATTTCAAGGTCAAGCTTTCAAAACCGGTCTTTGGGAGTATTTATGAACCTTTTCCCACATTTAGGTGGTTGTTTTTTCCCATAAGAGCCAAGACACTTCCCTCCTAACCAATACTGGTTGTATTATCCTGCCTTAGTAGAGAATTGGTACTATTGAAGGGCATCAGAATAAGATGAAGGTAGTCCAATAAAAATACCTTTAATATTGCTTGTAAGGAATGTTTATAAAGTGGATTTTGTAAGAGAATCATGTGTGACATTATTTCCTCTACCTCTTCCAAATATTTCCATTCAAATGGATGTTTAAGAAGAATGCAGATTTTTTTCAGCCACATGCTTCTACCAACAGTAACTTGATCCAGAAGTATCTTACTATTTTTCTAGCAAAAATGCAAAATGTCTTTATTAGGAAGTAGACCTATAGCATCATTAAGATTGTAATGATATAGCCAGGGAATGGAAAAAAAGGAATCCTAGAAAGACAACTCCTCCCTGGCTTTATGTATTGAGATCAGAATGACAAAAGTAAAACAGCTAAACCAAAACCATACAGACAGAACTCCCTAATGTGACATCAGTGGTGACGGAGATACAGTAATATTAAAACTGCAAATGTTTTTTGAGTTAAGTATACGGATAAGATTAACATTTCTTCATACAGGACTTTTTTGGTCATCATAAGAAAAAATAACTTATCTGCAACTGCTTAAATCTGCCTTTAGTGAGAAAAGTACTTGGACAATGTTTACATATGTATATGTGTAATTGACATAGCAATGAAGCAGCTTATTGAATCAGGGCCAAGAAACATTAATAGGAAAACTTTTGAGCATTTGTTGTTGCCTTGCAGATTTACAGATCTTAGACAATATTTCTTTGCTCTTTGTTGCCCCTATTGCCTCCTCAATCTCTTCTCAGAAGGAAGATAGAAACAGCCTATTTTCTGTGTCATGCTACAACCTGATAAGTTTTGAGTTTGACAAGCAATCAGATTATGTACCAGTTAAGTGTAGGCTATCTCCTAAAGAAATGTTGGAAGTGAGGACAGTATGACTTCTGGGGAAAATATCAACCATGTTTTATATGTTATTCCTCATTAGGAAGAAAAATGAATGGGTTTCCAGTCAATTTTGCAGTTATTGATATATTGGAGTGTGTATAGATCAGAAATGAAGTGTATATGAGATATTCTTTAAGTAAGCCATCACCCCACCCTCAGCCCCTTTGGTGTTACACTGCAGTGAGAAAGATGCTTAGTTTATTAACCTAGTATTTAGAAGAATTGAGTCTCAGCTCCTTGCTCCAGTCAAGACTTCCTGTGTGACAGTGCTAAAGTCCACAGGCAAAGGATTGCTACACCAGCTCACAGGCCAATTGCAGAGATAAATGTATTTGAGATTGTGGAGCACTTGGATAATGCAGCAACAGGACGCTCATAAATGCCATTGAAAAATCCCAGGCTTCATGCCCCAGAAGCTACCTGTCCCGCAGTGGTCATGTTTATCTTTAGAAACTGATCCTGGAAGTTGCAGGCCGCCCTGCTTCCCACTAAAGGCATTCGCAGACCCTTAGACTATCAGGTCCAGAGCTTCTATAGGATTTTGAAATCCTTTGAGATGTAAATTAAGACAGTTAAGGTAATAAAATACAACCACTGATTAACAAAGCAAGACCTTATAGCCATTAATTCTATATTTATAGGTAGCCAGACATGACTGAGTGACAGTGTTCAACCATGCAACAAATTGAAAACAAATAGAGATATAATGACACAGTAATTGTAACTGAAATGAAAACATTCTTCACCAGCATTTTTAGATTCTTACACATACACATTAACTTTCTCTTTTAGGTAGAAGGCCTTCCCTATAGCTTTTCACAACTTAAATAGTATCAGATGAAGAAATTATGTACACTGTGCATTCCTGAATATTTCAAACTATGCATAAGTATGGCTATCGTCAGAATACCAGAAGAAAATGAGCGAATATAGTCTTTCTATGAAAATGTGGACCTTGAATTTGGGTTGTGATTTAGGTGAATATGTAAATACCCCAACCAATGGCACAGAAGTAGTGAAGAGCGTTTGCAGATCCTCATGCTAAGGGTATACTTAATATTCTCGAAGGGTTATATTCTTTTGTTATGCTCAGAACAAACACAGTGGAAGACCTTTACACCTCAAGGCAAAGAAGGTGACACAGAGCTGAAGATCTAGCATAATGCTGAAATACAATGGTGCAAAGACATAAAAACTAACTCAAAGAAGGTGTGCCCTGTAACAGAGAGCACAGGGATGCTTATTAGGTGTTTGTTGGAAGAAAAGATGATGGAAGAGAGATGAGTGGGTCTGTTTCATTCCAGGAACATTCTGCAGGTTGAGCTGCTCTTATAGGGGTTTCAGATTTTTAAGAAGGTTCTGGTGATTTTTATTAAAATGCAGCCCTAGCATAAGACCAATATCATGAGGTACCCATGTCTTCTGTGATTCGATGATTATTACAGTGAATGTATTAAAGTTACAAGCATGTAGCTGTGCTGCCCAGCAGGCAATTTTGCAAACTTAGCTTCCAGCTTATAAATCATTAGTACTAAAGGCATAAAGGCTACATTAGACATTTACCTTTAGGAAAGATTTACAGGCTAGGAACTTCAGGTGCCCTGTATACATACATACATACATTTTATATTTATATATATAAAGAGTAACTACTCTTTAGATTATCATCACTATAATATCTGAACAACCCGCTGACCTGGAGGATTTGCCCTAGTGTGTCTGACTAGAATATCATTAACTATTGAGTTATTAAACAAGGTGACATAAAATCCTGTTTAATATTTTTGCATAATTGTTCAGAAAGAGTTAACAGAAAACAAAAAGGACTAAAATGTTCTGTTTTGTTGTTGAAGTAGTTCTGAAGTTTTTTATTTATGTATTAAGAAAAGATTTGTTGAATAAGAAGGTACCACTTTGCAAACCGACTTTTCAGTGCAGGACAATAGTTTCTGTGTATTCTTGATAAGTATGTTTGATAGCAACAAAATACTGTCATATATCAATTTTGAAATGCAAACTTAAAATTTGTGTGCATTCTGTTTGAGTGGCTATATAAGAGACTTCTAGCTATTATGTTACACATTTGATTTTTTTTCTTCTTTTTGCAGCACTTGTGTCTTATAAATAGATATCAACAAAGAAATACATTTTAAAATAGCAATATACTTCACTATATAACAAAAATAAGAAGGATCATTTCACCCATCATTTAAGTGCAGACATTTCAGGGACATGGGACTTTATTGGTGCTAGCAAACTAAACAAGAGCTGAGTGAAGAGTAGAATAATTTGTGCTGTTAAAACCCCAGAGAAAAGGTAAGCAGGACTGAATGCAGCTACCTAACTAACATTTCTGGTATATATCTTAGAGGTGTTTATTTTAAATAATGGGTATTTTCTTAAGCTGTATGAACTCGAATGCTGTTTCTATAAAGGGAGATGTTTGACCTGCTTCAAGCTATAAAAGAAGATTTGTGATTCTCCTAAGTCCACATGCCCTAGATTAATGTTAGTGTCAAACTGATTCTACGTTAAGCTCATTTAATGTACCTTTGGGCTATAAGATGTTACTTTGCCAGCAGCAAGGGTCACATGTTTTCAGGTACTGACAGTGCAAGTAATGACAAGTTGTTTCTGTGTTTGAGCGGATCAGGGTCTTTTAGCATTCATTCAACGAATCTGGCAAACTGTAGCCTCTGCCTGAGAGGGCTCCGTTCCTTTGAGCATGCAGCAGAGGGAATTATTAAACCTCTGGCTCTGAAATCTATAGCTGCATTTAGTTCAGGCCTCCCAAAGAAATTTTTATGCCTTTAGCTAAATAGCAAACAATTTTGAAGCTGACTACCAAGGTAGCAGATTTCTTATTGATGATAAAAGAAACAGAAAAGTTCATTTATATAATTATATTTATTGCTTTTAATGCATGTTTTGATTGAGCATGTTTCGGTATGGTAGGTCAAACTAGCCTTACTGCTGCAGTTAGGAAAAAACAATAGTCTCTGTGAAACTTTGCAAGCATGTTTCCTAAGATCTGATCGAATAGCTGAAACTCAGGAATGGAGCTGAAATGCACTGTTTTGCTGTGTACTTTATGGGTTGTTGAGTGACATAAGCAAGTCATGTAACAATATCAAGATTTACACAATGTTGTGAGTCATCTTTAACAGGTAATTAGAAAGTGCATTAAGCTGCTCATGTGGGAGCCTGACATTTCCCAAAGATTCACCAACTAAGCATGGTTTCTCCTGTACATTTTGGTGGTGAAGAAAGAGGTTTTGTTCTCATAGCAGAAGCCAACAAGGGGAGTTAAACATTGTGATGCTGTGGGAACAGAATTTGGTATGTAAAATCAGACACCAACATTCTGTGTGGGAGGTTTTGTGGGATCTGAGAAAAGGGAAATGGAAGCCGCTTCCAGGGGATGACAAAAAGATAGATACCCTAGGTGTCTCTCTCTTGCACAAACTGTGAAACAGATACTCCGAGCCTGGAGTCATGTCCTCAATTTCAGTGCTTCCTCCCAGACTGTTTATGCTTACAGCCCAAAATTGTCATTTGAAAAAAAGCAGGAAGGTCTCAAGAATGCCAGCATCTGTCCTCCCATCAGGTGATCTGACCTGCAGAATCTGGTCCCTCTCCTCCTCCTGAGCACATGGAGCTTGCCTGGGGCAGCTTTTCCAGGAGAGTCACATTGAAGGTTTTGCCAGCCTAGCCTGGTGACTGAGGAGCTCTCCTGGGGAGGAGCTGTAGCTCCAAACGTCAGCAGGAGGAGGAGGCAGGCTTGAAGCTCAGATCTCCAGTTTCCTGACGGGTTCCCGCTATCTTATGAATTTTCCATGGCCAAGGCACACCTTGCAAATTGAGCTCCTCTGGAGACTTATGCCTGTTTTGAATCTCCCAAGCATCTTTAGCTAAAAGGCAGGATCTTAGGTAGTTAGTGCGACAAAGACAGGGTGGTGACTGAGCAGGCCCCGAACCCTAAGCCTCCAAGGAACTGCAGGTGTCTCAGGCTCTTAAGCACGATAGGTAAGGATTATTTTAATTGCTTTTCTAAAATTAAGCTCCTAAGTTTCTCTGGAAGGGCACCAATGTGATTTGTTGCATGTTTGCTGAAGAGCACATTGGTTCATGCTACAGTGACCTGGATATTGTAGAGTTTGTTCATTTTTTTGCATGTGTGTCACGGTTCCCAGAGGTGTCCATGCAGGGGTTTAACTCGACCTGATTAGCTTAATCAGCACAGACTTGTGCATGGACATGCCTTTCTCACCTCTGTACCATTTTGTATCACTGGCTCCCTTATCCCTTTCCTCTCATTACATTTTTCCTCTTCAAAGGTTCCCCAACTTTAAACACTTTCCCAAACATTTTCTCTTTTTATTCTCAAGTTCTCAGATGCATCCTTATTGCTTATTACAGGAGATGAGATGATGTGGTGGGATGATCTGGAAATCTAGCAGTTTGCCCCCAACCTCTTCACAGCAAAATCTGGGATTTGGACAGCTTCCTTAGCACAGCTGAGCAGAAGGAGGGGAAAAGAGGGCACTGTAGAGTATGACAGAGTATTAGGCTTCAGGAGAAAGCAAACAAGCATTACAGGGCAAAACTGTGCCAGTCTTTTCCTCATGACAGAACTGGGTACTCAGGCACAGCTTCCCCAAAGCATAAGGAAAAGAAATAAGGGAATATTTTTAGTGTGGCAAGTGATGTCTTATGTCAACATCATTCTTCCAAAGGCAACAGTATTACATTGGCTTATGTTGTTAAAATTCAGGATTATGATTGATGCTTCTGAATACAAGTATAATTCTTTCCTTCCAACTGCAGATTATAGGACATTAACATGCTTTCTCTTTCCTTGTGAGGAAATAAGCATACTGAGTTTCGAATACGTATGTAAGAAAGGAAAATAACACAGGTATGTGTGTGCATATGGGGTTATAGGTATAGACAGATATAGGTGTATAGATATATAGATATGGATGTATAGATATAGATGGATATAGATATAGATATAGATATAGATATATCTCCACATTTGTTTTGTTGTGGTGATTGTTGATGCCCCCAGACACAAGCTGATAAATCATAAGAATTTAAGAAAGCCTCCCAAATGTGATCAAGCTTTCATCCTCTTTGCCATTCTCTGTACTTTTTGCAGTTGTACTATAACCCTTTGAGGTAGGGGAGCATCTCCAGGGAGATTTTAGTCTGTGCATGTACAGTAGTTAGATTACTTCTGAAAACTCTTTCAATTTTGTGCTTTTCAATACATTTTCAGTAACAGGGGTGAGGTAATACCTTATAAATTACACCAATTATGTGTTCTACTAGGTAGGATTCAGAGACTTAGATTTAGGTGTCAGTGAATATCTGAGCTGCCATTATAGGCAAGTGTTCTCATCAATACAGCCAGTGGGGCCTGGAGAGCTGGGCAGGCATCTGCGCCTGGTCAGCCAAAGAGCTTTCCAGATTGCACAGATTGTATAGGCTAGACCCCCTCATACTGTAATGGGAGCTTAGATACCTACCTCACGCGGTGACACCTACTTTCTGACATTTAAATCTAAGTGTCTACGATAAGGAGGTGAATCCCACCCAGGGTAATTATTTAAGTAGATGAAGATGTATGTGTGAAATACAGACTGTGACTGGATTAAAAGTGCTGTGATTTGAACTTGAATAAATTCCAACCTATTCCATTAGGTGACCCCCAGATATAATTAAAATCCAGTGTATGGTTAACCTACTTTTACATGCATTTACCTACCACAAAAGGAATATATATGCCTGGATTCATGAGGTCAGTAATTCTTTCTAGAGTATCTTTCCCATGATTAAGATATTCAGGGCGCTCGGTAACCATTTAGTAATTCTAACTACCATTAAGCATTACATAAGTTAATTACACTTATTCAGGTCCAATGAAAATATTAAAACCAGAAGTTAGAGAGCTGGTCCAGTACAGTCTGAACAATTCCAAATAATGATTATTACAATAAAGTAAGAGCACTCATCACCTTCAGAAGTTGTTTAGCAATATGCAGAGTAGAGTCCTCAGGGTTATGTTCATATCTTTAGAGAGGTTCAGCCTAATATTTCAGAAGCACTGATAAGTCTTCAAAATGGGCCTGAAGTGATTCATAGATTTTTGTGCTTGATCCTGTGCATGAAGGTGAATTTGACTCTAAGTAATAAAATTTCTTCTTCTAAATAAGAGATTCAGTCTTGGGTTTTTTTGTGCAAAACCAGTTGCTGACAGCTTAGAAATAAAAAATAGTTTGAATTTGTAGATTTAGAGCTCTCAAATTCTTTTGTCTCAACACTACTTCACTAGATATGTTGGTTGTGCACCCATTCAGAAGCAAATACAGTCAGCACTTGATTATCCATGTGTTGCAGATTATTCATGCCACAGATATTAGCTGAAGCTCAGAGCCATATGAATGTGGCTATGCTGCTTCCAGGAGCATCTCAACTCCATAATCAGTACAGCTGCTTTTGCATTACACAGAGCTGGAGTTAATAAGCCCATATGAATCTTATCTGGCTCCATGGTAAGCCGGTTCCCTGGGAAACACAGAGGAGCATTTGATGCTATCAATCTGTATCCAGCTGGGCTTTATTAATTTGGGCTCAAAGCTGGGTCGGCCAAGCCCATAGTAGAGCTGGCATTGGTGGCAACCCTGTGGCTGGCAGGTGGAAAGGAGGGAAGCGAAGCAGTTGCCTCTGCACCGTGATCCCTTTTGGTAGAAAAGGAATTTGGGATTTATTAGTGGAGGCACAGTGCCACAAGATTACAGACAGCTTGTTCAGTTTTATGTCTTAACGAACAAGTCTTTCTGAAGCGCTAGGAGGAGCAGCATGGAGCCACCCAAGCATCCTTGACTTGGGTATGAGTGCTGGTGGGGGGGACTTGATGGCTCATCCATGTCACACAACTGAGGTACCACAGCCACTAAAGCATCTCCTGAGGCTGTTTCTGTGTTTCAGGTGCAAGTGAGAGCCCTGTGTTGATTCTGCACACAGCTGTGGGACTGTCTTTATCATCCCTTCTTGTCTAAATATTCCCACTGCATTCAGTCAGGGCAGTCCATGTTTTCCAAAAATGACTTTTGGTATGTATAGATTGAGGGTTTTTTAATGCTTAGTTAGGTTTAGAAGAGAAATGTTTTTAAGTTGTCAATAAGGGACTGATTTTAAGGATGTGTACTCATCTCTAAACTGTACTTTACATTGATTCTAAACTGACATTGGCACCATGGACTGGGCAGCTCTTGTAAGCCTACAGCATGAAATAATTCTCCAGCTCTGATTATTTGATTTTCTCTCAATTACTGACATACATGCACTTTTCTTATATAAGACACATTTTTGCTAGAGTAATCTTGAAAGCCTAGCCTCAGATTTATTAAAATTGTAGTGGTTTATGATAGCTGTGAAAGTTGCTGTAGTTGCAGGATGCTGTTTCCATAGATGATGGAGGCACTTCTGAATGAGGTTGTCCTTAGACACAGTCACTGACTGGCCTTGATTTTTGCCTTCCTGTCAAAAAGTAGGATTGCAGAGAATTCTGGACAATAAACCTTTGGGATATTCCCCCAGATTCTTTATGACTGTATATTCATTTCTTTATTTTTAATTTACTTTCAAAAGTCCAATTTCAAAGAGTGTGGGTTCTGAAACTATGATGTTAACTTATGTAGAAATGAAATCCAGAAATCTCAAGCATGCTGTTAGACAATGGAAAACTAAGGTCCATGGACAGACTGAAACATAATTAGAGAAAACATAACACGAAAAGCATCTCTATTGTGCCGAAAAAAGGTCTCCATGGGTTGCAAATATTTTTCGTTTCTCTAGAAACTTATCATCAAAAAATTTCTAAATAAAATATAAACTAATTAAGCCTCACAATTTGAAAAGTAGATAAGAGCTATATTGAGATCATTTTCTTTATCACTGGATTACAACTTGATCCATCTGTGATTGACATTTGACAGCATATAGCCTGTTAGGCCAGATGGTGACAATCGTATATGGAAAGTATTTCTAGATTGTAATTGTAGACAAGTTTCTAACCAAAATTTCCCAGACATTTAGTGTAAACATAGTGACAAAATTAAGGAACTGTCTAAGCTTAAAAAGAAACTACTGTTGGTATTGTCTGCTAATTGCACTGGGAACTCCCATAAATACAGGTAGCTGTAACCATGTCTAGCTATTTGCCTGGGCAACTCCCTTAATCTTTTCTTATCAAAACAAGGACCAAAGACATGCTATGAGGAACAGATTCTAAAAGCTCTGTGGAGCCAAAAAATCTGTTGCCTGTGACCCTAGAGAAAACTGCACTAAGGACATTTGGTAAGACTTCCATTTGCTTGTATTTCTTTGAGCCTTGTCTTTCTGTTAAAAGTGTTGAATTATTTGAGCTATGTCAATAATTGCCCAAGTTTGTCTACATGATCTAAGTCATTTAAGGAATTACTTATGAAAAGAGTGAATTTGATGAGTGTATTAGTTAAACTAATTAATCATCAGTTAATCATGGCCTTGTATCTAGACAAGCAACAGCCTTGCAATATGCAGTGCCTCAGGGCAATAAGTAGAGAATACTACAGCTCACATGAAGCGTTGGAAGTATTTCTTTTTAATCTCACTTGTGCTAGCCTGTAGGCACATTATAAATTCATTAAAATGAAAAACTATCTATTCTTTACAACCTCTGTCCTTCCAACAGTGCAATCCAGCTTCTCAAATACTGTATTCTTCAAACGAATTTCCTCACCCTGTAGAAAACCTGTCTGGGAAAACCCAGACTGAAGAAATACCTCTGCCACACACATTGCCCATTCTCTGTTTTATAAATTTGCATCTTTCCCAAAAACTTCAGTAACTTTTAAGTGTGTCTGACAGGTAAATTAATCTATTGTCGGACAGCCCAAGAGGTAAAGCTAGTTCTTTTCCAGCTAACATTCACTTTCAAACTAATGGGCCAGTCTTCAAGGTGTCCCTGTTTCAGAATTACAGGTCAGGAAAAGAGATGGTCTGTTGGGTACAATGTGCAGAACCATTTCTTTGTAGATGGAAATTAGTGATTGTAACTCCACCCAGAAGCAACCAACCAGTACAACTTCTGTTGGATCACCATTTCTGTTCTTTGTACAGGCTAATGTTTTGTACCAGCTTGGGTGCCTCGGCGTGTTTCTAACAACTCATAACCACGCTTGCTGTATTACTGTATTTGAGTGTTGAGGGGAGAAAGTCTTTGATGTTGAGAGTGGGTTTTTAATCCAAGAGGAATGGTGTCACTGTTTTTATAACACAAAGCTTAAAAAATGCCTTTGTGGTCTCTGCTGTTATTTTCACCTCTAAGGATCTAACTAACTCAAGGGCGGTTCAGCATACCTGGCTTTCACACAGCAGACCTGTGACTCACTACCCTTAGTCTGCTTCCAGCACCTCCCTGCCTGGGGAACTCCTTTCAGTTCACCTGAGTGCCCTTACAGTGCAACTGAGTGAAACCATCTCAGCTACTTCCGTAGCTGCTTTCTGCTGCGCTTGTCAGTTCTAATCGAATTGTACCAGAATTAACAGGGCTAAAAGCAGGACAGTAACTAGGAATTAAGATGGTGATAATGCCAGCATGGTTGAATGTACTAATCATAAAACAAAATAATAAAATTTCACTGCTCTAATGGAAGCTTGTTTGCTCTACTCTACTCCTTTACATGCTCAGTTCAAGAGTGAAGAAATGTCTCTTTCTCAGAGGATGATTCAGTTCTTTCATGCCATAGCCTTAGGCAAAATTCCTCAGCACCGCTGTATTTTGCTGTGAGAATATTTGTGTTCTGAAGCCAAGCTCAAATGTTCAGTCACTTTGGCTATTTGAAGAAATCAATTGTTTAACATTTCAAGTGACTCTTAACAAAGTCCGCTTCTAAACAAAAACACTCCTAGTTAATTCTTAAGTTTACTTTGCTAGGCCAACCAGGCTGAACTCTTGAACAACCCAGGAGTAGGTGCAGTAATATGAAAGTACATTAGAAACACATGGCTATATTTACATTAAGTAAATTAACTGCATAGAAGGCCCTGCATTAGCAGGGTGTGCTAAGGCACTTTAGGCCATTATGCGATGCAAAGCTACAGTAGCAATGCTAGTGTTTCCAGTCTTGCCAGCACACAGCAGGAGGATAGCAGGTCTCAGTTGTCTTGGAGAAGAAACGATTCTACTTGTCTCCCTCTTCTCCCCTTCTGCCTTATTAAAATGAGAACAAGAACAGGAGCCTCACCAAAACCCTTACTGGAGGCAGTGGGAGCTGAGGAGAGTCTCTCGTGCAGGAAGGACCTACCAGCTCCCTCTCGGTGAGGAGGGCAGAAAGTAGAGGGGAGCTGGTGAGAGGGCTGAAATTTCATGGGTCTGTGGCTTTTCAGATAGGTCCCCACCCTTGCATACATGGGATTAGTTTATTGGAAAAAAAAAAGAGAAACATAGAATTGCAAGCTTGTAATTCTATCAAAATGAAAACCATGCTTCAGAAACATATAGCTGGCTTGGCTCAGTAGATAGGAGTGTTCCCTACTCCTACCCTCTGTCTTTAAAGGAGGCACTGGGGAGCATGGATTAGATGATTAAATCAAATCAACTGACTAATTACATTAAAACAGTAAGTTGGATAAAATTATTGGGTTTTGCTTTATGGTATTGTGAAGGCAAATTCCCTGCACAGCTTCACACATTAAGTAGGAAAGACTCTTATTTAATGGGACTTGGCCACAGGAGCTGTGCAGAGGATCAGAGCCAGAAATAGCAGTCAGAAAGAAATGATACTACAAAGTGCAGCAGTATTCCCTCACAGTTCTGCCAAATTTGTTAATTTATTTTAATTATTTTTTTAAGCACTACATAATACCTTGTTTTAGTGGTGGTAACCTGCCCAAACTAGCAGCCTACGTGGCGCTGAAGTCATGTTTTGATAAGCATCAATATTCTAAATCAACTCATTGTGCAAAGGTACAAGAGCCAAACAAAAATAATACTGTCAGAATTAGTGAAGTTTGGTCATCTGTTCTCCAGCAAGGTTGTAAACACAGATGAGTGTGGTACCCTTCCCATTGTGTGTCATCCAAACTCTGTCTCCTTCAGCCTTGAAGAATAGACATTTCTAGCATTGCCAGCTCTTTCTGCTTTATCAGGCGTCTCACTTTTGGCACTGTATGATTCTGGGAAAACTTATATCTCATTTGAAAGGAAAAAGAAATGTTCTTTAGGACTCACGTTTGCCAAAAAAACTTTCAGAATGTACAAGCATAAAGGCTAAGAGGTCAAAAGATAAATAACATGAACACAGCATTTTTTTAAAATATCATTATTTCGAAACCAGTTTCTTGATTTATCTTGGGGCTTGACTCATGCCTTTTTTATTTAATCCTTGGTGTTGGCAGGAGTAGAATCTCCCTTTTTTTTCAAAGGCTCTGCTGATTTCTGCTCTTCAGTAACTTGAACACCTCTGTCATTTTCATCTGCGTCGATTGCCTTCTTTCTTTAATGCTACTACTACTATTGAAATAAGTGAGAGTTTTGCCAATAACTTCAGAATGGAGCTTAACAAAAATATCTTTTGGGAAATTGAAGCAAAGAGTTAGTCCTTCAGACTATTTCAGACTGGACCAGCATGCTATTGTGCAGCATGATTAAACCATTGTTATGCTTTTATTCCCCCTGTATAAACATAACTGTGGTATAAAAATCTTTTTGATGTCTAGGATAGTGTATAGCATCACAGAAAAATTAAGGAGGTCTCCTAAGCTGATTAAATAAAACCAACAAGAGTCACAGGAGGGAAGGGAGGAGGGAAAACACTCGCTCGCCTGATCTGAGATGTTTGCAAAAGCTGCAGCAATTCTCCACCAGTTGAAGACTGAAGTTTCCCTGGTGGACTGATGACCTTTGATGTGATAATTGCTGGCTTTCCTGAAACTCCAAAAGAAAGTATGTATAGTAGGTTTAGAAGAAAAAGGGATAAATATTAATGAAGCATTGGATTTTCATTCAAGAGCAGCGGCAGCCAAGTAGTTAAACACTCTTTTTCATCCCATGAAGCAGGATAAAAACTCAGATCCCTGTAATATTTGCCACATATTCTACATACCTTAGTCTCCTAGCAGTTTTATAGAGTGCTATGCATTTCTGTGGGGAAGAGAGCTTATTCTAATGTTGAAAAGTGTATTCATTTTGTTAGGTTTTCCTTCTGTTGAAACTGTTATATAAAATTTCATTTAAAATGTTGTTTTAAGGTACTTGCAGTATTTACCCCCAGTGTAACACATACATACGTGTAAGAGCATTAATTTTCCATTATGGTGGCCTTAGAAGTTGTATTCTTCAGGTCAGGCTGAAAGGTGAAAATATTATCCTCCTTTTGACATGATCCATGCAAAGGCTGAATATCTTCTTATCCTTTACCTGAATCCGGATCGATCCTAAGTTAATACTTTTAAGGATACTCTTGCACACACTTCACCATCTGCTTCATCATAGAAAATAACAGGTGAATGTGCTACAGTTAGTATGCAGTTCCCTTGCTCGCTTACAAGCTGGATGAAAGCAAAAATGTTTACAGAGCTTTCCGTAACTGTCGGGAACAATCCTCAGTGCTACACAAACCCAGCAAAACTTAGCCTGTAGCTTACCATAGAGGTTTTTTTTTAAACAGAGACACAAGTGTTTTATTTACATGTTGATGAAGTTACTTTCTTCTGGAGTTAGTGGTTGCTTTAGTTAGCAAGTGAAAAGACACTTAGAGTTTGCCAAAAGGCTTACCAACTCCAGTCAGATGTTAATTTGCATGTCTGTCCTGACTTCAAAAAGATTAAGTATTAGCCTTTTGTCTAGCATGTCAGCTGTACTGTACTGTTATCTTGAAGTATTTTAAAGCCAAATAAAATTGAGATTTTCAAACTGATTAGATGGTGTGACTGCAAAGGCATTTTTGTATTCAAGAAGTGTCTTTGTTAAGACGGCCGTCATATCTGACCTGCTCCCTAGGTCAATAAAGCTGAAGAGCTCTTGGTCTCTTGCAGAAGGAACTCATGGTGGCCTAAGACTGGACCCATTTTCATATGCATACACTTACTGCCAGCCCAGCAACATACATGTTTTCTTCAAATGATGAATATGGCATCAAATGAGATATACGGTTTCTCTGGAAAACATCCTTTTAAAGCTGACTGAAATGGGAGTTTAAATATCAAAAGACTAGCAAAAAGAAAGGGAATGATCAAACAACTAGACTACTTTGTGATTTACATGGGTTATTTTGCTGACGATTAAGTTAAAAAAAAAAACTGCTGAGACCAGGAGTAAGTAATTACACACTGAGGAAACTCTCCTACTTACTGGCTTATTAGTAGTATTCATAAATTGAGAGATCCTCCACAGGGGAATCACTTGCTAATTCCTTATAGCCAACAGCTTTCATTTGCTTACATTATAAAATTTTCTTGGAGGAAGGGAAAAATGCAGGAAATATTCACAACTTGTATAATCACTAAGCATCAGAGAATTCAGGGAACATTTGTAAATAAGGAAGGCTACATGCTTATTAAGGGATGTATCACATCTTCAGCTGTGAACAACCTTTCCTAAAAGGCTGGTTAATAAGAAGAATATGCAAGATAACCATTGGTTATTGCAAGATACAGAATAATTCCCAATAGCAGTAGGGAGATACTTCATTGTCAGCACAGCTGACAGTAACAGTAACAGTTGACTATGGAAGTAGAGAAAATCTTGATTACTACATCACAAAAGTTTCCATTTACTGAAGTTTCAGTCTGTTACTTATATAGAAAACACTTTGAAAAGTGACACTTAACAATATTTTCTCACCATGCTAGTAATAGCTAGTTTCCCCCATCAGTAATACAGCTTAATTCTTGCTAAGGAGCCTTGCCCCTATGCTGACAGTCATCGGAAGCTCCCTTTCTGCTGCTAGAGTGGGGGAAAGGTGTTAGAGGGTAAATTAGGTTCAGACCTCAGTTTTTATTGTTGAATTCAAAAACTATTCCAGTAATGACTGAGAGAGAAGAGCATTTTACCTGTTTCTGGCCTATGCCAGCAATGAACCAAACCATCCATGGATGGTGACTACTGTTAAACCTTTCAGATGCCAGCAAGTGCTGCTCTTTAAGGCACAAGTGGTTTGTGAGGATTTTCTTTCTGTGGAAACGTCATCTAGGGACCATCTAGGTAACAAAGTATCAGGATACTAACTTGAATAGTAGCCTGAATATGGTATCAGCAAGCTAATCTGTTGGCACAACTATGCTGACTTTGCAGTCATTTTAGATGTGCTGCGCTTGTTACAATGGATGACAGCCCAATTAACACATGATGTGTCTACCACTATAGTCTATATATATGTAGCAGCAAGTGATATGTCATACTCTAGTCCCCACTGATATTGTCACTGCTCAAGTCTGAATCCCCCACAGATTATGCAATTTAAGTGCCCTATGTCTTCAAAGAGATAGAAGGCTTGGCATTGAGGAGTGTTTAAACTTAGAATGTCTCACTGGTACATATTTATATTTGGCAAAGAGTCAGAACTCAGATGAATACTGTAACATGAACCAATCTGATAATTTTTTTGGTAAGTAAGTAAATATAAGTAAACCTTTGCCAGTTCCCTCATTTAGTTCCTAAGGCATAGATTAATTGAAGAAATACAGTCTGTCTTATATTCCTGCAGTATAGAACAACAAGTGAAAACATGGTTATACTTTGAACAGTGACCCAAAAACAGCACTCCAGGCTTATCATCACTCTTAATTTCCAAATAATGTGTACTCAGTTTACAAGTAAAGAGATGAACTAACTCTAAGGCAGCCGTAGCTCAGATGTGAGGCTGATGGATGGAAACAAGCCAGGAATACATCTTTGAGGAGGCTTACCTGGATCATTGAGGACCCAGGCTCACGGTCCAGCCAAGCATGACATGTCATCATCCACAATAAATTACAGAATGGTGTTAGTTTTGGAAAGTTCTTCTGGCATAGCATCTTCAACTTTAGTACCCCAGGTTTTTAAGGAAGGCCTTGTACTTACGACTGTTGTCATTTAATATTGCAGGGATCTATATCTGAGACACAACTTTCATTAAGGGTAGAGCTGGCCACAGGATGACAATTCAGATTTAGAGGCTTCAGATTGTATTTTCATTTCACACTGCAATGAAAACAAAACCCTTCCAGTGGTTTTGGGGTTTTCTTCCACAACATGAAATCATGTTGAAATTCATTTTCAGATTGAAAAGTTAAGTGTTTTGGTCTGATCCTCTGCCTGGGAGTAAGCAGAAAGCTTATGCTACCCTGAGTTGCACTTTCTTTGTTTTAGTTTCAATGCTATCATCTCTTTGATACCAGTGATATCTAACTAGCTAATTGTTGGCACAGTGAACTGAAGAGCTTAGATGAAAGATGTTTTGTAAGAGAATAGAAAAAAATTTTTGAGAGTATTACACCCAACATATATTTTACAAACAGAGAAAGACACATTAAAAATTTGTCCAAAACTCCTATTATGCAGGATATTTCCATAACATACGGCATAAGGAGTAGTTTTTCAGCATTAAGCCTTAGGCAGGTATTAGATACTAACTTGTGACATTTATCACCCTGTCTAGGAGATGCATATGATTCACACTAGTCAGTCAGTTGCCTTGGTTTTAAGCAATTTCATGCTAAAAAGAAAATGTATTAGCAAAAGTTCTTTGCTCTTTGGTTACGGTTATTTGCTTCCTAAGATTGCCTTCCCACTGTGTCCTCACCTGTAAGCTAAAACCTGTATCTTTTGGCTGTTACAATTGATATATATTTTGTCTAGACTGCCGAACTGCATATTAAACCACAGAAGGTAGAACAGAAAATTTATAAAAAATAGACCTCTCATTATCGTACTGATATAGGTGATGACTTGTGACATGCTCTATTCCACTTTCTCTCCATTCCTTTTTGTTTTGTTTTGTTTACCCACTTCCCCATAGAATAGCCAATTCTGTTGATTTATCAGGAGCAATTTCCTGGTGAAATGTATGGGCCTATCATAACAGAGATTGCCCATGTGTGTTTAGGGCAACTCTTCTGCATTTATAGCTTATGGGGTTTGATTTTCATTCAGATGCACAGACATTTTTTCATGTGGATCCTGAGTATCTCATTTGCAACTGATCCTGCTGTTTCCCATGAGTCAGGCCCTGGGGGTGCTCCCAGCCCGCCCTGTCCCTGCCCACCCCTGGCCTCCCCCACCCCCAGACCGGCCCTGCCCCACTGGCAGCCCCCCAGCACCGGGGAGCCCCTGGCCTTGGCAATGTGGTTATTGGTGTTACCTGAAACATGGGAGGATTTCATTTACAGATACATAAAAATTACGTTAGAGAACATAGGAAACACATGCCAATGCTCAGACATTTTGCTGTATCTGCTTCCCAGCTTTGTTCCGTGACAAACTGAATATGTAACTCAGTATTATAATAAAGATCTAGTTTTAGGAGAGAAAATCATGCAATGAATTGTGAAAGTGTCTTGCAAATACTTGCAATGTTAAGATAAATGCCTGTTGACCAGAGGTCAACAGTTTTAAATGTAGGAGATAATGGAAACATAATCTGGTGCTATATGATACGTTAACATAATGCATTTTTCATTTCAGATCCTTTCTTTCTCTTTATATCCTGCAATGTTTGGTATATTTTTGTCTGAATTTTAATGTGTTTATAATCTCAAAGATGCTTTACCCATTAGGGAAGAGGCAAGTTTCTAGAAGCCTGCAGTAAAATGGAGAAATAAGAAGGTGGGGTAATAGTAGCAAGCAACTGAGCAGCAGATTGTGATATGTGCTATATTGGTTCTGTCATCCCTGTCCTGCAGGTCTGGGTAGTGGATTTAGGATACATAATCTGTTTGAAAACACTGTGCTGTTAAAGAAAATGCTACGGAGAGTAAGGAGTTTTGTAAAAGCAAATTACAAAATGGATAAAACACGGAGCAGAGATGGGAAAATGTTATTGCATTTTCAGGGTATCCTCCTTTCTATAGCTTAGAACAACAAAAACGGAGTATGCGATTTTTTTCAAACAGCGTTCATGCTTTTTTTGGGTGAGTAAGTTACAATTTCCTGACATGCATCATGACACTACACATGAATAATAGGGCATTTGCAGTCTGGAGGTTTTTGTATGCTAATATTCAATGTTGGCTTCCTTTACCACAAAGTAAAACATTTGGGCAGAAAATAAGGAGAAATGTGCCATGACCTTCTTGTAGAGTTTTTCTGAATATTCCGTCCGACAGGTAGTGTTTGCTTTTCACGAAAAGCCCTGAAAAGCACCCCTACTCTTGGAGGATGCCACGGGAGGTTATCTGAAGCCTGTGCTAGTCTATGAAACCTGTGGCTCTCAATCTCACAGTGTATCTATTATTAAGAGCTTATGATCAGCTCTGCCTACACAAGCAATGCTTTGGGAAAGATTCTGCAGGAACAAATACAAGCTAATAACTTCATTCCTACTACAGAAAAACTCTGAGAAAACTCCGGGAACTCATCATGATGTTAATAGATCATAATGATATCTTCAGGAATAATCTGTTTTTATGATATATTTTAAAGTGGTAAGAAATAATACAAATCTATAGAATTTACCATATGTAGAACTCATTATGATTAGCCTTTATTTCCAGGAGACTTTTCCTGGAAAACTACTTTACAGTGGTTATAAACCTTTTGTCAAAATTCCCAAATTAAAATCTATAAATAAATAAATTTTGCAAATGCAATGCCATTGTTAATAGAGGTCTTGATAACACTGGATGCCTCTAGCAGCACTTCTTCAAGAAGTAGTTCATGAAACAATAGTGGTTACAAGTGCTATAGTCCTCATGTTATTGATGGGGAAACTGAGAGCAGGGAGATGAAGGTTTTATAGATCATCTGGGAAACTGATGGAGGATAAAGAATGTGGTCCTGTACTTCTGTACTTTTTAATTTAGCGACTGGAAAAAAACTTAAATAATAACATAAGAGAAAAAATGGAATATTTAATTACAGAGCTCTAAGTGTTTAACTTCTAACTTTTCTCAGTCACTGAAAGATCCTTGGAAAATTATCATTTTTCATTCTTTGGAGCACAGCATCTAGAGGTTTGCAATCTTCTAAGAAACTAATAATCAACCTGAACAGTATTTTCAGGAACAATTGGAACTTGTTGACAGTGATAAAAAATTTGTATTTTAAAGCAGTAACAGCTTCACATAGTGAGACAGAGGATGTAGCATTTAAGCTGCCTGCATTTAGACTTTAAAATCAGCCATATGGAACAGAGGAGTTCCCACTGGAAAAACATTCGTTTAGCTCCTGATAAATTACTCATTTTGCTTGTTTATTTTAAAGGACAACATACACAGGAATGTATTCATTGCACATGAATTAGCTCCTATATTATGAGTGTGCTGTGTGGTTAGCGTGAAACATTTACACCACCCAACTCATCAGAAACCAGTCAGATCATTTGTCTCATTCCAGCTGTGCTCTTCACATCTACATGAAGCCTGGCAGGGAGAGGATTTCAAATCTCTTTTTTTCTTATATATAAAGTTACATTTCTTTTTCAAATCCTGATTGCTTTAATCGCTCTGTTTTTATTAACAACAAAGGTAAAATGATTAAGTCTAAATTGCTTTTCCATTCTTCTGAAGCAATGGCCACTGGAATAGTTGGAAAACTTCTGTCCAGTTCAAAGGACTTTGGATCAGGCCTGAAATCTTGGATAATTCCCATGACTGAGGAGCAAAATTTAGCCTTTAACATTTAAGATTTTTGAATGTGGGAAATAATTTCAGAGATTTTTTAGAAACTGTGTACAGTGATGAGATAAGTGGAATGGGAATCCCAGAAGCCAAAAAGGAAGAGTCTTAGACTTGTGGGTAATGAGAGACATGGATGTTGTTCAGTGGTACTACTGTATGCTAAGATCTAGGAACTGCTTTGGTACCCCTTTCCTTCGGAGAACAGCCTACTAGTCTATTGCTGCCTCAGGATTTTGGTAAGCCTATAACTGTGGCAAAACCAGCATTGTTTATGGCGCTAATCATTTCTGGTCCTGGGAGCAACAAAAAAATTCAGAAATAATCAGAAATGGAAAAATCATGTTTTGAGAAAGAGTCAACACAACTATTTGAGAATCTTCATCGATTCATTCACGTTACAAGCAAAGGCTCAGTGAAATTTTTGTTTTGCTTAATTCAGCTTACTTCTCCCTAATAGAGATACTTCTTTAAATTAATATTTGTCTCAGCTTTTGTTAGACAGCTCCTAGAATACTTCAACCAGTTTGGGGGCCCCAATACCAAAAAGAGATTAACAAACTGGACAAAGGTCAGTGGAAGGCCACCAGGATGATCAGGGACTGGAGCACTTGTTCTGTGAGTAGGGAGTGCAGGAGCTGGGCTTGTTCACCCTGGAGAAGAGATGGTTTCAGGGGGAGACAACAGCAGCCCCCTGGTACCTACAGGGAAGTCATTGAGAAGACAGCCCAGTTCTTTGCAGTAGTGCATGACAGAAAAACAAGAGACAACAGAAATAAATGGAAACAAAAGAGGTTCAGACGGGATATAAGGGCATTTTTTTTTACCCTGAGGACAGTCAAGCAGTGGAAAAGGTGTCAGAGAAGTTGTGCAGTCTCCCTGCTTGGGGGATTTCAAGACCCAAAGCCCTGAGCAACCTGGTCTAACCTCACAGCTGAGCCTGCTAAGGACAAAGAATTGGGTTCTGTCTCTGCTGGTCTAAGCATTCCTGAATCAGGCCATTGATGTAGGAGAGAAATGCAGTTTGTGAGACACTTTTCAAGTAAGAACATCTCTCCTACATTTAGGAAAAAAAACATCCAGTAAAGCAAGCATTGATGATATCCCAACAATAATTAGTGCAAACGTCACAAATTCCTTCCTAAACTAAATAAAGAAAAGCAGTCCCTTGACTTTCTGCCTCCTCTCCATTACCTGGGAGTGATTTTTGATGCAGCCTGGTCCTTTCCCTTCCTGATCCATTCTGTACTATTTAGAAGGTTCTACCTAATTGTTATCAATTTCCATTTCTGTCTTGCTTCTCCAAACATAATACACAATCAGGTGCTGGGGCATAAACTTGTCTGCCTGCTCCATCACTGCTATAGAAAATAATTCATTCTGGTGCCGTGTCAGGCATCTTAGAGTCTTGGCTGAGGAGCAGGCTTACAATTAACTATCTGCAAAGATGATGTAAAAATCACATCTCTTTATTGTTATATAGGAACTTTTCTTAGTAAGAAGTGCATTGGGGAAAAAAAAATACATGCTTGAATGTATTCGGCTTTCATGCTTTAAAACTGCTCTCTCATCTACAGAACCCAGGACTGTGAAATTGAAAGTACCTGTACATGCACTTGAAAGATAAGGAAAGTCTTTCTGCAGGCATTTTCAATTGGAAAATGAAGACACTTGTATACCTCCTAGCCTTTTAAAATGTTTTCTGAGATAAAGCTATTCACAGAATAATTTCAATAAGTCATTCTTGAGTCTCTTAGATCTCAGACTGAAGTTTATTTTCAAACAGTTCTTTGAGAACAGATTTCCAGAATTCGGGCCTGGTGAATTGATATTCTTTGGACAGATAAGCTGTATATGGTACATTCAGTACTTGAACATGCAAGTCTAACTCTTTAATTTCAGGCTTTTTGGGTAGGAATATTAATTTTCAGATGAAATTCAGCATCCAGATGCTTCATACATTTTGGTCTTTCCTCATGTACCAGCGATGTTTAGTTTATTTTAAAGTGTTCAGAAAAGATCTTAAAGCATCTTTGTGCCAGGTATTTATTGTAGAACCTGCGGGAGGCTGGTTTAAGGAGATGAGAAGTCCTGTTGAATCCATCAGAAATGTTTATTTTGCATAACAGGACACATGTATCAGGGCCTAAATAAGGACTTGGATGCCTGCCTTGAAAAATTTGGCATTCAAATCCATCCATCATATTCCTTGACTATATTTCTGGTCATTCCCAAGCAAAAACTTTTTCAACTGGTAGGACGTGGCAACTAGGATGATGCTGATCCTTTTCCTGGCATGAGTTTAAGGCCATGTGGAGACGCCTTTCCGAGTTTCCTAGTGGAAACTATGTCAGCGGCAGGTCACTGCAAGATTCCCCCCTAAGCGTTTGCAGGTGTGCCTCCCCGCGGGGACTGCAGGACCGCGAGGTGACAGAATGAGAGGGCCTGGAAGGGTTATATGATAGCAGGCAGAAGTCCCCTGCTTTTTGGAGCTTGGGCTGTACCTTGTCCCCCCACAGGTAATGCAACTCAGCGAACGCTGAGGGCCTCCTGATTGCAAAGGCAATTAAAAATAAGATTGATACCAAGGGTGATGTGCTGCTCAGCAGTGCCTCAGGTCAGTGCAACTTCCTCGCTGACTAGTCTTTATGGAAAAGGATTTGAAGCATCTGTTTTTTGTAACAGATTGTTTTGTTTGGTCTGGCTGTCTGTTTACTATTATCAGTAGGCTGATTTCTCTATACTATAGGTTTCTCAGGGAGGATACTTGTTTTAAAACACATTTCTTGATCTGCCAAGGTGCTCTTACATGTACATCGATGAAGGTAAAATTTATACTGTGTCAGGACTGGAAAAGCTGCTTGACAAAGAGAAGCAACCTCACAAGGAAAATCTTGCTTAAAGGAAAGTACTTTGAGGGCCTGATCCACTGATTCTATCTCAGTAGTCCTATAAAATTCAGCTTGAATTTATTGAGAGTAAAATTCATTTGAATATAATGGGATTACTCCAAGAAACAAAATTTATTAGTCTTGGTCTCTAAACCTGGAAGTGAAGGAGAAAGTCAGCAGTTACCATATGCAGCCTGTAGTGTATGTACGTGTCCACGAGCACACTCATTGTGCGCGTAAACACACCATGTCCTGATGCTCTAAATAAATTCCCTTTCTGTACTGTAGTGTGATAGAGTAAGCACTTACAGGAGCTGCCCAGCTATCCTGCTTAGCCAGTGGATGGCATCTACCTAAATTCCTGTGGTGTTTTAGAAACATCCGTCCTTCTGTGTTGTAGCTAAAAACCCATCTGAGATCCTTTCCCAGGGGTACAAGTGGTGCTAGCTGTTTAAACACATATGCATATGTATATGATTAGAGAGCTGTGCCTCTTCTTAACATCAGTTCCTCATGCTTCAGTCCTTCAGTCCTGCCACTTCCCGTCTCTCTCGTCAGCGAGGAGAGCAGCGAGAGCCACAGCATTAGCCCGGTCCCTGCCAGACGAGGGCCCCGGACATGCACTCTGACATCACTCTGACATCACCTACATGATGTCACTGCCTACTGGAACTGTCCATATGATAATGGAGGCGGGTACAATATGATAAGGAGACTGGTTTGTTCTCTGTCTTCTGTCTCTGTATAGGCAGATGCATAAATAGTCTGTGCTAAAGATGATGTATTCGTATTCAAGTTAATCATGTCCATTTATTTAGAAAAACAGACTGTTTACCAAAAAAAGGCCAAAAAAAACCCTCCTTCAAGCAGAGTTGCAGTTCTTCGAGGAGAAATGCATGTACTTAATGAGCAAGTCATTAAATTTCTCTGTTTTCTTAGCTAAAGGAGATGTGAGAAGCTGTGCTCTTGCGCAGTTTCTCCAACCTGTAGACTTAAAGAAGAATTTATAGAAATGCACAAACTGTGTCGCTGTTGTTCACCACTGTGATATGATCTCCCAGCTCAAGACTACTTACTGGATCACTGAACCCTCAGTATGTTATTGTACAGTATGTTTTAATAATGTCCCCACACTGTTGAAGTGAGCAGGGATATAGCAAAGATATGTGGTTTTAAAAAGGAATTTGAAAATTATGTTAAATTCCTTCATACACAAAGGTCGCTCTTTATTGTTGAAAAATACTTGGAGTGTTTTGCCAATTATATTACCTGGTAGCTGGAAAGCATACTTTCTTTAAAGATAAAAAAATCTGATATCAGAAGCCTGTTTGGACCCTAGTGCACATCTAATTATCTTTCTTGGTCTTAATTATTTAGCAAGCGCTAATAAACTGCACGTATCATGGCACTCATGTTTAATAAGCATATAAATTTAATTAATTTTTTTCCCTCTCTTTGAAGACTCACAGACATGGAATTCAATCATGAGCCAATGGCATTATAACTTCCAATATAACATCAGGTTTTAATAAGCCTCCTGTTTGCTGCACACATGTGCTTAAGACTGCCTGGAAACCAAATCAGTAGAGAAAAGGGATTACTTTAGATTACTTTGAAATGTGCATTGTTTGAAATGGCCTCTGGTGACCAGCTTTCATGAATGACTGGTTTTACTTGTGGGGCACATCATCTGGCTCAATTATACCAGTCTCCTTTGTATGACAAGTGCACTTGGTTGTGCTGAAATATGAAATTTTAAAACAAAGTAAATAAGATGAGGAGGAAATAAATTTAGGAAACAGTATATTATTAGAAGCTTGTAACTTAATGATAGGCACTCTTCTTGCTGATAAATAAGCTAGAATTTTCCTTTAAAATGTTTCACTGAGTTGAGGTTGATATAAAAATATTATGTTTGATTTTCTTTAATGTTTGGTTCAACTATATTTATGGGCATTAAAATAAAAGAAACATTTTTCTTTTTCCAAGGCAGATAATTTTTTCTACAGAATTTCTTTTAAAATGGTATTGGAATTTGGTGTTCTACTCTGACATATGAAGTGTTGGAAACTTTTACCTGCTAAGAATATTCCTTAACCTGCACAAAGTTATAAAAGTAGGTTAAAAAGTGTGCATTATCCTTTCAAGTCACTGCAGGCTTTTTCCTCTCCTGTCTGTAGCTGTTTGTGAAATTACAATGCAAAAACTTAATATAAGGTTATGATTCTCCCTGCCAGCAATTACTTTAAATTATAGTTACTTTAAATTAATCTAGCCTGAGGCACTGATGATGCGTCATTATAATATACAGATTATGTTTGGAAGGTGAGTAGATAACTGATTGATTAGTAAAGTGTATTGGAAATCCAATAGATAATGATTAGATTAAACCTGGATAGGAACTACAGTCTTTGTGTTCACTATAAATCCTATACTTTACTACTTAGATTAGTGGATTAACCTTTAAGAAGAGACAGTAGATCTTGCTTTTTCCTGACTTCTGCTGAACTGTAAATGTATTTCCCACGGCTGCAGGTTTAATATTCCCACAGGAAAGTAATCTGCAGATTTACACTGTTGTGCCTCGTAGTCTGAGATTTCTGCGTTTTTCTTTTAAAGAAAAGATAGAAGTGGAAGACATGAGAAAAGCATTAACATTACTAAACTCAAAACAGTAATCTGTCAACAGCTCTTTTCACTTAAGTGGTTTACTATATTAGTGAAGTTGAGAGTTGTTATTCTTATTGTTGTTGTGGAGTGTTACAACCGTCTAGTTGTCAAGGCCAAATGATTTAAGAAGAGATTTAAGACTTCTGAATTCCTGGCTTGCTTCGGTGCAAATGAACCTCTATCCTCCCCTGATCTTTCTTTATTATGTAATTTCAAACTGTTTGCACAATTTGTCATGGAATAACTAATTTCATGATTTTACTTGGATCTCTAACTGCACAGCTGTTATGATTCAGGTTAGGTGAGACTTTAAGAGGTCTAGCCACCCTTTGACGTAAACATCAAAGAGTCACAGAAGTTGTACATGTGTGGTTGAGAAAAGAATTCAACCCCTTTCACCTTGGAGTTTCTACGTATGCAAAATGTTCTGAGTACAACAGCACTACTAGATGGATACATTTCACTTTAAAGCAAAGAACTGAAAATGGTAGGCATAAACCACTGATTCTGGCCTTTCTTGGGGCACTGGTGGGTGAAGCCACCACTAACCAACATGGTGCCAATGAGCAATTTCCATCTCTCTAGGCAGACTGTCAGATTTTTGAAACTCAGCTAATTATCCACCACAAAGTCATAATTATAGAACACTGTCAACAGCATTGATCCCCTACACTGCTTTTTATGAATTACCAGACTTCTTGTCCCTTGCCGTTCTGCTTTTATATGGACATTCTGATTTTAAAGAAACAGAGAATACTGGGGTCATATTCCTATCAAAAATGTTCATCAAAGCTATAACTGTTACCTCAGCTAGTCATAGGTGAAATACCTAGAATGGTAGTGCTCCTTATGCTTGGGGTCAGGAGGGAATGTCCATTTTCTTGTGATTATTGATGTTTGGGGTTTGGTTTGTTTGAGGTATTTTGCCTGTTTCTTTATCAGAGAATCCTATGAGAAGAAATGAAGCAACTTATCACTCGCAGTGACAAGACCTTTTGCCTATTTTCTGTGCTTTTGGTAATTTATGTGCAAATTCATAGCACTTGTCAGCCAGGCTCAGAAATGTCCTAAGCATCAAACCCTTCATTTATTGAATAAAGCTTAGCTGCATACAACTGTGCCAGTTTTTGTAGGCAGGGAAATTTAATTCCAGAGAAATAATCAGTAGGATGATAGTAATGGGGAAGAGAACACCTAATCGCAAAAATGCCACTACATTAGGAGCTTCTTGGTTTAGGATTCCTGGTGAACCTTGCTCACATTCTGACTTGGCCAGACACAGTTATTGCTAACACCAGAGGAAATGAAAGCTGAATTCTGGTTCTAGAGCTCCACAATCACAGTCCACGTTATTATTATTGTTTCCTTAATTGGCCAGAGCTGATCCATCTTTATCTGGATAGAAAGGCCACTAGAACAGCAGGTCTTAACCTATCATTTTGGATAATATGTTGTTGTCACTGTTCATGCTCATAAGAAAACATGAACATTGTGGCACAGAAGACAAAATTGTCTGCCCTTTGTTAACAGTGGGTTGGGAACTACTGATCTGGGGTATTGCATAGCCCATAGTATTGGGGGCAGACATTTGTCCAATATCCTTACTCATTATACTTGCATTTTATTTCAGATTTACAAGCAAGAAAGAAATCCATGCAAGTAAGCCCGATTCCCTTTGCAGGGTTACTTCAAAGCCATATTATTTACAGAATAATAAATATGAAGAAGTGCCTAGATCTTTAAAGTTTATAAGGACGAAATATGCTTAGGGATACTCAGTGGTCACGTTTGACAAACAAAGTGTATGATTCTGGACGGATCTTTATTGGCCAAACACAAAACAACATTTTGAGGGCACATGCTAAAGAATGGAGATACAAAAACAGTGTGGATTTTCAAAGGGAAAATGCTCTTTTCAAAAACTGGTTGCATTTTGTTGTTTTCCTAATTAAACACTCAAAGCCAAAGCACCAAAAGAACCATAAAACACTTCCTGGCCAAAACAAATATAAATTTTAAAGATAATTTCAAAAGATATTATTCTATCTTTCCTTTTTCCTCCTGGTCACTGAAAGATATTCTATTAAGAGACCTAGAAATAAGGTCTCTCTAGTTTTTATTCTACATCACAAGAAGTGGCACTGTAACCCTTCTGTGCAGTGCCCTGCCAATGTAATTCAAGTTTCACGGGTAATTAATTCTCCATGCCAACGAGTCCTTGAACTGTCTGTTATAATACTAGCAGCATAGAACCTGCTAAAGAACCAAGTTTTCAGTTTTTATCCCATGAAGGGTGAGTACAAACTATGAATTTGTGTTCCTCTGAAAAAAAGAATGACTGTAAAGAAAAAATTACATCCAGATGAGGAAAAGTAGTCTCTTTGGATTTCCTACTCCTATAGTTTCATTTATTTACTGACAACATTTCAGTTGTCATAGGTACGTTCTATAGGGAAAATCTCTCAAACTTTCCAAATATTATATAGAGAAGTTATGATCACTATTTGTTTACTCTTCTGGAGAGAAGCAGTTTGTAGTACAGCCTTAATTTCTGAACACTGCACAAAAAATTTTAAGTTTACTTCCCCATGTGAATTAAAAAAGGTTCCTTTTAAAAATTTCTCCTATTTTTTCCTATTTCTTAAGACAAATTACAGTGTCTGTAAGGATACTTGTAGACTACCAGAGAATATCCAACACATACATTGCAGCCTTGTCTTCCCTATCAAGCTTGTATTTTGACAGTTTTCTTCTTTACTTCATTTCCTTCCAGCACTGGGAAACAGGCTATAAGAGGACAAGTTCACAAGGATCATTTTTTAATAAAGATTTGTCTTATGAAAAATGAAATAGTTACGAGCAATGAAAGGCAGCATAATTGTGCTCTTGTGTGAGAACTGTTGAATAAAACTTGGATAATTAATTTTAAACATTTAGATCAGTTCTGGTATTTTCCTTTCCCCATCAAGGGGAAAAAAAGTTAGATAGGGCAACTTCCTTAGAAAAGGACTGTCTAAGGTGGACCTGACCTGCTAAAGGAAAGTTAAAGCAAAAGGATTTTTTAAAAACTAACTAACATAGCCCAAAGAGGAAGAAATGAAGAATACTTATTAATGCTAGTTTGGATTAGTGTAAATTTTTTTTCCACTGAGGTGTAATTGTCAGGAACTTGCAGTTTCATATTGTGGGGGATTATTCAAACACATTGGTGCCAATGTTTGCTCAGTGCAGTCAGGATGACTGCACTTTCTGGGTCAACACTGTCTGAAAAAGTTTGCTGTACAGTACAACTGATGTAAGAAACTAAACACTGAGTCTCACTTCACATATCCCTTCGTGCTTTGTGAGGTGAGTCAAAGTTTTGCTATTTAAAGATCAGACATTTAGAGAAATCATATTTTTTGCTTTTGCACCAAAAGCATGTGGTGTCTGGTGTCTGTCAGAAGAATGCCTACTTCTTCAGTAATCCTGTTCTTCAGTGCTTTTGTCAGCTTTTATGTGAGTTAGAACAAATAGGTGGAAATTGAAGTATTTTTAAAAGTCAATCCAGACTAATTACAGACTTCCAGTCTGCTTACCTGAATGTCGTGTAATCACTGAAACGGCATTTAACTTTAAATGCTGATCCCCTGTATGGGCTTTGCAGTGCTGCAGCGCTGGTTGGAGGCTGGAATGCTTGTTGGTGCAGAGACAATGCAAGACAGGATTTCTCTGCAGCAGACCCTGGGATTTTTGTTTTAAAGACATTCACACTCTTCTGGTGTAATTACAGCCTGCCAGAGTGAGGAGCATGAAACTGTTTAGCTTGTGAAGCTTAAAATAAAAGGTGTATGTGAAAACAAGAACAAGATCCTTTTTCTAGCAGTCCAGCACCAAGTCCCTTCCCCTCCCACTCCTATGCTTCCTTCCCCTTGAAATTTAGGGCACCTTCCTATTGATGTATTTTCAGGTGAGTGATGGGGCCCTTTTCTCCTTCTGTGTTGCTCTTATTAAAGTATTTCTGTTTATTCGTCTGTTACTAGTTAATGTTGCATGTCTAAATATGAGGGCATAAGTGTGGGAACTCAGGTCTTCTAACGAATTATGCTCCAGTCTAATTATGTAATGTGCACCCCAGTTCCCAGGCAGACTTTCCTATATGCAGACATCTTGAGCTATTTGGGTCTTGGGTTTGGGTGGTTTTGTGCTTTTTTTTGTTTTTAAACTGATCAGTGTCTCCATGTTTTATCCACAGTCCCAAAATAAAAATAGAAGGAATGTGTTTGGCAGGTTAATACCCTGGAGGAAGCAGGCATGACTCTGTGGTTTCTTTCCCACCCCCTCCCTTTTTGCCCCCAGATATTCCTTCCCTCCCCTTGTGTAACATGATGGTTTTGCAGAGCTTCAGTCAGTAATGCAAAAAATGTTAAAGCGTTAAGTGGCTACCCCTTCCTCCCCAGGCCAATCCGTCATTTTCAGTTGCAAGTTTCAATCTGCTGCAGCAAAGCAAAGCCTCTGCGCTTGCATCAGGTCCTACAAAAGCGAGGCTGTTTGACTGACAGGCACCGATAACGTTCTAACATACTGATCTGAGTCTGGCAAAGGAGTTTTGAGGACGAGGCTTTGCCAGGGGTACTGTGCATTATGGATGAGGCACTCGGTTCCACCGCTGATTGATGGGGGGACAGTTACGCCCTTTCACAATGCTGGGTAAGATCATCTGGACTGTCACTTCATATGAGCTTTCTTGTCAGTGGGAAGATGACTTTTCACATAGTGATCCAGTGCAGTTTGCAAATGACAGCCACGCTCTCCTCTCTGCATTGTAAGGGTTTAGTTGCTCGTGCAGGTGAGTTAACCTAAAATAGCTTTATCTCTTTCCAGGTGCCATACACTGGAATTAACTCTTCTCAGAATTCAGGGTGTCTATAAATGGTGGAGAAGCACCTGTGTTTGATGACATGACATATATGTCCTTTTTCTCTAGCAGCCAAGATGCCAGCTAACCACTGCATAGATATGGTATTAAATTAAGCGGGTGAGCTGGGGTGAATGCACATTTTTCTACTCTTCTCTTTCAGGGCAAAGCAAGAAGCTGTAATGAACAGTTCTGGGGACTCTGAAGCACAGTCACCGCTCTGAGGTCTTTGACAAGCCTTCTGCTTTCTCCTCCCTATAGGGTTCCTCCTACAGATGTGCTGAGCACATCGTCGGCGTCCCAGCAGTTCTGTACTGCGCCCAGGTACTGAATGTAAGGAGCGTGCTGCATGAGCAGTGGGGGGTGGGAAAAGGAGCACTGCGAGGTGCATACCACAAGTCGTGTCTATGCAAAATGCAAGCACTGGCATGACCTCGAGCCAAAATTAACTGAGAAAGTATAGTTGCAGAACGACCGAGTTCATTCTTAGAAAATGACTGTATAAAGCTCTTTTTCGACAATACGGCTTTTAGTCATGTTACATGTCACATGTCAGGTTTGGCTTTTCTAAATATCATCCTTGCCCTGTGTGAGTGAAAGCTGATTTACTGTTTGAACAGATTTTCTTTTCCTCCCTGCAGGTCTTGAAAACTAGAGTTCAGGAACTTCTGGATCAGTCTGTTCATTGAAATATTGGACACACTATGAAGTCTTCCTGCTTTGCACTCATTTTGGCAGTACTCAGTACTGAATGGCTAACAAGTCATTGTTCCACTGTCAAATCACCGAGGTTCAGAGGACGTGTGCAGCAGGAGCGCAAAAATATCAGACCAAATATTATACTTGTACTCACAGACGATCAAGATGTGGAGCTTGGTGAGAAATAATTGTTATTTGCTACTTCATTTGCTCACTTGTGTCTTTCAGTAATTTCTGCTATGTAAATAGTGCTTTACTTTCAGAGAATGTGTCTGTCCTGAAACAGTATCCGCATGTGGGACAGGTTTGGAAAATAAATTAATGGAAATTGTTTGATAGCATTCATCTGATTTAATGACAGATTTTAGGTAATATTTGCTTACCAAAATTCACCATAAAAGGCTTTAATGACCACCATAAAATGGTTTAATAGCACATGCAAGTACATACAAAGTTAAAAATTTTGCATCAAGACCTCTTATTAATGTTTTTTAACTTTGTGATTTTCTGTAGCATTTAAAAACTTGATCCTTATAAAGCTAACCTTTCCCTTGATGCTGTGCAGATGAGTATCTGTATTCTCCACATAGTTGTCACATGCATGTGTGTCATCTGACATGTTTACACACACAGACAAACTGGCCTGCAGGATATAAGCTTAACATTTATATCCATTATTAAGGTGTTTAAAATCCATCTGTTTTAAAATTATGCTGTATATATATGTGTGTGTATGTGTGTGTGTGTGTATATGTATGTATATATAAATACGTATACATACAAAAGTAAGATAGTTTTGTTTTCACACGTATATTAAATAAGTGAGCACAGCCTGGACGTACAAGCCAGAAGTGATTTTCACATATTTTTCTCAGTGTGGAAAAAGTTAAAACACTTGAATGATGTTCCAGAAGGCTTTTGAATGTTTTTCATTAAGTAAGTTAGAAAGATCTTAATGATGGTTATGCATGTAACTGTTTTTTTGGTTCACTGCCTGAAGTGAAAAATTAAGAAGAGAAAGAGGATTATCTTAGGTTACCCCCAAGCAAATATTTAAATTTGGGGTGGGGGTAGGGAAGAGGAGACCAAAAAGGTGAAAAAATGGCAAATCAATTCTCAGTGTTTTTAATGAAAGATATGATTTTAATAAAAGCAATGTGAATATCTAATCAAAATGCCATATAAAATTGAAAAATCAAAATCCTTCATTCCAGAAAAGCTGCAACAAAATCATTCATTTACTTTAAAAACACATAATTTTGGCCAGAAAAGGTGTAGACAAAAACATGGCCTAGATCTAATAGCAACTCCAGCAGTTCTTTTGTTATTAGCATTTTTGCATTGTCGTGATGTGATAATAATTTACACAGCCCTGTCAAGGTTGTGAGAATACAGTTAATAAAGTGTGTTTCCAGTTTGAGGGTTAATCCTCCTATGTGGCAGTTTTCTCACTGAGCTCCCCGAGCAAGCCTTTGGATCTGAGCACATCTTATCTATTTTGTTTCTCACTCTTTCAAGCGTCTGCTCTGTTTAGCCACGCTGCATAATGAATGGCCACTCTGCTTCTATTTTTGGCCTAAAATACAGCTATTACAGTAGGAATGTATTTCGTCTTGATGCAGCCGGTTTGAAAATGTCTTTAAAAGGGTCAAGTCATGTCTTCCTTTTTTTGCGGTCAGAAAGCGCCCGCGTTCTCCAGGGCAGCGCGGTAGGTAGGTCAGCAGACGCACCTCTCAGAACAACGTTAGCAACTGGCTCTCTCCAGTCCTGCGAGAGGGGTTTGCAAGTGGTGAAAGAACAGGAAGGATGTGGCAAGCCACTTTGTTCGCATTGTGGAGCCTCACTCTTTGAAGGCGGCACTGGCGGTTCGCAGAGTGCTCTGGCTCCTGTTAGTAACCAGCTGAGCAAGAGCCTGGACGTATATGCATTCCCACTGCATTGAAGGATGATTCAGGTTTCCCTTTTTCATAGATCATTTCACAGGAAACAGGATTCAGCCCTGAGACTTACTGTATTGGATTATTCACATGTTGACTAATAAATCATTCCATTCATTTGAAATGTAAAGCCACACTCTTTTCCACGAGTGGATTATCGCCTCGCCCTTTATTGAATCCTGAGGAAAAAAGTTTCCCAAAGGTCAGTGGGAAACAACGCTTTGTGCCACAGAATAAAGTTCAGGCTTTGTTATCCAAAAATCATAAAATTGAAAGTCTTTTAATATGGATTATTTGGTATTGTATTCCCAGCATGAGCATTTCTAAAAGCTGTTCTAAATGAATGCTTAAACATAAAAGCAGACAAGGCACATTGTAGACTTCAATCAGGAAAGATTTGTCTCCAGAGCATGTATAAGTATTGAACCAAAACAGTCAGCTGCCTTGAGTGCAAATGACATATAGGGGAGATATCCAAAGTAAAATTTCCAAAAAGCAAGGAGCTTGCATTTAGTCAGTGCTCAAAGAATGGGAGTATGCACATCTTCATATGGATCTGCATCATCCCACCAGAGTTTTGCATTCTAAATGCAAATAGAAGTTTGGCAGGAATTGCTCCCTCACACAACTTATCAGATAAAACCCACACACTGCTCCACAACTCCATTTCAGTTCCCATATAGGCTAGGAGATAACGTGGCACAGAGGAAAGATACTACTGATTGGCTGATGGATTGTAATTTATGCAGTATGAAGCAACCTGGTCTGCTGCTTTTAAAAGAACTCAGCAGGAACTTGGGTCCAGAAGTTTGAAAATGATCAGTTAAATTGTGCCTCTGAGCACTCTCTAGCTCCCACCAAGCTTCTGAAGGTGGAAAAATAACTGCCCAACCCGGAGGCAAACTGACATCTTGCTCAAGGCAAAGCACCAGCTCCCAGGACCCAGAACTGCACAGGGGCCAGGAGCTACTGTATCTCTGGAGACAATATAGTGCTTCTGCTCAGGGCAGTGGCCCCAGCTCCCAGAGGTCAGGTCTGTACACCATTCAAGCATCAGGAAGGAGTACAGATACTTCCGATTTTTTGATCACTCTTTAAACACTTCCCCTATCCCCCAGCTTCTCTGTTACTTCTTCCTCCCATGTACTTGCACACGTCAGTCTCTCAAGCCATTGGCCACCCACTCATTCTCATAATCCCCACTGTGAGTAATATCTTGTATAATGTTAGAAATGAGTCAAAACTAATAAATTCGTTGGTATTTCTAGTATTTCTAACATATCCTTTGAGACTCGCAGTGGTGGGAAAAGGTTAAAAAGATCCAAAAGAAGTAAATAAATGAGAAGATTACTTTTTATGTACACTTGTATTTACAGCCTAATGCACCAGCCCATGAAATCCATATAAACTGTTCACAGAGTACAACAGCAGGTGAAGAGTCCATAGCATCATCTGGCCCCATATCAAGCATAATTTGCCTGGTTTGCTCTTCATCTTCACTAAAACTTTCAAAGCACAAAAAAAGGACAGGCTGAAAAAATGGGAATATGGTCTGAGAATTGAGAGTCCATCAGCTCACTAGGATTTTGCACAGACCCCAAGTAAAGGCAATGTAGCTTTATGGTGGCCATCCCACTACAGAGATGTTCACCTAAGATGCAGCTGGATGAAAATCCATAGCAACTGTAAGACTTTTTATGAAACCTTGGTTACCAAATATTTTTCTCAATATATGAGGAGAATGAACTGAGAGGTCATACTGAATTTCTTGTCTGACAAAACTTGCTAATTTCTGTGGCCATACTGGCCGTTCCCAGTTATCTGGTTCCCCTCAGGTCCTCCCCAATTGCCAATGTAGAACGTGAGTGTCCTGCTGTCAGGCAGCACCTGAGAACGTGTGCCCTGAAGACTGTGTGCCAGATGGTAAAGCACACAAGCTGTGAGGAGAGCTACAGACAGCAAAAGATTATAACTTATATCAGCAAGTTTTATCTCCTACTTGTGTTTTGTATTCAAAATAAGGAAGTTTCACCTGCTTTGAAGTGTCTATTCCAGGATTTCCAGAGGGCGTAAATCTATTATCAGTGTCAGTAAGTGCATACCTGGAGGAAAAACTTACTCATAAACAGCAGGTTTGCAAGAACAGAGGGCTGACCAAGCACAGGAATGAGGAAGTGCTCTAACAGCTATTCATTTATAATGCATAGAGGCATGAAAGCGCACATCAGCTCGGCTGCTGTTACTGTGCATTAGCGTACCACTACCGTGCACTTTCCACCTGAGGACCTGCAAGCACTTTACAGCTGGGCTCTCAGTATAATAAACTGTGACATTTCAAAAATGGGAGAGCCGTGGCAAAAAAAAAAAAAAAAGCCAGCCTGGGGTCCAACACAAAGACATGTAGAGATCTTTCATTTGACTTTTATTCAACAGCCTAGTCAAACACCCCTGCAGATACAAATGGAAGATCCTTTGTGTTTATGAGGCTCTCGGTTACCCTGCTACTTCACTGTATCTCTAAACACATGCTTTTTTCTGTATTGTGTCCAGCAAAGCATCTTCCTAACGGCCTTTTGCTCTGCAGAGCTCTAAAAGCAGGTGCTCTGCACTTAGAAAAGAGGAACGGTGAAGGAGGAGGAGTCCAGAACGATGATGACTTCATGGTATTAAGTATATCGTTAAAGATATTAAATGTATCTTGAAAGACAGAGATATTGGTACTGAAGCAGGAAACACTGAGGAACTAAATGCCTCTTCCGTTTCCTATCAAGTGATTTTGATGCAAAAGATATCACATTCAGCACAGACTCATTAGCCCAAAAACAGAACAGAGCATGCTTAACTTTAACTAAGAGTATAATTTGTAAGTTTTTAATGCTTACACCTATCCTTGAAACTTCTTGGCAATTTTTTGGTTTTACAGCCATATTTTTCATGGTTTTGAAACTTCTTTTTAATTTATCTGCTCTCTTTTCAAGTGACCCAAACAAAACCACCAAGAAAAATTCTTATTGCATCAATGAAATTAAATTTAAACAAACTGCTGTCAACTGTGCAAAATGAATTGTAAAACCAAAGAAAAAAAGAAAGCAGGATTCCAGAAACTTCTTTTTACAGTCAAAATTGTACAAGTATTTGAATTCACAGATTTGTTTTCTGAGTGCATACTCACATGTCCATAGTTTACATTCACCCTTCAGTCGCTTCTCTGGATAACAGAAGAACAAAATTTGGCAGCTGTCAGCAAGTATTGACAGACCCTATCAGGATCTGCTGAGTCTTTATGCAATCAGAAATCTACAGCCCCTATGTGTCTTACCTTTTTGTCCGTAAAGATGTCTTAAAGGATGCAAAAAAATACCTTTGTTCTTTAAACTGAATCAATGCTTAGGTGAAATGCGAGAGGTTCTTGAGAAGGGTGCCAAATTTTGGCAATATTTTTGCATACAGATTCATCCCCCAAAGCTGATTCTGAACACAGTGCTTTAGTATTGGAGCCAGACATGCTAATCCTGTGTCCAGAGAAACTTTCCTCTAGAAAGATCATTATGGAATTTTGTCTTTCTCTCTCTCTTATTTTTTCTTTTTCTTTTTTTTCAAGACTCTCTCTTGGCCTCAGATAAGTATATACTTACATCACTGCTTACTTCTTGCTTGCAAATCTAATGTGGAAACCTAATATGCTGCTAATTACTATAAGAGATTATGTATCGCTGGAAAGCAATGCTTTTAAAAATCTTTATAAATAGTCCACCTGTGAGAAGTTCCAGCATCAATGGAGATCAACTTACATAATTTAGGGTTACTCACATGAGTAAAGAACTGTAAGAATTCATCTGTCAGAGATGGAGTAAATATTAAAGATTATTATCTGATAAAAGAGAAGGAATTGTAACGGACTTCATTAGGAATCTCAGAATGTTACATATTTTACTGGCACATTGACTAATGATGCAGTTTGTATAATATATTATTTTTCTACACAGTGTTTGAAGAGCTACTGACCTATAAAATTGATACAGCTCTAAAGCTTTAACATTGTATTTCTAGACTAGCTTTGAAGCCTGAGAAAAAAGAACTCAGTTTTTCTGGAATCCTGAAAAGAAATTTTGGCAATATAATACAGAAAGTTTACTTTTTTTCCTAAAATTACCTAAGCAAAAGAGTAGTTCAGACTGATGTCTGAGGAGAAGCTAAACACTGATACTTTTAACAGCATAACAGCAGCCAATATATTACAACTATTTTTTGCAGTACGGGGGTGATCAGTTCCTCTTATTGCAGGATCCTTGCAAGTGATGAATAAGACCAGACGGATTATGGAGAATGGAGGGGCCTCTTTTATCAATGCATTTGTAACCACCCCGATGTGCTGTCCGTCACGTTCCTCCATGCTGACCGGGAAGTACGTGCACAACCACAACGTATACACCAACAACGAAAACTGCTCATCTGCCTCGTGGCAGGCTACTCACGAACCACGTACCTTTGCTGTGTATCTCAATAACACTGGGTACAGAACAGGTAGGAGACAAATCAACAGCAGTTCTTTGTTTAAGACAAAGATGATGGATATTCAGTAATGGGTCTTGAATCTCTGCCTAAAATGAAGGGACTGTCATCTCAGATTGTGATTACAGAGCAGAGGTTTAGTGGTTCAGTGCAGGAGGGCAGTACTGCCTGCTGCTCCAGATCTACAGCTGACGGACACGAAAGGAAACTCACTTGTAACGGAGCGGCATATTTTCATGCTTGGATGTCCCAGGTGGGAAATAAACTGCCGGGCAGTTACACCTAGTGAGAAAGAGGTGCATTTTCATGGCATTGTGGGTCTGAACTGGCAGTCCCAGCTGTGATTATGGTCAGTATTATGGCCTGTTTGTGGACATTTGCTAACAGTTATGGGAAAAGATGTCAGGGCCAGGCTGGAGACTGGTGCCAAAGACCTCACAGGAGTGAAGTGCCTGTCATGGGAATGAAACAAGGTGCATGCTATAATTTAAACTTTGCCATGGGGCGATATTTCATTTGCATTTTCTGAGAATGAATAGAAACATGCCTTTAAGAAGGATTGTTCTGCTGAGCACCAGTAAGATCTGATCTTTTTCTTGTAAATTCCTGGTGGTTTTCCGTAGTCAGGAGATCCCTTTCCTGTCTACAAAGAACTCTTCTTATTCCTCTCGTCTGTGCTTCAGCTCAATGTAAAACCTGATTCATTTATGCATCACCTATCTCTTAAAATTCAATCTGTAGACACATTAGGCTCCAGCCTGACTCCCCCTCCTTAAGGTACAGGAGTTGTGCAAGGTCATCAGGGTGCAATTTGTTCAGAAACGTCATTTGGCTACAAAGACTCTCCTTTACAGGACCAACGAGGCACAGATCTCGGTGCCAACTGCGTACCTTACAATGTAATTGGCAGCAAAGAAATTTGTCTCTATCAATGGCTTAGGCACAAGAACACATTGCTTTCAAAACATATAGCAGTTGAATGTCTCCATGCTGTCTGCTTATCCTAATTCTCTTAATGCTGCTATATGCAATGCCTTAAATCTATCTGCCTGTTCACCATCTTTTCTTTACCACTCAGACAACTCACTCTTTTTCCTTCTGTCTCTGCATCTGTAGTTATGGAGAGCTTCTGCATCCTGTTTAAAAAACAAAACCAAACAAATATTTACTCTCTTTGGTCCTGATGTTGACACTGTCACATGCACTAAATAGTACTTCAGTCTCTATTAAGCTGATTTCATGGCTAGTAAAGGTGCTGAAGTTCCTCTAAAATATAAGCTTCATTTCTTGGCTTATGTCTCAGAAATCCTTTCTACTTGTTTGATGAGTGCTTCATGTGGGACCCTTTCTTGTTCTTAAAAAATATAGTATCTTACTGACTTATAATCTAACACTTGTGCAACTGAATGCCTCCTGTGTAAACTAGACAGCTGTGATGGACTTTGTTGTCACTAGCCCTCTGCCCTTCTGGGAGTAAACACTGCTTTGGATATATTTTCTGCTCTGCCATATATTATGAAGGCACATGGAGTTGTCTACTAAATGCGGACTTGGCCCTATTAAATGGCAAAGAAAAAGAGTACAAAGAAAAGGGAAATGAAAAATCACTTTTCAAAGGCAGGCTGAGGGATCATTAGTCCTAAAACTATCAGGGTAGTTGAGTTTCAGTAAAGAGCAGGAAGGAGAAAAAGGAAATGGAAACAAATGAAAATCCTTGTATGAAACTCCATTTCTGCTAAAAGTACATTGTTTAACCCTATAATAATATGGTCCTAAAGAATTTATCCATTTATTCTTTGTAAGATAAGCCTACCTTCCAATTATCCCACAATTACTTTTTGAAGTGGCAGCTTAATTACCACCAGAGCTTATAATACATTTTCCAAGGACATTGTTTCCTCATTAAAAGGTCATCAGAAGTCCACTAAACAACTAATAATCTGCATTTCACAGCTAGAAGGTTTAGTAAAATTTAATGACTCAAAGAATACCTGGAAGTGGTGGAGGGGGAACTGGGAAGAGAGGGTGGCTACGTGCTACATGGGCTAGTTGTGACTCTGTGCTGATGTTGTGGACAGAATAGGTACCTCTTCTTATGGTGCTTGTTTTACCCTGTGAATTTTTATAGGTTTTGAAAGGAAATCAATATCCTCTTCAATGTGAAACTATGGCATAGAAAGAAAAAGTGAGTGACCCAAGGCCTCTCAACAGCTTGGTGGCAGTCCTGATAAGGGACTAGTCCAGAGAGCCCCAGTCCAATATACTAGTCGAGACCCATGTGCAATGCCTTGAACCTGATTCTCTGTTCTAAATGAGGAGGATTTAACTCTCACTTTTTGCATAGGGCCAAATTATTATATAAGCCAGTGGAAATAAGGCGGGGGGAGAGAGAGATGTTTATATAAGGTCCTTAATTCTGTTGACTCCAGATAGTTTCCAACATCTATAAAGTATCTGCTGTCTAAACCTGCTGCAGTCTTAACTAAATCCTCTATTCTGCAATTGATCACATGTGGGCAGACTGCTTACGAGGAGGGTCCTGCTAAAGCCACTAGGACTCCAAGCAAGCACAGCAGACCATTTAAAGAGAGGCCTGAAATGTGCTGTAATAAACTGCAGTCATAATTAGAGCCCACTGGGAAAACCTGACAAAAAACAGAATGTTTTCTTTCTGTTCTACTCTTAAGTGAACTACAGGAGATGTTGCATTTCATGGAAACATCCCTTTTTTTTAAAGTAATATGCCAGTGCTAAATCATAGGCCGGAACTGTGCTGGGTGGGAAGGGGCAGATAACATTCAGAAACAACACAACACAACACTGCCAAACCAAAATCACTTTTGATTCTAATTCAAAAAAAAAAAAATAAAAAAAGCCCTCCAAAAAACCAAGGCAATTAAGGATGTTGCAGTGTTTACAGTTTCGTTTATTCATAAGCTCTAAGCTAATGCAGCAGTGAGTCAACTGCACAGACTCCTGATTTTGAAAGTCCACAAAATTGGGACTATTAAACTAGGATTTGAAGATTTCCAACTAACAGTAGGAAATACCAAGGGAAGATACACAAAATAGGTAAAAAGAGAAAACAAACCAACTCTGGAGAGCTTCAGGGAGATGAGACATTTGTTTTCATCACATAGGCTCCGTCCGCTCATGTTGGGAGGGGAGAGGGACAATCTGTAATTATTTTAAAATTTTGTGGAAATTATGAGAAAAGCTTGAGAGGTTTTCTTTCACCTTGTGGTTTCTAATGTCAGTAGACATCCCTTCAGCTACTTAGATTTGAATATTTTATTCATATGATTATTAGATGCAGGAGTTAGGGGTTTTGCCTAGTGCTTTCCAATGTATTGGTTGGTTATTTGCTGTTCTTTCAATACTCCCTGTAGCGCTGTTGTTGTTTTTTCAACCTTCTCCTTTCTGTCCCAGCCCTTCAATACGTAGTCTTGCCTCTCAGATCTGCCCTTCGGTATTGTCAGTTCCCACTGACACTCACCTACACAAATCCCAATGGAAAATCCAGGAGTAAACTACATGAACCTTGGCTTCCCCAATAGGAAAGGGGAATTGTGCTACATCTTAATAACTGAGCAGTAAATTAGCATTTTTTTACTATTTTAGAAGAGATGGTCATGGCAGCAGCATAGCCAATATACAGCAAACATAAATGTAACAACCATTTTATTGTTAAATAGCATGTTGCACTTCCTATGCTATAGTACTTTATATTTTTACCAGCTGAAGTTTTATCCCTTTGCATATGTGACCAGAAATGTAAGTCTAAAATTCGCACCCTGACTTAACATGGACATGCATTCAGAGCCCTCTCTGCTTAATGCTACTTTATAAAATAATTACCTTCTAATCCTCACTCTTTTTAGCCCTTCACAGGCAGGGGACCTGTGGAAAAGAGAACAGGAGTCTGCTATGGCTCAGCAGCCATTGACAGACTTGCAGGACATGACAAAGTTAGGACCAGATTCTCCCATTGTGGAATGCCACTTGAAAAAACAAAGATCACCAAATTCCAATTTATCCAATATTTGCTTAGATTTTTTTTATTGTTCTTTGGGAAGACATATTTCGCAATATTTTATTCCTTGCTCAGAAGGATCAATCAGTTAGAATAACATCAGAATTCTTGCAAAGCTGATGTCATTCTCAGTCTTTCATGGGGCAGAAATGACAAAAATATCAACATGGAGCAACATGAATATTAATTTATAAATACTAGCTTTTGTAAAACTCAAAACTCAAGAAGTGACTGGACTTCTAGTTGTCACTATGTGGCATGTTTTGACATTGGTCACAGACTTCTGTGTGGTGATAAACAGAGCCGGTTACTTGCTGGACATCTAGCTAATAACAGTTCACGCTGGCTTCTGATGCATGCTGGTTGACATCTGTCAGTTATGGGTATTTTTCTTAGCATAATGAACAAAGAACTAATAACATGACAAGATCACAAGAGGCAAGAGACTGAAAGCTAAGCAGTTTGGGGAAGGAGTATTTAAATTGTACACCACTCCTTTTTGACACATTTGAACCAGCTAATCTTTCATAAAGAGTGCAGAAACTACCCCTTTTGAAGGTGTAATTAGACAATACATCTCCTCTGCAGGCAAAGCCTCCAGTGTTTCCTGTTCACAGCCTTACAGTAAAGTTCACTGCCAGCACACACTATTTTTAATCTGGATCATTTCAGTGACCTGATTTGTAGCCTGCCTCACACTCCATTGCAAAACTGAGAGGGTGGCAGAATATGATATAGGGGTGGGAATGAGTAGGCAGGGAGTGAGTCCTGTTTTTCAGAATATTTCTAAAGTAAAAATAAATAAAGAGGGAACCCCAGGCTTTCAAGTTCTTTCTTTATCAATATAAAAGAGGGGCACCAAACAATTTAACTTATAAAAAAATTAAATAATTCCAAAATATGCCTGTACACCTCACTTTTCAGAGTAAAATTGCGCTTTCAGCCAAATTGAGAAATGTATAAATAAGAATGAAATATGCTGAATTCAAATATGCTATATTCAGTATATGAATAGTCCAGAAAAAAGTGAAATATGAAAGAGGTAAAAGGCTAAAAAGGATAAGGAGAGGGATTTTCTAGCTCTATGGTATTGTTTGAAGTTAAACTTTTTTTTGGATTCTATCCAGAACCTCATTAAAAACCACAGCATGTTTGTCTACTTATGCTTAAAACAGAATTCTGTGCTTTTAAATATTGCACAGAAAACCTTACACTAAAAGAATATTATTAAGGTTACACATTCAAGCACTCCACTTAGGAAAATCTGGGTAGAACATTGCCTGTGAAACTATTTCATCCCTCTTCTTCTTCTTCTGGCCTAATGATTGTCTTTCACTACATGATCACAAATCACTTTCCTGGGAGTAAAATTTCCTAAATTTAAAAAGAGGAGGATAGACCCATTCTATCAAATGGCATAACATTAGCATCCACGCAGGTCAGCAGAAAGGATGGGGGTCTCAGACCTCCTCTATAAAACCCTACTACTTTCTAATTCTAATTCTAATTCTAATTCCTGCCTCTAAGGAGGCAGGAGACCTGCATGGATGAGCAAGGAGCTCCTGGCAAAACTCAACCAGAAGAAGGAAGTATACAGAAAGTGGAAAGGGGGACAGGCCACTTGGGAGGAATATAGGAATGTTGTCAGAGTATGCAGGGATGCGACGAGGAAGGCTAAGGCCCGTTTGGAATTAAATCTGGCTAGAGATGTCAAGGACAACAAGAAGGGCTTCTTCAAATACATCAGCAGCAAGAGGAAGACTAGGGAAAACGTGGGCCCTTTGCTGAATGGGGTGGGTGCCCTGGTGACGAAGGATGCAGAGAAGGCAGAGTTACTGAATGCCTTCTTTGCTTCAGTCTTTACTGCTCAGGCCAGCCCTCAGGAGCCCCAGACCCTGGAGGCAAGAGAGAAAGTCTGGAGAGAGGAAGACTTTCCCTTGGTGGAGGAGGAGTGGGTTAGAGATCATTTAAGCAAACTTGACACCCACAAATCCATGGGCCCTGATGGGATGCACCCACGAGTGCTGAGGGAGCTGGCGGACGTTATTGCTAAGCCACTCTCCATCATCTTTGAAAGGTCATGGAGAACAGGAGAGGTGCCCGAGGACTGGAAGAAAGCCAATGTCACCCCAGTCTTTAAAAAGGGCAAGAAGGAGGACCCAGGGAACTACAGGCCAGTCAGCCTCACCTCCATCCCTGGAAAGGTGATGGAGCAGCTCATCCTGGAAGCCATCTCCACGCATGTGGAGGAAAAGAAGGTGATCAGGAGTAGTCAGCATGGCTTCACCAAGGGGAAATCATGCCTAACCAATCTGATAGCCTTCTATGATGGAATGACTGGCTGGGTAGATGAGGGGAGAGCAGTGGATGTTGTCTACCTAGACTTCAGCAAGGCTTTTGACACTGTCTCCCATAACATCCTCATAGATAAGCTCAGGAAGTGTGGGTTAGATGAGTGGACAGTGAGGTGGATTGAGAACTGGCTGAATGGCAGAGCTCAGAGAGTTGTGCTCAGTGGCACAGAGTCTAGTTGGAGGCCTGTAGCTAGCGGTGTCCCCCAGGGGTCAGTACTGGGTCCAGTCTTGTTCAACTTCTTCGTCAATGACCTGGATGAAGGCACAGAGTGCACCCTCAGCAAGTTTGCTGACGATACAAAACTGGGAGGAGTGGCCGATACGCCAGAGGGCTGTGCTGCCATTCAAAGAGACTTGGACAGGCTGGAGAGGTGGGCAGAGAGGAACCTCATGAAATTCAACAAAGGGAAGTGCAGGGTCCTGCACCTGGGGAGGAATAACCCCATGCACCAGGACAGGTTGGGGGCTGACCTGCTGGAAAGCAGCTCTGCTGAGAAGGACCTGGGAGTGCTGGTGGACACCAAGTTAAGTATGAGGCAGCAATGTGCCCTTGTGGCCAAGAAGGCCAATGGTATCCTGGGCTGCATCAGAAAGAGTGTTGCCAGCAGGTCGAGGGAAGTGATTCTCCCCCTCTACTCAGCCCTGGTGAGGCCACATCTGGAGTACTGCGTCCAGTTCTGGGCTCCCCAGTACAAGAGGGATGTGGCACTACTGGAGCAAGTCCAGCGAAGGGCCACAAAGATGATTAGGGGACTGGAGCATCTCTCTTATGAGGAAAGGCTGAGAGAGCTTGGCCTGTTTAGCTTGGAGAAGAGAAGGCTGAGAGGGGATCTTATCAATGTGTATAAGTATCTGAAGGGAGGGTGTCGAGAGGATGGGGCCAGACTCTTTTCAGTGGTGCCGAGCGACAGGACGCGAGGCAATGGGCACAAACTGAAACACAGACACTTCCATCTTAACATGAGGAAAAACTTTTTCACTGTGAGGGTGACAGAGCACTGGAACAGGTTGCCCCGAGAGGTGGTGGAGTCTCCTTCTCTGGAGATATTCAAAAGCCGCCTGGATGCAATCCTGTGCAATGTGCTCTAGGTGACCCTGCTTGAGCAGGGGGGTTGGACTAGATGATCTCCAGAGGTCCCTTCCAACCTCAGTGATTCTGTGATTCTGTGATTCTGTGATTCTGTGAATTCAGTAACCAACCAGAGCACTTGATTGTTTATTGCTTGTATCTAGGAAGGAGTTTGTTTATCAGCTATGTTTTCAGCTGTTTGCTGAAAGGAAGGTACTAATGAGAGCCAGGAGCCCTTTCCAGGCACTGTTTTGTCCTTACCACTGTCCAAAAGTGTCTTTTCTTCTGCACGTCTGGCTCCTTTCATCCTACACCATCAGGAGGAGCACTCTCCACTCCTCAGTTTTCTCATCCCAGTTTTCTTGCCCTGCAGGACCTTGTCTCAGCCTCTGCTATGAGCCTCGTCCCCAGTCTGTCTGCCGTCAAGCCATTCCCACCCTCCTTCGCAGCCCACAGCCTGTCAGTCCTGACGGCCACATCCTGTTCCCACAGGTTACCATCAGCAATCTCCTTTCCCAGCCTGCTCAGCAGATCTGTTTTGCCCACCCCTTGTCTGGTCCATCACCTTCTTTCCCCTTTCTGTACTCTGTCGATCCGTCCCTTGGTCGACATTTCCCACCCGGGGCGCCCAGGCCAATGATGCTTTCATCCCTCTCTCTCCTCTCGCGAGTCCCTGCCAGTCCCTTATCCAGCCACCTCATCCCCTCCGCATTGCCATCAGCCTTCCCCCATGTACTAACACACCCACAGGTGGAGTAAAGGGGTCATCGGCAAAGGGAATCAAGAGCCCTGTGTGCCCAGATCTCCAGCACATGCAAACTGCAGGGTTTTTTCAAAACTGAGCAGAATTTGGACAGGTTTTCACAAGGATAATAAAAGATGCCTCCTTGACAGAGAGTCCGTCATGTCTTTGACAGATTTCATGCTCTCTTTGCAAAGCATGGGAGCACTTTCAAATGAAAGCTTACATATTTTTTTTCAGACTCTAAACATAATTTTTTTTCCATTACCATGGTTCTCAAAGATGGCTACTGTTAGGGCTAAGAAGTTTCAAAAATTCCGCCTGAGGCAGACATCCAGTGTGGAAAATTTCAGTCCAAGTTTGAGAGAGTTATAAGCAACTGAAAATAGGGTCTTATAATGAGAAGTGTCAGACAACATCAGTAATGGAAAGTGCTACCAGCCTGGCCTATAATACAAGCTTTGTTAAAGGCATCACCCAGGCTAATGATTGGTGTATCAAGTTATAGGCTAATGCCTTTTGCAACTGCTGAGTTATAAAATCTTTAATGTTCTTTTTGGTTACAATGATAACACTGACAGCAACTGGGAAAGACCCACAAAACTGTAGAAAAAAGTAGAAAACCTGAGGTTTTCTACTGTGGTTAAGTTACAAGACTGGGAACTAAGAAATCTAAATACTATTCTTGGCAATGCCAGAGATTTCCTTTGCGATTTTAGCTAGCTGAAGGTTAATCTCTTGGTGCCTCAGTTTCCTCGCTGTTTTTTTGGGACAGTGCTTATTTAATTTCCCAAGGAGTGCTAGAATACTAGACTGACTATTTGCAGTTTAATGAAGTGATACCCTAATGCTTTGTAATCTTTCAACAGAAGGGAAAAATCAAGCTTCCCAGTTTTGAGTCTATCACTTGCATAATGGGAAGAAAGCAAGGAGAAATTTACTGGAATAATCCCAGAGTTGCAGTTTTGTTGGACTCTGTCCCCAAAAGCACTGAATCACTGTGTGTCGGCACTGAAATGTCATATAAACAGTGCTTTGCAACTCCTGTAAATGGTTTCCTGATTTTGTTAAAGGAAGTGGGCTGCCTACTTCAAGCTCTTGTCTGGGTCACAGTGACTAAACCTCATTGCAGCATGCCTTTTTAAAGGTTTGGTTTTGTTTTAAATCAGAAACATTCCCATAAGCTTTAACAAACAACTGGGGTATAGAACATAATATACGTCCTTTGACCCATGGCAGTGTAGAGATGCCTCTCTAGTGGATGTAGCACAGTTCACCTGTATGCTGATCCACTAATGCTGAGCGCAAGGGACCTGCTCTATTATGCAACACAGTAAAAGTTAGTCAGAAATGCTTGTAGTACGTGCTGGTAAAAGTGTGCTGGGAATGGCAAGAAGTCGAATCACATTAAGTTATAAAAATCCTGCCTTCAAACTCCATGGATAACCTGGGTTAAATTCTCCTTGTCTTGCACCATGTGCAGCTCCCTGGATCTCTCAGTCCAGTTCAGGACTCATTAGCTAATTGCTAAAGGGAAAATAGCAACCTGTATTAAGGAATCTATTTATATTAGATACCAGACATGTATATTCTGCAGTCACTCCTGAGACGCATAGATGTCTGTATAACTGTTCACCATGCCATGTGCTGTTGTTTGCACAAACTTAATTGAACATACACAGACTGCAATTACTCTGATATACTAAGCTACTCTACATCTGATTAAAAAATAACAATGCGTCCTGGGAACAGTTAGCAAAAGTGCCAAAATGCAGATAAAAACTGTCTTATTAACATGCAAAAATCGGCATTTATCTTTTCTGTTATCCCTGTGGGGGCCATTACACACAATAATGAAAAGATGTCCCTTGAAATGGCATAGCTTTTTAATGAGGCTTTTACCCACTGAGTCATAATCTCTGTTTTATTAATTACAAACAGAAGTGGCTTCCTAAGCCCCATAACAGCTGAGTGCAAGTGGCTTCTAAAGTCACTTGTATACTGCCAGGGGCTATATCTCAGTCAGTCAGTGCTGACACTTGGGCAATTCAGCAAGTGTCAAACTACAGCCAAGTTAAGGATGTGGGTTGACTCTATAAGCATGCAAGTATGCAAGGGTCCAGGGAGAACATTTGCACGTTGCGGTGTCAGTTCCTGGGCAGTTCTGTGATATATACCATATTACTTTAATTATTTACAATCCTTTGGCTAACAAAAAACATACAGAAGACACATAGTGCCGACTTGCTGACTGGGATTTTGCCCCGTGGGTACTACCGTGCTTTCCTTTTACTCTAGCACTTGTCTTCACACAGAGTGTGAAGAAGCAGACACTAACTGCTGGCACAGTGCTCCATCTCTGACTCACTTGCCCTATCCCATAGTCAGTGCTCAGAAAATGCTGTGGTGAACTCCTGTGTTTTAGTAAAAACCTGTCTTTTTCCTTCATGTGTCTAATTACTCATATCCTCCTGAGCTTTTGACCAATAAACCACCTTTGGTTAAAGCAATTTGGCAAATGTGATCCATTATCAAGACTACTGCTGCTTCTACCAGGATTCGGGGGTTTACCGTACCTTTGACATGGGAACGGCTTTAATCCACAACAGGGTGAAACATCTATTTCTGCAAACCGTCACTCAAGGAGCTGCTTAAAACTTGACAGCTCTGAGATTATATTTATGATAAAATACTAAATCATGCCAGCACAAAGGTGAATGGTTCAGGCTGTCAATCCAAATTCTAATAACACAGCAAAATATGGGGCTTGGGGGGCCAAGGGGGAGCTAAGAAAACATTATTAAAGTTGCAAAATTAAATAATCTACAGCAAGGAAATTCCAGAATGATTTGGCCCCCACCAGCTCCAAGCCTCCCTTTCCTTTTTTTAAATTCAGCTTATCTCTTTCTGTCCCTCTGCTCCAGGTCTTTTCATCTCTGCATTTTATGCTGGAGGCTTTCTCTCAGGTAATGCCAGAATATTAACAGAGAAGCAGGATACAGAGAGGCTGATTGCTCTTTGTTTTATTGCCAAAACTGAAATTGTAAGGACTTTGTCAGGCCCATAAAATAACACCCTATGGTGGCATTAAACTGAGAAGCTTTAGCAAGTCTTTCCTGAGCATCTGTGTACTGCAGTTTTTCAGAGGTTTACAGCTTGGCCATTTTGGGATAGATTTACACAGCCACCTCTGTTATTTACAGAGGCACTACATCAAAACCCAGAGACACTAGAGCTTCTTATAGAGAAGCTTGCCAATGATTTTTAAAATGGGCAAACCCATTTATTTTTCCCTAGCCTTTTTCTTGGAAATTGCTGAACTGTTTGGCTAAAATGTTCCATACAGCAAAATTCAGCCTGAGTCAGATACTCAGCATGGAAACTATCATCACTAATGCTTTAAGTTTGGCAAAACTATAAATAACAGAGTTCAGGTCTCAGTATTAGTCAATTATAATTATAGGTGGGGCTATCAAACCAGTCTACATGATAAATTGCCATAACTTCTATTTTAGAGCTTGCGATTCTCTGATCATTGTGGGTGGCAGGTTGGCATTCAAGTCCTTTACAGGAGCACATGGAGGTTTCCCAAGGTCACGCAGTAGTTACTGGTGGAGCTGGTATGGCCTTCAGGAGACCCGACATCAGATCTCCCCTACAGCCACAGGACAGTCCTATATTTGCTTGGCTCAGCAATGCTTTCTCTCTCTTGGTCACATTACTCTCCCATACTTCTCTTCACCGTTGTCTCTCTTTGACTTCCTTCCCTTCCCTTTCTACGGCTTCTCTTACCACAGTATTTCAGCCTTTACTCTTACACTTTCCTTGCATATCTGATACCCTGAGAGTTTCTCATGCTTTGGCTGGCTTACAGAGGTGAGATACGGTTTCCTCTCCATAAGGCAACAGTGCTGGGCACACATTCCCTCCCCACAGTCACCCTCTTCACCTCAAGCTTCTTGACTTCCACTTGGCATCAGGAGAAAAGAGGAGAGCGACCAAGTTGCTTTCTGAATAGCTGTGGGAGGAGGAGCTGAAAGTCTTGCCTAGTGTCTGTAGAACTTGTTTATAAGTCACATTTCACGTGGTGTAGAAAAGTAACATTTTATATGACTGTAACCTCTGGTTAGTGACAGTTGGCAGTTAGATGACTGGGTTGCGCTGTATTTATGTTGCCTCAAGCAAGTTTAAACTATGAACATTTTGATTTTTCCACCAGTTTTCCCAGGAAGGAGTTCACCATACCCACATCAGTCAGATCTGAATTATTTTAGCCCTTCCACAAATGTGCTTTTTTGGTTAGATAGAATGTGTCTAGGTTGAATGTGAGGTTTTCCAAAGTGACATCATTTCCGAGTGGGAAACAAGTAAGGTTGTTTGACGTGGGTCTCGAAACACAGCGGAGGCAGGGAGGCTGGCTAGGATGCAGAGGAGCCCTCTCTGCAGGAAGTTTTGGCTGGGGGAGTGGAGGCTGGCAGCAAGGGCAGGGGCCGGGCACTGCAGGAGGTGCAGGTGGGCCAGGCAGGTGCTCTGCAGGGGAGCTCTGTCCCTGCAAAGGGATCTTCCTGTTGTTTGCTCCTCTCCTGTGGTGTCTCATTTTGCCAATACAGGGAATGCCTTCGTTCTGACTGCTTGGGACATAGGTGACAAAAGTGCTGGCACTGGTGACTCTCCAGGGACTTGAACACCTCAAAAAACAAAAAATGCAAACAGTGAGGTTACTCAGACACCCAAGTGTCCAGCATTGCCAGGTCTGAGCCAGAGCTAAGAAGACCCTAATAACCCAAGTTGTAGACCCAGGCAAGTGTTTTGTCACCACATCTCCCGGTGTCCAAGTAGTGGAAATGCAGCCCAGAGACATCCAGACTGACTTTATTACCCAGGCCAAACCTATACATAAGCAACTAAACAGCTTTCATAGCCCAGCTGGCTCTAGAAGCAATACAGCTGCATTTGCGGCGTTAATCCACTCTTCCAAAGCCAGTTGGCCAGCTTTTGGTGTCTGTGTGTCTCTGGCATGAGTAATTCACAACTCCCAGAGAGTTGGGAGTTTACTGTATTGTGGGATTAGTTATTCTCTTTCTACTTCCTTCCAGAAGAAGTGGCAAGAGCACTTGCAAACACTCTTAGGCCTGATGGCAAACTCTGAAAATTTCAGTCTGAATGAGTTCTGATTTGTCGCTTGGAGCTAATGTAAAAATACATTTCTTTTCGTAGACCAAAGAGAGGTAGTTTACCTGCAAGTCTTGGTTCTTCTTTAGCTTTGCCTTAGAGAAGCCGTGGTAACAGAGCAGGGCAGGGATTCCATCCTTATCTTCCCAAAGGGAGCCCAGCAGGACAGAGATGCAGAGTTCCCAGGCCTGTTATCAGACCAGGAAATGTAGCCATGTTGTCAAGCCCAAACTTCCAAAAGTTAGAAGCCAAGCTCCGAGACATCATAGGACTTGCTTAAAACCACAAGAGGTTTTCCTCAGACATTTCCTCTGGGGATGGAGTTTTTATTCCATTGTCAAGTGGAAACTTGTGGAAACAGAAGGAGCATACTCATTCTAAAGAAAAAATGAAAAATCTCATGTGAGCATTTGACTCCAAAAGCTGCAGATTAAGTAAAAATCTTAAAGTCATGAAGGCTTTTAATTCTAATAAAAACTCTGGAAATCATCTATGTTAATAGATATAAAAAAAACTTCTTTGCTAAAGCAGCTCCAGCTCATTCTAACACATACTCTTATCTTCATTCATGCATGCTTTTTACTCAAACTAAAGGACTCAGATTGCAAAGCCTCATGTGTGTGTGTTCTTCTTTTTTTTTTTTTTTTTACCTTCACAGCTTTTTTTGGGAAATACCTCAATGAATACAATGGCAGCTACATCCCTCCTGGGTGGAGAGAGTGGGTTGGATTAGTGAAGAACTCCCGCTTCTATAATTACACCATTTCTCGCAATGGTAACAAAGAGAAGCATGGATTTGATTATGCAAAGGTATTTTCCAGACACATAAATGCTGCATCATTAATCCATATGAAAATCACTTTCAGATAATTAATTAACCAGACAATTAATTAATTAATTAACCAGCTACAACCAAGAAATTGAGTTGTCACTTTCTCTTCGGGGCTTTTCAGATCAATTTCTGTGTAAAAATTTTAACTGTGTAACAGAAAAAAGTTCCCAAGGGTTCTTTAATGCAGTCTATTGTTTCTTCCCTCCCTTTCTCTCTCTACTAGAAAGTGTTGGTTCCAAGGAAGCAGCAAATAATAAATAAAGGCCCTTCTTGAAAATAACTGGGTGCCTTGTACTACTGAACGTTAGCTGAGCGTTGTCAGTTATTACCCACATAAGAAACCTTAGTTAGTTAATGTTGTTTTCCATTATACAGTGCAAAAAAAATGTGTGTCTGTGGTGTCAGACTCCGGATATGACTATGAGAATAGATAAGTGCAAGAACATGGCCGTTGGAAAACTTCAGAGCTTGTTTGTGCTCCTGACAAAGTTTGGAAAGTATGCCAAGGTGACCTGCCCACTGCCATGAAGTTTCTCAGAAATGCAGATCGCAGACTTTCCAGCCTGCAAAAAGCAATCTGGAATTTCCTCAGAATGTAGCTCACAGAAGATGATACAGATGTTGCAGCTGTGGTTTCTGACCCATGTAATGAGATTTTATTGGAAGCTCACAATGCCTGTTTCTGATTTCCCCACCCATAGAAATTACATGATACTGATTACATATTTATATAGAGTAAAAAAAAAAAAAAGAAAAGAAAACATATTGGTTAGTTATACATTCCTTACACACCCTGCGTATGTAGCAAGAGTAAACAAGGAAGTAGGAGGGGAAGGGATGCTTTGGGAGAGCAGTCATCCAGACTGCTGGATTGCATTTGAACAGGCCACAAAACCAGAAATTATCAGAATCCCAGTGCCTCGAGACTGTTACCTCTTCTGCAAACCCAAAGGTCGCTCACTGCCTCTTCAGCTTCATTGCAGAGATTTTAACAGCCAGGGCTACGGTGTTTGCTCCAAGGGCAGCACGGGAGAGGGGAAGGGGAAAGGAGGGGGCAGGGGAGCAAGAAGGTCACAGCTGGCCGGCTTGTCCCAGCACTGCCATGTGACACAGACCTTGTCCCTCAGGCTCTGCTTTTGCAGCTGTTTGGGGCCTTGAATCCACAACATATGATTAGTCATGCCTGGAAGTGCTTGAAATTACAAACACCGTCTCAGCACTTTCTCAATGAAGCTCACACCAGACCTCCAGGCCAACAGTGAATGCTCCAAGGTGGCAGGTGGTTTAATTTAGGTTTTCATCTTTTTTTCTTAGTTCTATTTCCTCCCTTCCCCTTGTAGGCTTCCATTTGCCACCTTGGCTGTGGGTTAAGCCAGTTTATTAGCAAGTCACAACCTTAATCTCAGCAGCTGCCCTGTTTAAAGTTGTACAATTAAAAGAACAGAGCCTGCAGGAATTCAACTGCTCCCTGCATTTATGGTTGCAATTTCTCTGATAAAGATTTTTGTAATATGTTGAGTGTTGTAGATTTCACCCAGTTTGTACCTATGTAAGAGTATATTTGGAACAAAGAGCACACAATAAGCGGAAATGGAAAGCTATCATAAGTGTGAATGATTTTTTGCAGTTAGGAGGCATTACTCTGTGAAAGTGTTTTATCAATGAAATTTAAGAAGTGTACCTGTGTCAGTACAATCTGTCATTTCAACTGTTACTTAGCATTATACTGTAAATTCTGGCAATTGTATTTATTTAATGCGATCTGTTGTATCTGACTTGCAAAATACCGTCTCATTTTATGTGGTATTGCCTTCTTAAGAAAGTAATTACTGCTCAGTCTTCCCTGTGCTCTTTAGAATCATACGTCTCTTTGATGGTATATTGCTTTAACGAAGACTTGAAAATAAGGTAATAACATGATAGTTATGTGATCTAATTAATAATGCACTTTGTAACTTTTGTTTTGTGTTAAATGTATGTTATAGGACTACTTCACAGACCTAATCACTAATGAGAGCATTAATTACTTCAGAACGTCTAAGAGGATATATCCCCATAGGCCCATAATGATGGTCATCAGCCACGCTGCTCCCCACGGCCCGGAGGATTCTGCACCGCAGTTTTCCGAGCTCTATCCCAATGCTTCACAGCATATGTAAGTGAAAACCATGCACTGCCAAAACAGCTCCTTATATTTGCTTTTTGTGAGGTATTTGTTTATGAAAAGGTTACAGGAACAGAGAATTCAAATATAAGAAACCCATACTGAATGGTGAATTTTGGCTTGTATATTTTGCTGTGCTTGTTCCTTTTGGAAAGGAGAATGACAGCCTTGACCATTATTAAAACAGAGAGAAGCTCTTTTTCTCCTGGGAAGTCGAGGGAGATTAAAAGGTCAGTATTTGGCTTTGTAAAGGCAGCTTCTTACAATACCCTGAAAATATGTAGATACAGGTCGGGATCTGTTGGAAAGATATTACTTCTGTCATGTTCCTCTAAGACATATGTTTCCTGGGCTCTAAGTAAGCAAATGCACCGAGAGTAAAAACAACTTTTTGTAGCTTTTGAGTGCACCAGATTTGTTTACAGACTAGATACTGGCAGATTCCCAAAGAGCCTATCAATCTGCATTTTTAAATAACATGCTTAATCTTTGCTGGTTATTATAGTGCTATAATAAAAAACTTGTTATTTTGTCTGTAAAACTGAGGCCAACTTCAGGTAAAAAGTAGACAATAGTCCTGGATTCTACATCTTGCTCTATGCCTTGGATGCTCTGTGTCCTTTTCCTCATAGGGAGGTGTTAGGGAAACTTCCCACTGCCCATCCGTCTATCATGGGTATGTGGACCAGTCTTCCCATTCATGATTTAACAATGCCTTTGTGCCTCCTAACACATAGAAAAAACTTAATGAAAATATATTAGCTGGATTCTACTTTAATTTCCCCCCTAAAAATAAGGAGAAATCAGCTCCATCACGCTGTGGAAAAGCTCTGTGGTCTACAAATTGCATTTTGGACACACTGCACTTGCTCACACTCGAGTACGTTATTTGTAGTCATATTAACTAGCTTAAAATTGCAAGGCGTAGCAGTTATCATGCATAAACTGATCACTAGTTGGGGCCAGAAAGAAATTTGCTATATACGGTACATGGTTAAATATCTGTTAGTCTATAATTTTTTTGTCCTGCTATTGACTGGTACTTTCAACATATGCTGCTTTCCCTGACCTTATATTGTTAACTATGTCTTTCTTATCGTATGTTCTCTACGTTCCCACATTCCCGAGATGCTAGACTTTGCAACTAATGCAAACCAGTCATCAGTGTTTCCTAGTTATTAGGTATTTGGAGTAATTCCTACCTGTATACAGAAGTGATGGGATTGTTACTTTAGCCTGTAAATATTTGCTTGAATAGCAAACTGGTTCTTGCATAATCATCCTGAAGAATTAAAATTGCCTTATTTTGTCCAAGGTAAAGTTAGATAGACTTAACATAAAAACTGCCATTCTGGGCTGTATGAAGATCTTGCTAATTCAGTACCCTGAGTAATGAGCTCCAGTAGGAAGCAGCAGGGAATGCTTAAGAAAAAGTCAAGAGATGTTCCTTTTGCCTGCTCTTCCAGCTTCTGGAAATCATTGGTTTAGGTGAAGCAGCTAGGCCGTTGCGTCCCATTTTCTTTTGGTCGGTGTGATTTCTTTTTGAAGTCTCTTGGCCCTTGGCAGCCACATCGCCCTGTGGCAACGAGTTCCACTGTTTCAGTCTGTGCTGTGTGCTCAAAGCACTGCCTTTTCTTTAAACCTGTGGCTTGCTTGTATCACTGGGTATTCCCTCCTTCCTGTTCTGTGAGAAATAAGGAATAGTTACTACATCGAATTTAATAGACCTCTCCCATATCTTCTTTCAGTCACCTCTTTTTGTAGCAAGAGAGTTTTAATCTATTAGCTCTCGTTCTAGTCAACAGATTGCTCGCCATTTAATGGGACAGATTGTCTAGCCTTGGGCAATCTATTCTGTTTGCTGGGGACAATTCATCAGAGAGGAGGGTAGGCTTCATACTGCGTCAGCTTAGCTGTGGGGGCTGTGTCTGAAGAAAAGCACTGAATCATCATGTCTTGCCCTACCTCTCCCCAGGCCAATGCAACTCATTTTAGGCTTCATGCTAGCTGTCTTCTGATAAAACAGTGCTTGTAGGAACTTGCTTCAGTTTATCATGCACCTGACACTTTCTACTGCTTGGTGTGTTCAGCCCCCTTTTTTCTAGCTTGTGCTGCTAGAACCAATGGATTCAGTTAGTCTCCAAAAATTTAAAAACCTCTCAATTTTATAAAGGTTGCATGTCACCTGGAAAAATCAAGTTAAGATTCTTGTTATCTATTTGTGGACTTATTTTCCTTGTGTAAATTGCTTTTCATTTGCATGGACTCCTGAAATCTAAATACCCTGCTCTGGTAAGCTAGTTGTGAAGTAACCCAGAATATGAGAATCAGCTGTGCCTCTTCCCATCTTCTGATGTTGTTGGTTTCTTGGCAACCTTCTTGCAAAGGGTTTCTTCTCTAGTTACCTTGAGAGAGACTTGGGAGATTGTTTTGTGTTTCTTGTTGCAGTGACTGACTGCATAGGTTGCAGTCTGCATAGAGTTCAGTCTGCAGACTAAGAAATAAGACAAATTGAAGACAAACTGCCAAACTGGGTGGCTGAAGCCACCAAATAACTGATTTCTCTAGCAAAAACATTAGCAACATGCTCTGACTAAAAGATACAAGAAGTTAAGTTCTCACAGAAATATTTGGTGCTCTGTGTGAAAACAGTGCGAGAACAATAAAATCTCTCCTGCCAAGGTTTGTGTAACTTGAACGTTTAACCCTTAGGTTTTCTTCCTTGGTGGTCAAGCACCATTTGAATCTCTTTTTCTGACCTTGGGTGACAGCCATCTGACCTTGGATTTTGTTTTTAAAAATGCAGTTGCTATATCATGTTACTGTAACGCCTACCTCCAACAAAGAAGGGAAACCAGGTCAAAAGCTGCTTGCTGGCTTTACAAACTGAGACGGAAGGTTATACCTACAAACCAAGAATTAAGATAGCCTGTCAACCACATGCGAGAGGAAGTTTTACTTAAAAGGACAGTAGCTGAAGCAGAGCCTTAAATTATGTGGCATTCTTTGCTGGTAAAATGTCTATCATTTGATTGAAATACTGCCTTTATAAATTAAAAAAAAATAAAATAATGGAAGTTTGAGTAGAAAAAGTTTTCCACTTGCATGTATGCAGAGGAAAGTCACTACTGAAGGAAATACTGCACTTCAAGGAGAGTTCTCCCCTCAGTATCTCAAATGTTAGTGCCTGGGTGTCTTGTTTCCCCACTTTCAAATGGATGCAGCAGGATAGTCCATAATATTCATGAAAAATACATCAAAGCCAAAAAGAAAAGGAAGACTTACATCCCATTGTTACCTTATAATGCTTTCCTCTTCAGTACAGACAGCCTTCTGGAGTGGCATGAAAAGTCTTACAAAAACAAGAAAAATAATGAGGCGTTCACAGTTTAATCATTAATTTTAAATGATCCCTGTTAATTCTCAAAAGCTCCAGTTTAATGTGAAACACAAACTATATCATGCTGGAAGCAATAGACACTCTCTAAGTGTCCATGCTCTGTCCCACCCTCCCCAACTCTCCTCTCTTTAGGATGGTTCCTATTTCTGGCAGTTAAAAGTATTTCCGAAAGTTTGGTTGCTGGCTCCTGGCTATCAGCACAATGAGTGACATAATTTCTGAAAATAAATCATGCCAATACAGCTACACTAGCTATGCCCAAAGGTTATTTCCATGGAAGACACTGGGACTGGAGAAGATGTACTGAATGATAGCAACACATCAATGCTGGAAGATTTTTGCTGTGATAATGAACATCATATGTGGGGGTTGCTAGACCTTTGGAAACGCTGTTCTTAAATATGAAGTTGTGACACAAAAGATGGCTCTCGAGGTTTCCCTGGCAGCAGTTATGGTAGAAGCTTGTTCCATCACGCAACAGAGTAGGAAAGCTTTGACTTAAAGGGTGCTCTAATGAAAGCCTGAATTCTCAGTTACACTTATGGCCTCTGGCACTTTAGCTTCCCTTTACCTTGCAGTGTGAAACAGTCTTAGGGGAACTGTGAATCAGGCCTAAACTGTTTATAAGCTGTGAAATAAACAAACGTTAGAAGCAAAAATCTGCAGGAGGCAGGGTTACTGAAGAATGTGAAAACTGGAAATCTGAAACACTTCTTGCTGTGCAGAGTAAAAGATGCTTAGGCTGGCAGGAGGACTGACAACTAGGTTTTACAATTACCTAGAAGCAGTCCTATTATAAGGCTAAATATCTTAGATGAAACAGTTAGAAATGGTCCCAGAGATCAGAAAGGTTCCCAAGATAATGTGATAAAAGGGAAACGGTCCTTGGGGTATGAGATATAAGTTGGACATTCGGGGTGCCCGCTAGTCAGTGAAGCTGAGTCTCAAACATCTTCCAGTTATGATGGTTTTTCCTATAATGTGGACATTTACCCATTAGAGGGGGATCATACATTTGCATCTTGACGTGTCTGTGTCTCTTGTCACTGCTAGCCCAAGACCTACTTGGATTGGTGACTTAAAGACAAATGATCAGAATCATGCATCTCACACATCATTAGAGGTGTGACTTTAAACAGAAGAAATAGTGTGATATAGAAATACAACAATCAGATTTCGTTACAAGAGGAACTTCTACAGCAACAACAAATGCTTTTTTTTTTCTGAAATAGAAAGACATTATATTTAATGGATAACAACTTTTTTTCTATTTTATCTTGAAGAATACCAGTTATGTTACACTTTAGGAGTCAAACTTTCATATGTCACATCTCCAGCTACATAAATAGTCTTGGTTTTAAAGGAATCCACTTTTAAAAGGCAACAAAAGTAGATCCAGAAACAGAATGAGGAAAGTCAACTTTGTCTTAATACCAGCTATGCCATCAGTCTAGTGTTCTCAACTCTTAAGCTTGCCCAAAACCGTGACTGCCTGCTTTCCAAGAATAGTGTCTAAACCTGGAAGTCCACATTCCCTGGAAACAAATGATTCAGTTCCTTTCATTATTTAATCTTTTTCTGAAGAAACATCACCACTTATGCAATGTTTGCTACTCATATTATTTTAATACAGGTGCCAGTTTTGTACTGATATGGATTTTTCACAATGAGTTTTAACATAGGTATTATTTTAAAATGTTGTTGACTTTTATTTTTATTAAAGGAAGATGGTCCTAAGTCATATAAGTATTGTATTATTTTCACTATCTGGAGGACTCCCAATCCAAATAGAAGATTAGCCAAACACTTTTGGGATGAATACCCCTGGGAATTCTATGGAAGCATTCACAATCAACATTTCAGGCAGCATTTTTGTGAACATAATTTTGTTTTTGTTGAATAAAAACAGAAAGGAATCAGGAGACTGCAAACAGGGGCAAATGCAGATTTTTAGTATGAACCATTTAACAAATACTTGTATATGCATTTGTTTCTTACCATATTAATGCATCTGTAATGGAAATGTATATATTTAGATCAAACTTTTAGAAAATAAATGTTAATTTAAAATAGCACTGATTTCTGGGAGCTCTTAAAAACATGTATAATTTTTTTTTCCATGCAGATACCACAACTGTGTAAACAGCATTAACCATGTTGAATCTCCTATTTTCTTCTTGAAACTGTAAAATATCTTTTTGTGAAAATGGTTTGCGGAAGGGCTTTATTGCATTTATTTTGTTGAATGTCACACAAAAGACAATTCAGTTACTAGGAGAAGTTAGTATAATTCATTTCTGAATGCTCTGCTGTTTGAGGACCCCATTTTAATATGTCCTCAAGTACAAGCAACTGTTGCTTTTTTTTTTAATTTCTTGTCTAACCTAGAGTTAGTGAGGTACCTTAGAAGTTAAATAAGATACATTCTTTACATTGAACTTTAAGTGCTAACAGAACTCAAATCACAGAAGTCATCCCTTTCCTGAGGAAATTGTAATCTAAGCATAGAGAAGGCTAATTTATCATTTTGGTTTTGCAAATGTACACATGGGATGACTGGTCTGTAAATTTATGCACTAGGTAAATGCGTACAAGTTCTCGGGATTTTCTTGGGATACAAGATTTCTCATTCAGAGAAGGCGATTATGAGAAAGTGCCTGACCAGATTCAGCATTTGTTATTTTTAACAATTTTGGGAATTTTTTGTTGGCTAAACTGGGGGAATCAATTTGGAATTTTATGAATCTGACATCTTCCAATGGCCTACACAATGCCACAACAAATCTAACATGGAGTCTCCACACAGCATGTTTTGCATAGTATGTTCTAGACAAACGTAAATGAACAACTGAGGGGTCCAAATTTGCCCAAGCTAGTACCGCCTACATGAATGACCAACAGTATACCTTTTTAATAGAGTAGTCATTTGCTCTTTCAGTCCTTATCCTCTCTTATTATTGATGTAGTACATTGCTGATAACTTTGAACCTACCTAAATGAAGGAGAGTATTTTTTCATGTTGTCTATTTTTGTAAAATGTAAAATGAACCCTCACTTAGTCTCTGGACACACATTCAGAAGTTAAAATGCTCTGCTATTTGCTGACCAACTGGCATGAATGACCTTGAAATCAGAAACTCTACTCTGAGGTAGCACCTGAGCCATGCAGCTGCAGTCCAGCAAAGACCAATGGACAAGGGAGCAGTAGCTCCTTATCAGACTTGGAGGCCATGGACAACCTGAAAATAATTAAGGTGCCTGACACTGTCTGCTAATCATGGATCAACAAATGTGCTATAGACAAGTTAGGCTCTGCGGCAGAGCCAAGGACATAGAAGACACCAGACATCTCTTCAAACCAATATTCCCAGTGCTGAGAGGAATCATAGAAATGTGGATATCTGAATTTCTTTACAGCAGTACTTTTCGATACAAAGCAAAAGCCTCTCCCCAAAATGGAGGAGTAGGAACAGTGACAGATTTTTCTGTGGTGACTTTCAAAGGCTTATAATTGCTGAACATTTAGTTGATATGTCCAACTGCTTCAAGACAAAAGCATTGTAATAAAAGGTTATCACTGATATGGAAGAGGTCTCTCCTTTTGGAAAGGTGCTCAGAAATCAGCAGTATTATTCCCAGTATTCACCTGTGTAAATAAGGTAGACAGACCTGAGGGCAATGTCAGATCTACAGTCTGGAGCTTTGTGCCTGGCAAGCAGTGCTGTGCTGGTGGCTTTCTGTAAGGAACTCAAACAAGGATATAGAGGCAACACAGACAAGCCGTGGGGCTTTCTGATCTCTCTCTCTTTCTTCCCTATTACTCTTTCTTCTCCATTTAGGACCCACCTCTTTCACATTTCTCTATTAGCCCCTGGCATTAGATATTGCAGAAAAAGTACTGTTCCTTGAATTGTCTGGGAGAAAGATTCTGCTCACTCTCTGGCTACTGCATTTCTCACCCAGAAATTCAAAATGCATTTGGAAAGTGTCTGTGAAAGGTTTTAGCTGCACTGCTAAACCTTTGAGTGCTGCTTTTAAAGCCTATCCATTATGTGGAGGAGGCTTCTGACAACGGCCTGGGAACATGAGACCTGCGACTGTTTCAGCAGCTGGCTCTCCTTCCTGGCACAGACATGGGCTGTCACTGCGCTGCCAACTGAGCGGGGCTCACAGTCACCTCATCCCTCTGCAGCAGGGGCACTCAAGAGTTGCTGGGGTGGGGGGGGGCGGGGAAGCAGCGTTTTGCTGGAAAATGCTGATTCATCAAAACTGAGCCCTTTCATAGGAGAATAGCTAGTTTGACAAACTTCCGAAGAAACAGAGGAAGGTTTCCACTGGAAGTTTCCTTGTTTTCTGACAGCCTGCCTAATACCTAATAGGTGACCAAGCTCCCAAGATCTACTTCTTTCAGGTTTCTAGCTCTGCTCTTCCATCTGCCAGGGCTGCTGGATAGCCAAGAAGCTAGGGGCTTGTGTTCCTGGGCTCAGTTTCATTAAATTTGAGACAACATAGAGATTCCTTTTAAAAAATCAGGCTTCTTCTACCATGGGAAATGTCAAAAATCTGATTTTATACACTGAAATAAAAGAATTCCCTGCAGAAAAGGAATTCTACATTAAGGTTGTCTTTGCTTAGTAGAGAGCTAAACTTTCTGTCCTTCTTAGTCACAGTGAAAATGTTGACAAATCCTACATCATCATCTCACTTCTATTTTCCCTTGATACTTGTGGTTAAGTAGATTAGTCAGAGCTAGCTGTATGTTCTAGAGACGTACATTCCAAATTCTGCCTAAATTCTCAATAATGCTCTCCAGATAAATTGCAGACTCCATTAGTTTATTATAATGGACTATCAGATTCTGCAAATGGTAGGGAAGGAAAGTGGTCATACATTGTTGAAACAATTACAGGATATGGATTTTGTTCAGTTTCTCTTCACCTTTTAGTTGCCATGCATACCAGGTATAAAAGCAGGATTAATGGAGAGCTTTTGTACCATGCATATGTCTGTGGCAAATTTACATGCAAATTTCTTGCAATGCTTTTCCTTCAGAGGTGATACATCTGGGAAGATATTCTTGTTTCTTATATCCTTTTAAAATTCACAAGCTCTGGTTAGATCACCTCTTAAATCTTCTTCTGTCTTTCCTTTGATGTTTGTGCAAACTTTTAACGAAAACATTGTTCTCTGATTCAGCAGGACTCTGTGCCGTACTCCTCCTTTGTACTAGTATTGGTAGCAATATTAGTTCCACACTTTTGTCACAGGTCATGTTATTCTGGTAATGCATTGTGCTTTATATTCCACATAGGAAAATAATACCTGCCCAGGATTTAGTGTATAAATAAGCATGATTTTGGTATAGGTGGAACTGCATAAGTGTTTACCATGTTGCTCAGAATATGGTGCAAAGCTTCTGCTGTACTTCACTTGTGGGATCTCTATTTCATAAACACACTTGTCAGGGAGCAGCAGGAGGGGCTGCTCTGCAGGGGGCAGTGAGTGGGAGCTGAGGGTGACACCAGGCTATGCCGGCACCAATGGATGCCGTCCTGCCATGCCCTACGCAGAGAGCAGGGCTGGGCTGGTGATGGCCACCAGGGTCAACCTCAGCCCGGGGTCACAGATGAGTCTGTAGGGATGGGGCAGGTCCGTCAGCGAGGCATGTGGCTGGGCACAGGCATCGCTGCAACGTAGCTCCGGTGAGGACCACAGCAAGCGATGGAGCTCAAACACAGTCTGGAGTGAATGGGGACCGGCCACAGCACTTTCTCACCCAGCTCTCTCATTCAAGGCCACAAAATTGCAGTAGGGACCATGAGCACAGGCAGCCAGGCTCCTGGGGGTGACAGCGCTCAGGATCCTGACAATGCTTGTATTTGGTTTTGGAGACTGGGAAGAAAAATAAATCAGAGCTTTCACTCTTTGGGGCATCTTAAAAACTGGTAACTGGAGCTGTTCTTACCTTAGTACTGACTGCTACACTTCTTTATCCCATGGGCAAATAACTTTCTTATTAATCTCATTATACTTGTGTTAATATAGGGGTAATGTCCCCACTGGAAGCATCAGGCCAATTCACATTAATACTAATTGGAAATAATCATCTTTGATCTCCAGTTTCCGTTATCTTTTCAGTTCTCTTTATAGGATGCTTTATGAAGTGGTTAGAGTTTTTGTCTGATTCAGACAAGCATGTTTTAGGATTACAAATTATTTTAAGAAATATATTTTGACATATCCCAAATATCAGCATCAATTTGGTAGTGGTCTTTGAGCCAAAAGGAAAGCTCAAAAAGCAGGTGGTTTTGAGGAAGTGATGAATGAACCAATGGCCTTTGGAAGCCGCTGAAGTGAAGTCTATTGATATTTTAGGCTAGGAATAGAAGATATCATGTGGAATATGTGATTTAACTGATTATTGGAGGAATTCCTATGTTCCTCTAATGCCTGTGATACTACATAATTTCTCAGTTCCTTTCTTTTCCTCCCAGCACCCCCAGCTATAACTATGCACCAAACATGGATAAGCACTGGATCATGCAGTACACTGGACCCATGCTGCCTATCCACATGGAGTTTACAAATGTCTTGCAACGCAAAAGACTTCAGACCCTGATGTCAGTTGATGACTCTATGGAAAGAGTAAGTTCAAGAAACTACTGTGAATATGTTCTTATTAGTCTGTAACAAAACTAATGAATTGAGAAACTGAATCATTCCTCACCTTCACCAACCACAGACTGGAGAATGCCCCTGACTGTGATGAATTACTCCAGATATCCCCAGTACACATAAATTCTCTGTAATGTTGTGCCAAGCTCCTTGCAGTTTTTTCAAAGCTTGTTGCTTTCAACTGGTGGGTGAATAAAGTTGTTTTTTTATTTAAAAAAAAAAGGGAAAAATCACTGGGCCTAATATAAAGCCTGGCATTAAGAGAAGATGCATCACCTGCTTGTACACATGGATACATACAGGGGCACACATGACAACTCCTATTCATTTCCCACACTCCCTTCACAGTTCATCTTTCAGCTGAAATTTGGGTACTGGCAAATCACAGCAACACTGACCAAAAACTCAGGTGTCTGTCTGCTAGTGTTTGCAGGAGTTAGGCGATGCAGTGTACAGCTAATTATAGGTAACATGATACATGAAGTATTAGGTGTAGTTTGCCTGACTTTTTGTTCAAAAATCAAGCTCCATGACCAAAGATCTTTCCCCAGAGAGATTTCTTTAAACTTTAATAAAAATTTACAGCCTTTTCCCAAGTCCGCAATGGTAGGGAATGAGAAAGCTGTAGACTAACAGAGTAAATCAAATCTGAGTAACATTTGCTCTAAAGCTGTAGCAGATTTTTTCCCAAACTACGTTTGAGTTTACACCGACTTTTGGACGTACTAATGCAACTACCTGAGTAGTACCATACTTTTCTGTTAACATTTTCTGGACCCTCTCTCTTTCCCCAGAACAAATTCAATTCACATTTGACAGAGAGGAATTTTCAAGCTGAAGTTTTTAACTGCACAGTTAAGGCACTATGTAGAAATGTCTATCTCCAGAATGTCTATTTCAGTAACTTCATTGATGGCATGTTTGGTTCTGTTTACCTAAGGCAGTAAAATGATAGTTATACACAATTATGCACAAAACATGTTTTGCTACATTTAATTCAGAGTTTCTCCTATGCTGTATTTCAGTTATACCAAATGCTTGTGGAGACGGGAGAACTGGAGAATACCTACGTTATTTACACTGCTGACCATGGTTACCACATTGGGCAGTTTGGACTGGTCAAGGGGAAGTCAATGCCATATGACTTTGATATTCGAGTTCCTTTCTTTATTCGTGGTCCAAGTGTAGAGCCGGGATCAGTGTACGTTCGCTTGTGTCCATAGCACAGCTGGTGAACCTAATGCAAAATGTTTCTAAGCACATGTAGTTGTCACTGTATAGCTTCATTTCATAAAGGATGCCCTATTATTGCAGAGCAATGACTCTTAAAAAAAGGCATGTCTTTCACTTAACATATTGTTAATAAGTTATAATGTAGATGAGAAAATTGTATAATGTATAGCCCAGTGTGGTTAGGCTTTGGGCTTTGCTTTTAAAAAGTAGGTGATCATCTTTACTGCTCACCTTCTGGTTTAGCAGAATGGATGGCTTCAGGCCCTCATTGTGAGCAACATGAGAATAGTGAGGCTACTGCACCTCCTTGTTTTATTGTGCTTAGCTTTTTCTTTGTGATGATATTCTACAGTCCTGGTCTGTCATTCTCAAAGTCATAGCCCTCAAAGGGGAATTTCCAAACTTAGCACTTCTGTAGAGCTATACATCTTCAAAGCCCTTATAAATATTAATTACCATTCTAATTCCAAGAGAATGTGAGGACTTACATATTGAACACGTAATACAACTATGACCTTTTCTGTTGATTTGCAGAGTGCCTCAGATAGTTCTGAATATTGACCTTGCTCCAACAATTCTGGATATTGCAGGACTTGACACGCCTCCAGATATGGATGGCAAATCTGTCCTAAAACTTCTGGACTTGGAGAGACCAGGAAACAGGTGGGTCACAGCATTTTTTTAGCCAGTTCAGAAGCAAACACCTGAGTAAATCAACAACTGAGTGGAAAAGAGATTCTGTGAAAATGAGCTATGTCAGGCCGACCACTGCAGCTTTCACTTTTGAAGACTGTCTTAAATAGCACATCTGTAAAATAACATGTTCATATAAGCAGAGGGGTGTTTTTTTTTTAAAAAAATTGTTGACACTAGCAGTGCTATACATAGGCAACAGCAGTAAATATTATTATTTTGCTTTTAGGTTTCGAACAAACAAGAAGACCAAAATTTGGCGTGACACATTTCTGGTGGAAAGAGGGTAATTGTTAGGGGTGAGAGAGTTGGGGGACAGCCTGCCTGCTGGGAACACTCTTGTGCATGCTTTCCTTTCCGCTCTCTCCCCTTTCTTTTTACAGTCAGTGAAGTTGTAAATTTTGAAAGCAAACTTACAAGTCTGACTTACTTCCTACTTTCCCACCACTGGCTATGCAAGCTGCTATCCTTCCAAATCCCTTCCTCAAAAGAAATTTGAAAGCATGCTTTTCTGGCAACTTTTCTAGTCTATATCTCCTACTTCTCTCACATTTACTTGTGACCACTCATGTCATCATCTCTCATTTTCTTTCCAGTTTTATCGCTCTGTTTCAAAACCAACTGTGCAATATTCTCTTACCAATTGGTTTTGTATTTTCTAACTCAGTTGGGAAGCATTCTTCATTTTTGTTCTAGCTAAGAAAAGGCTTATGCATAAATGAGATTTATGACTGTAGCTGCTCCTCTTTTCTATTATACCACTTTAGTCTCTCTCATCTTGCCAATTACCACAGTGAAAATTTTCTCTGGGTAAAAATTTTTCAGCAGTTTCCCTGTGGCACTTACAGCTTTTACAGATTATGGAAATCTTGTGTATCATACTACAAAATAATACCTATAAGACACATTGTGATATATTTGGTATAGCCACTTTAGTGCTAAATTGGTGTGGAAGCCCTGTAGTCTTTTCTGCTGGGCTTTTCAGCAAGGCTAATACTGCTTCAGCCCATCTTGCCTCGTGAAAGAACATGCACTTAAGTATGAATAGTGCTGAACTCTGTTAATTAGACTTTTTTCAGTAGACCTTATTTCTCTTTTCGTAATTGCCAGCATTTCAGCTGAATCTTTCCTTCGCTACGTGAACTTCTGTCATTAAAGATCACTAGCAGAAATCTGGGGATTTTTTCTCTACAAGACATCATTAAATCTTCAAGTAGCTTTACTTTTCCGGTTAAATTCATCACCTCTGGAGTTTAGAAGGATGTAAATAAAATACTCAACTTTATTTTTTTTAAAGCAAATTTCTACGCAAGAAGGAGGAACCCAACAAAAACACTCAGCAATCTAATCAACTACCAAAATATGAGAGAGTAAAAGAATTATGCCAGCAAGCAAGATACCAAACAGCCTGTGAACAACCAGGACAGGTAAGCCACAGACAATTGCAGTGCTGTATGTGCCACAGTGAAATAAGTATCTTTCACAAGAGGTAAAAAGAATTTGAAGAAAATGGCACCTGAAATATAGCTAATTATATAGTTAATTATATAGCTGAAATATAGCTAATTAATATAGATATTATTCTGAATACCTTCAGAGCAAGGAAGACCCAGACACAAATTACTCTAAGCAAAAGTCCAATTTAAGACCTTGGAGGGCTGGTCCTTAGTGCACTGCCTCCAATACAGGGCTTCTGGTAAAACTCCTCCATTCAAAAGTAACATTACATGACTACTTTCTTTTATTCAGTGTGTTGCCAAATATACAAGATAGTTCAATAAGAATTATGAATTAAGACGACTACTACTAACTACTTAAGAATTAAGAATACTACTTCTTAGTAGTAAAAACTGGCATTCAGTGGACTAATTCAGAATTACTGAACCAAACTGGTTAGGCATATGGTTAAGCATTATTTCACCTGCTGGAGCGAACAACTGGACAACACACTTAGCGATCACCATGGTTTATTATTTATTGAAACACATATAATAGAAATGTCCTATTGTTCAGAAGGTGTTTCTATATAAGGTCACAGTAAGAATCAGGTGCTGATACCTATATAGAAGCGTTACTTTGTCTTCTCATGGTCTTTTTTGATTTCAGTAAAAGGCCAGATTCTGATAAAAAGGTCTAACTGACTGCTCACAAAAAGAAGTTATTACATACCTGAATAGTGTAATTATAGCTGCAGCTCGGCAGTGCTTTTATGAGGGGGTACTAAACTCAGAAAAAACTAGTCAGACCCCAAATTCTGTCTAACTGGTTCCGAATTAATACTATACCTATAGTAATGATACCAAGGTGAATTTGCTGAGGAGCTGCAGCCCTTCCCAGTACCAGTGCCCGGCACAGGCACAGGCCAGGTGGCAGGCAGCGGCTCGCAGCCCACCCGGCCGCCCTCCCTCTCCTTCCCCCCACACATCCCCCAAGAAGTGCTAGGAGATTTCTCCCAGTCACACACCAGTGCATTTCCCTCAGATGTTTGGTCCAGCCACTGCAGCCGGCTGTAGGCCTGGCGTCGAAATATTGGTAAACTGTTTTGAATGGGAATATAAAGCCTTACTGTGCTCAGTTCCCATCCATAACCACCCAGGGTGCTTTATCCAAAGCTGGTAGAGCTCTGTAAAGCAAACAGGAGGGCACTCGGGAGAGCTTGTTCGCTTAGAGCAATGCTCCTTTCCTACCTTGTTCCTTGTCATTCATAAGGGCATAGCGTTACAGTAAATCTTAGTTAATCCCATATTGGACAGGAATATGTTTTGGCTGGCACATCATCATTTAGATCCTTTGCCACAGTTCTCACCTCACACATGCTCGTTAAATATAGCCACTTTTAAAAGGATATACACAATGTCACAGTCTCACCCAAGGGCAAAGTTTTCAGGAGTTCAAGCACTGCCATTGTAAACAGAGATTACATCTGAAAAACTGAATATTTTTGTAAAAACTAAAGGGGATCAATTGAGTCATTTAGACTGTTAGACGCTAAAATGTTTAGTTTTTAAACACCAAAATATTTTCTTTGCAATTATTTCTTATATTTATTAGCTCTTATGCCATAATCCAGGTTTAGAATAACTTTACTTTTCCACATGTGAATAGAAAAGGTTAAGTGTCCTGACCAGATATCGCACCTGAAGCACTAGGAAACATTGCTCACAGTGCTACTCCCAGTCTGCTGTGGTAGATTTGTCTTTCCAGCTGATATTGGTGAATCACCTTTGATCAAAAGGTGGGGGCAAGGCGTTGAGCCAGACATAGCTTACAACAGTGATAGCATTTGGCACTGGCTCTCCCACCTACACATTCCCCCTGTGTCCTCCAAATGAAGAAGATCCTTTGGTTCCCTAGAGCCCAGCAGCCAGCCCTTACTGCTCAATGAAGGATGGGGCTGAACCAAATTTTTAAGACAAATTTTCAGTCCTAACTATCAGTGTATATTTTATTTTCTTAAACAAAGAGACTAAAATCGGCCCTGGTACTTCTAACATCCTGAAGGCTTCAGGAATACAGAAGCTAAACACACCTACGGAAACTTTAGTCAAACAAAGCATCACTGGAAGTGTTAACTCATCCTCTCTGCTCATGCAGCCTGTGAGGTACGAACTCTGCTTCTCACACCCCATTCACTTCAGTTCTAACCTTACTAAGCAAGAGCAAATTCTCTTTAACACAGGACACTCACAGGGATGTCAATATAAAATAGGAGTGGTGTGAATTTAAGGAGCAACAGTGGAATAACATAAACTTCACTGAGGCATTTTAGTGTGAAATAAGTGTCCACAGGCTTTTTTTCCACATAGAAAAGCCTTAAAGAAAATTAAAATTTAATGGACAAAATCATGTTAGTTTAACACATATGATATTCCATCAGCCAGTATGAGGGATCATAGTTTAATATGAGGTTGTTCCAGCAGATTTCATCTGGCCATCTTGCATCTCTTGGAAAAGAGAAACAGATCGTATTTTTATACGTTTCTTAATTTCAATTTGTTCTGGTCTTTTGGAATTACAGAATCACAGAATGGTTGAGGTTGGAAGGGACCTCTGGAGATCATCTAGTCCAACCCCCCTGCTCAAGCACGGTCACCTAGAGCACATTGCACAGGATTGTGTCCAGGCGGGTTTTGAATATCTCCAGAGAAGGAGACTCCATAACCTCTCTGGGCAACCTGTTCCAGTGCTCTGTCACCCTCACAGTGAAGAAGTTTTTCCTCATGTTCAGATGGAACTGCCTGTGTTTCAGTTTGTGCCCGTTGCCTCGTGTCCTGTCGCTGGGCACCACTGAAAAGAGTCTGGTCCCATCCTCTTGACACCCTCCCTTCAGATACTTGTACACATTGGTAAGCTCTCCTCTCAGCCTTCTCTTCTCCAGGCTAAACAGGCCCAGCTCTCTCAGTCTTTCCTCATAAGAGAGATGCTCCGGTCCCCTAATCATCTTTGTAGCCCTTCGCTGGACTCGCTCCAGTAGTGCCACATCCCTCTTGTACTGGGGAGCCCAGAACTGGACTGGATTAGTATCTTTAATTTAAATTACATAAGTGCATATTTATAGAAAACATAATTTTATTTTATGATGGCTTATAATAAATCCTAAATTAACCCTAATCAATTACAGTTACAATCATTTAAATTAAAGTCACCATAGAACATGTGATTGCCAACAGATTTTTAAAGAATGAAGTTACTGGTCTGTGGGAAGTTGCAGCTAAGTGCCTAGAACTAAGAATAAGCATGAGGTGAATTAATACACTGATACTGCCTTGCATATTTAGAACATGTTCTTCATTTTAATTTACTTTAGTTCAGTATCTGGTTCATCTGAAATGGAGAACACAGCTGGGAGCTGAAAAAGAAGAAAAATTGTTTTTTCATGTTCTAAAATGAGGTGTGATCCTGAGATGTACTAGTTCCAAAATCTCAAAGGATGTGGTATTCAGAAAAATAATTATTTCTTCAACTTATTTTCTTTGTTTAATAAGTAACTATCAAATGCAAAAATAAATTTGGCATAGTTAAAACAATTATTTAATTAATGAAATCAGTTTCAAAACTTCAAAGTTCTGTCTGCCTTAAGTGGTTTGCAGTTTTTGATATTTCATTGATACATATTTCCCCATTCAATTTTACTGCAATGAGATACACATTATAGAAATATTTATTCATCTGCATCATCTATTTTTTTCCATGCTTTTGTTTTAAAATGGGAAACAATTCATGCAAACTTTTAATTAAATTTTGTTAATTTTGCTGTAGAGCAAAAATAATAGCATGTGAACAAATGTTTCTCTGGATTAATATAACCTTATCTTGACACAAATCTCCTCTCAGATTTCCAGTGAAACAAGCTAAGAGGAGAATACATGTTAGTTCAGGAGGTTTAGAGGCAAGCTGCTCAAATCCTCTGGCAGGTTATTTTTGTTGAACTCACTCCATCTTCTTACCCATGAAATCTTCTGGATACTTAGCAAATATCAAACAAGAGCAAGTTAACTGTGTTTTCATTTATACTTTTTCTTTCTCTCTTCCCTTACATAAGCCCGTAATTAATGGCTTCAGTTAATTCATCAGTATTTATTCTTTTTTGCTCCAGTTGTCTGAGTCATAGGAATTTTCTTGAGCAATAATTTTGACTTCTGGGACTGAACACTGTTTCCCAGATAGCAGTTACCTTTTGAGGTCTTGTGACTGATAGGCCTGGTGTCTCTGCTACACTATTCAATCCATTATTTATAATCGGTTTCAATTCCATAGCAAAGCATACATTTTCATCCTCTTAAAAAAGTTGCACAAACACAACTTGATTTTAAGATTTTCCCAGCACGTGCTCACACACACACACACATACACACACACACACACACACACAATCCCTCCTCCCGAAAGGAGGACCGTGAAGCTCCGTGTTTAAAAATTCAGCTTTTAGGTTGGATGACTCAGCAAGCAAACCCAGACACGGGGCTGTTTATTTTATGGGCATACATCCCCTGCCATCTGCTCCGCGCTGCCTGCCAGCGTGGGAACAGCAAAGGGCTGAAACTTGTAAGAAGCAGTCGCCCGCTGCCAGCTGAACCGAGCACTGGCAGCAGGCAGCACGGAAAAATGCTTTGCGCTACGTGTGTTGGTACAGCTTGCGTGCCCATGAACTCACATGGAGCTAGCTAGGTATAGCGCCGTAGCCACCAGCCCCCCTTCTGTTCCTTTTTTTAATGCACCTCAGCTCTAGAGATGCAGAATATTATATTTCCTCCTGAGGAAGTGTATCCCCAAACTGCCCTAAAGAAACATTGCAGATTTGGCTCTGTTCTGAAGATATGCCTGAAGACCGTACATTGAGATTTTAGTTAGATTAGGTCTGAATGTGTTTTATAATCATTTAAGGCTTTACATGTAGTCACTACAGACATGCTGCTGATTCTGAGCATCAGCTCTGCAGTAAATGTGCAAGACTCTTCTGGCTCTGATCCAAAAAGCATGTTATGTTGTCTATACATATCTCTTATTTCTTATGTACACTTTGCCATTTTAAAATCTAGTGAAAATTTTTTAATTTTATTGTTCATATCACTTTTATCACATTATCATATCAGCATTCAGTCAAAAACCTATCCATTTGTAATGCTAAAAAAACACTTGCCATCAATCAACTTACAGATAATATTGTAAAGGAAATTAGAATGTGGCTTATCAGGTGTAGTCTGGTTTGGCTCAAGTATCTATGTTCTCGTAAAATAAATATCATAGACCATACATTTGCAAAGGCCAACTTTATGAGCAGCTGCAGAGTATGAATAAAAACACATAAGCCAGTAAGAGCTGGGTAGAAGTGTCAGATGGCTAGCCAGAAAGTGACAGCCAGACCCCAAGCACCCACTCAAACCCAACTAAAATTATGATACAGCATGTAAGCATCACTCACTGATCCTCCCGGTTTCAGAGCAGCCCCCTGATGACTGCAGGACTAGAAAGGCACCAAGGCTGCGCGTACGAGGGAATGTTACCCTATGGCTATTCCATATGCTGCCTGCCTCCTCGGCTTGTCCTTCTCCATTTTATATCATATGGCATCTATTCAAACAGAGTTACTTACAGCATTCCTAAAGTGAGGTATTAGCAGCCCGGTCCGTGTAGATTACTGGAAGAAAGGAAAATATTTTTATTCTTAGTAGTAGCAACATTCATTCGTGTTTAAAGCAGTGACAGCTGATCTTATCAAGCCTTCTACCAGAACTTCAGTTCAAGGCTGGCTCTTCTTTGCCATCTGCTCGTTGGCACCATCTTTTCTTAATCATAATTTAGTAGAGTGCCTATACACAGGCTTAGTTTCATACATATGTGTACAGGACCACTCATGTGCTTAAAACCAAGTACATACTTCAGTGCTTCCTTGAACAACTCTTGTAGCTATTGGCAACTTTAGATCTTGCAGATTCATCCTTCATAGCTGACAGAAACATCATCTGCAACTCCGTTGCTCAAGAATTCATAGGAATTGCCAGAAATCATTATATTCTTGGTTAACATACCATCCTTATGACTTACAACCACATGAAGATAAGTTCCTTTATCTCCAAAGATAATCCTTCAAAGCATGGAATTTCATATTTCAGCCTAAATATTTCATATTTCAGCCTAAATATTTAAGTTTCCTATTCAACAGAGGGCAGCTTTTTCCAGATTTGACAATTCTTTAAATTTAAGCAGTTCTTAATATGAAGCACCAGTTCTGTTCTGGATAAAATGCAGAGATGTTCCAGTCTGGGAAGATCTTCATTTCACCAGTATCATCCCTTCCAAAACATGACTGTGTTCAGCATTATTAGTGTCATCTTAACAGTATTCCCTAACACACAGATTTTTTTGGTAGAATGGCACCTTTCTGAAGCAATTTTATACACCAAAATTGTTTAGACAGAAAACATAGCATAAGCAAGGATCATTTTTAGCACTGTCTGTAATACTCCTTTGTGGTTCTCTTTCTGCAGAGTTTCCATACTAATGTATCCAGTTTAATATAATATAAATTAAGTTTGCTTCACCCATTAGGAATCTGATTATTGGTATTCCTTTTTATAACTGAATGGCTAAATTTATCATTGAGTGTCACTGACTCCTGTTTATTTGCACCTGAGAGCAGATGTTTATTGGATGATCAGAGAAGTGTATTACGTTGAGTTGTAAGTACAGACAAGCTAATAGATTTGGTAGGGAATGCGATGGAGGTGACATATTTGATGTCTCAACCTAAGTGCCTACACTTCTAGAACTGACAATACAGTCCATGCATTTTTTATAAACTAGAGAACAGCTATAACTATGACATTTAAAATCAATCATGCCTATACGTCAAGAACACGAAATTGTACAGTCTGAAAACTTACAAGGCAATTTTCCCTTTCTTCCATTTCTTAAGCACTGTGAAGTAGCTTGAAATTGGCAATTTTAATCCAGTTCTTTCTGTTATTCAATGATTAATTTCTTCATTCCTTTTTTCCTTCAGTTCTGTCCCTGCGTGTACTAACTGTGTGTTTTTCTTAAGTCCCTGCATACATTCCCCCTATATTACATTAATTTTTATGTGACAAACTGCTTCCCTATCATCTGTTGAATCACTAACCTGTTGCACTTTCAGGAACACTTCCTCAGGGGTATGGCTGTTTTTGAATATATTAACATCAGTAAAATTTGGAACTGTGAGCGATTTAATAGAAGTTGGTCCAACTATGAAGGAGAGTTGCACAGTCTGGGACCTGCCCTTTTGGGTGGTGTCAACCTAGTTCTAAACTCAAGGAGGTGAATTTTCTTCCACAAAAGTGAAGCAATTTCAAATTTCCTGAGTGGACCTGGCACGCTGTCCTTGTGAAACAGCTGCACTTTGCTTGCAACCTTCAAATAACATCACAATATAACAACACAAATTAGTATTTCCAGGGGCACTTAGAAGCCTCAGTCAGGACCTGGGTTCATGTCTGTGGTGTGGGAATGCATAGAGGCCATGGCCTGTAAAACATTTCCCAGGATTCAGGTCTGGTTCAGCAGAAATAAACTGTTGCTGATCTGCACTATTTACCATAGCCAACTAATTACAGAGCACTTTTCACTATGCTCCATGACAGGGCCTCTTTGAACAGCACAGAGAAAGCAAGAACAGTCCTTATTCCAGTAGCACAACCCAAAACCAGACACCCTGGCCAGTATTATCACATCAGGTCCCCTGACACGCTGCCAGTTCTGGTGATCGCTAGCAGAGGAAAGTGGTACGCACGTACAGCCTACTACAGTATTTTCATCTGAACCATTTTTTAACTGAAATCATACCTTTCTAAACAAGAAAAAAAGGAAATTAGAGCTTAAAGATATGTTCAAATTCATAAAGTTTTCCTTTTCATGCTTTGTCTTAACATCCCCTAGGCTGAGTAACAATATGCAAAGTTAGTCGTAAAGGCAACCATTACTAAAATGGAAAAGCAGCTGTAAAAATATTGCAGCTGTGTTATATTTCCAGTTGCATGTTTTTTAAGGACTTCATAGCTTTGTGATAAAATCTGACAAGATATTTAACGCTAAAGTGTCTACTGCAAATGCAGCATAATTATATTTCATAGAAATCTTTAGCTTGCCTACTGTCGAAACACCTTTCATGAACTGTCTAATTGATTTCCCCTGTATATGAGGCAGCAGCAGCTCTCTCAAAGCTGTCACAGTCTATTAACTAAACAATGTTGATTTGAAATCCTGCATGAGTGGGTATTTACAGTGCAGCAGACCACAATGATTCATGCCGAATGTATATTTTTTATGCATTAATTATTATCAGTAATGAAATAGACTTATTTAATTTTAGGGCTGTGGCACAAAGTGCTTAATACCTGGAAACTGCAACCCTAAGGTAGTTACCAAGTCATTTGCTGTTGTCTGCCTTGTTCCAGTTAGCCATAAGTTGCTACTGGAGCTGTGCTGGCTGCAGCATAAAGCAAAGTGACCAAGTGCAAATGATATCCTTTTAATCAGCTCATTTGCTCCCCCTTGCATTTGAAATGACTTTATGAGAGTAAGCTTCTACCCCCAGGTGAAAATGCATCATACCTTTAAACCTCAGTTTTGGCAGAGGTCAGAGCAGCCAAGTGATGCTTGGCTCTGTTTGCCTTTGCCTCTCCGCTGCTGAGGGGCCGGGGCAGTGGCAGGTGCTGGGCTCAGGGCTCAGCAAAGCCCCTTACGGTGGTGCGGTTACTCTGGCTTTCAGGCATGGGATTTCAGGACCCAGTTGATGTTGGGTATTAAGGTTGCTCTTCCCCTTTTGCTTCCTCTGTGGCGTTGAATTGAGGCAGAAGGAAAAGATGAGTGGAGGGGAGCTGAGGTGAGATTGAAATAATTGCTGGAGGGTGGGCGATGAAATGAGATGAAAGAAGGGAAAGATGAGTCAATGACAGGAAAAAAGGCTGATACAGGTTGTGTTTCACAACATGACTGATACCATCTTGTTGCAGCCCAATGGCAGAGTCCTGCTTTTTATCTCCCTTTGCTTTTTATTTTTTTGTTCTGAGTTAGTCCTTTCTCCTCTTAGTGAGGGAGAGAAAAAATCAGCCCGGGGGTCCCAAAGTCAGCCTGCAGCCAGACGCAGGGTGAGGATGGGACTGTCTCTTATTCCTATGGCAACAGCGAACTGTTAGATCACCTTAGGTGTCTTGTGAAACATCACCAGGGGAAGGAAAATAAACAGGGGGAAAACAAGGAAGCATATATAACTTAAAATTTAATGAAGATACATTTAGTTTGTGTATATGCCAATGTTTTCTTTTCTTGATGGAGAGATTGGGGACCCAGAAACCTAACCTAATAAGTCTTAGATTTCCAAGAGCAGTTTGGCATTCATAGTGGGAAGGAAGGTAGAAAATGGAGGTGGGGAAGGGGCAGTACATCAGTCAGAATGTTCTTTTATGTGCATTAATGCATTTTATAGATCTTAAGATGAGAAGAGAGACCATTATGACTTACCGCATAATGCATGTTCAGTTCATGATTGCATGGGCAGGGATTCAGGAAAGTTAGGCTAAAAATTCCATTTTAGAACTCTAAGGCATCTTTATAATGATACTTTTTAAAGTAAAAACAAAAAAAAAAGAGGAACTGAATCACATTTAATCTCTGTTTTAAATAGAGAACTGTTATTGGTTCATGCTAGACACAGACAATCTTGTTTCAGTGTTGGTCATAATACTGTTAGAAAATGATCTAAATGACTATTTAGATAGTCAAAACTTCAAATGACTATTGAAGCCACTTTGAGAACTGTTAGTACCTGTTGCTATAATTAATGTTAGACCAAGAAAATGCTTATTTTACTTTAGAATAGTACTTTTGAGTATCATTAAAAGCTAGTGCCATAAATGTGTATGTGTAACATACCCAGTAAACACAAGAAATCAGTGCTTATCCTGTAAGCAACTTCTCTCACCACTATAGGAAAAGTGCACACGCTATTGCAGAATTAAATCTAGCAAAGTGTTATAGCTCTCAGATACCTCTACTTGTTGATGCTTACACAGAAAGTCTGGACATGAGTATGATTTCTCAGAATACAGTTCACTGTTTTGTGATCAAAGTCATGCCAATACACAGGCAAAATCTCTGAATGTAGGACCCGTCTTTTAGATCAGATTAGGCTAGAGTGTGCTCTTACTGTGCTGTGGGTCAGTCTGTATTTCAGTGTTTAACAGAGAGGTGCTGCACGCCAGAAAGCCCAAAACAGTTAGCTTAGTAGGGGTGTATGTATATTCCACATAATATAGTTTCCCTCACCTCTTCTGCATTCCTTAAAGTGAATGCTGTGTATAAGTCAGGAATTGTTTTTTGTTGTATGCTACCACAGCAACTACTGCTTCAGGTTATCAGGTCACCAGATCTACCTTAGGTATTTTTCTTCATACTTCAACTAGCTTGACAGCACAACAAAACCAGACCACAGCAGCCTTTAGTTAATGGGAGAGACTTACTCCAATGTATCTGCTCTGGTATTAGTTTCTATTTCAAAAATCACGGTGGGTACTCCATTAGGACCAGTACCTATTTAGCTGTCCTACTATTATTAATGAGGAAAGAGAAAGTTATGCAATTCCTTCATGGGAATGAGAAAAGCACACCATACAGGCAAAGTTAGCTAAAGCTGGAACTAAAGGGTCCCAGTTACCAATAGCGTTACTGAGTTGAGTTCTCTGCCCTACCCAGCAGTACTTAATTGCTTTGTATACGAAGTCTGGTCATTGTGGCTAGGCATTTCTAATTGTATTAAAATTATAAATGAACACAGCTATTTCTAGTTCTCACTTTTGTTATTCAGACTACAACTGACTTTAAAATCTTCACAGGCTGCTTAGCCTGGGTGCCGTGCTGTGAGCGCCAGCTACCATTCAGAAGCCGTATATGGCAAGCTTTAAGCATGGGCAAAGGAGCTCTGAGCTGTCAGCACCTATCCATGTAAAACCCAACATTTCCTTTCAGCTTTTTTAAGACAGTTCAGCGTGGAAAGGAAATTAAAGCCTCAGCCACTTTCTCATTTGAAATGTGAAGACAGTGGGATCCTCTGGAAAAATCCACCGGGAATCTTCCAATTGGGTTCAGTGATGTTGCTAATCGAGTCAGACAGACATTGTGCAGGCAAGCTGCGGGAAACTCAGTTTCCTCTCACCCTCCCTCCTTTGCTCTGATATTCAGCACAAATACAAAGCCATTTACAGGTACTCCTTCCAGCCTGCACCTTTTTTATCCCCAGCCTGACACAAACAGAAAAACTGCGTAGCCAGAAGAGTTTCTCTCTGCTAATTTATTTCTTGGCTATCTCTACGGTTCTTCCCCTCTCGCTTTTCTGGAAGTATTTAACATGCTGATTACACCTGTTGGGTATAGTGAGGGTGGCTGGGCGTAGTATGTTTTTGCTGTTATTATGGTTTCATGCTTCTTTCTTCTCAAATAAAATATAAAAAAACAGCAGTGTTTGCGTTTCTGAGTGGCATGGTTTGTGGGGGCACATGGCCTCTGGTAAGGAACTAAGTTCCCTGCTGTTAATGCTTTCTGTATTTTTGTATAAATCGTACCAGCAATTTGTCCTTCTCTTTTCCAAGAAACCCTGCAATTGTCCTGATCTCAGCTCTTCTTCATCTGTGGGGATTTTTTTCTTTTCCCCTGAATCATGCTAGAAATTCCAAGTCACAGAACAAAGAAACAATGTTTGTTTTTTCAAAGAAAAAAAAAAGAGTTGGTGAAAACGGCCCTGACAGCTGTACTCTATGGCTCGGTAAATTAAGATTTTTTACGTGCTTCTTTCACGGATGTGTTTAGTCTAGATGCTCTTGATTTATATATCTTTTTTGGCTGGGTTGTATTTTTTTTATGCAGATTTTCAGTGATTTCATTCAAGCTTATGTTTGCCTAGATGAGAGAGATGTTGAGAAGAATGCAAGTAAATTTAGTCCCCTAAAAGGTTTCCCTTCTCTGTTCGTTACTTAAGGAATTATTTAGTTTTTAAAGAAATTTTCCTCTCATGTTTTACAAGCCATCTGAAAGTAGCAGGAGTTTGGAGCTCTGTTGGGAAATCATCTTTGTTTTCTGCTCTCACAGAAGTGGCAGTGCACAGAGGATGCTTCTGGCAAACTTCGCATTCACAAGTGTAAAGTATCTAGTGACATACTTGCCATCAGAAAAAGAACCCGCAGCATACACTCCCGGGGATACAGCAGCAAAGACAAAGACTGCAACTGCGGAGACGCTGACTACCGAACCAGCAGGACCCAAAGAAAAAATCAAAGACAGTTCTTGAGAAACCCTAATGCACAAAGTAAGTGTGTCTTGGGTGCTCCAAAGAATGGAGGGAAATGGCTGGTGGAGGGTTGGTGTACTGCTATCCTCTTGTTTTCACCTCTGTGTATAGTGAATGAATGCACCTGTAATTGGCAGTCAGGCTCTACATAATTGCCTCTGTAATAATATTAGCAAAACTTATCCTTTATATCACAGTAAGGAATATTCTTTAGGCAAGTCGTGGTGATGATGCTTTGGTGCCACCTATAGTGCTGATCAGAGATAAAACCTGGTGAGCTCCGCTGAGGAATCAGTGCCCTTATTTGCTAAGATAGCCAGAGTAAGTGTTCTTGAATCATTAACACTGAATTTAAATGTTGTTTTATCAGATCCCAAAGATATCTTTCGCATGAGGCATGTAAATGCTCTGACTCCTGTCAGAATGAGATGTTGCTGCAGCTTTCAAGCAAGCTTGTCCCAAGAAGCCGGAAAGGGAACAAGTTAGATTGTAGTGTCCTCTAGTGGCGTGTGAGCTGAAGGAATGCACAAGTAGGCTTTAAGACAGCAGTATCTGGATTTATCCCGGCTAAGGGAACAGCAGCCTATTTAAAGAAGCTTCTTCACAGGAACAAGTATTTTCACCTCTCTGCCCCGTGGTGAAAGTGAAGCTCTACAACAGTCAAAGCAGATCTGGATCTCAGGGGCTTCACTCAAGAGCAGGCTATATGCTCCTGTTATCTACGCAGAAAACTAGGTTCTGCATGAAATAGAGACAGGCCATTATAACAGGGAGCTTGTGTAGTTGTATGAGAAATATAAAAATTAAAAGATGCTGCACAGATGTCTGTGAAATATGAAAATAATGGCAGTATAATTCAAAATATTTCCTGATTTAAATCCTCCCCCACTCTGTACATGAACAAGAATCCCTCGTATTCTTTGTACATCAACCACAATGTTGTCTGTCTTGAATTGTCTCACTGTTCAGACTAAACGCTGCCTTGACATAATTTCTTCCACTTGTTTAATATGACCTAAGGAACTTTGTAGTATTTGCACACTGACCTCTGCCAGAAAGTCCATGTCACAGACTGCTGAGGTGATTCTTAAGCTGGCAATGTATCCCCAGGTGATATATTCAGGGAGAGATACCTGCTGTGTACCTTGGAAAGAAAAGGTGCTACCAGAGAACCAGCAAGAGCTGAATGGGGGGGATTGGGGCTGGGAGGAAGTGACTTGGTGGGAGAAGGCTAGGAAAGAGGAAGGGGGCAAACAGTATGGAAAACATCTGAAGCAGGGGAATCAGAAAGGGTCTGTTTGTTATGCTTTTCTCCTTTACAGGTGTTCTTACTCTTCTCTTCTCCTCTCCTCCTCTTCCTCCCCTAAATCCCCTTAGTGCTCATCCAAGCAGAGCAGAGAGAGACTCATGATGATAAAACATTGTTTGAGGGGAAGTCTAGTTCAGACCTCAGTTTTTAGATAACACCAAGATAAGATTCTAAAATATTCCAGACTCTTTCAGCCACTTGCTTAATAAGTACTATCATAACAGACCATAACTGTGCCAGAATTTGTCCTATCTGATCCTATGACTCTTTCTGCATTGATTAAAGAGTCATAAGCTTATAAATCAGAAAGATGCTTTGAAGCTGTGGTTTCTTTTCAGAAAGGTGAATGTATTCAGTGACTGACTGGTATGCCTTTTTTTCACCTGACAGAGTCATCCACTGAAACAGTTTAGAAGGATAGGGTGGTTTGAATGAAATTTTAAATGAGACTCACTCTTTGCACTGCTAAATGATTCTTGCAGGAAAGGTTCAGTATAAGTCTCTCAAAGAAACTAACAGAAAAACTGTGATAGACTCTGCACTATCTGTCAAAGGCAGTACCTGCTCAGAGCTCTCATTTTATTCTGCTACAATACTTATTATTAGTTGTTAGGTTACAAAGGTATGCTCAGCATAGACATAAGTAATGGACACTGATGCCCTGCAATAGCTTTCTGCAAGCTGATTTGTGCAATCTAGGCCTTTGTGTGTTTTTTTGTGTTTAGGCAAAATGCACGTTGGTGTGGTGTTGACTATCAGTTTTATCAGCTTGATTCGAGACAAGTATATTTGGCAAAAGAGGTAGAATGTGTAAGGTCTTTCAGGCTGAGCCCAAACAGGTATTCTTATACATAGCATAAGAAACCCTCAAAGAGTTAATTGTCTTAGCTAATTTCAGTCATATTCAGCTGTACTTGCAAAACTCCAAAACAATAACTAAAAGACCTGTAACCCTACTAAACTCAGAGATTTCCACAGGTCGTCAGAGTCCAATACTCTCTGACCAGGGTCTTTTAGATATTCTGCACATGGAGGGTATAATGTTTCACATCAAAATTTATTTCTTTGATATTTGATGTTACATGGGCTTTTTGATTTAGCAGAGTGATACAGAAATATACTGAGATCACAATACAAGTGTAAGTTACACTTAGCAAAATAAAGCAATTGCAATATACAGTTCAATCACAATACCAGTGTAATTCCTGTTACTGGTCTTTATAATATGCTCACCATCACGACGCTGGGCATCCCCGGTCGCTGGGAAGGAATATATGAGTTGAGGCCAGCTCAAACCTGTTGTTCTCTTCGAAATTCTTTTGTTAACTGTTCAGTTTTTATACTCTGCGTTGGGCTCAGCCACATATACACTTTCCCCCCCATGCTGGTCTCGCCAACTCAGGGAGACATTCACACTCTTTTGATGAATTCAGGGGGAAACATTTACACCAGCTGATCCATTCAACTGAGGTGTAGTGAGTTGATCCATTCAACTGACATAGCGGTTTATCTAAAACAAAGGCCACCCTCTGGTCACCTTTGTGTTGAGCTAAAGTCAGCTTTCTGTGCAACAGCTGTGGTCGGTCAAACACCCTACATTATCCTTGAGCTTCACAGGCTCATTGCCCTTGCCCATCTCCTCTGAGCCTTCTCCCATTGTAGGGGTTTATTGGTCGGTCACACAGGTAGAAGTGATCAGATGAATCTCCTCTTTCTAGTTCTACAATGCAGCAAGTTTTTGGAGATCTATGGCTTACATACATAGATACAGAGGATGTCTGGTTGTTTCAGTATATATACACATATATATACACTGATATATGATGGACTCTTGCCCTTTTTAGTGCCTAGCTTTAAGAAAGAAAAGGTATTATCATCCCTTTGAAACATCATTATTATTCTAAAGCATAATAAGTCAAACTTCTTCTGACTTATGCCAATTTACAGGTGGAGATCTTGTAGCACAACACTGACTTACCAAAAAATCATTAAATCAATCTTTGTAGAGCCAGGGAAAAATAAGTTGCATTTTTACTGAACAGCGTCCTTGCTCTTTGGAATATGCTGTGTGTTCATGGCATGAATCATGTCCCCATGACATATGTATATGCATATGTATATGCAACCGTGAATATTTCTTTCTTTCTGTTAGAATACAAACCACGATTTGTTCACACTCGCCAAACCCGGTCCTTGTCTGTGGAATTTGAAGGTGAAATATATGACATAAATCTGGAAGAGGAAGAACTGCAGGTGTTGAAGACCAAAAGTATCACCAAGCGTCACAATGCTGAAAATGAGGAAGAAGCAGAGGAAACTGATGGTGCTCCTGGTGGCTCAATGATAGCTGATGGCACTGATGCTATAAGTCAACCTAACTCTGTCAGAGTGACACACAAGTACAATTCTTTTTTCTATTTTTTCTTAGTCTTCTTCATTTTCTAGTTATATTTTATCTCTTTACTTTTTTTCTGATTTTATATTTTCAATATATAAGAACTTAATTCTTTTGTCACAGATGATTTTAGATACAGCTGAGTTGTACTTGTTATTAAGTGGAATCATTTCACTTAAATACCTATATCTAAAAGTGAGGAATCTAGTTTATGTTTTATCTCTGAGGAGGAGTAGGCATCTCCAGAGGGAAATTCATCCTCCATATCTAAATATGTGTCTTATCATGGATTAATCACCCATTGAGGTTGACACTCCTGCTGTTCTTTATAACATCTATGCTATTAGCTTAGCATAGAGGCCTAAATTTTAGATGACTGAAATCAGGAGAAATTAAACCCATTCTAAATGAGGACAGAATAGATCAGTTACTCCATCTGTCTTAAAATTTAGTTGTTTGCAGACACTAATGTTACTTTAGACCTGTTTATTGCTGAAGAGACCAATGATCATTTTTCCATCCTAAAAGATGCTGAGATGTCACCTTTTATCCCTACTCTAAATATGAATGAAAAGGCAAAAATCTGAAAATATTTTTAGTTTTAAAAAAGTGATATGATTCATCTGAAAAGTCTCTGGAAACAGTCAATAAAAATCTTATATTTTAACTTTTTATCTTGTTTAAGATAGAAATAACATTTCTCATTCTTTTCAGAAACATCAAGGAAAACATAAATGTTAATTTTGAATACGTAAAAATTATTAACATCGATTATTTCCAAGTGTGGAGTTAAGAAAGTCTTAAATGGCTTTCTGAAAAAGTGATTATTTCTCAATAAATAGTTTTGTCTTTTAATGAATAAAGCGTTGCTTTCAAAATTCCAGTCCTGTGACTGAGAATTAAACATAATCGGAGAAGATGGGAGGAGATAAACTCCTGAGTCTTCCTTATATACTATTCTTCTCAAAAATTAGAGGAAGGATTGTGATGAAGCAGGGCTGTGTAAAGAGGGGAAAGGATGTGTCTATAAAATTGAAATTGTCTGTAATTAAGTAAATTATGTATGTTCACATGGAGACTTTGAAAAGCTGGTAATCTGCTAGACTTTCCCTCTCGGTCGACCTCATTGGCCTTCCAAGTGGTTTTTTTTTTTTATTTTGCTAGAGCTGTTTTTCTGAACACTGCTGTGATTTTTCTTTTGTCATTGTAACCACTTTATTATTTGAGTGCTCTCTTTTTTTCACCTCTTATTTGAAATCTTTTCCCTAACTTTGATCTTTATTGATCTGTGTTGATTTATATTGATCTTTACCTCACAGACTTTATGTTCCATTCTTAACTATTTTGTGTGCATGGAAGATGAGTCCCATTCATGTGGCAAGAACATATTTCTCAGCGGTTGGTGGTTAAATGAGCAATGGCAAGTTTGGTTAACAAGAGGCTTTGAATTCTGAGCAGATTTTTATTTCAGTTTCATTTCTGATTGGATTAAAAATCTCCGACATGGTATTGTCATTGCATTTTTGCTTAGCAGGCAGACAGTGCCTGCTGTAGATGAGGGATTTTTTTTTTTTTTTGATTTTGGTGAGAAAACAGATTGAAGCAATTATGAATAATGTTAAATCAACATGAGACATTGTAAGTCTATTCATTTCTTAACAAAGTTTGATGAAGAAATAATAAAGAATGTTGGAATAAAGAGAAATGGAAGGCAATTGGGAAGCCACTGATCTTCTCTTTTCTATTTGTTAAATTTATATCTACAGATGTTTTATTCTTCCAAATGACACTATTCACTGTGAGAGGGAACTGTACCAATCAGCCAGAGCCTGGAAGGACCACAAGGCTTACATTGATAAGGAGGTAAGAGGCATTTTAAAATCTGTTCCAAGTGAAGTCTCTGCACTGCTAGCTTTTCAAAGAATAATTCTGACTCAGAAATATTCACTGTAGATCGAAGCTCTGCAAGATAAAATTAAGAATTTGAGGGAAGTTAGAGGACACCTGAAAAGAAGAAAACCAGATGAATGTGACTGTAGTAAACAGAGGTAAGACATGACCTTCAGCATTGCAAGCTATATTGGCTGATTAGGTTTATATATTTTTCAAGTTTTTTGAGATGGAAAAGAAAGAACATTAGTTCTATTGGTATTTACTACTGCTGTAGGCTTAGAGGGTACTCATGACTAAGGCTGGCCTATTCGGCTGTCATCCCCAGTCAGGGGAAGGAAAGAAACAGAGTCTAAATGTTTGTACTCTGAATCCATCTCTGGAGAAACTCTTGAGTCTGTTGACTTGAGAAGAAATCAAAGTTAGCCATTCAAAGACATTGAAGTGTCAGGGTGTGTATCCTAATTCAGGGGAGCTGAATGAAAGGAGAGCCAGATCCAAATTTTAATTAGATCCATTTTAAGAGTGGAAGCTATTACAAATCAAAGGAAGATGCATGTTACAAGTCAAAGGAAGATGCATGTATGAATTTTAAGATGTTGAGGTGATTTGTTTGTATTCTGCTAACATATTTGACCTCCCCCTTTTGTTTTACTACAATCTGGCATAGGATCACTCACACACATATAACTTCTTTAAATTAAGTGAAAGTGGTAAGTTATTCTATATAATTCTTTAAGATAAATGTCAAGAAATGCATATTTCTGTTTTTGTGTTGAAAATGAATTGTTTCAAGACTTGATGACACTCAACCTTCTTAATAATTTTGCCTATAGCTTTTACAACAAAGAGAAAGGGGTGAAGGCCCAAGAGAAAATCAAGAGCCACGTTCATCCATTCAAGTAAGAATGCTATTCTCCTTTCACTCTCTCAGCTAGCTTTTTGTGACTGTAGAAATACAGGAACTTTTTTTTTTCGTGGTGGGGGGAGGGAGGAGAGGAGGGAAAGCTGTTACAAGAAACCTTCAATAGTTTTGAACAGATACGTGAAATTTTATGAATAATATTTAAAAAAACTATTGATTGAAATGGAAGGAATTAATCATTTCAGAAACAAATTGACTTAGCTATGGTTAAAAAAAGCTAAATGCATCAGTGCATCATTTCTCAAATTTACTAAAGAGAACACCCTGTCAGAAGTGCAGGGGTGGAAGCTGAGCTAGAAGAGTCAGCCTGCTGCTGAAGGACATAGTTCCCACCATCTAACCTTTAAAAAACTCAGGTAGATGTAAAAATTGCTAATGCTGCTGCTAACTGGATCGAAACCTTTCCCTGGCAGTTATGCCTTCCTTTCTCTCTGAACAGAGAAGCAGCACAGGAAGTAGATGGCAAACTGCAGCTGTTCAAAGAGAATCGTAGGAGGAAGAAGGAACGAAAGGGGAAAAAGCGCCAGAAGAAAGGAGATGAATGTAGTCTTCCTGGACTGACATGTTTTACCCATGATAACAACCACTGGCAAACAGCCCCGTTCTGGAACTGTAAGTCTCCTGTCTTACTTCCACATGCCAACATGAATTAGGTTCATATTTGCTGTGTAATATAGTTCCCTCTTCATGCAATCAATCAGAACATTATTTTGAAAAATTGGCACTTAACAGTGCTGCTTCTTTAATTCTGAAGTATTAAGGAAGAATTGCACTTGTATGTGCTCAGAATTGTTGCATTACTTATTTATATGAAATTATCACAAGAAGCTGTGCGTTAAACACTGCAGAAACAAATGGGAGGATTTGTCTATTAAAACCTAGACTGTCATAACCAGCTATTGAGATTTCTGTCATCTCTTGGAGATCAAGATGGATGAATATTTCACAAGAATTGTAATAGGGTTCCAGCCTGGCAAGGCAGGGAGGGTAAGGAAGGGAAAGCCAGTACATCCGTTCTTTCCCCATCTGTGTCCATGTTGATTTATATATGCCTGTATAATGAAATTAGTCAAATTCTGACCAGTGCATGTGTCAGCAGAACTACGTATCTGTGGTAGCATGAGGTAGAATTAGTACACTAAAATTAGATGATTCCTATATCCCATACCCATTCTCCTTTGGTCAACATGTCCTGAAATAAGAGAATTGATCTTCTCATTTTGCTCTAAGATACTACTAATAAAGTTATCTACAGGAGTTCTATCACTGTTATACATTGTATACAACTGTCTGAAAAATTCTAAGCCTGGTTGCAGAACAAAGGACTATTCTCTAAAAAGACTGAACAAAACCCCTTACTTCATTTCCATTACGTTAAATCAAATTCTTTTGGTATTTTAATGTTAACTACAGAACTGCTGGTTCTTTGGAGATTGAAGGCTTTCAAAGGATAGTCATCCAGGACAGATGACAAGGACAGATACTCCTTAAATGTAAATTGTTGGAGCTCTGCAAAATTCAGTGAAATTATGATACTTTGTCCAGGCTGCAGATCTAATGTAGGTCTCGCAACAGTAGAGCAGGAATAAAAAATAAAGTCTTGAAATAGTAATCCTGCATGTTTACCATAAGAAATTAGTTCTGTAAATATTTTGACTAATTCCATAACTGTTAGAGCTCAAAGGCCATGCAGGTGATATTGCAGAGGAGTTTATTTGAACTTTGAACCTTCCACAAATGCTTTAAACTTTCTGCAAATCCATTTTTGTCCTATGAGAAATGCTTCATCAGATTAATGTTTTTTCACTGAAATCAAATTGTAAAATCTAGTTCAAAAGCTAATGTGTCTATCTGAATTAAATCCTTTTCCTGTTTCCTCCTTTGTCATCTTGTGTTTATAGATGAGAGATTTATGACCAAAGATTTTGTCTCTAATCATTTTTGTGACTTGACCTTTAATACTGCATGGAGTCACAAACTTCAGCGCATAAAAGGTTTACTTTAATTTTGGCATTTTGATTTGAAAGTGTATCATAGACAACTTTGCTTATTGTGAAGAGAATACAGATACTATCCCTTATGAATTCTCCCCATTATTCCCATTTTTGAAAGAATGTAAAAATCACAACTGTGGAATGCACACCTAGTGCATAAGAATAAATCATTGTAACTAGAAATATTTTAAGATCCTTTAAACTTCACGTATATAGATAATCATCCTTTCTGGGACATGCCTCAACATTTCTAGGTATTCAGCATTAACAACAGCTTTGTCATTATCCTGAAACTTTGCTGGCAGACAAGGAAAAGTGGTTGAAAACTTTCCCTGCAAAAAATTCAAGATTCACTGGTGATTAATCTTATCTAATATGCTGATATTTGACTCATTTTTTTCAGTGTATAAGCAGAAAATTAACTAGGAGTAAATATTTATTTGGAGAAAGATGTTGTCTGCCAGTGATAATCTGTTCTGGTTGTACTATCACTTCTGCTAATACGCTTTTTACATTTTAAAATGTTCCTAGAGCAGTTTAATTGCTGTCTTTAAAACAAAAATCAAGCAGATAGTGGCTTACTTCCTTCTAACTGTGGAATAACAAACAGTTATGAAAAGCAATCTCATATTACTGTGCATTCTGACAATGCTCCAGCAATAGCAGTTGAGTAAAAAAATGTCCATCTGACACAGTCCATAACTGAAAGAGGAGCTAATGTATTGTTGATTTAGATTACACAGATACTAAAAAGGGCCCAATACTGGTGGACCTATACTAGTTTTATGAGGTTTGTTCAATATATTAACACTATTACAGAAAGCTGTTGTACTAATTCATTAAAAATCTAGGGCAACATTAATTATTGGAATTAAAGAAACAGTCTTCTAAAGTAAAACTTTGTTAACACTTTGTTTAAAAATTAGTTTTCTTACAATCTTTTCTGCTGGCAGAACAAGATTACAAACAATCTTAAAAATATTATGTTGGGAAAAAGTTTGGAGAACTGCTCTCGACACATGGCCTATTAAAATCAAATCTTCTAATATTTGTGTTCTAAACTACCAATCATCTCCTGTTATTCTGTCAGCTAAGCAATAGTTAGTTTACTTTTTTTCAACAATAGCGACATTGTTTAGTCTTCACGTAATAACCCTACAAATGTGTAATTAAATCTTTGGTGTTAAAAGAGCCATAAAAGATTCTACCAACATGTTATTACCCAGTCTTGTACATCTCAGTCCAGCAGATTTATTGCAAGGCTTCATTGCCTTACTGCTGCATAATGAAGTGTCTCTTTTATGTGTCAAAGGCAAGTTATTGCAGACAATGTCTTATTTCCATTTTCGGATAGATATCTAAGATGCTTAATTAGTGGTACCACTACAATTGCCATCAGGAATGTCAAAGTTGGTGATAAAGTGACCTGTGGTCACTTTAGCTGCGAGTAAATTTTGAGAAGCATCTAACCTCTCTGGCCTCAGTGACTGGATAACATTATAGTACCCAGAACATGATCTCAAATAAAAAGACACTTTAGAGATGAAGTAGCCCTGAGTCCAGATGGCTCAGTTTCAGCCACTTGGAAGTCACTCAGTACTTTTAAGGTTTCTCTCATTCTTTGTCTCATTGTGGCCAAATTCTTTAGGCATCAAGCAGTAGTCTCAGGGTATGATCTAGGGGAGCTACCATCTTATTTTGCTGTGAAGTTTTTACACTGTCCTGATGCTGAACTCAGAGGGAGTTACCTTCTTTTCAGTTCCACCACAGAGCTCTGACATATTCTCCTATGATCTCTTCTGTAGCTTATAATGCACCAGGGACACCATACAACACAGTCTTTTAGAGATCAGGCTCCTTTATAATGTAAAGACTGCTAAGTCCACGTGGAAATTACCAGAGTATTCTGCTAACACCTTTGCTGAAAAGAAACTACAAGAGACTAGTTTGCTACGTATTTCAAAATCCTATTTTTGCACAAAATACTCTATGAAGACTGAATAAAGTATATTTTTGAGCAGATGATAAGCATTACCCTAAAATATGTATCTACATTTCATCAGGTGAATAGCTCTCTATATTCCACTAACTGTATTGACTAGATCTTCATTTCCTCTAATGAGGGCTTAGACATTTACCTTACATGTGACACCTGAAAATAGGTGTCTACTCTCTGGAGTGGAATCCCACTCTAGGTTTCCTCAGATTGAAAAGTGAAAACAGTGGGGAATCCGGTTACAATGCCTAGGATTGTGCTACAAAGGTTTGCCTGAGTGCCTCAGTTTCCCTCTTATTTGCCTAGCAAATAAATAAAATACAGGATTGCAGTTCAAAATAAGGTCTAGGTGGTTACCTTAAGGAAATCTCAACCCAGTAAGGAACAGTTGCTCAAAAGGTGACATAGTATTACCCACTGTGGCTATCGCTGGTCTTCCTTCCCATCTTGCTTCTTCCCTCTTCCCTGCATTCAAGCTGCCAGGCAAGCTCCCTGCTTGCAAACCTATCTCTTCATTGCCAGTTGTCTCACTCCTTCATTCCCATATGGTGCCTCAACTCTTTCTTGACTGCCGTGTCATTTCCATCTCACTTATTATACCAATTAACAATTCGATCTTCCTCTGTAGTGCTTACAGTTCTGTAGTTTTCCATTGTACTGGCTTCTTGTAGGCTCTGCTAGGTTAAGGTTACTTACTGTTGCTGGAAATGGTGCCTTGATATATAGTAAGCAATTCCATGCAGTCTTAAGGATCAGGATTCATTGTTGTCTTACAAGGTCTGAATTCTACTAATTCCCAATAAATCATATATAAATCAGAAAAGAATATGTCTCATTACAGTATTTAATATCTTCTGCTTTCTTTAAATGGAGACTTGTGAAAATTGTGTGTAGCAATATTTATTTATTCAGTGTTTTTGATAAGAATCTAACTGGTCATTATTAAACTAGAAGAATTTTAGAGAAATTTGATGTAAAATTCGAATACATGAAGATTATAGAAGTTTCACTAGTAGAAGAAAAAAGCATATTATTTTTTATCTAAAACTAATAACTTGTTTCTCTAATTACAGTGGGCTCTTTTTGTGCTTGCACAAGCTCAAATAACAACACTTACTGGTGTTTGCGAACAGTTAATGACACCCACAATTTTCTCTTTTGTGAGTTTGCGACTGGCTTCTTAGAGTATTTTGATATGAACACTGATCCTTACCAGGTAAATCCCTTTCCCTGTTACAAGCTATTGTATGCTAAACTCCTCTAGTTTTTTAGGGTTTTTTTTGTTAATAAGTACTTTTTTCCCTCCATTCCTTTTTCTCAGCTGACGAATACAGTACATACAGTGGAAAGAGGCGTTTTGAATCAATTACACATACAACTAATGGAGCTGCGAAGTTGTCAAGGTTACAAGCAGTGCAATCCAAGGCCTAAGGGACTTGAAACAGGTACAAGAAAAATAGAGTGTTTATTTTCATTTTATTAGGTTATTTTCATCTCCTTAAGTACTAATTGGATCCATGAGGTCTCGCTCTCTTAAGCATTGCTCTTAATTTGCAATGATCCATATACATCATCCTGCATAACTGCATGACCAGAAAGCTTCTTTGCAAGTTTGCACAGGTTATTCTAGACAGATATTGATGATAAAGAACATTTGACAGAAATTCCGAAGAGATTTTCTTATTCATAGTCATAACTCTTTTCTCTCTTACAGGTTTTATTCTATTTTAGTCTTTGCTTCCCAGTAGCAGATGCAGTATTAAATCTTGTGTTTATTCTGATTGCTGTCCATCTATGTGAACAGCCTCGGGTTCTACACTACAACTGAGACTTAACATTGCAGACTGCTAATCATCACTAGTCCCCTCCGTTTTTGATGAAAGCAATATTTCTTACAAGAATCTCAGAATATAAAAATAGGTGGTATTTATATTTCATAAGCCTGGAATTTGCTGCACTTCATTCTGGTTGACTGAACAATGAAATTTTTACAGGAATATTCCATTCTACGTATTTTATGTTATTGCACCTTTGTGTCTCTTCCTTTGTCCACAAAGATTACTCTTTTTTACTATATCTAGTTGTTTTGGGTTTTTTTTTTTTTTGAAAAACTGTGTTTTTTCAGTTCTTTTATATAAAACTTCCAGGAAATCTTTGTTGGACTGCAGCTCTGTCTTTATTTAACACAGTACATTTCTTTTTAGGAATTAGATGCTGTGCATGGAAAACTACATTGTGAATGGTTTTACAAGTTCTAAACACTAACAAAAGTTACTCTTGTATTTTCCTATATCAGGAAGTAAAGATGGAGGAAGCTATGATCCACACAGGTATCCACACTTTTTTATTCTCCTCAGCAGCTTCTTTCCAAATAATTGCATGATTCCAGTCCATTTCAACTAATGTCTGTATCCTGCCATGTTGCACACAGCACAGCTTTTGATGCATGCATTTTCTAACTACTCTACACTGAACTTGGCCATTGTTTTTTAGCTCCACCATTCTGCATTTAACTTAGCTCATTGTCACAGCAAGAGTTCATACAGCTCATATTCCATGCCTGTATTTCTCAGATGTTTACATGGGGAAAATGACACAAAAAGAATCATTTCTTTTGGGTTGTTTTCCCGCTGTTGGGTTTGTTTTTTTTCTGTTTTTATGTAGGAAGACTGTACAGCTACTTTTTAAATGTAAAACAAATGTAAAACTTTCTGAGGTATATGCATCCAAAGAGCCTGATCAAACCTACAGAGGTAAATTAAAGTCTTCTCACTGGCTTTAGGAAATGTTGGCACATGCTGCTTTAAGCAAAAACAGGACTTAGTTTGAGCAGCATGTGCTCAGAAGCCAGCAGGAGACATTTTACTGTAAGTGTGGCAGAAACACAAGGCTCCTTTGGGTAGGGGGGATGATGCTTTCAGATCAGCTTACACATGCAGAAAACTGTACCCAAATATTTTTTAAAAAGTCCCTAATATTTGATCTGAGGAAGAGCAACAGGTGAGATTTGTTAGTATCTAGTGCTTGAACCCGGGTATACATGAAAGATTGCTGTTTGTAAGTATATTTACCTTATGTACATGTTTATCATACTGACCCCAGTTACTGCTGCTGGTGGAGGAACCAGTCAAACATAAAGCAAATGCCTGAAGAGACTGAAGAAACTGAGGTCTTAACAGTACTGTACTTGCTGTTTAGTCAGCAATGCTTGTATGAAGGGGTAGAAAACAATTTAGAGGCCTCTCAAGTGTCATATTTAAGCTTGATATCCTCTTGCTATATATACAGTTTTATACATTTTCATCTCCATGCACTTTGGTGGAGAAGCTCCTGAAATACATCATTTGCCTGAGACGTAAATTGGGCCCAGAGAGTATACAGTTCTATATAAAACTTTTTTTTTCACAGGGACATCTGAAAAGAACCTTATTGTTAGCTCCCAGCAGCCAGGAAACCATTGAGACAATGTATTTCAGTGTTTTATATGATAAGCTGGGTTTTTTGTTATATCCCAGGTGTTTGCATTGTTTGCTACAGCCTGGTAAAAACTGTTTACTGCAATGATAGAATATAATTCTTGCAATTATGCTTTTAAGTCTTTCATTAGAAGAGTTCCTTGTAAGCATTCCTAATTTTAACTATACATCTAACTGAAATGGCATTTTTGAATTGTAGGATTGCATGAAATAATAGAGCACACACATCTTTAAATTATACCCTGTTACGCTGTTTAGTAATGAAAACATTTTAACCTTTGATGTCAAGTCAATAAAGAATATTCCACTGAAACAAGTGACAGGTATAGTATAACTCAAGTGATATTGCTGTGTGCCGTTCCATTCCAGATGCCAGCTTCTCAATGTGCACAGGTGCCTGGGTACAACATTTTGCTTCAAGCCCCATCCTGGGGAAAAAAAATTTTTTCTAAAACCAAAAATTAAAAAACGAAAAAGAATCATTTCTTAGCAATCATAAAAAGGATGTCTTAAATGATCCATTTCTTGAAATCTGCATAGAAGCCAATGGAATAAGAAGGGGAAAAGCCCTATGCTGCGAAGTCATCTGAAATATTCCTTAGGCTTCCTTCAGATTGCTTAGTACCTCAGCTCAGACCTGTGTCCAGTCAAAATTTCCTGAGTTAGGACAGCACTAAAGGCATTGTAAGTACAATATTGGGACAACAGGCCTGTATGAAAACAGCACAGTGCTGTTTGCTTAGTACATAGGAAGAAATCCTTACCGGGGAAGAATGCGTGTCACTCATGTTCTTTGATGGACAGCCCATGACTCTGCAAGCAGGGTGACAACAGGGTGTGTGAGCTACATACGTCTCTCTCCTCTCCTGCTTGGCTGGGATTTTTCAAAGCCACCAGGGAGCTGATTGTACCTTCTTGTCTTCAGTCTCAGTGGCAATATATCCAAATCCCTTGTTAGCTTTGAGACAACCCAGATGACATCATGGGATTCTGGGGTACAATAATTGGAGAATGAAGTTAAACTAGTAGTTGGTTAAAAAAAAATCTGAAAATGTCTTATTGTGAATAGTTAACAACAATTTTTCTCTCTCTGGTGTATGATGTAGCTGACAGATTGCCAAAATATTGATAGGGGAAACCACTGCCATGCAGTTACGCATATGCAACTCATCTGCACTTTCCTTTTCCATATTTTTTATAATGAGATTTCTTACAGGGGAAAACCTTTTCTTTACTTCCCCCTTACCTCTCTATACTTTGATTTCAGTGTGAAACTTTTCACACTTACTGTAAATTGTGGCATAAAGCTGTGAAGTGACCTGCTCAGACAAACTATAGTCAGCTTTAGCGCTTTAGGACATTGCTTTCCTACCTGTTTATATGCACAAAAGTTATCTGTACTCCTTGTGTTTAAACAAATGATTTTTTTCTGCTTGACATGAAGATCACAGGCTAATTTCCAGTGCCTTCCCAGCTGTGAAATTTCTCAGTCATCAATGGTCAAAGTGGGACTGCAGAAACACAGTGTGCCCACTGGAGGGGAAAAGAAGATCCAGCATGCAGGGCTGCGTAGCTCTGCTTCAGGCTTTGCTTAGAAATGCAGCAAACTTTGCCAGTCTCACTTCCCTGCAACGCAGTCCTGTCCCTCTGCTGCTGAGGCTGGCAGGAAAGCCTGCTCTCCTGGCTGGTCCCGGGACCCCTGGCACCACCACAGCTGGCCCAGCTTGCCCCAGTGTCCTGCTGCCAGTGCCAACCCAGGGCCCAAACCTGCTTTTCTGGCCCTGGCTTTGCTCCACATTGCCTGAGTACACCCCATCCCATTGGTCAAACAGCAGCACTCGTTTCAGTTTCTGCCATCAGGTTTGCATGTACAGAAAGTGCTGGTGTTTCTCAAGTACGAGTCTTGATAAATTCATATTAGGCCACTAATTGTTCTTATAGCAGTTTGTTTTCCTATACCGGCTCTGATCTGGCAATGACAAAATTTATGAAACTATCAATACAAATAACAGAGCAAAGTATAAATATTTTAGCATTTGTAGTGTTACTATCTGAGCAGGTTTGGTGGCCAGTTTCCTCAAAAGTACATCTTAGGGTAGTAAGATTTATTTCTTGAAACCTCTGCTGTATTGGATTTTTTTTTTTCAGGAAGAAATTTATGTATAATTTGATGTATGAAGATGGCTGGCATGTTGCCATTCCATGATTTTCATTTCTGATGTCTTCAGAAAAGAAAAATAGCAAGACTTTCTTTTTCATCTGTCCTCCCAGATCCAAAATGCATGTGCAGTTTCCTGTAATAGGGGGTTTGCCAAGTATTTGCCAAGCCATTCTAAGATACAAAACCATACTTCTAAGGAAAATAAATATTTTTAGAACTTGTTTTAAGAAAGCAAGATATTTACATTTTTACATTTTAAAGTATTTACAGTTGTTATCTTAAGTGAGGGAATATCAATTAATATCAAACACTCAGGTGTTTCCACATACAGAAAGTGGCCCAACCTTTACCAACTCTTGTGGGAGCAGAATAAAGCCCCTCATCGTAAGAAAAATCTCAAGATTTTTCTGACCAAGATAATATTTCTCTTGGACAAATTCTTTTCACTATGAAATCCAAAGCTAGTTATGAAGCAAAGAATATAAACTAAGATGTCATTCCTTCTGTTTTACTTGAACAAGGAGAAATAACAAGTTAAAAAACAAATTGATGGAGTTGCCCAGAATCCACTGTAGGGGTGAAGGATCCAGCATAAATAGATATTTATACTCAAATCAGGCAGTTGGACTATAGGCACTTGAACTTCCAAGGTAATTGGTACTATCCTACCTGCCAGTATAATCTCAGAAAAATAATAAGTCATTTCACTGAATTAATTACTAAATATTGCCTACAAGATTGTCAGTGAAAACCAGTTTGTCATTTTCCCTGAAATGCTTTTCCATTACCTGATTAGTTTTACCTTGGAGTCCACTTTGTGGGTAAAATCTTTGGATTGAACACAGTCTGCTCAGTGAATTAAATGAAATAGTGGTGTCCATCAGTGTTACTTGTCAATATAAAATGGGCTTTTCACTGCATTTAATAATCTGGGTCACTGTAGTCACTTTTACAAATGGAAATTGGTTTCCTTCATGTCTCTATTTTTTTCTGGGTATGATCAATATAAAATCCAACTCCACTGCTATTTACAGAATCACATCTGTGCTCTTTATTCAGACATATTTGACAAATCTGTTAGCTATCTTCTTTGAAAGCCTTAAAAAAAACCAACAAAAATAATCTTTAGGAGATACTATATCTGTGTATATTTTAACAATATTTTAGACAGTGGTGCAGTTCTATAAATTAATTCACACTAAGCTTTTACAGTGCTATTTCTTCTACATGCTCCATGAAAATTGAAATTAATGTTTATGAAATAAATGAAAATTACCTTTGACTATCATTTATTAAAGGCAATTATGTCTTGTACACCTGATAGAAAAATGTAACTAACTGGTTGATTTGTATACCATATCTCTCAAGCTGTCTATACACCAGATTTCTATGGGCTTTGTTTAAGTTCTGGTCACTAATGGCTCTCAGAATTAGTCCTATCTTTTATACTTAACTGTTGTTTGTCTACTGCATATTTTGGCAGAGCATTCATGAAAGGCAAAGGTTTATCTCTGAATGTCATCACAAAGTCCCTTTAGGCCAGATTCTGCTCTTACTTACACCCGCTCAGCCCAGGGATGTAGCTGGAGCCAGCTTTGTAGCAGGAGCTGGGAGCTGGGAATGCACCTGAGGCCAGATGATGGAAAGATGATGGAAATGTGGAATATTTTACTATTTGAGCTACATATGTTATGAGTAGTAGGGCTTTTCAGCACATTGGAATAGAAACACACATGGAAGCTTTACTTGCACTTTTAAGCTGGTGTTCACCATTAGACTTTATTCTTTCTTTTAACAGAGGACAGTTATGGGATGGATGGGAAGGCTAACCTGCCAAATTTCGCTGGTGACATCAACTGGCAAGGCCTGGAAGACTTGTACAGTGTGAATGAAAGTGTATATGAATACAGATACAACTATAGACTTAGTCTGGCTGACTGGACTAATTACTTGAAGGATGTAGCTAGAATGTTTGCACTGCTGAACAGTTACTATGAGCAAAACAAAACGGACAAGACCAACACTGCTCAAAACAATGGGGATGTGGACGAATCATCTACACCATTTACCTTGGCGGAAATGACTTCAGCTGAGGAATCGAGCGGCCTGACTGCAGAAGAGTTGCCGCTTATTGTGCCAACGGACTTTGCAGCCCTAGCTTTGAGCACAGCGATTTTACGTCAAGAGAGGAAACTTGAATTAAACAATGCTATTCCTGAGAAAAGTACTTTGAATGATGCACACTGGAGAAATCATCATCAAGTTGAAAAATGGATGGAGGATAAAGAATCAGACCGTTTTGATATGGATTTCAGTGGAAACGGTTTGGTAGAGTTGGAGTCCAGGCATAGCTTCATTCTACAACCCATCAGCATTCTTCAGAAAGACACCCATCAGGACAGTGACGCTACAGAAGATATATTTGAAGATCAGATGTATCTTCCTGCGAGGTCTGATGACCCCATTGTTCATCAGGCTGTCAATGTATCCATTAGGAATTCATCTATCAGTACCCAGGAAACAGGAACTATTTTGAAAAACATGGAACAGAGTCTTGCAGGGAAGATGTCATCAATCCCAAATGTAGAAGGCAGTGCCTCATCTCCACTCTCCTTGGATTAGATCAAGTTGTAAACCATTAAATAAGTTCTCCTTATTTTTTATTAGCAAACTAATAAAAGTAATCATGACAACTGACATTCCATGTTTATTGTAGATACATTTTGCAGCTAAATTGAGCCCAATTCAGTATCTGTGTGTGTGTGTGTTCATTGTATTCACACACACATGCTTTCACAGTAATTCTCCAAACCAGGAAACAAGATTTCCAGTTTTTAATAAAAAGAAACAGTGTTAACTTTCTAATGCAGTAGCACATTCTCCGCAAGCTAAAAATTATTTCCTTGAAGAGGATTTTCAAGTTACTTTTTCTGTTTCCAAATGATCCCACCATGAATGAATGTTTCAGTCCACCCAGTCTGTCTGCATAATGTATTTTTGATAAATTTTAACCACTGGAATTTCTTAATGTCATGCTTTCAAGCAAAATGATGTTGCACTTTTAAAATCTGTATGCCATACCATTTATGAATCTAATACTTTATATATTCTTAGTTTGCTCATTGTCTAATGTAATTATGAAACCAATAAATAGATTGACAGGAAAGAGATAATCAGCATGGATTGTGGAAACAGATTGTTTGAATAATATTTTAGCAAAAATATTGCATGTTTTGTTACTTTGATTTAATTAAATTTATTCTCAGAAAGGTATGGCTAATGATTGTTAACTGTAGGAGGATTTGTTTAAATTGGATTGTTTCCCTATATACTGATACTGTCAGTATTAAAAATCCATGAGTTTTTTTTTTTTTTATTGATACTGGTAGAAAGGTTTACATCAGTACATGTATCACCACATTCTATTTTTTTTTAGCCTGAACAATGTCTTGAAAGCATTATTATCATTTTGAGACTTAAATTCTTTTTGTTTTGCTTTGTTTTGTTTTGAGCAGGCATTAAAGGGAAAGGTAAAATCATATTAGATTTACATTATTCTAGATAAAACTGGCACGTGAAGTCAAAAATAGTAGTTTAGATAATTTTTGTTGTATTGTTCAAATTTCTTTCTTAAACTTTACCAAACATTAAATTTTATAAAGTATAATACAAAAATGACTTTGAAAATCTGTACTAGTAGAAACTTAATATCTTCCCTTGCTTTTCTTTTTTAATTTGTAAGTAATTAGCACAACAACAACAAAAGAGAATTACCTCAAACAGATGTAATTCCATCATGTCCAATTCACAGGAATGTTTCCTATCTATTACATGTTATTTAGTATAGGGAGTATTTTTTGGCTATTGCAAGCACTGCAGGTTAAACTTACATTCATCGCTTTGTATTTTAATTTGAACTTTTTAAAAAGGAGATTCTTTCAGTAGAACTTTAATAATTTTAAGAAGCAGTCTTTTTGATGGACTCTGTAAATATTTTAAAATTAACTAGCTGTTTATCTGATGTATGTGTCATGGGCTGATTGATAGAACAAACGTATTTATGGTCATGAATGATGCTATTTGTACAAAGATTTCAAGTTACTAGGATACTGTGTTTTTAAATCTTGTATAATATTTCTGTGATACTTTTATAGAACAATTCTGGCTTCAGGAAAGTCTAGAAGCAATATTTCTTGAAATAAAAAGTGTTTTACTTTACCTGCTTCAGAGAAGTCCAGATGATCTAGTTTTCCAAGTAATTAAGAATTATTTTTAAAATATGTTAACAGTTTCACTTGCAGTTTTAAGAATCCATCCACGGTTAAAGCAATGGGTAACGAAATGGCACACTACATTCTGTTAGTTATAAATTATTCCTGGAGATTGTGAATAATATATATTTTTGGTTTAAAATATGCTGTGATTTTTTTTAATCCCAAGTCATCTGATCTTTACTTCCTTGAAGCAAATGCACCAAGTTACACAATTCGAGGTTCACAGTAGTAAAGCAACGTTACATGGTGCCTTCCCTAGGTTTGCCATTTTTCCCTCCTCCATACAAAGACCCCTCTATTACAGCAAAGTGCAGAAGACTGGATGGACATACAGGGCTTAACCAGAGCGGCCTATGGAGCCCTTGTCAGGAGGAGTCCTTCCTTGGGTAAAAGTGAGCATTCACAAAACAGACCTTAGGTTTATTAAAGATAAACTCTTTCCCTTACTTACTGTCTATGTTTCTTCAGTGGCCTGGGAATAAAATTAGCTTCATAGGCTAAAATCAGCCTTGAAGCCATGCTTCCTTCCTTTACACAGTCCTTGGACACTGATGCTCCTGCAAACATGAAATTAGAGCTGACATTTCTAGCAATCAAGAAAGGGGGCCAGTGAAGAACTTAGGTGCTCAAAAAACAGTCCCTGCAATGCTAGATAGACTCCTGAGAGATGCCTGTCCCAGGAAAGCACACTGGCAAACAGGAGAAGTTTTTCAAAACAGCCAAGGTTTTGAACAACAACAGGCTGAGCAGGCTGAGTTAGGAAGGTCAGGAGTAGTTTAAAGACAAAGGCAAACTTTAAGTAAGGTCCTATACAGCTGCCTCACACAGATGTCTTTGTGCAGAGAATTAATCTAGCACCAACCGGGTGTCCTCCGTAGGTGCATTTCTTTGAAAGAACTGAACCAAACAAGGTGTTGTCTTCTCTCTTAACAGTCAGGCAGAGATACAGGAGGGAAAGGTGTTGTCCATCCATTCTCCCCATTGGTGCTTCCTCCTTACCGGACAGCTTAAAGTACTTACTCAGAAATGGAAGATGTGAGTTCAAGTCCTCCTCATCTTGAAAGAGTTCAACTTTCCTTCTTCCAGGATAGGGCCCTGTCCTCCACATTGCCTGATAGTTTAAGTCGGAGCTGTTTTTTACAGCTCTTACAGCAATGTCTAAATGCAGGGCAAGAGGGAAGGGGGCGGAGCCTCATTCTGTCCTAATCTAAGAGGTTAGGACTTTTATCAGGGAGCGATGTTGTTCTGATCCTTGCTTTCTGCAAACATACAGTGCATCAAATATAAAAGCAGCCCAAAGAGAAGGGGCCAAAAGCTGCCTATTGTTCTCCTAAGCGGTGTGTTACACAGCCTCCTGCTGTCCCAATTCATTTTGCATTTCATAGTGTACCGTGCTTCTTGTCCCATAGCTGAGGAACACCAGTTTGTTAGCAGCATGGTCTGACTGTCAGGAAGCTCTTACAGGCATTAGATAGTCATAGACTGAGGAAGGATATGAATGCCTAAAGCTGACTTCATGGGCAAGTGCTTCTAGCAGCAGGCAAGGAGTACCTTCACTTATTTTGATCTGCAAAGTAATAGGTCTGACTTTTATTTGAAAGACAGTGCATAGTTATCTGCTTTCAGGGCCCAGAGCTATGGATGGGAGGTTATCATCTGAGTTGTTTCCTCTGGGATTTAAAAGAAGGCAGCCAGGCCTGCCCTAACACCTTGGGATGTGTGAGACGCTTTCTGAGACCTCCCACCAACTCAAAGCCCTCAAGAAAAGTGAAGGTGGGTAGTGCTTCATTTCCATAACTTTCTTAATTTTAGACATGAGTCAGTTGCTGTTACGAGTAGGTAACTCCTGTTGTGCCTGAAGCATTAATGCACACAAACAGCTATTTTAAAGGCTCTTGGAAAACATCTGGATCATAGTGTCATCCCTGAGTTTAGCCATCTCTAAGCCTATGTGACAGCTGAGTGGAGGGTTTTTCAGAGAACAGGTTTAGGCATAGATGCCTCCCCTCCCCCAAAACTTTATCTATATCTCATTATAGATGCCTGCAGCTTTGTCTACGTTAACAGTCACTGAAACACAATAGCAGAGGATCTGTGTGGTGAAACAGTTGGGGCCAAGAAGCCAAGAGCTACACTAGTGAAGTTCTCAGGGGATTTACTCAGGATTGGTCTTGCGGCCTGAGCACCCATGGGTGGTTGGTGCCTACCAGGTATGATGCTGTAAGAAAACCTCCTTGCTGAGTTTCAGCAAACAGCAATACAGTTTGTGTGCTCTGACACCTCTCTGCAGTGAAAACCAAAGCGCAGTAAGTGGGGCACAAGCTAGAGAGTCACTTCAAAAACATACATCACATCCGAACAGGTGCCATCACAGCCTGTCTTGGACCTGCCGGGGGTAATTTTACTCCCGATCAGGCAGCAGATGTCAGTGCAGAGCCACACAACTGTGCCTCTGCTGTGGCCCTTGCACCACCCCACAGTGCTTTTAGGTCCTGCCAAGGTAACCCATTTATTCAGTTTTAAATTAGCAACAATATTCTTGATGTGCTAGAAATCTATTGATGATAATGTCATCCACAGCATATTTGAGTTAACAGCTCAAGTCTTGGATGCTAATGACATTAAAGGGAATCTGCAAAATGTCTTTTACATGGTTATATTTATTTGAAATGAAAATGGAGAAGTCTTACTTTGAATCTGGAAGTCAAGCAGGATCTGGATCCCAAAGATTTGTCTGCTGCCTTCGTGAACAGCAGTTCTGCTGTACTGCGTTTCTTCCCTCGCTGTGAACATCAGCTGAAGCTGTGCCGCTGGCTGAGGACTCGGATCTGCTAGGTGCTATGCACAGTGCCTTAGTTTCTGACTTCAGCCTGAAACTAAAGGCACTTAGATACTTCATAAAGACAAGCTGTGTCTTGGACTCACAGCAGTCACATGACTAAGCAGTGAGGAAGTTTCATAGAAAGAAGCCACAGATCATTCAGCAGTGAAACATGTAATACAGGGCAAAGTACTTTAAGTATGAAGGCTCAATAATGCAACATGTCTTGAAAAAGATTTTCAACTTCAGCCTACTCTTTTAAAGACCAGCTGCCTTGGGACAGACTTTTCATCCATGGATACATCTATACTACCAAATAAAAGTGGGGCCAGAACTCTAAAAACAAGTTGCATGAACTAGCTCGCATCCACACTGCTAGACCAGACTGGCTACCCCCACATTATATAGCACTCTTGAACCTTCTTGGCTTCAGGCCCTGGCCCTCATTTACTGAGTCATGTGGATGGTAGGTACTCTTGTACCCTGTGTATTTTTCCAAATATGTCAGTATCTAGTTCATACAAATTTGTATTTCTTAGAATGTAATTAATGAGTATGTAATTAACCAAACAGTGCTAGAGGAAAGTGTGGAATTTTACAGTTTATTTCAGTGAGATCAATACTTAGCTGTGATTCAGCAGTCACTGAATTCAGGGGAAAGATGTGTTTTTGTCTAATTGAGCACCGAAAAGTCCATCCAAATATTTCATCACCCAATCCAGGCTGATTGCACACTCACCCAGGCACCATTTTTTCCCCTTTTCCTTTTTTTGTTAGAAATAAAACACACTTGATATGCTATTTTTTATTTTCAAATATCAAGTATTCAAGAGTTTGTTTTGTAAACACATGTTTACAACAGATGCTGACAATAGATTTCATTAAACAATGTATTATACAGCTTTAAAATTACTCTAAGCTCTGCTGAGAAATAAATATCAATTAAAAATCCCCATAAAGGAGCCTAAAGTATGCAAAAAAACGCATAAACCAATTAGTCTCTTTTTAGCACAGCACAGCACCCACGCGCTCATACAGTCATACATACTCTACAAATTTCCTTAATACTCTACACATTTGCTTAATGATGAATTTTTTAAAACTGAACAGTTACAGGCAGTGTGCCCACTCCATGTTCCTAGCATACTACCCACATTAATTTGTTGCTGTTCTGTTTAAATCATTTGGTAGAGGTATGCACTGCAGCCAAGGACAAAACTCCCATTTGCTCCAGCAGGGCAAAGAGCAGGCCTTTACAAGGAAAGCCTTCACTGAAATATGTATCACAGTGATTCCAAATTCACTTTTGTATAGAAATTCAGTTCAGGATGATTTTGTACAACTTTTTATTTTGAAATTTCCCTTCACAAAGCGCTGTTTCCAAACACCTTTGTTAAAGAGGTAAAATTTCTGACCTATCAGTCTGAGGTGTACCTCTTAGTGCTATGTAGACCATGAATGCCTCCTCTGAATGAGCAGTCCAGACACAACAACACAAAATAATTTCCTTTCAGAATTCTAAATGTGAGGGCGATATTTTGTCTCCTATTTGTTAAAACCAAAAACATCAGTTTTAAATCCTGGCTTACTTGAAAGTTGGCTGATTTGGCCTTTTTCCATTGTTGGAGCTAGAATTTGCTCTTATTCTACCCCCTTCCTTTTGGTATCTCATGGAAGAATATTAATATTTCAAATTTGAATCCTCAATTTATTTCAAACACTTACTGATGTAAGTAGGAGTTGCTTGGGTAAGAAGCCCCAGAATTTAGCCCAGTGTTTCTCTTCATTCCTATAAAATCTATTTTCAGTGTCTGTTTAAGCAAAGCCACTAAATAAAGTAACATTCTACAGAAAGATGAATACATCCTACGTTAGATTTCTGTGGCCTATATAGCGTCTACTTTAGTTGTTAGTGCTGGGCCAAATCCTGTACTGCTTTCTGAAATGACTTTCCCACAGAAGGGCTAGTTAGGAATTGGTGCACTAGGAATTATGAACACTGTCTTTGCTGGAACAGTTCCAGACTTCAACAATAAAAGCACATGCAGTTGCATCATTGACATGCCTTGAATATGTCATTTAAGTCATAGTGAATACATCACAAAACACTTCAGTGAGCACCACAGTGTTGTTTAGCCATTTGTTAAAAGCTTATCGAGCTGGCTCATTCTTCTTTGAGCTGAACAATGTTTTGGATACTTTTTGTAGTCCTTCGTGAATTCCACAGCTTTCCACCCATTCTATATCATGAACAAAATCTTATTACAGGATAACATTGTGACAACTGGCTTGAGATAGAAAAAAACAGAAAACAAACTATACAGAATGGATGATGCAATAATCAGAACAGTAGAATTGAACCTGAATGAATAAGCATCTAAACACTTGAAAATGAGAAAAGTTTGGAGCTACTTTGAACTTACAGAATTAGGCCTGTGGTCAAAAGGCTTGCTTAAATCAATAGAAAATAGCTTATCTGAAAGATTGGAGGCTTATGGGTTTCTGCTAAAAACTACAGTTATTAACAGTATATGAATATGGATATTATCAGCTGTCCTCTTTAATTAATATACTACGTTCTATGGAAAGGATGGGGAAAATTTCCTTGCTGAGGACCAAGCAGGCTTTCAAACCTTTGGCCACATGGTAACATGTATTAGTGAGATTCAATAACAAGGTAGGGAAAAAGAATCCTGTGAACTCTGGCTACACCCTGTCCCCAAGCTGAAGCTTCCCCATCCCTAGTCTATGATAATATTTACATTTAACCTTTTAGAATTGTTATACAGAAAACAAATGTTATAAGAAAAAAAACCCTAATTCTATACCAGAGAATGAATCTACCATCATGATGAGGACTATCCATCTTCTAAATACTTTAAAGGATAAAAATACATAAAATCTAGTCCAATATGTGAGGAACCTGAAATATGTTAATACAGGTTTTCCTACAACTGGCAAACACTGTCCAAAGCTACCCAATTCATATTCCAGTCCAGGTAAATCTCTGTTATCAGGTGTTTTGACCAACTGGAGAGCAGTGGAGAGAAGTCACAAGTAGATCACTTCATCTGTGGGAACCCAAACAATGCAACATGACTTTCCCTAGTGCCATTATAAAAAAGATGTTATCGAGAAAACAGAGAAGGATAAACTTGTTAAGGAAGTAGTTTTTCATCAGGCTATGAAAACAGCAGTACTAACCAGTGAACAGAGTACAAAAGCTTAACAAGCACTTGATATCACTTACTTCACATACATTTGCTAAAGTGCCAGCTTGTCAGGGTCCAATCCAATGTACTGGGCCAGTTCTTCAGTCTCATCATTATACTGATGAGGCTGATAATCTGGCACCAAAATAGCAGTAAGACACTTTGGACCTATTTATCACCAGTTTTATATCAATATACCACCAGCAAAATCTGTGGTATTACACACAGAAAGTGTAGTAAGGCAGCAGTAAGTCAGGCATTTGGGGGAAAAACATGCAAGATCAGTGCAGAAGGTGCTGAACCTCCTCCCAGCCAAGCTCCCTGGAGTTACATGGAGCAGACAGTGCTGTCTGCACTGTCCACATGAGTGGGATACTGAAAATGTGTCATCTGAACATCTAGGTCCCAGTTCTGTGAAAGGGCACAATTTGAATCTACAGCACTACTTCAGCAATTTCATAGGCTTTAAGGCCAGAAGGATGTCCTTATCTAAACCATCCTCCCATATAACTCCTAGATTTTCAGCCAGAAATTCATAAAACACATGAATGGCTGGAAGAACTAAAATGTGTCTTTGGGTATGTCCAGAAAATATTTGAATGCAGAATTGATAGTTATCTGAGATGATCAGACACTAGCCAGCTCTGGCTGGATTAGATGACATTTTACTGTAGTTAGCACAGCTCTGAACCTACCCTAGCTGGATTTGCTGAGAAGGCAGCTCATTTAGCATTAGTCCTCTAAAAGTCAGACATCCAGACTAAATGTGCTTTTGGGCAAAGGAACTCCTTTCTGAATGTATGTGAGCTTCAGTCCAATACTTAACTGCATGCATTATTTTTAAGTGCATCACTTAAATGTATAAGCTTACACACATATTTAAGTGTTCTGCAGGATCAGGGCCATGATGGATGAATACTTAATGCTATGAAATGTATGAGGAGATTTGTGCCCCTGCTTCACTTAGAACACAGCAAGCTCTGAAGAACTGCACGTCAGTACCTGCATTTTTAAACATACTGTGGCTGGTCAAAGAATTGAAAGCTTCCAGTTAAATATAAATTGCACCATAATATTCTACAGATATAGAGAGCTACGTTGTAACTGCTCAAGCTATACTGAAAGAATATAAAATGCCACCAATTCCAAATTATACCATATTATATCTAATCTGTGCATGGGGAAAAGAGGACCAAAATGCAGGACTTTGCCTAGACTTCATAAATATGGTGTCCCACTCTTCAGATATTCTTGACAAGACCACAACCCCTGAAAGCTCTACGCACCATTTTCCTGATGGTGCTGCACTCATAAGCACCCAAGACCATGGGTCCCTTTCTGAAATTTTCCCTTTTTGGAGGAAAGAAGGAATGAATGGGAGACTAAACAGGGATGAAGGTCTGTTCAGCCAGGTCCATGCATTGGGGCCACTTCTCATGTCCTTCACTCTAAATCATGAATACCTGGTGTAAGAGGAAAATAGGCTGTCCTTGTGATGACATGATGGCTCTTTGTGGACTTGTAATTAATCTCTAGATGTCGTTGCTCCACATTATCCCTGGCTGGTTAACTGGAGGTAGAAAACTTGGTTTTGCTACTAGTAACAGACCGTTGGAGAACAGGAGCCCTGCTTTATCTTTCTTGTGCTTTTTGATAACCTAGCTTTAGTGCTTGGGGGTGGGGAGGGAAGGTGGCAGAAGTTATGATGAGATTAAACTGAAACCAGAATGACTTCAGGATCTTGGTTTCTACAGTCTATGGTCAGATTGTTTCATGGCAGGATGACAGCATGATTACCTTCACTGGATGATAGATAAAGATGCTTTTTTCTTGTGAGGCAGTCTACCACCAAGCACTGATGGTGAGTTCTCATAAGGATGCACAAAACTTCTCTTTTGACTCTGCTTCCTCCAGGAATTATAACCTCAAAAACTAGTAGGTGTCTTCAGCAGGTCTTAGTTCATATTTCAGTCAATGTTGACAATGTTGGAGATACTATAGAAAGTTCATGTGTTTTCCCCTGCCTGCCTTTATTGGCTCAAATTAGACTGTTGTAGCTTGTTCATAAGAAAGCCTCCTTTAGGAACCAGTCAAAAATTAGCCAGAGTCTGAGTTTTCTTTCCTTCAGAGGATGCTGACATAATTAAATGATCTTGTAGGAATTTATTTATAATGTCATAATTATGTATAACAAAAAATACTGGAGAATTTTTATATTTATGTTTTGCATATAATTTTGAAGTCAAAATTAAAAGGCTATAGAAAGTATGCAAACAAGACTTTTTCAGTATTTCTGGAGTGAATATCTTTCCCTCTACATTCCAGTTTCTCAGTCATTTTAAGAAAGAATGTTTTTTAGAATTTGAAGCATGAGGATTTCCAGAAAAATAGAAATTCTCAATTCTGACCACCTCTGAATTCCCTTGAAACTAGCTCAGAACTGCAGCAGTTGCAGAGCTGCCACTTTTTTTACTCTTATCCTCTGTGACCAGTGTTAGTTCCTGAAGATCCAACAAGCCTCATCTGCTCCCACTTTTTATTCCTATAGAGCAGAAGTCCACAGAAAGCATGCAAGAGAACAGAAACAGGACAGATGACTCAATTCCAGCCTTTTACGATTCTCTACATGATCTATTTCTGAGGTATTGGAAAAGATTGTCTCTCTTCACATCATCCTCTGTTGATTAAAATGGGTTGGTTTCTTACCCTCTCTCCTACCACTTTGCCTCAAATTTTGCCAGGGCAGGAATTTCTTGGTGCAAGCAGCATCCCAGACTCTAGCAGAAGGAGCCATTTTTATCATCTGCTCTGATCTGCAATAGCCAAAGAAAGGTACCCAGTGCTTTTGAACCAAGGAAATTTAATCTTGGGGAGAAGAAGCATAGAAGCTATGTCCCAAACTGCACACACTGATTGGGGATGTTATTGGGCCTAGCAGCAACCCAAAAATAAAAAATACTCAGGCTTGTCTCCAAAAAGCTATTAATAGCTAAAGAATAGCAGGAGGTGACTTAAAGTGCTACACTTCTCATTAATGTCAATAATATTCTTCCATGTTACAGTAGGGATAAAAGCTAGAAACATCTGTGAATTTGCAGCCACAGAGAGTGGAAGTCACATAAATGAATGGAGACGCTCTGTGACAAACAGTCACCATCTCAAGCAGGCTCTGAGACCAGTGTGGTGGGTAACTTCACATACCAGTCAGTGATGGAAGGCAGCTGGCAAAGGAGGAGGAGGGGGAACTCTGTTCTTCCCAGGTCAAATCCATGGATGCCAAAGAGAGTTTTGCCATTAACTTCAACAGAAACAGGACTTGGGTCCATGTATTGTTTGATGAACTTACATATTGTAAATTTAAAAAAAAAAAAACAACAAAATCGTTTTTACATTGCCAAAGCCTCCCAAATATTTTTTACTCTGTTCAAAAATACATAGAAGTTCTACTCTCCTACTTATTTTTATGCAAGCTCCCCACATGGCAAAATCCAGGCCTTCCCATCACTGAATCCTCTAAAAATAATTAAATTCATTTCTGAAATTTCTAAGATCTTCCCTGCAAGGCAAGATACAGCTCTGACTTCTTAGTGTCCACCTGAAATCATTCTCCGCCCTTTGAGACATCATTAGTACATCATAAGAAGGGGACTACAAAGCCTCCAGGGTAAGATATGAAATGCTACGTACATTTGATTAAAAAGTCTCAATGTCTCCAGGGGATAAAACACATGATAGTAAGCTGGAATAAGCAAAGGCTACATCACGTCTCCTGGGTCCATGCTTGGAGACAATCTCTATTCCTAGCTCATTTCCTGGAAGGGTGGACAGCAGTCTCAGACTTTGCCTTCAAAGAAAGCTTTAAATGAAGCTGAGAAAAGTAGTAAAGGCAGCCACACATGGGACAAATGATAAAACTACTTGAAGAGAAATCCATCTGTCCATCAGAAAATGCAACACCACACCTGATGGGAGTGCAATGCTGTTCAGAAACACGAGCGGGCACCGAGGGAGGGAAGCGGGGCAACATCCCTGCGGCTCACTGCCAGCACCCTGGAGGGTATGGTGCTCAGGAGGTGAGACAGGTGGAGCTGGGGTAGGAATGGAGGTAATCTAGCAGTCTGAGACAGCCCTCACTAGTCTTGGCCACACTCTCCTTCATGCTGGCAGGAAGCACACTGCAGCGGCAGTGCCGAGAAACAAGGGGAAAGCTCTGGGCTATGCACTGCTGAGTGCAAACCTGTTTCCAGCACCCTTGAATCATTTCTCAGCTAAGGCCTGCCAGCAAGCTGTGCCATCTCGCCTCCCTCCCTGCACCTTCCGCTATTGGCAAGAGGCTGCAAAGCCCCAAACAGCAGGTGACTCACAAAAAGAAGCCATTAGCGCTCTCTTGAGATTTTTCCCCTAAGCTGAACTAGACCGGCATGCATTTTTGAAGTACAGCCAAACACTTCCTATCAAGCTATAATTGGATTTTTTCTTCTTCAGGAAAAGTATGGATTTGGCGTTAGCAATGGTCACCCAAATAACTGCTTATATCATTACAGAAATATGCACCTATCTGTTATGGTGTGTGTGTATGATTCCTACATCTTCATGTTCTTACAAATTAATACAGAAGTTTTTTACTCCAAGCATTACACTTTTCAAGCCTGTGTATTTGTTAAGAATTACTGCATCTTATCAAATGAAAATTAATGCATGTTTTAACAGGATAAAGATATTATGTCTCAATATTTGCTAACATTACCTGATGCATAACTTTCGTATGGCTTAACACGTTATTAACAGTACTTTAAACCTTATGTTCTTTTTTGATCTACTGCGTATGTCTGAAAACAGCCTCTTTCAAATTGAGTTGCAGTAATGTTTTTTAAAAGCAAACTTTAAACTTAATTTGCTGCACATACAATTATCCAAGTAAGTTGCATAGTTTAAACAAGTTCAGTTGTGCTTTGTAGCAGAACTCACAGTAATTTCTCATCTCTTAAAAATATGATTTGTGGATGTGAAGTTATGATACATTTAAGCATTTTTGTGAAGTCTAGACATCAATGATATGAATTTTTTTCACTCTTTCACTGAGTTTTGCTGTTCATAATACCTCACCCTTACATTGATATTAGATCAGAGCATGGACATTTAATGGACACACCCGAAATAATTACAAAGAGAAGTAAGAACTTGGGTCGGTTTGAGGTATCCAGCCCTCAGAAACATACTATGGGTGTTTGCATTAAGCTTTGTTGGTTTTATCATGTGTTACATTTAGATTAAAAATAGAAGGCACAGGTGTTTCACAAGGCGCCGTATCTGAGTCAACCAACAAAACTAAATATTACATTACCAAGCCAGGGGTCTACATGTCAGCAGTGACTTCTTCCAATGCATTTTCATTTGAGGAATTTATTGCTTCTGAAAAAGGGCCAGGGTATGTCTGTGCTATGCAATTCATTCCTTGTGCCACACTGATGTCTCCACACTGTTCTCCACGACAGCTGAAGGTAGGGCAGGATCTAGCCCGTGCATAGTTTTGCTGAGGTCCAGCTTGGCCTACCATCTCACTCACAGTGTTCACTGGCAAAGACCTCCACCTCTGTCTCTGCAGTTGCTCTTCTTTATACTTAATGGAGTACCAGGCCAAAAAAATAAAAAAGAATCCTACAAACTTGAGACCAGCTGCCAATCCAAAGTAGACAAAACGAAACGAGGTGACATCGTATTCCCAACAAGATCCTTGTACGCCACAGTCCTGTTGCCAAAGCATGCATGTGGTATCAATAACAGCCCCAAAATAAATTGGAGTGGGAATGTAGGCTGAAATAAAAATAGCAACAAAAATAATGTGTTAGCATACAGTGGAAGACTTCTAAAGAAACTACATGCCTTAGTCAAGCAGGTGTAGGTCAAGAAGTTTTGAGAGGATTTCTACTCCACTGTTCTCCCCTATATTGTGAAAAGTGGAAGACTGGTCTGCTGATCTGCCCAACAATGCTATTTATCCCACACACCATACCAACGATGTGAAAGAATTCAAACAACAAATACAATGCAACGCCACCTTACAATAGTCAATGCCTCAATCTGGGGTCCCCAGGCACTTCTGCATGAACTACATGTTGCCCAAAATAAACTGCAGTGTTGCTCTCAGGAAATAAAATGAGGCAGAGGAACAAAATATGATGTTATTTCCAGAGCACTGGTTATTGAAAATCATTACCTGTGAGCTGGGAAAGATGGGGGTTGCTGCTACAGATTAAGGCAAAAAATTAAAGCCCCAAAGAACATAAAACGTAATTCTCTTACTGAAGATGGATGGAAGAAATGGGAGAACTATTATTTTTAAATTGTTCTTTCAAAGAAATCTTCCTCAGAAATAGACTTTAAGGCTGCCACAAATGTTGCTAGCCTGTTAAATGCTCCTGCTTTCCCTGGAAATATGACATATTTAAGACAAGTCAAAAGAGGCCCTTCTCAAAGAAAACTTCCTCCTTACTGACCAGGTGCAACTATATGGGCTTTCCCTCTTGTTCTTGTTTATAATAATCATTGCATGCCCTGCTCACATTTTTTGTTGTAGCTGAACACCTGGAGTGCTCTTTATAGGCAGGATTTTATAAGTTCAAAAGCTTGAAAGAAATGACTTTGTGTAAAAAAAAATTTAACAAGCATTCTTTTTGCTTTGAAACATTTGAAATTAAACCTTAAGATACAATTGCTTCTTATTTTAGAAAAGTGAACAGCTACTGCTATTGCTGAAAGCAAAAAGATATATCTGCTTCTTTTAAAAAAAAACTTATAAGATGATAATTAGTAACTATATTAATATGTGCAATAGATACATAGGGTGAGCGCTGGTACTACATCATCTTTTCCAAGTAACCCTTGTTCCTGTCCTTGAATATGCAATACTATGTTCAGGAGAAGAACAAAATTGAAGATATACTTACTGTTGCTATGGACAATATTTAAAAGAACTTTACTGTTCTTACTGTGTTATCTAGATGGATCAGAAAATTATCAAACTTTTTTTTTTATAAGAAAATGTTAATTTGTCAAAAAACTAATCATTTATTGGGAAAATGACTATTTCGACATATCTCTTTTTTAAAGGATTTTTAAACAAAATATCTCTTTCTGAGACAAAGACGTTGTCACAAAAAGTCAGTAATAAAAATTAAGATTAAATACAAATCTCAGTTACAAAGTTCAGAAGCTATTAATTTTATGTTCCTAATGACAATCAGTGGCAGATTTATGAAATTTCAATACTTTCATAGCACATTTAAGCAAAACGTGGTGAATCTTTTGGAAACACAGGGATTTATATGAATGCTTCAGTAACCGCAAGACTTACCAAGAGTTCGTAATAAAACAAACTGCATTCCTAGTGCAAAGGGCCGTTCCCCATCTTCCACAGACCTAGCAAGCAAAAACAAAAGTCCTTTGAAGAAAGTCATAACAGATAAACATTGTGGTAAGTTTTAGCCTGACCTCCTGGCTTTTCTTCTGAGCTATAATAAATCTCCGTCTCAATTTTTTCCATTTAGCCTCTAATATTGTTAAGTCTTATTGCTAGGAGAAAATAGCCAAATCCTCCTGTCCCTGTTTAATCAAAATCTCGGTCCTGTCTTTGGATCATTTTTTGCCTACATAAGGCCTGAAGAATTTGATCTAAAACTATTATGGAAATTGGAGAATAGACCTAAAATGTTCATGTTTTCTCATAATAATTTCTTTTTTTTATATATAATCTTGTGCTTTATTTTCTTAATCTTTTTCAGACCAGTGATCCTACTCTAAATGGAGAATTAAGTTGCTGAAAGCTGGAATCTATCTCTGAATTTAACAGATCTCTGCTTAGTATAAGCATGTCAGAATTGTATTAGGAAACATATCAGGGATTTACTAAAATTGCTGCAGTTCCATCATGGAATATTACTAGTTTGTACCCAGTCCTTTGAGAGCCTGACATTTTTCCCCTTGAAGCTAATGGAGGACACCTCCATTACCTTGGCTGAAAAGGAACAGCATTCCAAGAGACTGCTTGGATGCTTATTATTACAAGTAGGCAACTTGTAGTGACAACAGATTATGAGATAATGAACAGACAAACAGATGACATTCAGTGACCGAAAGGTCATGGTTGCAGAGTCAAGCACTCACTCAGAAATTGAGAAATCAGAGAAATAATTTGGGCCACAAAACTTGGATGGATGCACTGTACATGATATGGGACCCATCTGGTTTTCACTGAACATTGTAAAAACCTCCTCTGAAGATTTTCCTTAAGGATGTCAATATTGTAAGGTTCACTTCAGTATTAATATCTACCGATTGAAATTTACCTTTTTATAATTACCCTGTGCAATGACAATAGAAGACACTACCTTTCCATACAAAGACTGCACCTTTTTCTATCCCTAAACGACCATGACAATAACACTACTACAGCATATTACATAACAATTTCAAAATTCTTTTGAAGAAAAAAGGGAAGGCTCAACAACAGGCATGTGGCAGGAATGAACAATTTTAAGAAACAGAAAAGGATAACTGAAAAATGGCCTCTCTTGATTGAACTATGAATGAGTCAAATATTAACTTTTTCTCATTTGGATTTGAAAATCCAAACCATCACCCTAAGGAGGTTGAACATTTCTTCAGGAGTAATCATTTTTTTACATCATGCTTTTACATATCCTCTCTTTACATTGTCTGGGAATTGCTGGTCATTTCTCGTTTCCTAAAGTGCATTATCATGTTATATATTCCTTATAAAGGTCAGCCCTACTCTAATCACCTTTAAGAGATACATAAGCTTGATGGAATTAAGCTGCATTAGGCCAGACTCTGTGACATAGACTCTAGAGTGATTGTAGGCACAGTATAAATATCTAAATAAACATATAACTAAACTCTTACCTGAGTGTCACTATGATTGCTGATGGCTGGGCACATGCTGTTATAAGGGTAACTATGAAAAGAAATATTAGGAATGGGATAAGGGTATTGCAGGTTCGATCACACTTCCCAGAAACAGCATAACCATTTTCATTCAGGTAGGTTTTGACAATGACCAGTCTAAGCTGACTGCGCTGGCCCACCGTCGGTGGAGTAATAACTTGGCGACTTTGGACACAGGCACATTCTGTATAATTTCTTACCTAGGGAAAGTGAAAAAGAGAAACACTGAACATTTCTGTATGAAAGCTTCTGTGAGAAAGACATTGTGCAAAGACTTTGTATGACAGTCTCATGTAGTTTTCTCATCGGGAATCAAATACTACTTCTCAGTCAGCAGTCTTCTGCCTCCAGCATTATTATCCCAAGTACAGACAAGTACAGTTTTGAAGTTTGCTTTCACAAAACCCAGGAACCACGCGCACTAAGCTACGTAACTTAAGCTACATCTTAAGGTTGCAAATTAAAACACTCAGACATTAGGAAATATCTGAATTAAGACTGCTTGTCAACTTTAATTTATACCTCTGTACGTGCTTGTGTTATCGCATAGCCTTACGTTTTTCCCATAGGATTTTGCTGAACATCTTAATGAACCATCCATTGCTCCAGTATTTTACCTTCCATTTTCAAAATGTGGCTCCAGGTACTTTTTCCTCACACTAATCATATTCCACTACAAAGACAGAATGACTCATATTTCATATGGATTTTTCTATGGCACTCATCATTATTCTTTATCTCTTTCAAAAAGATTAATTTATCTTCAGAACAGTTACGAGATGAGACAGTGATGTTGTTATCTCTATTTTGTAGCTAAGTAACTGAAACACAGATCAAAACTTTCACAAACATGGGTAGCAAATTTGAGACAACTGGGACCCCTTTTTTCCAGTTTATTTTTCATTATATACAACTTAATATATTCTAAACACAACTTTTCCTGCCTTCAGATACAGATTTTGGCACTCAGTCCTTCTACAAATGACACTTCTCGTTATTGCTCATGTCAATCATCCAGAATAAAAAGAACACAAATGTAATGACCAACTGGGAGATGTTTGGTTTAACTGACTTGCCTAACATCACTTAGGAACAGAGGCACTGACAGAATCCAATTTCCCAAGGCAGCACTCAGCTGCCAAATATCAGCTGAGTATCTGCTTTCTTCCTAAGATCCCTCACCTTATTCTGTTTATTGCTTCCAAATAGGTATCCTACAGTCTTCTTTCCTACATAATCTTGATTCATCACCAGAGGAACCAAGGCTGTGCACTAAATGAGACAGAAGTCTTATGCAGAAGAAATGCTAGAGTGTAGCAATGTATATACACAACAGGTATGAACTGTACACAGGCATTCTCTTCTCCTACTTCCAACTTTTGAGGTGGTTAACTTGGAAAACATTATACATTATAAACTAAAATCCAAATGTTATAGGTTAGCAACATTCATTTTGTGTGTTATAAAGCGATACAAACTTACTTTTGTAGTTTCCAAAAGTACTCCCCATAAAACATTATTTAATGAAGAAATGTATTTGCAAATCAATGTCAGCCCTACTTTATTCACCATTAGTTGCTGAGTTAAAACTTCAGGCCAAATCATAATAAGAAATACTATGTTTCAAAATTCATAGTGAAAAGTAAATATTCCCAAACTACTTCACTATTAAATAAATTACTAGTACCAGTTTGATATCTGGTGAAATGTAGAAAAGATCAAACCTATGGCCTCGGTCCAACAAAGTGCAAGTAAAATTTACATAGATACTGAAAGTTAACCAGATAGTCACAGGCTTTTTGCAATTGGGCCAAAGCAATTTTCTACCAAAAACTAGCAAGGTACTCTGAAAAAAAAACCTATAAATGAAACTAATTTGTTCTAAATGGAATCATATATGAATCTTCATTTTTAGAACATTATCTTGTTAAAAATAAGAAAGCACAGCTCTGAAACGAACATTCTCATGTTTCACAGGTTGGCTCAGGACTGCAAATTAGGAGATGAATACATTATAAATAAGCTTTCTGGAAAGTACAATCAAATCCTGAGAAAATCAATGTTTATATTGTTTCCTGTCCCTCTTACTTATTCTTTTTTAAAAGACAGTTCTATAACAGAAGAATTTAACAGTTTGTCTTTTGTACGAAGTAAGCATAACCATAATGACATTAAGGTCAGATTCCACCTTTCCACTGTTTTCCTGTGCCCAGTCCTGGAAATTGCCACATTTCCGTGGTGTGATTTTAACAGCGGAATGCCCTTCCCCAGTACGTCGTAACTGGAAGACTTGGTTGTAACAGGCAGTATATTTCAAGAAAAAAAGTGGATTATTAACATCCTTTAATTTCTGATTACTTGAGTTCAAGGACAATCATTTAGCCTTGAAGAGGTTTACAGAGAATGTCAAAACTATTTCATAAGAGCAGAATAAAAAACAGTCCGTATTTAGCCACGCAAACAAAAGACCTACAGATACACTGGTGGAGGTGGAAGAGCCACTTATGCTAAATGACAAGCCTGGCACAAACACTAATGGCTTTAAACAGGCCATAACTAAATTTAAACAGGAATTTAAAACACTTCCAACTATCAGAAGAGTAAGTTCTTCCTTCCAGTCAGAGAGGGAACAAAAAAAAGAAACGTGACTGCTCTTAAGATTAACACTGATGCATTTGTGAAAGGATGGCATGTTAGCCTATGTTGGCAAAAAGCCGGATGAGGTGACAGTGATTCAAGGTCCCCTTTCCAAGTCTTACAGGAATAGCGGACATGCAGCCCACTGATGTGGGGGCTTCAGGTTCTGTGTCAGAAACGCTGCCTCGCCCCTCCCCATGGCACACTTTGCACTCACTTGGTTGGAGGACTTGCTTGGTATAAATGCATTTGTGCCTGAGATTTCTACATAACTGAAAGGGGGGAGAGGTTGCAGAACAGCAATATTACCAGCCTTTCGAAACACAGAAAGACTCAGGCCCGAGTCAGCTGCAGAGCAACCTCTCTGAAGCTCAGGAGGAGGGAGGTTTGCTACAGAAACCGTGTTCTTTGATCTGCCATCGGTCCTGATGGGCTACTAACTACTCGTGGACTGCGTGTGGGTGGGTGTGGGAAGCACTTACCCCTGTGCTATGGTTTCCACCACTGATGCAGCCCGCTAGGCAAGGATTAAAATATGTTATTCCATCTGATCCACAGACAGGCTCGTACTCATGAATCTTACATCCACAGTTAACATTACAGCTCCCAGTCAGATTCCTGTGGGCCATGGCAAGAGTGGGACTGAAGAAAGGAAAAAGAACATGCTAGTAGAGCAAGCACAGATGTCCTGCTGTTCAGAGGGAGAAAACATCCTACTCATTAATTTTGGAATTGATATTTGATTATTAGAGGAAAAACAGCATTAACTCTAGGTTATGTATACAATTTAAAAAATATAAAAGAATGTCCCAGGCATTGCTACTGTCAGCTAATAACACAATACAAAAATAATTCCAAAGTTTAAATCTTGGATCATATTTGCCAACATAATAGTTGTATTTTTCTCCCTGATTTTTCTTTTAATAGTTAAGACACCACTATTTTACGTGTCTATCCTAAGCTGCAGGGATTTGTTGGTTATTACTAGTGTAGGGCCCAGTGATGAGATGTAAGCATTATGTGAACTAATGTGAGGCCTTGCCTCTCACATACCAACAACTGTTCAGAAAACTTAATGCATTTATAGGTACTTCTGAAATATATAGGAATCTCTCTAGATTTAGAACACTATGCTAGTACTAAACCGTATGTAAAAGAACCACAGCTCCACCCCCCTGGACCATTCCCCCAAATCCTGCCAAAGCCCAACTTTCTGAGTCCTTCCCAGAAGGGTTTTGCTGTACACTCAGAAGGTCGATCTGTGGGAGAATGGTTAAGCGAGAGAGGGCATGATCTCTTAGAAGTGAGCAATCCTGCCTTCAGGATGAAGGGAGGATCCCACGGCTATGTGAACTGTCCTTGAGCATTCCTAGACCATTACAAAAGGGGAAGGCAAGTAGTGGTAAACAAGTCAAGGAGGGGGCCGACAAGCCCCTCCACGTGAACAGCAACTTTGCACCAATCATATATCCGCTTTAGGCGCATGGACAGAAGCTGTAAACCAATCATACAGCTATTGCTAGTGCATGCTTATTGCTTGTCTATATATACTCTGTGTAAGCTCTAATAAAGAGAGAACGACCATACTCATATTGAGACTCATCGTTACTCCGGGTCCGTCCCCCCACTCCAACACGATCTATTTTGGACTAAAGGGAATTTCAAAACCGAGGAACATGCACACACTGAAAAGTTGCTGGTTTACCAGATCACAACTGCAACAGCATGAAAATTCTTATTTTTCACTGGCAAGTGCCATGCCAAACTGCACACATCTTCACTGTGGAATGGAGGGCTGTACGTACAATGGCACCAACCCAACCAAGCAAGCCCTACGCCTCAGCTCAGGACATCCGTATGAGCTGACTGGCTCATATGGAGAGGCCTGCATGGAGCAGTGCATGACTGCAGGTCACTCCAGGCCTCTCCCCATACCCCCTCTCCTCCAGCTAATGCCTCTGCACAGCACTTCTGTGTGCTGACTAGAGACTAGGTCACTCAGAAGCAGTCGCAGGGTCTCCAGGTGGCACTGCTTTGGGTGTGAGGCATGGGAGCTTCCAGCTCCTACGACAGAATCCACACTTAACATTCCGAATGGCAAATGGCACCAGTGCAAATCACCAAGTGCTGGTGTGCAATTCAAGCCAAGAACGGGGATTTTACAAACAATCCCACTGGGGCTCAGCTTTACTATGCCAAGGGTACCACTGCAGCTCAAACCAGAGGTGACAAAGCCCTTAGTAATGGCACAGTCCGTATCTCTAAGATCCCAGGCTCTTCATCAGATGAGGTTGGAAGAAAACACACTGAACAAATGCTGTTCAGGTACTTGTAGAAGGAAATCAGCTCTGGTTAAAACTGACTGCCCCCTATCACAGTCATAGGTTTTGATATAGGTTGACTAAATTGGACAGTCACCTACTTACCCAGTTGCTGCCTTGCCACATCACTTCAGCTCTGACCAAAAGAAGTTTCACTTCACTTATAAATGCCCAGCTCTGGGCAGAGACACAAAAGAAGACATTCAGCTACTCCCTGTGCTGAAGGAAATACAGACACGACACTGAACTTTTAACTTTCTTGGATATGGTGAGGACTTGGAGTACAAAACAAAGGAGGAAACATTTCAGCAGAGACAAAACCAGCCTCACCGAAACAAAAAAACAGTAAAAAATTCTATATAACTCTATGTATAAATTATGATCATAGAGCAACAAAGAAAGCTAAAATGAAAGAGCAAAAGGAAGATGAAAGGATGCTAGATTGTTTCTCCCCAAAGTAAAAACAGACTGACATAAGCAGACCCAACTTAACAGAGCTGACACCATGGGATGCAAGATGTCCAATCTGCGTTATCTAGAAGCTCCTCATTAATGAGAAAGCAGGTGATGAGTAAATGTTTTTTTTTCCTGCCAAATAACTTTTTTGAAAAGTCACTTAGTTTTAATGTGCATACTTTCTTGAAAAGTATGCCAGCTAACAGAGGCAGCGAACAGAGGCAGCAGTTTGCACAGCAGTGTTTGGGCTCTGACTAGAACTTGAGGATCTTGTTGGAAGTTGTGGGCTTCCTGAGGACCCCCAAGGAACTAGAAGGTGATTGCTGTGAACAGGAAAGGGGAAGCTAGGCAAGGGCAACTGCAGGAGGCCTTGACTTCTCCTGGGAAAAGCTCGTGGGAAAAGCTATAGCTAGGAGTGGCTGCTGCTAACGAGCTCTCTGGGTTGCCCCTGACCAGAGGGAGTTGGGGCCTTTGATCCCAGTGGCCCTTGATTAGGGTGGTCAAGCACCCTGGGAGTCAGTGCTAGGGAGAGGCCTATATAAGAGCCAGGCCTAGAGCGCAGCTCCCAGAGGCAGCGAACAGACGCAGCAGTTTGCGCAGCAGTTCGTGCAGAAGGGTGCGCGAAGGGACGCGCGAAGGGACCTTCGTTTCTGTTCCCTGTGGTGTAGGTTTCCTCAAGTATGGTTGTGACACACCGCAGAGCGCGTTCCCCAGTGGCTGTTGGAGCTGCTGTGTCAGAGGCTGGGACCCAGACCGACCCTCTGACAGCAGATGTAGCCCTACAGGTCTCAGGCTGCAGGGAGTGCTTGGGGCCTCTCCAGGAGGCCTGGGCTGGCAGTCAGCTCTCCTGCAGGAGCTGTGCTGCTGTTGGCGAGTTGTGTCGTCAGGTAAGGGAGTTACAGGAGGAGGTCAGTAGGCTGCGCAGCATCCGGGAAGCAGAGCAAGAGATAGACAGGGTATTCTCGGAGACTGTGCAGCTTCGGGAGTCCCAACCCCTCACAGCAGTGGAGTTGCCGGAGGGCTCTGTGCCATGTGAAACGGTACATCATAACATCATAGAAGAAGGCTGGAAACTGGTCACTGCTCGTGGGAGGAGAAAGGCTCCTACTCCTCCTGAAGACCTGAAGCTGAAGAACAGGTTTAGTGCCCTCCAGGATGAGGAGGAGATGGGCATGGCTGCCAGGGAAGTACCTGGGACAACAGACCCTGTGCCCTGCCGGAACGCCCGGAAGAAGCGGCGGGTGATTGTTGTGGGGGACTCCCTGCTGCAGGGGACGGAGGCATCTATCTGCCGACCTGACCTCATGTCTAGAGAGGTTTGTGGCCTCCCGGGGGCTCGTGTGAGAGATGTCAGGGAAAGACTGCCAAGGCTCGTCCATTCTTCGGACTATTACGCACTGCTGCTCTTCCATGTGGGCGCCAATGACACCAAGGGCAAACTGGAGACCATCAAGCAGGATTTCAGAGCTCTGGGGATGGTGGTCAAGGGTCTGGGAGCCCAGGTCATCTTCTCCTCAATCCTGCCAGTGAGGGGGATGGATGAGAGGAGGAGGAGACGGATTTTCCAGGTTAACGACTGGCTGCGCCACTGGTGTTGGCAACAGGGTTTTGGTTTCTACGACCATGGGACCCTGTTTGAAGATCGACAACTGATGGCAAGAGATGGGATCCACCTCACGAGGCGGGGCACGTGGGTCTTTGCCAACAGGTTGGCCAACCTGGTAAGGAGGGCTTTAAACTAGGAAAGACGGGGGAAGGGGAGAGTTATAGTGCCAGGGTAGCTGGCAAAAGACTGCTCAAGTCAGGATGCCTCCAACAGGTGAATGCAGCCAGGGAAGTGCGCATGGGATGTGGCTATGGAGGATCTTCCTGTATCCCTCCTGGGAAACCTGCATGCTCGATCACCTCCCTGAAATGCCTGTACACCAATGCACGCAGCTTGGGGAACAAACAGGAAGAACTAGAGATATGTGTGCGGTCGCAGGGCCATGATCTCATTGCCATTACAGAGACATGGTGGGATAGCTCGCATGACTGGAGTGCTGTCATGGATGGCTATGTGCTTTTTAGGAAAGACAGGCCAGGAAAGCGATGTGACTTATGTGAGAGAGCAACTGGAATGTATTGAGCTGTGCCTAGGAGTGGATGAAGAGCGAGTCGAGAGCTTATGGGTAAGGATTAAAGGGCAGGCTAGCATGGGTGACACTGTTGTGGGTGTTTACTACAGGCCACCTGATCAGAATGAGGAAGTCGATGAGGCCTTCTACAGACAGCTGGAAGTAGCCTCACGATCCCAGGCCCTGGTTCTCATGGGGGACTTCAACCACCCCGATATCTGCTGGAAAGACAACACAGCTAGGCACAAACAGTCCTGGAGGTTCCTGCAGAGCATTGGTGACAACTCTTGACACAGGTGGTGGAGGAGCCAACAAGGAGAGGTGTGCTGCTGGACCTCGTACTAACAAACAAAGAAGGACTGGTGGAAGATGTGAAGGTCGGGGGCTGCCTTGGCTGCAGTGACCATGAGATGGTGGAGTTCAGGATCCTGCGAGGAGGCAGCAGGGCACCAAGTAGGATCGCAACCCTGGACTTCAGGAGAGCAAACTTTGGCCTCTTCAGGGACCTACTTGGAGGAATCCCATGGGTGAGGGCCCTAGAAGGAAGGGGTGTTCAAGAGAGCTGGTTAATATTCAAACATCACTTCCTCCAGGCTCAAGAATGGTGCATCCCTATGAGTAGGAAGTCAAGCAAAGGAGGCAGGAGACCTGCATGGATGAGCAAGGAGCTCCTGGCAAAACTCAACCAGAAGAAGGAAGTCCACAGAAAGTGGAAAGGGGGACAGGCCACTTGGGAGGAATATAGGAACGTTGTCAGAGTATGCAGGGATGCGACGAGGAAGGCTAAGGCCTGTTTGGAATTAAATCTGGCTAGAGATGTCAAGGACAGCAAGAAGGGCTTCTTCAAATACATCAGCAGCAAGAGGAAGACTAGGGAAAATGTGGGGCCTTTGCTGAATGGGGTGGGTGCCCTGGTGACGAAGGATACAGAGAAGGCAGAGTTACTGAATGCCTTCTTTGCTTCAGTCTTTACTGCTCAGGCCAGCCCTCAGGAACCCCAGATCCTGGAGGCAAGAGAGAAAGTCTGGAGGAAGGAAGACTTTCCCTTGGTGGAGGAGGAGTATGGGTTAGAGATCATTTAAGCAAACTTGACACCCACAAATCCATGGGCCCTGATGGGATGCACCCACGAGTGCTGAGGGAGCTGGCGGACATTATTGCTAAGCCACTCTCCATCATCTTTGAAAGGTCATGGAGGACAGGAGAGGTGCCTGAGGACTAGAAGAAAGCCAATGTCACCCCAGTCTTCAAAAAGGGCAAGAAGGAGGACCCAGGGAACTACAGGCCAGTCAGCCTCACCTCCATCCCTGGAAAGGTGATGGAGCAGTTCATCCTGGAGGCTATTTCCAAGCATGTGGAGGAAAAGAAGGTGATCAGGAGTAGTCAGCATGGCTTCACCAAGGGGAAATCATGCCTAACCAACCTGATAGCCTTCTCTGATGGAATGACTGGCTGGGTAGATGAGGGGAGAGCAGTGGATGTTATCTACCTAGACTTCAGCAAGGCTTTCGACACTGTCTCCCATAGCATCCTCATAGACAAGCTCAGGAAGTGTGGGTTAGATGAGTGGACAGTGAGGTGGATTGAGAACTGGCTGAATGGCAGAGCTCAGAGGGTTGTGCTCAGCGTCGCAGAGTCTAGTTGGAGGCCTGTAGCTAGCGGTGTCCCCCAGGGGTCAGTACTGGGTCCAGTCTTGTTCAACTTCTTCATCAGTGACCTGGATGAAGGCACAGAGTGCACCCTCAGCAAGTTTGCTGACGATACAAAACTGGGAGGAGTGGCTGATACACCAGAGGGCTGTGCTGCCATTCAGAGAGACCTGGACAGGCTGGAGAGCTGGGTGAAGAGGAACCTCATGAAGTTCAACAAAGGCAAGTGCAGGGTCCTGCACCTGGGGAAGAATAACCCCATGCACCAGTACAGGTTGGGGGTTGACCTGCTGGAAAGCAGCTCTGCCGAGAAGGACCTGGGAGTGCTGGTGGACACCGAGTTAAGCATGAGGCAGCAATGTGCCCTTGTGGCCAAGAAGGCCAATGGTATCCTGGGCTGCATCAGGAAGAGTGTTGCCAGCAGGTCGAGGGAGGTGATGCTCCCCCTCTACTCAGCCCTGGGGAGGCCACATCTGGAGTACTGCATCCAGTTCTGGGCTCCCCAGTACAAGAGGGATGTGGCACTACTGGAGCAAGTCTGGTGAAGGGCTACAAAGATGATTAGGGGACTGGAGCATCTCTCTTATGAGGAAAGGCTGAGAGAGCTGGGCCTGTTTAGCCTGGAGAAGAGAAGGCTGAGAGGAGATCTTATCAACATGTACAAGTATCTGAAGGGAGGGTGTCAAGAGGATGGGACCAGACTCTTTTCAGTGGTGCCGAGCAACAGGACGCGAGGCAACGGGCACAAACTGAAACACAGACACTTCCATCTGAACATGAGGAAAAACTTTTTCACTGTGAGGGTGACAGAGCACTGGAACAGGTTGCCCAGAGAGGTTGTGGAGTCTCCTTCTCTGGAGATATTCAAAACGCGCCTGGATGCAATCCTGTGCAATGTGCTCTAGGTGACCCTGCTTGAGCAGGGGGGTTGGACTAGATGATCTCCAGAGGTCCCTTCCAACCTCAGCGATTCTGTGATTCAGACTAACTGCTTTCTCTCCAAAGAGCTACTATATTAACTGTAACCCTTTTCAATTATTGTGATTGCTCAGCTACATAGCTAATTGCTATGACGTCGTAGTATCCTTCTGTTCCTTGGCTGATTAAGGACTCTTGGCATGTTCCCTACATGGTAACTTAAAGCCTGTTTTTTGTATGCATACATTGTCATGAATGTTACTTTGAAATGTTTCTGTGAAAACTTTTAGAACCACATAAAAATGGCTGTTCAGACCATGGTTGTCTCTTCACCAATAGCCTGTCCTTAACACTAGCCATAAGCAGATGACTAGAGAACGACAAGAACAGGTCAAGCAACTTCCTCCAGCCTCTGTATTTTTTCAGCCTCTAATGATTCTCAGCCCAAAATTTCTTCTGAGTCTTATATGTCTTTTTTGTTTAATAAGCCCTAATATGTTGGGTTTTGTTGTTGCTGTTTTGCCATGTACTTCTCCCACTGAGCCTAAACATTTTGCATCCACAATATCCTATGGCAATGATTGTTCCACCAGTCTATAATCTGTTACATGAGCTGTTGTTTGTTTTGAATCTGGCTCTCACTAGCTTTATCTGAGAGTCCCCACTTCTACTATTTTGCTTGTAAGCTCTAAACACAAGAAGACTCCTGAAAAAATAAACTTAAGGGCTTTTTATGTCAAAGTGAGAACATTTGCAAACTCTACTGAAACCTTGTAATTGCAACTAAATAAATCACATCTAATATTAACTCCTGCATAATACCTGAAGGTATGTCTATAGGCACGAAGTAGTACCTTTTATCTGTGCTCTTACTAAACATGCTAGCTCAGTTACCAAAAAGAAAATAACTGTGCTCTGCTGAGATATATCTGTGCAGACACACTTTGAAAGTTATTTTCTGCTCTCATTATGCAGCCAAATTATAATAGACATGAACTTTTAAATAGCTCATGTTATATTTATACCTATTTCTACTGCACTTACCATGCTCTCTCTTGTTTCAGGTTGCTGAACTAATTTGATAAGTGGAAAAGCAAAAGCCTTCAATGTGCTTTACTGCTGGCTCATTTTTCTGCATCTCATTTGGAATTTCATCTGGTTTTACAATACTGCCAACAACACGAATGCTTTAAGCCAGTGAAAAAGTTATGTGAATGATCTTGTTCATACTGTTCTATTTTCAAGTGATAGGGTTGCCTGAAGCTAGGCTAGGGACTCCAGCTCTTATTTCTTAAATATACCTAATGAAATCATCGGTCCAGAATTATGCACCTAGGCTCCATGTGCATTGCATAAGGAGGTTCCAAGCAATCTAAAAAGCAGCTGACATTGAAGTTTCCACCTGAAGCTTTTCCTGTTAGTATTGTTCTAGGAAATGTAACCTCTAACCTTCCTAGGATACTTAAGAAGCAGTTTTTCTGGGGTTAAATGTAAGCCCAGACTTCTGTCTCAGCTGCACTCTAGGCTCACCAATGACATTTTGTGTCTCAAGGCAGCCAAATGTTAGGCAATGCAATATTCACTACTGCAACACTCACGTTCTTCTGTGGACAGAGGCCCAATTCCAAAGCACTTACTTTATGGCTTGTAATTCGCACTACCTAAACACAAAAGTTTTTAGCCCATCCAGGTGATTCAAAATGCCAAAGTCAGAAAGCTAGCTACTCTAAAGTATCAAAGAGAATTGGCACTTCTGAAGATCTCCAAAAATTCAGAGCACTGAAGTGAGGGCCTGATCTCTCTCCGGTGACTTTGCGGCTGCAAGGGAAGGTGAGTGACAGCAAGACAGGCAGGGGCAGTGCCTCGATTGGATCTGGAGACAGTGATGGAGGTCACACTCAGTCCAGTGATAATGTCATGATGAGGCATGTCCAGGGCCAAGTCGGAAGCCAAGCCAGGAGGTCTGGATAGGGCAGAATCGAGGAGGTAAACCCTCAGCTTAAAGGCAGCTTCCAGGAGAAATGAGGGACAGGCACTCTCTTCTAGCTTTCTTCACAACAGCTCTTATCAGTGAAGGAGCTGACCTTGGTCAGCTAGATTCCTAGAAGTAGGAGAATGCGCCTAGGGCCCTGGCACTTTATATGAATATTCGTACCCTCTGTAGACAGCTCAGTGTGTTCCCAAGCACATAGGAAAGAGCTGTCCTTTTGTGCTGATAGCATGCTCCAGACATGCTGCACTTCACGGCACTCAAGGTTTAAAACAGATCTCTTCTGAAGCAGGAGAGGAAGCTTCCTTTTGTTCATCAGCCCAGTAATCACATGAGGTGGGAACACTGGGCTTCAAGGTCCTCCTCAGCTTGAAGGGGTCCAAACTTACATCTCCTTGATGGTATGGATGGTTCCTTGATGGAAGCTCTAGAATGGAGTCTCTTTCCATCCTTCCTGTTGAAGCTGAACCACTGTGTAGAAAGCAACGTAAGTTTAATGGCGCAAAAAGAAAAAGGAAAAAAAAATTGTATAAAACAGTGAGACTGGTCTCATTTTGCAAAAGAAATCTTGGGTTCTAGTTCCTGCTCTCAAAATTATTTATGCCTCTTAGGCAATGACTCTTTACTGCCATATCTCTAAGCAAACCTGCAGCAGAGACCAGGACCCAAAGTCATTTTTTTCCAAGGGAAATCTCCTTCCAAGAGATTTGAAAATTATCTTTGTATCTTGCTTGCTCTTTTTTTCTTCTGTATCTCTACCCGCTCTTCATTTTTTCTCCTCTGTCTCCTTAGGTGTCCTCCATTTGTTGCTGCAGAATGGCTTCACTCCCATGGAAGGAATGGAGAGTGGCCCTTTCCCAGAATATTGAACAGTGTCAGGGTGATCCTGTGGATGCCAGGATTCAGGGTCAGATTCCTTCTGGCTAAGTTGCTGGGGAAATGCTACCATGCAGAAGGTGAGCAACTCACTTCCTTTTCTAGCAACCAGGCAAAATCACACTGTCAGGCAGTTCTTATCTTTTCCACAGTAACTATCAAACATAGTGGCCAATTCTAATAAAAAATGGGTATCAATGGGAAATATATATCCATCCCCTGTGGATCAGGACATGCTTCATAAGCTTCCTTCCCATCTTTGGGTTGCAGCATCTTAGATACTTGCATCTACCTGGCTTCCCAGCCTAGGATCTTCTAAACATGCACAAGAACCTATGCTTGGGGACTTGGAGAACTTTGTGGCCAAAATAATAATAGCTTATTTAACTTAAGTAGTGCTGGAAAATACATAACTATACTAATCTCTGAGATTTAGAAGTCCAAAATTTGATTAATCTGACGTTTAGGAAGAATTCATGTATTTCAAACATGTCCTGAAGTCATCCTTCAGTCAATGCACTAAGAAAGCATTCCTCTGCTTTCACCACAGTGGGTACAATCACATGAAAGCTAGTTTGCCTCAGAACACAGGGCCAGGTCTCCCCATGGTTTGAAGACTCTTCATAGCAAGTGCTTGGGGTGGCTGAACAGTTAAGAAAGGTGGTGCTTTGAGAAGGCAATTTTGGATAATATTTCTCTGTATTTTTTCACTACAGAAATGAATGATACCAGAACCCTTTGGTGAGTCATTAGCATATATTGAAAGTTGTTTTGGTCATTCACCCCTCTTGAATGCTTCATCTGTCACCTTTCACAAGTGCTTGGAGTGCCCATTGCCAGGAATATGGGATATCACAGCTACAGTCACGCTGGTCTGGATCCACAGAGGCACACCTTCTGGACATTTTCTGGCCTAATGGATTCCACAGCTTTGAAATAGGTGCCTGTGCTCCCTATATTATACATAAGACAGTCTGGCACTTCAGAGGAAGATCCATAAAAGCCAGTACACTGAATGCAGAGCTGCTAACACAAATAGTTGAACATGGTCAAGTGTGGAATTTATGGCCTATCCTCTCCCAAGAGGCTGACTCTGCTAAACTCCGTAATGCAAAGCTGTCCCTCCTTCCTCTTCCCAGCTGATACATTTAAATTAGATGACCTTTCTTCACAAAAGGAAGATAAGTATGTCCTCCATCGCATCTTTTTTCAAGTAGTCTAGTGCTTAAATATGAAAATCCAGTTTACAATGAATATTGAAGTAATTTGGTTGAATGCAAGGTTGAATGCAATGAAGAAACAAGGTTGCGGGGGTGGAATTTAAGGCCCTTTTACACAAACTGGAATTTATGTGTTAAAATCCTCAACTCCAGGAGAAGAAATTGTCTTTTCTCTTCTTATGTCTGTGTGGCAAAGGGAGCTGCAGTCACCACCCTATCTCTTCCTCTGCTTTGTGTGCAGTCCAGTCCAGAGGATGTGAAGTGCTGTGAACAAATGCCAGTTGGCCCCTTCAGAATCAGCAAAACCACACAGATTTTAAACATGACCTAGGTACTGAACTCTGTTAGGACATGGGTATTTGCACATGTGCCCACAAGCAAAATTCTTGCCTTGGCAATTATGTTGGTATGCTCAACCTGTCCACGCCGGGCATTGCTGTGTAATATGGAATTACCTGCGCTAGCTTGTTTGCCCTGCTCTTAGTATCAGTCAAAGGTGCCACAGAGAACACTGTTGTTTAAAGGTAGCTCAAGTGTATGTCCGCTGTAAACACATCAGTAGATACGCAGAGAATTTTAGCACCTCCTCAGCCAGGCAGGACCTGCAGAGGAGTGTGGACTCTTTTTGTGGCTACATCTCAGAGACCATGTATGCATGCTCACAGGCTGCAGCAGTTTCAGAGCCCCTAGGAGGTCCACAATTCTGCTTGCCTTCACATTGGGCAGGACTGTCATAAGGGTGAGCATCTAGCATCTGAACTACTGTATATGAGCTACCCCACAGATCACGAGGGATTTTCTTCTGCTCCAATCTATCTTCCATACTTGACTAGATCAGAGACTGATGGTGAACCACTCTGCACACAGTGACTGTTGCCTGTGTTACCTGTCACCTTACCTCCTGTCAGAAGTGACACTAAGCACTATGACTGCTGCTTAGTGGCTTCCACTTGACTCATTTTTAATGTATTTAAACACCACTATTTGCTTTTGCTAAATATGCTTGCCTTTCTATCTGTGCACTTTTACAGTTGAGTTACTAAGTAGCTCTTAAATATTTATTGACTGTGTCTATTCACCACACAAATCAGGTTCATATATTTCTCTCTTAGAACTACTTTGCACTTTATGGTCTACTTGGACGTTTACCAAAGACTTTCTGAATGTTTTCTTTCTTGAGCCATAAACAAACAAGGGACAGTTTTAGAAACAAGCTTCAACTTGAGCAGGAAATTAAATACCCAGGACTGATACTGGTTCTGTAGCCTTCTCAGCTATCAGTTGAAACTTGCCTTATCATATCATGCTGGATTTCAGAAAGCAATATGTAGCAACATGTCACATGGCAACAGCCAGACTTTTCCAGTAATGTCTTGACAGAACCTTTTGTCCAGTGGAAAATACCCAATTCATCAAAAAATTCCCCAGGAACATACTGATGTCAGCAGTATGATGACAGAAATTTTTCATAGAAACAGAGAGACGGCATTTTCGGAGCTGCACAGCCTGCTGAGCTGGACATCTGTGATGCCTTGCTCCTTGGGCTATTATAACACAGGCTTGCTAGCCCATCTGGAAAACCCTTGTGGCCCGACTTTCCAGCAGGGTCCTATTATCCGACAAATGGGCAGGATTGCGGGCATCCCAGGCTCCTGGGAAAAGCACAGCTCAAGTTCGCCTTTGCCAATCTTGCCCACCTTGCCAGCACATTTTCTTTTGACCTCTTATGCCTACTTCCAGTGACAGCATTCTCAGCAACAGATGGGGTTTGTGCTTTTACAGGCAGGACAGGCTGTTTCCTGCCTAGCTCCACTTACATAACTGACTCGCAGGAGCTACACTGCTGAATTTTACCGTGACAAACAGGTTAGGAAATCAGCTTAAAAACAAAGGTGAATGAAATCAGAAGCACAAAATTCAAAATGGAATTGAGATCACTGTGAGAATTTAATTTTAAATACTTTTCTTTGTTTTCTCCCAAAGAAGCCTTGTGTATACAGACAGATACACAAAGCAAACATGTTCAAGTTATTAATAAGCTACTGCAAGCTGTGTATCTCCAGCTTTCATCATCTCTTCTACCTCAGCAAATCACTGGAAGGTTTATTTTTAGGATTTGTTTAGCATTTTTTTTTGTTTATAGCAAACCCCTTGTATGCAAAGAGAAGTTCTGTTTTGTTCTCAAGAATACGTGATACACAAAATCACCTGTTAGTTCTGTCTCTAAAATCTCATTAACGGACATTTTTAAGACATTTGTGCTTTCATCTTTATTACCTTCAGTCTTCACTCCTCTGTCAATGATGGGAAACTAATGAAGGAATTCAGATGCTGGGGATGTGAGAGCTCTACTAATACACATCTTTGTAAACCTCGCTGTCATCACATATGATCTATCACATATCACACCATATTATAACAGATTTCCATGAACACCTCTCCCAGAATTTTTTCTTGAAGGTACGTATTTTTCCAGCAACAAGCTGAAAGTACACCACTAATCCTGTCTTCTGACACTGTGAGGCTGCCTGCTCTGCACAAAGGAGAACAGTGTCCTGATCCCTGAATTACTGCAGAACACTCCACAGATTTACATGATTTATATATTTTTGCCAGACAGAGCAGAGTCTTGGGGACACTGCACTGAAGCTAATAAATCCTGCCCATGAGCTGGCCTGTGGAGAAAGAAGCTTAGTTTCAATGCACCCATTGATGTAGACACACAGGATGTCCGAGAAACATCTGCCCTACTTGTTTCAACAGCCATGGATGCTGTCAACTTGTGGTGTTGCTTCACCTGAGCTGCCACAGACCTTTGTCATGCACGGGCACATACATATAACCTGGTGCACACATGCACTAACAAAACCCAGCCCCAAATGACAGCATTTCCTGAACTATTCTTTCAGCTCCAAACAATGACTCTGCTCCTTTCATTCATAAGATTTAACTGCAAGTTTGCTAAACACGTATATGAGGACAAAACCCAGAATCCCACCTGACAAACTGCATTTTTTAACTTCCCAGAGAGACTGTATTGTGTCTCCATGACACAATATTGGTAGAGCTAATAAAGAGAAAAGCTTTATCAGATGTGACTAATGATAAAAGGGACTCTACTTCCAAACATTTTTACTCTAAACTCTAATCTCCTCTCCAAACATTACCCTGTGGAAAGCTCATGGTATAGGGCTAAAATAAGAAAAGGGAAAGTGTAAGACAAGGTACGTTGCTTGGAGTTTTTGGAGCTGTGACCTGTTATTACGGATACCCAGACTTGGACAGAAACCTCATTGTGCTAGGTTTATGCACACATACTTAAAAAAGGTGGGCCCTGTCCCCAGCAGGTTACAATCTAAATGAAACAAAGTTATAAAGTACCAGTGCCTGACCTTATTTTGGTAACATCTAAACAGAAAATTGGTTTGCACATGGTTTTATTCCTATTTAGACTACTGTAGTAAACTACAGTACTGAACATCAAGGTAACACAGGAAAGGAGATAAACCCTCACCACAAAATTTCTATAATCTTACTATTGGGCTATGGGATAAAAAGGATGTATCTTAACCTGATGGCAATAATTCTGTTTTTTTACTGAACCTTTAAGGCCCAGGACATTCAGGATATCAGAGGTCTGCAGTCTTTTTTTTGGCAAGTAATTGCAGCTGGAATTGCAGGCTGAAGCTAGCAATGAAGCAATTTTCGTGTAGCTGTCAAACAAGGGACCCTCTCACTGTGTTAGCTGGATTCCTTCTTTGTTGTTATTGTTCTGATGCAATTAGTCACTGCTTTCAAATTAAGCGATCTTACTGGCTGGTTGGACTGTAGGAGATACAAGAGTAACAGAAACCCAACCTGTTGGTTCCAGAACAAGAATGGGATTTTTTTTTTCTTATGTTAGGTGCCTCAGTAACTCAATTATATATTTTAACTAAACTTTAACTTTAAACTAAATTGTCTCCTAATAAGGATGGTCTCTTAATAACAGACTGTCACGTCACATATTTCTTGCTCCTTCTTTCCTCACTGGAGTGCTGCAGTGTTTAATTTACTCATGAAGAGTTTTGAAAGCATCAGATGAGGGAGAAAGGTTGTGTCATACTGAGTTCCACAGCACCAAAAGCCTTCCATCAAATGCTCTCAGCACTTTGCAGGATGCCATCCTGAAACACCAAACACTCTTATTGCTGCTGTTTAGCAATTGCAATTGCTATGTGGTTAGAACACATACCTATTTATTTCCCTGAAACTTATTCCCTTTGTGTCTGTTGTTCTATTTACCTGACCAAATTAATTACTGTTCTCAGCAAATAATCCTTAAGATTAAGAAATCTGCTATAACTGTGGAGGTTCAGGCTGAAATTCATTTATTACATTATGCTACCACTTGTACTCTTTCAGTAAGTTACTATTTTGGGTAATTTGGGGGCATTTGGTTCCCATCACAGAATCTCAGTGGGTGCACATCACAGAGAAGCTTGAGCTTCTTCTCGAAAGCACTGCATGCTGCTTTTATTCAGCTTTGCTGTTTAACACAATTTTATTCTGCTTTCTTAAGACACAAGTCTTAACTTTTTTCTACCTCTCTGTAGGGGCCGCAAGGAGACAATTCACTGATTTAGGACTTCCCATTCTAACGTAAGTTATGATCCAAGAGGAGCGATGCCAGCTTGCAGTTTGACATAAGGTTCCTTAGAGTGTTTTCAAATATTAAACACGTCTAATAGCCCTTAGCAACAAGGCATGGAGAACTGAACAACAGGTTCTAAATTGCTGAGATGTTTAATACAGAGGTGTCCTTGACCTTCCTGATAACAGAACTGCTGATGACACACCAGCAACTGAAAAATTGCTTGTGTCCAACATAAAACTGCAGAAAATCCTTGCAAATGTATTCTAATCTGTCCATGCCTCCAGGTCTCCACCCACTTCTGTCAACTGATAGTCAGAAAAAATACTGTTTAATGAAACGTCACAGTGGTTTATGAAATATCATTGCCTACTTTGCTGAGTACTGATATGCATATACTTTTATGTTATCTAAACCCATCTCTTCCTCCTCCTCTCTATTGGTTTATGCCCCAGCTCATCATGGAAAAAGAACTACTTTTTGATATGATTAAGTGATTCAGAAAGGTAGTATTAAATATGTTTGCCCACAGAAGGTTCAGAAGGGGGATCTATTGCAGTGTACGGCTATACTGCACAATGCTTGTAGGGCATGCAGAGATCTCTGGGCTGCTGTCAGTGCAGGTAGCTCAGATATCAGAACTGGCATAACCACATTAAGGTAGAGCATCACGCAAGATAATTTACTCTGAACCAAATAGCTGTATTGCTTCTTGTATCTGATCTAGCTTGTTAAACTGTTTTTGATGTCCGTACACTGCACTGCACTGGAACTAGAGAATGAAGTATGTGTTTTATTAAACCTCAAAATGAAAGCATGCTTTTTTGTTACATGAACAATAACATTCTTTGATGTTCAAGTAAAAGAGTTCCTTACAAAGTAAATGATTTGAAGTTGTGGGTAGAGACTCTTGTTTAAATTCATGTTATAAAGAAATAATTTACTGCAAAAATGAAATTAGATAGTCTTATAATTCCAATGTTCACATAACAATAATTTGCATTTACTTCAATTTAGAAATAGATTTAAATTAAACAATAGTTTTTCAGGAAGAGAAAAAAGCACAGCCTTCTCATTAGTCAGACAAGGACATTCACACTTATTACACGCAGTTCCAGTTAATCCTAATAATTTTCATTTCTTCATCTACCACCATAGGCTGTCACAAAATATCAATAGAAAGTGGACAATCAATCTATTCTACTCACTTTCCAACCCCCTTTTCTTCAGCCCACAGTGCCCAGACTAGGATATATCACCCGAGCTATTCCATTCTACAGACAGCCCTTCAGCACTGAGCTTTAACTCTTGGCCTTAAGAACACAAAGGAGTATCCAACTTTCCATCAACTCGTCAGATTCTTCAGTTGTGGATTTTTCCTGCTCTACAGTTAGGGTCTGACAGCAAAGTAGTATCACACAACAACATGCAACGCAAAATATTCTCTGTGTAAACACTGCCTATTTTCTTTGTGCCTATTTTCTTTCTCCTTTACACCCCATTCTTCCTCTTCGTTTTTCACTTAGCTCACTCATTGTCCCCTTTTAGTTCTTTTTCACCATTTCACTTGCTTTCCTGCCCCACAACTCTTTTACAGTCTTTCCCAAGGCTCAAAATGTAGAGTCCAAAGCTGAGCATTCAAACATAAGATATTCAAATGGATCTGCTACCCAGCAACTAGACATAAATAAAAGGCAGACATCCTATCAGATGTAAAAGCAAAGTGAAAAATATTGCTTCAGACAAGTTTGTACTCCTCAGATGTCTACTCTGTTCTTGTGCTTAAGCTACATGAAGAGAGTAATTTGGGGGAAAAGCAAATATGCAAAATAAGAAAGAAAATAAAACCCTAATCATCAGGCTTCTGAGAAAACATCTTGCAGTGAAACACCTTCCCATCACTTTTAGCACACTCTCTGGCCTCCAAATTTCCCTCCTGTAAAAAAAAATGCTCTTGCAGGCATTTCTAAATGTCACATCCCTCACTCCCAATTCTTATCTTCCTGCCTCTACACCTTCTTTTTCTATGACTGCATTCTTCATTCTCAATATGTTTTTAAAGGTTTTGATCTAGTCAGTGACCCTGGCAAGCAGTGGAGTGCGTTCATAGAACTTGTAATGGATTCGAACCTCAAGCCTCTATATAACTGATTCAGGGAGTGTGTTAAGTCCACAGATGTTAATATCACATCCCTAAATGATTTCTCTCAAATGGGGACTGTAGACCTAAGACATTATTACAATGATATTAAATTAACCTATTCAGGAACAATCTTTGTAAGCCCTTCATTACTTTCACAATTTTCAGGAGCAGAAAACATTTCAAGAAACTGTAACTAAACTCTGAGCGATCTACACAGGATACTATTGGTATTTTCTTGTGAAAATTACTTCTTTCTGAAGTCCATTCTAAGGCATCTTCCCATCCCTCAAAGAGGTGAGTTATTACATAGGCTTAATTACAACTCAAATGTAAAACAGAAGGGCCATATAACAACAGTGTGTGCTTATATTACAATACTCACCAAATTCTTACCCGAGCATGTGGATTCTTCAGTACATCAGCAATTTTTACAGTTCTTTACCATGCTTATGGAAAAAGCTGATTTTGATACAGATGATTCAAAGATACTTACCCAGTTGTGTAAGGTATATTTATCCCCCCTAGATTAATGCTTTCACATCCAACAATGAAGAGGGTTGAAAAGCACAGCAAAGACACACCACTGCAGATCATAGCCAATTTTGCAGACTCTCTCGCACCAAGTTTCAGCTTTTTTATAATGTAGCCACCTAGGACAATACCAACACCAGCACTTGGGACAATAATCACACCTAGCAGGAAGAAATTGGAGCAAGATTAAAACAGGACCTATAGAAATAGAATAAAACATAAATATTGATTTCTTTCCCTAATTAGATGACCACAAACTCTGTACTAAGAACTCCATTGTCTGATTCTTTGCTAGCAAACCGAGTCAGATTTTTCAAACCTTTGGAGTGTTGTCAAAGAATTAATAAAAGCCTCCTTATGATATTACCAGCAGCCAAAGCACTATAAGGGAACTATTGTATTTACAAGCAGAAATATTGCTTTGTATTTATTTTAGAATGTGAAGAAGGGATACGCATTGCTCCAGTTTAATTACTGAAAATTTGAGGAAATCCAAACCTAGGCATGAATATTCCTCTTCCTAGTCTCATGATTAATTCCAGTGAAGCAAATGTGTTGACCTAAGGCAAGCCCCCAGAAGCCTGCCAAAATGAAGTGCATGAATGAGTCTGGCAGAAAATTCTGTATCATTTTCACGTCTGCATTTCTAGATTCTGATAACATAACTCAAATTGGGTAGCACTTTCCTACACCAGTAGCCCCACTCATTTCAACACAATCACTCAGAGTGTAAACTATGATCAAAAATGATTTAAGAAATTAAGATTTTGGAATCAAATCACAGGAGGTAACTTTAAGACACAAAAGACATGCCTACAGATGAAATTCCCATCACTTTGCTGCTACAGACTTAAGGTGGGAAGTTTGATAATATGTCACAGGGCTCTCTTCATTCCCAGGCCAGGTGTTGTTAACTCAGCAAACTTCTTGTACTTCTTAGCTTTTCTTGGCTTTTGCTTCTCACTGGCCTGTGAGAAGGTCTTTAAATAAGGTCTTTGCTAATAAAGATGCATTTCACAGAAATATGGAATTTGAACAACTTCTGGCAGCTGCATCTAGGTAGAAGAAGCTAAACATTATAATCCACATTTCTAAACTTTTTTGGTCTTCTTCTTTTTAAATGAGCCTGTAAGACTATCACCGGAAAATATCTTTAATATTATTGCAAACATTCTCATTCTCTGCTAATCTGTCTGAAGGTAATTCGTGAAGGAGACATTGCATTTATTAAAATGTTGATATTGTGAAAGTAAACATAAGAGGCAAAAATAGTTGCTACCTTAATTATACTGCCATCACCAATGTCGTTATAAAATAAAATGTCATTTCATCAGGGAGATTCTCAATAATAACCATTCACAGAATCAAAAAGAGTCTTTCTCAAAAGAGCAGAATGTAAATAGAGCAGAATCTAAAGTTTTTCTAGGAGAATTAAATGATCTCACAAAGTTCAAAGCTGTTATCTCCCTGGATTTCAATGACTGAATGATGAACAAGGGAAAGCAATGATTCCAGTCCTTTCACTTGCACAGAAAATGTTCTCTTCGGATAAAAATAAGAAATAACAAAATGGTAACTCAGCAATCTGAGTCTACCATGCATACCCTGTTCTAAGAAATCTATTTCAGAGAAGTCTACACAGACACTGAAGGAAGAACAGGATCCTTTGCAATGCCTTTTAAAACACCAGCATCAGATACTCAGGCTCCAAATTCCATGGACCAAATCCTTGGCTACATCAGTTACATCAGCTAAGGATCTAGTCCAAGGTAAGGGCTTACTTCCGGTAAATTAACCTCAGCTATTTCTTTTACTTCCACCTTATAAGCTACTTTTGAGTTCTCCATCTCTTTTTGACCTGAATCTATCTCTTCTTTCTTCTTCTCTTGAGGGCCTTTATATTGGAAGAGACTGTTGTTAGGCCTCTATCTAGTACCCTGGCAAAACTGAGCAAGTAAATTTTGAGCAAGGAATAGGGTAGTGGTTCTTCCTTCAGTGAGTTACACTGCACTGTTCTTTTCATCCATCCTCTGCCACACCATGAAGATTAGAACATAAAAAATGAGGAGATGAATATGAGGAAACTGCCCTCCAAGGTTCTCCCTCATTCAGGAGGTTGGAAGGGGAAGGGAAAACCTATATTCAGGAAGTACAAAGACCAATTCCTCCATGCAAACTGGAGCTGGCAGTAGCAAAACTCTCTGTGGAAGACTGGAAGGGCAGGAGCATTAACCTGGAGATTTAGCTATTTGTGGTGAAAGCAGCAGACAGAAACACATTCTTTTCTATGTGTCAGGGAGCTTGAGAAATTCTTTTGCCCAAAGTACAAATTCTTCATCCCTGCACTCCTCCTTTTCTGCAGGGCATGTGAAATCAGAAGTGATATACTGTCAAAGAAACACTGTTACTACAGTGCACATCCAGATGAGCTTCCAGGGCAAAGCAAAACACGTACATCTAATAAGGACATGCATTCTTATTTTTCAAAGTCATTTAGAGGAACAAAGCTTAAGATCTGAGAGTAAGCTGTTGCACTGCACTTTCCTTCATTTTATAATGACAGTTTGGCACAGAGGAATTGTTTATGCACCAGATACATTGCTCTATACAGTGCTGCAAGGCAATATCAGCTTTCAGTCAGCAATTTTCAAGCTTTGTCCTTTTTGTTGTTGTCAGGATGTTGCAGCACCTGAGGCTTTTCACAGAGGCAAAAGATGATCTTAACAGCTACTAATAGTCTGGTACCAGAAAACTGCAATATTTGCTAAGAATGCTACACTTCCAGAGGGAATATGGAGGAGATTTTCAAACCAATTCTGTCTGAGAAACATACTGTACCTTTTCTTAGAACTAAAGCTAGAACCAAGGCATTTGTAACCATTTTATCAGAGTGGTGCTTTACAATACATAGTGTGCAGCACTGCTGATTGCAAATGATTTCAATTGTAACCCTTTTTTTCACAGAAAAGCTTCTATCAAACCACCTGAAATTTTAACCTGGATTTGTCGAAGATCTGCCTGCAACCTAAAGTCAAAGTTAATTTTTTCAGAATTGAGAAAATCTGAAGGCTGAATGCCACCTGCTTTTCTCATGGAAAACAAAATTGCAAACAAGGCAAGACTGCAGCACAAGTTGCTCAAGTTCAAGACCTGAAATTTGGCATTATGTCATTCTCACTGATGCTTAATGCCATGTTTGTTTAAAAAAAGAAACAAATGGAAACTTAATTAGAGAATTGATGCTTATGAATTGAGATGGAAAATGCCCGATACAAAACTTGCATCAGTCACATTAGAAGAGATTCAGCAAGCACATGAACTCAGCTGTAGATGTATGAACATAGATGCATTAATATAAGTAAGTTGTACGTACTCCTTTTGTTAAATCAGAAAAGTTTGTAAACTGGAAATGTCAATTTCTAGATTAACTAGTAGCAATCTAATACAGTATTTCCAAATTTTCTCTTCCCATTTTTCCTATAAAAACAATCCAGAAAATTAATTACAACTGTTAACATTAATGCAACATTAAGGAGCTGGGAACATTAATGTACTGACTGTTGAATATTTTGTGTGGCAAGAATGTTTCTGGTTTATACTGAGAATGAAGGGAGTTATGGAATAGCAATTCCATCAAGACTCCCAGTAATGCCATAAACCATTAAAGCAAAACTCATTTGTTGCTCAGCCACTATAAATATCGGATAGAATTACAATCCCATCAGCCTAAATTTCCTCCCTATTTACAGAATACAAGGATTTCACACCCTGAAGAAAACCTCTTCCCAGCAAGCTCTCATCTCATGGTATTTCTCTGACTTTCTCTCAGCACTCTGCTTTTCTTCCAGCCACCACAGGAGACAAAGGATTTTCATGTGACCTCTCTGTGTCTTTGTTTCTCTTTCTTTTACTAATTTTTTTCTTTTTCTTGACTAATGCAGCCAGGGGCTTCCCCCCCTACCTTGCCCCTGTTCCCATAACTCTCTCTCCACTAATGGTGTAAGTGCATCACCTGATTCCTCAAGGTCTCCATTCACCATCTCAGACGTAGTGACTGGAAGTATGGGGGAGCAAAGAATGAACCCACCTAGCAATTAGCAGCTATTCTTTATAGGAAGCAGAATGGAAAAGGCAAAAAGATGTTTACAAGTGAAAAAGAAGAAATGGAGATTGAGACGAGTGTCTTTGAGGCAGCTAGGAGGAGATTTCTATGATGGGCCCCAATTCTGCACAACACTTCCTAGCAGTAGCTCCTTTCCCTAGGGAAGTTGCAGGTCAGGACCATCTCTCCTTCCCTCAGAGCAGCACAAAGCTACGTAACAGAATCTTTCAAGCTATGGCAAAAGTTGGACTTAGCTGCACATTGCTGCGGGCAGCAGGGGACGCGCCACATGTGCAAAAGAGGGAGCCTCAGAACTGAAGTGAGAGACAGGAGAGGATTGTGGTAGCTCTCCTGGCTAGACTATACTGTTGGGTGCTCAGTCTTAATAAGTAAATATTGAAAAGACCACCAGCCTGAAGGGGAGAGATGAATAAGCAGAGGATGACATAGATAAACAACCAGTCACTAAGGAAAAGGAAAGATTAGGATATTTTAAAAGATCAAAGTGGAAGTAAACTTCTTATAAAATAAGAATAGCTTTAAAATATCTCTTAAGCTACACAAATCACAACAATGCCTACAGGTTTTCTAGCTTGTTTTTGTTGCTCCCCCCCCAAGACATTAACATATTAGAAAATGTCACTGCCTAAGCTTATGCGACCCCCTCAACTCTTTAACAATATAAATGGGTTCATTATGTAGTTGTTCACTAAACAAACGTAGCAAGTATCAAAGACCAGCCTGTATAACTAACTGAATGCATGTAGTTGGATCCAATCACCTGTTCTAACTCTTAAAGCATGTTTTTGGTTCATTTCTGAATAGATTTATTTCATTGGTCAAAGAACGACAACCCTTTCAATGTTATACTACATGGCAATGCCTTACCAGTGTAGATGCTGGCATTGGAAGCTGGGATGCCAAACTGTGACTCGATGAACTTGGGGATGAAGGTAATAAAAGCTGTAACAATGGCACTCTCGGCTGTGTATGACAAACTCACAAAAAGGAATGTCATGTTGCTTAAGATCCTGACAGCTGCTCTTGGAAGCTCTATAAAATGACAAAAATGACAAATGAATGTTATAAATAATGAGTGAAAAACAAATGCAAACTGAAACAAAACAAATTGATTTTCTTTGAGATGGACTGCAACTAATGGCTTGTTAGCATCTGGCTACATTTACTAAGTGGAAGGAAGACAGTGCATATTTTGGATTGCAATCTTTTTTGTTTGCTCTTACACTATCTTACAGTATCACCCTGGGGCTGCAGTCCCATTTTTCACAAATAGAACAGATGTCTGTTTTAACAAATCTGTCTGGAAAAACAGGGTCTACATGGTAACACTAAAAAGAAAAGAAAAACAGCAAGAAAATGTAGCAAATCTGGAATTATACTGATGTCTTCTTTCAAAATTTTCTAGAAGATATGCATATCACGCTTCTGAGCCTGACAACACTGAATTTTGACTCCACATGAGGAAAACAGACCACATACTTCCCCTGTAATTGCCTGCTTAAAAGTCCACACTTGGAATTCAGGCTTAATACTATAAGCTGAAAAGGATATCAAAAGATTTTGAAACAAACAATTTTGCAAATAATTAAAAAATATTTACAGTACATACAGACAAAGCATAATGATGTCAATGGTGTCAATGAATCTCAGCATATCTCATATACCCCCAGCTCATTTAATACCCCCAGAAGGGAGAAAAGTATAACCAGAAATGAGAACACATCATTAACTTACATGGAAAAGGTATTCATAGATGTTGCAATTATCCTCAAACCAAATATTAAAAACCCATGAAATTCAGAACTGAAAAAGCATTTAAGTACCTTAAATTCAGTCCTGTAGTGATGTCAGGTGTTCATCACAAGATTATGATAACTTCATTCAAGCTTTAATTTTTTCAGATTATACAGGGTGACTTTTAAAGACAAGATTTTTTTTGGTTTCTTGGGGCTTCTATAAGGTCAGATTTTCAGCAAGTCTTATATTCAGCCTACTGTAGTCTGGGTTTTTTTCATTTGCTTTTCTCTTTGTTTGGAAATTGAATACTGTCTCAACTAAAGCCCACTGAATTCAATGACCAGAGCTCCCATTAGAAATTTAAGATATTGAATAAGTGCAGAACAGCAGAACTCCTGAGTGAGAATGTTAAAAGTTGTCAAGGCAAAAATCTGTCTCACTTACTCAGCTGACTTCAGTAGGTTATCTATATAAAAGCAAACAGAATTTAGACTCTTGTCATGTCAAAACTTGTCAGACTGCAAATTAGCACCTAAGTCGTCTGACTGCATCCAATCCTAGCTTCTGCCAGTCCTCAAAAATTATAGTGAATTCATTATGAGTATAGGATTTGTAATTGTAATGTAGTCAAATGCTCTCCTGCTGCCTCTACAAGGAAAAATATTAAATGTTAAATATAAAATTGGGTGTAAATAAGTAATGAATAAATCATATTAGGAAGGACTCATATTCAAATCCTAATCTTTTTAAGCACCTACAGCTTAATTATGGTACTGTACAACAGCAAAACAGAAAGAAACACGGTAACACAAGTATGAGGCAACATGATATCAACATGAATATAGGGAAATTGTATTACAGATGTACATAAATATCTTTGAAAATGTCATTACCGCAGCAAGCACAAACACAAAAGAATATTAGAACTTATCGGTAAATATATTGCAAGTTCAAAACACAACTGATCAAACTTTATCTCATTGTTCAAGAGGAAATGAAAAAGGAAAAAAAAAAATCAAAGCTCTACAATACCCTTACATGGCACTACCTCAGCGTCTTTTGCTTTGTGCCTACTTTTGGTTTGGCTTGGTGCAGTTGATGGGGGCTCAGAGCAAAAAGAAAACAAAGGATGAGAACCAAGACCCACTTTAACCCAGCTTTGCCAAGCCTCTCGCAGGGGCTAGCTGACAGTAGCCCGGCAGTTTAAGAAAACAGCTGTTATAGGGCTACAGCAGGGGACCTATAGCAGGATCCCCCCAGGGACAAGGTGCACGACCGAGTGCGTCTCCCCCTGAAATAGGCAGCAAGCAGTTAAGACCGCGTTTCTGCCACTGTGAAAAAGCAGGAAGGAAGGAAGACGGGGGTGGGGAACAAAGCACAAAAGAGTAAACACTTTTTAGAGAAAAAGGCGTCCTCTAAGGCTCCAGTTTGGCCCCACCAGAGTTTGGGACATCCGTTCTGAGTCAGCGAGAACACCATTTTCTCTATTCTCAAATGCATCAAGTAGATGGGACATTCTCATTAGCATTTTTGTTTGATTTTTGTCCTCCATGTCAAAGTTTTAGCAAAAAAATGTATGTATTTGAAAACTGCTCATGCATGTGAACGTGTCTGGGCAGTAACAGTGGGATGTATTAGCTTCGAGCCATGTCATGGGTCTACTCTAGCATTTAAACTGTTCGTGGCCATAGAATTATGTACAATATCTATGCAAAAGTACAATTGTTTCAAAAAATCCAAAAATACCTGAGAAAGGAACAGAACCAAATGTCTTTCATGTTTCATGCTCTTGAGTACATAACAATGATGTAGAATAAGTGTTGGTAGAAGAGTGACTTTGAATAAATCTAACCTAATAAAAGGCTATATTTATATACCAGGCAGCTGTTCACAACAGAATACATGTGGAAAAAAATAATAAGACAGTAACTTTCAAAAGAGTGGACATCACAAAGAGAAATGTTATTTTATTAGAATGATGAACTAGGTGCTGTTTATAGAAGTGAACTGAAGGTCCTTGGCCCAGGACTGAATCCAAGAACTTTGCTAAATCACGTTATTTTAAAGGGGCTGGTCAAAATGTCATAATACTTGGTAAAGTTTAGCTCTTCCTGATAAAACTGGAAAGTTTAAGGTTTAGAACTTTTGATCTAAAGATACTAAAGAACTAATTAACTAAAGAACTGGATCTAAAGAACATTTTGCTCTGGCAAATGTTCTGATGTAGAGCTGTACTTTCTGTTGACTCCTATTTACATCTTTCAGGATACTGAGCACTCAATTTAAAGGTCATTATTAATATGAGCAATAATATTTTCAAATTGGATTTCTACAGAAGAATAGATAACACTCAGACTGTCTTGGAATAAACACAAGTTCTCTTAAAACTGTGTGAAGGATTCTTCTTTAGAGACCAGCCCTGTTCTGATTACCACAATTTCTGGCATGAAATAAAACAGAGTATTCCTGCATGCTGCACTAATATATGCAACCTGTAACAGGTGATGGTCGATGCTATCTGCGACTTCTAAAGACTAGCTGTCTGGCATACAGGGAAAAGCTGCTATATATTAATAAATCTGTAAACAAAAATACATATTCATAATTAGGTTCTCCCTGTTTTCCTCCTATGATTACAGTAAAATCTTGTGTAACAGAATCTTTATTAGACTTCTGAATTTAAAAAAAAACTATAATAAAAAGACACAGGAAATATCTTACATTTTCTAAGTACACTAATTCTAATAAGAAGCAAGAATGCTAGCAACTTTAAGGATCCAGTGCTTTATACCAAATAATCCACCACGCATTTAAAACATTTCAATGTCATGTTATTTTTGTAAGGTATATCAATCAGCCATAGGCCTAGTCTGTGGTTTCAAGGTCATTACTAAACCTCTCAGGCTCTGATTTTTTAACAGAATCATCATCTGTCATTTTTACAAATACACATGAGAAAGAAAACTATGAGAATTTGCAGTTTCCATCATTCTGTCATTTGAACAAATAAGTGTCTGTCAATTACATTCCTAAATCTGAAATGATTTTCTAACATGACTGCAAACATGCTTACTCTGCTGTGCACTAATTCAAATCCTAAACTTTTCTATTTTTCTTTTTTTTTAAATAACCTAATAAGTTTTTAAGCATAAATTGGAACTTGTCTTGCTGGACTGCTTCGCTAGTTTACTGGTAATTTGATTCCCTTCCTGATCTTTGACAATATTTTTTCTCTAGTCAGCATTCATTTTCTGCCACTTGTGTACTGGACCACTGCTTGACTCATTGTAAGGGAAAAGTGGTATATTTTAAGAAGAATCTGAAACAATGCAAATATTTGTAAATACTGCTCTAGGTTACATAAAATTCTTAAAACACTGTAACAGAATTTCAATAAAAACTCAAATAATTCCAACTTCACCTCCTTTTTCTTAATTTAATATAATTTTTTTATCCCTATTCCTGTATATTTAGCCAAAAGTGGTGCATGAATATAACCAAGGGAATAAAATATCCCAGTCTGCAGCACTATCTTCTTGTAGTCCATCAGGAAACCCCCTTATGCAGATAATTAGTCAAAGGACCTCCTTTCCATCAAGCCCCTACAGCTCTATCCCAGTCTTCAGATTTGAGGGAGGCTGAATCCACACGAAGCTCTTAGGGATAACTGTTGCTCTTGCAGATTGCAAAGCGGAATCAATATTTGAGACGGAATTTCTGGTTTGTTTATGAGAATGGAAATTAACATTTTCAGCCACACATTAATATTTTAAACATATTGTTTAAAATCTAATCAAGCCTAAGCATTAGCTCTAGAATCAAGTCAAAGCATTAATTCTAGAATAATATTTTGCCACACGTGTTTCATTTCATTATCTACTCACATAACATTTAAACAATCTCATTCAGCTAGCTTCCACAAGGATTTTCAGGGCATGCCTTAAAGACTGCCTGGGTGGCAGCCAGATAGTCGAACAGTCCATAATATCCCATCAAGAGTAGGGAAGTTTGAAGTGCATTTGGTGTGATTATTTTGTGTAATTTGACTTAGGGTGGCTTCTCAAGGCTCCGGATAAGACTGGCCATTGCCGCACTGGGTGATGCCAACATTATCTATTTTAAGTTCTCCAGGATGGCATAATAAAGGGCAGAGAGCAAAGTGACTTGCTCAAAGTCACCCAGACGGTCAGTGGTGCAGCAGGATCTCCAGTTCATGGTCTACCAAACTCTCTGGCATTTACAGGGCTCACAAAGTGCCTCTGAACACAGACCAATACCTTCCTCCTGCTCTTCTGATTCTTACTAAATAATATTTGCATATTATAGAAACTGCAATCAGACTTTATGCTATAGCCACAAGCCATGAGTAATGTCTTTTAACTTTGCTGATGCCCTGACAATCATTATTATCCTGCCTCCGTCCTGGTACAAACTGACTGGGAACAGCATATGGGCTGGTAGGCATGAAAATTCCACATTTTAGAAATGGCTCAGGAGTAATACTGGTTTATTTATATGTATATAAGCACCAAACTCAACCTTTTTCAGAAAAACAAAGATTATAAAATACATGTAATTAATTAACACCCTTCAGAGTTTAGGTCAGCACATTTTAGGTGAGTAACATATGCACCTGCTTTCTTCACTTCTTTATCCAACAGCACAGTAAGTTTCATTATAGTAAAAAGTAAAAGGGACTGAAGACACAGCTTCCATGGTACAAAACCCTAAGGGTATCCACACAATAAAGGAAAACAGTGTTTCTGTTTGCTCAAGTTCATGATTTATCTGCACCTATGGAATTAAACCATGGTTTCTTCATTATATACCTCCTCTAGCTCATGTTTTTTATACTATCTTCATTTTTCCAATCCAATTTTCATCCTCCTATGACCTATTTAATTTTTTTTGATACCTGCCTCAAAAGCATTCTTCCTCTTATATTGTTTACTTGCAATATAAATAAGAAAAGACTGAATTCCAAGCCCATGTATCTCAAAACATGAGAAAATGTAAAGACGGATTTATATTTTTATCTGATCCCAGCTCTACCGTGGGCCAAACCAAAATCCAAGTCACTGAAGTTTGAGAACATTTGTGGCTGGAGCCAATTTTGTTTTATTATCTTCAGCCTATACTGACAGCCACTCCAGAAGAAAAGGGACTCCAAACCTCTCCTCTTAGGTTTTTTCAATTCCTTTTCATTCCTATCTAGAACTAACTTACATGAAATTAGGACAAGTTACAGTAGGACAAGAATGCAACATCATTTTGCAAGGCTTCTCAAGTAAGACAAGATCATATCAGAAGAGCAAAGCAAGCAGTTTCTTACACAAGACTTTCCCTACCAAAAATGCAAAGGTTTTACAGATTTAATGACACTGACCTCTGTCATAACAGACTGCGACATCAGAGATATTTAAAAGTATAGAACAGAAAATGTGACTCACTAAATCATCAGTCTCCCAGTTACTGCCTAGGTGGAGTTTCTGCCCATCTTTCTATAAAAATATTTTGCATAATATGAAGCCCTGAAATTCAATGGGAAGTATAAAATCCACATCGTAACTCAAAAGAAACAACGTTAAATGACTTAGACACGTGACCCCTTTTTCCTTCCCATTATGAGTGAAATTACCTCAACTGAGAAGCCTGAGGTATGATCTCATTCCATAAAGCCCACTTAAACTTGAAAAATAATTAAATGAGAGTGCATCCCTGCTGCATGGCCCTTTTTGCTAGGGTAAATGACACCTAATGGGAAAGCTATTATCAGTTTATAGGAAAATACTTTTCACCTAAACTTGCTTGGTATCTTTCTGACATGTGGACTACAATGCTGTTTTTAACTGTTCCACACAGTGCAGCTTCTCCTCTAGAGAAAATGAGAAGTGTTGTAAATGAGAAACTATAATTTGGTGACCACCATTAAAATATTCATAGAGGATTTGTTAATAAAAGGTGTGGCATACAATTAGGCATATATATGCCTAAGAAACACATACTAAAAAGAGGTATACAGAAGTTGTAGTTCCTGGGAAAAAAGTACTAGAAAAATTCTCTTAAAACTTTTTTGTTTTTTCTGTATCTGTTTTATCATTAGTGAAACAACATGATCTGGAAGGTGAAATTATGTGTGGAAATGGAGAATCAGAATCAGCGAACTCATCCAGACACACAGTTTACCTGAATACCTCTATCTTCCAGACACACCGACAGAATGAAGCGATCCCTCTACGGTGAGATTGCCTCTACTGATTAGGAAGGAACGCAACAGGGACTGAGCCCCCCTTTTCCACTTCCCTAAGTTAGTCAGAAAGCCTTGATAGGAATAGCCCAGAACTACTTTTGATAGTTGGGAGGCCAGTAAGTTTGAAGGCAAAACAAACCAACCAGCTTTACAAATTTAAGAGAAAACATTATGTGAGTGAGTCACAAATATGGTGGATACGAAGTCTTCAAAGAAAGTAGTACACAATATTTTTTTCTTCCCTCTCAATCCACCACTTTTTGAGCCACTCTGGATTGATGATTGTACCAGGAACTATTATCTCAGACTGAGAAACAAAGAGAGGACCAGGTTCTAAAGAATCTGATATTGCAGGTTTATCTTGCTTGTTGTGAGCCTTGATTACAATGCCATTATGTGAGCTAATAAAATCAGCACAATGTAATGATGGTGTCTGGTTTTTGTTAACTTCCATAGAAACTAACAATAACTTCAGTTTTCCTAAGAGTATCGGTATAATTGCAATGAGAAATAAGCCTATACGTACATGGGCAAACATTACTTAGAATTAAACTGTTTCTAGTGTTGGTAAGTCTTGGCTACTGGATGAGTGATCATAAATGTATCATTAAAAAATTTGTCAATCATATCCCAGACTGACATCCCTCAAAAGGTAACACTGATACTCATGTCAATAAACAAACGCTTAAAGTTTTGAGTTCAAATTATGTCTAATGGCACAAAGGATAAGGGTTTTCATGATTTCTCTTAGTTCCACTGTATTCATCAGCTACCACAAACACGGCACAACCAGCAGTCATGTCATGGAAACCAAGTAGGACACAACAGTATTGATAACACAACAGCATTAAGGTGCCATTCATTCTTATCCTGTACTATTCAGTATTATGACACTGTAAAGCCTATATTGTCAACTCCAAATTCATATGCTTCACATTAATTCAGTTTTTAACAACACTGCCTTTTTTCCCATAGCATTTTATCAATGATTAGTGCTGACTGTTAGATTTTACATTAATATTGTACTTACTGAAAATAAAAATCCCTATTACTTGTCATTTTTTTGGTCTCTTCTTGTTTCAAAATTAGCACAAGTTTATTCATCCTACCCTTCTGAAAATAAATAGCTTGCAATACACAACTGCCAGGAAATACATAGGAGATAAAATAATATTTCTGTATTAATTTGTCCAAATACATAAGATAATTTAACGCATGTACTAGAATTGTTTTCACTTGTTTTGCCTATATTTTAGGAGAGGAACACTTCATTCTGTGAGGGACAGCTTAAGAAAGAACGACAATTACAAACTGTTAGGTGCACAGACATGTTGTGAATAGAGGTCATATAACCACATGACAGACAGAGAGCAGATGAATATGAAAGGCGGGGAAGGGGACTGGTTTATTAAAGCAAATAGGCTACCTATTTGTGACAGGTGCACATGAAACACACTCCAATAGTTTAAGTAAAAGGAAGTCTTACCTTTATAATTGCACTTGATAATTTTAAAAAAGGACAATCTATTAAAACCCCTCTCAACAACAAAACATAATATGGAACAGAACACGTCAAAATTCTGCCTTCAGTTAGACTCATACAATCCTAGAAGATGACCTTGAAATTTAAAGAGTTTAAAAATTAAAAACAAACTTTACCTTTAACATTCTTTCCAAATCCCATAGAGGCAGGAACTGCACTGTCTGCTTGTATTTTGCTATTTGTTTTCTCTTTCATGACTTCATCCTCACTTGAAACATCATCAGAGTTCATCTTCTTTTTCTTTTTCTTTTTTTTATGCCGCGGAGGGAGCTTTTTTGGAAAGGTAAACATTGGAAATATCACAAGGAGCATTGCAATGGCACAAAGGAGAAATCCACTCCACCTAATGCCAGAAGATAAGAAGAGAAATGACAGCCAACGCATTATGCGAAGTAAAAACACCAAAGTGGTTATTATAGCCTCTACTAGCTAGAAAGAAATATTTGCAAAATATATAACACTGAAATTAAACTAAATAATTGGAGCAGGGGAAGAGACTTCACTGCATTAAAACCCTTAATTAGAAGACACTTCTGTTGGCTTTTCTACTGATAAAGGTATTTATCCAGAAATCAGCAACTATTATGAAATAGTGCCATCTTTAAGTTCCTCTAAAATTTCCCCTTTAATTATTATTTAGTCCCAAGTCCTGACAGGTGGAAACTCAGTTTTTCTTTACCTTGCTTGGCTAATTCTCAATAAAGCAATACTGTATTCCTCTAGGGAACATGAAAATGTTATCCATGACATGAGAAGATAAAATGTTCAGGCAGAGATACCAGGGTTAAACCTGTCTTGCTTTCAAATGACTACCTTTCTCTGCATGGTCTGGTCTATGGTCTCCCCAGCGCAGAGCTCCCAAAACCTGCTTGCATACAACATATTTGCCAGGGCTTACGCCTAAAACTTCACAGCTCTGTTCTGTGACCATGACATGAAATATCCCTTCACAAACTAATACCTCTTCTCTCCCTCTTTCTTACAAGAACAGGATATAATCAGATCTGCAAAGAGCCCTTGGCTCACACTAAATGACTCAGGGTCTACCCACGGAGGAGGATATCGGCAATGCACAGGATGCGAGAAAAGTGCTATTCAGAGGGTAAAAGAATACAGTCATCCTCCCTGAAGCCAAGAAACTTAACTGACTTTACCACAGCAATGCATACGTGCAAAAGGGCCATTTTTAGAGAATACTCTAGAGTTAATCTTCTGAGGTCAGAAAGCTGACAGTAGAATATCAGACAACCTAATTTCTCCTCTAAATTCACCTTGCAATGAAAGAATACAGAGGAAACATGGATAAACTCATACAGACACTTCCATAAAGAAGGAAGGCCTCAGAATTCACCCACAGCGGTCTTCCAATGTATTGAAAACACGATTCACATTAGAAATCCCTGAAGCCTTGAGTTCGATGCTAATCTAACGGACACTAGTGTAAAGGAAGTTTCACTGAATTCAAGTCCCTTACTCCAATATCAAACCATCCCAAAGAAAGCCTGAAGCTCTTTGCTTTCAAATGGACTATGGTTACATTTTTGTACATCCTTTACACTTAAAATGGAAACTGCATCGTGAAGCTACTTATTAAATATTTGTACAAATTTTAAACATGTAAAAATATTCAACAGACAGGATTATTTGCACAAGAAACAGAAACAACATTTGGCTTCACTTTTGTAATGCAAAGATATTGAAGAATGTATTTTTTAATGAAGGCAAATTTATATGCATGTGTAATGCTTATGCAAAGGCAAACCAGCAACAAACATCCATACATACCACCATTTTATTAGAAAAACTGTGCAGGAATCTTTTGTGAGGCAAATCTAGAGTGAGAGAAAGCTTTGACCAGTTTTGATATTATGTAAACAGAAAATCCTCTGTTCACTCATTTTAGCTGATAAAATACAAGGATTACAAAGGAGACTTTTAGGAGGATTACTCAGCACTATCAGACAGGAAATAAATTGGTACCTGGTATAAAAATGTAGCCACATTCCTTTCAGGTTCTCAGAGGCAGAAGCAGCAAAGCACTGATCAAAGGAACAATCTGTGGCAATAAAATACGGAAATCTGAAACCACCCACTCAGCGGGGAGCAGCAAAGGAAACAGGGCCCTCTGATGTAGCAAGAAATGAAATTCAAATCCAAAGGGACCATTATGGCAGCATACCAAGTGCTGGGGATGTCAGAAATGCAGCACTGTATATAATACTGTCCACTGTCTACACTTCATGTTTTACTGGAGAGATATCAAAGAACTGGAAAACAGACAAAAGAGGATATCAGAAATAACAAGAACTTTTACGATGGGAAGTGAGAGGTCGGACTGGGATCTATATTAATCAGAACACATGAAATCAAGGGCTTTTTAAAGTCAAAGAAAATATGCAGGGGAATACCTCAAAGGCATCTGCACAAGCACTAAGACCTCAAATGAAAGCAATTAAAGCTAAGGACGGACCAGACCATCCAGAAGGAATTCCTTTAAACTTCTGTGTGGAACAGTAATGAAAGATATTATGAGAAGATCCAAGCACTGAAAGGATTCAGAACTAGGCAAACACTTAGAAAGGTGTTAGCAAAAGAAAATTTAATTCAAAGTGCTTGACAGACCGCCAAGGGCTGCTCTGCAATTAACTTGATCCCAACACCATATGTTAACAGTTCTTAAAGACAACAACATGATGGGTGATTTCTAGCAGATATCCAGACCATTCCTTACAGCTACCATATTTGAATATAAAGCAGTCTTAAACATTTCATGGGATGGCAAAGGTACTTGGTCTGTAATTTAGCCCAGAGCACCTACAAAGAAATATTCAAAAATCCAGGTCTGTGCAAAACCAATTTTTGTGAAACTCAAGGAAGAATCAGACCAGAAACAATCACTCTTACTGTGTTTATCAGATCTCACAAAAGATAAACCAAATTGTCTGTTTCCTGCATATATAGAATATACTTCTTAAAAAGGAACAGTTTAAGTAAAAAATAGGCTTTGCAGCAATGCTTGCTGCCATATATCACAGTTGCTGTACTTCTTGTTTTGTCTGTAATCATTACCTTGGGTCTTTGTGATAAGTGGAGTTAGAAACTTTACAGCTATAATAAGGGAAAGACGAGAATCAAAGACACTAATCCACTTCAAAGGAGATAAGGCTGAGAAATCTTAAATATGACTGCCCATTAACTTACTGTAATTGCGCCCTACTTTCAAAAGCATGTCAGCTCTCTGAAGTAAGCATTAGACTACTCTTATATTTCAATTTGTTAGATGACATAAATAAAAATAAACTTGGCTATGTGGCACTTCCCTGTAAAGAGAAAATGTCAAGGTCCCAGAAAATAGATTTCAGTGGAATGAAATGCTACACTTCCAGAGCTCTCTGTAACTGGGCAGTTATTAGGGACAAAGGACTGATTCTCACACCACTAATCTTAATTTTAATGGGTAGATAAAAGATAAAAAGATAAAGATAAAGCTTCAGAAAGTGAAAAGAGAATGAAGCACAAAGGCTTTTAGTAGAAGCCATAGACTGTGAAACAAATTTCCAGAAATCTGATATCAGGGGATACTCTTTAGAAAGTTAAGAGAAGAAAAAAATTAGGGAACCAAAATGAAAGAGTAAGACAAGGTACCTGGAACGTCCTTCATGGGATTAATCACAGCTAGTTTCTTTACAGATTTAATCAATGTGATAAAAAGAGGAAACTCTGAATAGCTTTTACTTTCCTATGCTGGCTAGAGTACAACTCGCCTGCTGAGAGCCCATGTCTAGCAATTTCCTGCCCTTGCTTGAATCATATTTGCACCCCTACTAATCTGCAGCTCAACCACCACATTGTATAGGACAGGATGACACAACTCCTGAGTTGCACCAACCCCATCTCTAGGTACCTAAAGCAGCCCACACATTGCAAATGGCCAGCCTCAGGGCTGCATATTTTGCAAGGTGCCTGGACCCTGAAAAGATAAGCAATACAATATTTGGCATTGTGATTTTAAATTCCTTTGCATTTTTTTGCCTGATCTCTCTTATTCTCTGCCTGTGATAATTAGTTCAGGCTCCTTGTGGCGTAAGCTACAGTTCAGATTTACTAACGCCTCTGGGCTTCCCAAAGGAATATCTGCACACCCCTTCAAGGTCTGTGGTCACACTGAAACATGCTGAAACAGGTTGGGGACTTAGACATTTGACTGTGACAACACTGCACTAATATCCAGGCTAGCTTTAAACTAGCAGTGCTGGCAGTCCACCTGCTGCAGCACAGAGATTGGTGCAAACCGCCTGAGAAGCAGCTAAACTAATGTGTTCCTACTGCTTTGGTTATTTTACCATCATCTGAGCTGCTTAATTTAAAACTCACACAGGTATGTCCACACTACAGGGCAGTTACACTGGTGGCTGCATTGTAGATAAAGTCAAAAGTAAAGCTTACTCCACATTCATATGGCCCAACTAACTTCGATTAACAAATATATTTGTGGGCTTGTTCATGATTTCTGTTGAAAAGTTCTGATCAGATGTTGACTATCAGTTCTGACATGCACTTGCTTAAGAACATGTGAAATGAGTTTTACTAAGAATGTGTATTATTTTGCTCTTATTCAAAATATTTTATTCAAGAACAGTCAAAGCACTTTTCTAACACTACACCATATTCACATTACAAATCTTTTCTGTGAGATAAATCAGTATATAAATCAGGGCACAGAGTAGCTAACCCCAAGGTCACAGGTAAGCAGAGCACTCAGGTTGTCTTTCTCTAGTATGACACTGAAAATTCAGCTATGCTGTCCTGTACAGCTAATGCTCTTGAACAAAGTAAAACAAGTAAAGAAGTGATATTCAGAGGGTTTAAGTACACTCCAAAGAAAGAATTTTTCAAATCAAATTGCCAGGAGAGATCACTAGGATAAACAGAAAGAGATGCAGTCTGATCGAAATGGTATAGTGATAAATACTAATCCAATGCACATGAACTGAAACTCGACCCTGTCCTCAGTGACTAAAACTACTGGAATAGCTCCATAATGTTTGTATTGAGCAGAAGCATACAGGACTCCAAGGTAGTGTTACAGATGTACCATCTCCAGTTGAACTGGAGCTAATGACTGGAGCTCTGTTCTGAGCCTTAGTACATGCTCCATGTCATCGCCATATCAAGGTTGAGAATCAGAGAAGTACCACACTAAACGTGCTGAAACAAAGGCAAGCCCCTCTGGATTTTCTCTAGGGAGCCAGAAAAACAATTTGAGGATACTGAAATGCTGCTTTAAATGAGCCACCAACACAACCAATTGTTGAGATACAAAATAGAGCTATCCTCCTGGGATAATGAACTTAAGTCTCTTGTGGGTTTGCATGCTTTTCAAGCCAGACTTATGAATTGCCTCAGAAAAGCCAGTCAAAATTTCCTAAAGGCCTGCTTCCCCCAAAAGGCATTTCTGAGGAGGTCACATGTCAAGGGCTGCCCAAAGACACTGAGGAACGATTATGGCTGTTATATCTCAGCAGCAGCTGGAAGTTCACTATTTACTAGAGAATTATTTAACAGTTTACATCATTAGCTACCTAAACCATGAGCCATCACCCTGAGTCACAAGACCAGAAAGGCCAGTTCTGATACCATCCTATCACCTTTTCCTAGACCAGGGTAAATGATGTTTACCACTCCTCAGCTGGGGAATGCAGAGTTCAACATTTCTGGCTGCCTGCTTTGGAACAGCAAAGAAGGGATTTATCCACCTTCCATATACCAGTCCAGCTCTGGGGAGCACTTATCCTCTGTGGCCTCCTACAAGTGAGCTGTACCTACTAGTGAGTAGTCTGTTCCACCACTTCCATGGGACTGTCTGCTGTCAGTCAGTGCCCACAGTGTCAGTCAGAAAGAGACCTGTAGCAACCAAAAGCAGGAGATTTTCCACGTAATGTGCCCATGCACTTCTGTGGCAAGCATTTCCTCTCTGTCAGCATATAATGTGCAGTAACCTATAGGCATCTCCTCTTGCTTGGCTTCCTGCTACAGTCTTGAACAAGCCTGCAAAAGATATGGTAACCCTCAATTCCCTACTGACAGTTTAGAGAGTAGTTTTGAAAAATGCTTGACTCTTACCAGTTTCCAATGAATCGAGGATCACTCTGGTCAATATAAATGGTTGTCCTAGGATCAACATAGAAACCAATAAGAACTCCTCCTAGTAAGTATCCAGCTGCAGGACCGAGTGCTCCCATTACATACATGATGGCTGAGGAAATAAAAGGTCAAAATCATATATCAATAAAAAGAATGTTTCATTAGTTATTTAGATGTAGAATAGGGATCCAAAAGTAAAAGATGCCTCTTAAAGCAGGGAGTTTTGTATCCCAGAGTCTTCAAAAGCACTTTTTGCAATCTTCCAAGGTAGCAACTTCTGGATAAATAAAATATCAATAAGAAAATTATTGCTTTCTGCATGTTTTTAGTCAAATTATGGATGGAAGTATAAACTATTTAGGTGTTTTGGATGGATATCATATTTGATTTTGACAATATTTTTCATATTTGGTAACATTTCCTTTGAATCAAAACTTAACAAAGTTTAAAACATAAATACAAAAAATACTATTAATGGTGAGCAAATAGGAAAGAAAACAAAGGATAAAAATTATGTAAGACATGAAAGAGCAAAGTAAAACATTCCAGCTTAGTGATCATCAGAATAAAGCTTGATTTAAAAGAACATCAAAGTTAAGAAATCGAATATTCCTATTTTAGAGATTGACAGAACTACGTTTTTATCTGTGCAGCTACAGACTTGGCCCTGTTGTACATTCTGGTATCAGCAGACCACATACCATATTTCCACAAGACTCCTGCCTTGTTCTAGACACTTGATCTTGTAAATTTCATTTTTTTAATGTTATTTTTAAACAAGCAAATTTAAAAATATTTAACAAGCAAGTAAAATGAAAAAAAATCTCTCATGTGGAACCATACAGACACATAGTTTATGACAACATCACAGTCTGAATATCATATGACAGCAAAGAACTTATCCCTTGAAATAACAGAGTAGCAGATACCAATAGTAGCCTCCTATCTGCTGTGTCTTCCACAAGATACTCTTCAGAGTGGAGCCTCCAGTCCTGGTTCCTCAATCATCCACACCAGAGGATCTCTTAGAAAGCACCATAGCTCCCACATGGCTTGTGTGCTCGTGCTGTCAGGAGCAAGGGGCATACACAGGGGAGGAAAGACTACAGATGTGTTTCATCCTAGCGTGGGACCAAGACACAAGTGAGAGACGTAGCTGAACCTGGGACCCAGGAAACTTTTCTGCATCCCCTACAGACAGATACAGGTCTAGGCACCAGCAGGAGCAGATAAAAACATTTGTTCTGTTTGCTGACAGGAACTGAATGCTGAGATTCAGGAATCCCGATCTCATTTCCAGATTTTGCAAGGTGGATACTTTAAAGGCTGTAATTTGTCTCACCCCTAAATCCTGCCAGTTCTACTCCTATAACCTTTCCTGTTCTACTGCAAATCCCAAATCAAACACTCAAAACTTTTGAAATACGCCAAGTTCATCTGTCACAACCTTAAATTCAGACACCTTTTACATACGGATCTTGACCATACCACCGTGACTGTAGCCACCTTCCAAAGATTGTTCTCTTTCTCCCCTACCCATCTACTTTTTTCCTTAACTCATCCCTTTTAAGATGCTTCTGCCCTGCTTCCCATACTCTCTGGCTGTCAACTTGAAAGACAAGAGGGGTTTTAAGGGTTAGTCTCTGTTCTCCAGCCTGATGCCTGCTACCACAGAAACCCCAAGCTCCAGTAGCACAATTACCCTGGCTCAGCTGCTGCAGTCCCACTGTGTAGCATATCAGAAATAACCTGACTATCCAGTTCTCTGAAAACACCATCTTCACTGTGAAATCTCCCTCTCCACATGTTTTTTGTGGACCAGTCACCCTCTGCGGATGGGACCGCCATCCTCTTTGGTCCCATGCTCAATTAGATATGCTGCATCTTGGGACTGCAACAGTTGAGTAAGTGCAACTGTGCTGTTAGAGCTTGGGTTTCTGCAGTACCAATTAAAGCAAATTATATCTCACAGACAAAATAAAGAGAAATCACTAAATCTGCCTGACTAAACTGAAATAACTTGTGTATTTTCATCATGTGTTCACTATTTAAATTTATTAAAGCCATTTTCCCTTCTGGGTTGACTGTAAACAATTCACTGTATGCCTACAACGCCCTGCCAGACATTCTAACATTGCTACTTAACTGCGAGTAGTTAAGACAAGCCCCAAAGCAACTGTTACTTGTGAAATTCTCATCATGAAGAGGGGAAAAAAAAAAACCAAATTCCATCCACTATAATAAATTTTGTTTAACAAATGCTTGCTTGGAAAATTGATGTAAGCAACTACAGTAAATTCAAGTCTCTAAAAAGTTTACAGAGAGCAAACACAAAGGGACTGTAAGAGTGACCTAGTCCACTTATTTCAGCATTCCAAGAAATTACTTTTGCCATATTTCTCCAGCTTTAATTCCATCACGGAAACAGAGGTCTCTCCTGCCAGGCAAAATGCAGCAATTGCTTGGACTCAGAAGCACTGCTCAGCAGTTGTATTATGTACACCTGGTAAATTCAAAGACAGTTCACTTTGTAAGCAGAAATACTGTACAGTAAAGATAAAAATAACAGTGTACACTGTTTCTTTAGAGAAGGGAATGATGTCTAACATTTCAAAAGTATTTAGAACTACTGCATGCTGTTCAGATTCCAAGATTTTTAAAATATGTTACTGATAACATGTATCAAATATTCTGGATCTTTCAAAAACCACAGGATCCCCCATATGCATGGTCCAGGACATGAGGAAACCTGTGAGCACAGATGAGTTCCATAATTGTCATTTGATAGCATTTTGGAACATTTTCTTCATCATGTGGTAATAGCTGCTCTCAGAAACCAGATGCAAAATGCAATAAACTCATTTGGACTTTTAAAAAGGACTAAAGGTAAGTAAAAGATATGACATTTCAAAACGAGATATTTGAAAAATCTGCCCCAAACCTCCATACACTGTAGACCTTGCTGTGAAAGGGAAGAGAGAACCATCTCCCTGAGTCCTCCTGGCAGGCTGCTCTGGGGCATTGCTGCAGCCTCCATGGCAATGCACCCTAATGCCTGGGAATAGTGGGGCCTGATTCCCAAACAGGCCACCAAGGAGATTACTGGATGATATGGAAGGGAAACTAACTGGGAACAGGTTCAGTCAGGACTTCATCACAACCAGACCCTCTTCCCGAGTCAAAAATTTCTATGGAGAATAGTACCATGCAAGTTTTTTCCACTCAGATCACTAGAAGGTCTCTAGCTTCTGAACAAAAGAGGCTCTGAAACATATATAGACGACAGAGGAGCACCTTCCTTTTCATCCCCCTGACTGGCATTTCAGCTAGCCCTCTTTGGGCTGCCCTCTTTTGGCCATGATCTGGGGTCTTGATCTGGGGAGATGCCTTGATTCAACAGCAGAGAAGTTTTAACAATAAAAGTAACAAACATTTTTATCAGGGATCATGCTGAAGTGTTACACTGCAGAAGCAGGTAGCAGGGGATCCAGATGATTTTTTAAATTTCAGTTAATGAAAACCTGAGTACGTCTCTTAGCTTCCTAACTATAACCTTGGCGGGTGCTTATGTTTGCAATCCATCTTCAAATTTCTGAAGTGATAAAAAACTGTGCTATAAAATGGCATTAATATCTCCTCCCCTGTGATAAAATAGATGTTGAAAGTTATACAAATATAAGTTTTAGTTCTTTTCCAAAGAATAAATCATTTTCAGAAGATAAAATAAGGAAGCTACTGTTGATAGAGACATAGGAGCTACAAAATTCATCTGATGGTCTTCTGATTAGTTTTCATTGAAATTAAAAATTGTACCTCTAAGGGTAACTGCATTAGCTGTGTCCATACTCAACATCAGCATGTTATTGAGTACACTTCCCCAGACATGTGGGCCTCTCTAGGAAAGAGATTCTGCAGGTCACCCTCTCTTAGCTGAATTATAGCCATCTGATAACTACTCATGATATTCAACACAACCAGCTCAGACTGGACCTTGCAAAATTTCCTTCTAGAAGCTTGTTGCACCTTGCTGCTGCTGTGATGTAGAATCTTATGTCTTCAAACCAAAGCACAAGTCATCCTACTGAAATTACATTGTATTTAGCAAGATAATTTCAAAGACCAAAGACCTTGAATATTTTTTCAAGTTTGCATTTTCTCTCAGGAACACAAGCTGAGAGGAACAGCCTGCATTGGTTACAGTACACTTATTTTCTCTCTCTTTGCAGCTTCTTTTCAGTGACCAGGGATAGCCTTTCACAGCTCTCCCAAATCTGGTTTACAGATCTTCAAGATTGCAGTTCTACCTCGGACATAGACTTGAGAAGGGTAAGTGGTAGGGGCATCCTAGCTGAGACACAGTTAAATATTCACTTGCCCCAGGGAGAGTTACCATGGATATTTTAACTCCTTTGAAGTTTTGCACCTGAGGAGCTCCTCTGTCTCATGAGTATGCTCTCAGCATGGCATATTATCTCAGGCACAACACCACACTAGCATAGCTGTGCAGTTTCCAATCTGCAGCTGGCTACGTCTAACCAGGCTTCTCCACCAACCTCCATCACAGCTAAGCTGCTGGATGGGAGAAAGAGGGAGTCAAGCAACAATAATTGAATTACACGTGGAATTTATCTACTGAAGTGAAACAAGATTAAACAATGTCATTTGACTACTCCATTGAAAAGTTTATCTTGGGACATGTTCTAATGAATGTTGCCATTTTGACAACATTTGACAAGATGATAGTGAAAATACTGTCTATTGTTTCTATTCTTAGAAGGACAGGAAAGCGGAATTTCCTTCTGCAGAAGAAAGCTTTACATATAGCTTATTACAGCAAAGTCTCTATGGCTACAGTCAGAGGAACTGAATCCTCTATAAGTCTGAAAATCCCTATATTCACAACACATGCATGAAATAACTTGGTTGCCAAGGGTATTTCTTAAATCTATCTGTACTATAAAAATATACTGAAATGGAAGTCATAACAATATTTTGAATATCCCTTTCCTCCTCCAGTCACACCAAATGATAACTTCAATAGTTTTTGCATATGGGAATATATACCAGATATCCCTACAGCATCCTCAAATGCATACCATGTTACCCCTCCAGCTGTGTCTTTCCATATTAGTATAGCTATCATGAATTAAAGTAGCAAACATCATATTGTGTCTGGATGAACAGAAAGTATGTAACATTACTTGGCTACACCAGGCTGTATGGCTTCTGGGTTCTAAAAAAGCTGGTTGGTTTAAAAAGAAAAACAAAGGAACAGATTCCTCAGTCCCTCTCATCTGTGTGCACACACATGTCACCAAACAGAGTTTATCCCTGGATGGAGAGGATCATTTCTGAAAGACCCCATTGTTAAAATCTTGGCAGCACATCACCATAGTACAACTGTTCATTTCATACATGTGTAAAGCAAGCAGAAACTGACCTTTATGCTATTTTTGATGAAAGTTTAGAATTTGCAAAATACTGCAAAAGCTACACTGTGGGTTCTGGAGTATTTTTTCTCATATGCATGATTTTTCCTGACAGAACAGTACTGTAATTTTGGTAGATTTTGCAGGATACTTTTTAGTGAAATACAGACATAATCCTTTTTCATTTGTAGATTTCACAGTTTACTCCAAAAAAGTAATTATCATTAACACCAAGTTATGAATTGGGAAATAGAGGCACAAACAGATAAAAGGAATCATCCATGGTCATGCAGTAGACCAATGGAAAGGTCAGAAATATAATTTACTTCACCAAAGCAATAACTTAGTGTGCTGCCTGCTGTACAACTCTCATCCTGAAAGAACAGCACAAGGAAGAATAAAAACAACAATAAATAAATTTTAAAAAAGATTGGTAGCTATTTTTGCCCATGTGAATTAGTAAGAAAAGGCCTGTGTTTATGGGTTACCTGCCTAAACTAGAGGAGTGAGCTTTAGCAGAAATGGCAAGATGAACTGTATAATTCTGACTGAATTCTGTGTCAGGAGATCTAGGGGGCTACAGAAAGAAAGGCAGTAACAAGAGGTTATAGTCCAGGATTCTGCAAGGAAAAGAAACACCACCATGTTACCATAGCATCTTCCCTGTCCCTACTGCTAGCACATTTCCTTGAAAGATGAGCTTATGTTGTCACTGGCGAATAGTCAGTGGCAGAATTTTTCAAGATACAGAGCAGGTTTTAATCTACCATAGAACAAGGCACAGGTTTCAATGGGGAAGATGCATGATTTCAGTCTAAGCTCTCCCCTCTGCCTCTCATGTTGACGCACCTGTGATGGGGTAGCAAGGAACAAGGATAAAGCAGCTTCCAAAGAAACATTGGTCACATTTATAAAGCTGCATTTAACTCATCTAAATTTAGCCCGCAGCAGCTATCCAAAGAACATAAGTTTTAATCATTCTTTTGAGCGTGAGGACACAAAACAGAAAGGACTTGTGAGCAGAACCTAGGCATCCTTCATAAAAGCCTTTAAGTCAGGTAATAACTAAGTTCACATTCTTCTTTTCTCCATGAACACACACACCGATCCTATCTATGCATGCTTTAAGATTTTTTTTAAATGTGTTTATTTTCTCAGTAGAAACAATGCTTTGAGCACTGTTGCATTTCAGATAACAATGTTCAATTCAAATCTTTATATCATTTCCTTTCAAAATATATTATCCTTTCAAAATGTATCAGCATTACTGTGACTTAAGAAGTCTATCAGATGAGATGCTCCACTCACAGTAATTAACTGAGCAACAAAACTACTCCAGTAGGCTTCCTTAATCTTTGTATAGAATATATTTACTACTGAGCTTACACAAGCAGATTAAATAGATTTGAGACGAGCTTTTAGAGAAACAAACCAAAGCACAACAGCATGCCTGCTGTGCAAACTAACAGTGAATGGACTAACAGTCCAGCATACCACTCTATTAAAAAATGCTAAAAGTTAAATTAAATACAAAAATATCAATGACTTGCTGATGCCAGATGAAAAGAATTATATCTTTAGTTTTCTCTTACAGGTTTATCACTAAGATACCACATGTATCAAAACAGAATCACTCCCTGGCTTAAAGAGCTGTCATTTCTAAATGGCTTTATGCTTTTTATTCCCCAGTTGTGATCATATTTTATAACATTAAGATCATTTTCACATGAACCAATTCTAATGTCACAAGAAACAGGAGAATAAGCCCAACTGAAATATGTTAAAATAGGCTGCCTATCTCAAAGTATATCTTTCATATACACTGCCACTGCAGTGCTGCTCTGTGTCACTCACTGTATTATGAAGACACAATTACTATAAAGCAATTTATCTTATATCCAAATTCCATAAGACTCAGTACAGGTCACTAGATAACACTATCAATAGGGTGTGTGCATGCAGTCCAAAATCTGGGAAGACTGAAGACATCAAAAGAGACAGGTTTGCATTTGTACCATGTTATTTCAGCCTTAGAGATACCCTACTTAAAAAAAGATAGCCCCAAAATAAACTATTCCTTGGCTTAATCTGCAGTCCTTAATTTTTTCAGTCTGGAGTCTGAGAACTAGGGCCAACTAGAGACCCAAGAGCCAACTGCAGACCATCCCACTCTTTAGAGACAACTCTTTTTCATTTAGAAATGCAAATATTACTTCTCCTTTTTTCCCAAAATCTTGCTTTTCTCTCTTTATATTCACTTATAAATAAACATTTGCTAATATTACCAACCATAACTTGTGGTTAGCAATCAAATACGGAAAAGACACATCTGCGGTAAGAGTTTAGCTAAACAGCAGCAATTTCTGTGTGCAGTTTCCAAATCAATGTGGTTAACTGAATTCAAACACCATGCATGAGCACATTCTTAGACTGGATAATTAAGTAAATTAGGCTTTATCAGCTTTATCAGCTTTTAAACCAATTTTAAGGCAAGAACCTTCTGGTGACAGTATTCTAAAAGCAGATACAGCTATGTTTGACTTCAAACATATGGAAAGTCCCCATTGCTGTAAATGGTTCACACAAGCAAAGATAGGCTTGTATATACTTGCATAATCAGATACTAAACTGAAAACTCTGACATTTTTTCCACAGACTAAAAGGCATGGATCCCCTAAAGAAATGTTTTTAATAAACAAAAGTGTCTTATATGCATGAATAAGAGAACAAACAAAACAGTGTTTCTTAAACCTCAGGTGTTTTTCCTCTATAGGGAATTTTGTTTTGGAAAGGCACTTTTAGTAAAATTTAAGTCTCAGATATACACATGCAACTTGTGCTGAATTCAGTGAGAATATCAAAAGATGAACTGAACAGCAAAATTTTGCCCTTGGTTGTTATTTTCTGGAAATCAGTAATTGAAAAAACCCCCCACCTTCAAGCTTGTCAAGTCTCTTGCAGTACGCTGTGTTACAAACAGAAGACAGCTTCATATATTCTTGGGATGTCACTAGCTCTGAGGTCCAACACTCAGAATTTTCACAAGCGCATGTTTCTTAAAGGATGTGTCCTTCCCTAAACACCCTTAACTAGTGGAACTAGGAAAAGATCTTGACCATTCAAGTAAATACCTATCGAGTGCTTCCTTGGTCCCTCTCGAATTCTTGATCTGTCAGCACCCCAATGTTACCTTCAGAGAAACTTCACGAATATAATGTTCATTTCCACCAAGGGAATGATCCACTGTATATAACTGCTATCCTACATCCTAAGCAGATTATTATTATACTACTCTAAATTATTTTAAAAGTCTTAACATATAAAATCTGAGAAATAACTTGTTAGATAATTTTTCTTATTTTCCATTCATTCAAATACCGAAAGCTAAATCCACATTAGTGGATTCATCCTTCACACTAGCAGGACCCTTTAAGTTAGTCAAGCGGGATTTGGCACTTCTGTCATATTACTCAGCTGTGTTCCAAACAGAAGTGCACTGAAGCTGTCTCTTTCCATTAAGTAATATTCACACCAAGTGGGAATATCTCATCTCTGCTTTTTAATTGCTGGCCTTTTTTTTTTTTTTTTAACAGTTTAGCAGTTGACAGCATTCACACAGATTTAATTTTTATTGGGCATTCCCAGGCATAAATTTAAGCACATGCTTACAGACTCTGAAACCAACTTTTTAAAACTAGCTTTCATTTTCTTTAATACTTTACTTCTAACTAAACTGTAGTGAGGCTGTCTTGTCCATTTGCATCTCATCCACTTTTCTTCAGATGAACATAATTTAGAAATATCAAACTGTGGAAGCTGAAATTTGGTCTTCAAGCAGACCTCACTGATTAGAATACTAATAAGCAAATGCAAGAAAGAGATTGAAATATTTTAAAATTGCTGTGAGAACACCTGGATCCATAGCAAAAGACCAGCAAAACCTAGGCATGAAGAATACTTCAGAATATTTGTATCTGACATTGTTTTAAATCATGTTTAGGCAGTGAACAGTAGAAGCAGACACGAATATATAGCTCAGGTCCTCTAACTTCTTTGAGCTGGGAGAATGCATGCATTCTCAGAGGAAGAGCCTGATCAGGCTTTTCAGGCACCGAGTATGCCGCCACACACCACGGGAAGAACCACGAATCAGTGCCTCTTCCTTAACAAAATCCATGTACATTAGGTACCTCAGAGAGACCTGAACACTTCATATCTCTATGGATCTGGGCTTTACTGATTATTGTGCACAAGTGGGGTAATAGCACACATAAACATCTGATTTCAGTGGGCACATTAGACACACATACTTCGTTATTATCATAAAAAGATTCATTGTGCCTAGAAAAGAAACTGTGAGAAAGAAACTGAAAAAAGGGAAGGAATGGTGTTGATAGAGAATTTATATATATATACACATATTGTTTTTTCCTTTTTCCCACCAGCAAAGCAACAGAACAAAGAAAGAGGAAATTATTTCAATTATAGTTTCTCAGAATTAATTTCCTTTCAAAAATTGGTTTATACCTAGGAGGCACAGGTTAATTATCGAAAATGTTAGTGATTGTTTTTTCCCTTGACTACCTTTTACTAATAGACTGCAAAGGACAATCCTAATAGCATTTCTTCCTGTTTTCTTTGTAAATTGCACTTACATTTTCATCTTTCAATGGAAACAACAGGAATTATAGTTCATTACTCATATCTGACTGAAAATCTGCCTCTAAGCAAGAGCATGTTATTCCAGTCATTTGCAGATGACCCTATTTGTTTCATTAGCATTCACTGTGCTGCTAAGCAAGTTGTTTTTCTTCATTCAAAAAGGCTGAAAGCAGCAACACACTGAATAAAAAGTTATTAAATAACAACTGGTAAAGTGAAGTGCAAAGTCCTGTAGCCATATTTGAAATCATATTGAAAATATTGTTACAGGTCAACAAGTCTGAAAAAATGCTTCCATCCGCACATAACAGTTATAAATAGCACTGGCTAGAGGACAACAATTTCATTTTATGAAAACTTCCAAAGTTTCAAAATTTGCTCTTTATTTTCCTAAGAACAAACATTGCCGGGGTATTTTCACAAAACTAGAATTATGTTGAAAAGTTTGTTTCTGGAATAAAACTTGAGCTTTGGGTTCTGCATAGGTGTCTCTCCTTTTCTGTCTCTCTACAGAGAGATCATAAGATACATGTGAGACTTCATTAAACTCCATGTTCTACTTGGACAAAGCAGAGTCTTTCACTGCAGGGTCAAGAAGAGCAGGGATCAAACTAAAGCCCTTCACCATCCAAACATAATTCCCTTATCAATAAGAAACAGATGATAAAAATGTCAGACTTCCTCTTTCTTCTTCACCACTACCCACAACAAAAAACTTCTGGTTTTGATGATGCAACACCAAAATGTCCTTAAAGCAAATTTTAATAGAATTGGAGCAGGAGAAGGAAAAGTGTCTTGAAGGAAAGAGTGCCTAGACAGATTTTAAATAGTACAATCTCTGTCTAAATAACAGGCCTCATATGGAACCAAAGCCATGGCAAGCTGGCCCATGGTCTTAATAATGGCAAAGCGGGAGAAACTTATGTTCTGTATCCCTACAGCAGCACCAAATACAATGACCAGTGGGAACCTCCCTGGCCCTGAATCTGATTCACTGAATAGAATTAAAAGACTTCTGCTCCAGACCAGGATCTAATCTCTTGAATTAAAGAAGAAGCTCTATAACTGGACTTGTGACACAAATAGGAGCTGTTCTGTCCCGGTCAACTAGTGATTGCAAAGATGTATGACAAAAGGCAACTAAAGAGCATTGGCCAGTGGGGAAAAAAAAAAAAAATTCTCATGCCTCCACTTGGTGAAGACCCTGAGGAAATAATCTGAGGTAGGGAGGGTTTACCCTTGTGTAGACATTTCAGACTATGGAGAAATGCCAGCAGGAAACTCCCCCAAAAGCCCTAGCACCTCCTTTCTTCACCACAGTTAGTGAAGTAACGGGTGCTCCATAAAGAAGTAGTGTAGCACTCTTGACCAAGTCCCAACAAATAAGATAGAGAAGTACACAGCTGCTGCTGTTGCTCCCTGAAAAGGCCCTGCTATGTTCTGAAAGATCAAAGAAAGTGAAATGCTAGGGATATAAAAGGCATTTAGAGAAAAAGAACATGAGAATCTCACAGCACCATGATGAGAAGGGAGGAATATAGTTGTGTAAGAAACTGAGAGAAGGGAAATTCAGACATATTTTTTGAGTTGGAACAGAAAACTACCCCAAACACTATTTGTTAGCAACAAAGAGATTCTTTAAATAAATATGATTGATTAGCCAGATTTAGTTCGGTTTTTGAAAGAAATGAATGTTCATCTCAGAGGAAGACTTAGACATTGGCATTCCAAGTCAAAACATACCTATTTCTAATGAAATAAAAATTCTGAAAATATTTTGATTTGATATTATTCTGTTATTATAATGTGTTTTCTTGTTTAGTTTCCTTTGGTTATATATCAAGTAAAAAACACCTGTTTTTTTAAATGCTAACCTATATTCCTACAAAAAGATCAAAATAATAAAATGTAAATTAAACATTTCAATCTTATCAAAAGCAAATTATTTGATATTTTTCTACAGGAAATTACTATATCAATATATTCCAATAATCGTATTTAACTGATTCATAATTTGCCAGAGCAAAGCCATCAGAACATTTTAATCTTTACTACTAAATGTCATAAATGTCAATTTGAATACTGAGTGTAGCACTGAAAAAGTAATTACTCTTACAAAAGGTTCTCCTTAACAGTGATATTTAATTATATTTGTCTTCCTTTTTAAGAGATGAATTGTGAAGGTGATTTGCAGCTCATTCCCAGTCACAGTAAGATATGTTAATATTTTAATAAAATAAGGAAAAAGAATTACTAACTTAAAATGTTTGACCCAAGAGAAATTGATTTATATTATTAGAGAGATTCTTCCAAGACATTTCAAAAAAACCATCCATGGTTGATTTAGAAAAGTTCAAAGATGCATAAATCATCTATAATTATTTTTCACTAATTAGATAATTTAACCATTCAGCTGGCATGTCTTGAGGGAAACTGGCCAATATCCTTTTATTTAGCCTGTAATTTTTCTAAATAAAGACTATTTATTCTGCTTCTTTCTCCCTTTTATGAGTAAAATTAGGCACGACAGCTTTGTTTCTCAACTACTTGGAGTAGCAGATTATAAATATATGGTTATTCTCTAATAGTAAAAGGTGCTCTCTCTGAGCAGACAGACGTACAAAATGTAGTGGCTAGAGGCTGCAGCCAAACAACTTTCAAGCAACTTTAGCACACTTGTTTGACGGTAACTTCTTTAACAGGATAATCAACTGCTGGAACAATATTCCTAGGGATGTGGCAGACCCTCTGCAACTGTGAGTAGTTCATTATAAGTTAAATTGTTTTACATAAATACAACTTTGCATAGGGATAAGACTGCAATGAAATCTGATTCAACACAGATGTCAGAATAAATGAATGTGACCATCCCTTCTGGCCTAATTACAGATGAAATCATCCCACAAATTCTCTTTTTGACTCTGTAGATCTGCAAACACAGGCAGCATCCTTCAAAAAGAAGGATGCCAAGGGGCAAGAAACCTTTCCCCTTCCTGGCCACACAGCCTCAAAACACCTCCGAAGAGCTCTCCTTCCCCAGGAATCTTCCCTGGATGCAGGACGCATGGGAAGGACCAGAGCTGACCTGACGTTCCCGACACGTTTCTCTAGCGCTAAACCACTGGCAGAGGCAGTCTCAGAACAGGGGGCCCCATGCCAACAGCGGTTCACGGGACCCTCAGGAGCTGGGGGCCCTCCAGGCTGTCCCCATGCACCTGGGAAGTCTCGCTTCCTTCCAGGGAAGATACCTGGGCTCTGGTAGCAGTAAAGAGCAAGAATTCATAGAAAAAACTGGCGTTGGTACTGGCGACTGAATACATAAAAACTGCTCAGCCAGCCTTAGGAAATAAGAAGATAATTTTCAGCAAAAAGAAAAAAATATTTCATTACTTCGATTTCGCTTACTCAAGCAATTCAACAACTTTTCTAGTATCTTTGCCAGTTTGTATCACTCCTCATAGAGAACATGCTGTTGGTTATTGACATATAGGAAGAGTCAACTAGAAGATTACACTTACATATGCAGTCTGCATACTATCACAACCTTTAATCAGTTTACCACAAGCAAGTTATTTGTTGAAACTTTGGGATTATGTTTTCAAAGAAGATTAAATTTGAGGCCTAAATTCCACTGAAATTCATTGAAAGTTGGGTCCCTGCCTTTCTCAGGCCCCTTGGGAAATCTTAACCTCAGTTATTAAATTACTCTGACAGAGAAAGAGAGAGACACTGACAGACAGAAGTCCTCAAAGAATAATACTGAAGTTACTTGGAATAAACATGATTACAAGTGTTACTAGTGGTCTTGCTGTTGACAGAGCTTATCCAAGTCTAATGAAAATCTACTTGGCATCTTTCCACTGAATAGGAGATTTTATAACAAGTGACAGAAGAGACGTACCTCAGCACACTGATGGACCGTTAACTAAATCTTCAGATTCATATTGATAAGTTTGCCACGAAAACAAATAAAAGCACACATAGGCAGAGGAAGAAAATAAAAATATTATTCAACAAAGAAATGTAAACACGCGTCTCTCTTCTCTTTCAAAGAGCAAATATAAAACTTTCAATATATTTCTACATTGCATATTATACTTAGTTGTAATTGTAATCCATTATACTGACATTTTTAACAAATCATATTGTAATGAGATTAATTACTGGTAGTATGGATTACAAATGCAATACAGCACTCAAATCTTCATTATACACTTTTGCTTCAAGATGCAGAGTAAGACTTAATTTTGTTTCTTGTGAAACAAATAAAGGTATAATGTAAAAGTTCAAATAATTGAATATGAGAACACTGTAGTAAAACTCTCTTAAATTTTACTCTACAAAATTTTAATCTATAATGAAATATTCACCTTAAGAACAAAAGTCTCTTTGGCTATCATATTATCTTGAACTAAAAATACTATGTAAATTATTTATAAATTAACAGAACATGCTCAGACCTGTGTTTTTAAAGCATTATGCTGATAATCTTTTATATTTGATACCTTAATGTTATAAAGTAAATCATGGTAACAATCATACACAGAACATAGAAATCGAATATCACACAGTAAATTCAACAGAGGCCAGGTTATCTTTGAGATATCTTCTGCAATAATTTCCTCCTCTCCTCAACCAAAGCTAAGCAACTCATCCACGGAATCACAGCGGTTACTCATCGAATTTGACGCACTAATGCAACTATATTCCCCATGGTATAGGGGATTGGCACAGCATTGCCTCAAATCGGATTCGACCCCCCCAACTGCATAAACCCTCATTGAACAAAGTACAGTTGCTCCATTTGTGCTCACAAATGGCACACTACTACTACTTTGCTCACTGCTGTGTAAGTGCTTTTCTGAGATTTTTTGAGCCTCAGACATACTTATAGAACCAAAACTCTCCTTGGATCAAGTGCAGTTAAATCACCATCTGCTAACCCACATAATAAACCACTCAGGCAAATGTTTCAAAACAGAAGAACAGTAGTAGCACAATATTAAGCTTTTTAAACACTAAAACTGCTGGGAAAAACTTAACAACTAGAAGCTCCAAACACTGCAGTGGAGAACTAGCAGACATATGACAGGAGAAGCAGACATTTGTCCTTAGCAAATAGAGCTGAATAACCAAACTAAATTACTACTCAGCTTCACTCATATGAAAAAATGTGTAGAAAACTCTAACAGCATGCACCTTCTTTTCCACAGGAGAAAGGATTCAAAGATGCCACTTTAGGCTCTTACCTCAGGATATTCAATACAAGGCTGATGGGCATAACCTTCCCTAGCCTTTTTTGTGAATAATTCCCTCCATTCCAATTGTGCATTTTTAAGTGTCCAACAAAAAAGTTTTTGTTCAACAGAATACTTTAATATTGTTTTCAGTTTTTAATTTTTATATAATAATGAAAAAAAGGAATGGTTTCCTCATAAAATAAACTGGCTCAGCTACTAAAGTCAAAAATAAACTATTTGCACAGCCTTAAAAAAGAAAACAAAAAGTAAAAAGTTTAGGCTATACTGTGTTCTTCTTTACACCAATATAACAGAGAAAAAAATCCACAGAAATCACTGAAATTTCTTCAGATTTTCACAGGACTAAACAAAATCAGAATATGGCTCTCTTTCCAAACTGCCCAGTTAGAGGAAAATTCCTCAGACACCCTGGTGAAAAATAGGGGTGGTGACTTGGGACAAATTATTTACTAACTAGTTATTCAGTAAACTCACCTATGTCACACATTTTATGTGCAGGCTTCTCTTTTGATACTTGATTCTGCTCACATCAAATGAAAAAGAGATGGCTTTCATATCTGGAGAGGTTTTGCTGAAGGAATCAAACATTCACAACAATTCTACAATATTGTAGTTATTACTACTGACTGGTATGTTCAATTTCTCTCCCAAGTTTTCCCCCACTAAGGAGCCCTCCCAGAGGTCCTCTTGTCCATCTGCCCACGCAAGGACTCCCCTGCGCACTTGGCCTCCACAGTGCCCTCGGCATAGGTTGTCCTTGCCGAGTTAATACAAGTTCAGATATCCGCGATTAGGAAAGATGTAAAAGAAGGCCAAGCAATCAAGTTTTAATCTTAAAGAATGGAAGCTATTCCACCTCCCACATTTCAGTTAAAAAAATATACACATAAATGATCACAATGGGCTTAGTTTCACAAAACTGGAGATATCTATTGCTGCAGAGGTGCATTAACTTCCTTTACCAGTGAAGACAGAAAGGCTAGGCTTGAAAAATAGACCATATCCACTGCTAAGTAGATTAGGTTCTACAAACGTTCTTTTCTGCACATGTCATCCTGGTTTGTGTCTTCAAATAACTTTACATGCTAACATTTTTGCACGTTCACGTACTTCCACTTAATGCCATTTCTAAAAGAATATAACAGCATTACTCCACTTTCTGTCTCTTCCTATTTCTTTAAATTTTAAAATGAAAACTCTTTGACTTTCCATTGTAAGAATAGTATATTCGGAATCAAAAGAAATGGCTTATTAGGATATAATATCCATCTTCCTCTGTGCTAGTCAATGAAAGAAAGCATAGCACTTAATCTCAAAAGGTTATTCTACGCTATGTTTTTAATTTTTTATACCACATTCATCATCAGAGTATCTGAAAGTAGATTACAGTATGAACACTTCAGCATGAACTTAACTTCTACTGATCTTCAGAGATGAAAGTGAAATGTTTGAGATAAGGCAGAACAATGTGAGTTTGGCAGCATCATGAGGATGTCTGCAGGGACCTTCTACACAAGATGACAAGAGAAAGACTGCTGCCGCAGAGGAAAAGAAGGCTTATTATGGGGGATGCTCAAGTCCCTATCTTTTTTTTTTTTTAACTGAAGTTGTCTTTAATTAATGAGTCCGATCATACCTGCAAAATCTGTGAGTCTATTGAGATAAAAGGAACCTGTAACCCAATTCAATGAAACAAAGAATATGTGGTATTTAAGAATATTTTACAGTCTGTATCTGTTAATACATGGGCATAATTCAGAATGACAAAATCTGTCTGATTCAAAGGCAACCATACAGTAATGTCCTGAAAACTGTATATATATTTCTGTTAATAGACGGAGCTTAAACACATCTGAGTGGTATTCTGAACAAAGGTTATATGCATGTACCAGCATTTTCTCTAATCAAGAATTCAAATGCCAGAAAAATGGGTTGGAAGGTTTTATGGAAGTTTCCCATCTATAATTTTTACATCTGAAAAAATGCAAACATAAGATCTTTAGAGTACAGATCAGGTTATACAAAGCCAAGGTCAGGACAAGGCTTTTAATCTAGTCAGGTCTCTACATATTATATGTGTCAATAATAATTTTAGAGGCTGGTATTAATCCAGGATAAAAATTACTATACAGACTCTGTTATTGAGAGCCCTGAGTTCTGTTAAGCTTACAAACCAATGCCACTTTTTCAACTGAAAAAATACCATTAGAAAGAGAATCATAAATGACATTTTAATAGAAAGATGTAAGATCAACTTTCTGTATTGTTATCCCACATAAAATAATGAAGCTAGCCTGTGCTACAAGCTATCATGTCTCTGAGATACTATTTTAGTTACTCAACATATGGGCCAGATCCTGAACCTGTGGTCAAGCCAGTTTCAACTTTCTGGTAACAGAAATCCAGCCTAAGAGTTGCAAATATTTGGCTAAAACAGAGGCATGTCCAGTCAGCTCCATGGCATCTAACACCTCCATCTGCTCATAGCGTCAGTGTGAGGGAATAGAAAGGAGGTTAAATTCTTGTATCAAGTTCTAATGTTTAGAAAGGGAACAGGAATGGCGGGGAGGGTCATCTCCAAGGTACCATCGATTTTTTTTCTTATAAAAGTAACTATGACAAGAAATTTCCAGGCTGACACAAAACATTCTTAGTTTTGAACGGTATAATTAACCCCCCAAAAGAGCTATTTTTTCCTCATCAGTGTGAAATGCAACTGAATAACGTAAATACAATAATCATTTGAGGTCCAGGTTTAGGATCAAATTCTACTCCATCTTCAATCTGCAGAATGTCTCATAGTCGGCTGAAATACAGACCAATATCCAATATCATATAAAACCAAATAGGTTTTATATTTAGTTACTAGTCTACGTAAGCATATTAATGAATAATGTACTGCTATTAATTACAATATTACCTTAAAATTTATATTTACAAGTGTATAAGAAGCATATTAATGTAAAACGTACTGTTACCTACAAGGTGGAAACTTCAGACATTCACAATAATATATGAAAAAACTACACAGAAAATATTCTTAAAATATTCATACAGTAACTGACAAGACAGCCTCCATTTAGTCCTACAGCATTCCATGCCACTTTAAAAACAAACTTAGACTTCCTCCTACTGATGATGCTAATCATCTCTCTTACAGCCATCTCGGTGAGGATAATGGAACAAACTATTAAATTTTTTCAAAAAAGAAACAAAGGAGAAAGAGGAAGGAATCTGTTCCTTCCACTAGAGATGTGCCAAGGGGAAGATAAGTCATGATTCCAAATATGATAAAAATGAAAGTCCTCTCTTACAAAATACTAAAAATACATGAGCTATTCAGCTAAATATCTCTCATTTCAAAAAAAGTAAGAGTCAAGTAGTGATGGTTTTAGGCAGTTGTTAAAAATTCATGCGTATAACATAAGATGTTTGCTACAGCTGCTTCTCTTCAATCTCCAAAGAAACCACTGGAGACAGATGTGACTTAGGGCTCCGCGTTTGGTTTCACATGACATGTAATTTGGTCAAGGGCAGGCTGCTACACTGGGGGTGGTCCTGAGAGCTGGACCCATCCCAAGCCCCCCAGTCTATCCCCACTGCTGGCAGCCTGGAGACAAGCTGGGTGAGTGAGCTGGTCCCAGCTAAAAACTCTTCCTGCCCATGGTAGTGAGAGTGTTTTCGGCCAGATAAGCCAGTAGGTCTGATTCACACTGTAGCCACAAAATCATTAAATTCAGAGCAAGGGAAAGGGCAACAACATGTGTTTGCAATTAAGAGGAAAAGGCAAGGAAGGGAAAAACCTCCCTTCTGGTGGCAGCCTTCATTTACACCAGAGTGACATGAAAACATATCCGCTGGCTGACAAAGATAAGGTACTGCAATAAGGAAAAAGGGACTGGGGAACTGATTCATGTTGAAATAACCCTTTTTGGCATTATAGTAACATAATATTGATGCTACTAAGGGTATTAAGAAGCCTGTAATTCAGGATTCAACTATTTATGTTCATTTACCAGATCTGTGAGTTATTATCATAGTATTACTAAGATTCAGCTGGGGAGAATCCCAGATGACTAGGGAATTGAAGTGTTATATACTTAAAAATTCATCAAAATAGGAAAATCCAAAATCCAAATGTTTTTGTTCAGCTTTTTTCTTGTGACATAAATAATCATTAAACACTGTGACCCTAATCCAGTACTTCGATTTATTCCTTGGAGAAAGTATGTAATTACTTTGATAGGTAACTCTTTGGCTGTATAATAATATGCAATAAGAATACTTTAACTCCACAATATTTGCAAAGCCTGAATGTATTTAGTTACAGACAATCTTCACAACAATATATTAAATGCAATTTGATACAAAAGTTGGCTCCCAGAACTGAACAATAAAGCTATTTGAACAGATACCACTTATCCGTAGAAGAAGTGGCACAGAGTTACCTAAACATAGGCAAGTCTAAACAAAACTGAAAAGCCTGTGATGGTCCCTTATAGTTATCCTAATTGTCTGTGATTCCAGGTACAACTCAAACTGTGTTATTATTAGTGGTACTGCACAAGCAGTAAGTCAACACAAGAATCATCCTTTTATTAATATACCCTGCTGAAACCCATCACTGAAATATTTACAAAATGTCAAAACAGGTAAGCCTGAAGTTACAGGGATGGTATTCTCAATGTGAGCAAATGCAAAAATTCTTGATCTCCTAGTAGAGTCTATAATATACTGGATGAAAACCAGAGCAAGAGGAGATACGCAGACAGTGGTCTTCAAATAGGACATTTTATGGATTTTTCACCCAAGAATGAATGCAAATTGAAATGAAAAATAGGAACTGAGAATTAAGGTGCAAAAATGCATCTCAAAATTTCAAGCTATGCAAATAAGTATACACTGATAACCATTTTTTCCATAAAAATGCCATCAAACTCAGATTAAGAAAAATGGCACCACTTTCCCAAACTGTTTTCATAACGTAAAAGGAACCCTGCTTTATTTTTCTCTGACTGGTTTGCTGACTTGACAAATTTTTAACAACCCATTATTTCACATTACTTAAATAAATTTGATATAAAAACCCCAAGAGGATTTATTCGCAGTTTAAAAAATGAAAAAGCTTTACAGATCTGATCCTGCTCCCATTCAATATCAGATACATTCTCATCATGTTCGGTGGGAATACAAATGTGCCTTATAGATAGCTGTGATTTATTAACTTTTCTGGAAAGCTTCTCTGAATTGAATGTTCATTAGATGCCAGATGTAAGAACCACAAGACCAAGACAGCAGGAAGCTATCATGACTCTGGCCTTCATAAGCACAAAGACATTAATATTAAATAAATACCTCCAGATCTTCCTTTCTGCTCTAACTCTGCTTGTTGCATAGGTAATTGCTTCTGTCCTCCAGTACATGCTTACCCTGTGTGCCCTGCCGTATAGCAGCGAACTTTGTGTTTTCTAAATAAGATGAACAGCCTGCAGATAGTATGTCTTCACACCTTTTCAGGGTACCTCCTAAGACAGTTGAAACATTTTATGCAGACTAGGAGATCTTACAGTTTTCCCTCTGAATTTATTAGGAAATAAGCTGAATTATACAACTCAAAATCTCAGTGGCCTTTTTAAAGCAAGCGTACCAGTTAGGAATACGCATACTAAGACGTCTAGATTGCAGTTGACATTACTACTGTGAAACATTAACAGGTCTAGCTGGAAAGAAGGACTTAGCTAATATAAAGATTAAGAAGTGCTAAAGAATCTAGCAGATACAAATGACAATACGTTTATCAGAAAAACAGCTCTGAACTGATGACACTGACTTATGCTCTATTATTGCTTGCTTCACAATCCCCCATAAGAGGATTACTGTCTATTTTGGCACTACATATAACAAGAGGTTGTACATATAACCAAGGGGTTGTATTAAGAGACTGTCTTGTATCACCACACCCACACAGATATTCCTCAAGTCAGTTCTCCCACACCAGAAAACAACCAGCTGTCAGTTCTCCCAGATTTACACCATTTTGTTACTCAAGAGAATAAAAAGAAAAAGCAAAAGAGACAGCAAATCTTTGGGTTTTAATTTAAGAGGAATGCAGTACAGCCTAAATTCAAGGGCAGAACTGTATTATTTCTCAGTCTTCTGCATACAAGAATACAACACTGCACCCCACACTCTGTGCCCCGATTTCCGTTACCTTTCCAAGCCACTGGCAGTGCAAGAGCAGCAGAAGTAATCCTAACAGAGCAGCTAGGGACTCCGACACAGCAGCAAGTTACGCTACCATCTCTTCTAATATTATGCAACTAATTCTTCTAATATCTCTGGACAGGCCATGCAAACTGGGATTAATCCAGCCCTAGAAGAGTTGCTCAGACCAGCAGCTGTACTTTGGAGAAATCCTTATGCCCAGAGCTGAGGTTTACTACCACAAAATAACTGCTCTGGGTATTTTATTAAAATAGACAAGGGAACCTAACTACCTTCCTAATATACTACACTGTTTTGTTCCTGTCAGGCCCAACTCAAACAAAAAGCCGCTGGCTCATCATGTAGGATGTCTATCTGCTAATATAAACCTCACGGCTATCAAGTTCCTCTGCCACGACCATTCAGCAGTGCTCTCACTGTACCAGTTACCTCTTTTCCTCCTAAAGGAAACTGGTCAACTCTGACACAGTACTTAGAAGACATGAGTAACCTGACTTGGGCAAACAATAAATATTATTTCTCACATATCCTGAAACTATGACATATGATGGATCTTTTCTTTAGCCTCTGTAATACTCAAATTATGTATAAAAGCAAACAGCACAACTCTGAGAATGAGAATATTAGTTTTTCTCCAGAGCATTGGACTGCACCAGACCCATGGTAAGCTCTTCTTTTTGTAGGATTTAATTTGGGGGACGAGGGGGAGGAAGAAGGAAATTGGGATGGAGGGAAATTAATTACAGATCTATTTGCTCATAAGCAGTTTATTTTTACCTTATCTGAACACTCCAGCCTACAACTTAAAATGTTACTACTTACCAAAAGAGTAATAGCTACTCTAACTACATCAATGTAGGGAACTTATATTAGTTCATATATTCTTCTGTTTTTCTCTGGTAAATTGAGTCTCGTAAATTGAGTCTCTCCTTTAGCTGAGAAGGTGTAACTGCACCAAGGCTTCTGACTCAGCAGGTTTAACAGCCTTTTTCCACTCCTTTCCCATTAGCTGGCTTGGCGAGGACTAGTCAATCAGTTTTACCTCATTTGTCACAGAAGGCTGATCTTTTAATTATCACAAATGCATTAATGGCCTGTCAGATAGGCAGCTGCCTTATTCAGTCTTGGGGGGGGGGGGGTGTATTTCAAGGTGAAATGCCTCCCTTCTTGCTGTTTGTGGTGCTTCCAACTGTCCAAAGTTGGAGCAATTACCCATAAAACCCAGTAAGTACAAAAACCTTCCAAGTCTAAGCAAAACTCTGTTCCTAAAACATATCAAGTAAGACAAAGAGCAAATGCTAATGAGGTCAGGACTTTTTTACCTGCTGCACAGGCTCAGGTGCAAAAGTAGTCCTAAATTCGGAGGCTCCCGTTTTAGAAGTGCTTATCTTCCTTCTCTTCTTCCAGAGCTTCTGGAGAAGCCACAGGAGTAAACATATGGCTATTATTGCCTATTCGCAGCTACTTTCCTTTCCTTCTGCAGCCAAAGGAGCTCACACAAGTCAGCAATATCCTTGCCATTATAATCACTGCCCTGGGGAAATATTCAGTCACGGAGGCCCATGAATATACAGAGCTTCTAGAAATCAAGACAGCGTGCTTGCTATTCAGGAACTAATTTTAGAGTATGGCTCTTCCTTCAAGCATCAGTTCACTCTTTAGCTCTGCCTTTGAAAAATTATTTAAGGTATGGCATTACATTACAGCGATGCAGAACTGAGTTCAGAGCCTTTTTATTCTCTGTATATAACAGGACTAACATCCCTCCAATTGCAATGCAGGTGCGGTATCAAAATACCACAAACTTGTCTCAGACAACCCTAAAGCCCACTTCCTGTCCTCAGTCATGCTATTAAAAAGAAACAATTTTCTAAAGTTCCTATTTCAGGCCAATTATGTAACTTACCAGCTAAATGTCTGAATTTGTGTGTATCAGCGCTAACATACTGCACACTTAAAACCTCGTGTATTATCTATATTCCCCCATGATGACAAAATTTCCCTGGGAATGCCCTCACTATTTCTGTCACTAGACAGCTGTATTAAATCAAGCTGATAAGAACTGCCCATCAGGTTTACAGAAATTAGAACCCACAATATTATGTAGTGGCTGAGTGTAGCTGAGTATTTTACTTTTTGAAATGGGAGGGTTATTACTGAACTTATCTGTACTTCAGAAGATTACACTCACTATTAAACTTCTATTTCACTCACTGGAATGAAGTAACAAACTGAAACATAAATTCAGATTAAAAATTCACACACTGGCAGACTATTTTGTTATTATTTTTAAAATAAGCTCCTATAGCTAAATAGCTAAAATAAAACTACTGAAATCTCAGGGATTCTACGGTCCATGGTCCGCACACTGGCCTGGAGGGACACGTCAGGCAAGAGCGGAAAATATTGGGCTGGGGGAAGAACAGCGTTGGTGGAAGCAAAGCTTCACTGTACTTTCCATCTTCAAAATTCCTCAGCTTCACCAGGGGTTTTCCAGGACTCCAGAGAAACTTAAAGCAGCATCTTCAGCTCTTCTGATGGACTCGGCACCAGCAAGCACCAGCTGGTCCGGGCCCTTCTGCCTCTGCCCCACAGGCACCTTGGACCACACAAGAAAAGAGGCACTGACCGTCCTATGCTGCTGGCACCAAACCTTCCCTTCCCTCTTTCTGGTGCTCATCTTCCCTGGTTTTTCTTTGTTTGAAAAGCAAACCGCACCTAACCAGCATTCCTTTTCCTCAGGGTTCATTTCTAATAAATTTCACTTGTTTTTGACTTGCTGTTTTTGAACCTGTGAGCTCATTCCTTTGGGACCTTTGGTGGAAAAAAAGGTAGTGTTTTGAGTTGTCTTACACATAGCAAAATTTACTGAGTCAACAGCTCGGCTGAATTTAGCAATTTCTCTTTAAATATAGAGAAAACTTAGCACACTGCTACATCAGATAATAGTCTACAGAGTATTTCCTTTAGATATCTTCTAGACACAAATGAGGCTTGCTTAACACATTCTGTTCTGAGTAACAGGTTAGTCAGCCACCATAGTGTGCTCAGAATTATTTTACAATTTGCTCTATTTTATCTACACAAATGCACTCCTTAAAGAGACTTCTGGCAAGGCCTGGTTTTCAGATTTTAATCTAAACAGGGATTGAAAAAAGGAGAAGGTGTAACTAAGGCACCTGAGCACCTGGCTTAGCATACTGGCACCTTTGAGTCCTCCTACATGACACCTAAAGTAAAACATTGTGAACAAATGTATAATAAATACTGCGGTAAACTACAGCAAGTGTACAAAACAGGAAATATCATGCCCTTGCTAGCAAAGCCTCTATCAGAAGATACACCCAGCTAATATATGGATTATCTGAAACATTACGACTCTAGGGGACAGCTTAATTAATGCAGAACAGAAAGAATACAACCACAGGAGAATCTGTCCAGGATCCACTTTTTGCCAGTTTTACCAAGAAATTGATTGAAAGCAGACAGATAAATGTGGAAAGTAGTTCCTAGTAACAAAAGCTTTCTAAATTCAATCAACTGAAAAGCAGGTACCTAGTTTCAGAGCAGCACTGGATTTCAAAAAAATAAATGCTGATATACTCTTCAAGCTTTCATTCTAATTCTGTAAGCACTGAGGATAATAGAAGTAGAGGGTATGAAAACTGTCAGATTGAAGGCCCTACTGAGGTTGGTGCAATGGGAAAAAAGTGTTAAAATCAATATATGCAGGGAAAAATGGGAGCAACCAAAAATACACCAACAAGCCAATTAAAGAAATGAAAGTTATTGAAAAAGAAGCTATATTGAAAATGGAGACCAGAATCAAAAAAGAACAGAACAGGGGTACAGAATTAGCTAACACGCAGTACTGTTTTGCAAGTACTTCATAAGTTATAGTTCACGTCTATTCTCTTTCAGTAATTTTTATGTCAACTTGTTCAAATCACAAGTGTAAACATACACTTTTTTTCCAACTGCCTCTCTTCCAAACTCAGCATGATACTAGTTAAAACATAATTTATTCCAGAGTACAGTGTTTTTCACTGGTGTAATGTGCCTTCGCTGCCAAGTAAGCTGTTTACCTACATGAGAATTACTGCTTTCAGATTAGACTATCAGGTGTAATGGCAGCATAAAAATAGCACTTGAGTTTCTGTGTTCACACTTCCCCATTTCTCAAGTAAGAATAAGTTCACTTATTCATGCAGAAGAAAAGGAAGTGGGAAAGGGAAGGGGAAAGACCAGGGTTCCCTAGCTCTCCTGTTAGCACTACCCAGCGTAGCGCTACCCGGTGCATATGAATTTCTGGCCTTGTGACAGCAGAACAGATGCACAAACTCCCAACTGTTCAGCTACAAAGAAGGATATGGCCCGTAGTTCTCTCTGTTGCAATATACTGACATATTCTTTCCCACCACGGAAAATGTTCTCTCTCTTTTTTCTGGGCACTGGGAAGGGGCTGAGGTACGGATCTAGATGACTCAAGTGAAATGAGCTTGCATACATACTGCAGAGCAGTCCTTTCTCATCAGCTTTGCTAACTCCAGCCAATGTGACCAGATAGTCCAACCAAGTTGTGCTAAAAGCACTGCAGTGCTGGGGGCGGGGAACAAAAACAAAAACATGGACCTATCTCCTAAATTTAGTTCAGAGAAGCAATCAAGTTATAACCCAAATTGACTTCATTACAAAGACAAGTTCTCAATGAAACTACGATCAGGACTCAAAAGGCAAACAGTTCTTTGCTTCTTGTGCAGAGCCATCACTTCTAGCCATTCCCCTCTTCCATCCACGCAGTTTCTGGGACTCAGCTTACAGCCCTAACAACTCTAAACATCCCCTGTAGCTGCTGATGGGTTTGCAGAGGCACCATGGGACTTGGAGCTTAAACTCTGGCAATTCTGGTGATGATTCACAGGAAGGATGATAATCCGGCTTGCTCTGCCCTCGGAGTCCAAGTGGAATCTTCCTTTCTCTCAGCTGTGAGACACATAACTAAAACCCACTTTTACCACTACAGACATCAGGAGTAACAACTACACCAGGAACTGATTGAAGAATGTGCTGTTTTTGTAGGGTCATGCATGTCTCACGATAGAATTGTTTTCAAAAGAAATATAAAAAGCATTTAAAAAATAAAAAAGCAAAACTGAGTCGATGCTTCCTAAGTGGAACAAAGGCTTTTTAAAATGCTACCAGGATGAAAAAGACTTAAAATAGATTAAAAAAGAAAGTGTGAGACTAAGGAAAGATTCTAATATGGTGGAATTACTTCTCTGCCCTTTTAAAATGAATAGATGGAACCCATTCCTCTACTTCAAGCATTCCTTGATCAAAATTTTTGGATGCTGGCCTTCATGGAGAAATAGCAGGTCAAGTCTGTTTTGTGTAATTGCCTACATTACCTATACAGCAAAGGAAGAAAGCTATATATCTTTGAATGAGATGGTAGAGAGAATTTCGGTCTGCTTAACTTTCAATTAACAAGTCAGCCGACTTCGTACTCTCTTTTGACTGTATAAACACTTTCATGGCAATTAAATCTAGGCAGTAAAGCAGCTACTGAATGACAGTAAAGGCAATCTAGAGGAAAGACAAAGCATCTCAATCCATTTAGAATCTAATCCAGCTGCAACAGTAGTAGTTTTGGTGACCCTTTACGAAATAGTCAGGATATCAAGCAGACTGATAAAGTTTCCAGGCACAGGTTACTTAGATACTAGATCCCAAGCCTTCAGTTCCTGGGAAAAGGTACTAACAAACTGTTACTTCAAGACCACTTTTCTGTCTAATTTTTCAAGCTTCACTGGGGAACTACACCCAAGTTCAGACATCATTAGCCTAAATCAGAATTACAGCAGAGCTCTAGAGAGAGGAAAGGTGCTGTTCTCCAAGAAAACAGCATTCCCGAGCAGGAGCAGGTGCAAAGTGAGCTTTCAGACCCAGAAGGCTGACACCTGACAAATGCTGAGTAATGAAAGCAAGAGGACCTGGGACTTTGGGGAGTTTCAGACTCCTGCATCCCACCCAAATTTTGTCATTTAATACGAAAGAAAACTGCCAATCAGAAAAGTATAACACAGGCCTCTTGTTGCCCTAATGAAGGGCAAAGCCCATTTTGCCAGTTACTTCAAGTGACCCTTTGTCACTCAGCTTAGGGGCCACATAGCTGCGTGTGCTTGATGCCGCAGCTAAGAGCAGAGGCACACCAGGAGAGCTCCAGACAGCATCCCTGCAGGGACACCACGCTGACAATGCAGGGGGAGGTACACCACTCACAGTGTTAAATCCCGCAGCCGCAAAACTTCAGGGGAAAGCCTGCCCACTGCTCTTATTCAACTCATTTTACGAACACATTAGTTGCATAGCTACAGAACCTTCCTTTCTCTAAATACTAAGAAAGATGGTCTAGGATTTCACTGTGAAGAAAATGTTATCAATCCCACTGCAGGGCAGGAGACTAAAGTGGAGATGAAAAGTAAAAATTACCTACTTCCCTTACCTCAGCTGTAATATAGGGTAGTAAAACTGCATAGCGGTACTTTAAATAATTATAAGGAACCATGCCCGATGCCTGATCAGCGTTTTAACATAAAAAATGTTACAGAAATGCCAGAAAAGCACAATACTGAACTGGACCATCTGAGTGCTAAACTGTCTGCACAAGAATACAGCATAATACATATACACAAGTCTTTTAAACAGACCCGCAGTCACTTCACTGGCTTCTCAAGATGCTAAGCCCAGCTGAGAGCACAGTGCTTTTGGACAACAGCTAAATCTGCCCAGCTGACTGTGCAAACAAAGCAAGGACAGGTTTCTACAGAAGACGGCTGATGGGCCCATTTTTAGAGTTAGCCTTTGGATAAACCAAGATGTGGCTTGCGCTCAGATAAATGAAAATCCTGTATTTGAGGACTAACTCTCAGCATGCTGCTCTTTTACATACGAAATACAGCAAGCAATAAAAAACATTCAGCATTTTTGCCTGTTTCAGCTTCAATGTCCTTTTGATTCATAAAACACAGCCTGCTCACAGGGTTGTTGTAAAAAATGTTTGTAAACAAATGTTTGTAAGGTTTATCAACTGTGTGGATCAATGCTGAGAAAACCCTCTAGGAACTAGCCTCTCCCTGTATCGGATAGCATGAAGTATATTCAGCGTGTATCACAAGTGGTCACAGGCTGAATGGTGAGAACAAACTGAAATACCAGTCAGCTGTCTCACTCCCTCCAGACTGTCCCTCCTCATCATCTAGAAAGTTGATTCTCTCTTGAAAAACCTCAGTGATCTTACAGCATACATATAAAGGATCAAATGCCCTCACCAGGCTCCAGCTCTTGTCCTCCAGTGGCCACCACTCTTTGACGGCATAACCCCGAAAGTGGCCAAAACAAATCAATCCAAGCAGCACGATGATCCAGTGCTTCCCACACCTACATCCAGGAAACGGTGCATTGCAGACATCCAGTTCGCTTAACAGCCGCGCTCTGCCCCGGGACCCAGCGGGCAAAGGTAGAGTGTTTCTGACGAAGTGCATGAAGCTATTTGTCCTTCCCTCTCCTTCCAGGTGGGAAGTGGATCTAGTGGTCGATATAACTAGAAATACAATAAATATAACTAAAAGAATTATAAACATATGTACAGGCTTTTCAGCAGACTGTAAAAAAACATGACGGGTACACAGAGTAGGCAGTTGTAAAATACTGCTAAGAAGGTGATTTCCATCCAGAATACAGCCACACTGAAATGGCCTATCTAATGTTAGAAACAGCAGCCCACAAATGATCCTCGTGAAAACAAAGCCAAAGTCCAAGCGCTTTTGAAACCAGTCTAAATATTTATTCTTCCTTCAGGTTAGGAAAGGGCTTTGTTCTCGGGCTCTCATACCATGATCCGTACCAACCACATTTACACAGGTTTATCCAATTTTTCAGATATTCTCCCATAAAAGTTCTATCTTTGCATTTGTAACTATTGCATGTTCTCAAAACCAAGGAGAGCCTGCATTCAATTAAACTGGCTTAGACCTTTCCTCACAGCCCTTCATAACCAGCTTAGAGAATTCTGGAATCTGAAAACATAACATCTTCAGCACAAAGACTAATTCATCCACTACTCATTTTTTGGAGGGTACAGGTAAAAGAGATTCCTGACTGGTGACATGTATTTATTAATGCAATATTTCTGTAAAAACTAATATTGTCTTTCTATGCATAAATTTTCAAAGTAAATTCCTTTTTTATTGCAATAGTTATTTGCAAAACAAGCAAGATATTTTGAAAACTACTCAGGCACTATAATACTGCTAGTAAACCTCCCCTTTCCCTGTATTTCAGGAACAACTTTTACAATCCACGATACAATCACAAGGTAAACTCATAAAAGCTATTCAAGACAAACTACTGGATCCCTAGAAAACTACATTGTGTTTAAGTTAAGTTTTAGAATTTGACAGCAGAAACACCTCAAAGGTACAAAAAAGGACTTGTGAAATACAATTCAATTCCAAATGAAATAGATAGAATTTTACCCTAATGTAATTAAAAGGAAAAGCTGCATACATCAGGCAACAGACTACAGACACGCTACCTTGCAGCAAAGCATAGAAGGGAGAGGCTTTAGGAGCGCACAAAAACAACACAGTGATTGCCCAGTTTTGAGAAAAAGTGTGCAATTACCATTTTGGATTACCTGTGATTAAGAGAGTCAGTTCTTATAGTTCCTAGGAATCTGTTATGATCATAACTTCTCTGATATCATACATTTTCTCACAGTTAGCATCATGGTATCAAAGCGTCTACAGGTATAAAGGGCATGAGGAAACAAAGGTAGTGCCGCCCTCACAAAGAAAAAGCTTTCTGCAGAAGAGTGTGCTTGCACATGCTATGCAAGTAGCCCAAATACATGCATCACTGCTTGGCACCTTTGTGCTACTAAAAACAACATACCACCTTGTAAACTGGCATTGTGCCACCCTGACAGATGGACTTAAGTGTAGGCAGCCAAGAGACTATGTATACGCATCAAATATGTTTTTTGAGAGCAGGACTTCCAGTCAGGAATGTCAAAACAGCTGTCCACATTGAGCTTGCATGCCTACACTTAAGAGGATATGCTAGTGCCACTTGAGCCCTGAGCTGGATTAACTTGAAAAATAAAATAGCTTCCACAGCCACATAAGGTGAGTTTTTGCAGAATTAGGATTGGTGATACTGAGGTGGTTTTACTGACCTGCAGTTAGTGAGCAAACTTAAAGACTTGTAAAGAAGTCTTAAAATTTGCAGCTCTGTGGAACTTTTATAACATGTATGCTTGTACACAAATGCTTCTCATTTGAATATATATATACACATGTTAATTTTCATAGAAGAAAAGAGAATGCAATGCAAGCATGCTTATGAACAAATATGCGAAGGACTTTCCATTTTGAGTTAGAGGATACTATTTTTTTCCCCAAACTTAACTGTCTTCACTGAGACACTCTCGTGTGAATCGGATCTGTTTCACCAGGCTTTCTTTTCTCTTCAAAACTTCCAAACTTCCACGGCCCAATACTACACTTTTCAGTTGCACATGTGTACATGCATACAGGTATTTTACATTCTGATATCATTTGCATAACTTGCCCCAATAATAAAACCATGCAGCCTTGAGAAATGAATATTGCATAACATCAGACGTGGTGGTAACTGGCTGGCAGAGTCGTGTCCCAGCCCCATTTATTGGGTCTCCTGCCCGGCTGGCCTTGCTTCTACCCCTGCATCCATCCCTGCAGGACAGGGCACATTCCAAACCTCTGAGACCGTTCAAAAACCATGTTTGCTCACAGCAATGTGCCAGATGATGTTCTTCCCGCTCCCCCTCCCCCCCCCAACTCAGATTTTATTTCTACCCCTCAAAAAGTCACTGGCCTAAGTCTAAAGAGAGATAAATACTCAAATCCTGGACTAGTTAAAAGTTTCCTCAGAATTTCACACTATTGAAAGAAAAACATAATGTCATGATTTCCAGTGGAAAGCAAAACTTACTTCTAGCCCTGTGTAGCTTAAAGACTGAAAGGAAGTGATATATTTTACTTAATTTTGAATGTGCTGTGTGTTCATTCTAATTCTTCTCCCTATGAGCCTTGCACAATTGGATAGCTGGTATAAATTTTTCATTTATACGTTAGTTGGATATCTAATCCTTACTTTTCTGAATCACAACATATGGACTTCAAATCTGTGAGGGTATTCCCAGTATAGCTCAGAGGTGAACTCAGCCCCTAGCTACCAGTCACATATGGTCTTTAAACAGCTGCTAGTGTCTTTTACCTTTGTTAACTTTAAGGGTGATCTTCGCAACAATTAACAGTTATCTGAATCATTTCTAACAATGTAACCGTGATAAAATTGTGCTAGGAGCACTTCAGTAGCAAGCACAGCTTCTCCAGCGCGTGAGGATATCAGAACCCTGACCTTGCTTCCCCCTTCGGCGAGAACTTTCCTCCTCCTCTCACCCTGCTCATCTCTTTCACCCTCCAGTCCTCCTCTGCAGCCACTCCATCTCCTCTTTTTCTTCCCTTGAGGTTTTTGAGGACCGTCTGAAAACATATACCAGCAAAAGTTTCAGTCCCCTTTCTGCAGTTTCAAACTACAGTTGCAAATCTCAACAAGAAGATTTATTTTTACTTTTTTCTGAGTGCTAATAAAGTTGATTCCAGGTTAATTTAAATTTCCATACCAGCTGACCTTTCTCAAAGTGGAAAGAGAGAGGGAAAATACTTTGTTGCCTGTTCAGTATTTCATCAGACAATATTGTGAAAATGATAGAAAAAATACAGGTAATACATATCTTTCCTTCTGAAAACCAACAATGCCTCAAGCTTTCTCAAGACACTGCACACAGAACTGGCTTGAAAACAGTTCGGGGAACAGTCAAATTGCTGGAGAACAGATCAAAAGGAATACTGATCCAGATCTACTACTGTTGCTTAATAAGGTGATTAAGCACACACCAAGTGTATTTCTTTCATGAATGTCTATTTTCCACAGAACGATTACCTCCAAGGTTATCCCCAAGATCGATTGAAAATGGTAATGCTGAGCATCCAAAACCGTTTAGTAGTTCTCTCAGACCAATAAGTGCCTCCCCTTATTTGAAAACAATTTGATGGAGTAAGTGAGATTCTCACAAAATCACCTAAGATACTAACACAAATTCAGAGGACAGTGAATCTTCTTATGCATTATGCACACTGTAAAAAAGTTATGGTGATAGCTATAACCTCTAACTCCCAGAAAAGTTTGGTACTCAGTTATCTGAGAAACCCCTTTCCGCATCAGGGCTATCAATGCGACTATCTGTACCTGCCAAAAGCAACGTGCTAGTTATTAACAGATAGGAGGACTGTCACCTTGTTAAGTGTCATTTGAGCTCCTGTAACTGAGCTCTTAACCCTGGAGGTTTTACTTACTGTTTTATCAACGTTTTTAACTCATTCTTACCTCCCAGATGATTTACTAATGACTGCCACAATTCATCGCTTGTTAAAGATAAATAAATGCTGCAAAAGTAAAACACGGCAAATCTTTCGAAGTACTTATAAAACATTATTGTTATAGTGACTTCAGGCTAAAGGCAGGCTGATCAAAATTTAGAAATATATTGCTTCTGTATTAGCAAAAAAATTGAAGGGGCATGGTTAACTTTAAAACTGCTCTCTGAAGAGGTTACCTGCTAATGTCAAGTACTGAAAAGCATTAGAGAAAACAACCTTCTCTGATTCTCCGATGCCTTCTCCCGCATACTGGAGGGTGCGAGCACAGTCACTTTTATGCTCACACTCCTAGTTTCACCTGTTACTGCTGTTCACGGTTCCATAATAAAGGGAAGAAAACATTATAAATTAGGAAAGCATGGCAAGTTTACTTCAAAAGGAAAGCCTAGCACAGACATAGCACAGAAAGCGCAGGGCAGAAGTACCTTTAACTAGCACCTCAGAAAGACGTGAGTTTTAGCGTTTCAAAGCGCCCTTTACTTAGATGCCTTACCTAGGTAAAGCGAGGCGTTTTCTTTCTTGACATTGTCATCTAAGTAGGTTGGTCCCAAGGTATAGATGGGTGTCGAGCCCATGCCAATGAGGATTTGGGCGCAAATGAATAAAGCTACATAGAGGGAGTGATCGTTTCCGCCAGAGTCCTTGACACAGGCAGGCGAATCCGACGGCTCTTTGGGGGTGTTATTGCCAGTCATACACAAGCCCTCGTTACTGACGGAGGAGTTCAGTTCCTGGATCTGGTACGGCGGAGAGATGAAATGAGGTAACGAGAAAAGCGCAGCCCCCAGCGCAATGAAAAACCCGCCGACAGCCAGCCAGAGCGGCCTCCGCCCGCGCCCCCCAAAGTAGCTGATGAACACCACCACCACTAGGCTCCCGACGTCAAAACAGCTGACCAGCAGCCCCGACTCCGAGCTCTTCAGACTGTATCTCCTCTCGATGGTGGTGATGACGCTGCTCAGGTAGCCGGAGACCATGAGGGACTGGATGAAGGTCAGGAAGCACATGCACACCAAGAAGAAGCGCGAGTCGGCCAGCGCGGCCCTGAGGCGGGCTCCGCCGGGCAGCGGGGCGCACCCGCGGCCCGTCCCCGCGGCGCAGCTCCCCGCCGCCGGGGACCCGGGGCCGCCGCCGGCCAGCGCGGCCGCGGCGGGGGCCCCCTCGCCGGGCGCCGCCGGGCGCGGGCCGGCCGCGGGAGCCGGCGCCGCGGCGGGGCCGGGCGGGCCGGCCGCGGCCGCCAGGGGGGAGCCGAGCGCGGCGCCGCCGAGCGCCGGCATGCTGCGGCACCGCGGCGCCCCGGCGCGGCCCGCCGCCGCCGCCGCCGCCGCCATGCCCGCGCGGCGCCGGCCTCACAGGCGCCGGCTCGGGCCCATGGCGGCGTGGGGCCGGGCGCGCCGGGGCCCCCGGCGGGAGGGCGGCATCGCGGGAAGGAGCGAGGGGAGGGCGGGGGGGTGGCTCTAGCGCCGGCCGCCGGCCGCCCCGGCGCACGTGTCAGCCGAAGTCCTTCGTGGCTCCATCCCGGCTCGGTGTCGCTCCAGGGCCCGGCCGCGCCCGCTGCCCGCCGCTGCCCGCCGGCACATGCCCGCGGCGCCGCGGACCGCGCTGGGCGACCTCGCTGTGCTGCCGACCTGCGGGCGGAGAGCAAGCGCGGGAGGTCAGCGCGCCCCGCCGCCCTCCGCGCCCCCCTCCCGCCCCTCGCCGAGCGCCTCCTCGGGGTGGCACATGCCCCGGCTCTGCCTAAGAGCAGGGCTGGACATGTACGTCCACGGGCCTCGGGCAGCGCGCGACCCTTTTATTTGGAGCCGGATGCGACAGCGAAAGGTCGCCGCGCCAAGCCCTCTATTCTCGAGCCTAAAAATAAACGCGCTGGAATAAATACTCCCGCTACAACTACCGAGCGGCCCGGGCAGGGGTAGCGGGCGCAGGAGAGGGGGACAAAGGCGGGCGGAGCGATGGAGGGTGGCACCGGCTCCGGCACCCCCGGGGGCGAGCCTCGCCGTCCCTGCACCCCCCGGCGGCACCCATGTGCAAATGTGCGCCCACACCCCCCGCCCCGCGCGCGCACACTCACACACACAGCCTAGCACATCTGCAGCTGCACGCCCGAGCCCTGCCTACCCGAGCAGCGAAACATGCCCGCGTTTCGTCTCCTTTGTCCGCTTTTGTCTCGCTGCCGCCCTCAGCTCCGCGCCAGCCGCGCAGACAAACGGGCGCACAGCGAGCGGGCGCGGGCCGGCGGGGCCGCGGCGGCGACAATAGCCCGGGCGCGGACAATGAACCGCCCCGCGCGGCGGCCGCGACCCCCGGCAACGCCGCGCTGCTCCTGCCGGGGCTCCGCGCAGGGAGCGCAGACAGACCGCGCTACTCACCGCGCCTGCGGCGGGGCCGCTGCCGCCTCTCGCCGCCCGCAGCCCGCGGCTGAGCCGGGAGACCCTGCGCCCCCGCCCCGGGCTGTCACCCACCGCGAGGGGCCCCGGCCGCCGCCGCCTCCCCGGGCAGCGCGGCGCAGCGCAGGCGCGCCCGGCCCGCACCCGCCCGCCGCCGGGCCGGGCCGCCGCCGCCGCCGCCGCCTCGCGCGCCCGCGCCCCCCTCCGCGCCCCGCCGCGGAGCGGGGCGGGGCGGAGCGGCCGCAGGGCAATGCCCCGGAACCGCGCTGCCCGCCCCGGCGACACACACGGGGCAGCTGCAGCCCACGATTTGTTAAAAAAAGAGGTTAACTCCTTAAGTTACATCTAAGCACAAGAGTTTACAGAATCCCCCCCCGCCCCGTCCCCCCGGCTGGTATAAATGAGGGTCCGCCCGGCGAGGCAGGCTCCGCGTGGAGCCGCCGCCTCCGCCCTCCGGAGCCGCCGAGCTCTGCAACTCCGCGCCCGGGACGCGGAAAGTAAGCGGAGTGCCCCCGAAGCGGGCCTGCGCCGGGCACCTCCGCCTGTAATTTAGGCTGCCCTTTGGTATTGCAGCGGCGAGTCGTGTTTTGTAAAAGGCAATGAAATATTCGGAATACGATACTTCATTACAGCATCTGTTAAAAACTGAGAAGAAAGAACGAAGTTCATTTTTAGGAAGAAAGGACCAGGCCAGCTGATGTCTTGTCCAGGGTCTTGCCTCCAACACAAGCCACGTCCAAAAGTGGGGAACATGCACAAAGCCTGGAAAAAAGTAGTTTGGAGTATATTTCTCATAGTGTTTCTTCTTAATCCCCTTCTCTCAGTTTGTATTATGGTTTGAATTACAATAGCTTATTTTCCTTTCGAGTTTTTTTTTTTTTTTTTTTTTTAAGATAAGCTAAACAGTCCTGCGAATTATTAGATTTGTGGTTGGACAAAGGATGAAGTGACGAGATACTCCTCTATTGACCCAAATTTTACTGAAAACTAATGTGGAAGAATACACCAAAGACATATAATATCCTAAACATTCTTGAATAGCTATTCTTCAGGGCTTTTCTGGCAGGGTAGATTTAGGGGTTTTTTTCCCCTCTGTTAAAAAAAATCAATGTTTAAGACTCAATCACCACATAATACATTTGTTTACTTACTTATAATCTTGATCAATAAGATAGTTTCATAAAATACCATTTTCACTTTTAAGCTTGTGTTTGACATCTTTTTGTGTATGCTTAGCACTCAGTCAGCTCAAGGTCAACAAAGCCAGGACAATACTTCTACTTTCCAGGCTTTCACCACCTCTCCTACTGATAATGTACCCCAAGTTCAGTGACTGTTTGGGCCTGTGGCTTTGGGATTCTTTTTGACGCAAACAGTTTTCCTAGGAGTTTCATATCTCACTGATTCTTCCTATGCAAGGTCTCTAATACAGTTTCTTCTGTCTCATCATCCCACAGCTTGGTTTTACCGCAGTTCCTCTCTGCTTTTGTTCCTCTTCCACTCCCAGCCTCACACTTCCGCAGCTCCTTTTGCACCAGCTCTGGCACTCGGTGGAGCCCTCAGTAAGCTGATTCAGCTCACTTAAGCAGCAGAAAATCAACTGAGGGAAAGAAAGAAAAAAAAGTCTGCTTTTTTAGTGAGCTGGATCAGTTCACCAGGGAAAAGAGCATAGGAGCTTACAAAAGAAGAGAGGGAAGAGAGCAGCAGGTCTTTGGGGAAAGAAGGAAGGATGGGAAAGGAGGAAGAGAGAAGGATAGCTCATTTCAATAAGAGTGAGCTCTTAATTCAGTTCAGTCATCTTACTGAACCATCCCTGAGAGCAGACATATAATTCAGCTGCTAGGCTGAATACCACCCATTAAACTTAAGTAATTCAGTTGCACTTGAACTAATAACCAGTAACCAGTAACTGCAGTTTGTAAGCTCTCTGGACCATGTATTTATACATTGCCTTTGGGATCTTTTTATATGACCAGGATTCCTAGCAGTTATTATATATAAACAACAATAATTTTCAAGAAATCACAGAATAACAGTAGGTATTACAAAAGCATACTCCAATTCCATGGAGAAATGTAAGTGTGTGGTTCTCACAGCCTTTACAACAGTTGTAAACCCGTGCAACCTGTAAACAGATACAATTTCAATTCTTTCTGCAGTAGCAAACCTATTAAGAGATAAAATAATTCTTAGAACTAGGTAAAAGTATTTGTTTTAGGAAGTTATTTAAATCGATTACAGCTGCCAAAATGCCTGACTTCTCCACTTACTTTTGAGTCTGAATGCTGCTGAACAAAGGGAATACTTGTCTGCGGTGGATATGAATATACCAGTGCCAACTCATGAATGGCGAATCAATATTATTCTCTTCACTTGGAGAAACTTTGACAGGTTGATTACAGAAGGTGCAATGATAGTATTCAGGTTCACAATAAAATATAAATGTATAAGACTTATTATGTAGCACTTTCTGCTTTTAAAGTTTCACCTAAATGAATTTAAAATACACAGTGTCCCTCTAGCACAAAGCAAGCAACTGGTATTGCAGAACAGTCTGTGGCTGTAACTGCAAGAGGATATCATTTCCATGTTGCTAGACTAAGGACATGGGCTGACATCCCACTTTTGATTCATCCATGTGAGTGGAAGACATTAAGTCAGGACTAGTGGAGGAGAGGACCTCATCTTAACAGTGCCTGCCTAAGTTCCCAGTTTAGGATTTTTCTCCCCTTAACAGGGAGTCTGTGGTGTCAGGTGGGACTTGGAGGTGGTTAGCTCAGATCCATGCCCTGCCTAGCTCAGCACAGAGCCTGGACCCCCAGAAAGCAAATTTTTGAGGCTGAGGGCCCACTGATCCACTCTGCACCCTCTCAGGTTTTCCATAGCCCAGCAGTGTTGGTGGACTGGGTCAGGCAAAATAGTCCCTGCAGATCTACCACTGTGTGGAACCTCATCAGCACTCGCAGCGAGGACGCTGCTCCCTCAGCAGGGCACTCCCTCATCCGGTGCTGACAAACTCCTTCCCAAACCGGCTGTGGCTGCTCTCCCAGCTGCCCTGCCTGCTGAGGCGAGTGCTCACACAGTGCATCCCATCTGCTGCTCTTTGAGGGACGCGACCTCTTGGCCGAGAGATGGTAACAAACTGCAGAGGAGGGAACACTACCTTAAGTCATGCTGGCTTGGTCTTGTGAACTGTATTAGTTTCTGATGAGAAGGTAAGAGCTACAAAGGCACCATCTTTTTAAGTTGTGATGGATTTGGGGCTTTACTAATTCTTCCTAGTACAGGAAAATGTTGATACCAGCTAGGTGCTTCAGCTTAGTCCACTCCAAGCCGTGAAGGGACAGAAGAACTCAGACAAAGGGTGGCATGAGTTGATGGCTCTGCTTTTCCTTCCTTGTTTCAGAATTCCAGGAAGGTTTTCCACCAGACACTATGCCATAAATGCAGTAAATCAACACACTGGTTTTCCTTCCCCCTTTTCTCTGCCATTTTTGGGCAACATCTGCTCCTTGTTCCCAGCCCACTATTAATAAAGCAATAAGTCAAACAGGATGTGGATTAGGAGGCTAATGGGCTTTAGGTCCTGATGGAGCATGAGCATGGGGAAACATAAAGCCAAAGGACAAGTAACTTCACTCCACAGAGACTCTCACCAAGCCAGTGTCCTAATGAACTCCCGAGGATGGCTCACTGCTCTGAGAGAACTGCTCGTTATTTTTATTTGGGAAGTCACAGATAGCATTCTTAACAGCATATCCTAAAGAGCTCATTTAATACAAGAAATAAACTTAACCACAGTCAGACCACTGTTGAGAGAAATCTGCCTTAGCTTTGGTCAGTCTTCTCTATCAATCTCCAGAGTAGAGCTAGCTACAGTTCTTCATGAATGAAATAGACACTGATGAACACAAGGCAGGTGACAAAGCAATAGGGAAGAAAAGAAAAAGAAGGACAGTCCCCAAAATAATGGTTGAGCTTAGGGGTAAAGGCAGTGAGCATTAGAACTGTACATATTGGAGAAAAAAGGATTATCTTTTTTTCACTGAGGCCATTCTTCTGTGTTACAATCTGCCTTGAGGGGCAGAAAGTGGAAGGGCTTAAATGGAGCCCCTGGGCTGAGGGAGCAGGTCCCGAGTGAGGCTGGTCGGGATGAGTAAGACCTATCAGTGCCCCAACACTATATGTCAGGAAGACAGGTCATGAGCCAGGCTTGCCTCTGCACAGGTGGGAAGAGAGGGGTCGAATGAGGGTTCTTCACCATGAATTCCACCAGGGAAGGCAGCATCCAGCTACAGCCAGTTACAGGAGCAGGGTCCCGAGGATGCCCAGAGTCATCCTGTCCCCAGCCAGCCCCCCCGGCCTTGGCAGCTCCTTGGGCAGTGCCAGAGGTGACAGAACCGGGAAATGATACAGTCCTACCCACGGAGATGTCCCACTCTTGCAGTGCTCTGAGCTGCCGTGCCTGTTGCAGGGCAGAATCTGACACCGCCACTATAAACCTGGTCTTCCTTTTGAACGCCTAATCACAGGATAAAGCCCATGCTTCCTGTATTAGTCATAGTGATGGTTCTGTACTGCTTATGGTTTTATTTTAGAAGATAACAAACCTCAGGCGGTAAGTTATAGTGAGTCTACTTGTGATAACTTTAACAGCTGTGTTCAGAATTAGACCTTTCTTCTCAAAACAGAAGCCCAAATGTTTAAGTGTTTTTGCCTGAAAAAGCTAGTCAAGCATCTTCAAAATGGGACTGACTCTCATTTTATGCATGTCTATGGCGTATGCAGGACACGTCGAAAAGCTCTTTTATTTTGAAACAAATTTGAGAGTAAAAGTCCCAGTTGTTTTTAGACATAAGGAGTATTAAGAATAAAATTCAATTAAAAATTAAAAATTAAAAATTAAAAATTAAAAATTAAAAATTAAAAATTAAAAACTAGAAGAAGAGAAAGCATAAAAAATTCAAGGAGAAACTAAGTGCAGAGGGAAGGAGGAGGATGCCGAAAGCCTTCAGAGTAAGCAAAGGCACTTTATAACGGCAGCCTCTAGGCTCTGAGAAGGGCAATGATGACTTCTTTCTTCTCTGTGCTAGGGAGAGGAACGGGACCTCTCCTCACATGTCTTCCCTCCACCCTGGACCCAGGGATGAAGCCCGTCACTGGGGCACACCAGGACACTAAACCTCTGCTCAGCTGTGAGCCCCAGGCCATCCTGCAGGGTAGTGCTATAAAGGCTGCACTCTAGCCCTGAGCAAGGAATATCTAAAAAACAGATAATCCACCAGCTTAATCATCAAATATATTTTTTCAAGACATTTACAAGTAAGAGGTGCCAGATTATTAAACACTGGGATATGTTGATAAAAATCTATGCAATACTGTGGCAGCCTAGCATCAAAAGGATGAGCTATGGTATATGTCTTAAATTCAAAAGCACATTTAGTACTTATAATTGTTTTCTGAAATGATCTGAACGTCTGCTTTTAAGCTGCTCTTTTTTTCCCCCCCTACTGTGACTTGTGGAAGCATCATCTGGGTCCATGATCAAAATAACCACAGACAAGGACTAGCACAGATTTTCCTCTCACTCATATTCCCAGAGGTCTCAGTTCCCAGGATCTGTCCCTTTACTTCAATGTCACTTTTCAACAACCTTTTGGCAAGAATTCTGTATTCATGTATGAGCTAATATGTTTATATTAGGTTAATATGTGCATTATGACCTTAACAATCTTTAAACCTTTTTGCCTTTCTATGTCTTATATGCCTGCTAGTGTGCTAGCTTTAAATGCTAAGTGACAAATTTGAAATACTTTCAAATAAAGGAATGAATCTATTTGAAATCTTTGACCATATCTAAACTCAAAATTCTACATTAGAGTAGAATATTTGCTTATTGTTTTTTTCCCCTCCCCCTCTCTGCAACATGAACATAAGTTTCTCTCAGTAGAAGTGTAGAACTGGCAAAATCACAAAATATCAGCACCACAATAGAAGAAACATGGAAGAATGCCATTAAATAAAAATATCCTCTCAGAAACTCATAAAGATGCTTGGGAACCCCTGGGTCATCATCTCCAGATGCCAGTTAACACTACGTAGTAGACTTTTAGTCTAGCATGGTCCGCAGCATGCCCTGACCACAGACATCACCAATTGCAAAACACATCCTGTAAAAAAAGTAGGGGTTTTAGTACAGAAGACCAAAAAAGCCACAAAATCTATAATGCACCATTAAAAAGAGAGCAAGAAAGAAACCAAGTTCATTGCCAACATCTAAGTAAATCTACAGTGTGTCTGCAAGTACATCAAAAACACCTTCCTGGACCATGCCAGTTCCTGAATTGGTGCTCCAGAGTGTCGCTCCAGAGCGTCTCCAAAGCCAGTCGCCTCTTGCAAGTCAGGAATATGCTATCTGCAGTCAGCCCTTATGCCTTAATGCAAAGGAAAGGAGAGAAAGCACATATCATTAAAAACCAACACCTTTAAAAAAATTATGAATGGGTTTAATTTGTGACTAACAATAAAGTAATTGAACACTGACGCATAGATAAAAAGGTGGCGCAAAATAAAAGTAAAACAGGACTCGTTAGAGGAACGAATGATGAGAATAGATTCTCATGAACCACCTGAAATGTGACTTAATATAATTGGTTCAGTAAATCTGAGAATATTAAAAGCATTCTTCAACTGCCAAATCAGAAATCTTCCTCCTGTTTTGATAGAGCTGCAAAGGGAGAAAACTGCTGAAATGAGAAAAATTTTAGTCAGAGATAAATCCATATGAATTTTAGTCTCTACATCTGGAATGGTAAAACCAGTTCAAAGCCCTGGGGCTACTGTACATTTCCAGCACTTAAACCAAATTCTCTACCTAGAATATGAAAAACAGAAAAGAATGTGGTGAACTATCCACTCTGAAGCAATACTGTGTAAAGAGCAAAGATACAAAAAAGTAGTCAAGAAAGCAGCTGGTAAATATGCACCAATCTTCAAAACATTTAGGCCAGATGAGAGCAGGGTTTTGTTGTTTTTTAGGAAGAAGATTTTGCCCAGCAGGGCATATTTTACAGCCTTAGGGTCCGTATACAAATAACACTTGCAGATTGCTTAGAGGAATGCATGCAAAATTATCCTAAGGTTATGTATTTATTATTCTAAGGCTGAAAAAAGAACCAAAGGAAATGCTCTAAGAGGAACCATATGCTGAAACATTATCCACCTTTTATGCTTGAAAACATGTTTTGTTATGTGGGCACTCTGAAGGCTTATTTCGGTAAGCAGTAGCCTCTGCAGCTGCTGACCCAAGTAAACCTTTCAGGCATGGCAGTCATGGAGGCTCGTTTATGATATCCAGTGGGAAATATAAACTATTGCAGCCTCCCTGGTGGCATTAAAGTCCACCTTATGGCACTGAGCTCTAATCTCCGCGGTCCAAATTCTCACCTCAGCTACAGAATAAAGCCGTTCCCCTGGGCTTAAAAATGATGTCGGACTTATTCTACCTGTAGAACTGGGATCAGTCTCTAGCTGTTTCACTGTAAGTTGTCCAGTCGCCACAAATGCTTCCTCTAGAGACAGAGGCTGACAGCGTCACCCTGCCTGGGGACGTTGCTATGGTGGCATCGGTTTCGAAGCGGGGAGCTCCTCAGTCTTCTGTGTTTACTCTGGGAGATACCAGCAGTTAGACGAGGCAACACAGTGAATTAGTCGTCTGTCCAGGAAAACAGAGAGCATTTAAAGATAGCTCTGTAAAGGGGCAAAACATGGACTAGCAAGCATGGTATGACTGTACGTTGGCAATATGATTTACTGAGCTCTTCTGCTTTAACAAAAGCATGCTAATATGAGATGTTGCTTTCTGCTAGGGCTTCAAATAAATGCATCAGACCCCAAAGGTCCTTGAGTGGAGATCCTCAGTAGATAAATTTCCCTTTTCTTTTCTAGTGTGAGAGAGAAGCCAGTATCATCTGCCTTTCCTCACGTCAGGCCAGAAGAAAAAAAAGCAAAGGATGGGTAGTTTGGGGCCAAGGTATATGCTGTACTACACTGGCAAGGGGCTTTTCTCCCGCCTCTGGATGTGATCCAGCTACCTTGTTGTTGCCAAGTAGAAAAGGAAGGTGACTGTCCCAGCACTTCTTTAAATTATAATATTCTGTATCAGATGAGCAAATTCACCTGCCTATGCAGCTCTTCAGCCTAGATTGGCAAGATATTTCTAAGATACTTATCGTCATGACATTTTGGGGAGGGCTTATTCTTATTTTGTCTTTAATTAGCAGACAATGTTAGCAGGAAGATATTAGCAGGGACAATTTTATTAGAAATGCTGGCAAGAACAGAGATGCTGCAGGAAGTGGAATCACTAGAGGGGCTGAGGGACTACAATTCTCTCTTTTGCAAAAGCAGCTTCCAGGCTACGGCAGAAGGTGGCTTTATCTGTGAAGGGTGGTTGTATCTGCTCCAGTCCTTCACTCACCCCCACTGGCAATTGGGTACTGGCTGGGATACCGCATAAATGTTATATTCTCTGTTATTTCTGTGACCGACGATGTATCTTGCAAAAAGTCACGGGTGCAGCAGTATTTGAAGGATATTGAGCCAGATGTGCTCTAGAGAAAGGTACCACTCAGCCAAAGTCACATACTCTAGCCCTCCTTTTACCCAGATGGGGTTTTTGTTTACTTATTTAAAAACATGCTTTGTATTAATTGTTAATATATGTAGATTTCTATGGTGATCATTAAGACCTGGGTGCTGTGTAATCCTCTAACTGCAGTTTGTCCTTGTCCACAGTGTGACCTCAAGGCTCTCATGGTGGACTTGAAGTCATGCGTGGCAACGCTGGGACTGCCACTGCCATTATCATGGGGTACAAACCCTGAATTTCTTTTCTTTACTATTATTCAGAAACCCTTCTGGTACACATGGACAGAGCTTGTGTTTGCATAAGAAATGCTACAATGTGTTCACTGTCAGCATGCAACGTTACCTGTGACGAATGGAATTAAATGATTTTTACATATGGCTGTATTAAATTAATCCTAAATAGTTTTAAAAGAAAATCCTGCCTAGACTGATGCTCATAAAAGCAAGTTTTTGCTCAGATGTTTTTAGTCTGTCATTGCTGTCCCTGCAGCTATTATTCTGCATTTTGTGCTGTGGCACTGCTGGATCTGAAATGTCAGAAAATGAGCTTCCTATCAGTCACCTAAAGGGAGAGCTGGTCCCAGTATTTGGAAAAGACAAAGCAAGTAAAGCTTCAAGAGCAGTAGTAGTCAGGCTTTGCTAAATATTAAAAATCCTATTTAGAAGTACAAGTATGACTCAACAAAGCAAAAAAGAACAGCAGCAAAAACTATTACTACTCATGAGCACACATGCATGTGCACAGACACACGGGCTTCAGGCAGACTATTTATAAATAACAGAAAAGAGATGAACAGAGGGCTGAAAGAAAGGTCATGAATTCAATGGAAATGTATAAAAGCACTGGAAAAGGCAAACCAAGCTGTAAGAGGCATATGAACTGTCTCCTTATAAGGTGCCTAATGCTAGCTATTTCACTGCTGATCTTTTAAACAGAAATTCCCGCTGACATGTATTGGTTTGTGTTCTGTGAATTAGTAGATGGGGGCAGGGGTGGCTTCAATGAGGGCTTTTTTTAAAAAGAAAAAAAAGTGTGTTATCTACACCCAAAAGATGAAGTGCTGTCCAAACTCAAAGAGTAAAATTCTGGCCCAACAAAAGGCAATGGTAAAACTTCCATTGCCAGGAACTTATTCTCCTGATTGTCTCCACCAACCCCTTTTTTGTCTTCTGAGGAACAAAGAACCTACATGCATCTGAAACCTCATTAGGAGCGTCTCTGAGGCCGTATCCTTGGTATCCTGAATACCTGGAGAAAAAAATATGGTCCTATTCAGCAGAGCAAAGCACGACACCGCCATCTCCCTCTGGGCTCGGGTCCACGCACCCCAGGTGCTGCAAGAGCAGAGCAGAGAAGCTGCAGGGGTGCTCTCTGAGTGCTGAAGGTGCCAACACTGTGGCTGGAGTAGGAGAAGGAACCAAATTTGGAGATCTCATCCAGACACCTTGAGGCTCTGCTGGCTTGTGTTTCTTTACTGAAGACAGATCAGTCTGTGAGTACTTCTAAAAGCACGTAACACACATTCTAGGACTCCCCAGACTTTTTCCCCTACATTCTTATACGAAGTGATCAAGCAATTTGCTTTTAATCTGTCAGAAAAACACTCTGCAATTAAGACAGCAATTACATTTCAGCAGCAAGGATACTGTTCAAATGGGAAGAGAAATATGATCTCCCAGAAAGATGGCTTGATAACAAAAAGCCAAAATACTTCTGCAATTTTCAAATTTTTAAAGATGGTAGAAGTTAGCTTTTTATGCAGCAGTTGTAGTCTAAGATTTTACATTGTCCAGCAATTCTTAAAAAGGATTAAATCCTTAAAAGGGATTTTAGCTGTATTTTGAAATGTTTAGTATTGTTCAGTCACTAAAGGTAGAAAAAATCTCTCTACAGATAGACAGCAAAAAGCCATTCACACTTAGCTACTTGGAAAAAGAAGTTCTGCATGTTGGGTCTTCAAACAGAAGGCAAACTACAGTCTTCAAGTGAGAATGAATTATTTTGAGTAGCACTTTCTTAAGCCCCAGTGCCATCATTTGCAGTTTGTCAGGTCTTTCTGCACATTTCCTACTTTCCTACTCTGCACCCATAAAAAGAGGGAATGAGAAGAGTGCCCATGTTTCAAATATTCCTTCTTGGAATATTTGGCTTGGACAAAGAGCCAAGAACAATTTTGGAGCAGAGGACTTGATAAAGTACCCATCAGTTATGATCTGAATGGCAATGTGCAGCATCAGCTTTTAAATCTCAAGGTCATTTGTGGCATTTCTATTTTGAGTAAAATGGCTTCTGTTGTTTCCATGGTTTCACCTGAAATATGTACTGAGCTTCTTTGTTAAGAACCTTGAAACCCAACCATTCTAATAAAAGCAATAGACAACCTCTTCAGTAGGTAGCTAATTTGAATTTAAATACAAAGCAGTCTGTCTTTTCCCTGGATAGGTTTATGAATCTCTACATTGCACTTGTGAACAAAAACAGATGTTTGGATTATCTAGTTTACCCTTCTTTCTGGCATATTGCACAGTTATAGCCTAAATATTTCTACAGCAGAGATTGTTCATGCAGTAAAAAGATTGGTTTTATTATTTATTATATATAAAACAAGATCAGCTTTATTAAAATAAATTATGGAGAAAACTTGATAGCATCCAGTCATAATGAAAATGTAACAGAAACCCAATATTCTTGAGACAGGTTTAAAAGGGCTTGCATTGTTTCAGATTGTATTTTAACATGTTCACATTTATCTCTAGAAATATTAACAATTATTAGAGCTGCTAAAATTTTCCAGGACAAAGTAGTGCCTCTTCCCATTATTGCTGTTAGCACTTAATAACTATCAATCAAAAATAGAATGCTGGTAGGATAGTGAAGAATGACTGAGATGAATAAAGAAAAGGAACTGAATTCAGTGAATATTAACACTTCAAAATTAAAACTCTGAATACTGAAAGACAGAAGATTTCCATATTAAGGCCTTGAACATTGTATTGAGGTGCCAGTTTCACTACTAACCTCCTTTGCAATACTACTGGTACAAACACTGTATTTTGTCACAGAAGATGGAGGCTACAGAGATGTAGGTCTGCTGACATAGATAAGATTGGAGCAGACACTGCATAGCAAGGAAGTCAGGTGTCTCATTTATTGGGCATTTTTAGTGCCCAGTATTAAGCAAAATATATATCAATGTAATCAAACAGTGAGCCAGGTCATTATTTATTATTACTTATTTTTAGTTAGTTTCCTTCTTTCTCTCTCTCTTCCTCTCTTTCTTTCTTTCTCTCTCTCTTTTTCTTTCACTTTCTTTCTTTCTCTCCCTGTTTCTCTCTCTTTCTTTCCTTCAAAATTTATCTATTAGTAGACTGACATCAGTTGAAGCTGTCATCATTCACATGACATGGGTGTATGATATTTTCTCATTTTCCAACTTCTCTTTTTGCAGCTGTAGAAGACAGAGAAAATTTAAGTACATTGAGTAAAATTGCCATTTCATCTGTGACAGAGAAATCTTAGTGTTAATATCATAGAAAAGCTGTTCTCTTCCCCTTTATCAAGCCAAATAATTTTAAAAGCATTGAATGGGATCCATCTGTAGCTATCTAATATGTGGACATCCCTGCTAAGGTCATTGATTAGGCTCCATATTCAGCTAACAGAAGTCAGTTGTTGTACTCTAGATATCTTTTGCTTTTCAATTTATACACATACCATGAATGGTTAGTTACTCCAATGTGAATGTATTTAGAAATTCCATACAGTAACATAGCTCCCAACAATTTTTCTCAGTGTCAGTGGGATTTTATACAGAACAAAAATGAGTGAGGGTTTAAGACTTTGATTACCTGTTTTGTACTACTAGACATGTTATATCTACCTCTATACCCTTCAGCACTACTGGTTGCTTGATTCATTTCCCATATAAGGGATTTTAAAGTCATTAGGATTTTAATGATTAGAGAAAACAAAATTTGTACACCATGCACACAGTCTCAGTATCACAACAGAGCGGGCGCAGACTACAGAACGATGAACCTGTTCCTACCAGCTTCACTTTGGCACGGTGGCACAGCTTTGCACCCTCCTCATCTTGTTCACCCGGATAAGCCTGCCAGAATTGAGCCTTCGGGTAAAATCTACATGACGAAAGCAGAGCTGGGGGGAGAGATACCGGAATTAGCTCTGAATTCTAGAAGCATAATAGTCATGTTTGCATGGTGCTGCCCCCAGGTTAAAAGAGAAATATCTGGAGTGGCAAAAAATAAACATGACAGTTTATATAATCAAAGAGGCATCATGGTGTAAAATAGTATTGCACCTGATATAGCAAATGTATCAGTAAGCTCTTAATCAAATTTTTAAAATTAAGGCAGACCTTATAAACAAGCAAGGAGTCCATTCTGTTATATCTTTCTTTGTACCTCAGGACATGTGGGAAATGGACAAGTTAGAAACTATTCCCATCACTTGGACACTTCAGAATCCCTAATTTTAATAGCTTTAATAGCTAGGAGGTTAATGGCTGTAAACCAGTCTACAATGCACTAAAATAACAGAAATAACTGAATGCTGCCTTATTCTAGTACATCTGAGTAAAGCCATAAACAACTTTCAGCCAGCTAAAACTGTGGGAAAAGAGGTTTCCAAAAGACTTTGTAGCAGATCTGCAGAAAACAAATGAGCAATTAGACATCCAAGTGGCTTCAAGGATATGTGACATAGGCAGCAAAGTGAGAGGTTAAGGATAGCTCCTTGATGCCTTAGTTCTCAAGGAAAGCCTGTGTGTGAGAACTACAATGCAGTGTTGCTTCTGACTTCAGTTCTAGGGCAACCCCAAAAAACTAGCTTCTGAGCTTCACGCTGGAACAAACATGTCATGGAAACTGAGCAGATTTGGGGAAGAGAAAATTGTTACCAGAAAATGCCTGTAAAATAATGCACTTAATATTGTTAGACACGTTATCTAACTGTCCCATAGACTGACCTTAGACAAGTTTACATTTTGGACAAAGTTCTTAAAAATATATATATTTTTAATCTTTCTTCAGCTGCAAACAGCTCTTTCAGCTCTTTCTTAAAATTCAGTTTATGCATGGCACATCAGTGTTTAAGCCTTGCATCTTTTGTTAGTTTTCAAAAAGCCAAACATTTTGTTCTTTTGATAGGAATTGCTAGCTTTGGCAGAAAGAGCTTTTACAGGCGTTTATTCTGTCTTACCTCCAAAATAGAATCTCTGCAGTCAAGGGTTTATAGAGAGAGCTCCAAAATGTTGTAGGCAGAGAAGAATTTCAGATGTCACCTAACCATACAGAGACCTGACTCTTCCCTAAAAGAAACCCTTACAGTCTGTGCTCTGTTGCCAATTCAGTGAATGGTTGGGAAACACAGATTTTAAATCATCTGTGTTCAAAACTCAGGGAAGCCTCTCTTGCTGCTTTTAGCTTCTACATTAAAGAATATAAATATTTTAGAATAGATTTTTCATGGATAATATGAGAATACATACAGAAAACTTGGAGAGTGTCCATCCTGTAGATAATTTAGTGACTAAATGCAGGTGTCTACATATAAACTAAGTATAGAAACTCCCACTCTAGTTACTGAAGAAATTACTTTAGTAACTAGAGTGGGAGTTTCTACGCTTAGTGACTCACTTGCCAAGCACAGGTGCCTCATGGCACAGGGGATGTCAGAGGGCACCTGGGAGCACTGCACAAAGGTGGCAGACATGGCTCAGGCTATGTGGGAGACCCATGCCTTTTCGAATTTTCGTAGGAGATTGGGCCAGCCCCCAAAGGGCATTAGATTCCTTGATCAGGCAGCTGAATCAAGCCTCTAGTTAACACTTCAGTGGCATTTGGAGATCCTAATATAGACACCTACTTTAAGACGTGTTGAAGAGGTCTTCCATGTCTGCCAGCCACATTGGTGAGGTTTGCACTGGCTATGGGTGTTAGATTGAGAGTTTCAGAGACAGCAGGAAAAATTATCGCACAACAGACAACACTAATGTTTCAGGGAATAGTACAGCCAGCAATTGCCAGAGCTAGATCATGACTGGAATACATTGATGGGTAGGGTCTCACTTCAGCAAAGTATTTACCATTAATCATTTGTGCAAATTCTGCCTTTACTCACTGAAGCATTGTAGCATGTTCTGGGAATTTAGCATGTGCTTAACAGCTCTGCTGATTCAGGGCCCAAGCTGCCTGTACTCACATTGTCCCACATGAAACCTAGTGCTTCTGTCCAAGGCTCCTGCAACTCCTGCCTACCATTTGCAACACCAGTGGAAATATATATCTAAAAGAAAATTAGATGCAACTAAGTGGATTTCTGAGCGCAGTAAGAAAATGGATATGAAATCATATCAACATCATGCTCAACTGTGCACGGTTGTACAGGCCCACCATTTTGCTGACTTACCTCAGCTGTGCACTTGAGTTCTCATTCTGGTGAAATTGCCTCTGCCTACGCAACCAAGGGCTTTGTCCTAAGGCCTGTGGCAGTAGTTCTGCGATCCACATGCATTTCAGGTACACGACTTTGAATAAGAAGTATTTGAAACAGAAATTAATTTTAAGAAGCTTGCAGAGCATAACTGACTGGCTAAAGAGATGGGAAACACGTGCCTTTACAAGAGATTGTTGTCTTTTCTGGAAGCTATAAAATAGGCTTTTACAAACACATGCATGGGCCATACAAGTGTGATCTTCATTACGCCTAAATGCATTTTCAATTAAGAAATTATTTGTCCAGAAGTTTTGCTGACATTTCTAGTGAAATGCCTACAGGATGCTGATCCTTGCCTGTATGTTCCCCAGCCTGTTTTTGCCCAAACCGTGCCGCTCAGACTTGGTAGGAGACACACAGTTCTTTAATGTAAATGTGCTATGTGTCTCCACAAGAGATTCCCCCTTTCTGTCCCCTGCTTTCACCCTGCAGAACCAATGCAGATTGGCTCCATGTGGTGTGCTCCATACTCATCAAGTGTGACAAAAGAATAGCTCTAAGTCAGTAGTTTCCAGTGCATCTAAATTTGCAATAAAAAGTCTGTGTTGCATCTCTGACTCTATTTTACAGAGTGAAGTAGGCAACTCTGTTCCAGCTCTTTGGACTTGGTCTTTCCTCCTGTATAATAGGTAGAGGACGCTGGCCTTCCTTTTTAAAGTTCTTGACAAAATATATATCCCTGCACTAAAAGTACACATGCATCTAAAGACCATATTCCTCACCCTGCTCCTCTAACCTTCATCCTTCAACAATTCCCTCCCCCTCTGTTGACCTCCTGATTATGGGGTCTGCTTTAAATATATGTCCTCCACTCCCTTGCCCTGTCTCAACCTCCTTCTCAAAGTCAATATCCTTTCCCAGGATTGCTTTTGCTTTACAGCTCTCTCCCACTACGATACAGGGGCCTTCTCCTAGCATCTCCTGATCCTTCTCAGCCCCACAGATGCACCCTGGCCCCACTCCCTGTTGCCTTCCTCAGTGCCCTCTGGGCCAGGGCCACGGCGAGCACTATCCCACCAGGACCAGGAGCTTCACCAGAAAGCACAGCTCTTGTCTTGCAGCAGCAAAGCGGTCCCCTCGCCTCTCCCCAGCTATTTTCTACCCATTTTATAGAGGGCAAAGCCTGAGGCCAGCAGAACCTGGGCAGCTGTGTGCACTCTAGATTCAGTCCTGAAATTTCCTGCCAAATAAAAGGAGTGAATTCTTTAAATATTTTCTTGTCATTCAATTTTCCCTCCCGGGGGCATCTCCTTTTTTCATTAAGAAAACGTTTCTTTAAATTACCAGTTTTGGCCAAACAGCAGGTTGTTTTTCAGATATTATTATCCAAAGCCATAAACTCCATCAGCATAAGAACCACCATCTATACTGCTAGGTTAAATCAGAAATACACTGCTAACACAACCCAGAAATACACTCCACATTTAAGCACAAAAGTATCTGATGAAATGTAGAGCTATCAGGACCCAAACATTGATACTATCCAGTAAAAGGGGGTCAAATACCTAGTGGGACTTATTGCTTGTACTGTCTATTGCATTTGATTAACTCCTGATACTGTAGCTGTGGCTCTAAGTATTTTCAAGACAAATGCTGTCAGTGTTAAAAGAAATTGGGCTCCCCATGTAAACCTGCTGACAGTCTGACCCAAACTGAACCCACAAGAAGGTTAAGTCTAACCACTACCTGGATTTTGTCACTGCTTCTATTAATAGCTGTAGCAGTCAGCATGGCTTCACCAAGGGGAAATCATGCTTAACCAATCTGATAGCCTTCTATGATGGAATGACTGGCTGGGTAGATGAGGGGAGAGCAGTGGATGTTGTCTACCTTGACTTCAGCAAGGCTTTTGACACTGTCTCCCATAACATCCTCATAGACAAGCTCAGGAAGTGTGGGTTAGATGAGTGGACAGTGAGGTGGATTGAGAACTGGCTGAATGGCAGAGCTCAGAGGGTTGTGCTCAGCGTCGCAGAGTCTAGTTGGAGGCCTGTAGCTAGCGGTGTCCCCCAGGGGTCAGTACTGGGTCCAGTCTTGTTCAACTTCTTCATCAGTGACCTGGATGAAGGCACAGAGTGCACCCTCAGCAAGTTTGCTGACGATACAAAACTGGGAGGAGCGGTTGATACACCAGAGGGCTGTGCTGCCATTCAGAGAGACCTGGACAGGCTGGAGAGATGGGCGGAGAGGAACCTCATGAAGTTCAACAAAGGAAAGCACAAGGTCCTGCACCTGGGGAGGAATAACCCCATGCACCAGGACAGGTTGGGGGTTGACCTGCTGGAAAGCAGCTCTGCGGAGAAGGACCTGGGAGTGCTGGTGGACACCGAGTTAAGCATGAGGCAGCAATGTGCCCTTGTGGCCAAGAAGGCCAATGGTATCCTGGGGTGCATCAGGAAGAGTGTTGCCAGCAGGTCGAGGGAGGTGATGCTCCCCCTCTACTCAGCCCTGGGGAGGCCACATCTGGAGTACTGCGTCCAGTTCTGGGCTCCCCAGTACAAGAGGGATGTGGCACTACTGGAGCGAGTCCAGCAAAGGGCTACAAAGATGATTAGGGGACTGGAGCATCTCTCTTATGAGGAAAGGCTGAGAGAGCTGGGCCTGTTTAGCCTGGAGAAGAGAAGGCTGAGGGGGGATCTTATCAACATATACAAATATCTAAAGGGAGGGTGTCGAGAGGATGGGGCCAGACTCTTTTCAGTGGTGCCCAGCGACAGGACACGAGGCAACGGGCACAAACTGAAACACAGACAGTTCCATCTGAACATGAGGAAAAACTTCTTCACTGTGAGGGTGACAGAGCACTGGAACAGGTTGCCCAGAGAGGTTGTGGAGTCTCCTTCTCTGGAGATATTCAAAACCTGCCTGGACGTGATCCTGTGCAATGTGCTCTAGGTGACCCTGCTTGAGCAGGGGGATAGGACTAGATGATCTCCAGAGGTCCCTTCCAACCTCAACCATTCTGTGATTCTGGACTAGCCAAGGAAAGACCAGGTGTGATGAAGATATTAAAAATAAGTTCAAAGATTTGTGTGTGTGGCCACTCTGCTTTCTGTCCATGTTATCTAACATGCTCACCCTGTAAGAAACCTCTGATTTAATTAGAAGTACCAATCTAGAATTCATGCACTTACATAATAAAGTACCTTGGGAAAGAATTAAAAATAGAACTTTTTACCAAGAATATCCTCCCCCCAAATATTAATTATTCATATTTGTAATAATTACAGCATGGAAATGCCCAGCTAGCCTGCTCACAGTTTTGCATATGCTCTATTACAATTGTCACAGGTAATTAAGGTCAAAACCCATGTGATGCTGATCATACTGCAGAAACATTATAGGTTTTCTCTAGCTTTCATTCTTCATTGCTGTAACATAATTAAACTTTCTCTAAACTATATTCTGGTCATAGTTTTTTAATTATTTTTTACAGCTAAACAATCTACCATCCGAGTCAGAAAGTTGAAACTATTTTAGCTGCTATTTTTAAATCTCTGCATTTGAATGTTTTTTTTTTTTTAACTCACATCTGCCACTTTAGAAAAAGGCAGAGGGCATGGTTCATTTCATTTCAGTGGATTTATCTGAAATCCTGGCAGGCTGGCTTGACACGTTTTTGCAGAACACATAGGACATTTGGGATTAGAGTTACTCCTTGTAATGGTGTCATTAGCAAAGCATCAGTGTGCAGGAACTGATTATATTCTCTTTGCCTGGCTTCCACACCTCTAATCTCAGAGCTGACCTGATTTATATCACTAGATTTACATGTGCCTGTGTATATTGAAATCCAGGAAAGTGGAGAGGGCTGACATTCCCAGAAAATAAACTCAGCTGGCAAAGAGATTAACCCATTTATAAATGCATTTTGTCTGTTGCTGAGTGTGCAGAGTTTTATCCATTTAAGGAACATAGGCCTAAATCCAGATACTAACACTGCTGCGGGTGTGGAAAGAATGAAACACGTTAAGTGGTAGCCCAAATGGATCAATCCATAGCAATTTAAATGGTTTGGGAGTTTTTTGGGAGGGAGGGCAAAGACTGAAGTAAGAGATAATGTTTCTGACCAGTCCCTTGCAGTGGTTGAAATTGCATATTCTTTTACTTTCCAAGCATCACTCATTATAGGTAATTTTGGAAGACCTTGCACATCCATAAAAGCAATCCACAGTAGGTATAACCAGAGCCAGCGTTTCATAGTCATCAGTGGCAGAGGTTTACATAATCTCATATTTATAGTGAGGAAAACAGTTTATAGAGGAGCATAAACATGAGACACATTAGCCTTCAGGCCTTTGTCAAAGAATTCCCAGCAAACAACTCCTCTGACACAGAGATTATCTAGTTTCTAAATGTACTTGTGTGATTCTGAATGCACAGTTTCATCCATTTGATGATCACAGCTCTGAATCCAGATCCTTCAAAGGCTGAAAACAGAGAACACAGTTTAATCCTATCAAGAGCATTTTCTGCACCTCAGTAAAAGGCTTCTGCTGAAGGATCAAAGTCTTTATACACAGGACTAGGCTTAAAAGCTGTGCATTGGGAATACCTTTCACAGGCAGTACTGCAAACGGCAAGACTTGCACACCCTGGGCCCTGGATGCATATGTCACACTGTGGTTATCTGGGCATTACTTAAAATGGCACAGCAGCAAAGGTCATAATACCAAGAATATTGAGGTTAGTCTTATTTTTTAGCTATACATATCTAGGGATAAAAAATTATATTAGATTATCTAGAGCTAAAATGTTCCTAGGCTCCTGATAGTCCAAAGCAGAAGAACAACTCCTTCAAGACATGACTCAGATAAACCCCTAACTTAGGTACTTAGAATAAAGTCCAGTACCTCCAAATTAGAACTATATTAAAAAATAATATAGGCTTAGAAGGAAATTGGCTGTGACCAGAAATGATTTATAAAAAATCCACTAAATCATCCAGCCTGAGACTGTTGAAGGAATCAACCAGCCCATGTGAGCCAGAACAATGTGATGACAGTATTGCTATCAAATCTCTTTCTAAATAAAAAGTGCCCAGTTTATTTTTGTACTTGTTACTATTGCATGTCTGGTGTTTCAAATTAAATATGTGTAAAATTCCTTCTTAAGAGAAACTTCAACAAAAAAGGAAGAAAAAAGAAAGCAAGACAAGTTTAGATGTGATACAATGAATAAGTAAGAAGAAGAAGTGGAGGAGGAGACTGGGTAAAAACAATTACATTTAGATTCTCAGTTATGTGTCCATAGCCAAGGGTTTCATCAAACTCTTCCTTCTTATCCAAATGTAAACATACAAATTTAGTATAGTCTCTGGAGAGTAATTGAAGAGACACACCAGACAGCATAACGATCACTTCAGAAATCTATTCTACATTTAAGTGGATTTAAGGTTGAAAGCACTTGTCAATAATTCAAGGGTAAAAAAACATTAAGGGACTACTGTAATTATCCAAAACTCAAGCGATATAAACCTGGGAAACTGCGAGTCAGGGAACAGATTAAAAGAAATGCAGCCATGCAATCACCAGAATTTTGTGGTCACTGTATAGCATTACTACAAGGGCAGAGTTAAGGCTGTCTGGCTGCCTCTATTGCTCTTCCTTTGTCTTTGTGTAAATAGATTATTTTAAATGTAAAATAGCTATATTTTTAAATGTAATCTAACCACCTTTGCTGACCCTTGTGCCTGTCTACTAAGAGGCAATCGTCCCCTCCAGAAAAGCAGCAGAGTAACTGTCAGAACACAAATGAGTTATTCCCCCCATCCATGCAAACAAAAACAACATACTTCAGTGAATTAGAGCAAGAAAGATTAAATTAAAAGACATCCCCTGGCCCCTGACAGCTATGTCTCCCTTGCTGCACGCGGCTCCGAACAGTACATCTTGTGCATTTGAAAGCAGAGTAGAAGAAACTGAGCTGTGTGTAAAATCATAGAAAACAGACTGAAAGAGATCTCGGGAGTCCCTTCTAACATACTGCTATATTCTAACCCCATGCAAGGACTCTTTAGTAGGTTGCTGCCAAAGGTAACAGCAAAAGGGACTCATTGTTAAAAAGAAATAACTATTTCTGTTTGCCCTTCTTGCTGATGCTTTGCCTTCTTAGTTATGGCTAGATCCATGAAGTAATAAAAGTTCTTTTGGGCAAAAATATCTTTTTAAATATAAAGATGTGAAAAAGTCCTTGAGGGAAACTGCTGAAACTACAAATGACATAATCTAATGAAATAAAGCCTATTCTATGGGCATTAGAATTAGTCACCCATTTTGCATGTGCCCAGACTGTTTAAAATGAAACAATATGCCTCTGGCAAACTTGGCATTGGAAAAGAATTATGATTCCACTTTTGTCTCATTTTCTGAGTAGTGCTGCTGATGGCTAGAATGAGTCAGATTGTCTCCATACCCTCAAACATATCTGAACAGCTGAAAAAAAAAAGCAAGAAATAAAAGACAGTTTTCTGCTCTGTCCACCACCACCACTTACTGCACACCCTAAAATCAAGGCTGATTAATTCTTACACTTCATGTTTGCTTCCTAGAGAATGTACAGCTAGATCAAACCAAAAGGAAAAAAAAATTCACCCTGAAATGCAGCCTCATTCAGCTGACACTGACAAAACTTGCCCCTAAAAAATGCCATGATAACTGTGTATTTTATGCAAAGCATATAGCTAACGGCAAAACAGAAAGAGTGGGGAAAAAATTTAAAACCATCTACTCTGTTTAGTCTGCAGCTGTACGATCATTAGGGTTAAAAAAAATCTGAATGCTTCCCTTGCTGCCACCTTCACCCAGGACCTTTTTCCGATTGCTCTGAGGCAGGTTGTCACAACTACGGGCGCTCTCAGTGCTATCTGCCTTCCTGCTGCTTGCTGCTTGCAAGCCAGAGCCTGGTGCCTGCCAAGGAAGGTGTCACTCTCCGCAGCTTCACCAGTCACACCATGCCACCCTAGGAGCCAGATAAAAAGAGTGGTTTTGCTGCCCCCCCTCTCTCCACCTCAGACTAGATGGTAGGAAGTTTATGATATCCAGCTTGACTGTTTGGGGATTTGCTGTTCCTTTCTCATTGGTTAGCTTGCTCTGAGAACAGCCTTACTGCTAGATGTTCTTCAAGGAAGGGACTGAATCAAACTTATTCCATCAGAGCAGTGGGTTAAGCACTGGATTGCAAAATGGAACACCAAGTTACAAGGAGATTGAGCAATCAAATGGATTCTATATTTCTAGCTGATATATTGGTTTCAGCCCTGTCCCTTGGCACACCTCAGGCATTATAGTAGTGGACAGATCCCTGGTCACAAAGTCGCTTATTTGTACTCCTCCTAACTCAGGTGCCCAGCGAGTATAAACAAAGCAGGAAAATAAATCGCAAAATCCTCATAATCCTTTGCTCTGTAGTCTAGCTTCATTTCTATCTTTATCCTCCCTCCCCTGCTATTCTGCTGGGTGAGTTTGTTGTATGCCTGATACAAATGCAAATGGAGTATTGTTTTCCTCCTTCATCGGGCAGTCTCAGTAATGACCACCTCCCCATATAAGTGCAGGGGAAGGATTCTTGATACTTCATTGTGCTTCTTAATCCAGCTCATTGATCAGAGCCAATCATCTCCTTTATTTTGTTATAGAACATCAGAAATCCTATGAGACTTGTCTGAACTGAATCAGACTTCATCCATTGGGCTTCTCCCTCACAGGGGCATCAGCTTTGAGTCTCAGAGTAACGATGATCAGGATTGTGTAAATTATGTTCACTGTAAAACCTCTTGAACAAATGGTAGATTTGGAGCCAGGTCTGGAGCTATATATATGAATCATTTGCTCAAAGAGAATATTAAGTTGTGCTTATTTAGGAAATATATTGCACAAATGAATTTTTGGTACCACTGAAGTTAAAAAGTCATTCATAAGAAGAATTAGACTGGAGAGAATGTGGGGCTGTAGCCCTTCCTATTACCATGATGTGGTTTATGCAAAGTTTTGGGCAGATTACCCCATCTGAGTATCTCCACAGTCAGTGCTATGGCTGAATCCTGTCCTAGCAGTTTGTATGTTACTGACAGCAGTAATGGATAAGCCCTTACAGCTAAGGCTGATCAACATTTTCTATTACAAGCCCCATCTGCAAGCCCTTACAAATTTACACAATATGCATGCGTAAATATATATGCACAGGTTTTTCCATTTCATCTGAAACAGAAACGAAAGGAATCAAAAATAGTCAGTGTCATTAACAATAAAACATCCCAATGCAGGAAATCATTTAAATAGTGACTGAGAGTATAGAACTAATTCAGACTAGACATAAGTTACCCAGAGGATAAATTTGTACTGTTGCGCTCAAAGATTGGTTCATTTGATTCAAAAAATGATATTGATGCTTTGGAAAATATCCAGAAAAAGATGCCTAGCAATTTAATCTCCCAAAGGAGACTGCTTGATTAATATTAGAGGCAAGAAGTCAGAAGGGTATAAAGCTTTTTGCTCCTGAGCACTTATCACATCTGCAGTCACAGTGCAGGAGGACCTAAGACTGCTCCTTGCCTACACACAGAGCAGCACAGGGACTGGGAAGGAACAGCAAAAAACTGGCCTGTCTGCCTCTGCTGCCCCTTGGGTTCCCACGACTGAGGTGGGGGGGGGGGGGGGGGGACGACCAAGGAGGACCTCGTGATTCAGAGATGCAGCAGAATTTACTCTGTGCTCACAGCACACTTACAGTGATTCATTAAGTTTGGTAATCCAAAATAGCATCTATATTGATTTCAGGTAATGATCAAAACTATACTTTAAAATTATTCCTTAGGGTTTGACTGTCAGGTGGTACAAACTTGGCTGAATTTACTGGAGCTGTATCAATTAAGCTGTAAATCTGGCCCTCAGATTATCAGTAGCCCAAATATTTAATAAGCACACACATGCGCACTATACCAGTACGCAGTGGTAACGCTCAGGAATGCAGAGAAGGAACTGGATGAGTGCGGCTGCAGCCACTGCCCCCCCCACACACACACACACCAGGTTTCTTCTCTCTTTAACCTCTCTAACATCCTCTGCTTTCCAGTTCTGACACACACCAGTCTGAAAGGTAACCCTAGGCCCTTGGCTCTTGCTTCATTGTTTAATCCCAAACCCACAAGAGGCGATGAAAAAATAGTTAGTAAGAGGCTCACTGTGATGTAGCCACTAAGGATATTAGTCACGCATTGTTTAATGGGGAGTGCATTTTGCCAGTGCCATGGAAATGTTGCTAGAAAAAGCAATAGGGCTGGTGCTATGAGCTTCTCTCATTTCCAAGAACAGCGTTTCAGATAAGCTGCTCCTTCAGTGGCCAAGGAATATTTAGTAGCTGTGAATCTGCTTTGTGCTTGGCTGCGGGTACACTGCAAGAGCTCGTGAGGCTGGTTCGATGAGTAGTATCCTCAGGAACGATAACTTCCAGCATGCGTTCACTCTAGCTGTGATAATAAAGGACATTAATAAGCCAGTGACGACATTACCCTGAACCTGTTCTAAAGACACAGAGCAACCAAGCAGAAACCAGTTCACAGCTGAAAATAACACAGATGGATACAATTGCTAAATTTCAAATTGGGAATGTTCTGTATAACTGCATGTCCCGGTACTAGGTTCATGGGCCAGAAACTACACAGGTAGAATTAAACCACCTGCAGGTCTGAGGCAGGTGTGATTGATCAGCTGTGCCTCTCTCTTTGCTACGTGACTAAAATCTAAGAAATGGGTTTTATAGGGTGTTGCCATGAGAGCTCCTGCCCTGCGAGGCCCGTGTCTGCCTCCTTGGCTTATTGCTTCCTTTGCAGTCCCTGCTCTGCCAGTTGCTCATTTAGTCTTTCCTCGTGCAGACTTTGGTCTCACACCTGCAGACACTCAGCTAGAGTGTCTGTCTCTAGTAAACTCTGTGCCCAGGGGTTCGCAGATGCATTTACTGGGGCCACGGGGACCTTTTCTATAATTAGCCTAACATTAATCCTATCTCTCTGTGGTCATATAACATGAGCCTCAACTATGGGAAAGCAACTGCCCTGCATTTTTTAATTCATTGCTTATATAAGTATCTACCTCTCTTGTGCCAGTGAAAGTCACTCCACAGACCTGTGTGCAGAGTTACTCCCAGGGTTTTTTTCAGGTTATGTAGCAGTCTTTTGTGATGCTCTGTTTTGTTTCATCAGCCCCATAACACTGGGTTGTCTAATTGCAATGGATAAAGCAGGATGAAATATAGCGCATTAATAGCTTTACTACATCCCTAAAGCTCATAGGGCAGGTCTACCCTGCATGAGTGATGTTGCCTAGAGTTGCTCAGACCAGATCTGACATGAACTGTCATCTAGATCCAGCAGCAGGGCATCTACCCATGCTTACCTACCCCAATCCTCAGAGGAAAAATAACACCCGAATTCCCTCCAAAGTGATACATAAGGAGGAGAGAGATTCTGGAGGTATTTGTTTAGATTTGCGGAGGCCAGCAGGGTGCAGGGATAACATAGTTAATGCTCTTAGCACAAGATCTTTAATGATCATCTATAGGAATAAGGCAATGAAAGATCTGAGCCTTCAGGCCATATCTGACACCACCAGAGCCAAAGGAAAGGTCCTGTGCACCTCTGTTGACTCTAAATTAAGCCCTTCGGCTCTGAGAGGCAGCTGCTCAGAGAATTATGCTAGGTAATGGTAGAGACCAGGCACTGCAGTCCCGGTGGTTATTTAATATTTTATGATTCAGTTATTAAAAAGCACATGTATCAGACATCTCTCAGTTTGGGTATCCATAATCCTGGCTGCTCCTGGGGAATTGAGGGAGGATATTATTAAAAAAGATGTTTCAGGACCGCAGGAGTCCATCTCCAAAAAGCCAGTGCTCTAGTGCAGCGAGGGACTTTGCTCTTGCAACACCATCAGTTAGGCCTGGGGCTGCCTCGCTCTCTGCTGCAGGAAATAGCAATAAGAAATTGTGCAGGGCTGAGCTGCCCTGGGGAGGTCCCTGGGCTCCTGGGAACAGATCTGGGCAGGCACCTGGGAACAACCACCAGGCTTTCCGGCTTATGTCCACAGGGTGGCCAGGGGCTTCTGCCTGTGAGCTGGGGAAGCAGAAGGAAAAAGCCAATGGGGAAGAGTCCGGCTGCTGGGCACAGCGAGGGCAGGTTTTAACAGGCAGCTCGGGGTACAGCTGTGATTTTAGCAGTTGGTTTGTCCAAACTGAATCAAACTATTTCCATCACAGTCTTGGAGTTACTATCATTAAGGAGCTATGGGATAACAATCTACTTTAAAATTAGCATCAACAACAACACAGTTTTATAGCATTTCCTCAAAACAACAGGTAAACAAGCCAAATTATTGTTAATTTTTTTAATGATTGTCAGAGCCTGCTATGACAAATATCTTTCTACGCAGAAATGCCAATTAGCTCATTATTTCTCATACCCTTGAGAACAGCAATACCTACTTGATTAATTCTAATCCTAAACTAGTTGGTCCAAGATGAATAGCAAAGAAGATTTGGGAACTTAAGTCTGTATTTGCCCTAAAAAAAAGTTGTACAGCCTTTAATTACAACAACTGGTGATTTTTACTATTTTATTCAGTTTGTTCTTTGTACCTCTTGTAGCAATATTTTATAAGACAATGTGAGATTTTACATGCAAATGGCTGTAGTCAAAGACATTATCTATCTATACCAGAGCAGAAAGTATGCAAATACTTCTTTTCCTAGAGCAGTAGAGAGTCGCTGATTTCTTTCCTAAACTGATTTGTGGAAAACAGAAATCTCTCTAATAAATATAAAAAGAGTGACTATTAACTTCAGCTTGAGATGGTCTGTAGAAAAAACTCACATTTCAGAAAAAGGTACTTTAGGCTCGGTAATAAAACAGTCTCTAATGCCCACTAAGCCAACAGTGACAGTGATAAAAAGATTGTCTGTTGTCTGGCCACATTTGTCTGTCCTCTCATTTCCACTTCTGCTCAGGGACCGTTAGAGCGAGCACTGCTGCTTTAGAAATTACAGCTAGAAGGAATGAATCAAACTGAGGAGCCCTACACCAGCAGATATAGACATCACTTCCTTCAAGTAGTGTTATAAAAGAAAGGAATCTGTTATGGTAGCTTTATTATAAATCAAGTGGTAGTAATGCTATATATTCTATTTGATTCAAATGTATCATCATAAGTTGCCTTGCTTTGGAACCATTTTTGGTTCATCACCTTTATCAAAATCCAGTCCTGTCAGAGCCTTCCCCTGTGGACCCCAAGCACAGAGCAATCAGGAAGCCCCACTGCTTCATGCAGCACCTGGGAAAAGGGCATGGCCCACATTAGCAAGGGCAGACAGATCTACGGCAGGACCATGTGAGCTCCAGAAACAGGAGTGATGCAGAAACACAAGGACTGGTTTCGCACTGCACAGCCCAAGGTCAGAAGCAGTATAGCACTGATCATGTGGTATCACATCCCAGTAGCTAAACCCTGCTCAAAGGCTTTACTGGTTCTGCTGGTCCAGTAGAACTGGCTTTACAAGAACCGAACTGGTAAATTCATAACTTTGGTATTACTACGCTACAAAGCACCTCCATATCACATCACCTGGCTCTACCCAACAAGAAGAACCAGGGAAAGAGAGAGAGAGGCAGTGGTCTTGAATGAAAATTAAAGACCCAGTCCTGGTGGCAGGAGAGTATGAGATGAGAACAAGTGACATGCCTCTTGCTCTTGGTACATAGGATTTGGCAGGCCTGCAAGAGTATACAGATGCTCCTTTTACCCGTGGATACAAATATACTGAATTAATGTAATTTTATTGTAATTACACTGTATTTTAAATGTCAGCCACTACAGTTTCTGTGTGCAAACAAGTCCTGCATGCTGGAGCTCTTCCTCTGACATTCTCCTAGAAAGTAAGCTCGTACTGGCCTCCCACAGTAACAGCTATTTCCTTCACAAATGTTCCCCAGCTGTTCTGGCCGGCTGAGATGAGACAGATATCTCATCCATCTGGATGCCATCTGCCCTACAGGAATGCCAAGTAGTGCTAGTGAGGGCTAAGGAGATTCCCCTGCAAGCTGTGCTGTGAAGAATATGCACAAGGAAAGAAAATTCCTCTGCCTCCTGCAAGGGTGCTCTGTCAGGCAAAGACCTTGCCCCAAATCTCCTGTCTCTGCTGCAACCAGCAGAGTTGCACTGTCCTGGAGCACCTGATGGGTCTTGCCCAGTGGTTGCAGTGACATGAGGAACTCCATATTTTTCATTGGGTAGCACAGAGTGTGTCTCTGCCTGATCACAGTCTTGGTACTTTGAAGCAGGTCATGGTCTGCTTTGCAACCAATAGACAAACAGGAGATTTGCACATTTGTCAGATCTCTGGAAAAAGCAACAGTGAGTTCTCTCTTACGGTCTCTAAGGAGAGAGTGCACGCTCTTAATTATAACCTCCAGAGCAGACCATATCTGGGAATCAGAGAGCAGGAGCATACATTTAGATATATTTGTAAGTTGTTCTTAAAATGATTCCATGTGGGCCTTCATGGAGAGAAAAGAAGACAAACAAAACCTAGCAAACATGGGGACACTGTGCGTTTTACTTTCTGTAGCCTGTGTTTCATTGTGTACAGAACATGCAAAAATCACTTGGAAAGGGTTTCCAGCAAAATGTCTCAGAACTGTCATTTGACGTCTCACTGCTACTGTGCCTCTCACAATGTCTTACGGTGGGACTGACAGCCCTGGACACTCTGCACAACACAAGCACTAGCCTAAAGTCCTGAACTGACCCAGCTAGGAGAGGAGAGAAGAAGGGAAGAATCAGAAATAAATGCATTTGGAAAGTCTGGGTATTTTCAACTGACTGCATTAAGTAAAATAAAATGTTTTTAAATGGTATTTATAAAACTTGTTTTCATTAAAAATAAGAACCCCTGCAATCTTTTATAGGGTTCTAGTGTAGTAGACATAACACTGGTCAATAACTGTGATGACAAAACAGAGCCTTTGTAAATACTATGAATCATTTAAATCAGTATTAAAAAATAGCATTACAGCAACACTTCCTATTTATGGAAATATTAATGAGGAAGGAACTTAAAGTGCAGTTTGGCTGTCTGATGGATTATAATTGGGGACCTGGCTCTTCTGGCACTGAAATGAATCAAACTTCAGCCAGGAGTTTCTGCAGGCTTTGCAATCACTCCAAAAAGGTCTGGGCATTGCAGTTACTCCCTGGTTTTGCTGGGCAACCTGGGTGGGATCTAATTCATTTAATTTAGTCCATCTAAAAGTTAGGAATCCAGTCTGACCTGGCTTTGTGAACTTCTTCAAGGGTCAGTGGCAAGAAACTGGCACTTTGGGAAGGCAATTCAGCTTCCCGCAGACACTCAGTTTAAGATGGGATGAAACATCCTGCAGAGATATTTACTTGCTTCTGATTGTAGAAAGGACCTAGATGCTCAGCCTGACTTTTAAGGGATGAATTAGGTGGGATGAGACTCTTCCTTTATATCCCTTGTGAAATTGAGGGGATCATGTGCCTGAGCTGACAGCAGCTGTGCCTGCTTGGGCCAGTTGTACTTCAAGACCTTCCATGTTGCTTTGATGCCTTCTGCCAGCCCAAAAGCTGTGCTAGTCCAGGATGCCAACAGAACTTTTTCTCCTCCAGTTTCTGGCTTCTTGGCTAACTTCCGACCTTTGTAACAGGGCAATTGGTCTGGAAGTCCCTTACTTAAATATATTACATCACAGAAGCAGATCTGAGTGGCTAATTCTTGTACTTGCCTAAGTAAAGGCCCTTGACTAAGCCAAAACCCAAATGATTGTCCTGGCATGAAAAAGTAGGAGTATCTTTTTCTGAACAGTCTAATTTTCATTGAAATTGGATCTTATGGGTGAGTAAGCTCTGACTGAAGTTTTTTCTTCTGGTAGGCCATTCAGAAGTTCTTTCTGCTTGTAGAGTTGCTGTGTGAATAACACTGTAGCTTTCTCACACTCAGGCTTCCCTAGGCAACACCTGTCATCATGACCTTAATGCCAGATAATCACTATCTTGCTGCCAAAATTGGCCAAATCAGGAATGGATTCAAAAGTTGCTAGGGAGTACATGAGAGAAACACAAATACACATACACACACACACACACACATATGCATACATCATTGTTTAAGCCTTTTTAATCCATTGTAAAGCAGGGTAAATGTTAATTTCAAGACATCTAAATGAAATTCTCTGTAACCAAAAAAAAATCCTGAAATGCTGCTCTTTAAATATGCAAATGAAACATTTTCACTGTGTTCAGTCTTTTTGAAACCATCAACTGAAATAATCTGATGTGAATTTTTGAGCTCAAATGTTTATTTTTCAGAGGGAAAAACAGGGGAAGAATCTGAAAACTTTTCTTCCAGTTCTAGCCTATATGCTATTCTTTAATCTTAATTTATTTTTCAGAATGAATGTCATGCTTCTGCACAAGCCATCCAGCCCCTTCAAGCAAAAAGGCCACAGAAGCATCTCTACACTTACTCTACAGTTGGCCTCAGTCAAATACCAACATGGCACAACAGGGACACAGAGACATCAGTTCCACCTAGGACCTGATGTCCAGGTTTCTGACAGAGCAGAATTATGTTCACCAGCAAAGATGGCAGGGTGAAAATGAGATCCTGAATATGCCCCAACTTGCCTATGTATTCTGTGTGATCCAAGAACTGAATGTATATCTCTCTTCTGCCTACTCATACATATGTCCAGAGCCAATGTCAATGTTTTCATATTATGCACACATTACATATGAACAGACAAATTAGTCAATACCATTGTTCTTTACAAGTAAAGTTTATAGCAAGATTGGAAAAATGTTTCTTTCTTAAGAAGATAAAACTTTCCCCTTTAAACAGTGGGTGACCCTAATTATTTTGATCTATAACCAAGCTCTTAACTACATTTAACAATTATTTTCTATCAATACATTACATTATTGTGCTATTTTTTCATTTGCTATTACTCTTACCTCAGCAGGTTGCAGAAACATGATCTTTTCTGTATGTTTAATTGTGCATTGTTGAGAGGGGTAGAATAGGAGGAAGAGAATAACCCAATTTTCTGCTCTATTTCAAAAAGTGCTAGTGTCCTTTCTTCCCCTCTTTCTGCTGACTGGTAAGAAACAATGATAACCCTTTTTAAATAGATTGGAAAGTGATTGCATTGCATTAAAAATCCTCTTCCTATCCCAGCTACAATTGTACCTGCAGCTTAAATACTTGAACCACCTGTCCTAGATTTGACTAAGAAAATAAAGACATGAAAAGATATGTTGGCAAAATCAGCAGCCAGCATTACTTTGCTGATCTTACTGGGGCCATATCATTATATGTTTGCAACCACTGACTGTTTCTGAAAGATATACATATTCACTAATACAAACACCATTCAAGAATATATACCGGACACACATTTCTAGCTATTATTATATTTTGTCATTTATTAGATCTAAAATATTGGGTATCTGGAAGTTTTTGCTGTTCTGAAATATACAGGTGAGAGGTGCTAAATGTTATTTTCACAGCCTATGATACAGTTGTAACAGTACTCTCAGCAAATAATTTGGACAGCTGATTGCCACTGTGTTACCAGTAATAGATGTGTTCACCATATGCAATAAACCTGCAAGTACTGTCTTCAGAAGATGGTATTTCTGAGAAAGATGTCATAAAAACAACAAAAATATAGAAAAAATTACTAGAGAAATTGCTTCCAAATTCATAACTCTGAATTAAAAGGAAAATCTTTTGGTCAAGAGAGATGCTGGAAATCTTTGGCCAAGGGAAATTTTGGAGTAATAACTCAAAATCATAATATCCTCATATTGATCTGGTGTTTGAACATTTTTATAGAGGTCTGCTATCTTCACCTAGTTCTGCTATCCATACTAGGTAGGTCAACCCAAGTTTCTCTTTAAGGCATACATCAAAGTTGTCCCTATGCCACAAGTCCTTGGAGCCACCCCATGCTGATCAGCTGCAATGAAAAAATCTTCAACTGATTTTGAGGAGAGATGGGATATAGGTATTCCTAATGTTCAGCAAATATAAATATATATATATGCACACACACACAAGAATAGATGTGCAATGACCCTGTTTGACCTGGGTGAAAAGCAGACCATCTGCGAGCAATAAATGACACAGTCAGCAATAGTTACTCTGGGAGCCTCAGTTTTTGAGAGTTTTATGAAACAGAACCTGCAAGTAATAAAACATTTTATATTATACCTAACAGGTCAGCTAAGGCTGAAGATTTTTTACTTCTTAATACTAAGCATTGTACAAGAGTTTTACAAATTAAGCTCCTGCCTTAGAGACCATAGACCTTGAAGAACAAATTCTCGCATGACTAGTTCAGACAGTGCTACCAGACTCACAGCCATCTTCAACATAGTGTGATTACTGCTGGGCCTGGAAAACAAGATGACCTATGGTTTTCAGATAAACTGAAACTTCCAGAGAATCAGGATATAATACATCCTAGGTTGTATGACTCTGACTTGAGAAAGTCACTGGTTTTCCTTCCCTTGTAAAAAGAGAAAATTCTGTTTCTGTCATCACATCACTGCAACTAGCAGACATTTCTCTAACCTGCACAGATAAGTGTGTGGTGGGACACCTTTGACATGTGGCACCTCATAACTGTTGTCAGGCTTAGTGCAAGGGTCTTGCCAGGCAGAGGACTTTGAGATTTGATTTTGAAGGACTTCACCAGCCTGTGAACGCTATTGGGAATTCTGTATGCAGACAGTAAAACCAATGACCTACCTATAGGTTAAGTGTCTGTATGCCTGGGAGTCTTGACCCTTCAGGTCTCCAGATGAGGGGAGCTGGCTGGATGAGTCCTTGTGCTTTGTTTTGATCCCATGAAAATCAGAATTTGAGAGAAGAGATATCTTGTCCCAGCTGGACGTACCAGGAGGGGACATCTGGGCTCAAAAGTGTAAGTTTTCTCAGGTCTTTTTACATGTACCTGTAGTAACCTCCACACAAACATGTCCATTTAAACCACCAAATAACTTACCTGTTCTGCATCTGGATGATATACTCCACTCTAATGAATACAGTCATTATGATATTTTCTTCCAGCTAATAAATAAAGCTCAACTATACTTAACAGCTGAGTGCTGTAGTTCAGAGTCCCAAAGGATTTGAAAGCTGATTAGAAGAATTATACAGTCAGGGAAATCTCAGGTCCTGAAAAATCTTGCAGCAATGCGAAATGCTGTGGTGGGACACAGTCCAGCTCCTGAATGGATGTAATGCATGTTTAGCTCCAGGTGTTGACTGCATGTTAGATATCTACAAGGAACTGGAGATGTTTTGAAGAAAAATGATGAAGAAAATTGTAACAGAGATGAAGTGAAAATACATCCGAATCTCCTCTTTTCCTTCCTTATCTTTCTGACTCACACCAGAAACAAAGCTCCCAAGTTATTTCCATGTTGACACTGGAGACCCTGCACATCCCTGGCTCGCGCCCAGCTCCTTCAGACAAGGCTTTTTTCAGGAGCCCCCAGGCTCATTCCTACTCCAAGAGTTGGCAGAAAGGTGCTGGAGAGCAGCATGTTTGGCAGCTACCACCATCCCGAGCTGCTACACCACACAAGAGTGACAGAAAGGTCTGTTTCTGCTGGCCATGGAAATCTCTATGCCTAAAACTTCTGTAGATGCCTTTTCTGAGTCAGCTGCAAATTTCCTTTAAAAATTACTGTTGGCTCTTTGTTTTTCCTGATATTCATTTTCTTTTTTTTTAAGCAGCATTTTGGACTGTTGACTTTCTTTGTTCTGAAAAATCAAATGTAGTATCTCATTGACAGACTGCTTCAAGAAATTGCTTCAGATTCCTTTTTTGTTTAGTAGGACTTTTAAGACATTCAAGAAGCATTAGTAAAGCTAGTCCAGCCTATTGCGTTTTCCCAGACCTGACGTCTTTTCATCAGCTGCAAATTTTGTCAGGGAAGTAAGTGTGACTTTTTTACATGTTCAGGATTTCTGGTTGGAATGGCAGCCCAGCGGGAGTTACTATTCAGTAGCACAGTACTGCCACAGGCCAACACATCTGACCATATGCAATGCTATTATTTTCCTAAACAGTCATTCCAGCACTTCCAGGAAAAAATAACTTTTAAGTGTAGACAGCACCTAAGCACTAGAAAACAAAGTACACTCTTCAGGTGACACAGCAGTGGCAGGAAGCCTGCCATATCACTAAAACATTGGCTTTATTGCACATGTTCAGAGGAGGTTATGGACCTCATCCTTCCTCGGTGTTCTGGGCACAGCACAACACAATCTGTTGAACATATTTTTGTCTAGAAAGGTACTGAAAAAAATATGGTATCTCTTCTCCTCAACAGCTAAAACCAAGATGAACAATGCAAGAAAGCCTTTCTGAGACCGGGACTAGAGGAGTTCTGGCAGCTTCAGAAAGTTATAACAGGCAGGAGTTTTTAAGACTCATGATATATGTATTAACATGAATTTTCGCAGAGCAATTCCCCTGTCAAACACCACCCATCTGTGTTTGTGATTAACACCGCAGAGCCGCAGAGCCAGCTGCAGAACAGTCACTGAGGTAAGGCACAGAGGACTGGATTGAAGCCCTGTGGAATTTTAGCCACAGTTCAATGTCTGTGCAGGATCTGCAGCCCACCTCAGCTGGGCAGTGAAAATCTCTGTCCTCCCAGGCAAGGACCTTGCGAAAGTCCTTGGTGACAGCAGGGTACCAGCCCTCTGTGAAACACAGGAGTGGCATCCTCTCCTGGCACACACAAAGGCTGTCCGACTGCAAAAGGAGAAGAAATCCCCAGTTCAGTTCCTTACTATGAAAAGACCTTCTGTTGTTCTAGCTACTTTTAGAATGGCCCCAATCAAAAGCAAATGTCTCTGTTACACTTGGATTTTGTTTCCAAGCTTTTCTCTGCTACTGCAGTGATAAAAACCTGCCTTTTGTTATCAAACATTTAAATCATATTATATACTCCAAAAGTGAGGAATAAACCAGAAATTCATCTTCATTCATCCAGACTGGCATGCACCATAGTATGCAGTGACAAGTATTTTCTATAAAATGTTTTCCCATATACCAAACTAAAAAACCTGAAAAAACAGTAATTCTGGTAATGGTATGGGCTATGGTGGGCTCTGCGGGCATTTTAGCAGAAGTTCCTATATAAGTTGTGCATATCAAATGTGATCATAGTCTAGAAAAAGGAAAGGGTACATGAGGCATTCTGCACTCCAGTGCTAAAGGACAGAGAAGGGAATGGCCACACAAACTGACCTCAAGCCTAAAAGAATAGCTTGGGTTTTTTAACAATGTAGACGATACTGTCAGTTTTCCTAAATCCAGTGCAAGTCTCAAGATTTGGTTTTATTCATAAAGACCCATCTCTTGTAAACAAGCATACATATAGCATTCTGACCTCTTTTTCTTCTTATGTAAGTACAAGATCTTCCCCCAGAAAGTTAATGGAAATGTGTGTAGAAGAGTATCTGACAAAACTCACATATAAAGCATAAGGCAGAGTAAGAAAAGAAAACACAGTTTTATGAATCTGATTTTGTGGGGATTAACTTAGTCTTTCCAGTGCTTAGGGCTGAAAATGCTAATTTATGGTTATTTGCAATGTGTGCTTGTATTCATGCATGGGAAAACATTGTGTAGTTCAGTCTTGGTTATCTAAGTCACGGGTTTGTGAGGTCAAGGACAAACTCAGTCTGGGTTGAAGAGACACCAGTGCTTGATACCTTCAGCCATACTGCGGTGTGGTGACCCGCGCTGGTGGGTGATTCACCCACGCAGCAGCATGCAGGGTTATGGGATGGTGGTTGGCATTTCCTGCACTCCACTCATCACAGATCCCTCTTTTTCTCAGCTCTTCCCCCTTTGCATGCTCCTGTAGACTGATTTATTTGATTAATTTGTGTTTTGCAGTTGCTTTTGTCCAAGTTATTCCATTACCCTGCATTAGCAAGAGTTGACTGTATTTTTTTCCCTAACCTCAGCAAAAAAGTCATTTTGCTATTTGACCAGAAGAGGGCAATATTATGTCACCTAAAATATGCTAACCCCTTCTGTGACAGAAATTCAGGCGATGAAATAGAAGAAAATTTTTGAAAAAGAAAAAATTAAACAAAATATTTTATGTCGACATAATGTGATGTTTCCTCACCCTTTATAACTATTCGGTATTTCACTGCTTTATGTAGTTCATGAGTATGTCCTGTTAGATGCCCTTACTCACATCAAGACATTTCAGTCTCCAGATTGCAAACCTACTTAACCTTCCACCTGAAGGTCTGAAGTGCAGTGATTTATCCTCAGATGGATGGGATTAATTTAAAGTTTATGTGCAAATACACTTTAAAAAAAGGAAGGCACAAGGAAATATTTTTTTTAGGTTAAAAAAAAAGTTTAGAGAAGGGAAAACAATTGGCTGTGGAGAGGAGTTGAGTTCTCATACTACTCCACTAGCATTGCAAACCTGCGCGGGCAGTGAGAAATAGTGCCCGTATGCATGCAGACAGTGCTCCCTGCATCCTCCCTGCTCTCCACCTCTTACTCTTTTCCACCTCTTACCTCCATTTTCCAATTTCTCCAGTTCAACAGTGAGCTACTGTTTCTTCTGCCACAGACTTCTGTGCACGCTGGGGGTAGCCTCAGACTTCTGTCTCCCCATCTGCATCCAGTTTAAGCACTTTCAGAGGTGCCGCTGTCTGCTTCATACCATTTTCCCTATGAACTTTAAATTTGCAGACAAAGAGGAAGTTCATTGCTCCATGCCTTCCCCTTCTTCTGCCTCCCTGTTTCAAAATTTGGGAGGAAATATCTCCCTTGCCCACTCAGTAACAGGCTCTGAACCATAAAACCACCCTGAGGTGTGTAGGGGGGAAAAGTTCCCCTTAAAATGTTTTTCTCAAACCCTCTAGGCGGCATCAATACACTATTTTATGAGAACTTTTGGACTCTCAGAAAATCTCCAATCACTGAAGTAGGAAGGTGGGCATAGTAATTTCTATTTCTTTTCTCAGTGCTTTTTCCAGTGCAAAGTGGGCTGCGGGGAGGTTCCCATGGTGGAACTGGGGGTCAGGAACACGGCCGGCTGCAAATGGCCAAACGGCATGGAAAGGGGCTGGTGCCACATGCCCAAGTGCTTCATCAGAAGTGCTTCATGTTCAGAGGGCTTTTACCATATTTGCAGCAAACTTCCTGGCAGCCTGCACCAGGGTTTAGGTCTAGCATTAACCTGCCACAGTTAATCCTTATCAAAAAGATTGTCCCAGGGCTGTGCAGACAGACAGCATCCTCCAAACAATTTACTGGTTTCCATCTTTTTTGTGTCATACCAAAAAGTCGAATCTTGTACAATATGACATTTTCTACAGAAACCTTGCTTGCTGATGAACTTTACACAGGGAATCATGGCCAGATGCATATAAAAAAAAGTTTCGTATGATCTTTAGTTGTCCTGAATCGCAAGAGATGAAGTAGCCTACACCTGCAGGAACACTGTAGACCATAGCAGCCATAGCTTGGGTAATTATCATCCTCATCACAGCTTGTATGCTTCAAAGAACTTGAAAGAGCTTTACAAACATTAAATAATTAAGTGAAACAAATATAGGTAAGGGACAAGCAGGATCAGCTGACACACTGCAGCAATTCACCTCTGGAGAACACAACATGCAGTAACTGCACAATAGTTCAAGACAAGGAGAAATAATACCACCTCTTAAAAATGAAGGGACATCTTAGTACACTCCAGACTTCCACTTGTCGTGGAATAGTGCTGCAGAATTTAAGCTGTCAGTGGAGTAGAGTCACACTCTCACCACTTTTCCCTTTGCCCCTCCAGTACTCATGAGAATGCCCTTTTAGGCAACAACGGTATTGTGCATTTATGCATTTGCACCTGCATAAGAAAAGGCTTGCACACCATGGGCTAGTTATAAACCACACTGATGGAAATCACAGTATTTCCCTGGCATTTTTTCCACTATTGGAGAATTCAAAACAATCTTGACAAAGCTTAGTCTTACAGCCTATGTCTTGGGGGGTTGAGGGGATGAAAGCTGTCAATATGAACCAACAGCATTCTCATGATTGCATATCTGGAGTAGACTGCCCAAGACAACAGCTCTCCTGGAAACTATGCTGTCATGATCATTACAGAAGTGTCAGATTTGAGACCCAGTTATAACACCTGAAGGTGTCATCAGTCTGAGCGCTGGTCATGCTGGTAGACAGACCCATACAGCTCCTACACCTTTCATTATTTCCCATGTACCAAGAATTGTGTTTTCCTGGATTCATCTATAGTGCTGTTACATAGCTGTACAAAGATATTTAGTCTGTTAGCAAGAAAAAAAAAAAAACATGATCCCTAAGACAGAGCTAGTAATTTTTCCTCTGCTTTATTTTTTACCTCCTTTTTCTTATGAGAAGAAGGCATAGCATGATTGCAGTGTCTGTTCATCTGTCAGTCCTCTCACTCCCCTAGTGACGTCTGAACCTCTTGGTCAATTGCAACCACAGCCGGGAGAGGTAAAAAGGCCTCAAAGATTTTACTGCCCTACAATCTGCATGCGAACTGGAGCATGTGTAGAGGTGAAAGCCCCTCACCACTGCTCCCGCAGAAGGAAAGCAGCACCCAGCAGCCCTGGAGCAGGCAGAGGAGCTGCTCCTGCCCAACGAGCGGGGACACACAGCAGCAGCTGCGGGGAGACACTGATGGGTGCAGAAAACTGGAAGACACAGGTCACAGATCCATTGGAAAGCAAGCTTAGCATTGCCTATAAATCTTCACTCTCCTTAGAGTCCCAGTCCTTTTTTGCCTTTGACTAATACAATTTACACAGTTTTTATTGGTTTCTTGTCATTTGGCTTTCCTTTTCCTGACATCTAACACCTGAAATCTACTTTTCTGTTTTTATCTTGTAGCGCAGTGTGGAATTTACTGGAATTACAGTAGGAGTTAAGCTGGCCTAAAACATTTAAACACCACAGCCTTTCTTACTATTTGAGACCATTTTGTGCCTTTATGTGTATAATGAGCTAGCCAGCCGCATTAGCACAGCTATGCGTGACTCGGTGGTACATTGTATATTTTCAGGACTTCCAAAGACAAAGATAACATTTTATATGCAGTGTGAATGGCTCCTTATTGCTGCTAAGTGCTATTCTTTTGGTTGAAGACACCTGCATTTTTCTATCCATAAATTTTTCTGAAATGGCCCCATGAGTTTGATTCTGCCAAGGCAAGGATCATAAAAAAAACACTAGCCTGACTGCAGTGGACTCCACACAGCCCTGGTGGTAGTCTACTGCCATGAATGGGTCTCAATAGAGAGCTGCTATGGCTCCCTCTAGTGTACGTCACAACTGGTCCTTAAGTCTGTGCAATGCCTCCCTGAGGGATCTGCCAAAGATTAAATAAGTTTTTTTTGCATCCGATATAGGAAAACTATAATCAGAATCTCCACACAGTGGGTGCAACTGGAAGCAAACTGGTTTACTGATAATAGATAGACTATTATATTATAAATTATTCAGGACAAAGTCCATGTGCAAGACAAAAAAATTCACTAACATCTAAGTAGTTTGCTCCAGAGTTGGGATAATACTGCAACTTTAGCAAATACAGAATGAAAATTCCAAAGCAAATCTCCCGTCAAAAATCAATGAAAATCAAGTCCTTGTTTTTCCTTTTTTTTTTTTATTTTGTATATATAAACCAATACAGATGCAAAATTACTGTTTTGTCACAGCATAATAGTCATGACAGCTAATAAATTATTTCACAGATTGAAAAAATATATAGAAGAGGTCCTGGTGTGGTTTGTGGGAGCCAGGAAAGTGCTAATTCCAGTCACACAGAGCTTTTGACCAGTGTCTGCGGTCAGATCACTTGACCTTCTTGTTCTTCAGTCATCCTAGCTGAAAACTGGATAAAATGCAACACTCCTGGAAAATGACAGTATGTGTTCATGCATTAATGTGTTTTACCGCATATAGGATATTGTACTTCTCCTTCCCTTTTAGTTTGTAGTTTCTGGTTTCCTAAAGTGTTATGCAGAATCCTGTGCAAGTGATGTTTTACATTTCCTGAACCTTTTATATCCTTGAAGTTTGAGAAATTAGATAGTATTAGCTTTCCTGTCTTGGATTTCTAAAGACATTTCGGGCTTGTCTTTTATCTAAATCATTTTATGGCCCATTAATTGAATAGATAATGTTTCGTGGCAAAGTCTGAAGGGTCATTTAGCATTTTCAGCATGACTACAACATGAACACAGTGTATTTTCAGCCAGAAGACTGAAAATTTTTTTGACAACCAACAAGTGAACCAGCCTTTGATATCCATGATTCTTGATAAATGTAAACCTTTCAGCTGAAATTTAAGCAGAAAAAAATAGGTTTTTGGTTAAAATGGCATGGCCTCTAATGCCATAGTTGAAAATTCTGAAGGGACGGAGGCAGCATGCACTAATGTTTTTAATAACACAGAGCAAAACCCCAAAAGGATCTGACTACCAGTTCCCACTGAACTTCGAGAAACAGGTTTCATGTGTGAGGTAGTAAAATATGTATTAAAAAAAAAGAAAAAAAATAGTTATGATACACGCTTCAACTCAACAAGGTCAGTTTTGTGAGCAAGTTTGATGTCTGCCAAAGGCCTTTGTTAAAGACTCAGCCAAAACTGCTGCTCAAGTAATCACTGCCATTGGTGGCCTGGTGGCACAAACAGCCTTACTGCCTTATGTTACATAAGGCCATAAAAAATCAAATGGATAAGTCAAGCTTTTTACAGTCGTCGGTAGTATTCTAGACATCTGGAGGTATTCAAACTAGTCAGTCTAGCAGTTTACTCTGCAACATAGGCAATACTGCTAGCACCCCTTGACTTAATTAAGTGCTAAGCTGTGTTCTTTGAAACACACTGAACTGTGCACACCCCTTCCACACTGACACAGAGAAGGAGATGAAATACTGTTGACGAGGTGGATGTTTGTCTTGGAGTATTTAAAGATTTCTTGGCTTTCAGTGAAACGGAAGGAAAAGCTGTGGTTTAGGCCATAGGGGTTGAAAATGAGGATGACCTGCAGGTCTAGCATTAGGCCTTTGGCTAATAATCAGCTGTTCTAAAGTAAATGAAACTATTTACATGCCACAGTATTATTTCTGTGAGCACATCTTTGCATTTGAGCTGTGCATAATTTGCTGTGGGTCTCTAACTTCTTAATTTGTAGTTGCTGCTTGTGCGGAGGATATTTTTTAATGAGGTTGCACTGGGCAGGGAGAAACAGTTGGTCATTCATACGTAAATACCTGCACCTTTAATAGTTAGCAGGCATCTTAAATCTTCAGTGGCCACATTCAGCAGCTACTGCCTAAGAGTATGACATATTATAGTCAATTATATAATTTTAAGTAATGAAAACTTCACTGTGTGTTTTAAAAGACTGGATGCTCACCCAGTGAATAACAATTATACTGCATTTCTAGAGTTAGTCCTTATTGTTGTAACTCAAGCAAAGAGATCATAACACTGTATTTATATACTACTCCTGCTTACAATATACTTGCTCCAGTGACTACTTCTGAATTCACACACCGTATTTATTAAACAGACTATTTAGAGCATGAAACCCCTCTTTCAGTTCCTGCGTTATCACAAAAAGACACCAGGGAAGAAACATCATAACACATGTAATGTTATTTTCCCAACTCATAAGCTGTAAGTACAAACACAGGTTTTAGATTATCTGCAAAATTAGTGCAGTAAATCAGAATTATGCTGAAATGTGTCTGAACTGCCAAAAGAATATTCCATAGAATTCTAATGATCTTGTAGAGCAAATGAAGAAGTTCAAAAGAACTAATCAGCTTTTAAAGTCACCTCTGCTCATCCTCAAGCTACTGCAGACCGAAAAAGGAAGAGAAAAAGGGATCTCCAGCACATTTGTCATTGAGAGGTACCTACAGCATTCGTCCTTTCCTTCTGAAAAGGGAATAGATGTGATATCCATATTATTCTCCTCCTTGCTCACTGTTTGAGAATTTTGCCTGAAATCAGAAGGAGTTAGCACTTCTTCTCTACAATTGCAAATCCTATCCTCCTCTAAAGCAGAACTCCCATTGGTACCACCCCAGCTCTTCCCACTAGCAACATAGAAGCAGGATTTATATTCCATACTGACTCAGTGCAAAGATAGCAGCCTGATCTCAGAGGAGTGTTTGCCCCACACATTTGAAAATCTTTAGTATAGGGGGAAAAAAATGCAAAAACTTTGAATTAGTACAAATTGCCCAGAAGACTGCATGTGAATTAGGGCCTTATACAGTAGTTTCTACTCTGAAAATATTACTTAACTCTCAAGTCTTAAGTATTTTTGAAACATTAGTTATATGACTGTTTGCTCAAGTTGGAGGCTGTGCAGTGCATCCTTGAACCATGAGCCCACCCAAAGCACTGTGTCTCACTCAATTGTCACTCCAGCCATAAGAGACCAGAAAGCAGGTGAAAGTGATGGCTACAGATAAGAACTAGTAATAGAAGGACAGTTTAGATTAGTGCAGCCAACAGCAGCCTGAGCATAATATAGAACAGAAGCTTTGTGAATCTTCAGTAGCTACTACATTTCCTGTAGGATTTAAAGCTAAAGTGATAAAGGAGCTCAGCATCCTACACAAACTAAGTTAGCATCTATGTTAGTCCGTGAAAGACTGAATGTGTCAGGTTTTTGGATACTTTAAAAGCTATCAAATGGTGCAATTTTCCTTCTCAGAATTTCCTGAGCATTTAAAAAACCATTGGACACTAAATAACAAAGACTTTGTAAAATAATAGTATGTAATAATAATGATAACTAAAAAAGGGATCACAGAGACTGCAAGAGGCACTGCCTGCGTGAGACCATGAGAGAAGACGTGGCTTTCTGAACACAGGTTATGGCCAAATTCCAGGCAGATACTTCATAGGGGCTAGAAAGTAAAAAGTCAAAGCAGGGAGTACTACAGTGTTATACCACAATGATAGGAAGGAGGTAAAATGAGAACATCTGTGGACTCCTACACCCATTGTACAAGCAGCAGAACTTGAGATGCATCTTCCCTCAACTGTATCACATGGTTTGGGATAAAATTAGGATTCAGGCAGCAGAAGGAATTGCAATAGCAGACAGAGCAGGAGTCACTGAACATCCAGAGATGTTTTTACCATTGTGAGCACATTTTCATCACTTTCTGCTCCTTGACTGCTTATTCTGACTCTCTCACTTCCCCTCTCCTGTTTTATTTCCCTCTGCTTTGCTCACCCCAAGCCACTGGATCTAAGAATATTTGCTTCCACCTCACAACATGGTGCACTTCCTTGTGATTTCCTTTTCCTCCTTGTGGACTTGTCTTGCCCATTTGCACTGAAAGGTCTCTGGGACCATGGAGACTCAATTATTCTGTGTATTCACAGTGTCTTTAGGCCAATTGTGATTCCTGAATGGATTAATTTATGATAGTAAGGTGCTAATCTATTCACTGTAAGAAGCCACAGAGTACCTTAACAGATAGCAATTTTACAGTAGATTATGCCCACTCATTGCTGAACGTGACCAAAGTAACACTGTATGTCTACTTCTCATGACATTAATGAGAATACTAGCAATGTACCATTTAAATACTAAAGTAAAACAAACAAGCTCTTTCTCATTTCTTACGTGCAGATTTCTACGGATATTCTAGAAATTTTTGCAGTGGGCACAGGGAAGGACTGAAGTTCTTCTGGGGAAATCTCTTATTTCTGCAGTGAAGTGAAATTTCTGTGCTTCTCATCAGGCATATTAGTAACATGCTCCATGCTCATGTGCATTTTCTCCAGAATCAAACAAATAATAGGTGATATTTTTGGTAGTGAGATAAAAGCTTGTTACTGGACATTGAAAATTTTTGGTGGAAGAAAAGCTGTGAGACAGGTCAGAAACAGCCTGTTGAGGACTTGGTGGGAGCTTATTGCTTCCTGGTGAATACCCAATGAGCTCCTGGTCTGGCCTGAAGTAGAAAGATCCTACTGTAGGTAGATAGGATTAAGGTGGACAGAGGAGAAGCAGAGAAAATAGGTGAGAGACAGTCCATGAGATCATAAGTGATTTTAAAGAAGCGAACCTAGCTCATTAAGAATGTGAAAGAAAAAATTCCGGGTTCAAGTACACCTTCCTTTCTAAGGATAAGTGTAGGCTGCACTCTGAATTGTGGTTGCAGCACATGCCTGAATTACATTTAAAGTAGCCAGTTCAGATAATGATATCCATGAGGTCCAGCAGGCCCACCAATTACACTCAGGACAACACTGAGTCATTCATTACACCAGTGGTGTAAGCTAACACAGTTATCTATAGCTAAGATGTTTGACGTACTGCGACAACATCCTAGAGGCTCTTCAAGCTCCTCCATTGTGGCCTGAAAGGCAGCAGACAACAGCAGAGAAGCAAGGGACAGGGAGAGTAACTGAATTTATATGAAACTGTGAATGCAGTTATATCACCATTTTCTCTGGTGGCAAAAAGAGCTTCAGAAGTTGCTAGTTCTCATTTTTCAGCCCTTCACATAATTCTTTTACCATGCTGCAGATTGCAGCCCACTAAGCTGTGCACATGCACCTCCACAGGTTAATGCTGCAAACAAAATCACTGAGAGAGCAGGAATTCCAAGGGGTGTGAAGAGAGAACTTCCCAAACTGGCTTTGCCAGCAGAATAAATCTACCATACTTCTAATTCCTCCTGTCTAATAGAATGTTTGCATTCATATAAATGAGATTTGAGAAAAATCCACTTTTTTTTTTTTTTTTTTTTTTTTTACTGTGGGAGCCAGGGTAGAAAACCTTGACCCCCAAATTAGGCAATTGTAAATGAATTTAACTTCCATTTGTGCATATCTTAGCCAAACTAGCAAACTCAGGCTTGCCTTATTTCTGATTTTTCCCTACCTGTGAGTGGTAGTGTGAACTTTTGCCAGAGAACAATGTATTAGGAGGAATTGATTGAGACCTAAAAGTGAAGTATATTAGCATCTATGTATGCAAAATTCCATACCATCATTTTGCATCTGTTGGATCTTCAGAAAATGGTGAACTAAGTAGGATCTCTGTATACACACACACAAACACACACATACTCCTTTATCTTTAAAATACATCCTGTTTATTTATATTTTGTATTTCTATATTATTGCTTGGCCATAGCTTGTGACTGCTAGAAGCTGAACTTGTCACCAGATATCTCTCTTACTGATAGTTATGTATCTTTGATTACAAAGACTTTTTTTTAAAGGTATGTAAGTATATTGTGTAAAGCTGCACCATAGACAAGCTTTAAAACATAAGGCGATGAAATCATTTATCTTGTGTCCTTAGTTAGATTTCAATATTTACTTAACAAAAGGTTTCGCTGATGCTTTTCAGTCCATATTTACATAGATCCATCAAAGATGGCATAGTTAGACGCAGGATGTAGCTGAAACTAGACAATAGCACAGCAGGGTTAAGGTATTGGGCTGCAGCTAAAGTGTTTTGTTAGGAAGATCTGATAAGTGCTTAGACTTTTGCTAAAATAAAGACCCTAACAACAGTGGGAATTCAACAGGGTAATCACACTTAATGCAGACTGTTTAGAGCAATTAGAGTTGATTGGCAATGTCTTAAAGCCCTTAAACAGAAACAACATATAAAAAGAACTGCCCTCAACTGGATTTCAGCTTCATTGCCAGTTTCAGTCTAATGCATTATATCAACTGGTTTAATGCACATAAGAATTAAAATATTTGTATTGGTCATGTGGCTTTAAAGGATTGTTAATGAGGCTTCCTCTATGAGGGAAATATGAAAGCACATAATGTGATACGTAGTTTCATTAGTAGACTGTAGAAATGAAGAGGGATAAATCTCTCTTCCATGATGTCCATGAGGTATTTATCAATGAATGGATCAGCAGCGCTGAGGGGAAGGCAGAGAGACAGTGAGAGATGATCCATTAGCAGAATGGACTGCAGTGGTTTTTTTAATGCAAAACCGAAGTTTCTTGTGAAGTCTCATTTTTAAACATTTGTGAGTTTGTGCCTATGAATAACACACATAGAAGAGCTTTTTAAATGACAATGGATCCAATACCCTCTGATTTAAATCTATGCAGATACACTCAAGGCAGTGAAGTAAGACTGACAATTAATTTCCCAAACGTTTGACTCATAGCTCTAAATGCCACCATGCAACTAACTACTGTAGTGAGTCATGAAGGTAGTGTTATATACACCTGAGGAGCTCTGGCAGAATATATTTCTGGACTAGTGTCTTTGGGCTAAACTTGATTGGGCAAGACAACCACTAAAATTATAGCCATTTTGAGCAGTATCTCTGTCCTGAGTGGAAGACTGACTTGAAATGACAGTCGTGCTTACCCAGTCCTTAGGATAGACATTCAGTGTGGTCAGAAACACAAACCTTTGACCTGGGGCAGAGGTTTAAAACACTGCCACTAAGGAGGCAGTAACTTCTTAAACCATGCTGTCTTGGTCACTTGTGAATCTCTAATCCTACCCACATTTATATGGGTATAGAGATATCTTTTGTTGGTTTGACTCAATCCCTACTCAACTGGGAATAACGTATATTAGTATAGTATCATTACCATTGTAGCAACACACCTGCAGGTACAGGGGTTAGAGTGGTTATGAAGAGACACAGGTAGGGAACACAGCTGCAACCAGTTCAGACATGATGCTGTCACACTAGCCAGTGCTTTTTGGGCCCCTGGGGTAGGGGTGATGGTGAAATCCACAACTGGATGCGCCTCTTCAGCAACAGCAGTACAGCTCATGTAGTATAACTTATTATTTCCACAAGTTCAAAATAACGGCCAAAAGGAATAATCTTTTGCTAGTCTGAACGCATAGTGGGGTGGGTGTAAGCAAACAGCCTTTTTCTGAAGAAAATCTGCCCGGTGCCTTTATTTGCATGAAGCTTTGCCAACAGATGTTGCCTTATGACAAATAGTAAAAAAGCTGCTGTTTTAGCTCTCTTAACCAAAACACAAGTTTTTATCAATAGTCATAAAGATCCTGTCTACATGAAGGTGGGAATCTCCTCCCTAGTTCAGCTTCTGGTCTGACCTGCTTGCCTGGGTTCACGCCATTGTCAGCAGAGACAGAGTAGGCACCTTCAGAGTTATTCCTCCCAACCTAAGACGGGTATATAAACCAGGTGTGACAGGAAGGTGTCTACAGTGACTATCTATAAAAAGGACTTACATGATTAACTCAGTCCAGACACTTAGCTTTCGATGACTGAGGTTTTGATGATTGTTTGTATGAGGTGTCTAACATACTCCAGAGGCCAGCAGAATTGTGCCATTCTTCAGTGAAAGGATCTGCCCTTTGGGGTTAGTGAACATCCCACCACACAAATCCTTCATGCTTCTACTTCAAAAAACAGATGCTGCAAAGCCTTACATCTACTTTCAAATCCAGTAGGACTGGAATTTTCCTTTGCAGTTTCACACAAACCCTCCTATATACATGGCTAACTTCTAAGCCATTTGCTTGTTCCACTTTGTACCTTACTGATCTAAGCCAGCTTTCTCAAATCTCTGCTCGTGCGTACATTTCACTACTAACAGAACAGATAAATGGCATTGCTTTTGGTTTCTATGTTAGGATCAATAATGTCACATTATTTTATTACATAAAAGACTAGAAAATGTTAAATTAAAATAATCTTAGACTCCCAAAGTCAAGCTCTCAAAAATGAAGAAACATCATCATTCTGGTTGTTTGACTAATAGTGTCATTTTAAGGCTTTTTGCCACACAAGTAGCTTTGCTCTAAGTTTTGTTTTCATTTCTAAACATTAGCTAGAGGCTTGTGGCTACTTAGAGTGTTACTTAATTTAAAAAAAAATGTTAAATTAACATTCTGTCTCTTGCCCTGGGAAGCACACAGCCAGAGGATAATGAGTTTTATTAACTCTCATAATGTCAGTGTTGATTGCATCCAAATATTGGATCCATTATCTGTCAGTCCCCAAAGAACCACCTGCAGAAGCAAATGGGTCAAGGATTAATTGATCAGTGCAAGGTTCTCTCCTTCCAGGAAAGGTTTAGCTATTGCATGATTTGTATGTGCAGAATAAAAGAGTAAAGGTGTTTTGGGAAAGTTATTTCTGCACAGCACCTTCCAGAGTACCATCCTCCATTTGACTAGATTCTCCAGTTATTCCTAAATAGTCGATGACATTATTGCAGTCATTCAGCAGTTGCCAAACACTGTTGCAACAAACAGTAGTCTCAAGCAGAATCTATCTAGGAATTTGTCAACAATTTTTTTTTTTTTTAACCTAATGCTAATTTGTGGTGATCAAGACATTGCCTAAGAATGTACCACCCTCCAGGAAATTCTCACCAGGAAAGGACTCTCCACCCCAGGAATTTGGAGACACGTCTCCACCCCAGATTAAGCAGTAGATCAGTGATTAGGACACCTGCCTGGGATGTGGGAGACCTATTCTTCCCCTGCCCCAGCTTCGCACTCAGCTCATGTGAGTAGCCTTGGGCTACTGCAGAAGGAAGAGAATCTTCCTCCATCTGTTCTTAGAGCTTTCAACTTTGGATAAATAAATCACTATTCACTGAGTGATAAAGACTGAGGGTGCTGTCTAGTAATACAGCTAAACTCATCAGACATCTAGCTGCTATCCCTGTAATCCCTTGTCAGACTTTTCTGCAAATTCCCTCTTGCCTGCAGTAACACTTGTCTGGCTGCATGGAGAATGGTTTCAGAGGCCAGACAGATAAAAAACTAACTACACCAAGAGGGAAAAAGTACATTTTGTGCTCCCTAAATTGCCTCTTTGTGGGGCCAAAACAGCACCCGTATCAGCACAAACGATGAGGAACACAACCAGGGGTGAAGGAACAAAATTGCCCTGTTTGGTGGCAGGTAGCCCTTAGATTACATCAGTTAAATGGTCAAGTCACATCTCCCCCACCCTTGTTTGCCTCTCTGTCTCTCTCTTCCTCTCACCCCTTTTTCTCCTTTGGGGAGGGGGAGAGGCAGGGAAAGGAGGCATGGAGATTGGTTTGTGTTTTCTTCTGTTCTTCTGAAAGGACTCGCATCTTCCATCTCTGAGGAATGGGAGGCAGAGGAAGAAATATTTCTTAGCAGCTTTCCAGAATACGAGATTTTTGGGAGCCTTTTTATCCAGCCTTTGTCACAAACAACCCTCAGCTGGAAAGCAGAGTAGCAAAATCCCCAAGAAGATCCCTTTGGTTTGGCCTCAGCTATGTTTTCTGCTCATTAAAGAACACATAACCCTACAGAGCCCCAAAACACCGCAAATTAAGAGGAAGCAGGTAAGAGCAATTGCTCCCACCGTGCACTTCTGTCAAACGTGAGTGACTTTTCAGGAATTTGCCTGACAATTACTGCTAGTTGGGTTAGCCTCATCCCCCCACATCTGTTGTTTACACATTGACTCATGCTTTGACTACTCTGGAGTGAGGAAGATGGCTCTCCAGCCAGGGGCATGTAGGTGCAAGGAGGGACTGTCTCACCTTTCAAAAAATTTATTTAACTCATGTGCAAAGGAAATTTGAGAAGCAGAAGTGGCTGAGGAAAAATAAGATGGTATTTTCAATGGTATTTTTTCAGTTGGAAATTCACTTATCTGTCAACATTTCCTAGTTCTTTGACAGAACACTCATAAAAATGCTGTTGAAGCATTTCTACAGTTTGGAACTGAGCATTTCAATTCTTCATATTGAAAATACACCATAACATTAAAAATAAGCAATGAAATTTGTGTATATAAAATAAAAAATGTTTTGAGTATTTTTATTACACATAAAATATCTCAGAAGACATTCCGTAGAAGAATCATTTGGATTACTAGAAACTGTAGTACTTCTCAGTGTTTTAACCAAATTAGAGTCTCCGCTCCTGCAAAACTCTGGTAACAGAGCTAAACACAAAATTTTCAAGAAATATGTCAGTTATTTGTACATCTTTCCATGCTGCAAAGAACTGAATAATGTGATAATAGAATTCTTAAAATATCTTAAACATGAACCTATTTGAAGGTCAGCTTTTCCAAATGTCATTTTGCCATTTCCTCAAAGCACTCTAATTTAACCTTGACAACATGAATGGAGCACAATCTGTACCAGGTTTGAAATTCAGCTTTGTGGGTTCACACAGCTGAGAGGGTAAGTCCTCAACAGCAACGGTAAGTTGTGACCTAGCAGTGATCAAAACAAGCATTCATGGCTCCATGTTACTAAGAGTTAGGTGACATACTGGTATGAGATACCTGCCTGCTCTTCGTTCATTCTGATTCCTGTGCACTGGTACAGTACTGCTTTGGTTGATTCAACACAACTGCCTGTCAGCACATCCTGTAAAGCAGATTGGAAAATTGACTTTGTTAAAAGAATAAGTTAAACAAAAGAAAAACCTTTAAAAAAAATAATCAAAGACCATCCATAAACCAGCACCTTGATTTATATCAGCCCCAGCTACAGGAACACAGAGTACAGGGCAAAGGGGTTCAATGCAGTCAGTATAACAAACTTTGAGCTTTCTTGTTTTCAAGAGGCTCAGCAAAGCTTCTGCTTAGTGCAGCAAGACAGATTCTCCTTAGAATGGATGATGTTGCTGGATATTAACACTGAGAGCCATCTGCAGCTTGGAAAACTGCATGTGTTTTAGACAAGGGAAAGCCTCCAAGGTGGCCTTGTTTTGTTAAAATGGATAGAGAAGCAGGTTAAAGGGTCTGAAGATAAATAATAAATGAGTGACAGCTCAAGACCACAATTAGGCCAAGGTTAGTAAGCATCAATTCCAAAGGATAAGGGATTTCTCTTTAGAAGTAAACATCACATAATAAATGTCTTACTGCAGACTTAATGGATAAACCCATTTGGTATCACAGTTCATTACAAAACAGGAAAAAGATTACAGTATATGTAAGAAAAGCATGAATAAGTGTTAGATGACTAACTTAACCTTTCATAAGGTCAGACAGTGAGTTTTGCTTACCATCCCCTCTGTACTCCCTTTCAGTGCACCCATTGAATGTTGCAACTAATTTAAAGACATATCTGCAAACATTTTTCTTCCTTGCTTTTTCTCCCCCTTAGCACTGCCTAAGCAATAGCCTTGCAATCATCTCTACAGAGAAAAAAAACACCAGAGCATTTGTCTGTCCCGTCACACAATCCTAACCTTCAAGAAGAGGCATCACTATCTTTGCTCTGCATGCTACTGGCACCCCATCTGTAATCAGAAGGAGAACTTGTTCCTGTGGTAGATTTAAAGGCTGCCTCAAATCAGCTGGAAGAAGATCCCTTGTTTTGCTAGCTAGTAAGAACTATACTAAATTTCGTACAGCTGTGTATTGGGTGATCACTGTATTGCACCAGCTAGACTGGTAGGTCTTCTCAAAACAGCTGAGACAGCCTCAAGAAACGAACATCTCCAAAGCAAAAATGTTGAATCAAAAAAGATCTGGGTTTTTTTCTGCCTCTCTTCTACTCTCACTGTTTATTTGATCAAACTGTACTGAATGTCAAAACATCCCTCTGATATGTCTGGCTCCTCCTGAGCATATTAACTTCTCTGTTTCTTAATTCCTTTTTCTAATGACAAGTCACAGCATTTCATACTGCTTGAAGTTCTTCAACTCTAAATGCCCTAATGTGATTTTGCCTTTATTAAAGGCCACAAGTCTTAGAGACAAGATGATGATAATGTACAATCTTATTTCATGAGATCAACAAAACACAAATAATAATTGGCAAGAAACAGAACTTTAATAAGTAATAATAAGGCACTGACAACACAATCTTATTAGATTGAGAAAACTTTCAGAAATAAAGACGTAATTCACATGGTTAGTCAGGACTTACTTTGTGCCTTCTTGAGCTTACAGCAGTGGAAGTGTAACTCACTTCTAATGCTTCCAAACACTTCAGACAAACTCAAAGTTTCATTATGCTGACTCCAGAAAAAGCCAATTCCATGGTAGCACTACAGGCATAGCTTACTGTAAGTCAATAGAGTTATTCTCCAAACTTGCTCTCTGGGCTAGCATGTATTGAGCCATGCAAGGGCAAATTTTGATCCAAAGCATTGGAGTTGGGAGAAATGATCCCTAGGTACAACAAGGCATTACTTATGTGGAAATCTAGCCACACAAGTACTCTCTTCTACTGATGAAAAAGAGCACTGATTAAGTAATATACATTTTCTTTTACCTATCAGATGGCCAGAAAGGGAGTCAGCATGTAGCCATAAAGATATATTTGCTTAGAATGTTTAGAATAAAGAGAATAAATAAGTGAATATGTCATTATTCTTTTAAGCAAAAGCAGTACTAGGAATACATTAAAAGAGATGACCATTTTTTTTATTAAAAAGCAATGTCTTCAAAGAAACTGCAAGCACCACATCAGCCCCAAAGCATAATAACAATAATCATAACTTTCTTGAAGGTCCTTCAGGCAATCAGTGTCATTGCACTTATTGTTTCAGTTGCTGAAACAGTGAAAGATAGTGGATGAGCTAAAACACTTCTTTGAGTGAAAACAGTCCTCAAAGACCTGGCACAAGGCTATTATGCTACTGGCACCTCCAGAGAAGTACCAGGTGGTATCAGCTCAGGTAACCAAAGTATCACCTGAGTGATTAATTGGATCACTGCCTTCTCTCACAAACAAGAGGAGCATTTACCCAACTCTGAACATGACAGATTTCAGTTAGAAGCCTAGTGGTTCTAAAATACAAACTAATACTGGAAAGCAAGATACAGTGAAAGAGCTCTATTTCCTTACATATTTAAATGCAAAAATCTTCTTGGTGCAAACAAATAATTGCATTTGCAAAAGACCTTTTTAAAACTGGATATGATGTTTCACATATCACTTAGATGACCGTGTAGAAACACTGTGTAGTAAACTGGGATGAACAAGCAGATACCATCACTAGACTAAGCATGAACAGACAGAAACCACTAATCCCATGCTATGAGCACCAGATATTTTTAAAGCAGCAACATATTGAGATAGTGGTACCCAGATACAATTTTGAAAAGCCGTCTCTCAAACTATGTTGGCAGTGAATGATTGACACAGAGTGTTAGAAGCCTGCCTGATGTCAAGCAGCTCTGCTTCTTGCTTTTGTTCCCTCTTGTTCTCCTAGCTCATACCACTGTGCCCTGCCTGCCCAAGACAGAAGACTGCAGTAATTATTGGTGATTGCTGTGATAAACTCAGCACTACTGATGTACAGTGTCAGTGCTTATGTTCATGTATCACCTGCTTACAGAAACTGCACACTTCAAACAATGGTGATTACATTCATGATTGATACATTTGCTTTGTATCCTTTTAAATCAATTCAAAAGGCAAACACCTATTGGTCATCTTTATTATAAACCTGAATAATGAAAACCTTGCTGGTATTCACAAAGCTCAATATACCCTCCTGCTGTTTTAATTGTCCCAGGTCTTAGAGCTGTGATTTTGCATTAGCCTGTCCATCCTGCTTACCAGTAAGAATGAATGGGCATTGCTGTCTGTATGCATTAATGGCAGGCTCAAATTCAGTACTCCTTCACTCAGTTTCCCTTCAGTCTTTATACTACTGGCATTTTCATTAAAATCATTTAGAGGTTTACCTCAATAAGGACATGAGAGTGTATGTAAGGACTTGAGGATTTGGCACCCCTTGAGAGATTCCTTGGATTAAAATTCTGTAAATTAGGGTTGTTCATCAATGGATTAAATAACCGGACAGTTCAGGGACTACTAATCGTTTGTTAAGCTTTTCAGTTCTAGATTACCAGTATTTAGAGTATGACCCATGCTTGCACCAGGTGACAGCTGGTCATTGACCCATAAAAAATGAGTTGGTAGTAGATGTCAGGTCCCTGGGGGACCAGACATCCGAGCAGGAGAGATGAGTGTTGGCCAGAGCAAACTCATGAGAATCCAGCTGAACGAATGCTGAGAGCGAGCTCCTGCAGGGATCACTTCCCTACACCAGGAAGGTCCTTGCACACGGCAAAGAAATTACCCTAGTTGCAGTTAAAACCTTTTATTTTCCAGTGCTGCTGGAAAGGCCCTGTTATGTAACTGGTCCTGTTAATTAACTTCTCTCATTTATAGCTGACAAAAGGGCTCCACTGTTGCTGTGGGGATACAGGTACGGGGTGCAGTCTGTACCTATACTGTCCTGATATGGAACCTGGTGAAGTAAAGCCAGTCACATAAACCTTGGCCTTAGATCCCTGTACTACATGTGACCTGAAATAGATTCTCCTCTTTGTCTTTAAAATGAATTTGTTAGGCAGAAGGTTTAAAAAATGGCAAAAAGAACCTTTTGCACATGGTGTCATTCTATTCATTGCCACAGGACATTTGGGGTGACAGAAGTAGAAGTTGCTCCAAAAGGACTCTACAAACTCACAGCAAAATGTTCCTCCAAGGACTGTGTTCAGCAAAAGAGCTGAAATGCAAACTTGGCTTATGAAATCCCTAAAATTCCAACAGCGAGAAGCTCAAAGAGCATATCAGGAATAGTAGCAATCTATACTTGCCCTCTTTTCACATTTTCTCTAAAAATACAGAAATGGCCACTTAGAGATGCAATCCCATAAACCTTAGATCTGAATCAATACTTAAGTTCTTGTATTATCTACAAAGAAAGACAAAAATGGTCTTATGTTCTTTTCTGCTTATGTGCAAAGGAGACCAGAATTATTTCTGACCAATATATTTGTTTGATGTTTGAAATCTTATAAAAATACATTTTTTGTTGCTTTTTTCCCCCTTTTGAGGGTACCACAGATGCTTCCTGCAAGATGTAATATTTTACATTAAATTAGTGCTGATATATTTCCTATGGCCTTTCTCCAAAATGTTAATTAGTAAACATGATATATTTCTAATGGATTTTTTCCAAAACAGTAACCATTAAAGCTGATGTATTTTCTACAGACTTTCTCCAAAGCATTTGCCAGGAGTGGTAGGTAGGAGTTAGCACACAAGCAAACCTATTTAAAGATGCCTTCACTTTTAGTCTTATTTTTCAGTATCTACCTCTTTGAAGCCACTATTCCTCTTTGTTTCATACTGTGTTTTTTCTGGGCAGATAGGTTTTGAATAATGTGAGTGTATGTGTGTAGGGACAGAAAGGGAGTCTTTAAAGAAAATTTTTTTTTATAGACAGTCAGTAAAGATCTTTGGATTTTGCCATTTTTGATTTCAATAACATTTTAATGTTAATTTCAATGACTCTGCATTAACAGGCTCGTTTTCACCTTTCATGCAATAAATATTAGACTGGCATGTTTCAAGATCATCCTGCTAAAGCCCCTCCTGAAGAAATACCATTCAGGCTAGGTTATCAATCCCTGTGTAAAATGCTGTGCACTGTTAGACAGGATTTTTGCTAGTATCTTGTCATAGCTCATGAGTGAAATACAGGGTGAAAACAAACTTGGGTATGAGACATATGGCAGGTTTTTGGCATGAGGGTAGTGGTTTCTCTTTAGTGAACTATCATGTGTTCATTATTGCAAACTGCTCATCAAAACACAGAGCTTAAACTCAAAACTCACCTGACACATGCACCAGAGCTCTAGCATTTTACCTTTTAATTTCCATCTGAAAACATAGACAAGATTAGCTGCATACGTTTCCTTAATTCACAGAAGATTCACTGCAAGCAAAACTTATAAAGCAGTAATATTTAAGCATATGGATTTAATCCCCTGGTATACAACTAGGTAGTCTGATTTTGTCTCTCTCCAAAGTTGAAAAAATAGACAAAGAATCAACCTCTGAATCTCATATCTCAGGCCCTAGGTATAGTTATAATTTAAATATATGGAGATTCATTTCTCAAACTGCACTATTCAAAAATATATATTGAAAGATCACCCATGCAGTACTGAAGCACACTTTATCCAAACTAATTTTATTTTCCCCATTTTATTTTTCTTATCAATGCTTTGTTACATAGTTTGGGGGGTTATTGGACAGCCATCTGTGAAAGCAAAATCCACTCTGTTAAGGATACAGAAGACAAGAATGTCAACTCATGAGAATTCAAATGCTTCCCTTACTCCTTTAATGCACTCATTTCTTCAGTGCCAGTTTCTCTACTTCTCTGAATTTTCCTCCAAAACATTTTTTAAATTTTATTTATAATAAAAAGACTCAAATGTGAAAATTTTAGTTCTGAAAACAGAATGAAACCAAGCAAAAATCACTCAGAGAAAATCTTTATTTTTACTGAAATTTCCAGTAAAATAACACACAAATTGACACTGAATAAAAGTAAGCTGCTCTTCAGCTGACTGTGGTCAAAGTTTGCATAGCTTCTCTTTAATCATTAAATCCATCAGTGACTATACATGTAGAAGACACATATTAAATGCTACTTTAGGCCATTAGTGGTTATTTCTTGCATGCTCTTTGCCAAAAACTAGCCTGCATTATTGTTAATGTCACAGCAATGAGCTGCAAAATACAATCAGAAAGGCTATAGACGTGCTTCTTAGTGAAACCACTAAGGTTTTTGTGGTACATATATTCCTTTCAGCAGAGCAATGGAGTAAACAAAGTTTGAGATATAACCTTCTGCAATAAACACCCAATAGGCCGTAAAATAATGTTTTCACGTTTATCAGTTTTGCCTTAACAAACTAGTTAATTTTATTAGGTTTGTAAGCCCTGTTGCTTTGTTCCAAATCCAGCCGCGTCGGGGTAACAGTCACAGGCAGCAAGAGCTTGTGCTGCAGGCCTCAGTATTGAAAAAATAAAGTCACCACAAACGAACACAGCTTTCTTGGCAATTAGACTAGCTGGACTAAATTCCTCTCTGGCGTGATTTATAAATCCATCCAGCTTAATTTGCTGATAGGAAGCTGAGCACTATACCTTGGTCATTTGGTCTGATTTATATCAGAAAAGTGCACAAAAGAAAATGGAGGTTCTCTATCTTGCTCTTGTCCTTTCCTAGATTCCTGTTACTATATAACAGGTATCCTTTTCCTTTAATTACTTTCTTCATGGCTTGAGAGCTTTGATGACTTGATTAAGCCTTGCAGTGCAGTTCCAGTCCCTACCCATCTGATTAATTAGCCCAAACCTTATTAACTTCCTAATTCCAATCAATAATGCACTGATGCTGAACTGTGCAAGGGCAAACTAAGGATAGCAATTTTGTCTGAAGACACAGAGCCACTAATATTGTTTGTTCTTTCACCTTTATTTACTTTTCCATAGTAGCAGAATTAAAACTACAATAAAGTAATCATACAGTAATGCATTTTGACACAATACCTGTTGCACCTTAACTGCAATAAAACTTATAGCAACACAGGCATACTGGTGGTACTTCTCAGCTAAGACTTTTTTTTCCCAAATATTTAGCAGTTACTGTAGAGAATGGTACTGAGCATCTAGTGTTTGTAGCCTCCTGCACAAAAGGCCCTTATCCAATAAATGGCAGGGCGAAGTGATGGGAGAGCACTCCCTGGGTCTGGGCACTCTCTGCCAGCCTGTTGGAGGCCAGGGAGAGCCGAAGGCAGTTGGGTATTTCACTTTATCTTAATGATACCAAAGGAGGCATTTCAATGCCAAAGGGCTATTTCAATGACTGTCAGCACAACCAAAACGACACCCGTTGAAGCCAATACAAGTTTAGCTATGGGTGGCTAGAACAGAGTGGGGACATGGTGGCACTTCTTTAAATGCCTCCTGTGGCTCCAACTTCTCTGCCCCAAATTCTGTCACTGCCCTGGGGCTGAAGGCCTGAAAGCTACCCAAGTCTTTGCAGAAGGAAACCAGTTCTCCTTTTTTCTTTCCTTCTTCCCTGACATCATCTGAGTGGCCTCACAAAGAAGTCAGCAAGCCCAGAGCAGCTGTGAAATGTGTCAGACTGCTCTGCTTCTCAGGATCTCACTTTTCTACTCAATGGCTGACCATTGCCACCACTGTGTGTATTTTAGTTTCTTGTGTATGTTAGACCTAACAGTCACAGTCAGTAGTTTGTTTTATTTTCTCACAGAAGCATTAAAAGTGAAAATGACATTCAAAGGTCTCCAAATGTCAGCATATATTCAGCATAGATTGCATAATAAGGTAGCTGTACCTGCTGTTATAAAAATCATAGCTCTTGTTTTCAGTCAGTTCATTGGAGCTTCTTCAGTTCATCCAGCTTTCTTCAACTGCTAGGAGGAAAAAAAAACTCTTTCCCATCCTTCCCACTGTAGTAGCTAGTTCTCCTGGTAATAGTAAAGATGGTAAAAGGTAAAGTGTACAGCACACTCCTTGCTAGTGGAAACTACTTCTGGTTTGCATCTTTGGGATTTGGGATGAGGTAAGAAGGTGGGAGGGGGGTTGGTGGTAAACGAGATTGAAGTTTGCTCCTTGCTGCTAGCTATCCACCATTTATTCTCCAAATAGAAACTCACAACTTCCAGAATAAAAGCATATGAATAACAGACCCCAAAAGCATGGTATTGTACTAAATATGCCTGCAAGAGAGGAGTTGCACAGTCGGAATAGCCAGTGGGAGAGTTCAAGGGAATTATAATTAAATGCCGTTGTTATTTCTGGTTTCACTGGGTTTTTATTTTCTGATCATGTGACTGGCTTTTTTTCGTTAATGTCTGCCTTTTTAAACAGTCTATAGTAACAAGCACCTCCGTTATGCTTTTGCAGAGCACTGACAAGAAACCACAATTCTCTATGCAATACATTGTCTTGGAGGTTGTGGATATCAAGGGCTCTTAATAGTGCTGTGGCAAGGATTAACTGTTCATGTCTGTAGGGCAGGATTGTCTCCTGAGCCTGGCAGTGCCTGCTGTTTGCTGCCTTCATGTGCAACATCACTGATGGTGGGTGACATTTCTTTCTTAGGGAACTTTCCATTAGAGATGCTTCTTCAAAACAAATCCGATGGGGTGTTTGGAAAACAAAGCATGGGCAAAGTGGGCTTTTATCACGTTTGGCCATGTGACTGATAAGGAATCAACCACTTTTTCTAACACTAAACAGGAAACTTTAGAAAAATGCTTTAATTCCTGGAGTACTACTAATAAAACTAATCCGGCTCTTTTCTCTGAAGTTTTGTTCCTAGTATCTCACAATCAGGGTAAATTTCCTGACACAGAATTTTAAAAAATTTCCAAAATTCCTTGTCGTCATAGCAGGGTAAGGCCAGAGCAGTACTTGTGTAAAGGTTATCTTGAAACAAAGCTGCAGATGTTGCAGGTGAGGTTTTGGCCCCATGAAGAGAATATCTACACTGCAGGCAGATCTGGTTTTGAACAAATCCTCCTATCACCCATATGCAAAATCCCTCTGCATGTGCACTTGCAAGTTTTGAGTCCAGCATCATGCTAGGGGTGTGAAGTCAATCATGTACTACTGAAGAAGTTGAACGTGCTTTTTGTCTTGTATTAACATAGTCCTCCAGCGCCATCCCACAAGTCCTCATTTCCTAGCACCTGCTCAGATATTAGGAGAAATCAAGCTGTAGTTGCGAACAGAAAAGGATATATGAGATACAGAACTGCTCATTTGTTAGCTGTGGGAGATTTATCTGCAAATAAGTAGGATATTAATGAGTACATGTGCCTTAGCCAAATTCGAATCTGAATTGTCTGAGCAGGACATGTTCATATTATATCCTAAACTGCATAGGGCTGTTGTTCCCTATTTACAAGCACAGTACCATATCAGTGGTGGCTATTTTAGATGTGTTTCTGTTCAGCAACAGAAAGTGCTTCTGAAGTGATCCTTCTAGATGAGCAGCTGTCTGTAAAAGTGCCATTCTTCCTGGGTAATAGCTCTTTGTTAACTTATTTTCACATGTAACGGAAGTTTACAAAGATTTTTCTACAAGATTTTGAGTCACATTACCCTGGAAGTAACTTGTGAGGAGCTTACCATCCTGGTCTTGGTGACCAAGCACCAGGAGTTAGGAGAGAAGTGTCGGTGTGACAAGATACACAACCACTGTGTGCCTCAGCTTCCTCTCTGCAGGCTGGAAAGGAATGGTTATGCCAATGCCCCTCAACAAGGTGCTATGAACTCCAAGAATGAGGTAAGCAATATAACTGTGAGCATGTCTGCACTAATGGGCGGGTTTGATCAGCTAAGGAAATTGTTATGAAATAAGATTATTGTAGATTTAAGATATAAGTGGAACTGCATATGAGCCCAAAGCCAAGGCCCTTGCAGATACACACTCCCATACACTTGTGACGTATCGGTGCAAGGGATAGAGGGGTGGGAGAGAAATGACCTTTTTGCCCCGGGAGTAAAACCAGACTGAGAAAGTGCACGTCCTTCTGTGATTAGAAAATATTTCCAGAATCACAAACCATGCTGCAGCACACTGCCCATGCTCCACGCTGGCAGAACACAGGCAGTAGACATCTAACTGCGAGAGATGACACAGCCTCTTCTCAGATCCCAGCTACCTGCTAGCTGTGGCTATGCTGGCATGGCCTGCAAGCAGATTTCAGCCAAAACAAGACTGAAGGGCCATAGTTGTACCTAGATAGCCTTTCTGAGGGTGCAGCTTCATGAGAGATGGGGTTAAAGCAGCAAAGCATCTTAAGAAGTTCCTCAGGGCTTTCCTCCTGCTCCACCACTGAGGGACTGTCTGCCTTCCCCTCCTCTCTGTGGGTCTGTCCAGAGACCAGTCACTGAAATGGTTTTGGTTAGAAACAACCCTCTAAGGAGGGCAGAGAGGGGCAGTGGGAAGGCAGGAATGTGCAGCCCCTGGTAGGAACATTCTAAGCTAGTTTTGCCACTGACACCACTATTTTGTAGGGCAGACAGATGCAAACCTCACTCCCATCCTGCCTTGTCACCCCTAGCACAATACCCAAGAAACGAGCTGTACTTACATTGTGCTGTCTGGCTGCTCTCCCATGGCTGGCACACGGGAAGGGGAGGCGCATTTCACCAGTTAAAAGATAAGCATTTAAGCAGCTTTCAATAATCCTTTCATTCATTAAACCACACTAAGCAGATTTGTGCGGTCTTCAAAATGAAGTCAGACCTGAGGAGAAAGGAAAATTCACTTGAACTGATTACACAAAAGCAACATGAGTCACAGCATTGCTGCCCCACACCAGGCCCACCAGTGCCAGAAAGCCCCCTCTGCGTACATATGCACACCAACACATGTACTCCATCAGAAAAGCAAGAGAGGAGCTGAGGGGAAAGCCTTCCCAGTCAGGACAGGAGGGAACTGTGTTGGGCCTCCACAAGGTACAGAGAACATGCCCTTGCACTACCAGCATCAAGGTGTCTTGGCTTAGATGGGAAAACTAGGTCTAACAAACTTTCATTCCTTGTCACCAAGGGGCATTGAGAAGTAATGTAACCGTAGGTTGTCTTATCATTAACAGCTTATAGAAGAGTGTACAGCTCTTCAGACACTTTTCGATTGTTACTTTTCTACCTTACTCAGTTTCAGTAAACAACTTCAGGGAACCAAGACCTAATGCCTGTTAACTCTCTAACCCCTCTCATTTGGTTATTCTCACTCAGCCATTCCCTCTTCTCTTCTCTCGGTCATGCTCTTCCCCTCGTCCCTTTCCTCCTCCTTTCCTCTCCTCCATCTCACATTGTCTTCTGTTTCCTCCCCACCCCTCATTACTCCTTTGACCTTTACCTTGCTCTGATAAGGTGCCTATAAACCCAGCCTCATTTTCACAGATCCTCAGGTGGTAACTGATACCTTCTACTTGTCCTTTTTTCATTACGTGTTCTTCTCCCTGTCCTATTACTTCTAGCCCCACTCAGAAACATGCAAGCCAGATAACCATCAGAGAACACAAACAGCAATACAGCTTGCAGACAGCATTGAAAGAGCAATCAGATTTTACTGCCAGCAAGAACGCAGAGCACTATGCGGCTGAGCACAGCTGGCTATAGCAAGGATAGAGGACAATATAGGGTCAGGCATACAAAGACTTCTTCCCCAGCCTCACTTACTGAAAGGCTGTTTCAGCATCTTCTTCCCTTCTGTGCATGTACCAATTTGAAAGGATGCTCTCTTTGTCCTAACACCACCATGAGTGTGGTGCCCACCACCTTCTGACATTGGGCTGTATTGCTTGTTGTGATAGCCATATCCTGAAGGACTATACCATGAGGCTCTTCCTAATTATTCTCTGGAGCTGCGCTCCTGACCTCATAAATGGCACTATCTTGTGATCAAATATGTACACATTTTCCTACAACGCAACCAGAGTTGCCAGCACCAAGTGACCACAGCACAGGGTCATGTGAAATTTTTCATCTAATTGTGTAATGGGGGAGGGGACAGCTCAAGAGAAGGCTTCAAGCACAACCATCGGTCCCCAGCCCGGAGGAGCCAGGATGGCAGGAACAGCCATGTGGGGCGTAGGATTTGTTCCAGTGGGCTGACTGTGCCCATGCAGACTCTCCTCTGGGGACCTCTGGATTTTATAACAATCTGAATAATTACTAATAGTGCTACACTACCTCTATACAACTTTCATTTTCTCAGTACTCCTTTGAAAAACTGTATATCCCATTTGGATCCATGTTATGCCATTTCTATAGTCATTGCTGAAACTCTGTCCTCATGTTCCTTGGGACTGCAATGACAGGCAAATGAAAACCTCCCTGCACCTCTAGTACTAAAGGTCCTCATTAAATCGTGTGTTCCCATATCTGCTGGATACTTACCTGCCAAAGCATTCATAGCTTGAAGGGAGGGGGAAGGGGGGTGCCTGCTCATCAGGTACAGTAGCTCCATCACATATTAAAATCTTTTTTTCTTTTCAAGTGCCTAGGGAAAGCAAACAAACAAACAAACAGAAAAGTAGAAAAACAGATGTTTATATCTAAAATAGAAAAAAAAAGAAAAAGAGTAGACCTTGCAGCTATGAATGCTGGAACTGTCTTCAGTGCGAACTGACATGCCTTGCTTACTTTCTGTTCAGAATCTTAACAGTCAGATTTTGAAGTAGGCAGTCATTTTCTTCTTTTTATTTTCCCTATATTATATGAAAATATTATTCTAAAATATGTATGCATATGAGAGTGGATGAGACTTTAAAAAAAAGTAACAAGAAAGAAAGATCTAGTTAGTATGATATCATCCTAAAAACAAATGTAGTATTTCAGGTTAGGATACATCACACTTACATGTATTTTAACAAATGTATTGCAGTGTCCAGAAAGCAATGGAATTCCTCTATTCCAGATATCCCAGGGGCTTTAGCTATAGCTTTCACTTTAGGACATTAATGGAAGCTTCCTAACCAGTCTGAGTTTACTAAAACAATAACAACTCAAGGTCACACTTCCTAGAATGAGGTATGTTCAATAGAATCACTGAAAAGGGCATATATGCCGCACACAGACATACTTACAGATGTCAATCATGTATGTTCTTACTTTTTGAAATCTGAAGTGTAATGAGGTATATTCATGTTAAAAGGCTTTAAAAAGTCAAAAAATCAATTGCTAGTAAGAAGCCTTCATATGAGAAAGAGCAAATATTCCTTCCAGCTCTTTGAGTTCTTTTTTTTCTCTTTTCTTTTTTTTTGGGGGGGTGGGGGTACAGACATTGTGGGGAAGTACAGCAGGGGCCATATAACAGTTTATTGATGAGGAGTAGCCAAGGATGTCTGTGTTCTTTAAAATCTACAACCGAGGCAAAAAAACCCTCAAAACCCTGAAGTCAATTATAAAAAGACCACTGAAGGCTCCAGTTAGCTCCTCCTGGAGTGTCCAAAGGGAACTTTGAAAAATTGCCCTTTATCCTGTTGGGATTTCCTGTCTCAGGCAAAAGTAAGAAACCAGATGATTCTCTGGAGCTGGGAAACCTTTGGAAAATTATGCCATGGCTGGGGGAAGCAAAAAACCTCAAATGCTGTACCTGGAGCACTGGAGCACTTTTTCACAAAAAGCAGAGTAAACTTTTTCAGATATTGAGGTCCTGATCTCTCAGTTCTATACTGACCCACTGACCCCCCCAGTGCAAACTTTACAAACAACAGCAATCTGTTAATGTAGGGCCAATTGTAGGATCTGAACCACAAAGTTGCATTTCTCTCCAAAAGAAATCTGCACTGTCCCTACCAATCCTGCACAGCAATTCTTCTTGACTTGCTCATAGAAAAAAATCAGAAACTGAAATGAACAGTCAAAATGATGAGGATTAGCTGGCAGAAAAGCAGTTTGACCTCAGTTAAAACGTAAGAGACTTTGGTCTCCAAGTCTGGTAAACCAGTGATTTTTTCAAAAATAATAAAAATCATATTTGAATATATGATATCCATACATGCACATCCAGCTCCAGACTTCTAATTAAAGACTCATTATAATGGTGTCACTTACAGCAGCCTAAAAAGGTACTGCTATCACAGTTTTATTAGGCTTTTTATTTTCCATGTAATTACAAAAAAAAATCTTGAAAATGTGTGTTGACATTTTCCGTATTTTTAGTACTGTGGGTGCACACATATCAAAACATTTATTGACGACTCTAAAAGTACCTATTTAACCAAGTAAATCTTACGCACTGCAAAATATAAAGGAAAGCATAATGTTCACTTCACTTCAGGCTTCGCTTCAGAAGATGAGCTCTTCAGGTACGCAATATGTGTGGTTTGTTATTCTGTTATTGCAAGTTTAGGTTTTTATATCAGGTAACACAAAATGTCATGTATTTTGTGCAGGTCTGGACCACAAACCTGAAAAAAAAATAACATTCCAATTGCGGTTTAGACATTTTTTCAGTCTCCTTACCTCACCATGCCTTTTTAAATGCACACGCATACATTTGCACACAAGAGAATTAAGAATCAAAACAGTTAGGAACTAGAAAAAAGAAATAGCAATTTAAAGGCATAGATTCTATTGTGACAAGTATTTAATATGGAAATAATGAGATAATGCAGTTATCTTCATTTAAGGATGATACTCTTGTGCCACTGTTCTCAGGTTGGAAAGGAATAGTGACAAGCATTTTGTCTTCCGTTGCCCCATCCCTAACTATCATTTTAAACCAACTTCAATCCTAAAGCAAGGCTAAAGTTTCAATGAGATGATTCACTGGAATGAGAATTATTTGCTTCATTCTTCTGTTTAATCTCTCTGGATTCTTACAGCATGTCCATCAGGATACAATGATCCCCTAATTAGTGTCCTCTAAAACGATCATTTCTTCTGTGGGAAACTCCACACACACAGGCACACATCTCTGGGAAGTATTGTAGTTGTGCGTGTGTGTTCAGCAGTAAGTGCTGTAGTATTGAGACCGTTGAAATATAGGCCAAATTTAATTGGAATGTCTTCATTCGTTTTTGGTTTTCAGGCTCTTGTTGAATTCATCGCTTATCCAAAGGCCCCACCCTGTCTCAAAGGAGTCATTGTCTACTGGTCACCTCTTTGCATCTGAAATATATAAAGCAATAGCACCTAGATGGTTATGCTGCAGGCTGGGCCTAAACACTGTAATATTAGCACTCAGAGGAGAGTCTGAGCCTTTCTAATCCAGGGTATTCTCTTATCAGTGGCTGAGGTACAGAAAGCACTTCTCACTCATGGGAGTGGCTTTGCACTGGATACTGTTCACCTATCTGCCTTTCTACCAGGTCCCTGAGTGTGAGCAGCATACGAAGGGGAACAGTTACTGAAAGGTGCTGAGGAAATCAGACCTGTGACAGGTCTTAGGTATTTGAACACAAATATTGCCTTTTTTTTTCTTTTAGAACTGACTAATAAAGAAGCAAATTCTAAGCAGTGTAATTGGTGTAGGAGACAGTAGGTTTTTAATCAAGCAATTCAGACATCTGTCTTTCTTCTAAAGAACATGTATGTCTTAGATCTTTTCCCATATATGTGCTAATTATAATCTTGAGAATTTTAAGTAGGTACAAAGTTGTACCAATTTGTTCACCATTTAAAATAACAAAAGGGCTTCATCTCCAAGGAGAAAGTCTGCACAAAAGGAAATTTAGCCATGCAGGAGAAGGCATTTCCAAGTATACCTAAGAGCCTACAGACAGTGACTTTATTAAAAAGGGGAAGAAATGCAACTGATGGGGACCTGCCTAGGATATTCTGAACAGGTACTAGAGTCTCAGATACAGTAAGAAGATAAATCCCGTCTACTGACAAATACCAATGGAGGAAGAGTTATTAAAGCTTATTTTTAGTTATTAGATGGGTTCTTGAGCATGGTTACATGGTCACATATACAGTGATCCAGTAAAAGTCATGATCAGACCTACAAATGCAAACTCTGCCCTTGGAAAGCCAAAAGGAACTGAACAGATTGCATTAAATAGACAGATGCAGCAGGACAAAGACAAGGACCTGACAGAGACTAAGATACCATTCAAGAACATTCAAGAGGGAACTCTTCCTTGCTTGGACTAAGCCAAAGCGGAAATGCTAAATAATGGTTACAAATGTGTTGATCTGCTACCAATGACACTGAGGTTTACGATAGCTTACTTGCACTGTGATGCTCTTCTATTACTTTTTCCAACACGCTAGGAGAAACAATGTGCTCCAGAGCACGCAAAGCCATGGCTGGCCCAGTCGGCCTATACACCTACCAGTATGTGCTGCAGCTCCCTTTCAGGCCATGCACTCAAGTTCTTTCCTCTGGAAACTACACTATGAATGGGGGAAAGAGAGAAAGCTGGGAGCTGGCGGAGTAGGTGGAAAGTACTTACTTGTGTCTCACCATAGTATAGTATGGGGCAGCACTCAGATCCAGAGCTCCTATTTTTGGGGGGGTCTATCAATACAGGCCTGGGCTCTATTCCCAGCATCAGTCTCTGCAGTACAAGGAAAATCATTTAGATGGTCTATGGCTCTCTTTCTTTTTTTTTTCACACTGGAAAAAAAACAAGGATCATTATCCCCATCTAGCTTTACAAAAGCCCCTGAAGATCTAAGGACAAAAAGCATGAACTGCTATCACATCATGGTATTAAAATATACCTATTCTAGGTTTCCCAAGCTTCTGGCAGTCTACATCAGCCTTGCTACATTTTTAGTGCTTTGAGAAGACCCTCTTTTAGCAGAGAGATCACTGAGTAGCATAAGGTCACCAAAACAGCTCCAACACCTCCCAGCCTGTTTCAGGCTTCCACCTTGGCTTGGCTGCTGTCAGAGTGCCTTGGAGAAGGTGGCAGGGAGAAAGAGGCTTGGAAGAAGTCTATCTTGCACCAAAGTCTAGGCTTCCCTGTCTCTGGACAGCACAGAGCCCAAGCGGTCCTGGCAAGCCCAGCCCCACCAGGCCAGCGAAACCAGCCCTGGGGTCACTGGGCTGCAAAGACCCATTGTAGTGAAATCAATAGGGACGTTTCATAATACCTTTACATGTCAATTCTGGTGTCAGAACAGAGCAGGTCAAAGAGGGCTGACCCTCATAACAGGTTAAACTCCTGAGGGTGGAGATAATCTCACAGCAGGAAGGGAGGAAAGTGCTGCGCTCGCCTGGGCCAAGATGCTTTCACGCAGCCCATCAACAGCTTTAGGCTAAGGAGCCGGCCATTATCAGAGTCATTGTCATTATTATCTTTAAATCTACTGCCTGGCATTCAGGCATCTATCAGGAAAAGACCCCAGACCCTATTAGTGCAGGCAATAAGCCCTGAGAAGGAGGGGAAGAAACTAGTTCATAGATAAATTAACGTTCCTCCTGGCTACATTCCTATCAGCTTTGTTAATTCTGAGTGACATTTATTGATAAATTAGATTTTACCACCCTTTCCCATCAATCAGCTGGACAAGTCTCCTACCAGAGTTTTATTATCATTGCATACAATACTTTTTCACACATAAACGTTTATCCTGTAGTGGCCGGGGGGAGCTGATTATTAGCCTTTAGCTCCAGTATGAAAACCCTGTGCTCAAAATGCATCATGCCAGTGCGTCCCGGCTATTTCTGCGATATCTACCCTCCTGCTCTCAAACAACAGTTCAGGAAGTCAGCATTTTCCTATTGCAACATATTTAGTCATTTGTGTAGGTACATCACTCCCTCCCAAAATTAAGTTTCCAAAGAACAGGGTGCCTAAATAATAGAAAGATCTCTAACCCAGAGGAGGAAGTTCAGTCACAAATGCATGTTAGAGATCTGAAAACAGTGATCAGAAAAGCACATGTATTTTACTGATACAAAAATCATGTCAGAAAAGACATGACTTTTTGTCTCTTACCTCAGCTAGTCAAGTCCTGGTGAGAATTGTATTTCTCAAGATCATTCAGAAATGTTGCCCTGTTCTACATGTCCAGTCACAAAAGGTAATATATCTGACTATTTTTCATTTGTAATTTTAGGTTAATTGAATCTTTTACAAGCAACTGTGTGAAATACAAAAGAAGAAATATTTTCTTTTTTTTTCTCTCCCAGCTATCCTTTTTGGAAAAGGAAATATTTAGTCATGATAGAAACTTTAAAGATCCGGGTAGAAAACACAATTAACATATTGATATCCTGTGAATGAAACTGGGTGGAAGCTTGGAATAGGTTGTTCCTGTAGCTGTTTAGGGGGGAAAAAAAAAAAAAAGGAAGAAAGAAATCTCTAAAATACATGCAGGTTTAAGTAAAATAATCCAAACTCATGAAGCTGACTGTGAAGAGCACGGTCTTTAAGGTGATGAATAGTGTTAAAAGACCTGTTTACCTCTCTGAAGGTAGTTAACAGACATGACTGCTTTTTAAGCATTGACTCTTTTAAATACCATGTTTAGCAAGGGGAAAAGAGACTGAAGTTATACAGTCTTTGTCCTTTTTTTCCAGCCATACATTATCTTCTGAACCAGGTAATTCCCTTTTTTTGTTGTTTTTTTTTTCCAGATTCCATACCCTGCAAGTAGCGACAAAAAGAAATTAGAGCAATGAAGAATTTGGCGGTCAAATAAAATAAAGTTAAAGTAAAATAAAGTTTAATACCCTGCAAGGTGAAAGGTAGGAGGGAGGGGTTGCTGGGTGGCAGCCTCGCATTAGAATAGTTACAATAGCAGGTTAAGAGCTCTTTTTTAAAGGCCCCTGGGAATTGATATGTATATAAGCAACGTATAATGCTTCTGAATCCCACTGAATTGCTAGCTGAGGAAGGGACCTGACTGGCAGCAAAGAGAGGGGAACAACAGCATCTTTTTGGACTTTACATATATAAGGTTTAAGGAGAGGCAGAGGATGTTTGTCTGTTCCTGTTAATGGCTGTGCTGAACTGGCAATTGTGCCTTAACTCTTTCAGAGTAGCCAAACAGTAGTAGAGCTGGATGGTGCTGGAATTACAGCACCAATTAAATTCCTGAAGTTAAAATTCTGATGAGCTTCTAATGGCTATAAAAGCTCCCCTTTGGCCTTCATTTTATAACTATTGTGAGGTTGACCTTTGATTACTCTCTCTTGTAGAAGTCTTTGAAAATATGTCTTGGAAAGCTTGACAAATACAAACCTACACAGCATAGATCAATACCAGTATAGTAACACTGCGAAGTAAAGCAGCTTCTGCAAAAGCAGATGCTAAAATCAAAGCTTCTTCAAAGTGCCCTTCGGCTGGGCACCATCCACTGTTTCAAATTACAGAAAGGGCCAACAAAGGTAAAAAATACAGGGGATGCCAAATATCAACTCAAAGAAAAAGACTGGAAAAGATAAGAACTGCTATTCCACTGGGACCCAGGGGGAACAGGGCAGCAGTGATCAGCGGTATGACAAGAAGAGTGACTGCCATCTGCCATTGTTGTAAAGTCATCTGCTCAACCTCCTTTCAGGTGGCACTGGGAAATAAATTGATGATGTTGAGTGCTTAGTTTTAAAGTAATGGCATTTCTTGAAGAGAAGCTCCTGCGAACTCATTACCTTTTGCAATGATAATGTCATTCAAAGGAGAAATGAGAGTGGATAATTATTAGTTCTATAATCAGTTTACATGGCTATTCAGTTAGTATTCTTTGATTTTCAAAAGAACATTCCTCCTTAATTCCGGGATTTTTAATAGACATTATACACATGCATGGGCATACCTACATATACACAAACATATATGCAAATACGTGAATATACATACACACAAATAGAAAATAAATAGTCACTAATATTGTGTCAAGAATAGTGAGTATGCATGGAAAATACTCGCTTACACAGTGTGTGTGTTTGGGGTGGGGGTGGGGTTACCAATACAACTGTATGGTTATATAAAACAGAAGCAAATAGGAATTTTATAATGCAAAATATTTCATTTTTATTTTAACCCACCTACTATAGTAGTAACTTTATGATTATTTGCAAGTTTAATACCTTGTGTCATATGGAGATAAAGGGGTTTTTTTTCCTATGACAATAGCTAAAAACATGAACCTGTGTAAACACAACATGCATCATATTGCTATATGTTACACAGAGCTGTCATTTGTCCTAAATTAATACAATGTTGGTGCTAATAGGATAAGAAAGAGTAGAGAGAAAACTTAAAAAGCTTTTTATAATAATTTTGATTTTCTTTTTGTTGCCATTACAGAGAGAAAGAAGATGTGATCCACCTACCAGACAGGTATAACTAAATAAAAGTGTCACTGGGAAAAAAGTTGCATGGAATTTTGGGAGGCTTTAAGTATTATCAGTCATTATTGTAGTTTCAGTCAGTATTATTTTAGTTTCCCCTTTCTTCTGAATTTGCCTCGAATTAAATGATTTTCTCTCATTCACAAGAACAACTATTCTCCCTCAGCCCTCCCACAGAACCTTTTTGTCATAATAACATTCCAGCCAAAACAGCCCCCATGAGACTAAATCAAAGCCATAAAAGAAGAATGTTTTTGTCATGCCAAGCCCTACTGCTCATGCCTTACAGTTGCAAAACCAACTGTGACAAAACCAGATCAGTTAGACCATCTCAATAGACATAGCCAGTTACTCTAACCAAAACCAACATACTTTCTAATTTGAACATTATTCAGTCGAAAAAAGAAACACACTTGTAGAAACAAGGTATGTTAACGCTGTGATAATGGTGTGATAGCAGGGTAGAAGTACAAAAGGAACTTAAAAGACGTAGGTCCACACAGCCTGTCGCACAGTGAATGAAGCCCAGAGTCTTTTCCTCTGAGGCTGCCTCACTGCAGATCTGACACCTGAACTCCCTCCCTGGGAGGAAAGAAAACCAAAAGAAAAACTGAGAGACTCCTTCTGCTCCCCTCCTCTCTTAAACCTCTATCTATCTAACATGTCAGACTGACAGCACTCTTCAGAAGGGCTCTGGGAGGGCAAGTAAAGAGCTCAAAACCTTGAGCAGATAATCAGATGTCTCCCTGCCAGGAAATTTCCCTTTTGCTGACATGTTTTTCATGCTGAATTTATTTTTTGAGTGTACTAGAGTAACATTTTGGGCAGGGGATCCCTCTGTTTTTGAAACCGAGGGGAAAATGCTTGTAAGTAGAAGCATGAATTAAATACAAGCCTACTGTGCTAAGCATAGTAATATCTCTGCATGATTTCATACCACCCTTGACTATAGGTCCATCAAAGTCAAGAGAAAACTCATGTTGACTAGCAAAAGTCTGGATTAGCTTCACCTTGCTGTATGGAGCAAAGACACCCAGTGCAGGTCTGTCCAGGACCCCCAGCTTCAGAGCCACAGCTTCTCCCTGTTGCCAGTATGGCGAAAGAAGCATTAGAGAAGGCAGCTCTAGACACACCAGGAAAGCAGGGCAGAAAAGCTCCCATATGAGCATTTGCCACCCCTACTGCAGTCATCATGCTTACAAGCAAGTCATGCACACAAAAATTCAGGACACCAGAGAAGTCTGGGTATTGCTACCCTGCAGGCCAGGGGCTGTCTGGGGAAAAGGGAAAAGCCACAGCTCCCATCAGGGTGCTTCAGCGATGCCATCTCCCGTCATTCACTATTTCTGTTTTGCCTATTCCCAGCAGCGGCAAGAGCAGGATGCTGCCAGCCTGCTTTTCTGCTCACTGCTCCCGGATGGGTGCATGCACGGGAAAAGAGCCACACATCAAACTAGGCAGGAGGGGGGGGGGGTGTGCAAGGAGGTGAACAGATTCCCCTTTGGTGGTTTCCTTGGGGGTTTCACGTCCCTGCAAAAAGAAATCCACTTTTCATTAATAGAGTCGTTTGAGAATGTTGTTGAAACTGATACTGCAGAAATAGATGTTCCTTGCATGCTGCCTTCCTGCTCTGTAATGGCTCTTGCATTAGGGGCTGGCAGGGGGGACGCTGGCTGTTGTCCATTTACTTTAGTAAAGATTGCTATTGAATGAAACCTTTAATGGGGTGTTTATGATCCCTCTCAGCTAAGAGCTCAGAGATTGCCATAGAATAGTCTTTCGCTCCACCTTGGTGGCTATTAGAGAATCGATACAGGTAATCCCTCAGCTGGTGGTCAGCGCTCGCCGCCATGGGGCTGCCATGGGCCCTGGCCATGGCCACTTAGAGAGTCTGCGGGTCAAACTTGTGGGAAAGCGAGACTTCCCCAGGGAGCACCTCAGTCCAGCGCCTGGCCGCCACATCCGCAGAGCTGACCTGCACAGCCAGATGCCTTCCAAACCACACAGAGCGGGCAGCCCAGGGAGTGGCGTGGAGCCACCGCGGGAGTAATGCCACCACAGGAGGGACTCCATAGCATCATTTCATGTGAGACATCATCTGTGAATTGCATCTTTTGGCCGATATTCAACAATTCACCCCTTTCCCCTTCATTGAGAGACGCAGGACATTTTCTCTGGTACTGAGAGTGAAGTTTCACTTCTGCATTTCTATTAATGATCAAGGTGTCTCCTGCTTGCTCTGTTCAAGCCCTTGAAGTCAAAGGTGTGGAAACTGATTTTCTCACTGCTATTCTGCAGACTGATGATAGCATGATTTGCATGACTGTATGGTATTCTCGCATAAGAGATGCAACAGTGCTATTTACACTACTAAACTGGCTAGCCTGATGTTAGTCCTATGAATTTAAGCCTAGCTTTCCACTGCTGCAGGGCAGCTAAGCTGGGTTTTCAGGGCAGTCACCAGAGGAAGAGCACTGCACCACCTGATGTAGAGCAACCAGCTGGAGATGGAGAGAGGCCGACCACTCTGTTCCTGCTGTAGGATGGGCAGAGGTACTGCAATGCTTTCTTAGAGTGATCCTAGATACCTCCAGCTGTCAACACCCAACCTGAGACACCTTGCAGGGATTTGCTTTTCAGGAAAGGCATTCACCTGTGAATTTCAAGCCTTTGTAAAGCTCGACTCAAACACACCAAAACCACAGACGCTTGCTGGTCACACTGAAAATCTTGTTGCAAGTGTTTTACATGAGGTCAAAAAAAGAAGAAAAGCAGACAGCAAAGCCTGAGCCTCCTGCCACCTCTCCTTATGCCTGGCTGAGGCCCTACAGCATGTGAACTAGGAGCATTAGAAGAGAAAAGAAATCACAACAAGGTGTAAGAGGTGTGTGCACAGCCGGAGAGATGGGAATAAAGGTGGTAGTGACTGAGTTTGTAAGAGAAAAACAAACCCCAGAGCATGTGGTGGAGACACTTAAGAGACTGGGGACCCTGAGAAAGTCTATCTGAAGGAGAGAAACACCCAGCCAGGGCTCCCCCGCTAAATGAGCTCCCTTGGTCAATGAACAGTTTGGCTCTAATCAATATTTGTTTGTGGCATTATCTTTAATTCACTAAGCTCCTTGCTGCTTTTTGCCTTCCCTCTGTGGTTAACCACCTCCCTCTTCCCCTGACTCCCCCAGGGAGTGCAGTGGGACTGGGGCTGGGAGGAGGCTGGGGGATGGTTGGACATTCGGGAGGTGCCGGATGCAGCTGGAGGCAGCAGATGTCACTGGACCAGCCTTTGTTCCCTTGCACTTGCCAGCCTGGGCTTTGGGACCACCTTTTTGTTTTTGTCTCACCATTGTCATTCACTGAGGGGCTTTTCAGGAGTTATCCTCGCACAGGCTCATGCCACTGCCCCGCCCCAACAAAACGACTGATTGCCATCATCCTCTGGTTTCTATTTAGATCACTTTGCATTTGACGTTTAAAATACCCTCACACAGAAAATGCAAAGCACTTCAATCAGTTAGTTTCTTACAGGACTCGCTCATCCAGATGACTCAACTTGCTGCTCCTGACGGCAGAACCATTTTCAATCACATTTAGGAGAAAGCCAGAAGAGCCAGGCTGCCTGTGGCAGGGACACTGCTGTTCCCTTTTGCCTTGGCTACGGGAGTACAGAGACTGTGTGTCCCCCACTAGGGAAGCCCCAGCCACCATTTAAACCAAACTGAGTGAGAAACATGGGTACCTATTGCATATAGAGTATTATTATATTCGCTATCATGGTGTATGTTGCTGCTGTCACATATTTGATGACTGCAGGGAGGGAAGGGGAGAGGTGGAGCATAACAGGCCATAGTCAAAGAGTTGGGGGATATTCTGCCTTCTTAGCTCAGCAGTGGCTAGCAGGCGAATTTAGTACTGTTCAAGAGCACTGCGGTGTTTGCTCTGGAGGGACCTAGCAGCTGGGACTTCCCTGTAAAAGGACTGAGCCTTTAGAGTTGGCTTGGCCGTGAATATTCTCCCTTCAATTAAACCAGCAGTGTTTCTGGAGTGCCTCTTTCATGGCAGTGCCCTTCTGCATGGTGCAGCGGCCCTGGGAAGTCGCCAGATGGAAAAGCACAGTGTGCACACGCACACACATGTATAAAGACGTGAAAACCCTCTCCCAGCTGAGCAGGCCGGAGCTGCTCATTCACCAAGCTGCTGGCAGCACGGCCGCAGAAAGTGTAAGTGTGCTTCTGCCAGGCAAATCCTTGGGGAGGAAAACAGCAGCTCTTCGGATGCAAACAGGGCGCCCATGCACTACGCGACATACAGACGCATTCCCTAATCTAAATCTAATCTCTCCTAAACCCTCTCCAGCAAGAACATCAATATGTTTGCGCTGGCAATCACTGCATTTCCCTCGCAGGACAAGAAAGCCTCCCCCGCTCCCTCCCTCCGCGGCGGGCTGGCAGAGCCCTCGCTCTTGCTCCCCGCTGCTTTATTTTCTCCCGGCACTGCCGGGCCGCGCGTTGCCCAATGGCCGGCCGCCCACCGCCCCGAGCCGCCCAAGCGGATGCATGCACACCTGGGCCTCCTGGGGCAGCATGCAGCAGAGGATGGTGTGGGGTACTTAAATGCCTTTTTTAGTGTTCAATCCAGATTCATCATGCTACTTCCAAGTGGGAGTGAACTCAGTCCCAAACTGAATGGCTTCAGCTTCCCTCAACTACTGGGACATTTAAAGCCCAATCCATCAAGGCACTGGGTGTCTTTGACTGCTAATGCAGTCAGCTGCTACCCTGAAGAACAAGGCCTATAATTCCCAGTAAGAGACAACTTGACTCTAATGACTTACAAATGACACAGAAAACACCTCCAGCCATTTGCTGGTAACTCTTTGTATATTCCTGCATTAAAAAAAAAAAAAAAAAATCAACTTCCATGTACTGGCCAGAAAAAAGCCTATAGTCCATTAGTGTATGCTAGAGCCTCAAATAATTTATTTTTTGTCCTTTCCATGAATCTCAAAGTAACAGTCTTAATATCAGCGTAAAACATTTAGATATACAGGCTTAATATGCAACATAACCAGTAACTACAATCACGAGTACAAGTAAAACCCTTCACATACTTTTTACAGACAACTCAGCAACACAGTACTGCACAAGAGTGTCAATATTTTAGTATGAGGTATTTGGGAGTCCTTTAAGCAGAAGAAAACACACACAGCTAAAAACATTACAAATGAAGAGGGACCACCTAAATAACCCTCACTCACCAGAAGCAATGAGGTAACCTACAGATGAAGCTGATTGTAGGTGTATTTTTCACAGCACTTCTAATCATTCCCAGTCAGAATAGTTACTTTATGGCTGAATAGGTGATGATTTCACCACAACCCGAGTTACTGAACCAGCAAAGCCTTCACGCGCAGAATTCACACTTCTGCTGGCCAGGGTTATGTATGCTTGGGAAGAAACCCCTTCATACAGGCAGTCAGCTGTAATAACCATGATTCAGGTTCTCCAGCTATACGTACTTCAGCATAGTTTGAAGAATACATAAACACTGTGATAACTTTCTGCTCCGGAGCGAATTTTACCCACTTAGAGCTCACCAGCTCAGGCCATCAATCCGGACAAAATGCAGCTTTCTGTATTACAAGAATCTTTGGTATTAGAATATGCAAAACATTCATAACAAAGCATGATCTTCATCCCACCCTAAAACCTGTATGTATGTACAATATTAATGGTTTATTTATTTCACATCCTACCTAGTGCTGGGCCTCAATATTTTACTTACAAGTAAGTGGCTTTATAAATATTCCTTTCAAATTTTTAACCATGAGAACAATGAGAACAGACTAACAGAATGAACAACAAAACATACAAAAATTAGTGCAAATCAATATACATATTTATAGATATAGTATCTACACAATAAAATGTGCAGGTAACATTGGTTGCATGCTGTATTTAAAGTGATAATGTTAAGGTTGATAGGCACAAAATAAGTTCCATCTCCTATACTTATGTGCAAAGTCCCTGTTAATCCTAGCTGATCTAGGATATTAGAAAAGAACTTCATCCTCCCAGTAACATCAAACTATTTGGGTTAATCAACAGACTCCAGCAAGGGCTTCTATTATCCCTCCTGGATGCTACCCACAATCCCATTAACAGGGGAAGCACCACACACATGCACAGCCCCCTGCGCCTTCCCCGCTGCCCTGGGCACTCAGGGATGCAGAGAAGTAGCACCGGCCTCTGCATCAGTTTTGACACTCCCTGCACTCAGCGGTACTTCAGCACAGACTTTTCGCTAAGCCTCCATGTGAGCTGACATTTTGCATTGCCAGTGAAAGTCATTTTGTTAAGAACTCTTCCCGATTTTGAAAGTGTTTTGCAAAAATCAGGGTTCAAACACCTAAGATTTCATAGTGAAATTATTTTATCCGTTGTAATATGCAGAGAAGCGGGGTCAAAGTTTGTTGGTATGGATGGACAGGATGTCTGAGATGTTGTTCTGAATCCTTCTCCAACGTCAGAACAGAACGCAAAAGAAAGAACAAAACCTGAACTTTCAAGGAAAAGATCCCAGAGTAGATTTTCTCACCCATAGCTAAATGAGTAGCTCTTTCTATAGAGAAAACAGCATTTTTATGAACATTTTTTGCTAAAAAAAAAAAATAAAATAAATAAAATAAGATAAATAAATTAAAATCAACACAAAACCCACACAAATTGGCCCTGACTTGGCTGCACAAACAGTGAGAAATGGAGGGTGAAACCTTCCAGTCCTCTCCTAGCAGGCTGAGCAGTTCCTAGAGGTTGGAGGGGGGAATTTTGTGTGCAGAGAGTTTTTGGGGCTGTGAAGTCCTAGGACTGTCTATCCTACACTTCAAGTTGTACCTTAGCAAAAGGGGGCTTTTCCCCCTTTCTCGACAGCGGTATCACAGAGCTGATTTTAAAATCTTTGCTCCTGCATAACTAATAAATGGTTAATTTTTAAACGCATTCAAGAGTGCCACTGTAACAGCCGTCCAGCTCTCCCATCAGGCCTCACAGCGAAGGACTGCCTGGCAAGTACTCGCAGTCCTTGCACATTTCTAGACAAGAGACAGTTATGTGGGAAATCCAAACAGAGGAGTCCCTTGACGGGATCATGCCTGCTGCCAGCCTGTGCCAAGCTCACAGTGCAAACCCTCTACCAGGGCATCTGACTCTTAAGTGACCCATCTAAGAGCCCACTGGTGCTTGGGAACATCTTCAAGTTGGTCCTAGCAAGCGAGGAGGCAGAGCCATGGCCTCACAGGCTTAGCCGGGCCTCCGAGGACACTACTGCTAGCCAGCACGAGCTGCGGCTAGCCTGCAGGTACCTCACTACCTCCTGCCCCTGGGCTAACCTGGATCCACTGGCCCCTGGAAGCATTTGTTCAACTGCTTTGGAGCTCCCCGTGGCCCCTATCAGGTGGCCCCCCAGCTCAACGAAGGAATTAAATACCCCTACGCCAGTCTAGCAGTCCATACCTCTGAGGCAGTTCACATTCAAACAGAGATTCATTAAAAGCTTTGCACATTAAGGGGAAATAGACCCCACACCTAGGTCAAGTGCCCAAATAAAACAAATGGAGGTCAAATCGGCTTTTGGAAATGCACTTGATAAAAACATCCTTCAAACCAGCTTTGGCACAGACAGCACCGGACAGCCCATAGAGGTGGTGCATGAGAGGCACAGAAACATTCATCATGGTGATACTCACACACAAGGCATCCACGGGAGGTGCAGGTCACCCCTGCCAGCACTTCCCTCTTGCGAAGGGGTACAGGAGAGGGGACAGGTTGGGAAGATCAGTGCATGCTGGAGGGTCACCCCAGTGTGGAGTCAGGATCTCCGGAGGAGATAAAACTACTGGCCCCTGTGCTCAGAAATATGCCCAGGGTCCGGAGACCGGGCGCACCCAAAGGGGTGCTGGGGCCCCGTGCCGCCACGAGGGCGAACATCACCTCCTGCAGTGCATATGCGAACACACACAAACACATGCGCATACACGGATATACACACAAAGCTGGTCCAGGATTCGCCCGAGGGGCTCACAGCTAACGAGCAGCGTGAAACTGCATGTGGAAGTGCAACTCCTCCTGCTCCGGGAAGTGCTGGCCGCACACAGAGCACACGCAGCCCTTGTCCTTACTGTGCGTGCGCCTGACGTGGCTGTCGTGGGCCGCGTGAGAGGCGAAGGCTTTGCCGCAGTGTTTGCACTTGAAGGGCTTCTCTCCTGAGTGCTGGCGGATGTGAGTGCGCAGGATGCTCGACGCTGTGAACGCCTGAAATGGCAAGGACCAGGCAGAGAAGAAGGAGGTTTAATGATGTACTCTGTTTTCTGTGTAGCCCACAGTTTCAGGTAACCCAGACCCTTCAGAAGCACTGCTCCTTGAAAATAAGTCCTCAAATAACTCACATCTTCAGACAATCAGAGCAAAACCGAAAACTACTAGCAATGAGGAACCAGAAGCCAACAGCTATCACTCTCAGCTGCACAGCCATGGCTGAGTCCATGAAGTTACACAGAGTTCAGAAAAAGATTTCTGACCAGAGACACCAACAAATATCCTCACATGTCAAAGAATAAGAAGTAAAGTCAATACTGTCCTAATTAGCCTTGTATTTCCTGCATGTTGGGGAAAGATAATGCAGGTTCCTCCCTTCTAGTTTTTATTCAGAAAGTTAAACTCTTTCACATTCACTCATACTGGCTTGGAATCCAGGTGTCAGAATTCATTCATGCAACCCAGCATGTTTCCATCTTTCTGGGTTTCATTTCCCCCCTCCACCATACTCTGCTCTTCCTTCAGTCAGACCTTGCAGCCTTTTCTCTCTCCCCTCACTCAAGTAGCAAACTCCTCCTGCATTTTGGGAGAAAATCCTCTCAATGAGATTTGAGCAAGAATGTTGTAAAATAGCCATGTTTTCCCTGTTTTTCCTTTACCTGGGCGAGAGACCTTTAGGAACCCTTTACTATTTGCAGACCTCACAAATTTGCTCTGGCTGCTGCCCCTACTTCCATAAGCAGTCTGGGAAAAATGCTACACTAGAAGCTGAATTGCTGTATACTGGTTAGGCAGCTGAAATTTTTATCCACAAATCCTCTTTAGTACCATTATGTTGCTGAACCATCACAAATAAGTTTTCAAAGCAGACAGCAATAAATCTCATACACCTTTTCACTAGGAACCTTAGAGCACAAACAGATCTGTGATTCCTACAGAAAAGTCCCCAGAAGGTAAATGTCAAAAGGGACAGAAGGACAAAAGTTCAAGGGACAGAAGCACTTGTCAGGTGGTCCTGGCCCAACACTTCCCCCTCACTTGCATCAGGTGAGCAAAGGGGCAGGGAAAGCAAGGTTGCTCTGGCATAACCACCGTAAGAGGTAGGAGAGACAAAAAGAGGAACAACCACTCCATAGGAGAAGCGGGTGAGAGTATTATAAAATAGCCCCTGGTTTCCCAGCCTCAGAAATGGATGGCTATGTCCTAGGATAACCTCATCTTGCAGTCTGAGAACTGATAAATAAAATCTGATCCGTGAAAGATCTACCAGAGCCACCAGGGCCTGGTCAGAATGTGACGTGTCCTAGAGGAATCTGTTCACAGAGGAACCTGCAAAGCTCTGTGAGCTGTTCCTGTCATCCAAAGAATGACATTTCATCCTAAACTCTGCCTACAAGTATTTGGGATGTCTGTGGAAAAAATATATATATAATAGCCCAAAGGAGCTTTTTCTAAGGTTCTTTAGTACAGGACACTCGACTATGTGTTGGAACAGTCACAAACAAAACATCTCTCCCTTCTGAATCAGAAACACCTCAGTACACACGACCATCGATGCTTCTGCCTCGCATGGACACAAAGAGTGGACCACTGCAGCTGGAGCCCTGCTGGCACTTGCCCAACAGCAGGCTGCACGTCCGTCCTCCGTCTGCTCAGAGAGCAGGGAGCACTGCTCCCCCGGGAAAAGCAAGGTCACCTGAACCATCCCTGAGCCACCCCTCCTGTGAAGAGTAGTAGCAGCTGAGCAAATTTTTGATTAGTGCTGTATGGCTTATTGCCATACCATGCACATAAATCACTCCATTACTTCAAGGTAAGCAAGCAGAGTCACGTCTTACAGGTTCAGCTCATGGGCCAAACCTGTTCAACTCACCCAGGAAAGCAGTAGTAGCAAGACAAAAGACTCTGTGAAAAAGGGCAATACTACACCTAGCTGAGTACCTAGCATGGTATTTGAGATGCTCTCAAACATTCGTAGATCTTATCCTTGCAACAGCTCTCTGAGGTGTGCACGGGAGCACTGGAGGCAGAGACCTGCTGTTTCTTCAGTCCCAGCCATTTCTGGTACTCCCTAACGCTTCCACTTTCATTCCTTTCTCCCTCCGCAACTCACAACTGCAGCCAGAATATGTGCTCACTCATCTGGATATTGACTTAAATAGGAAGTCCCATTTTGTGTCCCCTTCTCTTGAGCGCTTGATCAAGAAAAAGAAAATGAACAGGAGCGTGAAAAAAGCCCCCACCCCCAGGTGCAGTGTGCAATGCTGAACGCAGCAGAGGATAGACAAGAGTGACAGGCCGGGGCACTGGCCGGAGCCGGGTTTTCCCTTACCTTGTTGCAGTACACGCATTTGTAGGGGCGCTCTCCGGAGTGAACCCTCATGTGCTTGTTCAGACTGGAGGACTGAGAAAAGCTCTTCCCACACACTGAGCACTGGGGAGAAAAAAAAAAAAGATTAAAAGTTAACAGGAAGCACATAACAGCATAGCTGAAAAAAATGTTAGGATGTGTGCAAGTATCTCACTACATGTATTTATATATAAGCACATGAGTAATTTAAGTAGCAAGTTTATTTAACAGCCAGAATTTTAATGCATTTTTAAGAACAGATTTTAAAAGAGGAAAATCATGCAAAATTTCAAAACCTTTTTTGTGTATAGTTCAAAATCGTTATCAAAACCTGTCCTTCAAAATATAATAATGTAAATAATGCTTCAGCTACTATTTAGATTTTTTACTCAACAACTAAAATAATATTTTTTAACTAAAAAAATATTTTTAAAGGGGATCTCAGAATAATTCTCATTTTTCAGAAATGGTAAGTAAGTCACAGCACTTCACCTACAGCTTGATCTCTTAGAAATGCCTCCCCTTGGATGAGTGAAAGATGCACCACTTCATCTTCTGACAGACCAAGTTGCCCCCTTCATCATGTGGTGCCCTGTCCGGTAGCTGTCAGTGACAGAATAAAATCCAACTCCAAGAGTGCTGGAGTCATTCGAGAGACTTGCACTGACTTCAGTGAAATTCACATGAGGCCATAAATTGTTTTCCTCCTGGGATGCTTTTGAAAGAAATCCTCACTCATAAGTTTGAAATATACTAAGCCATGACTGATTTTGAAAGATGGTAATTTACTGACACATTTTCTGTCTTTGTTTTTTGCATTTATCTGTTCTCATTCAAATGCAATATCTATTCAGAACAAGTTTCTCTTCCTGCTGTTTTAAAGTATTTCTTTTGTACACGTTCCAAAATAAATTCTCTGTGAAAGAAAGAAGGAAAGAAAGAACAAAAGAGAGAAAGAAGTATGTATTTCAAACTTCATATTTAATAGAATGACATTTTAAATCTCTATTACTAGATCAAGGTGATATTCTGACATTGTAATATTGTCAATTTAATTATAACACCTTTCCTGACAAATTCACATTATTCCAGTATAATCTATAAAATAGACATTTGAAAGATTTTCAGGGATGATTTAATTGTGCCACATCAAGTGCAGTAACTTCCCCATGCCTGAGCCTTTGGGAGAACTCTGATTTTCCCTTTCCAGTGCTCCTGGAGGAAACCAGTGTTACAGAGAGATGTTTGGTGGAGACAAGGCAAATATCTCAGCCAGGATTTGCTCCCACCAAATGAAAATTTGCTCCATGTTGAATGCAAACCTTCACTACCGTGGTGTCCAGCAGACAGAGCTGTGTGCCAGTTGTCGGCGTGAAGGCAGGGGAGGACGGTGGGATGGAGGAGCCGAGCCCAGCCAGCCCCAAGGTCCCCCGGGCTCTGCGTGCGCCCCGCTTTCATTCAAACACAATTTAGCTCCAGGAGAAAAGCACCAAAAAAACTCATGCAAACGTCCAAAAGCCCTGGAGCAATATGCGCTGGCTCAGTTCAGGCAAGTTAAGGTGCTCTTTGGCGCTGTCAGACCCAGCAGCCGCGAGGGAAGGGCCAGCCGCGCCCTTACTCCGCACGGAGCAGCGTGAGGCTGCGGGCAGCAGCATCACCTCTGCACCGGCACCGGCACCCCGCTTCTCTGTGCAGAAGGATCGTTCTTCCCCTGCCCTGCTCTCCTCCTGGGGAGCAGACAAGGATTTCCCCCTCAGATCGTTTCTCTTTCAAACTCTCACTGGCACTGCGGGTCAGGTATTTTCCCAACCTAGTATAAGTTCATTAATTTCTTCAGCTAAACTCTGCTGCATAAGACAAATTCTTCCTTTACAGGCAAAACAGTTTCACAAAGTAACTGCCAAGGAAACCGGAGAGGGGAGAAGCAGGGAGAGAACATCAGCACCTTCGCATTTGCCAAAATAAGATAATTAAGGACAATTAATAACTCCAGAAGAGCAAGTAACTGCAAAGGCACCCAGAGGCAGGCTTACCTTGTGAGGTCTGTGCTTTTCGTGGACGTGGAGAATATGAATCCTCAGCCTGTCTCGTTTTTCAAAGGATCGGTTACAAAGGTGGCAAGGAAATTTTCTGTCCCCCTGGTCCACGCAGCGAGTGTACTTCAGGTGCTTGTCCCGGTAATACTTGTACGCAAAAACCTTGCCGCATCTCTCGCATTTATAGCTCTCCCCAGCTTCTGTACAGCAGAAGGGAAAGTGCCAATCTCTCCGTTATACCACAGTTAAAGGTGTTAATTTCAAATCCGATTCTCTTTCAGAGCTGGTGCCCCACTGAGAATTGTAAGTCTTCAGAAGGGTAATAATGTTAAAGGGATTCTGGCAATGTGATTAACAAAATACAAGTTGGATCTGGTAAGCAAACACCATGGTCCACTTGCCCTTACATTTTCTCTCTAACGGAAGAGGATGCACAAGAGTCCCGACGCTAATGAAATTATTGCGTTTAGCCACTAACTTCAGCTAGGACAGGATTCCAGCCTCGCATCTCCATAAACAGGGAGTGAATATATGGAGAAACAGCTCAGATGCCTGCAATATGAAATGTTTCCCCAAACGGAAACATCGCTAGGTTTTTATTATCAATATTGTCCATAAATTTCACTTCCCATTCTAAAAAGAGAGAAAAAAAAATCAATCTGCATATATTTTCTATGATTTTCAAACTACTGTAGAACAAGAACATATTTTTTGTTTTCTTTTGTATTTTGATCTTATCCATTGAATTTGGAAACAACATAGGAAATTTTGCAAATGTTTAAACATCCTTTTCTGCCTTTAATACAACACAGAAAAGTAACTTTGACTTAAACCTTAAAATGAAATCAACAATTTACCAGCTATCTGGACTAGGCACCTTAAAACAACAGCTTCAAAAATTTCCTTGCAGAGATTTGCCAAATTCTTCTTTCTCTCTTACTGCTGCACCTAGCCAACACATTCTTTGACAGCTCCAGCTTTCCCTGCATTTGCACAAATCTATTTTCTTCATACATAAGTTTTACTTATATGAATGTCACACTTTCTACATATTATAAGTACAGTGCTCCCGAAGAGAGAATATTTGGTATCCTCTGCAAGCAGCATCAGCATTATAGGACTGGAACGATTTCAGCCTGCCCCATTTACTAAGAGAATTAATTGCATGAAAAATGTCATGAAGTCAGGTGTGTGTAACTGTACGATTAAAACAGGATCAAAATAGGAATGCCCAAAAGCCTCTTTCCTCCCCAAACACGGTCCCTTGGAAGAAGGGCTGCTGCAGAGCAGAGAAAGGATCAGCCGCTCGCTCTGCCATTCCCCAGAGCGCTGTCAAACAGCACCAGATGTTTTACAGTCATCAAATTACCACTTTTTACTCCCAAAGCAAATGAAAACTAGGAGCAAGCTGCGGAGACAGAAGTGGGTGCCAGGTTCAAAGGAGAGCTTTGCTCAGATCTGGTAGCAGCCCTCAGTACAGATAACCAGCCTCCCCTGTGTGTAGGGGAAGCTGCTCTTTTGGGATGCTGGAGGTTGGGTGAGCAGGCGAAAGGGAGGGCATGAGCTTGTGTCCCAGGATCGCAAGGACACTGCTAGTGGCATGGGAGCAGGACAGCCCCAGCCACCCCAGAGCATCCCGGCATCCTGCAGCCCGCAGACCTGTGGGCAGAAGTGTCACCCCCCGGCAATCTCATCACAGGGGCTGGGAGGCGTTCAAAGTAAAATGCAGCTGAAGAAAAGATGACATCGGGGTCTTTTAAAGCACCGGCAAGTCCCCTAATGAGAGTCTAATCATGGCTGGACACAGGTCCGAGGGGTAGAAGGGTTATGACCCTCCTAGGGATTTCTCCATAGCCTCACCTTCGGCTTGCTGCTGGGGTCTCTTCCCTTCTGGCATTCCCTTCAGGCTGATGGGGATGCCCAAAAACTGCACGTAACAATCCCCATACCACACCAGCAGCTCCTGCTTCGGTAAGATTTCTTTGCAGCTTTCATAGAAGATTTGCCCCTGGCACTGGATAGCTGTCAAATTCTGCTCCTCGGGGAACCTGGCACAATTTACCAGGGACATCCAGTTGCCAGCGGCTCCCTTCCCGTCTATGAAATGGCTCAGGCGCCCGTATTCGAAGATCTGGAGAGTAGATGAGAGAATCAGATCAGGTCCGAACCCTTTCCAAAAGGGACCCGCTTGCACCGAACCCACTACCCAGACAAGGTCCAGCTCCTGTTACAGGCTAGGGGAGAGGGACAGCCAAAAGCTTCTCCTCGTAACAACATCTCTGTGAAATTTCTGCGGCTGCCGTGGCCAAGGGACGCCCCCCTGCCCAGGGACGCGGTGCCGAGGGAGCCCCGTCCCGGTCCCGGCGCGCGTCGCCTACCTCCCACATCAGGGAGTTGTCATCGTAAGTCTTGATCTCGCTCGTGTTGACCACTTTGCCTTGGAAAGGGCCGAAGCGGACTCCCTTGGGGATGGGGTGCGTGCAGAAGACTCCGAGCTGGGAAACGTCCCCATAGGCCGCCCGCAGCACCGCCAGCCCTGCGGGGGTAAGGAGGGGTGAGCGCGGCCCGGCGCCGCCGCGGCGCAGCGCAGCGCAGCGCGCCGGGCGCCCCTACCTTCGGGCAGCTGCAGCGAGTCCCCGTCGAGCAGCAGCGCGGAGGGCGAGTCCGCCGCACCTGCGGAAGAGCAGCCGCGTGGTCAGCCCGGCCCGCGGGTGCGGCCGCCCCGCGCAGCCCCCGACGCCGCCCGCGACTCCCCCCGCGGCACCGAGCCCCCGGCGCTGCCCCGGCGCGGAAAGGAGAAGGCGGCCGCCCCGCTCCCGACGTGCCGCCAGGCCCAACGAGCGAGGCGCCGCGAGCGCCGCGGCCGCGGGACGGGCTGCCCCGCTCTTGCGCCAGGGGAGCGTCCCCTCTCCCGCACCGCGACGCTCAGGCGCTGCGAGGAGCCCCCGCCCGGGCGTCAGCAGGCCCCTGCACCCGGCCGGGGACCCCCTTACCCGGGCTGGCGGGGGGCACCCGGAGCCCCGAGATGGCGTGCAGGCTGCCGGCCAGCTGGCTGCCGCGGAGCGCCCCGTACAGCACCGCGTTGAGCTCCTCCTCGCTGAAGTGGTACCTGTGGCTCGGCCCCGCCGGCCCGGCGCCCCGCGGGCTCCGGGCGCCGCCCGGGCTCCGGGCGCCCCTGCGGGCCGGGCTCGGGCAGGGCTGCGGGGCCAAGGCGCGGGCCTCCGCCCGGCGGGGCGAGCCCTCGGCGGCGGGCAAGGGGGCAGGAGGCGGCGGCTCGCTGTAGAGGGGCAGCGGGAAGGCGGGGAAGGGCTCGGCGGGCACGGGCGCCGGCTCGCTCAGGAAAGCGGGGACCCTGCTGAAGCTGAAGGGGGGCAGGGGCGGCGAGGCGGTGACAAGCCTGCCCAGGGGCTTCAGAGGGTGGAAGAGGTCGGGGGCCGCCTCCAAGTACTGGGCGGGGGGGAGGAAAGCGGGGTAGTAAGCAGCGAGGCTCCCCGGGCTCATCCGGAGCGCGTCTCCGGCGTCCTTGGGGCCCGGCTCGCCGGCCAGGGACAGCGCCATGCCGGGGCCAAGGGCAGGGACCTGCCGGGAGACGCACGGAGAAGCCCCTGGGTGCTGCGCGGTGCCCGCCGCTCCGGGGGTCGCGGTGGCCAAGGGGCAGGAGGAGGCCGAGGGAGCCTCCGGCGCCGTCGGGGCGGGCGGGCTGGCCGCGCCGGCCCCCCGCGGCTATATGGGGCGGGCGGGGGCGGGCGGCCCGCCCCGGGTCACGCAGCCCTCGCTGCAGGGGGACGGACGGACGGACGGACGGACGGACTGACGGACGGCGGCCGCGGCCCCGGGGGCCGCCACGACGGGCGCCCCAGCCCCGGGGCGGAGCCGCGGCCACGCAGGGCGGTGGCGCCGGCTGCTGGGGGCGGTGCAGGCCGAGGCCGGCGGGGGTGGCGGTGGGGGGACCCCCGGCTACCGGGCCGCCCTCCTCCCGCCGCCGGTCTCCCTCCTCCTCCTCCTCCTCCTCCTCCTCCTCACGCCCCGGCCATTGGCCGCGCTCGGCTGCTCCCCCCGCGGGGCCCGGCCGCGCCCGCGTGGGCTCGACCTCTCCCCCCGAGGGGGGGAGGCCGAGGTGCTGGTAGCAGAGCTGGGGGGCGATGCTCTGCGCTGATGTCCTGACTGCCCTTGGTGAGCGCTCTGCCAGTGGGCCCCTTCCCGCCTCTGCAGCATCCACAGCCCCAGCGGAGTGCCTCAGGGGCTGCAAGGGGCTGCGTTTTGATACAGAAAGTTTTAGGTCAAAAAACACCTCAAAAATCCAGTGACCTGAACAGACAACACAGCACCTGCAGCCACAGCTGGTTTCATGGGCATGGCGGAGGCGGTTTTGTCCTGGGCAGCATGAGCCCTGGGCTGCCCATGTGTGCCTGGCAGAAGGCGGGCTGCTGCCGGGATTTCCCAGGCATTAGGAGTAGCCCCCTGCAGGAGCGGGGGGCCCACAGCTGACATCTGACCATTGCCCCTTGCACGGGTGCTGAGTGGTTCCCTGCTGCAGGGTTGCACCCTGTTTTTGTGGGGTTTCTCCTTTTTTCCTAATTCCTTGTCCCTCCCAGGTGACCATGTGCTGGATTTGCTGTCAAAAGAAGACCTCGAAGGGGCTGCAGAGCCCAACGGCTGAGGGGTCCCCAGGGCCCAGGTATGCAAATCGCCATTGCAGCATATGATCTTTGCTAGTGCAGGGAGATAAAAAAACCTTCAGGTTAGCCTGGGACAAAGCCCCATGGCAGGCAGAGCACAAACAGTTTGGGTTACAGCATGGTCCCCCTTGGGTGGCTCATTCCTTGCCAGTGTCCAGCCTGGGTGATGCTGCAGGGGCAGGCGTGGAGGGACGGGATGGATGGGGCTGTGCAGCGCTGCAGAGAGCTCAGGGCACTCGCACCCACAGCTCCCTCTTGGGGCTGTCTTGAACCTCCCCTTAATTTTCACTCACAGCATAAGCACCAAGACAGTAAGCACAAGGGCACAACACAGGTGGCCCAGAGCTGATCCAGGCTCTCACACCTCCTAAGACCCCCTTTCATAGCTGGCCCAGCACAACTTTGTCCCAAAACTTGAGCCTGAGCATTTATGCACTTGGCATTAAATGGCATTGTGGGTGTTTGACTCCCACCTAAAACCTCATTCTCCACCAAACGTCAGTTTTGCAAGACAAACACACTAAATACACCATGGACAGCCAATACACACACTGTGTGTAGGGAGATGGCAGGAATGCAGCCTTTCTCACCTGAGTTATTCTCTTAGCCTGATATTTTGTTATCAGTCTTCTTACTTTCTCTGGGCTATTCCAAATCTCTGTTATCTACAGTAAGGCAGAATTCACTCTATATTGCTTTAGGGAACAATGTCAGGAAGGCAGTTTAACTTGCTTTTTATAGATACAGCATTGGTAGCATAAAAGTGGTAGCAGAGCTAATCAGATGTACAGGAATATACATCTGAACTCAGATTGTCGTTGTACAAAAAAGTCTGAGTATTTGTTTGAAGCAAAGTGCTGCCAGATAATCTGGAGTCCTCTGGCTACCTGGTGCCAGGTACTGCAACACAAGAAGAAAGGAGGCTTGTGGAGGGGACTTGCTTGCATGGGAGAGTCAAGAGAAATTAAAACAAATAAAATGTGAGATCTTTAAATTCCCATAATTAGTGAAATTGGTTTATCTGACCCATCTCTGCTCTTTAGGCATACCCAGAGAGAAATCAAAATATTCCTTTTTCTGCAAGCCTGGTGACACGGAGCACAGAAGAAAAAGGCTTGCATCAGTGTTACAACTATTTTCCAGATAATATGCTGAGGCTTTCACTAAGAAACAAGTTAATTTTAGGTTAAGTTACCCTAAGCACTCAAATCTATTATTTGCTGCATAAAAGGGTCCCAACCTCTGGGAGAAATCAGGTGAGCAGAACTGACTGACTTCCAGCAGTCTTGTACAGACAGGTAAATAAAATACTTTACAAAGGCAAAGGTTTGCATCTATTCTGAGTATGCACAGACAGCTTTTTAAATGCCTCTGTCTCCTGGCGGAGGCCAGACGGGCCTAATCTCTGTGTGTGTATTTAGCCCTTTGTTTTAAGAGGTGCCCCTGGAAGCCCCGTCCCTGCTGCCACGGCTCTCTGGGAGATGTGGCTGTAACTCCCCTCGAGGAAAACACGATTGGAGGGCGATCAGCACCCTCCAGACAGCCGCTCAGGCCCTTTCTCTGGGAATGACTGGGAATTTGGCTACCAAAACAGACCAGGGGGCTTCAGCCCCGTGCCTGCCCATCGGGAATGGGCAGGTGAGCAGCTCCGTCCTGCTCGAAAAACCTTGTCAGTGGTCAGTGTAAAAACACAGCCAATTTTTTGGTGCAGGTTCCAAGGTGCTTTTTCAGCTTTGGCAGATAGACAGCTTGCCTCTTCTGCAGGTAACGTTAGAGGGGCAAACAGAAAAATGAATTAACTTTGCGGGAACTTGTGCAGCTCACACATTTACATGGGTGCCCTTTGCGTGCAGAGTGCCCCTGCTGCCGGGAACGGGGGTGGGGGAATCATGTGCAGGAAAAGCTCACTCTGAAATATCCGGAAAGAGAAAATCCTGAAAACCAGCCACGGAGCTGCTGCCGAGGCCGGGGGGCTCTCACCACCCAGCACAGCATGGCAGCAGGGCGCCTGGCTGCCATGCAGGACTCCTGCGGCCCAACTAGGGACTGGCTACTGCAACGCCACACAGGTTTTCTTTTAGGACTTTATTAGGACTTTTGGACCTGTTATAAAGCAGTAACAGCACTCTCTCAGCCATGGCCTCCCTCCTCCTGAAGGATGTTAGAGGTGTTTGGTACTGTCCTTTTCCACATGGATGCGGGGATGCATATTGAGGACAGGCACCAGGGGCTGCAGGCTGCTTGCCGAGCCATCACTCCATATAAATGGCCTAACATGGATGGATATGCTGCATTGACCAAGATTTATCAAGGAACTGCACCCCAAGTCCTCTCATGCTCCTCACCTCCCCAAACACGCTCCCTCTCCACCACTGTGCTGCTCCCACACTCCCTCTCCCTCCCTCCAGGTCTCCCTGCCTTCCCATACGTGCCTGAACCCATGGGTCACACGGACCTGCAGGGCCCCAGTCCTCCCAACGCTGCGGCGCCCCGGAGGCAGTGCCACCCACAGCAGCCCCCGACGCCCAGCTTCACCCTCGTGGGCTCCCGGCACCTCCACGCTAACCCTGACACTTGAGGGCAGTGCAGGAGAGACGTGCAGCCGTTACTGCCCGTTTTCTGTTAGCTGCTTCGCTTGGCTACGTGCCAGAAGTTGGTCGACAGTGTCACCTGTGACTCGGACCCTAGTTATGGCTTCCTGGAGGCGAAAGGGGCAGCTCACCTGTGCTCCTGGAGGTGGAGGGGCAAGAGGGGAGAGGGGGACTGCAGAGTTACGCTTATCGTGATGCCTCCATAGGCCAAGAGGTCAAGGCAGAGGGCAGACACCCCCGACTGCAGTCTTCCCTCTCCATAATCCAATCAATCCCAGGAGCTGCTTTTTCTGCAGCATGGCACGCAGCCCCCTTCCTCTACTAAGTGGACAACTGGGATAAACACTGAGCAACAAGCTTGGGAATAATTCAAAGCCTCTGGCCATCCTTATTCCAGCACAGCAGAAAGTCTCATCTGCAAGACTCGATACACAGCTTACCACGAAAAAAGCTCTTCAAGAGGCAATGCCACTTTTTATCCCTGTTGTCATGCATCAGGTTGGAAGCACTGGTATGGATGTTACGTGTGCATCTGAAGCACCTTTCCTTTGTAAGGTCAGTTATACCACAAGTTACTGTTGCTCATTAGAGAAGTTCATTATACATTTAGATCACTGCTAAGAGTTTTAGCTAATACTGTTGTCAAGAACTCTCTTTTAAAAATAAATAGATGGTAAGGAGCTGATCGTGCCTATCTTTAGAAAGGTGAGGTTCAAACAGGAAACAGTTTTCCTCTTGATACTCATGAACATTTTCTCTACTACTTGTTTCTGACTTCACTTTGGGAAGCAACATCCCCCTTCCTAGCTTTCCTTACCGTGTTGATATTTTTTGTCACATGCAAGGATCACCACTATTTTGCTGAAGCCAAACCAAGAGAACTGCAATGTAGGCTTTGTTATTTCAGTAGGAATAGTGAAAGGACATTTTTGGGAGGTCCTTAAAATAACAATTAATTTAGCTTAAATTTTTTTTTAATATAAGTAGCTTTTTCTCCCTCCCTCATTTCCTAAAGAGAGTAGTAGACCATTTTGATAAACCAGCATTCTTGTAGCTGTTTTTTTATTTTTTAAATTGACCAGTCATTTACTTCCCATGGTCTTAATTTAGCCATTTGGCATAACAAGGAGAATCAGCCCTTGACTATACTCAGTCACGCTCCAGGCCATCTGAGACTTACTTGCCTCTCCTGAAACCATAGAGAAAGATGCCCACTGAGTGCTGACTATGATATATAAAAAAATACTCATAATGAACTGATTTCAAATTAAGCTAGGCGGTAAAAATTTCAATTAGTATAGGATTATAAAAATAAAAGGATTTCAAGAATAACAAGTAGTCGGAATATATAAAACATTCTTCAAAAGAGAAAGCCTGTTGTCTTTTTAAAAACCGCAGATTCATCTATTCTCTAGTACTATCATATACCTATACCTTTACATGAGAATAAATGAAGACACAACAGAAACACGTTCAAATCTCTAAAGCCATGTAAAACCCGAAGGCATTAAAATTTATTAAATGATGCAATAACAACAGAATTCTTTATTTACAATAGCATTATTTAACATCAAATAAGCAAATAGCATCAGCAAAGCAATATTAACTTGCATAAATGTATTTAAAATTTCTCTGAATATATCTACCTTTGCATAAACTGCTCACACTAGAAATACAAACATCAATGCAGGTGAACAAAGTGATGTTCAGAGTCAACTCCATTTTGAAAATAAATCACAACCTGAAACACTGTAAGCTTTCTCCTGAAGAACCATAGTTTATATATTGCTTAATTTTACCCTTGTATAATCTTTTCATATACACACATCTCAGATGCAACTTCATGATGAACTGTACAAATAAAACCCACAAATGACATAAAGGGAAAAATTAAATGACAGTAAATGTTTGAAGAAATGTGTCCATCGTCTCTATTGAACAACATAAAGATTAAGTGATGATGCACTTATTCCAAAATTGTACACAATTCACTATACAAATATAATACATCAGACAGCTATGTAGGAATATACAAGACTTAAAAACAGATCTAAGGCATTATGCTAGATTTTAGCATTTTGAGGTTCTTGCACATAGCTTTTACCTGTAGTAAGAAACTTAAAAGATTTTGTTTTAGTCTACAAAGAAACACCAGGGAGAAAATTCTAATTAAAATCAAAGCCACTACAGTAAATTTTCTTTTGTGCAGAGAATGCTTTTGCTCTTAGGCAGCATACTACCATACAAATACTAGAAAACTTTTAAATTCACACCAACAATTAATGGCTTAAGTTGCATTTCAAAACTGATTGTGTATCTTTGGGTTCTGCAAGTGGAGCTGTGCCACCCATTTCATCTGTTAAGCCCATATGAATTCCATTTTTAAACAAAGATTAAAAAATGTATTGTATAAACTGCAAAAACATTGCTTTTAATTAATACAGGCCCAAAGGGATACTGGTGTGGGACAATATTTTAAAGACTGAGTACAAATTAATTCATTGTAGCAAAACAGCTCACTTCACTTCTTAAACTTACCACATTACATGAACACTTAAACAGGTCATATGACCGTGTATATATGCTTATTTTTCACATTTTGCGCCTTTCACATTTAGTAATGTTAAGTAGAACACTGATTAATTGTTCTGTTAAACAAAATCCAAGTACCTTCTCTGACAAATTTACTGTATACAGGATGAAAAATACTGATAATGAAGGGAATTGATTTGGCTTTTTTTTTGTTTGTTTCTATAGTGATCAATATGATCAGAAGATTCCTTCACTCACTTTTCTTTTTCATTAGTTAGAAGACAACTAAAATCACCATGAACCCAAACTGAGTCAAAGTGATAGGTACAATCTCCTTTCTTTCAAAATGGCAATGGATGATGAAGTGTCATAATCACTACAGATGATAAAGGTTTGCAGGACTGTTGTGAAACAGGACAAATTTAAACTATTATGTCCACTGTGAAAAAGAATAATCTGAAGAGGTTACGATTAAGCACTGAAAAAGAATACAATACAAACAAAATTATTTTAAAACTCATTTACACTTTGTGTTGCATGAAGTTAATTCCTTCAAATTTATACATTTCTTATATAAATAAATTTACCTCAGATACATAATGTATGTTTAAAACAAATGTCATCGTATCAACGAGGCTGTGGAGCACAGGGATGATAGTTACTTGACTTTCATCAAAAGCCTTCTATAGAAACAACCCTATTTCAAACCACCTTTATCATTTTTTCCTCAGCCTTAATATAGAATAACTGTTTTATTTTAACTCCCACCTGAAAAACAAAACAAAACAAAACTAATCAAATGGGAATGAAATAAACCTTTCATTCCCAAAAGGCATGGCTGATGAGATAATATAAAATGCATTACATTTTATATGACATCCAAAAATTTGTGTTCAGGTTAGAAAGTGGGTGGATTAGGGGTTAGAGGAAAGAAAAGAGAGGTCAAAAACGTCATCAATTTCTTAGTATTTCAAGTCCTCAGAAACTGATGTCACTTTAGTAAAAGATTACTCCAACCACAGTGGGCAAGAAAAAAAAAACACCCTAACAGTGGCCTGCTTAGTAACAGTTAGTTTCTCTAAGATTCGTTACGAAAGAATATAAACATACAAAAATCAAGAATTGGTTCCTACAGTGGCTGCATATAATATTAGGTTAGATAAATGACATTATGAGCAGAATCACAAGGTTTAGAAAATAAGAAGTCTCAAGCCTACAAATTAGGTCTAATCAAGGCATTGTGATCCTTTACAAAACACTTTCCCAGGAGACACACACAGCTAAGAAGATATCTAATTTAATACTGAAGTACCTCATTTGGAATCAACTTCACAACATGTATATCTCACAAAAATTATACGAGTAAAACGCTTAAGTTTTCAACTTAAATTATTGCTTGTTTACATATAAACTGGATTTTATGTACCTTACAAAACTTCCTCATAGTCCACACTGCTTTAAAATAATTAGAAACACACAACAGTGGTGAAGTCTGTAGTGATATCTGCTATAGGTATTACATGAATCGTTATTTTCCCAGTTAAGGGGATGGGAACCAGAAATTATCATGCTTTAAAGCAGGTATCTTTATCTCTTTGATATTATGCACCAATTCTGCCACTACCATAATCAGTACATGCATTAGCATTGAACTTTGCTGTTCAGCAACCAGTAACTTGCAGTTACTGAAGAGCCAACCTGCTCTTTTACTTTGCTAGAAAAAAGAAGATGAGAGAGGTCAGGAGAGTCAGGTAAAAATCAGGATTTGCTGATTTTTAAGAATTTAATTAAATAAGAATGTAACAAACTTATTTTTTTGGATTCATGATTTGCATTATAAACGTTACCAGAAAACCCAACCAAAACACCCTTTATAAACAGCCCTCTCGTGGGATAATTTTCATCTGTTTTACAACTTTTACCCCATTCAAAATTGTTCTGTATAGTTTTCTACATAGGTTCATCTTCTGTGACTTGTCGCAAATGAAACATACTCATTAGAGGTCTATATGTACCAGACACTGCTTCTAAACCCTCCTCCAAAATGCAGGCCTTAGTTTAAAACACCAGTTTTCAGATGGAACTGAATCCTTTGCACCAGACTGAGTAGCCAGGAAAAACAAAGCAAAAAAACAAGGTCTAGAACTAAACAGGAACAGAACAAGAGCATGGTTGTTTTTCCTTAAATACATACATTTAAATACATTCAATCTGACATGGTTTATGAAAATTGCCTGTCAACATTTACTTCGCAGGAGAGATCTAAGTTGCACTAAGGTGAATGCAGTGAACAGACTGAGCAACTGTCTGTATGCTAGCTTCAGACTGTCAAAGAAGAGGCTGCTCGTTCAGCAACGACCATTTTGACTCCCCTCGGGAAGGCAGAGCTGAGTCCTATCAGCAGCGGGGAGCCGAGCTCCCGCTGCTGCAACTCGCCGGGCAGCTGGGTCACGGCAAACGGATGCAGCTCTTCAAACTGGTAAAGGTTCGGGGCCGTAAGCCCAGTCAGCTGAAGAAAGGAGCAACCAAACCTCCTTCAGGGTCAGCAGTATTTCTGCAAAAAAAGAAATTGGAGAAAGGTAAATGAATTCTTCCTTCCCAGATGCTGAAAGGACATATAGGTGAATGAGACTGGGATGCTGTTCTGCAATACACAGTTTCCCTCCATGATACTCGGAACAGGTTGCAATACACATATTTTTATTAATCTACATTGACATGTTACTTTAAACTGAGATTTACTTTCAATTTACAAAGCAAGACTTTTCTTTGTGTACACTGATACAATAGGCCTATGATTAATTCCAGTGAAATCAATGGGGGTTTGCTTCACTACATCCTTAGGTCCTCAATTCATTCCAATTTTCATGGATATTGTAACAACTCAGGATCATCTACCATTTGTAGACTCCACATAAAGGCACAGCAATATGGCTTAAGAGAGGTTGATCTCAAACTTAGGTTGCGAGTCAAATTTCTCTGTTACTGTTGTATCTTTCTCATAGGAAATGATTTTTTTTATTCATCTTTCCCCTCCAAGAATTATAATTAAAAAGGGAATAGAGAAGAAAAAAAAAAGCTTCAGCTAGCAACCCATAGAGATGCTCTTTACTTCAGAATTATTACCCTTGCAGTGTCTTTATACAAACTGATTTCAGCTGAGTTGATTATCTTGTATTTTCCTATTTTAAAAAGCCTCAGGATGTGGTTTTCACGGTTGTTTTAAGACTGCCCCTTCCCGTGCGCCTCTCTGTCTGCCTCCTCTTGCGAGCTCCTGCTCCCACATGGCTTTGCGGTCAGGGACTCAACCCAGCTGAAAACTATTTTTTTTCCCCGGTTTGGTTTTCACTTGCTCCCAGCGGCTCCAAGAGGAGCCCTTTGCTCAGCAGCCTGCCGTCCTGCCTGGGAAAGGCCTCCCTTGCTCGGTGAGCTCTGGCTGGAGGCGGTTTTCTCACTGGCCAGCGTGCACGCCGCCTGGCCCTCCTCTGGAAGCTGTCTATACGGCGCGCTGGACTTGACCACGTTCTCCTGCGCAGTCCCAGGAAGGTGAGACGTGCACCTCCACTGCGCCGCGTCTCGGCTACTTCCAGCCCTGCCCGCGGGCGCAGCTGGAGCTCTCCAAGGGGTGGCCAGCCAGGAGGAAACGCACGGAGGCCAACACAGACCCTCCCCACGGCGAACACCGCAGCACTTCTCGTTTGGTTTTCTTGAGAGGGCGAAGACACCACGCTCACTTCCCTCAAACCCAGACTACTATGAACAAACTCAACTTTGGCTCCTCTTCCTATCGTGTTGAGAGGCAATTCTGGGACTGGGTTAGCACCTTCTGACCATAAAATCTGAACGGATTTCTGAAAATCCAGAGGAGATGTCCTTATTTTCAGAGTGGACATTTTGCAAATAGTATCTCTGCAGAGTCGTTTCCACTAGACCAATGACTTAAAAAATAACTTTTGCATAGAATGAATTTGTTTTATAATTTAACAAAAAGTCTTAGGGTGATAAAATGTATTAAGGAGGGAATTACACAAAGAAGGTACAAATTACTTTTAGAAAAACTATCTTTTTCTTTTTATTTAGATATAACCAAAGCAAAGAGAACTTCAAGGAAATTTGTCAAATTATTATTCCCAGGATGATAATCAGTGTAGGAAAAATTGCTCAGAATAACTTATAGGTCTGATTTATGTAACTTTAAAATAGAGATGTTATCTGAAAATCCTGCAGATCGTCAACAACAAGAGTACTGCTGCACTGTGTTAAATTAAGTTGGATATCTCTCATAAACTTCAGATACATACAGTATTCTTCAGAGATATTTGCTTTTAAACAGCATCAGGTTCAGACATTTTCCTTTACCACCTGAAGTTAGTTTATAAAAATTTGTTCCAATAACGGTGAAATAATAAATTATTAAACTGTTCTAGTTGCAACAATATTCGGGTCTACAAATAAATGGTACTTTGCACCTTGAAGGAGACAGAAAATTCTTTGTCCTCTAGTTACTTTTAAAACACCCTCACTGTTTGTATTTTTGTATCATCCTTGTATGCCCTAAAAGCTCTAGAAGTCTTACCCTTAATACATTAAAAGAAAATGAAACAGTATTAAGCAAACAGAAATTAGAATGGTAAATGTGAGATTTGCAGTCTATACATATTTCAGCAACAATATGTTACACCCTGGTTACTCAGCTCTTAAGAGAACCAATCCATTTAAATAATACAATTCCCTGAGATCAAATTTAAGAAACACTGAAAAATAATCAAAATTTGTCAGATGAATGTTCTCAGCTTTAACATGTTAAAGCCACAACTGCCAAGGGATGAAGCACATTAACCCTCTCTTCAGCCCTCTAACTACAAAGTTTGTGCTTTAAAAAAAATGTTACATAGAAGTAGTTTATAGCATGGAAATAGGAGCTACTTAAACTCTATTGCAGTTCAAAGTGCTGTGAAAAGATAGTTCTAGTGCTTATAAAACATTCGTAACATATATGTAAAACTCTCTACCTTTTCCTTGACAGTATTAGAGCTGTATTAGTGGAATAAAATTAAAATCCGTACTACACAGAGTGTAATCAGATGTACTCTTGCAAAATAATTCAAGAGGGTTAAGATGCTTTTTGTTTCAGCTGAGTCATGACTGCTGTCAGGCACGCCACTGGCCATTTTACTGTCATGGCACTGAGCCCATTATTTTAATTTCAACCCCCTCAGCAGCACCTTTACCCACAGGAGACTTAACTTCAGCTGAAGTCCTGCCACTCAGCTTCTTCCACCTGCCCTTATAACTCTCTTCTCTGACTTTTCTCTTGACTTCTTCTCCACCTTCTCTTGTATGCCTCCAGGCCTTTTCTGTCACATACACTCACTCTCTCTTCCTTTTTTCTTGAGCCATTCTTTAAAATTGACTTCCTCCTTTCTCCTCTTTATTCTCTGCTTCTCCTTTCTTTCCTCAGTGGTACCCTGTATTTTGTTCTCTGGTGGTCTGACTTCTTTTTATATATGGAATTTTACAGGATAAGGAATGCATTAAGTAACTAATAATGGCATATGACAGCTTATGCTAAAACAGGACATACTGCAACTTTTTATCAGTCATCAAAGTGACTGTGAAAAGGCTGTAGAAAAGATTTTCCATTCACAGATCCTCCACTCTTGGAGACAGATACTTCTCATGTGAACCCCTAAGAATTGGCCTCCAAGGAGTTTAAAACACACGTAAGTGCAAAAAGAGATGGACACAATAAAATACACATCTGGCTACTTCTTTCTCAGTACTTTCATGCCCTTCATTTTCATTAATCTTAACATATTTGGAGTCAATAGCTTTCTCCTATTATTCAAATTTCTTTTTTCTAACAGCAGAAAAACTTTAAATTTATGCTGTTGGATTCAGTATTAGAGGAAAACTTGTGTATTTAATTCCATCTTTCTGTTTTCAACATTGCATACAAAGAGATGACAGGAAATAATGATGTAAAGGATGGACCTCAAGAAGGTTATAAAATAACTCCCGTAGAAACAGCAGGTTAGATCTGCCTATTTTAATTACTTTCAAAGAAAGACAGCTGTTTACAAAGATTGGGTGATATTTCAGTAACTTAAATAAATGCAGTCTCTCTCAGGGTCTTTCTTATTCACATCTTTTTCTCCTGTTGCTGATAACTGGCTATTTCACTCCAGTTGTTTTCCCTAAGCCATTATGTCCAAATCAACTTTGAATAAAAGTTTCCCAACAGAAGAAAAATTGAGATCAATAATACTAATATTAATCAAAACATAAGGAGAAAAACTAAGATAAAGGAGCTGCATGTTTCACTTGTAACCTCTGTTTCTCTAATACCACCAGAGGACCACAACGTTTTTAAGCCAACAATCTTCAGTGGCTTCAACTTGCAAGACACAGCACGGAGCGCTCCCCGATTAAATATTTGCACAGCAGCGTACAACGAGACAGTAGTCCAGGAAACGAACACATTTAAAGTGGCGCAGCTTAAGGCCTTACCATTGATTGTTCTGAAAACAAAGGCAGCAGAGAAGCGGCTCTGCTGCAAGGCAAGAGGAGTGCTAGCGAAGGGACGAGGCCGCGGGCGCAGCAGCCGCTAGATGGTGCTTCCCCCTCGCGCCAGACCCCGCTTTGCCTGCCCCCGGCACAGCAGCTTGGCCGCCGCGTGCCGCTGGTAATCCCGAGAACCATGCATACACGCTTTCCCAGTGCACAGGTTTCTACGTGAGGCTATTTTGTTGTACAGAAAGGTCAGCTTTTGACATTTGTATGGGTCTCCACAGCCGTGATGTTTGGATCACACAGAGAAAATATTGTACTCTAGCTTCAAATCACATCAGGTCTCAAAAATACTGGGTTTGTTGTAACACACTTATTTTAAATGAAGGGTTTTTTCCATAAAAAACCTTCCACTGAGGGGGGCACATAAAAAACACCTCATTTACCTGGCCAGATGCCAGGAACTCTACAATGGCTTTCCTTTAATGCTGTTACTGTCTGGAATACAAATCATTTTTGACCTAAGCAAGTGCTAATTACTCCATCAGTTGGAGATTTGTGTGAAAATTAGTTCAGTATTACTACTCTCCTCAGAACAAGCATGGTATAGAAAGCAATAAATAAAGTAATTCATAAAATTGGTGCCCTAAATATAATGCAATGAAAAGTGGAAAAACACTTAGGCAGGACAAAACATGAAATGAGTTAAGCATGCAGCAGTGAAAATATAAATCACCAGTAAGTCTTTCCCATCATCAGAAAGTAGTCATATAATTGCTTTGTAAAAAGCAAATAAACTATAAATAAAAGTCTGCTGAATTTAACTGTTAATTCAGTATGTGTTAATGTATTCTGTATTATTCACTTCAATAATGCTAGTGGGATCTAAATAAGGAACTTAAGAGATGTCACCAAAAGATAAATTAAAAAAAATTAAATGTGAAGGCCTTAAATAAAATTACTAGCATCCTGGGTACTTTTAACTTTGTAAGTAAAAACATACTGTATCCATGCTAGACCACACTATACTGTTTGTTCAGTTCCCTCTTTTTGCCTGTATATGTCATTTCTTACCCGTGTTGCATCTCCGTCCTGCTTTATCATATCCATTCCAGACAGCTGGTTTGGAAAAAGATTGCCTCCCCTCATAGCAGGATCATTAACCTATTGGTAACAAGATATTAAGGAAAATGGATTAAAAGTATGTTGGAAAAAGGGATGAGAATTAAAAAGCAACATTATAAACCACTATGGGACTTGCATATACCAACATCCACTTCTGAAATGAGGTTGTCATCAGGGAAGTGACTATATAGCTGAGCACCCGTCTTGTTCAGCATGTGTTTGACTCATATTATTCTGCTTCATAGTCAACAACAAAAATTTCATTCCTGATACTATGACTCTTGCGCATATTTTACAAACAGGGTCCACATATTAGGTCACATTATTTTAAGGGGAGATGCCTGCTATGAAGGTCCTGAAACTAGAAACATGTAGCTACTTTCCTACCCTCAGTGACCTGCAGACCTTCTGCTTTTGCAACCCACCATGCAATTTTTCAAAGGCTGATGAGAAAGCATGTAGGCTGGATTATACTCAGTATTGATTTAGTTCTAATGACATATCTTTTTCTGCTTGTAAGCAATGGAGGGAAGATAGTATTAAATGGGAAAACCTGCAGCTGCATGCTTTCCTAAATGAATGATCTCAATAGTTTGCTGAACACAGCCACTGGAAAGTACTGAATCCGTGTACTTCTGCATAACCAAAGGGTCTGTCATGCTTCATTATGTGGAAAGATTGGCTTGCTGAATTTACAGCACTGCTTTCTTAATCAAAGGATTAGGATACAGAATGCAAAACATAGCCTTTCAGCAAGGTTCTCAGTATTAGTAAATCCAACTTTCCTTAGAAGTTTTAAAGGGAAAGAATCCTCTTCCTAGAGAGTCTTTGTTGACTCATTTCTCTCTCACACTTCCCGCACACCAGATGGGTGGGATAATATGGAAGATCTGCCCCTCTAGATTTTGCTGGAAGGAAAACAATGCTTTCTGTTTCACTTTGCCCTTTAGGAGACTTTTGGTTGCCACGGAGAGGAGGATCTGCCACTACACTACCTCATTTCAGCTGTAACAACCTGCTGCAGCAAGGGGAGAATTGTCTTGAATTTACCACTCCAAAGCCTTCTTGTTTCAAGTCCTCCTGACTGTTCTGTTTCTGTTGCTATTCATTGATTTTGCAAAGAGCTGCAAAGCTGCATGCACTAATGTGGTTAAAAAGGTGGTCTCCCTAATGCTGCCAGAGATGAGAATGAAGTTTAACAGGAAAGGTTAGAAACTTAAGTGTTTTTGCTTCAGAATTTTCAACTCTGAAGCAACTGATTATTTAAGCACTGTGAGCCTCCTAGTGAGGTTTTCCACTTCTTAGCAACAAATGGACAGATTTTTTTAAACCTGAATCTGGAAATTTAAATAAAAAAGGTAGAGACCCACACTATTTTGTTTAGTAAGAAAGACAGTAGAAAGCTTCACAGCTTTATCTATATGCATTTGTCTGAGCAACAGAATCCATGTTTGAAAAGTACTTTCTGCCATTTACCAACACTCATTAGAAGATTCGTTGCAATAGGCACGTGCCCACATGCCTTCGCTACTTTGTTCAGTAGATGAAGGAAAAAATAAAAAGCAAAAATACAAAATTGTAGTTTACTGAATAAAAAACAGTTTTGGAACAAAAAAAAAGAGCACATGGTTTGCATCACAGTAGAGTTAGGACAGTAATGGAAAAGCATATGTCTCCAGAAGGAAAGGCATCAGTTAAGTTTCAGTTAAAGATCTCTTTGCCAGTGATGGTGCAAGAGTCCTGACCTGCACAGTAACACGGTAACATGGTAACAGATACAAAGAAAAACCTACTGTTTTGTTATAGGATTAAATTCGCTTCAGAAGTTTGCGAAAGATAAAACAATCCATATTAACACATTAATGTTTCTGACTGCAACAGCAATTCAGTCAGAAAAGTAAGGAAAATGTCAAAGAAGTTAAAGAGGTTTATATAGTTTTCTTAAGATTTTTCTGAAATAACAGAATTTTTACAGATGATTCTGTAAGAAGGAGAGTTAAGTGGTGTTATTAGTTATCAAATCCAACTATAACAAGACGGGACATGTTTTACAACCCCCTTGCAATTAAATCAAGCATGTTACTACAGCCTCCTGCCAGTAGAGCAGAATTATTTGGAACATGTCTAGAAAGAAAAGTCTCATACCACTCCTTAGCTCCTTTCATCCAGTATGCAGAACAGACCTAGTCTGTTTTCAAAATACTGTTTCAAGATGGTTCTTAGTAAATGCCAAGTGAGTTTTGACCTTGGGAATACTGCAAGCATGCAGATTAATAAACATCTACTCTGAGGAGACATCTAGATAGTGGTTTATTTCATATACTGAAAAGTCTCTCCTCCTGCAAAGGTTTCAAATTGCTTCTTTGACAGCCCAGTAAATAACATGCGTCCATGATGCAAAATAACTAACAGGCAAAAAAAAGGCAAGAGTCCATTGTGCAAACAACAAGAGGAAGACACGGAGATGAGCAGTTTTGTGAATGGTGCAACACAGGGAAGGTTTTGGACAGAAGGAACTGTGTGGACCTGGCAGTTTGCATTTTGGCCTTACTGACAGCAGCCTCTTAAAAGACAGACTAGTAAGGGCAGCCTGGAGAGCTTTAAGGTAATTTGTAAGGGAGAAGATGACAATGAGACAAGGTCTGAACCCCCAAGTGTGTAAAAGAGTCTCTAAGCATCATACACGGCAAACCCAGGGAAGACAACATTTTGGGCATGATCTTCATTGTCTACAGGGTGATGCTGGGAGTTGAGGTAGTAGACAAGAGAAGCTGGAGACACACAAGTATGAGCAGCTAAACACAACAGTTCGCACTTTGGAAATCTGAATACACCCATATGATATGGTATAGTGCCAAGGGAAGAGATACAAAACAGAGCTGAACAAATCTGCTTGATACCAAAAGTAGCATAGCTGCTTCTCAGCAGGTAAGCCTGCCCAGGCAGAGCTCTTTTCGAACAAGAATGTGTTACTTCCAAAACCATCCAATAAGATGCGAAGTTCTAAGTTTTTTCAAAAGCTGGAACACATTTGTAGCATAACCACTGTTATCCACCGTGGTGAGAAAGAGATGGGCATGTGATGTTAAAGTAACAATAAATAAAAAGAGAAAGTAGGTGGCAATGAACAATAAGGTAAAAAATACATGTGATCATAAAAAAAAAATCAAAAGAATGACTGAAATGGCAACAGCCAGCAGAATTAAAGAAAATATAAAGTCATTCTGAAAGCCACCAGTTACAAGAAAAAGTTTAGCATGGTCTAGGTCAATTGCTAAATAAAGATGGCAAATTATAAAAAGCACAGGAAAAAACATCAAATTTATATTTTATATACATACTTTTATTTATTCCTGCCTCTCAGAAAGGAAAATGTAAAGCAGCACAGCAAGCATTCCTGAGGACTTAAGAAATCCTGTCTTGTGGCCCAGAAATGGCCCCTCAGCTGCCAGTTGGCCACCTCTGACCTAGCTGAAATATAAAACATTTGCTTGCAGAGTTTGCAGATGACACAGTGCAGGGGTGGTAAATTAGGAGGAAAACAGTTTACAGTTAGAGAATGAGCCACAGCACTTTAGCTAAATAGACTCAATCTAACAAAAGCTATTTAATACAGACAAAAGGAAGGTAATGCACTTGGGAACGAAGAATGCAGGTTTCGTCTGTGTAGAAAGCATTCAGCAAGAATATGGAGATCTGGGAATACCAGGATCTGGGGATATCAGGATCCTCCTAAGGGTTTCCATACGAGCTCTCCAGTGCAACATTGTCACAGATAGAGCTAAAGCAATCCCTCCCTGCACTGAAAGAGGTTACAAGCAGGATTTCTACATAGCATTTGTGAAATCATTGTTATATCACTGAGTTCAGTTCTTCTGTTCATACTTCTAGAATGATGGTACAGTAATGAAGGGAGCTTAAAGTAGATCCACAAAAGGGCATGAAGGTCTGGAAAACAAATGTTGAGATGATAGAGAAACTCAATCTATTCAGCTTGCTGGAAGTTAGATAAATGCTATCTTGAAACAAGATCTAATAGACCAACAGGAAGGAAAAACAGTGCAACAACTGTGCCTGTGGAAGCAATATTCTGCAAAGATCATGGGAGTCTTTGAAATAAAACCATATCTTTTCTATAATGTATATTTCTTAATTCAGATTCTTGGGGAAAATTATGCAGCACGTGCACATTAAGAATTCAGACTGGGCTGTCACTTTCAAATCCCTACTCTTTCCTTCTTTGGCTTAACTAGTGTTTTACTATATTAAAAATGTGCAACAGCATGCACTTAGGAACTAATAATAATAAAAAAGTCTGCTATAGTTGGGCTCAGCAACTGGAAACACCAGAGGAGGTGACAGATTTGGGAGTATCAAAATTACTTCAAGTCACCAGTATGCGGCAGCTGTGAAAGACAAACGTGATCTGGGGCTATATCTGTCAGTGTATTCCAAGAGAAATTAGGAAGAACTAGTGTTATGCACATGGCACTGGTGCTTAGGAAATACTGATTCAGACTGGAACAGGTGCAGAAAAGGAAAAGGAATGTAAAGCCTACAGGAAGAGACTGAAACAGCATGGCTTGTTTAACTTAGCAAAAAAAAAACAAACAAAAAAACCACAAGAAACTCAAAACAGAACATCCCAACAACCCCCAGAACAAAACAAAAATAAAAAAATAATGTTGATATAAAGCCTTTCTTTAAAATACAGGGAGAGAAAAGGGCTATTTAAGCTAAAGGACAATATTGGCAGAAAAGTAAATAGTCTGTTAGCAAATTTAGGCTAGAAAAAAAGACATTTGTTAACAAACCAATAATACAACCAGCTTTAAACTGGAACCTTATCATCTCAAAAAAGGGGTTTATGACCCTACTGGCCACAATTGTGGGAGACTCTCCTTGAAGATTCACAAGGAACTTTCCTGGCCATGTTTCTAGGAAAAGTCCATAATTTAAAGTTTGTGTGTTAAATCAATTCAACTTCAGCTCTGAAACAACTATATAGATCTGTTAATTAAGAGGACTTGCTTGTCAATTATTTATTAATGCGTTATGTGAATTTAATTATGGACCGACAAACTAAAAATGTTATCTTCCTAATTCTGCATATCCTAAAGAGCAATCTCAAATAAAAATGAATGTATAAACCTCTTCTCAGCAGATAGGAACAGGTTACTTGGCTATTGATTTAGCAGTCTATTTTATACACATCACACTACAGAAAGTGTGAATTTTGTGCTCGGGAAGGTGCTAGATTGATAGTTCTCTAAGTCGATTGCCTATTATCTGGTACTACAAAACCAGTGGTGGTAGAAGCATCTTCCACACACTACTCATGCCAGCATATTTCACTCTTATCTCCAGGAAACTGCCTGACATTCAATCCTAGCCTCCACCGCTGAGAAAATCAGCAACAACATGGGGGGCTGTCAACTGAACTATCCAAACTTACCTACCGAGAACAGGAGCTAGGTCACCACACACTTTCCAAAGTAGTCCAGGAGTGATATATGCACTAACTACAGGAGTGCTAGGTTAAAATGGGAAATCTAGATGCAAAAGGTGCTCTACCTCATTAGTCACCTTGGTTATCTGAGTGCAAAGCCAAAAAGAAAGCCTTTTTAACATAATAATTTCTCAAGAGAACTGATAAAAGAAATGTAATGGCTTACAGCAGTTATAGCCCAATTCAACTGACCTGAAAAACTACAAGTCAAAGAAAATCCTCTAGCTGTCATCTCAAGTCCTTAAGTTCTCACCTGCTCAGGACCCATGGAGGACAACCCTGATGTAGGCACAGAGGTCGCTGAGGTCATGCTGATCTGCCCTGTCATCTGGTTCATGTTGTTCATACCACTTGTGTTGGTTGCCATGGATACACTGATGTTCATGTTATTATTGTACATGCTGGTGCTTGCTTGCTGCCCAAAATGTGGTGGGGACTGTTGTGAAAACATGCTACAGCAAGGAATGGAAAAAGCAATGTGTCAGACTTAGAATGCTGAAGCCAGTAAGAAACTACTCTCTTTTTAATATACTTTAAACTGGAATTTGTACATACTGCTGTTTATGCCAACTTAAAGGAAAGACTGTTTTTCATCTACATTAATGACTAAGGAATAGATTTTCAAAATTTAAGGTTCCATGTCTGTGCACAAAAATGCATGCCTTTGTATGTGAAACTATGGCAGAGGGTACAAATCTGTTATGTGCATGCATAACAGCCAATTATCTGTCTAAATGGGCCTTGTATATATATTTATATATGTATGGGAAAGTAACTTTTGGATGGAAAGGAAAACACCTTTTTCCCCCTCCATTATTATCACAGCACAGGACTGCTGAGTTGATACTGGATCTGGTTTAATAAGCTTCCTTTTTGCAAAAGAGGCTATTTGCACATATGAATACCAGATTTGCACATACAATTATGGCAAGTGGGCTCACAAATATAGACATGCAATTGTGCAGAAATTTATTTACTGATTTTAAGCATCATGTTTTAAAAATGTGGCACTGTAAGAAACAACATAAAGTCCAAGATAATTACCCTCCACATTCCTTCAAGGCCTCTGCAAATCAACTTAAGGAAAACTAACTGTGGAAGAGCTCTACCCAGATTTTTTTTAAAGTGCCTTGTGCCTCCTGGATTGTATCGTCCCATTACATAGAAAATCATATGAGAGGGTAGTTTTTATACATTTCATAAAATGTACTCCCCACTATTTATATATCAGCCTTTCCTAATCTTGGAGCATAATCCAATAGTAAATGAAGGAATTATTATTGAAGATGTGTCTATTTAGAAGATCTCCATTACATGGAAATACTGTGAAAGAAGTGCTGCATGTAGGATGGTACACAGTAACCATGTTTGTATCAACAGCTGACTTGTACTTCCCCATGAAGCACTGCTCCCACAGCTGAGGAAATCTTTGATGGTAACGCTCAACCTCATACTTGGGTCTCCATTACGCTATGGCCATGCACTGTCCATGGTGAGATTTTTTTCTTCAAGTGCCCTGTGGATAGTGGAATGCAACTGCATTCTGGGCACAGGATCAAACTCTGAAAATCCCACAATTCTCTTCCTTCTACTCCATGTCTTCTTAGGCCACCTAAACCCATTTTTAAGTTGTTATCTGGATGGATGAAATAGCACACTACAGATCATTGTGAATACTCAGTGGCTTGTGTAAATGCCTGTGACATGTCTCCACTGTAGAGCTGCAGTTTGGCAAGCCAACCATGAGTCTATCAAGCTGCCCCTGCTGCAGTTTCAGCAGAAGCCACAACAGTGGTAGCTATGCCTCCTGCAGATGCTTCAGGAAGACAGTGAGGAACTGAGACAAGGACAAGGATGAGGATGATGAGATAAATCAGCTGCTTTAAGAGGAACTTTACTTGGATCAGCCTCATCACTGATGTACTATTTTCTGGGTTTATTAAACATGTCAAACTGTGGGAAAACGATCTGTTGTTGAGCTGGGATAGTAAGAGCAGCTTGAGAACTTCAGGATGACAGAAGGACTCTGCTAGAGACCTCTGTGCAGTCTAGCTTCCAGGGATAGTGGTTGTACACCACCCTGACAGCTCTTCCTGTCCACGGGGAAGCACAAGATCAGTGCCATCTGGAAGCTCATTACTGCCTCCTGATACTGTTCAACATGTAACCCACCCAGTGTGGACAGATTAATTATTAGGTTTATACTGATTGGGGCATGGGCCTCAACTGAAAAGTTAACTGCATGCATGAGGCATGCTACAATGCTATCAGAGAATGAGAGTTATATGCTGACCCCAAATATGTGCAAGCACAAATGGATTGAACCCGGTTGCTCTTGGGCATTTAAAGTGGGAGGTGATATCCAGTCATCATATTTCCAGAGCAGCAGAGAATGCACAGGTTACAGCTCAGCTGGTCCAGGCACATGGAAAGCAGTGTGGGAGGGCAACAATAAAATCGCATGCAGAAGAGACACATCTGCACAAACATTAGGAACTGGAACTCATTGTGCAGCACCATTTCTTCAAAAGGACACACAGTGTTTCATCAGTTATTACAGATGAAGTATTGCATTGTGTGGATGCAGGTCTTTTAGCTATGCACTCACTTTGCCTTTTATAAAGACAGAATTTAAATGAACTCGTCAAGCCAAATTGAAAAGAAATCTCTTTTAGGAGTAGATAGTTAACAACAAACAAACAAACAAATACATATAACAATAAATAAAGAAGTATAGACCGTAAATGACGCGTTTTCCTGTGTGTGTGTTCATTCTGGTTTTGTTCTGGATTTACCTGTTTCCACTCATATTCCCTTGTGCCCACCCATTCATCTCCGTAGAGGACTGATAGGCAGGATTAGCCTGAGACTGCTGAATCATGGGACTCTGAGTGTGCGCCAGTCTTGGGGACATCAGTGGACTCTGAGGAGTGGTGGCCCCTGTGAAGCCTGGATCAGGTTGCTGACTTATACCTAAAGAATAAAATGAGAAATTCAGCCAGTATACATTCTAGGCTAAAACAAAGCAAGAACTGAAACCTGCAGACGTGTCTCATCTGGAACCTATGACCTTGCATCTCCCTGTAGGATCTAGATTAAAAGCAATACATCATCAACTAAATACTACATGCATAACCTTAAAAAAAGTGCTTAGCATAAGTAATGTTGGCTACTTGTGCTCCCTAATGCCTGGTAGAGGCCACAAGGAAAAACGCTAGTAAGTGACTTTTTTGCGGAAACTCCATTCAAAACAACAAACAAATAAAACATTTTGCTTCAGTTTCTAAATCCAATTTTGTAGTGAAAGAAGCACGACCTGTTCACTACGTGACACCACCTTTTAACATTTAGGCTTAATTTTCAACTCTTTCTAAAAGTTCCTAGAACCTTAGTATTTATATTTCTGTGTCCTTGCAAAAACAGACAATGCCATTTTGTGCAAGCATTTTGCAATTCTGTAAAATCAAAATATTACCTAAATGTAAAGCAAACAACTTAAGCTGGGAGTTTAAACAGATTTTAAAATGTCAATTGTGTGCAAGAATTCTGTGCAAGTCACTTTGGTCTTGTTTAAGTTCATCAAGAGCAGCATACTCAACTGAAACAAGCCACTCTTAACAATGGAGCAAGAATTAGGTTCTATAAAATCTATTCCTATATCCACTGTCTACATTACTTATTTTATGATATGGAATAGAGAAGTTAACATAATGTGTATTCATTTTCGTAAATAACAAATCTGTGGAGGGAAATAACTTACAAATTAGAAACTGGTGTCAAGGATAACTGATCAATAGAATAGATAGCAAATTTAGAAGTGGGTGAAATTGATTTGTATTAGTTGTATCAGTAGAACATGTAGATACATAATATTTGATGTAATTTTAATATAACTTTTACAATATATTTAGAGAAAGAAAGTTCTGTAACAGTAACTGCATGGATGTAACGGACCCATGTACCTCCAGAATAAAGTAGCATACAGCTTCTTAAAATACATGAACAAAATAGTATTACTCACAGGCTTAAAGAAGGGAATGCCTTATCTGATACTAATTTTTATTACTTAGACTCAATAGTTAAGTTGCTAATTTGATATCATTATGCACACACAAATGATTATATTTTTTGGAAAGAATCTGTCTGATTTTTTTAGCTACTCTCATGATCAAGATGCAAAGAATAAAACAGTATCACAATCACAGCTGGTTTATTTTAGTCAAAATTCAGAGCCCATAAAGCCTATAAGAACTTGTATATGTGTACATGAATGCATGCCTATTTGTGTGTGCATATATCAATAAACACACACGTTGCACTTCTGCTATTGCTCAATGGAGACCCACACGCAGAGAAATTGTGGTACTTGATCTAGGAAAGTGGAAGGTACCACACCAAATTTGAGGACTAAGGACAAGCCCAAACTATCCTTCTGTGTTTCCCATCATTTCCCAGTTAGGCAGGCCCGGGCGCCCCGTGAGGAGCTGCGGGATGGGAGCTGGGCCTGGAGCGATACTGGGGAGGAAGGACTGCCGAAAGGCATTGGGGGTAAATCCAGTACCGTAGTTTGGAGGAAACGGAAACTGCTGTGCATTTGCCTGCGGGATCCGTGGGTTGCTCATGGTTGCTGGTATGCCACCGGCGGCCACCATGCTGGGGGTCATGCTCAAGCCCTGCCCTCGCATCATCAGCGTTCGCTGCTGCACCTGCTGCTGCTGCTGCATCTGCCGCTGCCTCAGGTGCTGGCTCAGGATCTCCCGCTGCCTCTGGGCCAGCATCTGTGCGTTGATCGGGCCCTGTGGGGAAATGACAGCGGCGGCGTCAACAAACCACCGCACACCAGCATGGCTAGCAGAGGCAGCGCCATGGGAACCATCACAAAGATGCAAGCTCTTCATCCTCCCCCCCCCAAATAATATTAAATGGAAGAAAATAATCCTGTAATACTTCGGCTGAGAAAGAATTCCAACAGTGAAAGAGTTGCTAACATGAATAATATTGGCGTTTAACGTTGCAGCAACTTGTAACTGTAAACAGAGTAGCTCATTAAAAAAGCGCATCTTCTCTAGGAAACAAAAAACTTGGTTAACATACAGTTATATCCCATTTCTAGTAGACAAGCATCCACCCTGTGTAAATATGGGAAAGACTCTAAAACAATCAAATGCTTTACTATCATTTAGACTGCTTTATTTGTTTTCAGGACCTGCTTTAGAATTTTTGTATGTATTTACGATATAGCATTGGTACTCTATTTAGATTAATATGGGAGAGAAACAGGAAAATAAAGTGAATTTTTCTAAAGTACTATTTCCCTCACCTGCGTTGGCACTCCAGGTCTCAAAGACAGATTCATATTGGAGACATTGCTGATCTGATTTATCAGTGGCTGCCGATTCTAAAGAAAAGAAAAATTATCCCAAGAGTTGTTAGAAGAAAAAAAAAGCGGGGGGATTTTATATACATAGGTATATACATCTTCTTTCCACTTGGTAGATTTGAGGACCTACTTTTACAGATTCAGGTATAGACTATTTTTCCTACTTGAATCCTGTCATCATTCACAGAATCCTACTTTTTAAGGAGACAATGCGCTGTACAAATAACAGCACAGACACTAAGCTGTTTTCCAAATATGCTGCCTTTACAGTTTCTATCTTTTCTGAGTTTAGGATTGGACTGTTGAGGACTCTGAACTGGACTTTGAACTAGGCTCTATAATTTTTATATACTTTCAAATTTTTGTTTAAGAATGAAACAAGGAACAACAACTTAAAATCATCCTCAACTGTAGACCAAGGCGAAAAAAAGGATGGAGGTAACAGACAAGAGTAAAGTATGTTGATTGCTGGAAGAGTCAAGATATGACTAACATTAAAGGATCTATACAACAACAGGCACTGCTGCAGCCTCTCAGAATTACTTATACCCAGACTTAAATACTTGTACAATATTACAATAATAATTCTTGTACAATATTACAAGAATAATGAAAAGGCGAAAAAAAGATCAAGAAAGAGAATACACAAGGTACTGTCTTGGCAAACCCATTACGGCTTCTACTTTAAAAGTGGAAGTAAATAGTAATAAAATAGGGTATGCATTTAAAAACTAGGCAATTCAGAGCAAGCTAAAAGTCAGTACACGTAGTGCATGATATGCAACTGCGCCAGGCAAACCGGCATAAGAAACAGGCTCTACCTGCTGTGCTTGGAGTCTGTGTTGAAGCTGAAGTCTCAGCTGATTTGGCTGGTTCTGCACTATGCCAGTGGGCCGGAGGCCAGGCCGCGGCTGCATGCGCAAGGCTGGGTAACCTGGCCGCTGCCCCATGGGGTGGAAGTTTGGGTCCTGCATGGGTGCGTAGCTGCCCTGGGCCAGCTGCGCCTGAGATGCATACTGCTGGGTGAACACCGGGGCCTTCTGGTCCAGAAGGATGCTTGAGTCCTGACTCGAGAAGGTCTCTGGATCTACAGCTTGGCTCTGCGTAAACACATGAAAAGAAGTGTATACAAACGGTTGGTGGGACAGTTTTCCATAGGATTGTATGAGACTAATACAGCCACCCCACAAAAACATCCTTCTGAAATAGCAACGTTTTTACAGAGCAAATTATGTACATTTTCCTTGATAAAATATAAAACTTGAAAAAAAGCAAACTGTATTTTTGAGTGTTAAAGCATTTTTAAGGAGACCACTTCTTCTTCTCTTGTTTTTTTTTTTAAAGGCTCATTCTTTGCAATGTTATTTACATAGCTGTTGAAGCATTCTTCTAGTGAATAAAAATGTGAAATGACAAACTCTATATTAAAATCTGTAAATAAAGCAAAGTCACTGTATTTTTGCCATTGAATCAGAGATAAATTCAAAGGCATTACAAATGAGCAAGGATAAAAGTGAGATTTTTTCAGTATTATTAAACTGAATAGTGACTTGAAATAAAGATGCCTGAAACTATTAAAGAAGCTAATGTGAATAGAGAGCTTAATTCTTTCAGGGGTTTTCACACAAACTGATTACCCGTTAGCTTGAAATAGCTAACACAGTTCTAAACTCTATTCTAGATACTTCCCTTGCCCTCTACCCAGAATAATTGTATAGCTTATTCCACACTGACCTTGGGAATTGAGTTAATCTGAATTTCAGTGCCCTCATGAAAACAAGACTTCAAATGCCTATAAAATGCTTGATGAATACTTTTAAAACCATGTTCTAAAATGTGACATTTCTCTTATCTGTGAAATTCTTTGACAGTTTCCACTGAAATATTACCTAAATAGAAATATATTTACCATTTAGTTTCAAATAAAACAGTCTACATGCTATTTTGGTGGAGGTATTCCAAAAGCCATACACTACTGCATGAAAGTTTCACATCACAGAATTGAAGTTCACCACTAAATTACCTCCAGCGTAACACTTCACTATGTTCTGTACTGTACCAAGTAGGTGGGGGTGTCTTTTTCTTATGTACAAAACAGGATTTCATTGGTCCTATTTCACAGTTACAGACAGTCCACAGACTTGAAGAGACAGAAGCAGTATCTAAAATGCAGAGCTATTTCAGAAGATATTCCCAGGATGCTGATGAATGCTGGGTAATGAAATGGATGTTCTAGGCGACATGCTCATCTCAGAATATTAAACCATTACAGAGGCAAATGTGGCTGTTTTGGAAATGCAGCAGAAACATCAAATCTTTTTTTAATTTTTACCACTTTATTTTGCATCATGTAAGACTGAAATGGACAAGAACCAACTGAAAACTAATAAAAAATATCTGTGGAAAAAATAACAGATTAAAAATAATAGAACAACTCCGTGCTTCAAAGCATAGGAAGCATGTTCCTAACTTAAGAAAAAAACTTACAGTTTTAAGTGCTTGGAGTGAAATCAGCTGCTTCAGGTGAAGCTGATCCCTTAACTCACATCAATCAACTACAGAAAAAAACTAAGGGTGAAGTTACATGTTACAATTTTGCTCATCCGAAAGCTTGCTGTTACCATAACACAAAGGTCTTGATCTTGCTCCTCTGTTCCTACGTGCTCATATTCTCCTTTCTTCTTTCCTGCCCCTGTTGCTGGCCATGATCTTACCTTTCTCCCACACACCAAGTTGTTCCTCTGACCGTCAGACAAGCAGAAGTTTGGTTTTGGTCAGGTTAGTTGTCTGAACTGGACTGCCTCATCACAGGGTCAGAACAACATGAACTAGATGAAGGTGGTCGGACGAGGAAGAAAGCGCAAGGCTGGGGGTGAAGGAAGCTCTTTGGTCAACACTGAGCTGTTAAGCCGACTCCAACCATAATTCCTTAACTTCACTTTAGCTTGCCTGCAGTGGGTTTTATAATGTACATATAATAGTAACTTTAAAACTTTCCCTCCCTTCTGTAACACACTTTGACCTCTATCTTGACAACTCATCCTTTAAAAGCAGTTTTTTGCATAGGCAGCGCAGCATGCAGTATACCTGGCTAACCAGCTCGGGTATTCCTAGGGCCCTGTCAATTTCTTCCAGCCCATCGAAATTCCTTAATGCCATATAAAGCTGATCCAGGAGGGCACCCTCGTCGCTTGGCGACTCTGATGAAGGATGATTGCACAACAGGTCATCTGGTGAGCTGCCAAACGGTTGCCTGCGAAAACATGAATATTACGTGGGTAAACAGCTGCTGAAAAGCAAGGACTAATATCAGAGGATTAGTACTCAGATGGAACCAACAAGTGGAGACAGAAATTATTTTAATAGCTGCTAATTTTGTTTTGAAAACTATTCTGAATGCAAGTCATGTTTCCCAAAGAAAGAGCGTGAATAACGTGCCTGTCAAGACTCTACAAGCATAGCGTATTCAATGAGTATGTGAGTGTATCGAGAGACGTCTGAGCGCTGAATTCGTAGTACAGGATCAACAAAGGAGCACAGGAGTCAGTCTAGAGTATATTCACTGAACACTGAAGAAAGTCTAAAGAGAGAACTAATTTTTTTTAACTAACTCTAACTTTGAATTATAGATGTTAGATTAAGTATACTATCATAAGTAGATAAAAGAACTCATTTCCATAGACACTCTTATCTAGTTTTCTGTCATGCTAAGCAAGCGGAAGAGGTCACAGACAGATCTGAGGATCATCAGAGCTCACACAAACTGAACAGCAGCAGTAGACGGCCAGATGCACAAAGGAGTTGGAGGAAAAGGACATTCCCCTTCTTGTTTGCAGCAAAGCACCCTGTGAGCTTAACCCACCTGATGGAATTGCCCGCTTGGGTACCAGTTTGTGCACTTGGTGAGGTGCCTCGGAGCATGGGGGCTCCACTGATCCTGCTTACCTCACCCCCAAGTTTGTAGGCAAAGCACACTCGCAGTTATAAAGGCAGAAGAAGATCTATCCCAAACCCAAAGGACAAAGCATACTGAGAAATAAACTAAATCTGAAACAGCACCTTAGCAGCAGCCAAAGGATGTATTTTTATTTTGAGCAGTTCACAACAAGTCCTACTTTAAGCACACTACTACAGGTCTTTCTTTGGAAAAACAAAAAAACCCATGTTTGTGTAGTTAGTTTCCATAATGAAATATATGGTTGCCATGGAAGTCTAATCTCTATGTCAAAGCTACTCAGAAGGGAAGAGCTGCATCATCAGCTTACACATCTAAAAAACCAAAGGACGGTAAACAGGAAAACTAACAAAAACATATCATTTTTAATCACATCCCCATCACTAAAGAATAAAAATCGATATATATATGATGTACCTTTCACACATTTCAAAAATATAAATGAATCAATCACATGTGTAGAAAAATTTCTACCACTCTCACAGGGGAGGAGTAACAAAAAAGATCTTTCCATCAAATTGACTGCAGACTTTGAAGGAGACTTACAAAAAGGGCACTATGACCTGGAAAAGTAGTCATTGGGGCCACTAAAAAAAACCTTCCAAATTGTAAATGGGCATGAATACATACGGTAAAAAAAAGTAAAAACCATATGTCAAGTTCTGTATGTTAAACAATTACAAGTACTTTTTTAAAAATTTCTTTTACATACAATGTTTAATTTTTCTCTAAAACAATTATGTGCTTTATTCACAATTTAGCTGTGTAACAGACTATATGATTGAGGAGTCATGATGATAATCAGGTTATAAAAATGCAAGTATCAGGAATTAATAAAATAACAAATGACAGCACCAAACACCTCATCACCTCCGTTTGGGCGTAAATGATCAAAACACGATTAACTTCAGAAAGCAAAGTAATGAGAATTTTTTTCACCATCTCCAGCTATCAGCAAATTTTGAGAAATGCAAAGGTAACAAAACTGAATAATTATCCGCTGGTTTGCTGACCAAATGGCACGGCCCTATGTTTTATTTTAGGTGTAATTTTTCAGTCAAATAACTTCAAGTTATGTCAACAGCGCTTTCAGCATACAGACACCCTAACAAGAGGAGAATTAGCACCAGGAAATATTATGAAAAATAGAGAATGTAGCCAGAAGATACATCTTTCCTCAGACACACTTTTTTCCAATTGTTTCATCTTTATTTTCCTACTCATTGTACCTCCCATCCATTATTGAAAAATATCCCAATTTATAAGATCAATTTGTAGTAAAATTCAGAATATTTCAACATTTCTCCTTTTGACTCTTTTTGTATCATCTACATAATCCATAATCTTTAATTATAGTTGCAAATTTTCTGAAGAAGACTCGCATCTTTTTAACAATTGTAAAATGCTTTTCATAGTTATAGCATTACTTAAAGGCATAATAATAATAACCAAAATTAATATATTACATATGCATTAATAAGCTCTGATCAAATCGTGGTTTTGGTTATCTGAGAATGAACAAATTTAATGCCAGGGAAGAGGCAGCCTCCCTTTCACTTCATTTTTCCTCCCTAGGCTTTTACAGAACTTAGGTCAATTAAAATCCCAAGCAAAACAGAAGTTAATGATGTCCTGCACTGCTAAAAGCAGTACCCCACCACAGTGAAAGACAGCTATGTTGTAACTACAGAGGCTCCAGCATTTTTCCACTTTTAATCTTAAGTACTTTCTCTGACATAATTGTTAACAATGAGAACAGCAAAAGAGCCAGGATCATGCCCACATTAATGCCTGGGAGGTGAAAAATGATACAACTATCTGAAGCAGTGGCAGCATTTACTGTGATACAGAACTTTTAATTCTTCCAACACATTAACTGTCAAAGAGAGCAATTATAAGTACTACTGGAACATGTATACATTTCATAGGCATAAAATATTACAAGTATAAAATTGATATAAATTTGATGAATATTTCACATAGGAATTCATTTCCATGAGGCTTTTGAAACACGGGGCTGTAAGATCTCTCCATATGACACCAAAACTTACCTGTTCTGACCACCGAAGGTTGCCTGCTCTATAGGCAAGATGCTGTCAGGCCACGGTGCAGTCTGATTGGGAGGGGCCTGCTGTTGGCCATATTGAGGTCCTCCTATATTCATCTCCAATTCAGATGGTCCTAATCAAGAAAAATAACCACATAAAATTTGTGAAAAGCATCTATTTGGATGGGAATTCTTTCCACTGGATTATCTATTGTATTGTAAAAGCAAATGAAAACATTAAGACTTGCTCATGTTGCACTTCAAAAGCATCATGAAATTATTGTTAAAAATTGCTTTTAAATTTTGAGCAAATATCAAGAGAACCCTGAAAATGGATCAAAACTGTAAGAGAGCAGATATGACACCACAGATACAAAAGCTAACAAGAACTTATTGCAGGAGATAAACATAAAAATATTAACAATAGATAAAGTCAATACCATAACATACTTGCTTCTAGTTGTCAATATATAACGTACTGACCAAGCACAATGAGAGTGCTTACAGTATTTCCGCCTCCTAACCCCCCCCCCCCCAGTCTTTAATAAACAAGAGCAACTTTATATCCTCTTTCTTAGGTCATGCTACTATGTGGCTAAAGAACATTGTTCCTATCATCACACACTTTAAAAATTAATGATTTACACACATTCCTGCTTACACAGGAAACTTTCCCTGTTGAACACCTAATTCTTGGAATACTTTTCTCATCAAATCTAGAATTGAAGTGAGTTTTTTTTTTCCTTTTCTCTCTCTCTCTCTCTCTCTTTTGGTGCTGCAACTTTTCCAGTCCAGCGCATGCAAAGTGGCATAGCTGACTTACCCATATTCATGACCTGAGATGGGAGCATCTGCCGTGGGCCAGGCTGGCTGCTGGGCCGCAGGGGAATGCTGGCTGTGGGGTTACGTATCATGCCTCCTTGGATGGGCCTGCTCAGGGCACTGGTCGTGGGCGTGCAGGTCACCCTCACAGCAGAAGCCTGGCTTCCCCAGTCTCCAGACGTCATGGCAGGCCGAGGGGTATTGCCACCAATCATTCCTGCACAAAAGCCAGGCAGACTCAGGTGCAGCAACATGATGCAGAATGACTTTAGCATTACAACTGCCTGATTAGCTGAATTTTTAGAGATAAAAATGCAGCAGTTGTACTCAAAATCCATCGTGTCACAACTGCCTGTCCAGATGCACAAAGCTACAGAATGATGCATTAAGCTGCTTAGTCAAGGGGCTGGAGACTGTTATACATTTTACATAAGGAAGATCCTTTCATCATTTCTGCAATGCTGTTGAGGGTAAGTGTTCCCACAAGCACTGGGCAACAGGTGCTGAGGGTGTGTGGATAGCCCTGACTTCCTTCCTCAGGAAATGAATCACGTTTGCTGATGTGTGTGGCAGGGCTTTACTTTCCAAGTGCTAAGTGAGAATGAAGATTTGAGTAACAACATGCTATCACTATACACACTTCCAAATTAGGAGGATTAAATTTAAACTCGCATTTGTACACATCTTCTGGCAAGTCTTTTCATTCAGAATCAAGAGCCCTCTTAGCTTCACGGCTCACCCAAATAATCTTGAACCAACAGACAGTGCAGGGAAACTACTCACAGGAACTTTCCGATAGATGCTGAAGTTCATTACTGTTATTTTAGGGGAAGTCCTCCTACATCTACAGTAAACAACTGATACAGTTTATTTACACTTGGAATATACAGAGTACTACACTCTGACAGCAGTTTAAAAAAAAGCCCCCAGAACTGTTTATTCATAGCATTTAAACATTTCAATTTTGTACAGTTAAGGGACCTGATAAACCACTGTTTGTAGATTGGACCACTGGTCTCTAGCTGTATTTTGCAACAAACTTAAATGAATGCTACCCCCCCCCCCCCAAAAAAAATATTTATTATTCACCAGTCCAACTACTTGGTGATATATAACCAAGAAGGAAAATCCTCTAAAGAGGGTCATTATTTTAGCCGCCGTACAAAATTTGCTTCAATAATACAACCTCAGGTTTGTTCTGTTTTATTTGCGTGCATATTCTTTTAGCTGAAAGATGTGGCACACTAAACCAAATGGCAGGAATATACATTATACACTCTAACTTGTATGCATAAGATGAATAACATCCTCTAATATGTATACATAACATGAAAGTAACAGGACACTTGAAAGACCACAAGTTGACCTCTAAACTGCTCAAATAGGATATTTCAGTGTCTGGCAGTATGTGTTTTTTAATACTGATGCAAACTAAATACAAAACTTTGACAGTGAATAGCCTGTTAAAAGGACTTACAACACCCAGTTATTCAAAGGTTTTAGCTGTTGTTTCACACTTGGACAGTCTCAGACTGTACACTGGTTGAAATAAGTCATTCAGTCAAACTTTTCCTATGATACCCTCTCTGGTATCTTTGTACAGTATTAAGGCAACATGAAGAAATCAATGCATTGCAAACCAGGCATAATCCACGATACAGTTTAAAGAGGTAGTACTATTACAACATCTGATGATTCCAAAAAAGTTTGTACTTTATAAAATGACATAAAGGATTCACATTTTTGTTATTTAAAATGAAAACTAATACTAATAAATAAAGGATAAGTGAAAGCAACGACAGGGTCTCCAGAGAATACTCGTAGTAAGGGCAGCAGCATTGCCCACAAATTTGTTTTGGAAGGACTTTGCCAATCCAAGACTCAGGTGAATGTGGAATAATGATGTGAACAGATTATAGCTGCCAATACAATGAATTCATCTACAAGTTTTCAGGTAAGTGAACAGCAGCGCGCAAACAGCATGCCTAAAAAATCTGCATTTTGAAATAGAACAAGTTCAAAACAAATATGCCAACACATATCAGCCTGCTAAACACAAATGTATAAAATACATCCTGGACTTTTAATAGCCCTAACATTGATTAAGTTACGCATGATATAACCTATTAATCAAATATATGAGAACGAATGGAAAAACTTCTTACCTGTGCTATTGTTCCCTAAAGTTCCTTGATTTCCTATCATCCCCTCGCTCCTGCCCATCAGTCCCGGCTGAGGTATCACTGAATATGGGCTACTGGTTCTTATGGGTGGGAAACTTCCTGTGCCCGTTGGATTCTGCAGTGTGATGTCAAGTGGTAAATTCTGGTTTGGCAATAACCTGCCCAGTTGCCCTGCTCGTGGGTTATTAAAAGCTAGACAGGAGGAGCAAACAAAAAGCAAAGTTAGAAGAATGGAAACTTTACAAAACAAAACAAAACCCAAATATACTTCAAGCTCTACGGTTGAGTTATTTAACGCTGCATAATTAGCCTATTCCATATCTGTGTGAGAAACATCCCTGTAGACATTTTAATGTACATTTCAAAATGGAACATTCTGACATCAAAACGGATATGATTTATATTTTTAAAACTTCAAATGATGCAATTTAACTGACTGAAGAACAACTACAGCAAAATATACCATGTGATATGCATATTACCGCCAACTAATCTTATACCTAGTGGGACTGTAATTGCGCGCAGATGTCATCCTGAGGCAGATTGTTAGGATTACCCGACAGTCTTGAAAGTTTTTCAACATAAGCTGTGCCCCTGAAGAAGTTACTAAAATTAAGGACAGACTGAGGCTGTATTGCATCCCTTAGCCCCATTTCTACATCTCCCTCCTAAATTTTTTTACATCTCTTGTCATTAATCAAAATAAATACTTTCATGATTCAGCAACAATGAATAAAGGGTCCAGATTCAGAGCTGTGACACCACAGCATCCTGGAAAGTAGGACTGTACTTGATGTTTATTGTCACATTTACAGAAATATTTTCTTCTATTGAGGCCCTTTTGTGTTTTGTGCTCTTAAAATCAGCCTCTGCAACAAAAACTACAAGTTGTCTTAAAAAAGTGAACTTCAACTCTTGGCTGGCAAGCAGCTGGGGACAGCTGGTCCTTGGGAAATCTCCAAGTGCATGAAACTTGTGCATGTGCACAAGTACTTCTCAAACATGAACCAAATACTGAGCATGTGCTTACACGATTCCATCTTCAATCATACCAACAACATACATATAAATACATAAATTATTTTTGTAATATTATTATTTGCAATAATTTCTGATAGCTTCCACTAGGACAGTCTCTGATTTAATGGCATCCTTTAAGCAACTTCTCCATTTTTAGTCACCGCATTACGAAGAAGTCAAAGAACTTCTTTCTTACTTTAGATCACAGTACTGATACTTCTGAGTTTGAGAACTCAGATGATGTTTACTGAGCTTGTTAAGAAGTACAGAAATAGCTTATTACAGAGGTGTCTGACTTTTCTTCTTACTTTATGAAACCAGATTATAGGAACCTACTGCATTTTTTTATTCTCTGCCAGGTGGACTTGTTTATATGTGTGTATAGGGAATAAATTACTTCAAATATACCTCATCCTAACCATCAGGTCAAAATTTTCTGCTCAATATGTGTTCAAACAAGCAAGCAAAACTTACTTACGAGACAAAACTGACCTCCCCAAGTGTAGGGGCACCATAAAGTCTAAGGATAGAGTTAAAACCTAACTTAAGTAACCATTTCAGGACAGTTTGCTCTAGAAGTTTGAAAAATAACACAGATGAGGAAGTTATAATGCAGGTAACTTTATGAGCAACCACTGATCCAACAAAAAGAAAAGCTGGAAATGCAGCACAAAATAGCAACATGGTTCATGAGATGTGGTGGTGCTCAGATCCTCAGATCACAGAGTCAGGATGAGACCAAGGGAGACTTCCTGCTTCCCAAACAATAAACTTTAGGAATCTCACAAAACCAGCAGCTTTCAATTCTTGAAAAAACTTTTAAAAATAGATTAAAAATATTTAAAGCATTTTCATGTAAAAACTTTAACAAATGAAGGCTGATCATTTCTTTGGAAAAAAATCAAAATAAAATTACTTTTGGAATTGTATATGATTTGACACTGAATCTATGTTGCTTTTATGGGAGCATAAGAGAAGTTACTCACGATGTCTCTGCACCTGTTTTCTGTATGCTCTTATACTGAAAATAAGGCAGAAAATCTCTAGGGAAATCAGATACAGACATGAGACTGAGCTGGGGAAAAAAGTTTTAGGGTGCTAATTTACATAGGAAATGATGCCTTTTTTTTTTTTTTAAACAAAACTGCTGCTATCCAGCAAGATATTCCCATTTACAATCATACTGTACCGCCAGTAGCTTTGAAAACGGAGTTAAAGACAAAGAAGTGAAAATGTTTCCAAAGCTCCTTCTGCAATATGATACACAGAAATAAATAACACTGTATTTATATGATAAAATCAAAAGCAATTAATAAATATACTATTTGATAGTCCTGTACATTAAACATTTTGATATTATGCATAAACTGAACAACTCAAGAAAACTGAAAGATTTAGCTCAGCAAGACCTCTGACAAAAGCAGGATGGCAAAATAGCTTCTTTTTACACCGTGGTAATGAGTACGATGCAACACAAAAAAAAGACTCATCATTTGTCATTAATCTTACTCTACGATACCTAAAGAATATTAATGACAGACAAAGTCATCCAAATTCATTGTCTACCAGTGAAAACGTTAACATTTCCCTGTAAGAAACTTTTGGAATTACATCTCATTTAAAAAGAAAGTAGATAAGAGGAAGAAATATGAGCCAAAGAAAAGGGTTAACTTGGGAAAGCCAAAAGCCCATGCTACCCTGGAAGGAACCAGCAGACCTCATTTCAGACGGAATATTCTTAAGATTTCAAATGCATAGAGGCTTTTCTCTGACTTCTGTGCTGCTGCTGTTAGTTTTCCCATACTTATAAAAATGAGCACATTAAACATAAGCATCTTTCTTTGAGCAACATTCACACTGTTTCAATATATTATAGTTCAAGGAGCTGTGGTGTTTTTAATATAAATTTAAATATTAATATTTATTTAAATGTATCTAGTAATAATTTGAGTTCACTTGAAAGTGGAATGGTGTTATTCTTGAAAAAATGGTTTCTTTTAATAGCAACAAAATGACTACAGTTTATTGAAAGCATTATCTAAATACTATGTTTGAAAACAAACACACTGGTGTACATTTATGGAGGTAACAGATGCTGCCATCCTAGCCTAGGGAAAAAAACAAGCAGTGGCTTTTATGCTATTTTATTCAACATTCATCACTGATAACTCTCCTGTCCTGCTTTCAATTACTTTATAGTGGTAGACCAATATTTCTCTCCTGATTTGTAATTTAATTAATAAAGTTAAGGAACTGTCAGCTAGAAAGCGACTCAATTAAAAGACACAATTTCAAAATTAATTTAGGCATCCCTTCTAATCATATGTCTTTCTATTAATCTTGTGGTTTTAGAAGAACACTTTCTTTCATGCTTTGAAAAGCTTTTCTCTCCCCTTTTATTGAAAGAACTGGTTAAAAAATAGAATCTGCATCAAAACAAAATGCACACATTCACAATTTGAAAAGCCTCACAATATTAGCATAATATATAACCATAGCAGGCTTCATATTTTCTGACAGAAAGATGTTATTTTGAGAGGAGCCCTTATGGCCCCTCAAAGGGGCACCGACTTCCAGCATACTGAGTGAATTATATATAATCTCCAAATGTGTTTCAAAATAACACAACCGCAGATGGCGCCATCTCATCACAGAAAATGAGAAAATGCTGGGAAATCGCCTAGTTCCTAGCCTGGCCAACTCAGAGGCATGACGATGACTTTTTGGGTTCTCAATCTTTTCGGATACTCGCATAAGGCAAACTCACTGCTCTGTGAAATCCTCATTGCTGGTTTCTGGGTGCCCACAGACGTGCCAGGGCTGCTGTCACTGGTGAGCTGCATGAGGTCATTGATGATGGCTTGCTTGTCAACCGAACCCGCTGGCGCGCCTGCTCGGCTATCGGGGAAAAGCTGCGGTAACTGGCTGTTCTGTAGGTCATCCAGGATCTCCTCCAAGTTGTCCAACTCGCTGCCTGGCTGCAAAGGAAAAAAGAGCACATGTTGTGGCTCATCTGCTGACAACGTCCTGCTCTTACAGCGCGTGAAGTAATGAACCACTGCTATGCCTGCAGAGACTTTAGATGTTTCCTCCAAGATGCCTGGGGTGCAGGAAGCTTACTAGGTTGTAGAGAAGAGCATGTGCATGCCTCCCAGGGCTTTGCCACCCTGCTTTTGGGGAACTAGCGCTGCCCGCAGCATTGGCGCCCCGTTCACACCCCAGTGTCAGGAAGTGCAGAGCGCCACACCATACATACCTCATGCAAAGGGGAACCGGGAGGATGCTCTCTACACACGCTACGATCTGTACAGACAGCACATACAATTTGGCAGAAAGAGACATCCAACAGTGAGGAAGATGGAGATTTATGGAGGTATAGCAAATATGCCTTTCAGCACAATCATATTTCTAGTCGCTTTATGACTTGATTAAAAGCATATGATGGAAAAGTTGCTTCATGGCTGAAACAATTCTCCATACATATTTTCTTCATTACATTAAAAACTTTAACACTGAATAACTCTACAGAAATTAACTGAAAGAAATATGTAATTCAATAAAGTCCTATAAATTAACAATTGTCAATTAGTTAGTAGATTTAGGAATTAATTTTTCTCACAACTATCCAAATCAGTGAAAATTACATCTCTGCAGCAAGAAAAAAGAAGACATCTAATTAGACTCAATTCAATAAAAACTTAACATAAAGATGGCAAAAAATCTAAGTTCATCCCATAGTAACATAAAAATTGACCGGCATGTTTTTCTTGAATATGTCAGTTTTCACCAGTATTAGTATTTTGTCAACTTCTCTGCCTCTAAACACTCAGAATTAAAATCTTTTGCTCATTGAAACTTGGAAATTGTTACCATCTATCCACTCCTAGAACTTTCAATATGTAAGACTAAAAACTCTTTTGGATAGTAGTAGCAAATAAGCAGTACGGTCTCAATTTCCACTAAGGTGTACAGAAAATATTTTATGACAGTATTTCTAACACAAATCTACTCAGAATTAATGCCTTCATTAGGAATTCTACCAACACGGAAGAGAGGCAGAGAGTGAGCGAACATACCTGAAGGCTAGGGAGCAGAGAAGTATCAGTAGAAACACACACACACGTGAGATACAATCCTTCCTTTTCTTTTTCTTCCTACCACCACATCATGCACTTACTTACTTATTTGCAGCATGCTTATTCTGCAGATCACAAGGTAGTGCAGATGGCTTAAACTGGCCACCAAGGTTCTCAGTTCAGCTACGAAGCAGTGTACGATAGTCTGTACTAAACTCATCCTGTCACAGTTAACCTGCTCCTGGGGAGCTAAGCTATTTTATTCAAAGGTAGCTAAAATGCTTCTAGGTTACATCTCTACATAACTTTTTTGGATGACTTACTGCAGATGAACACGGTATTACTCTTTACTCCTTCCATATGACCTCCTAGACTTACCGATCAGAATATAGGGTGCAAAAGAAGGAAGAGTTTACTCTGTTAAACAAAGGCAGCAGGTGGGTTGATCTGGAGGCTGATGTTATTGGCAAAATAATGGGAAATCACAGAATCAGTGGATTAGAAGAAAACTAAACCCCTCAAGGCAAAATCAGTATATGTCAATCCCAACAGAAGCTCCTACCTTCTTAAACACCTCCAGCGAAAGAAAATCCACAGCTTCCTCAGGGAATTTGTTTCAAGCACTCTGCCATCCTTACCACTAAAACGTTTTTCCTCAATGTTGATGCAAAATCTTCCTCACTGAAATGTAGGCCCTTCCTTCCTGTCCTATTTTGAATCAGAACAAACTGTGTTCCCCTTTTTCTAACTTTTTATTTATTTGAAGCCTGGTATGTGCCTCTCTGGTTTTTAGGCTGAGATTAAACAATCTCAACTCATTCAAGCTTTAGCACAGAGCCTGTTTTCCAGACCTCCTATTATTCTTGATGCCCCTATGTGCTGTCCTGAGCTGATCCACGTTTTTGTTGAAGTGCAGCGCCCAGGTTAGTACCCCAGCTGAAGAACTCAGCAAGGGCTGAGTAAAGCAGAGAGTTCACTCTACACATTCGATGGTATATTCCAGAATAGCTGGTAATTTTTTTCACTATGTGACATCGCCAACTCTCATTCGTCTTGTCACGACCACCCCTAGACACAATTCTGAAAAACTGTGATATAGCCAATTGTTCCACTCTTTTTTTTTTTTAATTTGTGCAGTTTATTATTCCTGACTAATTTTAGCAAACAGTATTTGTTCATCCTGAATATTCTAAGATTTTTACTCCATATGTCCTAGTCGCCACTGAATTTGAATTCTGTCCCCCAGTGTATTTGTGTATATTCAAGTGTCACATGTAGCTTTACCCAGTATACTCTATCATCAGGTCATTAATTAGGATAATGAATAGCTCCAGACCCTGCACAAACTCCTGCAGTACCCCCCGTTTTGACAGTGAATCCTTAAACAAGTACTTGGTGTGTAAGCATTTCCAAGCAGCTTCCTGAAACTACTCAGAGCAGTTTCATCTTGACCATCCATCTCTAATCTGCTTACGAGAATGCCATGAGTAACTGTGCCAAAAAGCCTTACTAAAATCAAGATACATGACATAAACTGCTTCTCTCATGCCAAAAAGCCCGTTTACACTGTTGCAGAAGGAAAACAGATTGGTCTGACATTACCTGCTCTTGACAAATCCCCACGCGGACGCGTTACCTTCCAGGCCCTTACAAACAGCACACCAACGCAAAAGGTTGAGCCAGGAGGAACTGGAATGGGATTAAAAGCAACCTAAACTGTTATGGGGAAAGGTGATAGGCAGATTCAAAAAGGCACTCCAAGAGACAGGCAAGAAATGTTTATAGAAGCTGCATTTTGAGGTCTGAACGATCTGGTAAAGGAGAACGATGCTGCGTATCATGAATTATAAAAGGATGATTCAATAGTCTTTGGGGGAATTAAGACACATGGACTTTGTTAAACATATTTCAGACAACAATAAAGGGAAGTTTTACATGTTGCAAGGTTTTTTCTTTGTTTTTTTTGTGAGGGAATTTATGTCTTTTTTTAACATTCAGGCTAGTGCAATTCTTTGTTTAAATGTCAGGCATTAAAAAAAACAAGGACAAACTTATTGATCCAAACGTGTCACAGAACTGCACTCCCCACCATGCTTTTAATTCCTCTCAGGAAGTGGCAAAGAAAGGCCAGAAGTATTATAACAGAAATATATAACCCTCCTTTTTTCCTTTAACACAATCATTATCAAATATTTTATTTTTCTGATGAGATCAGGGCTCTCAACTGCTGCAGAAGTTCCAAGACAATTTTAGTTTTAGAATTAACATCAAGCTATTAGGGTAGCCTAAGTCTTTCCAGACCCAGCCTCAAATGGCACCATATGTGCAGAAGCTAGCATTAAAATATTTACTGGTTAGTTTCATGGGATTTTTCTTTTATTTATATTCTGTATGTATTTTGTTAATGGCCTAAATTGAACTTTATGTAAATAGAAGGCACACCCTAAACTCCCTGTAATACAATTATTTGTCATGAATTAAAAAAAAAAACTGATAAAAGCGCTAAGTATCACAAGAAAATTCTTGTGCACATATTTTCACTGTCTTTAAGCAATGCAATTACAACAATCTCCATAGGACTGAGACGCTAAATCCTAGAAAACACTAGATAAATCATGTTTAGAAATATTTTTGTATTTTAAAAAATACCTAGTTTTTAAAGTACTTATCACCATTATGGAGAAAAACATAGATTAAAACTTAATTACTTATAAAATTATTTCAGCTCTACTGAAATGCAATTTCACCTAAACATTAAGTTTGGTTTACAAATATTGCCATGTAAAAGTCTAGCTTCCACTGAAGGAATCTCTCCCTGGATTATAAAGGGCTAGATAAGATGCTAAGCTGTACTCTCTGGAGCTCTCTTTTCTGCCATGGGCAATGCCCACAGCTTGCACTGAGACTCTGTTCTGAAGTTCAGTCTCTTTCTGCTTTGTATAGTTTCCTTACAACCATATGTGACTACGGACAAGGCACCTAGGACTCTTTTCTTACATCAGAATGTCTTGTGGTGGGGCAATACCTTGAAACTATATCTGCTTTATATAATCTTAAAGTTAGTTTCACTACCCTACTTAGCACAGGCCAAATGTTTGACCAAGAAAGGTAAGCAAAACCAATCCCCTGCTCCAAACTGGCCGTAGATTAAAGGATTAAGAAAAGAGGAAAAAAGTAAATCAGAAGTGGAATCAATATAGGCTTTTTCTCTCCCACAACTGCAATAAGCATACACTTGGCTGGAAATACTATTTTATTATAAGGATAATCTACTACCAACTTTTGGAGATAGGTTTGTAGAAGTCTAATTAAAAACAGTTCAGAAAATGGAATCCCCACTCTCAAGTTTTAATAGAAGTTGAAGAAGCAAACCTCCTTCATTAACTTAGTGGATTCTGGACATGAAGAATATGATTTTTGGAGGATGAGGGGCATATGTAAAAAAACCACTTTAGTATTGGAAAGACACTGAAAGACTTCCCACAGAGGATGACTGTTACACGTTCATGAAGATCTCTGGTACCACACTAGTGGGGACAGCAGCAGCACAATGTCACTGTCAGACAGACAAGCTGACTTGATTGTCCGCTGGCTAAAAAAAAGGAGACCACACTTGGCGATAAGGATTTCATTCCACACTATGCCACGTCCTTGCCCAGAGAATAAGCCACTTCAAATTTATGCATCTTGGTTTCTTCATCTGTAAGAGGAATATAATAGTCCACATCCAATTTTGCAAAACAGTTTTGCAGTGCAAAATAACACAGCTAACCAAAATCTTTCTTTTGTACAGCAATACATGACACTGCTCACTGAGTGATGTTCCCTCCACTTCCACTCTCCTTTCCCCCAAGCTTTTGAAGCTGTTGGCCAATTTCAGTCAGATTTGACAAAGAACAGCAGCCTCAAATAAAACCTGTTTCCAAAGTATCTTATAAGTCCCTGATGGTATAGATGAAAGAGATACAATTATTGCTACCACTAAGGTAAAGGGCAAAGATTGCTCAGGCATTTCGTTGTGTTCTGCTTTGATTTTGGGGGGAATACTGGCTGATTGGTATACCAGTTGCTCCAGACCAGCAACGGCATGTGCTGCGTCTTAGGCAGCCAGCAGGAGAAAAAGGCAGTTTTCTGGAGATGTAGCAACTGGTGCTTGATAGCAACAGTCCTCCTATCGCTGTTGCCTCGTTTTGCCTCCCCAGCAGGTCTCTTTTCCATCCTTTCCCCCCGAGCTGCCTTAACTGGGCTTGCCATCAGTCCAACGGAGCTCGGGCAAGAGCGTTGCCCTCAGAGCGAGGCAGGGAGAATGGCAGAGAGGCCCTGGAAATGTTCTCTCCCATTTGCGCAAGGTTTCCTGTCGGTTGCTGGTCTCCGTAGAAGTGTGTGTTCAGACACACTACCTAGAAGACCGCTATTTTTAGTGCAGTGGTACACTTCAAAGTGTTTCCTGTGCAGAAAGTCACACCAAAAGGAGAAAACGTAACGGCTCTTCTGCCCTGGGACACCATGGTCCCTGCGCGGGCAGAGGCTGCTCCACCGCTGCTTTGCTGCTAGCATTTCCACAGAAACTGCACACTCCAGTGACTAACTACTTAAAAATACAACATTCCTCGGGGAGGATAAGTTTTAAATAAACCTGAAAAATAGGTAATACAAGCACATGGCTAATTTTTACACCACGGAGGAAGAAGGGGGGGGGGGTGGGAAGGACGCAGGAGGATGGAAGACGTTAGAACAAGAATCTGTGCTCTAGTCCTGTGCGAAATAGTTCCAGCTTTGATCTAAATTTAGGCAGTGAGCGCTTCCTGTGGGAGACCGTCTTCCAAAGCTGCAAAGGTTTTGATGCTAAATATTTTCAGTGATTTTATAACTGGGGTAAAGTGGTTATTTGTTTGAAGTCTTGGCCTTCAGCTAGATAAATGCTTACATTATTTTATATTCCCCACCATTTCCTCTCCTTCTCCATGTTGGATTTCTCCTGTTTATTCAGCTCCACGTTTTGCTGAATTTTAAATAGGTTTGAAAATTATATTTAAAACCAACAGGAACAACAAAAGCCCTACTGTCATTATTCTTACAGGACGGCTGCTGCTACTGACTTCTCCTTACCCGACCCCTCATTAAGCCCCTTCAGTCCTTCTTGCTCTCATGACTTGTGCATTACTCTGTGTTTTTCTTACACTCCCAACTCCTGGACCTTCTTTCAGCTCCAGCTCCTGTTGCTCTTGAGAGAGAACCTTTGTCTTGAAATTTTAAGAAAACACAATACATCTACAGTCCATAAACCTATCCCCCCCATCCTTCCCTTGACCTCAAAAACATGAAGCCTAAAAATAAAAAAAATAAATACACTATTCATTTTTATGAAGATCATAACACCAGCAGCCTGGTTTTCAAATGCTTGAGGTTGGCAATACTTGAAGAAACCTAAGTCTCTTTCTTTAAATTTAGTCGATAGTTACATGTTTACATTTAGGGTGAGACTCAACTTGTCTATCTTTAGGCATGAAAAAGTAAGGCAGCTAGTTTAAACTAGTTGTCTAGGTTACCATTAGTCAATGAAAACATTAAGAGAACAATTTACCTTACCTATTTTAAACACACTTTAGGATAAGATAAATCCCCCCCCCGGGGAATTATTTTTCTCTTTTGCCATTAACCATAAAGGGAGCTTACAGGACTAGCTTGGGCTGGATACCTAACTTTATGGGGGGCAAAAACTACGCTTTGTGAATGGGTTCTTAACAGATGTTTCTAAGCTATTACTTGTATGCTCCACAGAGGTCATGAAACTGAAAACTTTAGTTCTTGGGAAGAAAAACATCTAAAAGTCAGAATTTTGATCTAAGCAGTTATTTACATGATCATACATTTTTTAGTGACTACCAAATTCTACGTTCTAGTGTAGTATCATATTCTAGGGACTGAAGGATCTCTGCCTTCAATCCAGTGTTATTTTAGGTAATGCCATTGACTTCAATGCATAAGAACTGAACTAAGAAGTGAATTTATTTGTTATTTTTACAATAATTTATTCTTGCCAGCTTAGCTGTGAACTTCTTGATACCCATGTTTTTTTGGCCTAACAAAGTACTAAGTTCTCATTGAGAATCTGAACACTTCCTCTCTAGTTGTATTTAAGGCACTACAACAGAGTAGCTGTATGCAGAGCTAAACTAATACCCAGGCTTGAGGATTAATCCCTGCAGAAAATAGTGTATTTTGGCTCAGTTTCCCCCTAAAGCATAGGAAGGACGGAAAAATTACGATTGCTCCTACATAATGGCAATAGCTGTCAGGTCCTATTAAAATTAAAGAAGTAAAGAAATCTTAGAAAAAGCTTGGATAACTGGGATTATAACAATGCAGTGTATCATATTGGGCCTCTATGTTTTGTGATTATGACCACTGTTGTAAGAACCGTCAACTGGTCTACTGGAGCTTGCTGAAACAGCAATGTTAAAACAAACAAACAAACAAAACAAAACAAAAGAAAAAAAACAACAAACAGTCCTGTGATTTAGGGCTAAGAAAATATCTATCCATCCTCAGCCTCAAAATACAATATAAAAATATTAAAAATTATTTATCTATACACATATACACACACAATAATAAAAATAAACTACATTCACAAAAATGAACAAGTCCAAACCCAAACAGCACATTAAAAACACACTAAACTTGAAAGTGAAGGATACGGCTGTGAAAGAGAGTCATGTACATCGACACCATGTTTCATCTGATCATGATTTACAAACTAAGGTTTCATGCACAGGGCACTGTCGAGGGATTAACGACCAGCTGGGAGAACTGATAGCACAGGACAAAGCTAAGGATCATTAACTCCAGCTAGTTATAAACTCCCCAGAAAATGCCTTATGCTAAAACTGATATTGTAATTACCCATTTTATAAATAAGAACAAATATTGAAGTGGAAAACTGCTTCTGCTGTGTCACTTTTTTTTGCAAAGCCCTGAAAACCTGATGATTCTGGGTGACATGAATATGATGCTTTTTGGAAGCGAATTCTGCATGGAGGCCAGTGAAATAACACATTTTAGTACATCTCCTAACAGCATATGGTCTATTAGTAGTTGGGCTGCACAGCAAAGCAATCTTGCACAGAATACAGAGAAATTCTGAATTTAAAATTCTACACAAATAACCTTACACAGAAAGATATGATCAGTGCTCTGAACAATTAACCATCTACAGGAACTGGTGGAATACAAAAACTTTTTAAGTTAAAAAAAACCCAAACCCACAACTTAATTGGCACAGAAACATGAAAAGTCTATTTGCCTTGATTTTAATTTGCAGATGAAGTATATTACAAAGATCAGTAATATAAAGTTTGTATCAGCCCTTTCAAACAGTTCCTGTCCTTGAGCATGAACCTGCTTTACATGGGAGAAGTACAGTTGTTATGCTGGGTTAAGCCAAAAGCCCATCTAGCCCACAGCATTTCAAGAGCAGCCTATGGAAAATAGTACAGGAAGAGCTGTGAATACATTAGCATTAACCAACAATTACCAGTATTTCCGCTTAGCCTGACTGCCAGCAGGGAAAGGTTACCTTAGCTTTTAGTCCCTGTGTCCCCCATCTCCTTCCTGGCAGAGTCTGTCAATCACACAGCTAGGCTGCTCTGTCAGACACAGTGATGATCATAACTTACTAATGTAAATTGTAAAATTGAGTACAGACTGGATTTTGGAGGACAGTTAACGGTTTACTTATCAACAGCCTCTTGAAGTGTCAAGGAATTACTCTTAAAGGAAGTCTGGAAAAAAATAAAATGGAAGAAACGTAGGCCTAGACCATCCAATTTACCCATAATCCAAAGAATTTCTTACCTGTTCATTAGGCTCAAAGCTTATCTCTTCTTTTTCCGTCCTCATAGCTATTAACTTTGTGCTACCGGAAGGGTCTGTCTTACTGTCCAACCGCTCCAGTTTTGGGGGTATGTCTGGTAAACCAATATCTTTAGTATCATCTTTATCTAGCAAGTAGCGAAGTAGTGCATTATTATTCTTCTTAGGACTCGCCGGCTCCTGTTTAACAGTCACCTCTGAACCAGGAGCTGTGCTACTGGACTCCTGGTTCAGTTCTTTGCCCGTGGCCTCGGCTGTGAGCTTGGCCAGATCTACAGGAGAACTACTGTCCTGCAATAGTCTGTGCAAAATTTTATGCTTCTCCTTGAGTGAGGTTCCATGTGCTGAACCAGACCCAGACAACCCTCCCGCGGAGTCCTTGCTGACGTCTCCCATCGTGCTGGACAATGGTGAAGGCTCCATCTGATCCGATTTGGTGGTCAGCAATTGTAAGAGCTTTGTCTGGCTTTTTCCGTCATGCAGTTTATTCTGTCCATCAGGTCTCTCGCCACCGACAACCGGTGGCAAGTTGCCATCGGTATTATCCTTCTGGTCGCCTGAATGGCAGCTGCTCTCTGCTTGTCCAGTTGCACCTTCGGATTGCTCCCCATAAAGTCCAAAGCAGTCTTTAGAGTCCAGGCTTCCCATCTTGCTCAGCTGGGGAGGGTTCATATTCACAGGGGAATTTTGTAAATTTCCCATTTTTAGGTCAGGTGAAGCCAACGACGATCCGAGTGAAACTCCATGGCCCTCACTGAGGGCTTGAAGCGCGTTCAGGGAGCTGTTGGTGTAATTATGGCTATTTCCTGTGCTGCTGCAAACTCCCACAGGTGAATGCAAGCTTCCTGCAGGGGAAAACTGACTGGGTGGGATTCGAGGGCTTCCTGCCACTCCCGGGCTCACCCGATGCCTTGGGGAAAGCATAGAGTTTGGCTGCCCTGGGTTCATACCAGGGCTGCTTTGTGAGGGACTATTCATTTTTAGTGCATAGTTACTACCCTGAGGAGTGGATGCTTGTATGCTTGACACATGGTTCATTCCCCCTGCACCACCAAACCTGCCTGCCGGCATGCCCATTTGTTCCTTTGGGCCATTTATGGCAAAATTTATATTGCTACTGATGGTCATATCCTGACCGGGGTTCCCGCTGCACATGGCCTGATGGGCAGGGCTGCTGGAGCTAATTGGGTTCAATATCTTTCCCATTCCTTGTCCAGTCAAATCCTGATTCATTCCACAGACATTCTGCTCTCTATGCAGTAAGGGGAAGAAAAACAACCTATTAGCTAAAATGACAGTGGCCAACTTGCAATTACATTTCAAAAAAAGAAGCAAAACCCCAAACCTCACTTTAAAATAACACAACAAACCTACAATTAAAAATAAATTGACAATTTGACAAAAGTGATACGCAACTATCAAGATGGCTGCACATTAACAGTATGGTTTTTCAGTAGCTCATTAACAAATTAGTGGAATAGAGGAAAAACAAAATTATACCTCATTAGAAATGCAGATAGGTTATAATTTCAGACTCTCTGCATATAAAGTCTATCTTTTCTCTACAATATAGCAAGAGGTAACTTCTATTAAGAGAGAGAAATCTCATCTTAAACAGATGACCCAACCAAACACATTTTACAAAACAGCTGTAGACAGCTGTTTTCTGGAGTTTTGAATTTCTACGAGCTAGTGCTAACACAAGTCTGGAGCAGGCTATTTGCCCACCAAGTTCATAGTGAAAAGCAAGTTTAAAAAGTCACGTTTCTGCACTGCCAAAGTATTTCGATATCGCTTACCACTCCAAAAAGTACGTGAGCCAAGAAAACTACTGGATACTACTTCAGAATGGGAACAGTGTGTTAGCAATCTAATATGGCACACACATTTAGGGGAAAAAAAAGGAAGAAAGAAAAAACGCATGCATACAAGCTGAAACTCATATTTTAGAGATGAAGGCTATAAGAGGGAAAAAACAGAGAGGAGACATACAAGGCAAAAACTTTTGTGAGGCGCCTACAAGGTACTACCCTTTTCCTCAGTAGACTTCAATTAGTTTATGTGAGGATGCAAGATTCTTTTTACTTCTGTGCTAAAACTTATACGTAAAAATCCAACATATTTCCAAATGCTAAGAGCTATAAAAAAGACACAGTCAAAGAGATTAGGAAGAAAAAGAAATAACTTCTGAGACAAATCAAATAAAATCTGGACTTCCAAAAACAAATACTAATGGAACATTTCTAGTCTCTGTTTTTCAGTTAGATTAGAAACATTCTTACTTGCACTGAGTAAGTGCAGATAAACCTTCACATTTTGCTAATGCAGGAGAAGTGGAAAAATTGAAACATAGTAAGGAAACTTGTTATTCTGTTTGTTAGCTTAGGTGTAAAGGCAAAAGTGAACATTAACTATAAAAAGAGAGGTGTATTTTTAAAACCTTATTACAATTACAATATTATCAGTGTTCTGTTAAAAAAGCGAGAATATTTGTAAGTAGAATTTTTAACTTAATAGTACTTTTTAAAATTTAAAAGCCATCACTTCATGAAATATCAAGTATATTCCTGCGTCCAAACAAAACTTTAAATTTATAAAAAGCTTTTGTTTAGGTCTCTTTCAAAATCTGCAGTCTCTGTAAAATTGTTTCAATTTTAATACATTTGGAGCTGTTTTCTTATTTTCAAACAAGTAGTACTGAGGATACAAGGAAACAGCATTGTAACATAATCAGCAAATAAAATCTGAAACAAAATCTGTCACAAGTATACCAGTACACGCAGTGACTTAATTCAGATTTTATTTTGAAGTTCTTAGGTCAGTGATTATTCATCCTTGACTTTAATAGATCATCACCTGTGTCTTTTATTTTTGTAACTGAGAATGGTGGCATTTCTCAGAATTGGTTGTCTGAAATCACTACTCCAAGCACCAAAAAAGACAAAGAATGAAGAATCTTAAAATATGTGGTTTCTCCAAAATGCAGTTCTAATAATCACAATATATTATTTGAAGAAGACCCACGCCCAACATATGACTGATTCTGAACTACAGGAATTTAATCTTTTAAAGGTTTCAAGATTTAGTTACATCTGGAAAGCTTCTTGTGTCTGCTATGCAAAATACAGGAAATCAAAATATTGAAATTAAGAACATGAGGCTAAAGAATAATTTGTATGGTTTAATGGCAGATCTTCATGTGAAAATCCAGCATGCAATTTGTGCAACTACTGAAATCATCTTCCAGTCTTTTCCTGCTGTAAGTGTTGATTTCAAGAACTTACTTTATTTTCATGCTATCAGTTTTAAGTCAGCTGAATGTCTATCAGTCTAAAAAAAGCTATTTACTTTGGTAACTTCGTATTTTACCTATATCACTACAGAAAGTGGGTGTAATAAACTAGCAAAGATTACCTCTGAAGCATATGCAAGGAGATTACAAGTTGAGGTTCACTAGTAGTCTGAGAACGGATGAGCTTGCTCTTTGTTTGGGCAGAAACGATAGTGCCATCAGACAAAGAAAACCGATAAACAGGACTGAATGCTAGTCCCTGCCTCAGCACTGCAAGGAAGCAAAATAACAGAATTAATGAGAAACTATAATGCAAGTAGCTTATACACACAAGGTTTGACGTTCTAAATCCATCAACACTGATACCACAGACATTGTGTAATTTTTCAGAAAATTAGAAGAAGAATTTTGAAAATAAATAGATGAGATGCATATAAAATAAAGGAATTCATATAGGGCAGAGTGATCGAGGAAAAAATGATAAGAAGGGACAATAATAACAGGACAGATATTGTGAAATACAAAATATTTCAGGAGTGGGTCAGGAAGTTCTCGCCATCCATATTCCTCTTCTTCAGCTACGTCTCTAACTCCTTTTGTTGCTCATACATTTTTTAATCTGTATCACCTAAAACTAGATGTTTAATATAAATGCCTCCAGTTTTTAGATCATCTGTTTTCATTAGTCTCTACCTTCTCCTCCTTATTGCCTGTTTAAATAATCTTATAACAGTCACTCTCACTACTTCTTTAATTTAAAAATTACATAAATCTCTTACATTGGAAAAAATAGAAATAAGAACAGTTGGAATAAGCAATTATTACTTTTTAAAGAACAAGCAAAAAGTTTGTAGCTCAAATAAATTACAAATACAATTACCTAAACTAAAATTGGGTCTGTGCTAATCCTTCTCCAGTGTTAGTGTTAGATATGACTACACTTCAGGTTTCGAGTTTATTTCACTACGCATATTCTGCAGCTGTTAGGCTTCAATGCAAATCTGAACTTTGCCAAATTCAGTTCTCTAGCTCCTGTAGCTCCCTGTGACATCTCTTTAATTAAAACCGAAAATAATATTAGGAAAAAAAATTCAAACATTTCTTATACTGTTTACTCTTTGTCATCAATGAAACAAGTCTAATCATTTTCAATTTCTAGTCCAGAAGCTATTATATTTGGATTGCAGATATTGCAGGAGGCAAATAGTCAACTTCAGAAGGTTCCTGTTCATATAGTTATTTATGGGGAAAAATACAAATGAAAGCACTATAATACTTTTAATTTCCTATTTTTTCACACAAACAAATGTTCTGTGTTTTTTAATTAATAGTATCATCTGTTCTTTATTTCATTGCTTGTTTTTTAATTTTTCCTGTCATAATAAGATGACACGGTTTTCCAAGAGTGGCTTTTTAAAAAAGCGTTCTCTACAGAGCTAACAGACTTTTCAGACTTGCAAGTACTGGTTACGATCGCTTTCCTTCCCTGTCCCTCCACTGTTATATATTGTTCTGCAAGGTTTTAAAGTATTATTTAGGCAGTGAGAAAACAGGAAACACAATTTAAACAACCAGAAGGGCTTTTTCAGAGCAAAAATGTAAAGAAAAACAAAAACCTACAACTGCAAAACAATACAAAGCAAAATTTCACTGTTAAGTATGTCATTGTTTCAGTTTAACCTTTGGGCACCAGAAGGTCCAAAGCTCTTAACTTTAGCATATACCACATCAGGAAATTCCAGTACTCAGTGCCAACAGGATACAAGTGAAATCTCTACTTAAATCATTTTCCAAACTAATTCTTTAAGCAAACAAGAATGTTTCCTTATTCCTCTTGAGGAAATGCTATTTTTCTGACTGTGGCCAATAAAAACTTGCCATATATTTTGCACTTTATATTGAGAATTAATGTGAAAGGCTTGCTTTTTTTATTGTTTACGAAGCCAATGCTAAAAATTTTTTCCACTGTGACGCTGCATTACATGTAGGAGATCTTTACTTTATTTGCTTCTATTTCCAAACCATAATAAAAATCTAATGTAAGTTAAAAAATGCACAGCATTTTTCAGTCAAGCACAAAGATGCTACTGGCCAAGATATGCCCTGTTTTTCTTCTCCATCCTACAGTGCATGGGAAAGAGACATTTCAGTCATTACTCCTCTCTACTGTTGGATCCTTTGGCAGCAAAACAATTCCAGAGGTTCTTGTCACTGGTCCTCTTATCGCTTACACTCTTTACCTCTACAAGAAGTAAAGAGCCCCTTCATTTACACTAATTCTACAGTTTGTCTGACTATCCTAAGCCTTTCCTGCAAAATGATACAGTTAACCCCCCCAAATATGTATACTTTTACCATTTCAGAGATTGGTTAGAGAGGACCCACTCAAACACCCACACTAAATGGAGGAGCTGCTAATTTGGTTAGGAATCCTTTGAAGAGGAAGAAATAACAAGTGGCTGCATGCCATAATAGAAACTCCTAAATTACCTTTGGCACAGACAAATACTTACCCTGAAAATGCTCTCTATAGACTTATAATAATTTTAATTGCATAGTATATTCTTCAACTCTGTCTGAAATCACAGCCTAAGGTTGTGAACTATTAGCTCTCCTACTGTATATACCCCAAAAGCTGCTATATACAATATCACAGCATTTTTTGTGCCCCGAAGTTCCTAACGTTAAACATGAAGGTTTCATTATAGCAGAACATCTTAAAAAACATTTAACTAAAGCTGGATGATTAAAGTATTTTGTATATTTGGTGGAATCATTGGAGACTCCAATTAAAATTTAGTTTCCAAGACAGCATGCCAGTTGTTTAATGACTATGGTACTATTCCTTATAGGCCAGCTATAAACCTTGTTCTACAAACATGAGCCCAATCTATGATGCTCCTGCACTGGGAATGGACTGTTCCACAGTTATTCCCCACTGGCTTTGAAAGAACTTTCCTGAGGATTGTAGAGCGTTGATCATATTGTGTAATTTGGATCTCTGTTATCAGAATTAGCAATTACAGGACCTTACAAAAAGAAAAATCCACAGTCTTTACCATAGAAACCTCATGGGAAACCTTTCCATCTGCAGTACTGTCTGACATCCATAATCTTGATTGTGTAGATGTGCTTGTGGTGTATCCTGTATCAGTGATCAGCTAGATACAGTGCAACAGTGTAGGCTTCCAGACAGCCTGAGCGCTGCATCCTTGGTAAGTCACACTGAGGGTTTCGCACAGCAAATGTGACAGAAAAGCCCATTTTTGAAGAGAAGTGGAATACAGGTCAATGAACTGCAACATGTGAGTTGAGATTCTGAAGAATAACATTTAGTGAATGGCTTTCGGGACAACACTGAAGGTCTTTCTATTTTTTTCAAATAATTGCAATAATCTGAAGATTTAAGGCACCCACCAATATGGCACAGTTATAACAAGAAGACTAAGAAGGAAATGGGGAGAATGGTGGAAAACCTCTCTAGAGAGAACAATCAGTGCATTAGAAAAATCATTTTTAGAAAGGTCAGTAGCCCTTGGTTGTTCCACGTAGGTATGACACAAAGAGAACACAACAAAGAGATATACATGACAAACAGTTTAAATATAGAAAGCACTAAAAATATGAAATCTAACCTTCCTGATGATGTCTCTTGGCAAAAGATATTTCTCCCTCATGCTGTGAATGGAACTTTTGAATGCATCTTCTCACCAAGTCCTCCCAGCCAGGTTTCATGGCTGCTCTCATGGTACTTGTGTCCAGTGAAGTTATTTTGCCTGATTTTAGATAAAACATTCGTTATAGTAATTTCCCCTTTGACGGGAAAAAAAATAAAAAGCTTCTACTTTCACAATACCTTGTAGATCCTGGCGAGTAGTAAAGCTCTCTGATGAGGGAAGAAGTGGTCTTTCCTTCATTGGAGCTCTTCTTGCAACACAAATCAAGCAAGACTGCAAATCTTAAACCAAAATGTTACTTCAGTAATTTGTATAGAAAAGGAAGATTTCTTTTTTTTTTCCCTCCCCAAAGAGAATTCAAAAGTGTAAGTCCTTCAATTCCTCTTGGATCAAACAGAATAGATTTCATACCAATAAAAGGAAAGGATAAATATAACTGAATGGTTTCAGATCTTCATTATTTTCTACAACATTGAACATTACAGGAGAGGTGATTTTGCTTGCTTTTTTGGAGGAAAACTTATGCAAGTACTCCACCATGGCCCATAATTTTTGGCACATGTAGATATAAACATTTGCTTTCACATGTTTATGCATAAACCTGTGGCTCAACAGTCCAGAAAATAAGTAATCAAAAACAATATACTGCAGGCATAGAGTTCTTCAACACTTACCATTTTGTACTTTCTAAGCCACATTGCTTAAATATGCCACATATACTTACTGTCCCTGAGGAAGCAGCTCCATAGTAAGCCAATTTTACTTATCTGAATGCTTAAAATACAATCTGAGGAAATTTACCTGCTGAAGTAGTGAATGGTAAAGGAAACAGTAAACCACAACTATCTTCATATTCTGAGAACTCAAAAAAATGCCAGTTGAAAGTTTCCTCCCAGTCAGCCACATTCTTTTCATAATTACAGTGGTACAAAACCAGGGTATCTCATTAATGTACACGGAGTTACCCTCAACTTAAACTACTATAACTGAACCAATTGGGTGTGTGCTGGTGTATACACTCATATTCCAAGATGAAAGAAAATCACAGTTACATGAAAAAGGTAAAACTTAAAATTTTTCTTTTTTTCAAGTTTCAGAAGCCACTTTATCAACCTCACATCACTATCAACTCCACTGAAATTGCTGTCCCATAACTAACTATTTGCGAAAGCATGGAAAGCCAAAGTAGTAACATAAATTCAAAGTGCTCATTACCTTCACCGTCCTCCTTGAAGGAATTTGGTTGAGAAACAGCAAAGCACTGCATAGTTTCATATTTCTGATGTGCTTCCTGGTTATCATGGCCTTCTTCAGAATCAGCAAGAGGTTTTACCAGCATCCGACAATTAAAGGTATGGCTATTACGCCTAGGAGTGTCACCAGACCAAGGTCCCCCATTCACTGAGCAAGGCAAAGAATATAAGTGAGATAAATCCGGTAGCAGTCATTTCTATTGCTTATCCCCAGGAAATTAATCATGGTGTGTTGCAAACCGGTCGGGAAACAAGCTCATTTAACACCACCACTATATTTTTAATATTACAGCCCAAACCAGCACATAATAAGGTAATTTGTAAAAATCTTATCATTTAAAAGCACTGCTGTCTAATTTTTTCAGCTACCACGTCTTTTCAAGCAACTTATTATGGTAGTGGTAGAAAAGCAGAATGAAAGCCTAAATATTGGTGTGTATAAAAGTGACGGACTACAATGAAACCCCTACTGGGTAGAACAGATTAACTTATGTCCGCTGCATTTAGAAGTGATTAACACAAAAGAGACAGTAATACTATATATAAATTTGTGTCTAGATTAGAAACAGAAAGAAAAGGAAGTAATATGCACTGTATAGAAACAGGAAGCAATGCAATCAGAAATAAATTATAGTACATACTCAGCTACAAGAGGGAAGCTGTGAACGGATGAGAATAACCTGGGTGCAGTGGTGGATAAAACTAATACCCTAACACAGTACTTAAGAGAAGTAAAAAAGGAAACAAAATCCTGGGATGCACAAATATAGATACTGGACATCAGTCAGAGCAAATTAATGTAACAGCACATAAGGAAATAGCAGGTTATTATTTAAAAATACTCTTCACTGTCTTCTTCAGTCATAAAAGGCAATAAAGGTAGTAATTTATGGTTTTAGCCATTAAAGGGGTTATATTTTTCTATTCTTTAAGGGTTTATAAGTAAAGTCATAAAATGTTAATGTGAATTACATAATACTTTTAAATTGGTATGAGTAAATGAGAAGTGTACTGTATTCACTTTCTCTTTCTTTTTACCCCTGGTCCAGAAAAGCTACGATATTAAAACCAGTATCAGTATGAATGCAAAAAGAGTTGCAAATAACAAAAAAGAGTTTTTAAAAGAGAAGGGTAAATACTGATGAGAATAAAAACAAAAAACAAACAAAATTTTCAGCATAAGGAGTTATCTGATTTTTCATAAAATATCCCCCCCTTCTTGAGACCTTTTTAGAATAACTAGTCTAGACAGAGACCTAACAGAGAATTCACACAGCTAATGTCGTCTTGTAAGGATTCACTCTAAAGAACCATTAGAAGTATCAGTTAGCATGAGTGACTACGACTAATTTTAAACAAAGAAGATAAATCGGAAGAGTAAAGGATGCTTTGGGGAAAAAAAATAATCATTCATACAGTCTAAATATACATTTAAAATAAACAGAGTGCATAAGACGAAAGTGTAATTAGTGGACGGGCATAAACTAAAGTTATTTAAACATCGATTTATGAAACCAAAGTTAAATAAGTAATGGTATGATATGAGGAAAATGTATATACCTAAAGATTTTGGCAGCAGGATTTTGACAAATTCATTGTGGTCCCCTACATGCAGGATGCTATATATGCTTGTGTTCATCAGCTCTTCTTGGTTGTACCTTAGGTACTGTGTCACATTCTCAGAAACAAACATAACATTACCTTCCGGGTTCACTACAAAGAAGAACCCATCTAGGGCCTGAGGGGGAAAAAAAAAGAGAGAGAGAGAGAAAAAAAAAGAGAGAGAGAGAAAGAGAGAAACACAACACCAAACAATCAGATTAACAAAAAAAATCCATAAAATAAATATTTCCTTCAGAAGACATATTTGAATCTTTCTGCATCCATCCCAGTTCTTATATTCTTGTCTTTAATAGCAAAGTAAACACTTCATATTAAGGATCTAAAATTACTTTTATCAAAACCACTTTAAAATCATGGAAAGATATACATCTTGCAAAATAATGAAATCCACATTGCTACCTGTCTGCCTGGAAACACTACACTAGGAAACCTACACTAGAACCTAGTTCTGTTAAACCTAGAGCCTATTCACTCCTGTATTCAGCACAGGACTGATCCTGAAGTCCAGGAAAAAAAAAATCACAAGATTTGCTGACACAAAGCAAAGAAAAAAACCACTGGAAGAAAGGAAGAGGAATGCTTTCTCTCTGTGCCCCTACAAGGCATCTTCATCTAAGCAGGCCCCACGCAGCCAGGCATGCGAGAACCACGGCATTAAATGGCGAGAAGGGGAAAAGGAGCCTGATGCTGACGAACAGATCAGAGCACACAGTGAGCAGGAGGACAGCAAGGTGCAGAGCGGATCCCTACTCCCAGGACTATTTTTGTTTTTTATTTGACATCAGTTTAATTCAGTCCGTACATGGTCCAGAGAATAGGAACAAGAAGTTCATCTTATACCTTTACAATTCAGGTCCATGGTATTCCAAAGTACTTAAAATTTCTGCAAGGTAATCTCTAATTAAGACATTTCTTAAATTATGCTGATTGGTTTTCCCCCTTATCACTTGTGACAGGGACAGCCTAGCTAAAGGATCCTTTCAAAGATATCTGCTGTGCATTATCTGAAACCTAAGTCAAATATTACATCACTTCTACCTGCTCAGGATAAAATAAAAATTTCAACATCAGTAATATGTTCTCATGTATAATACTTTTTTTTTTTTTCCGTAAGATGCAAACACGATTGTGCATTCTGGAAATACTTGAGAGTCTGACCCTTTAACTTTATGTTACATGAGCAGATAAGAGGCATAGATTTAAACTTAAGGCACCACAGCTTTGAACTAAAGCATTTAAATAAAAATGCATCCCATACAGACTTCTGCAGTTTTGCCCAGTTTATTCGCTTCTCTAAAGGTTGGTGGGAAATCACTAAAACAGTGGCTAGCTCACATTTCAATTTCAAACCAGAACATACAATATTGCATCTCCAGTGAGAAACAAATCAGACCAAAAGCAACTGGTAACCCATGATTTTTGAGGAATAAACGTCAGTGGATCCATATGAAACCTGAACGCAGCTCACTTCAGAACAGCCCAACAAGGAGGAGCTGATAAAGCAAATGTACACAGGCATGTGGCATTTTTTGGAAAGAACAAACTTGTGTACCACTTGTGTACCACTTACAATGGTCTTAACAGGCATTGCTCAAATACTCAAGCTACAGATATGTATTAAAAATGATGCACACTACTGAGCAGTTAGCAGATCCAGAGAGTACAAAAGAGAAGGCTGAGGGAGAGATCTTATTTCTGTCTATACTTACTAAAGGAAGGACACAGAGAAGCCAGAGCCAGGCTCTGTTCAGCGGTTCACAGGGGAAGGACGAGAGGCAACAGATACAAGTTGCAACACAGGAAATTCCAAGTAGTTGTAAGAAAAAAAATTTTTTTCACCATGAAGGTGGTCAAATATGGGAAGAGGTTGTCCAGAGAGGTTGCGAAATTTCCATCCTTGGAGATATTCAAAACCTAGTGGGACAAGGCCCTGAACAACCTCATCTAGCTGGACCTGCTCTGAGTGGCAGCTTGGACTAGATGACCTCCAGAGGTTCCTTCCAAACCAAATTAGTCTGTGATTCTGTTAAGGGAGAAAGGGGGCTGTGAAAGCACAACATGCAAGCAGAGCGATTACACTAACAATTGCCAAATGCTTTGGTTGCTCTATTCTAAATTACAAAATAATAGGATATATAAATTTATGCACAAGTATATGTTCTCCCTGACTGCCTCTAAATTAAGATAACCTAGGTCCTCTTTCTCCTGTTCATTGACACAGTTCCTAATCTCTGACTTTTTTTCATTGCCTTCTTTTTGCTTCTGGCCATATTTCTTCATATTAAATCATTTTCCTTAGAGAGCTCCCCTCTTTCAATGTGCTTTTCACAACATTTTCCCATTTGCTAGTATTTAAACTAATAGTGATTTACAAGATTTAATTAATTGAGGCTCTAATACTATCTCCCATCAGCATCTCTGCTATGGATTAGTGCCTTAGACTGCACTTCACCACTGCTTGAAGCCAATCTAAATGTGACCTCTTTGGGTTAGTCCTCTCCTACACTGTGATAAGTTCCATGTACTAACAGTAGCATTTCTGCAGATATAAACAGCTGGACTAGGGAGCTGAAAACTAAGAAAAAAGTCAGATTTTAGCCACATTAGTTCTCTGAACTGGCCCACCATGAAACCACACGGCTTTTAGAGCTGCTACAAAGGTTTATGTTTGGCTGAACCATTCTTTTTGGCAGCAGTTCATGCTTACATCAGTTCAAAGGAAAGCCATAGCAAGTGTTTATTGGAGTCCAAAGGAGAAAACTTTCAAAGGCAGAGATGGCAAGCAGAAGATTATTAGAGTTACTGGCATTCCACAATAATTTCCTTCAGTTTTCCCACTATTTCCTACTGCAGCAATTTCTCTGGCAAAGAAGTGCTCTACACCATCTCCTCGCAGCTACTTCCTGAGCTGTCTGCAGAAGTGGTCATCCAAGCCTACTTTAAGACTGGGAGAGGAACATGCCTTATATGTGATATTCCCATTTCTTTCCAATCAAGACACAGAAGTCATAATAAATCAATCTTTTAGGCAAGCAGTAGGCTTTTGAGCAAGTTTATACACGAAGCTAATTAAATCTTTTAGAAGCTTCTGCTTTTGCACTGATTTCTTAATTCTGTTCCCAGCTGTATATCCCCATAATTAACGACTAGAACAATAATGAAGGCCAGCACACTTTCCTTCAGAGCTATGGGTACAATGGGGGAACAAATAATAGATGACATGTCGGAAGAGAAAACAAGAGAACAGATAATATTTTTGATGATGTTTTGGAGCAGAAAATAAAGTTGTGTTCTTTCAGCTGTTTCAGCTCTATTTTCTCACTCTCTCTTCATATCTACTTTTCTGCATTAACCAAGAAATATGTTAAAATATTCCTCAGAGGCAACTGTATGATGAATTCTACTCACTTTCTTCAACCAGAAACACTCACTAGTTTGAGGATTCTTCAGTTATATTATTTAATAGAAATAGACAATTATATTCCTAAACCAAATCAACTAGTAAACTGTTCATCAGCATTGTCATTTTTATTATCATTTGGCAAAGGAGAAAGAGTAAGTTTTTCAAGAGGGTGTATAAAGGGGTTTGTAAAGATGAAGTAACTTAATTTCCTTAAGGAGATAAAGACACAAAGAAATGTATCTGTAGTCCTTCCACAGCAAATATCCAACAACTTTCAGTCCTTCTCAGTTTCTTGTTGCAAAAGGACCACAGTTTATTAATTTAGTTCCACAATTTTTCATTGTTAATATGAAATGGTTTTAGTGTAAAGGAAAAATAAATTAAATGGAATAACATAACAGAAGGGTGATTTTACATGTCATGTTTGGTGCAATACCTAATCATGTAAGATAAGCTAGGAAAAAATCTTATTTTCCCCATGATTAAAACAAATCCTTACAATTAAATTAATAGGATAAAATTTAACATAGCAGTGTAAGAGATGGAAGGTTGAACCTTGTTTGATAGCAAAAACTACATTCAGTGAGCATATATAATAAATATTAAATCAATTTGTTTGTTACCCCAGCTTTTCAAAGGAGAATGTTTTCACTCCAACCTGTCTAATCTTCCTAATATTTAGTACTGTGGTTTTGGAGCCTTCATACGCAGTACAGAAGACTATGTTTTCATCTAACAAATCATGAAAAATAATGCAAATACTTAAAACTGATGTAGCATGTGTCTTGCTAATGCAACATTCAGAAATGACAGAATAATTACACATCTGCCAAAGTTGGTTCCTTTAGCTAGATTCAGAGTTTTATGTTTTATTTTATCTAAATTAACATTTATTCTTCCTTACAGATAAAGCTGACAGACAGAATGGGAATCAGCACTTTGCAAGTGAGCTTAAGCAGATAAAGCAGTAGTGCCAAAGGACAGTAGCATATGACATTAGGATCCCAGATCATATACCGACACAACATTATTATTAATACATTTAGAAGCTAGGCTTCAACCATGCAGCCTCTTCTCATATCAAAACAACAGAGCTAAAAGCCAGGCAGAAATCTTAGCTAAACTAACCAAAACAGATATCTTGTAAAGCTCTCCCAGATTACTTTCATATTCTAGAGGGAAAAGAGTCATGCTGTAAATGCTAAAATGGTAAATTGTTAGAACTGCATAGCAATGACATGCAATTTTAGAGGAACTATTATTCATGTTCACACTACTGTATCTGTAAGTCAATGTTTAGGTACAACAGGTCTTCCAGTCCATCATGGTTTAGAATGAATAAAAGTTGCACATACACTCCCCAAGCTATAAAAGACTGCTACCAACTGAAGCACTCGAGCTGTCTGCAAAATCAAACAGCCTAATTCTCTCTCCCTCCCACCCCCAAGTTAGGAAGAGTTTCCTCACTGAACCCAACAGGAACATGCTCCCCGTTCATAAATGCCATAATCCTAAACAGCGAGGATGGCTTCTATCTCTTGACCATTCTTTTAGAGCAAGCTCAAACTGCACTTTTTCATTTCATTACACTGCTCGTCATCTAAGGGGAGCAGAATTGGCTTAAAAAAAAAGGAAATGTGTGCTCTTCACCTCAAGCATCATCGGTCCAAGTGCATCTTTGTCAATGACACTCTGACCTGTAGATGATACATCTGCTTTTTGCACTTCATCTTCATTAGCTGCTGCTGCTTTTTCTGCAATAAAGAGAACTATGTATTAAATGACAAAGCAGTGCCAGTTAAATGATACATTAAGAGTCCACAGTGTATGGTGACTAGCTGTTAAGCAGTTACAGTGCAACAATACTGAAAATGAGATTAAATAATCTTCCCTAATGATTCAACAAAAGCATAACTAGCATATTTGTTTTTCAGTTCTGAAGTTTTATGACACAAATTAAATCATTTCAGCTGTTTCTCTGCTAGACATTTTACTAAATCACAGAACATAATACCTGGCAAAGACAAGGACTCCTTATGAAGGTGCAGCAAGTAACACTCAGCATCAAGGTGTATTAAGAGACAGATCTAAAACAGCATGCAAAGCTCATGGCTGCACAACTTTTCCATGATCGCTATATTTAGAAGAAAAAATGCAAATCTGCAATCTACTGTTTCATTACTGTGAAACAGCAGTCTCATTTCTGTTCCCATGCCTCTGCCCACATTTTTACTATCATATAACCTTCATGCTGTCCTATTTACCAGTGTTATTAAAATACATACAATTTCAAGTGCTTTAATTGAAAAATTACAAGCAAGAAAATAATGATTTAAGGCTCCTGGAGTATAAAGTCACATATTACAATATTACACTATCACAGATCATACTTAACTCCAAATGTAAGCAACATTCACACATACTAGAACATTCAAACCAAGAGGGTTTATATGTCATATCAAGTAATGAACTGCATTAACTTTTCTATTCTGAGAATGATATTGGTGTTTAAGGGAGAAGTAATTAAAATACTTACAGAACACATACTTGACATGTTAAGTTAATAAAACACAAGAGTAGTTTTTTGTTGTTAGTTTTATTCTCAGAACAACATTCTTTTATTATTTTTCAAGCACTTATGTAAAAGGACTTTACTGCAATCTAGAACTTTAAAAATCATTAAAGTTTTTTATTTTAAATATTATGCAATAAATTATTTTAATAAACACGAAAGCACACTGAACTTATGATACTCAACAAGAATGCATGCCTTCTACAACAGTAAACCAAAAGATGATTCATTGTGGGAATTACCAAATCTACCACGTACAGAAGGACCAAAAGGCCTCTGCAAAATCCCCTTTAGTGAAAATTAAAGCATCAGTCAGACAAATTAAAACGTATCCAAATGGACAGTATTTCCCACCATCTGTAGACGTACAAGACTGAAACAAAAGTTCCTCTGAACTCTTTCCTTGGCAGTTTATGAGGTCAGTGTGCCCATACTGTGCTTGTAAGTCAAGTAAAGGAACTGCTTCCCAGGATCCTGGGATGTCCTTGTATCAGCAATCAGCTGCCGGCAATAAGGCTTTGGTCACTTGGACTGCCTCATCCTCGATTTCTGTGGTTTCACGCTTTCATGAAAAAAGTGTGAGGAAAATCCTGCTGAGCTTCTTAAGGCACGTGCATACACAGTATGACACCACTGTGAGTAACAACGGAAAAAAGCTATTCTGTAGATGAACTGCTCAGACTAATAGAATAATTTTAAATCACTTAAGATTAGAATAATCTGTTAGAAATAAATAGACTAGAAATAAATACAAACCCTTCCTCTAACACTTAAACTCACCAGGATACTAATAAATAATTCTGGCTTGAGCTGGGGACTGCAGTAGGCCTTTTTTTGTGAAACGCAGAGATTAGGTGAAAGAAAGAAAAAAAAAATCAAACAGTCCTTTGCATATTACAACATAGAAGAGTTGGTGCCATACGACGATATGATACTGAAAACATATTCTAAAAATTCTAAAAGGTTCTAAAAATAGGGTTGAGCTTTTAATAAAGTCTGCAATGCTATTTGTTTCCCATCTATTCCTGATACCATAAAGTGATCCCTGCTTTCACACTGCAAAATGTTACAATAAAAGAGTTTACATCTTTTTGGATACTATCTTCCTGCTTTCATCCCATCACTGCTTTAGCCTTTTATACCATCTTGAGTATCAGAGGATATGGGATTATACTAGAAATGGAGGGACTGTAGATATTGTACAGCAATGGTTCTATGTTCTACACTGTGTGCAAACACATTCAATATATGATATTTTTCTAGTATAATGGATTTACAAAGACAACTTTTACCAATTGTTTTTCCCATAGTACCAAACACTTGCTGAAGATTTTTTTTGACTGTTACAACCAGAAAGTTCAAACAAATCATCATTAACATATCTCTATACATATACACTGCTCAACAAGAAGAAAAGTTTTATACAAAGAAAAAGAAGGAAGTTTTTAATGGCTATAATGGTAATTAACATAGAAATGGCAATATCACATCAGACCGAAGATCTATCAAGCCTTATACTCAGTCTCTGAAAGTGGCTGCTTTGCCCCCCACTTCTCTGTTTCTCCGTTTTGACCCTTTGATCCCTAACCACCTCCCTTTATACCACTAGCTGTCCATCACAACCATTTGACGTCTCTGTTTCCTTTTCCCTTAGCCACCTCTTTCTAGGGCTCAACCCTAAGGGACCAATAAAAACACTGCTTGCTTAAGAAAAGAGTATAACAAACAGAGAAAATATGAAAATTATACATGGATAAATATTGCCTACCTCTCTCTGTCACTGATGATGACAACATACACTACACTACATATGACATTTGTTTAGGCATTGCAAAAAGCATTATAAATCACAAGTGCTCCCAAAGGATGGTCTTCGTAATTAGGTCTGGAAAATAACTGTGTAAGAAGGTAAGGGGCCAGAGAGCTTAAAACAGGCTACATATTCAGGCCATGATTCCCTGTGCATTTATTTAAGCAGCACTGTAAAGGAAACCATGGCCTCAGACAGCCTCATAACAGTAGGACCAGAAGTTGCTCATGCTCATGACATAAACTGCAGCTACCAGCAATGTTCAGTTATGCAGCAAATAATCCATTTTTGACTGAACTACAAAGCCCATCTTGAAGAGTCTATCAGCACACAGTGAAAAAGTAAGAGCAAGCACCGTCAGCAGTGTTGGCCTAACAGAGAGGCACAGGGAAGGTCTTGAAAAGCAAATCTTTTCTTCAGCGCTAACTGAGAACAAAAATTTGTTGCGGAAAGGTTGGGGAAAAAAAACCAACAACAACTGACACATGAATTCTAGTGATGACAAGACTCATGGTTTTATCACAAGTCTGGATTTTGTGTTTTTCTTACAGTTCCAGCTTCTGGAGTTAAGTAGTGGTGCGAAAACATAAGGTTTACTTTCCCTTTTTTTCCTTCTCCTATCTTTTTTAGGTTCACTGGGGGCCCTACACACAAACGAAAAGAACAGAGTGTTTCTTATTTCTAAACTAGATTAATGATTTTTGAATGTTAGGGGTTAAGAAAACAGCTGCAGAGGCCCAACCTTGCAAAGCCTCTCATAAGTCTTTTTTTTTTTTCCCAGTTTCACGGGAATTGATGGTATTACACTGTGACTAACCACAGTCGTTAGATTTTTCCACTGGAGGCACATAACGCGGAGAGCAGGAGCTGGTTGCCTGACCTTGCACCACCCAGCTGCGCTGCCTCCTAAAACAGCTATGACACTGTTCAAATGGGAAACACGGGGAAAATGTTACAAGGTAGCTTGCAAGCAAGGCAGGAAAAACAGAGCGGAGATTTGGTATGGAAAGAAATACAGCCTCATGCCAGTTCAGGAAGTGACGGGAGGAGAAAGGGGCTTCCCATAGCTTCACCTCTGTAAAAGGGTTTCTCTGCTAGAGGTTGAGTTTCGCCATCCGCCCTGAGTGTTTCAACAGAGAGGGAGCATAAATTAGAATCTGGCCCTATCCTTATGAATATGGCTACCAGGGATCAAGCACATTTTATCTAAATTAAAATGGAATAAACTTCATGCACATGAAATAATTATTAGCTCTGCTCAATTAAGAGTTTAGCCCAGAGCTAAAAAAAAGAAAATTAAATAAAATAGAAGTACTCCTAAGAGAGATACTACAAAGAATATAAACATTCAAATAGGTAGCATTTTAGCGATGAGTGTAATTTATGTTTTAAACTGTGGATATGTTTACAATTGTATAAACAGCAATACAGTAAAATACATAATAATATTTTCAATTGGGCATTTTCCTGGTGATCACAAACTGTATCTACTTTCCTATATTGACATGCAGAAGTAAGAAAAAAAAAAACCCACAAATGTTTTCTGCCAAATTCATCAGTGGGAAAGTCAAGTTTTATTTGAAGCTCATTCCAGTTTCTGAAGACAAACCTCTGTGAAATCATATTAGATTAACAGGAATTCCTAACAGGTGTACAGTCACGACTAGCTGAGAAATCCTGACAGTTCTCTTTGCCTTTTTCCATGCTTTACTCCAACTTCCTTCATGGAACTGGTTAGAGAAACAATCCCCCTCCTTGATCCTTCTTTCAAAATCAAAATCCAGTACAAATTAATGAGATTTCCGCTTGCAAAATACAGAACAAAACCTTAGCCTCTTTAGGGACTGTGAAAAGATGAAGAATACTCCAAAAAAGAAGATTTGCATCAACATATATGTCATAGGACACTTATGTATGATTCTTTGGAGGAGAAGAGGAACAAAAAGAAAAAGCAGTTGAAATATTAGAGCAGTACCTGCATCAAAAAACTGTTGAGGGAAAAGGTCAATAGAAAAAAAATGGTAATGGGAGAAACGACTATATTATCCAATACTGCTTGAAACAGGTTTTCTCAGATGCCCCATATAATTCATATGCTTTGCAATTTTCTGGAGTTACTACTGAAATGTCACACCCATCTAAAATCATATACCCTCACAGATCAAAAATATAGCAAAGACATTTATTATAAGGGATACTATAAAGCTTAGCTCTGCACACAAAAAAGAGCTATGACTCAAGAAAGATCCTTATTATATATAACAGTAACAGCAACATTGCTTGAAAGTGACTGTAAATGCTGTATGTTTAAACATGCAATTGCCTTTTACAGCTGTCTGAAAACAACTCATCTTCTCCTTTTTTTGTATGCATTAGAAGACTACTTTTGTCTTGAGTTCATATATGTGAATGAATTTACCCTGTGTGGTTCTTCTGATCTCTCCTGACTTACTGTGTAACAGTAAAACACAAACAAACAAACAAGGAAATAGTAAAAGTATATAATTAGCCAAAGACAGGGACAGATGTGATATCAGAAGCTAATGTTGACATTTAATAGAAAGACTAATAGCCAAACTGCTAAATTTTAGCTGGCATTATCCTTTTAAATATTAGATTTAATAACACTTGCATATGACTAGCTAAATGATGATGTTGACTGCAGCCCTGGACAGAAAGCTATTAACATGAATAGGGTCACACAGAAAGTACCTTCAAATGTATTAACCTGAGTAAATAAAAAAACAAAAGCAAAAAAAAAAAAAAAAGCTTGCATTTGGTAATGTGAGTGGTTTTGGATCACAACACAGAAAATGCAACATATGATGAAGCACAGCAGTAAAGAATGTCTAAGTTATTTTGATGCTTGGTTAACCACAGGGAAAGAAGTTTTGTCTTGTAGTTGCATAATTCAAAGCCCAAGAAGCCATGGCCCAGCTGGAGCCTGATATCCATACGCACATTTGTTAACCAGTCCCCACTGCCTCAATACAAGTTGGTTTTTTTCTCTGAAACCAGCTAATTTTTCAAAAGATCAGTGTCAAAGAAACAGTAACTATTTCACTAATCAGTTTTAAGACCAGCTTATCCCACCCCTATGAATAAAGGCAGCTAATATTTCAGGGAAGTGAGGTTGCAGTGAGCTTATGTAGTGAGGTTGCTATATCATCATACAGAGCAAGGGAGCCATTAGACTCTTGAACACATTTTTCACTCAGAAACTACAGATTGAGTCTTCTAGGAAAAACTATGCGACATCTCAGGAAGGTTTCAGGAGGTAAAACAAGGGACAATTATGCATCTGCACTGAACTAAAATTAGAAGAGCTGCCATATGGCTCTGCGAAGCCAGCAGCACGTTCTTATTCATTAGGAAGCATTCTGCTAACATAAAAACACAAGGCCTTCCTGTGCTCTCCAAATGTGTTTATCTTTTCAACATTAATGCACGATATATCATCAGGCTGCTGAAATCTCCTGCCGTGCATATTAAAAAAGCGCAGCTGCACTTTCTCGCAGCACGTTTACGCCGTGCGAGCTGGCACCCGGGGCGCGAGGCGCTGCCCGGCTCCCGCCCGGGGCTGCCCACCCCAGCCCGCGGAGTCGCCAAGGCAGCAACGCTTCAAGAGTTAGGGGATGCTGCGGATTAAGCTGAAAAGCACCTGAAAGCGGTAAGCTTTATATTTGCTCATGGGAAATCGCACTTTCCAGCACTGCATGTCCTTCTTCTCAGTATTCTTGAACGTGGCACAGCTGCTCCAGCATCCCACAAAGAGCCGCCCCACCTTTCCAAAGTAAAAAAGCACCAATATGGTATTAGCTTTACAAAAACCTTTGCACTCACACAAAAACACCAAATATAGTTAAACACTCATGCAGCTTTTCAAGCCTTGGGTGATGTCTGATCTCAAAAAATTCAGTAACGGCAGCCAATATTTAAAATTTTCACAAACCCTGAAGTAAAATTAGCACTACAAAACCATCCTGGGCTTTGGAATAGAAACAAACTGAATTAATAATACATAAAATCAACAATAGTCTTCTTTTGCTTAATTCTATTCTTCTGACATTTCTCCACCATTCTGTTTTGTTCAAGTCAGCACTTTTTTCACCCTGTACAGCTTCTTTTGAAAGCACTGCCTGGGAAATAATCTCCTCCAGCTCAGTTAAACTGGAAGAGAATAAGGACGTCAAGAACAAAAATCATGAAATTCAATTTACTAAGAACAAAATTTAGCTATCAATCAGACAGAAAAAGCTCAGTATCTCCATATGTATTTTTGCTAAATACATTAGTATGTATTTTAACACCTTTTCCTCGGTTTCTTCTCTCCCCACTCTCATTTTGCCTCTTTTTTGTGTCATCACATCTGTGATCCCTGGGTTTTTTTTCATAATTTTGAAAAGCAGCAGTCTATCTCTTGAATCCAAGCTTTTAATTTCAAAAAGAAAACGATGCTTTCTGTGATTCCGGCAACTACCTTGCAAGTGTAACTTCATCGCAAGTGTACATACAAAGGCGCGTGTGATTCACTGAGGAATAAGGAAAGGTGATCGCGAAACTGCCTCCCTCCTTCCCCTGCAGAAGTGAGTGCCCAAACGCACAGTTGGCCAGTTGGGTGCCACGCTGCTAGTACCAGACTCTGTTTGGGTCAAGGCTGAGCCTGGCCCTCTATAAATACACTTAAATAGCCTCTCTAAAGATTCCTAACTCTTGGATTTAGTGGCAACTAAAAGTGACAAAATTATTGACAGGAATAACATTCTTTGCAGAAATATTCATCTACTATTTCCACATTTATTTAATGCAGCAGCAGGGATTATTCCAACCTGGCATGACCTCACGATGTCTCTTGTTTCTATTAAATGCTGCTAGGATTGCGAAACCCCAGAATTACAGCCCATCTCCTGGCACTGGAAAGGGACCTACCAGGATCCCAAGTCCTCAATGACTTGATCCATCCCAACACCCAAGAACAATGCAAAACAACAAAGCAGGCAAAATAATTTCCCTGATGAGATTACTTCTAATATTGTTATTTATCAGTAAAGACAGTAGGCCAACTGGCACCCCATTATTTAAGTGACATCTAAACCAAGACTTAAAACAACCCTGGATCCAGAAGTTATTTCTCACCCAATGCCTCATTTTAAACAGTGGAGAGACTTCAAACTAGCACATTGTGACTGGAAAGCTGTTTATCATAAAGATCTCTTGAAGTTGGAATTAAGTTTCCATCACAACCTTCATCTGTTGACTGCCTGGACACACTGCAACAGTGATCTTTTCCTTAGGTTTTGAGAAGAAGTGGAGAGATATAAGAAGATGTTGTTTTGCTACTGTAGAATTTTTAGACTGTTTTGAGTTTATTAAAATGTTTGAGCACTTTCAGTGTATGCTCTTTAATAAAATGAAAGGGTGATTAATTTGCAAACCAAAATTCATGTGTGTGCGCATGTATTAATCTACATTCTTTCTCTTTTCTCCAAAAACGCCACTATCTTTACAGAGTGTATTGACTGTCTAGAGAAAGAGCATTAATAAATTAATCATCAAAGATGCTGACTGCCTGGGTGACTTCCCCATCAAAAGGCCATAATCCAGAATGGTGCTGAGAATGTATAACTTTCACTGGCTTAAAATGCTGTTCTAAATGCTGTTATTTTTTATATTTGCATTTCCTAGGAAAGTGTAGTAACTGGCATAATCTCACATCTCTGAGTGTTTGTGCTCTAATTCAGGGTATTTTAGAAGTGCCTAAGATACAATACTTAGGCAACAAAAGAGCACACATTACAGGTCAAGTAAGTTGGCCAGCAATGCCTTACACAAAGATACCCTCAACTTAATCAGTCACTGATTATCCTTTCTGGAATCAGACAAGCAGATTCAAACATGTATATGTAGTTGAACAGACACACATAATTTTGTTTTTGTAGGCATTTAGATGACTTCAAAATATTTGTGTAAACCTGTACATAATAGCAAATGCTACCCATCCGCCACTGTTAACTTAAAATCTGTTACATCGATATGGTCGAATTTCAAAAGAGAAGACCAAGCTAACTGACCTCAGCACTAAAATATTAGATACAAATATTCAGCATCACTCAGTTCAACAAAGTAATTATTTTCTTTGGTATGCACTGAATTAGGACAGAAAGTTTTATTGTGTTTTTTGGCATATGCAATTTTATAAGTGTTAGATATTTACTTGATGAGTAAATTCATCTTGTTTTGATAATTCATTTCTAAAAACAGTGTTAATGCGAATATCTAAATGCAGAAAGCCCCATGTTCTTTAAAATTTTGGCTGATCTGATGTTTTCAAAGACAAGAAATACAGCTAGATTGGATAATTTAGTTGAATCACTGGAGCGACACATCACAATATATTGCTTTCACAGACATTAACAGCTCTCCAGTTAGTTCTTTGAAGCATAAAAACACAGGCAGAATTTTGAAAATAAAGATACAAGGGTTAACACTCTTTAGACTAGAATTTGCAAATACAGTTGCCAAGATAATTAAACATATAGGTTTCCAAAACTTAGGCCAAAATAACATACTGTAAAGAAATATTAATCTAACCAGACCCCTTTTCTTGAAGCCTTACTCTTATGTACTCAACCAACTGTTAAAAGGAAACAGATGACTGCCTTTCTTCAAGTGCCACATCACCATGATTACAAAATATCTTCTTTATTTTAGGATGCTGATGATAAATCTTTGTGACATACCCAATCATTCCCAACAACATGCAAAGCACAAACTGCCATAGACGACTGCAAAGTTTTCTAGAAACCTAATATGGCGCACCAACAAGAAATATGATGGATCACGGGCTCCTCTAGGATGTTCGTGAGAGAAAAAAGTTTCCATAAAGTGTAGGCCAAAATGGAGAACAGATAATTGAAGACAGCTAAGGAAGAACAGAAACAAGCTTAATTTAATGTGTCCATGCTAACATGGATAACAGGGCTCCTACTGCTTCTAATAGTCCAGATTAGAGTAGATAAATCTTTTAGGAAAAAGCTCTAAATCATTAAGGACAAGTAAAGTTTTCTTCCTATAATAGCTCAGGATTCAGAAATAGAAGCTGGGGCCCCTCTCATTGTTTGTCTTGCCCATCAGCACAGGCCTCAGTCAAACAGTTAAGTGAATTTAGAAACGCAAATGTTCCTATTACTGCAAGGAGAGCAGAAAGAAAAATAAAAGCTTCCTAAAAGAACCTGTTTACTTTTGTATTTGAGTTATGTAAGGAAAATTTGTAATCCAAATCCTCTACAAAACTGTGTGTAAGATTTGTTTCATATATTTCAATGGTGGCCACATTACTTCAGGTACTTAGGAATACAGAATGGCTGTTGAGAGGGAGTTATTGACTATTAATGTGGCATTGTGCAAGATATTCTTTAAAATGAAGGGATCTTTTTTCATTACTCTAGAATTTGGTGTATCTTGTTGCTAAGATGTACGTCCAGACAAAGTTGCTCTTAATCTACATGAATGTTTACATATAGTAATTTATTCAGTCAGATTTTGAAATGCCTGCTAATGAAACCGACAGGTCAAAAAGGGCTCCCTTCAACCAACTCAACCATACTGACAACCCACGCAGGCGCTAAGGCTTCTCGTTCTGCATTTCAGAGTGATGAAGTAGTCTCTGGGATCAGTACCCAGGCTTACATGGCAGCGTAATTCAGAAGCACAGCATAAACAGAAAAATAAGGAAACACAAACAGCAGCACTTCACATGTTTTCTTAGCAAGCTTTACCAACCATCTTCTGCCTAGAAACTTTGACCTGCCTTAAAAACGAATAGTTCCTTCAATCACTGGTGACTAGCAGCTCGCTTGGAAGGGACCGAAGTGCGGTGGTGGTGGTGGTGGTCACTGCCGCAGCGATCTCTGTAGCCTCTCTGTTCCTCCTCTGCAGCCCTGAGCTCCCTATGCAGGGTAGGGGGGAGCGAGGTGCCGCACTTCAGCATTCATAACATCGAGTACACCAAACAAAATGTGGCTCGAGCCAGGAAATGTTAAAGAGTAAGGTCTGCCTGCAGTCATGCCTCTCTTTGGGACTAAGGCTCGTAACTCTGGTCTGCAGCAAAGCCCACGGATTGGATCTGAATCCATAACCCGGGGCCATCTCTGACATGAGCAATGTACCCATTTGCTTGCAAACAGGAACAGGGGTAGCCCCTCATTTCACCCCATCAGGGTACAATCAGCTGCAACCTTTTAAACAATAGTTGTTATTTCACACAGGATTCTGGGTTCATCTCAGCCCAAATATTTTAATCCCTGTAGCTCTGTGAAAAGTTGCTGAGGATACTGTTTTTTGATCTACGTATCTAAACTCTAAGTCCCTTTGTAGATCTGGGCCAAAGTCCTTATACCAAAAAAAAAAAAAACCTTTGGCAAGGTTTAAAGCTGTTGAGATAAAGGATGTCCCCTTGTCTGAGCTTCAAAGAAAGAACTAATGATAACTTCCACAAACATGGCAAAGCTAAAGGAAAGAACAGTATTCTTATACCATAACTCACAATGAATCTGAGAAAAGCCAATACCCGTCCTCAGTTATATTTAAGAACAGGTTTTATGGACTGGCCTCCCTACCTCTATCACTGATATACAGGAAGCGAGAAAAAAAGCTTACAGGGCATCTTTACATTTTAGATTGCCAACTGCAAACATTAATTGTATTTTCAACATAAACTGCAATGGCCCAACAAGCTGTATTATAATGTCCAGTTAAGAATCAACATCTCCAGCAGCTAGACAGATGGTGACTCAACTTCCAAGCTTAACAGTAATCACAGTAATTCTCTATATTGATCACTGTAACACTCAACAATTTATTAGCAAGTTTTATCACATTCTGTAAAACTACTTGATGATTTCTTGTTGCAGCACTACAGGAAAAAAATAGACTCCAGCAAAAGAGTGTCAGAGAGACAACAATAAATGAATAAAACTGTCACAAGTATGGTGATGCTGGTCCCAAAACTATGGCTAAAGCTGCACTGAAGTCAAAAGAGAGTAATAACTGAGGAAGAAGCAAAAACCAAAATGCAGGAGAACTATTAAAGAAAAAGTACAGGAGTGAAGGGAAAACAGCACAGGCTGAAAAATAAAGCCCTTCATGAGAAAAGGGAGAAATAGGCAAAGAAAGAGAAAATCTATTCTACATGAAATATCACTTTTGACAGCTACTGACAGGGATCATTGCTTTCAGAAAAATCAAGGAGGATGTTAAGAAATAACTAAAGATAGAAAAATAAACTGAAACATTCAAATATTTTCTCCAAACTGCAGAGGAAAAAGGGTTGGTAAAAGAGAAGGAAGACAGGAAAAATACTCTGCTATTGGCACTAAATGTTTTCTACCCAACACCAAAACAACAACAACAAAAAATCTGAATGAGGGTCCCTCCGAGTTTACCAATCTATATTTAGAATTTACAACCTTGACATCTCTTCCTCCTCTCTTTTCATTTTCCAAGTGAATCAATTGTTATATATAAACACACTTCCTTTTCAATGTTGAACATAGTCCCAGACCTAATTTGACATAGAATAACCTACCTCAGGAAGACATATCTCTCAGAAAGATCATGGGAACTGTAGCTTGTTCCAAGTCTTTCTAGGAAATTGTGCCTCAGAAGAAAAAGTAACCCGTAAAAGGCTAGTTCCTTTCATATTCACACATCTTAAGATGACAAGGAACCACTATAATTGTCTAGTCTGATCTCCGCTGTAATGCAAGCCAAAATGTTTCATCAAGTGACTGCTACATCATGCCAAGAATTTCCATTGAATTACAACACACATTTTGAAAGACATTCAAACCTGACTGGGAGGGCTGATAGGGCACGGAATCCACCAAATTCCTAATTAAGTTGCTCCAATTTTCAATTAACTCTTTACTAATAATTTGCACCTCCTGTCTGATTTGACTTTGGCTGTAGAGCCCAGCTATTAGAGCGTATCCTGTTTTTGCCTATTAAGGAATACTGCGCGGCAGGCAGGCTGCATAGTTCCCCTTTGCTTTGTGTCTGTAACCAAAGCAAGGTTTGCAGGGAAATGCCTTTCCGCTTCAAGATGAATAGAACCTAAATATACAGAGGTACCACACCGTGGCTCCTTTCAAAGGGGCACTTGGATACTATTTAGGTAACACAGCAGTATCTGGAGCATCTCCAGTTATGGAGTAGCTACAATTATTTCCGCTTTGATATATTTAACAGAACTTAAAATTTATTTATGCCCTTTTCTCTCTCCATATTCTTACTGACATTTGCTCTGACCTCGTTTCATTCTTTCAAGAAAATGAAATCAAACTTGTGGAGAAAAGTGGTTTGCTTTCACAGGCAAGCAAGAGTATGTGTGTGCTGTAGCGTACTTGCTACAGCACCTTTGTCTTGTGAAATACATAGAGATGTGCCAATACACTTTAATGATCAAAGGAAACAGAAGGCATATATGCCTTGGCTGTCAAACCGTCTGTCTAAGGACATTCACTAAAAGCTCAACAACTGTACACAACAGAGCAAACAAATGATCCTCTTTCTACGTCATCCCTAAATCTTCAGCTTATATTTTTTCCCTCAGTTCCACACTATGGCTTTGTATAGAAGAAACTGAAACTAAAAGAAGCAGTTGCAATTCATATCCTCAGTCATTTCATGTTCATGGACCCTTACTTCTAATTAAGTGTGTAGCTGTCCATATACACAATCTTTTACAAAAATAAAAAAATGTATGACTTAAAACAGATGTAATTATCTTGCTTCCAGTTTGAACACAGAGGAACCTTTGATCAATACTCCTTTAATGTGCTGTGAATCCACAGGTTTTCAAGATTCAAACATGGTATAAAAGGCATTGCACCCTATTGTGAGTAAATATATGATCATTTTTCAGGCTGTAATCTTTAAAAAGAAAAGATAAAAGCTGTGTAACAAAAGCCAGGTTCCTCATAATAGATTAGCTTATTTTGACTGAAGTATCATCACTACTCTCAGTAAACTAATTTGCTATTCTATAAATTAAGCTCCACAGAGATAGTTAAGTTAACATCAAGTCTACTTCTTCATTTATTTGCTTTACATGCAGCTGAGACCAGCACGTTGCATACATTCTTCTGAAGCACACAGCAAGTCCTGGTGTTCAAAAGTCAGTGCCTTTCCCACTACACACTTTCCAGGTATAACAGAGACTGCAAATACAAACATTAAGACTCAAATTCTTCCTTAGTACCTAATATTACTATTTCTCCTTGACCAGACACCTCTGAAGATAGAGCAGCTAGTGGAAAACACCAGACTCAGGAGCTTAGTTCTTATTTTGGAGGGTTGGATGCAAGCCTAAATTTCTATAATTTCCTTTTTTCCAAATTTAAAGTGCTAAACACTTTTACGAGATTTAGTGACTCTATTATTTATAAGAAATTACATGATAAACTACAAAAGGAAAACTGTAAAGTTTTGAACTTTAAAACATTCAATGACAGTTTAAATGCAGCCTGACAGATATACACTCTTAGTGAAGAGAGGGCAGCTTCCAAAATCTTAAACTTCAGGAAGAAATGTCTCCATCTTTCTTATCCAGTACATTTTTACTACTCTTCCAGAAGTAAAAAAACACATTTCATGATTGTTAGATATTAAAGCAACAAAAACTTTTATGAAAATATTCCTACAAAGATCAAAGAGGCAACACTTTAGACATATCCCCAAAAGCATGTTAAATATAGCAGAACAACCTTAGTCCTTTGTAGCATTTCCCAAATTACAACACTGGTAATGTAGCCCTCTTGGATCACAACTATCTTTGCAGCCACACAGCATATAATAAACAACCCGCAGCACAGCAGGATAAAAAGTGAGGGGAGATTTCTATCTCGAAAATACTCCACTAGTTTTGAATGATTTTCTCTCTTAGTCACTTAGAAGTTATGAAAGAAAACAAAATAGAAAAAGATCAGAGAAAAGCAAAATGCAAGTAGGATGCAAAACAAACAAGCAATTTTCCTGTAACACCTGCCAATAATTACTATTTGTAGAAAACACGAGTATCTTAAGAGCTATGAGTTCATATTTAGTTTCTCTTCAACTGTGAGCCAAAACTTGGACACAAACTTTAGCTTTCCAGTCTAAAACTTCAAGAAAATTATCACTAGAACTGAAGTCATCCTTCACTGCAAGTTGAAAGGTGGTGAGAGGACAAGTTTTGTTGTTACCGCCCACCGGTGATGCCTGACCTGACTGGGGCAACCACACAGGTTGAACTGTGCATCAGTCACGGCTGGCTCTCAGCCCCACCACGGCCGCATCAAGCCTCTCCTCCTTCCCTGGACCAGCCAAACCAAAACCCCTGATCAAATGCCCCACGCAAGCCCATGAATGTGAGTGCCAGCCTACAGGAGGGAACAGGAATTCATGGCCAGGACAAGGGTGGAGGGGAGAGAAGAGCTGAGCCACCGCTTTCACCAGCGGCCTGGTTTCCAGCAGATTAGAAGTAGTCTGCAGCCTCTGCATCAACATCTTTATGTCCATTCTGTTATTGTTCTTAGTAAAAATAAATAAAAACAAGATTGACTTAAATCTCCTAATCAGATGATGAGTAAACAGTTTCATTAACTTTTGGGAACAAGGCTATATCTATTCTAAAACAGCAGATACGATTTTAACTGTGATTAAGGAGAAAAAAACTACTCAACAATTCACTAAATCCTGTTACTTGCATAGATTTTACACTGCCTTCCCAATTTTCATTATAGCTTGAGGTTTATTTTGGTGTGTTTTCCTGAAACCTCAAACTTCAATGAAAATTGGGAAGACACTGCTATTAAAGATGCCTTCAGCTGCTCTTCTCATAAATCATACTGGTACCATATTAATACTGCTTCCACAGAAAACTATTAGTATAGTTGAAGCATCTTAACTTGTATGTAGACAAGGCCTAAGCCCACTAGTCTGCACGATACGCAACCCCAGTAAAACAAGCAAAAGCTATGAAATTTCACACTCGGTGAGTTTGCTGTCTAATGACTACTTTTCATCAGAGGCAGAAAAGGAACTGACGTTTTGCATTACAGGCATACCTCGGAGATATCGCGGGCTCCGTTCCAGACCACCGCAATAAAGCAGATATCACAATAAAGCGAGTCACACAAATTTTTCGGTTTCCCAGTGCATATAAAAGTTATGTTTACACTATACTGTAGTCTATTAAGTGCGCAATAGCATTATGTCTAAAAAAACAACGTACATACCTTAATTAAAAAATGCTTTATTGCTAAAAAATGCTAACCATCATCTGAGCCTTCAGCAAGTCATAATCTTTTTGCTGATGGAGGGTCTTGCCTCGATGCTAATGGCTGCTGACTGATCAGGGTGATGGTTGCTGAAGGCTGGGGTGGCTGTGGCAATTTCTTAAAATAAGACAGCAATGAATTTTGCCACATCAATTGACTCTTCCTTTCACGAAGGATTTCTCTGGAGCATGCGATGCTGTTTGATAGCGTTTTACCCACAATAGAACTTCTTTCAAAATTGGAGTCAGTCCTCTCAAACCCTGCCGCTGCTTGATCAGCTAAGTTTATGTGATATTCTAAATCCTTTGTTGTCATTTCAACAATGTTCCCAGCATCTTCACCAGGAGTAGATTCCATCTCAAGAAACCACTTTCTTTGCTCATCCATAAGAAGCAACTCCTCATCCGTTCAAGTTTTATCATGAGATTGCAGTAATTCAGTCACATCTTCAGGCTCCACTTCTAATTCTAGTTCTCTTGCTATTTCCACCACATCTGCAGTTACTTCCTCCACTGAAGTCCTGAAACCCTCAAAGTCATCCATGAGGGTTGGAATCAACTTCCTCCAAACTCCTGTTAATGTTGATATTTTGACCTCCTCCCATGAATCACGAATGTTCTTGTGGCATCTAGAATGGTGAATCCTTTCCAGAAGGTTTTCAATTTACTTTGCCCAGATCCATCAGAGGAATCACTGTCTATGGCAGCTATAGCCTTACGAAAAGTATTTCTTAAATAATAAGACTTGAAAGTCGAAATCACTCCTTGATCCATGGGCTGCAGAAGGGATGTTGTGTTAGCAGGCATGAAAACAACATTAATCTCGTTGTACACCTCCGTCAGAGCTCTTGGGTGACCAGGTGCCTTGTCAATGAGCAGTGATATTTTGAAAGGAATCTTTTTTTCCAAGCAGTAGGTCTCAACAGTGGGCTTGAAATATTCAGGAAACCATGTTGTAAACAGATGTGCTGTCATCCAGGCTTTGCTGTTCCCTTTATAGAGCACAGGCAGAGTAGATTGAGCATAATTCTTAAGTGCCCTGGGATTTTTGGAATGGGAAATGAGCATTGGCTTCAACTTCAAGTCACCAGCTGCATTAGCCCCCAACAAGAGAGTCAGCCTGTCATTTGAAGCTTTGAAGCCAGGCATTGACTTCTCCTCTCCAGCTATGAAAGTCCTGGATGGCATCTTCTTCCAATAGAAGGCTGTTTCGTCTGCATTGAAAATCTGTTGTTTAGTGTAGCCACCTTCATCAATTCTCTTAGCTAGATCTTCTGGATAACTTGCTGCAGCTTCTACATCAGCACTTGCTGCTTCACCTTGCACTTCTATGTTATGGACATGGCTTCTTTCCTTAAACCTCATGAACCAACCCCTGCTAGCTTCAAACTTTTCTTCTGCAGCTTCCTCACCTCTCTCAGCCTTCACAGAATTGAAGAGAGTTCGGGCCTTGCTCTGGATGAGGCTTTGGTTTAAGGGAATGTTATGGCTGGTTTGATCTTTTAACCAGACCACTAAAACTTTCTCCATGTCGGCAATAAGGCTGTTTCGCTTTCTTATCATTCATGTGTTCACTGGAGTAGCATTTTGAATTTACTTCAAGACTTTTTCCTTTGCATTCACAACTTGCTAACTGTTTGGCGCAAGAGGCCTAGCTTTCGGCCTCTCTCGGCTTTCAACACACCTTCCTCACTAAGCTTCATCATTTCTAGCTTTTGCTTTCAAGTGAGAGACGTGCGACTCTTCCTTTCACTTGAACACTTAGAGGCCATTGTAGGTTATTAATTGCCCTGATTTCAATATTGTTGTGTCTCAGGGGATAGGGAGGCCCGAGGAGAGGGAGAGAGACAGGGAAACGGCCGGTCGGTGGAGCAGTCGCAACATACACAACATTTATTGATTAAGTTTGCCGTCTTATATGGGTGTGGTTTGTGGCACCCCAAAACAATTACAATAGTAACATCAAAGATCACTGATCACAGATCACCATAACAGATATAATAATAATGAAAGAGTTTGAAATATTGTGAGAATTACCAAAATGTGACACAGAGACACGAAGTGAGCACATGCAGTTGGAAAAATGGTGTCAACAGACTTGCTCAATACAGGGTTGCCACAAACCTTCAATTTGCAAAAAACATAATACCTGCAAAGCGCAATAAAGCGAAGCACAATAAAATGAGGTATGCCTGTACCTAAAAACAGATTAAATTGTTCTGTGAATCAGTAGTTCTCTGGAGGCGTGGAAGTAGTAAAGTCAACATAACTGGATATTTAGCCAAAAAGTTTTACAATGTACAGAGGAAGATCAAAGCCATTTTCATTGCATCACTCTCAGCTGTAGGTAGAGGAGACAGCACAGCAAATTCAGTAATAGATTTTTTGTAAATGTTATGAATTAATTGCTTAACTTCACAGCACAAATTCCTCTGACACTTAATTCAGTCTTAAAATCCTATCAGCCTGTACAGCACCTATAAGTTATAATAGCCATGCAGAATTCCTTCAGAAAAGATTCAACAAACGACAAATTAATGTAGACGATGGCACCAATTTTAAATCTCTTGACCCCCCAATCTACTTACAATAACGTATAGTATGTAAAATTAACCAACAGAAATATTTGCAAAGCAAAAACAACAAATGAAAAACATGTCTGCATAGGCTCTCTTATTAATACCCTGATTTGGTAAGACATTTATGCACATAACTTTAAACCTGTAAGTAGTTCCACTGACTTAACAGGGATTACTCATGTGCTTAAAGTTAGGCAGCTGCTTAAATACCTTGTGAAATATGAATCTGAATTCAGATCTGATAAATTAAAAGTAGCAGCAGCCAAACTAGCATCTCATTACAGCTTTAAGACCACGTTATTTTCCTTTAGCAAGTGATTTTCCTTGCGTACTGGTGCTGGAGGTAACAACAGAATATCTGCTGGAGTGAACATGTGGTTACAAAGTAGTACTGCTATCAGGAAGCAAAAACTGTTTTTAGTATCAATGTGAAACCAGAAAAGAAGATATATATGATTAATAACAAGGCTTCTTTTTCTTAATTCATAGAGGTCCAAAAGCTCTTGCAGGTCTCTTTTCATCAACGACTTCTCTTTCTCCCAACATTGCTTAGCTTTCACATGGTGATTCACTCTATCCAAGGCCTGCCTTGTAAGGCCATGCTGAAAACAAGATCTGACAGATCAGAAGTGTACATTAACAGCTAGACTGATAATCACCATCCTGATATCCCTTCATTGCACTACTGCAAATTTAATATACAGAATGCAAAACCTTGTCAGCAACTGGTGACATATGGAAGCTGGACACTGAGGAAAAATGGAACTGACATATAAAAGTGCATTTGGGGATACTTTGGTACAGTAGGTTGTATCTCACTGTACATGTATCTAAATAAGACAGGTGGTTGTCATCCTAAAAAGGCTCCAGAAAACAGAAAGGCATGCAGGCTGGAAAAAGAAAGAGAAGAGATGCAGACCTGGATTTTAAAAGGAACACAGGGGAGCAGCAAAAGAAATCCATGTGTTGGACTTTACGTCAGGACACATTCTCCAGCACTTCCGCTGAAGGGGTCAAAGGTACTGTGCTTAGCTAGAGAAACCAATAAGGAAGATTACAGTGATCTCCAGTACCCTACGGTACCTAACACACTTTCAGTATATTCCTGATACTCAGAGAAGAGGGTAAAAGCACAACTAGCTAATAAAGAAAAGGAGGTTTCAAAGACTGAGCCCAGGAGATGTTCAAGCAGTGAAACATATATGAATAGTCTCTCCTATAGTAATGTGGGCTATTTACCTGCTGAGATTGAGGTTAGCCTGATGGATAAAAAGAGCTTTAAACTAAGGGCAAAGGTTTAATCTTGCTATCCTTTTTAATGCGAAGAAGGCAAAAATATCAACCAAAGGAGGATGTAGCAACCAAAAACATAATGAGAAAGAGAATACTAACATGATGAGAGAATCAAACAGATTACACAATTTAAGGAAAAAACCTACTATAGATATGAAATCAAATGAGATTGATGTGAAACAGTTCAACTGATTGTAAACTAATGCAAGAGGAAGAAGTGAATCCAGATTCCTTTCATTTGTTATTGGAATTTGTTGTCTTGAGATATGTAAAATCATTTTCAGAAGTGCTTATATAACTTAAATGAATCAATCTTAAATGCTGAAGTTTTCAAAAATGAGATACAGGATCCTAAATCCATCAGGCACTATTTTACTGATTGTACTTAAAAAAAAGATATTCAAAAAAAATTACTGCTTCTTGGTTGTCTGGCATATAAAGGAACATTCATCCCCAGTGGTCCTTACACTTCCCCAAACCAAACTTTTTTAATTAAGCATGTGTAAATCAGAACTTAATGTGCTTGTACACATCTGTCTACACCATATACACATCTGAAACATATATGACTACTATTCTTTTAATTGATCTAACATAGGCTGCAAATAGCAGGAGAGCTTACACTTTCATGACCATATAACACAAACATATAAACACCTTTATATATCACTTTCATGTCATAAATATAAAACTGAATGAAAGGTGTTTTTTTCCAAGCTGCTTGAAACACAGGTCTCATATCTCCAGTAGAAATACTCACTTAGGATTTACAGGAATACAACTGCTGTTTCATCTTCACACCAAAATCACAATTTTTCATCTCCTCTGGACACCCACAAATCTCTACCCAATCACTGTCAGATAATACAGTAAAAGTCCACAGAAGAAAATTAAGCTTCTGTAAAGAAACTCATCTTCATACTCCCAAGTACTAAAAACATCTCAAAACCCAGATCAAAGATACATGCAATGGTTACATCTTCCAAATATCTTTAATTGATTTAATGAATTCAGTTACTCACATATAATAAAATTAATCTCTAACATGCCACAACTAAAGAATCTTTTAAGTATATTCTGTGAGAAATGATGTAAAGATAACAGATATAGTATTGCAAATACATATTTGCATGCCAAATGTATCAGCATAATATTATACTAAATCATGTAGTATTATTACAGCAAAAATACTATTACTTTTTTCAGCTACCAGCCCAGCAAGCTTAACACGGGAAATGAAGACCAAGCTGTATTCTTTCCTTCTTCATTTTCATTCCTTAGCAGTGGAGAAGCAATCAGAAAGATGCAGAACAACTGTAAACTTAATAGATTTAAATGATGGATGATACAAGCTCAGCATTCCCAGTGTGATGCCATGAACTACCTGCCAAGTATGAGACAGCAACAGTAAAATCGTCCTTAGCTCTTCAACATGTTTACCATGATTAGGTCACTGTTTTTTTGTGGCACTCAACAGATGGATAGGTGTATTGCTCAAGCAGTTTGATCATTAAAGTCCTATTTGTTAACAAAGTGTCTGTTCAAAAACAATGTTGCATTTCATAAGATGCTGTGATTCGAATTTTTTTTTAAAATGAAAATTTTATATATAAAAATAAAAATCCCTTTAAATTTGCTATAAAAGCAAACAGATGTAGCTTCTATGTAGAAGGCAGTTATCAAACTATCAATTAGCTTAAAGGAATAATTTCAAGCATTCTAATCTTTGTCTCTAGCTCCCAAGATGTTGTTAATGAGTGCCTTGAAGAGCTCAGTGTTTTGCAGTACCCCTTAGAAAGGATTAAAGTCTAGTCTGTACCTAGCTATGAGTTTTATATGTAAAGATACAAACAGTTATCAGACAGTCTAGTTGTTCTCAGGTGAAGAACCTTGTGGAACAAATCACCATAAAAAGTAATTTAGTATCTTTTATTGCTCAATGGTTGCAAACTACTTTTACTTGTTTTAATAAAAAGTATGCATAGCATTTTAGTCTGTCTTTAGAATTGTATTTTCAGTTGTTTAAAATAAAACTTTATGAGCTTAGAAAATGAAGTGCACATTCGGTTTTGGTACAATTCCAGTACTATTGTTAGTTTGTGACGACTTAAATAATTTAAATGTGACCTGGTCTGATGAGTGTGAAGTAGCCTGGGAAAGTTGTCTTACAATAATAGGAAAACTGTTTTTCATATTGCTTCTGGCCTTGAACAGCAAAACCCTGGATTTGCCAGTTATCATTAGTTAGAGCCAAATTTTTGAACTAAATTTTCTAGAGCAAAGCTGTTGAGAGAATTGGCAAGTGGGCTAACAGGTTTACCACCGTGCATGTTTCTCAGGCAAAACATGATTTTGCTGTCATTAGGAATAGCTTCTTCCTTAACCCTATTTGACTAAAGCTGGGATGAGGAAAACGCGTCTCCTGAGAAGGGCAAAGCAAAAATCCAAAACTGACAGTGAGAAAAGGAAGAAGGGGAAAAAAAGAAAAACAAATTAAAGAAGGAAAAAATTTAAATCTCAAACCCAGGAAGGTGCAAAAATGATGATGGATATTGTGCCAGGTTAAGAGGTACACTTCTAGTACGAGGCATGGCAACTTCCCCAGAATGTCCATTATTTAAATTATGGCAACTTAGTAGAACAAATTGGGAAACAGGAACATTCCTAAAGACTAATCAAATACAAACACCTCAGAGGCAGCTGACACGTATGTGACACTTCCCACTTTTCATTTAGCTTTGAATAGCCTCATGTCTGGAACTGCAGGTCTTCTTATCTACTTGTTTTAGAAATAAATCTACATCCAAATCACACAACCTGGGATTTCCACTTTTATAAATTCACACATACAGTATGGAGAAGGAAGCATTATTTTCCCAAAGAAACCTGAGAATACTGAACAAGTGAAGGATGTTGATGAAAGTGTTTAAAAACTGAAGGAATTACTCTAACCATAGGTTTTGAAGAGATTCTAGTCTTCTCCAAAACTCAAAGAAAAAATATATGCACATACTTTAAGAATTTGAATCTCTCTCCCAAACACCTGCGGTGCTATTCATGCCTGTCCAGATTGACTTATGCCACAAAAAACACTTACGAAAATTTAAAGTTTCTAAAAGATTTTTTTCTTTAAGTAGGAAACATATCAAAAGAAAAGAAATACAAAACTAATCTTCTAGACAAAGAACAGGAAGAAAACTGTCACGTTCTCTGGTTTACATTTATAACAGAACTCTATCTAGAGATTAGAATAGTTTCAAATCTATTGTAGTTCAGGATATGATGTCACGATTTAAGGGACGCAGATAATTTAGTCCACAATATCTATTCATATGAACAAAAGAAAGCAAAAGGGGAATACAAAAAAACTTTCATACCCCACACTCCTGGATTATTCCTATTTTAAATGGATTCATCATCCATTAAAGCATATATAAGAAGGTTTTTTTGGTTCTTTGGGTTTTTATCTGTACTGCAACTTTAAATTCTGTCAAAATTACGACAGATTTCAATTCCATTAGATGCACAGTCAGACTGACTTATTTCCTCTCTAAGCAATTTCTGAATTTTAAAATGCTGGAAAGATACTTAACACGCTTCATTCACATTATATTACAGTGTTTTGCATTAACGATTAAAAAAAATGTGGAAGTTTGCTGAAGAAAAGCTGAAGAGACTATCAGGTTTGCCAAAAACAAAATAAAAATAAACAAAGAAGTTAAACTATTCAAAGCCAATTAATTAGTCCTCTTACCTTGTTCTTTTATCTGACGAATTTGCTTCACAGTTTCTTTCAAGATTGCACATTTGTCAGGTTTAAAGTTAAAGTTGTCAATGTCATTAAAATTTGCAAAAATCAGCTCTGCAAGTTCTTCTATGTATTTATTCTCTTGCTCACGATTACGTTTCTCAGTGCTTCTTTTAGGGCTGAAAGAGGAGTTTAAAAATGTATTTGATGTCAGTTTGTTTGCCTTCTGGACAGCTCGAAGATGGTTTTAAATGGCTTGAGAGTAATTTGATGAAAGTAAAATGAACTGCTCTCTCTCACTATAAAAATGTAACTTAAAAGTTTCTCAAGCAGAAAGATTTCTTTTGGAACAAATAAAGCAGCATTAAAAAAGACATGGCTTATTTTTTTCCCAGCAGTCATGTTTTGCTTTAAAAAAGTTTTGGGATATGAAGTTCAAAAGAACAGCAACTACAACACAGAACTGATGAACCAGTGTAGTTTAGTACTCACTCCCCCTAGCTAGAACATAAAGTTAGTCATTTTCTAACAATTATGAAAAATATGTGCATATTTAACATTTTTTCTACATCTTCATTAAAAACTGTATAAATCAAACATTCTTGAAGTAATTGTGCAGGTTTTCATATAAATGTGGGGTCCCTACTGTGAAATAATGGAATTCTGTCTAAAAATGCTATCTCCTACATTGTTTTTACAGCTTTTGGGGGATACCCAATTTCTTAACCCACAAAATCCCTCTCATCTAACAAGTGTATCCCCTCACTAGATGAGACAAACAGTAATGGCAGTCTGTAACTGAGAAGAAATCTTTGAAGGAGCTGTAGAGTTTGATTCCTGGATATTCTGAGCTTGCAATACATGCAGGTATGGTTATGTTTGCTGAAGGAAAGGATTGGTTTGTTTGCCTTTAAAACCATAACAGGCTTTCAGAAGAAGCTTTTAAACGAGGAAAGAAAGCAGGAAACCACAGAGAATTTTATTAATGAGCTACATCAGGAAAGCATGCGTTAAAGGACCACAGCCTACTTTTGCCACACATAGTAAAAGGAAAGAGAAAGTCATCTCTCCTTAATTATTTGAAGAATAAGAATTATTAGCAGTGATTTGTTCTTTTCAACGCCTTCAGACATAAATGGTCTAACCTGGGTCCAAGCTGATCAGGATCCTTGCGCTTTCTTGACTCTGCCCTGGATGGATCAGAGGAATTTTCTCCCATCCCACTCATCTTGAACACATATCAGCAACTAAAAAGAAGAAAGTACAGGGAAAGAGTTATTGTGGAAAAGCCGTGAGTTCTTCTGTTTATACTTCTAAGTCTCTTGTTTCATGCTCAGCTCAGTTTTTACTTTGCAAATCTATCATTTGCCATAGAATTTGTTTGAAAGGTACCAATAAAAATACTGTATTTATTACCCTAAAAAATTACATACAAAACTCCTTCAGAACAAAATCTGTGGTGGGCAAATAAAGCATTACCATCTCTTTCATTGTTACCAGTTATGTAAGAACAGATAAGAACATTTTGTGCCTGGGCTGCTGAATTTTCATGGCAATTTGGCAAGGTTGAATGAGGAGAGACAAAGGAAAATCCATAATGTCACACAACAAGAAAAACACCACAGAATTGAAAAATATGAAATGAAACATGTATCGCAGCTACATAAAAAGGTAGCACATACAGCTTTAGTTAAAAATCAAAACATAATGTTTGCACAAGTACACATGCAATACAGTAGAAACAGAACATCTGTCAGCACTAGGTATCACTGAGGAACTGATAAATATTTTGTACGTTTAATCTACCTCATAAGGAAAATAACATGTCAAGCTATCATGTGTTAAAACAACACGAGCTTATTATAATCCTTGCCATAAACAGCACATGCAAATCCTGACCAACTACTGGCCTTTGCTTGTCCTAAGCACCTCTCAAACACATGAAACTCCCCTACCCCAGAATATCGAGTCTTCAATAATTAACAATATTCTACAGATTGAAAACACTGTTAAAACGAGCATAGAGAGATAATAGAAATGAAGAAGCTCATGTAATACAAGGTAGTCCTGGCTCACCGCCTGCCTAGGCACTGCTAGCTCTCTAAGCATGACGGCAGGGAGACGTCTCTAGGCAGTTCAGACAGCCCTGTATTGCTTGGGATAACAGGAAAATAAACCTGTGGACCGTAATGAAGTGGCCTGGCATCTCCAGGAGGTGATTCACACCCTGCTAAAATGGGTGCCTGAGGCTGTAATTCCAGGGTCACTTTACACTGGCACCGACTGGAAATCCTCGGTCAGGAACCAAAACAAGTGGGGCCACCTCCTCCTCTGCCGAGCCGCCGCGTCCCTTCCCGCTGCCGGCCCAGCATCCTGCCCCCAAACTCAGCGAGGGAACGCAGGGGGGTTAAAACCACGCTCCCCTCCTCCTCTTTGCTTCCTTTTTGATACTGTGCATCAGCCAGACTTTGTGTGGGTAACAGGACGGGCACACTAAGTCGTAGATAACGAGTTCTCCTGAGTTTCATGCAGACTGACAGCTGGTGCTATTGCCTGCCGTAAGCGGGCGGCGGGAAGGTAATTCAGCACCTTTAGAGCTCTGAGAGGCAGTGGCCAGGTGGGTGCTCCGCATGTGTGTATCACTCTGCCACCCAGTTCGAACGAGGAAGGCAAACTTGAACTTCCTGCCAGAGAGTTTTACTCCCTGTTTTGAAAGCCCTTCTGTTAGTTATTGCTCTTATACAGGGCAGGTGGCCAGAAGAAGAAGAACTTGCAAGGTTGCAGAACACCAGGTTTCTAGAACTCTAAACTCCTGCAACTAAGATGCAGTCAGTGTACGCTTTTGACAAATAGCGGGAGGAAAATGAACCTACGGGTTGTTCCGATCCATTTCCGAAAGATCTGTCAAACTGGTGTCCCAAGGAACACACTGAGCAGAAAGACTGGGGGTTTCTTTTCCATTCCTTTGGGGATTCAAAAGGTCTTCGACATGAATGGTGCTGGAGCCTATCTGAAAAATATTTGGGCTATCTTCTTCTCTTTTGTGTTGTACATGTATATGTGTGTGCATGTGTGTGTGTGTGTGCACATATATACACACATATATATGTGTATACAGATACACACATATATATATACACATACACACATACACATATATACTGCCGATATTTTGAGAACCACCCACTTCAAGGAGAGCAAGAACTTCTTGGTTCTGCAGCTGAACAGCCCTGTTCAGCTCCAAGGGAGGATTTACCCCCACAAATTCTGTGTTTCCTGGGGAATTTCCTGTGACTGCAGTCAGGGCATTCCCAGCCTCACACCAACACTGACTTTGCTGCGCAGTACGAAACACCTCCTGCAGCCCCCAGTGAGGTCTGTGACACTGACTATTCCTTAACAACTACATATCTCAATTCATTTCTTGCCCTGGTAAGCATTCACAGTAAGTCCTTATTTTATTTAAATACAAAAGCAGAAATACACATTTATCTACCTGATGAAAAGTTAGCTATTTACCTGAATACATGCAACTTCAGGAGTACACAGCAGCAAAGATTGAAGGAAGAAGAAATATGCTATTAATAAAATTGTGATGATAATTAAAGAGAAGTTGTGAGGAGACAGCAATTCCACCTATCTGTCAACGAAGAGTTGGAACTGCCCTCAAGGCTCTGTTTCAATGACTAAATTTTTCAGCAGCCAGGGTGAGAAAAAATAATAATCATGACGAGAGCAGTACATTCCAGAGATCATGTGAACTCTGAATGAGACTCAGATGGTGCCCTACAGTTCAGAAGAAAAATTAAGCTGGGGAATCCCTTCTTTTCTCAGACTTCCCAAATGACACCTGAGAAATGTAAATCAGTTAAGCATTTTTCCAGAGAAAAGCAAGCACAGCAGTTCAAGCATAGCTGTCACACATTCAACAGTTTTTTCCCCCTAAACAATAAGAGCTAAAGCCAGAGGTAAGCATCGAGAGGAAGCATCCCCCTTCATTCCCCCCCCTCCTTCCAGAAAAGCAAGCAGGAACAGTTATTCTGGAGAGTTAGCCCATCTAGTCTTTCCAGCTTACTTTAAAGAGAACTTTATTTTTGCAGGACTGAAGTTTTATCTGTAGCTCACAAATACATAGCTTGATTCTTCTTCCATTCACACTGGTGCTATGCAGTAGGAAATCCACTACGTCTGTGATATGAGCCTTCAGAGGACACACTAAAACTAACCTCCCACCAATAACATCTAAACTTCACCTTTCTGTATTTAAGAAAATAAAAGCGGTACCACTATTTTAAAACTAGGACCTTCTCTCCATGTTAAAGCTAGTAATTGGTTCTAAACAAACAGTTTTTATTTTATTTGCACTTACAAACCATTAAACCTGTTTCTCAGCAGCATTATCAGCTTGTTCTTAGAATGAGTTGCTTGGTTTTTTACTCATCATAAAGTTTCTCTGGAAATCTACTGCCTGCTACGTTTATTTTCTCCTCTCCCCATGCCTACATTAAAAAAAATCACCTCCAATGGCTTAAAGATCTATAGGTTAGGCTCTACAACTGCTGTGTTTTAGGTGCCTGTCCCCCAGAGCAGAACTCAAAATCCAGAATTAGGTAGCTAGGAAAGTGGAGAGGTAGGTGCTTCTAAGGCAATCTAAAAAAAATCTCACAAGCCAGAATGAAAGTTGGTTAGTACTCTCCAGCGAGAGTACTAAAAGCAAAAGGATATGGGCAAGAAACCTATCCACTGAGGCTTATTAGGGTCTGAGCGGGATGTATAAAGTTCTGCTGTTCTCTTAGGATTCAGAAACCAAAATCCCCTGAGTTAGGAGAAATGAGTAGGAATCACCTTTTAAAAATTACGGCTTGATAAGCTACTGCCTTGCTCTTGTGTAATGTTATATAATGAACAGCCAGAAATTGGGAGATGGAGATTCAGTTTCCTCTTTGCAAAGGGGTTTCAAGCCTGTATTTTTCATCATGCAGCACAGGCTCCCAAACCACAGGCTACCTTCTTGCTGAAACTGGACATTTATGAAGCAAAGAGGGCAAGATCAACTAACTTTTACAGTGTGGGAGGAATCTTAAAATGGAGCCAGGTTAGCTTACATGTAAGTAATTTTAATACTATCTTGAGAAGCAAGGGATTGAGATTTGAATCTCTTAGGCTAAGGAGGGTAATAAACTTGTATCTCCCATTTCTGAGCAAAACTCTAAAAGAGCCCAAGAGAGGAGCACCACCCCAGTTTCTTCATGTGTTTTAAAAAGAAAGCAGCTATTTCGGGTTTGGTTTTTTTTTTTCCAGTTCACTTGGTGTATTAAGAATGTTCAAGGTCTATACATGTTACTAGATGAAGATCTTCAGAGGGTCGGGGTACCTCCACAACTTCACTGCAGCATTAGAAAGGAACTAAAATCACATTTTTCAGAACAGAGCACTTCTGGGCACATGCAGAACCAGAATGGCAGGCATCTAGGAAACTTTCAAGTAAAAAAGGGAAGAACCTCATGAATTTAGACATTAAGAGTCTAAGCATACAGACATCTATGGGTCAGGAGCAGCTAAGCCACCTACATTGTTTTTTAGGTTCTGTCCTAACTCCCCTTACACAAATTAATCCATCCATCTCAAACTTTCCTGGTTAATCATTATTACTAATAGTTTTACAGTATATAAAAATTCATAACAGAAGTTTAGATGTTAGGTTGTTCAAAATGTTTTTAGGCTTTTGAACCACACTGATAGCTTCCAAGATCAGAAAATAAAACTCAAATTTGCATACCCTAAACTTTTCCAGAAAAAGCGACAAAACTGATGCCACTGAGAGCAGATTGACAAATCAGAGGCTCAAATTTTTACTCCGATAAACCACCCCCTCAAGGGAACTACCTCAAGTTAGAAAGTAGCATTCATCCTGCTCCTCTGATCCTTTTATACCTCTCTGTAGGATTTTCTAGAAAGAAGAAAGATAAAGAAATTGGACAGTTCTGTTCATCTAGTACTTTAGAAGCAACGAAAATGCAGTATCTGCTCCACCACAGGTCTTCTGAAGCAAAAATCTGCAACCAAATCAAAAACAAGTGGATAAGGCTTACTTAGTTTGACATGGAACAGAAAAAGGACTAACCAAACTGGGAATTAATAAAAACAAGGATGGCAGTAATTACTGAATTGTGAAGAAAGAAATATTTTTGTTAATGAAATAATGGCATTATGATATGCCAGATAATAAACAAAAACATATTTATTTGCAAGAAAACATCTTACAAACATGAATTAGAATAAATGTCTTGCAGAATGGACAATCTTGCAAGATCAGGCACTCCCTTTTTTATTGTGTAATTTGTTCGGGAGTTGTAGTATACTCCAAAACAGAAACATAATATCCCACTATGGGATTAGTGGTTTGCCTGCAGTGTCGGTAGCAGATTTTTCATTTCAAAATAGATTTTTTTCCACTTGCCCTATAAAAAAACCTCCAAGAATAACTAAATAGGAGCTTAACTTCTACTGCTGACTGATGATCAACACTGATGCCTGAGCTTCAAAAATTCACGTACATTTCAGTCTAATTTTTTCAACCGTTAAATGTAAATCACAAAATCAGAAAATTATATGAATAAACTTTTGGACAGTATACGCTAGCAATTACAGCCACTGGGACCTTTCTAGTTTCTACCAGATGTTGGGAGGTTGAAAAGACAGAGCTGGAAAGAGGCTGCAATTCTTTCTTGCTTGTTATCAGTAGCAAAACAATCATTTCTGCTCTCATTGTGCCAGCACATCCTCCTTCACATCCTCCCCTACCAGAAACTCCTCTAAGTTCGAATATACAGAGAGATTTTTTAGCCTAATTATAAAGCAATAGTAAACATGATATTTTTACAAGACATTCATCTTTCAAGGGAAAAAATAAAACAATGTAAACCCAAAAATAAAACACAAGGGAGGAAAAAAAGTAAAATAGAGGCCTCATGAAGGAGGAGACAGAGGGAAAAAAACGGCAGCACAAATCAATTGCCAGAATTTGTGGAGTCTCCTCCACTCCTCAGATGCCATCAAGAAACACGGCATATAGAGTAAACCTTCCAGCACTGATCCTCAGCATCAGTGAATCCAGTTAATCATCCAGAGCTAATGTAGAAGAAGATAACGTGCATTTTATCTCTTATCAGTGCAGGCCATCTTCCAAACAAGGCCTGTTAAACTGTCAGATTTATTATAAGCCTAACAAATGCAGTTAAAGAATAAATGAGGATTACACCTTCAAAGCTGCTACTTCAATCTGAAAAGTAGCAAACAAAAGGTAAAGTACCACGTGACGGACAAGCACGTAGCAGTGCTATACCACTTCCAGTACACCAAGACCTGCAGTGTGCAGATACAACTGCTAAATAGAGAAGCTGCTTGCTAATTCAGTGATAAACAGCAAAGGAACACTCCCTTTCCTGAGGAAACAAAATTACATTTCAGTGAAAGCTTGGCTTAAAATTTTCTCTAACAGCCCAATTTACCAACATAAACAGCTCATATTCCTGAGGTTAATTATAAAATCAAACATACATCCATTAGAATTCATACTTTTTACTCTGAAGTTCTCATGAATAGAAGCTTTCAGTCTCAGTTTCGAAATTACTGATGTGCCTTACATACCACTGATGCTGCTACGAGCCAGAGTAAAGGTGAAAATCACGGGCAACTTCTTTCTCATTCTGCAAACTTTTTTCCCTGCTTATGAGCTCTCGTTCAGTGGGTCCCTTTCTGAATCTGAAAATATTTGATATTGCTAGGTGCCGCAACCTGCAGCTCGCCTGGAGAAGGCGGCAATGGTACGCGCTTGGCAGCCACTTTCCCAGGCCTCAAAAGGAAATCGCTGTCAGGCAGGGTTAGATCCCAGATCAGAAACTGCAGCCACCGGAGCCTATGGACAACCTTTGATTTGTGAACAGCTGCAGTTTTTGAGGAAAAGTGGCCACCCGCTTTGACGGCCAGCGTTTTTCACTTCTGCCACCGCCAGACTCGTCGGCAGCCCACGGAGGCCGCCTGCGGTGCAGGCCAGCACCGCGCTTCGCAGGGCTCCGCTCCCCACCTGCACCCACACCTTGCCATGAACAAGCCGCACGTTCTACCACCAGCTTCATACACCCCTCCGTTACCACCGACCACGCATGCAGTTGGGATATACCCCACGCTCAACAATTTTATTTTGCACAAGCAAGAGGTCTAACACCTCAGTTGTCAGTGTTAGCCTCACATTAAAAATACAAATTCATATATTCAAGGACATACTCTGTTGTTTTCCTGAAACTACATTACTACTTTTACTGCAGATGAAACTGCTTAAAATGTTCACTGCTTTGTAACGACCTTATGGTATAAACTGAAAATCTGAAACGTAATTCCTATGAGGAAGGTGGTAGCAAGAAGTTGCAAAACTCTGAAGTCACCTTCAAAGGACTTGTATTAAAATCTGATGTGCACCCTGGTCTTTCTGTCAGTAGCCTTTTCGATCTGAAAATAACACTAATTACTTAGAGGATACAATTTCTTTTGAAGAAGAGACTATTAAGGATATCATTAAAATAAGATTTATGGTGATAATTACTAAATTCTACTTTACACTTGAACTCTACAAGCCAGAACTAAGAAAAGGAAGATAATTTATTAGATAACGTAATTGAGCCTATATATAAAAGAACAGTAAACTGGTTCCAGCACGTACTACTTATATTTTTGCTCACGGTCTACAAAAAGCCATAACAGACTATGAGCAAATGTTTAAGCTGAAGACTCCTTCCTTCCTCAAGAATCTTTCCTCTGACTTGTGCGTAATGGCTATAGAGTGGTGTGTTAGACAGGAACAAGAAGACATCCCATTTTCAGACTGAAAGCCAATAATGCTCATGAATTTTTTAGTTAAAAGACACTTCAAGATGCCACTGGGAAGACTGCCTAATAAACACATTAGGCTGCAAATGGGCAGCAGCAGCTCTTTAACACATGCTGCGACAATCTAATAAACGGCTAACATTAATGTTCGGTGTTACAGACTGGTATTTAATAGCACTTTCTTTAAAACCCACCTAAATCCAGAAAGATAAACAGTTGGGTTTTTTTTCTCCAGATATTCAAAACCACAGGTGTGACAAGCCCACAGTTCTGCTTTAGACCTCACAAAACAACTCCAGTCTGACACCAGCGCTATAAGATGGCTCCTACTTTCTGTATTCCCATAGGCTAAATCTCTTACTATAGCCAGTCACTGAGCTGCTTATGGATTAGACTACGTCAGCCAGCTCTAATATGCCCAGGAATAGCAAGGCTAGGCTTTAACAGGAAAGCAGAGAAGAAATACCATAGGAAGAAAGTGCCGTGTTTCTGCAAAACGTAGGTTTTGCTCCATTGACACCTTTTCACTTTTAAAGTGGCAGAAGACTGCTCTCACCAAAACATTAAATTTCTCAAAAAGGAGACATGCAGTACAAATGAAAAAAATTGTTCGAGACACTGCATCATAATTTGAGTGTTGGGATTCTCTCTCTCTCTCTTTACCAACAACTCTTTCACATTCTTATTACTCAATGACAAAAGAAATGCAGCTTAATACCACTAAAGTTCCCATAAAAACACCCCAAAACCCAACAAACCACCAAAACATTATTTGTATATATGCCAGTCACTCTTACATCCTTCTGTTTGTGGTGGCTTAATAAGTTTAAAAAAAGAAAAGCAAAGAAAACTAAAAACATCATGAAACCATTCAACCTTCTAGGTTGCATTTGAAGGGTATCAGACAATGGCTGCAGAAAACAGATGCCTGCAAACATTTTCAGTGGAAAAGGAGGAGTCCAAATTCCTACGCAAGATGTTTATTTAAGCTAGAAATTTTCTTATAGTTTGTAACTATTAATATTTTTACTTATTAGACTGATTTAGAAGCATAGTATTTTAAATCTTCTACAGTCTGAAGCAGGTCTTTGTGAATAGCAAAACTGACGAAGCAAATCTAACAACACATAGGATAATGTTATAAAACTTGTGTTTAAATAGACTTCATTTCAAGTTGATGGCACCTATTTTAACACTAAATTAAGCATATTTTAAATATTTTAACTGCTACTGAATGTTCTCTGTCAATCTCAGGTTCAAAACAGTGTTTGTCCACTTACATATATTTTTCTCTACACCATTCCAAACCCTCTCTGCCCCCCCTCACTCCCCACAAAAAACAGAAAGAGATATAAACAGACTATATAGGGGTAAACAGTGAAATAAACGCTGTCACAAGTGTAATGCATCATGGAAAATTCAAATTGAGAAACATTTCTTTAATCTCACAAATGTTACTTATATCAGTGTATACATTACTTGCAATACCAGTAAGTTTATATAGTTCAGTGTGATTTTTAAGATGCCTACCTTCAATTAACAGGGAGAAAAATATGACTGATCACATTAGACAAAGGTATTTATGCATCTCTATATCATAGGCATGCCTACATTAGGATTTAACTTAAGCTAACTGCCTGTCAACTAACTAAAGTCAGCTAACATGCACATAAAAATAAAGTCCTGTTTACTTTAGATAAAACATATTCCATTAACAAGAAGATCAGGGAAGTGAGTTCTATACAGGTAAAAAGCAGAGGGAGAGCCAGAGAGAACAAAATGTCATTTCCGTATCAGTTTATCCAATAATATATAGCATTACTGAATCTATTATATTTGAATCTTGGAGCTCCATAGTTTACCAACCTCAGTTTCAATTACTTCACACAGCTAGAGAGGTATCAGTCCTACTGGCCACTAGGATCATGCTAGCGTGGCACTGCATGGCTGTATTACTCTAAATCTCCCACCCAGATGCTACACTAACTACAGCCAAAGCTTGTGTGGAACCTCAGCTAGCGACGTATACTCTGCATACCACCTTTTGCAGCTCTAACTTGGTCATCAAATTCATCTTCCTTCAGGCCAGGAGTAATTTTGTTACTCAAAATACAAGATCTTACTGACTCTTTCTCCGCAATGTGGAACACCCGGCTCTATGCATCTTCTCTGTGTCTAATCATGAATCAAACTCATGGTCCAGATTTTCACTTAGCTACAGCCCTAAGAGGGTTTGTTTTTCTCTTCTCCCCAATTACCTATTACTAGGAAGCATGGTGAAACTTCTTGACTTTAAGACATCTGCCTTTTGCCAGATTTGGCTGAAGTTGGCCAGAGGCTTCAAAAGTTATTAAGAGGTGCAAAACCACACAAGTACACACAGAGTGATTCCCTAAGTCTTGGGCACCTAGGAAACCCTACTAAAAAAGAGTAGTGCTAACTCAACGTCCAGGGGGATCCTAGTACAATCACATTAACAAAGTTTCAGGCCAGTCTTGCAAATGCTAAATATAGAGGACTTAAAATTCTGATTTGCAGGAAATGTAGTCAAAACAGTATCCAAAGCAGGTCTACCTATTTTAACATTTTTATGATGGTGAATTAATAACCTACCAGACACACACCTACAAGATACATGTACATACTCACACGCTTCCTTCTAAAATATTTACTGAGATGCTCTCATAAGTATGCATTTAATCTAACAGTTAAAACAAAGAAGTTTCAACTCCAGAATCAAGAATTCTAGCATCTTTATTCCAGAAAGTTTCAGCTTAAGAATAGAACAAAGTCAAGCATATCTATATTCAAGTTAAATAAATCTCTGTACTGAGATCTACAAGGAGGCAGAGCCATAGCAATGTTAACTGCTGCCCATGAGGTGAATTCAGCTTCACTTAAACGTCGTTGTTTAACTCAGGAATGCAGCTGGTACCTATATGAGGTTCAGAACTCCTGTACCACATCTTAAAATTATATACCCAAGTTGTCCTTTTCAGTAGGGTGCCTGGATTACCCTCTTCCTTCAAGATATGACACCCGTTGTCTCCACTTTTACCATGCAGATAGAGCACCTGCCCAGGGAAATTCAGCGTCCTCCTGCAGGCACTTACCACAACCCTGCTCTCGGAGAGGGCTCTGGTGACAAGGATGGACAAGTCCAGGAAGACACTGCTGTAGGGGAGAACAACCCTGGGTTCCTCCCCCTCTTCCGAGCACACGTTTTATCCAAAGCAAAGTGCGTAAGCAGGCAGTTCCCCCCAGCAGATACTTCCCGAATCATCCCTGTATCAATACCATCCATTTATAGTGGAGAAGCAGCACAGGAAGGCGAAAGAACAAACAAGTTAACTTGCATTTTGAGATAACAGCAAGATGCACAAAAGATCATACTTACATTATCTCCCAACATACAGAGTTCTGTATCTTAAATTCGTGCCCAAGACACTAGCTAGGCACTAGCTATGTTATTAGGCAAAAAAAATCAAAACTAATAGAATAAATGATGTCAAAGAGCCACACACAAGTGTCTTTCAAAAATTTGTGAAGTACTGTGCAAAAATTCACTTCATAAAGATCAACCGTCCACAGCCACCTGTTACACCCTGAGCAGATACATGCTTACTATATCCACAAGTTTAAAAACTGATCTCTGAACGTGTAAAACAATTACTAATGATTTCAAATTTCATATCTGTGTCAGTCTTCATTCATACTTTTCCACTTATTTTAGTAAAATACAGCAGCAGCAATAAAGAGAAAAGTTAAAATGCCGTTTTTAAGCATTTCAAAGGAAAACCTAAGTCATTAAATGCATTTGCTTTATTTAGTCAACTGCCAAGAAATAAAAACTTGCGGCTATAAGCTTTGTATTTATAGGAATATAGACTATTCACAAATAAAACAAAGGTAAGAATCGCTGTGTGAGTCAAATTAAAGAGACATTTAGCTAGTGACTTGCCCGTTGCAGAGGCCAGTTGAAGATGTTTCAGGAAAAAGTACAAGAGCAACTAAATAGTGATCCTTCCTTCGACAAGTTTCTACTTCTGACAATCAGTAGTTCAAGACCCACCTTAGCTGCAGTATTCTCTCCCCTCTCGTCCCTCCAAACCTATCTTCAAGCATGTCTAATTTCTTCATAAATCCACGTATACCTTTGGCCTCCACAATGCTTACAGGCAATACCCTATAAGCTTTGCTACAGCACCCCTATCAGCAGAAATGACATTTCTGAAAAAATTGTAGAGTTCCAAGGGGACATTATGACCCAACTGAAAGACACTGGAATTTTATCACTGACTTCACTGTAGTTTGGGTTTTCCTCCTAGACTATTAGATAGAGACGTCAAACTGTTATTTCTTTCTTTTGTATGAGATAAATCATTGCATGGGCCTGTGTCACAACTCTGCTTGTATCCTGCAGCCCAAGAAAAACATGAGTATTCTACTATTAAAGCTGACTGTTCACCGTCACCCATTTCATCCTCTTCATAAAAATAAACCAAAACTAATTGGCGTTAATAATGCAAAACATTTATGGTAAAGAAGAGTGACAACTGCCAAGAATGAATCAGTGTATATTCCATGCATTTTTAATTTTGGAAAATAATTAAATATACTAGAGAAGCACTGAAATCCACTGGAGAAGCAAAGAAATATCCACTAAGTTCATAGAAGCAGTTGACCAGAAGCCTGCAATACACTGCCCCGTAGTGAAAAATAATGACTTAAAACTATTTGGACTGAACACTTGGAAAAACTTCAGGAAAAGTAACAAAAATAATTTATTGCCATGCCATTTTAATAGAAGTTTTTCTACTAGAATCTTGTATTAGATGGTTGCTTAATCACAACAGCCTATGCTATCTGGAATGAAAAACCAGAGCACTACAATAGGTTGATATATTTTTTGTCTGGGGGCAGCATGCATAAGGAGAAAATTAAATGGGAATAGCAAAGAGGAGACTCAGGTACAACACATATTGCAAATTAAATACATTTATCATAAACTTGTGGTTAGTTTCTTCATTTAGGATCTTCATAACATCCCTGCCCTTTTCCTTATGTTCTATATCCAGGTGCTCTATCCACTCATTTGCCCCACTTCACTGTTTAACTCAAACTATTAGGTAGCCAGCTGCAGGGTCAACCACAGACTCACGGATTTGAGCGTAGCCCATTTCTGAAAGAGGGATTTTCAAATCTCCCCCTCGCCGGCAAAGGCTAAAACTTTACCTCCTAACAACAATTTTCAGTCCAACTCAGCCATTTTCCTAGGCCGGCCACAGCCGTGCGTGTGCAACTAAGACAAGCTAACAAGAAGTCACGCAGCAAGACGACTCCATCAGGATCGCCTCACAGGTACAGTAATTCTCCATTTCCAAAGGTCCTTTTGCTTCCCTGAGTTCAAACCGCATGGCTTGCAGAGCCTATCCCAAGGCCCCAGCCCATGCTAATCATTATCACTTGGGGGTTATTTTATAGTAGCGTCCTAATAAATTTATGTACTTTATTAAAGAAGTAGATTCTGATAATCAAGGTTGTTTTCACACCTTCCCTCATTTTTTTCCCCTGTTACTAATATAAGTAAAATAAAATGATGCTGAAAAAAACAGCCAGCCAATTGACTTGGTAACGGCATTTGCTACCAGTTATCCCGGTCAGAACTCTGAAGTAGAACTCTCAAATTAGTTATCTGGTTTAGATGTTCCAAGAAGGATTATTTTTTAAAACATGGTATATTTTGCAATGCAGTAACGCGTTCCTTCCACGCACAAGAAATTTACCTTACAGAGATGACAAAAAAATTGAAAGTAACAACTTCTGAACATTACCAGCATAACCTTTTTGACTACTGAATTTTGAATTTTTATTGAATTGAATTTTTTAAGTGTGGGCAAGGGATAAAATAAAATTACTCTGGTCAAAGATAATGCTTGAAGTTTCATACAAGCTACATACAATACTTATTTCTATGAGATATTACTTACAAAATAAAATACTGCAGTCTGAGTTTTGTCAGAAGAGACATGTGAAAAGCACTGCCTGTACAAAAGGTTGCTTTTACTCAAAATTTTTACCTTAATGTGTCAAAAAATGTATGAGGCAAATAACAGCAAAATGATTACTAGCCAGGGACAAGCAGTAAAAGCTAGTTTTCTAGAAAATGCAGGAGCTACCATTTCAGCAAGCACTACTTGGCCCCCACTATCATGTCAGATCTTCCGTAATGAAATAAAGGAACAGAGCACAAGAAGCAGAGAGGAAGCGGCATCGTTCTTGTGGCTTCTGCATGCGCTGCCGCCAACGGGATGGGCCCGCCAGCCTCTAGGCAATGCTGCTGCGGGCCACGGGCCTGTGTGCCAGAACGCAGGTATGCTGCCATTAAAATAATCAAACCGAAACAAAAGGGAACAAGCAAATAAATAGCACTAACTTGTTTACATCTATGTCTCTGTCCTCGCAGTAGGAAATAAAGTATCTTCAAGCACATACTACCTTAATTTGAAAATTTCCTTCCCCCTTCTGTCTCAAAGTAGCATGAGTTTTTCAAAGTCCTAAATAAAATAAACTAAGGCATTTCCTGTGCGTATTTAATTAATTATCAAACAGATTCTGAGCATTATAGTCACCACCACTTTTTAATGTGTATCCGGGAAAACACACTTTTAGCAAACTGCCAATGCGCTGCAGTAATGACCTGTTATACCTATCTTTGCAATCCTGCCTTTAACTCAGGAGGAAAAATACTGGAGAAGTTAAGATTGATTCTCCTATGCAAATCCAAACATTTCAGCCTATCTGGTTTTTGTGGTACAAGATTACTGTTATTGCTACAAGGTAAAGAGCAGTATTGGGCTTAACGCTGTGTATAGCAGAAAAACAAAAAACCAAGCCTTCAAGAACTCCCCCAGCAGGCGCCACAGCATACTAACTTCATCTGCTAGACCTTCCATACCATCTAACCTTTTTCTGAGGGTTATTATTATTTAATTAATCTGCAATTTTAAATGTTGCCCTCCCAAGGTTAAAAGAAAGGTAAACACTGCCAAGATATTTAATGACATCAGCATGCATAACCACAAGATAAATAAGAGGTCTGAAGATTAACTGAATGTCATTCTGTTTACAGGATCACATACTTGTAAAGAAAACTATTAAGATTAGAGAATTGAGAAAGTTATATAACAACTGCAAATGTTTCAGTGTGCTTTGTCTATTTAAGGTCTTGGTCAGAAAGAGAAAGCTTTATTACAAAAAATTCTCAGTCTGACTTACTCTGCACATTTCCATGTGCATAAAAATTACCAAACACTGAATACAGTAGTTATTACTGCAATGCAAAAGACACTCTTGGGCTCCACCTCCCCTTGACAGTGAGAAAATATAGATGGGTTTGTGTATTATTCTGGATGCCAGAAAACCTGCTTACAAACATACTTCCTGTGCCCTAAGATATATTTAGCCCCTAAACCCATAAAACTGTCACAGGCAACCAGAAGTACACCTGTAGTCATTAAAAAAAAAGGGGAGGGGAAACTATACAGACTTGAGAATCAAATTTACATTACCTCTTTGTATTTGTTACGTGAAACATCTTTTAACTGTCTTGCTCAAAAAGCAATTAGTTGTCCCGTCCCCCCTCCCCTGTCCCCCTAGCCCAGCCCCTCCTGCCCCCTGCCCCGAGCAAGCCCAGGCACCCCCAGAGCCGGCACAGGAGCACACAGACCTGTGGAAAGCAATGCTAGCCACAGTGAAGTCCCAGCACTTCAGAAACACACCTTGTCGTCTTCCACAGCCTTTGCAGTTCAAGACAGATCTCACTACTTTTTCTGCATCTTCAGATCAAGATGTAGACAAATTCCCCATCCATCACACTTGCTTTTTATTAAAAACAGAGGGCAGGAGGGGACAAAAAAAAAAAAAAAAGGACAATAACCAGTAAATTTATTGCTTTAAAAATACCAGCTCTCCGTTATCCCAAGCCAATGTTATGTCTTGATGTAAACCAAAGCACATGCTGAGTGAGGACGTGCGCGCACAGCAGCTTATCATCTCTGTCATCTGCTTCTAACGACAGCTGACAAACTAGCCGCACTAATCCTTCCCTAACTGCTGATCAGGGAGATCCCCCTTTGACAATCCAGCATGGTGGAGCACTCGAAAATTCCTCCTGCTTCTGCTCTGCTGCTGCTCTAAAAAGCAGTTTCCTTTTCATTGAGATAATAGCCTTTTCTGCAGTCACGTGGCCCCAAGCTACATTAGCCGAGCTTCATGAGAACAGGCGGAGTGCAGCAACTCCCCTCCCTCCGCGCTGCTGTTTGCCAGCGTGCGACTCCGAAAGAAACCCAAATCACTCCGGACCGCTTTGTATCTTGCTCTGTCACAAAGCAAACTGTACTGGCTGCTGTGAAAGGGGACAACGGGCACTCTTTGCTACTTCTTGCACCAAAATTAACATGTAATTTTTTAGGCACTGGCCTCCGCCTTCATTGGGGCACACATACCAGTCATAAACATGTCATATGACACTAAACTGAATATGAAGCATGATATCTGGCACGCTAGATTTACTTTTCCCCCAGAGGACTTTAATTTTTGCCTGTGATTTTAGTTCTGCTGCAATAAATACTCTCCTCTCAGCGACACGCTATGGATTAACTCCTCCCAGTAAAGAACTCGCTTGCAAATACTAATAAGGACAAATGAACGATCTGCACCACAACTTCCAGCCTCAGTCCTTCCTTTTTTTTTTTCTTTTCCCTTTTTTTTTTTTAAGTAACATCATTTGTCTTGCTCTAACTCAATACCCTGATAAACACCTTAAGCATTTTTTAAACATACTGTCCAGAGGGGAAACCTACCTAAACTTCCCAGGCTTCCTGATACCAGGGTGTCAAGTCCCAGGCAGGTTTGCACACAACTGTACAGAGCTTTCCTTGTTGTAAAAGGTATAGTATAGATGCAAAGACACTGCTTTGTTCTACCATGATTGAAGTATTTCACAGACTGAAAGCAGAACAACCCCTTTTTTCCTCCACTGACATCCATTTCCCTGCAAACAGGGCACAGGGTGTAAAGAGAACTGATTTATTCTCCCGGGTTTGCCCACTTCCCCCTCTGGCAAGACTGGACAGCAAGGAGAGCGCTGACTGGCACAGCTTTTCACCTGACAGTGTTGCGGCTTGCTAACCATTTGAGAAAGCTTTGGCTGAAACATCATCAAACGATTTTGAAGCCCACAAAACAACTATTTACAGCTTTGCACCCCTTCTTTCCAAATCTTGAGGAGAAAACAGAATTGCTTTCTTTTCTTCCGCTACCTCCATCATTTTCCATTGTACCAGATTATTCTCCTTAAAGACAGGCTTGATTGTAGATGTCTACAGTTCCTCCAGAAACTGCAAAGCTTAGAGACTGTGGTTGCGCTCATAGGAAAATAACATGGAAACTGGGAGGACCTAATGACTATCCCCCTCACCCACCATCGCCTCTTCTGTTCACCTCTCTCCCTGGGGACAACCTGATCCAGGAAACAGCCCCCGACCGAGGGCTCGCAGGGAACACTGCTCCTCGGCTGCTGGGAGAGCTGAGGCACAGGGCTGCTGCGGCAGGGAATGGGACCCCTTTCTGCAGTGTGCCAGATCCTCTTTTACGCTCCTCCCTTCTCCATGCTTTAGAGATTATCTGTGAGAAAGATCCTAACTAAGTCCAGGAGGAAACAATCTGGTTCTGTAAGAAGGCTGTATTATAGACTAAATTAATCAGACAAACATATAAACATACACACTACCTGAATATTAATTTTGACAGTTCTTTCTTAGGATGTCTTTGCATTTGAGATATCATACTATATAAGATAAGTAAAATGATCATTTTTTTGAGATACATATAACCTTTAAGTTATATACATAAAGTCTATATTATATATAAAATGAGGAACTGCCTAGCAATCTTAACTCAATTTCTTTTATTCAAACAAATTGTCACACAAATTTTCTATATTTATTCCTTAACTGAAGGACGGAGCGTCAAACATACTGGTTAAACTGGCAAATGATACACACGCGCAAAAAACCGAAGATTACAGAGAGGATTTCTGATATTCAAGAAGACAGATTAAGAACTAAGCACTAGAAATAAAATGAGCTTTCACAAGAACACACACACACACAAAATATTTCACTTGTGAAGTATAAACTTTAGGAAAACAAAAAAATAAAAAACAAAAAAAGAGCATACCAGTCAGATACCAGAGCTAGAACTGTACTGCTGATATTTACAGGAAACATAAGATAAAAAATTCAAAGACAATACAATATGGTGAGAACAAACACAATAATTACACGTGCAGTTTTAGGGAAGGAATTATGTGTAAATACAAAGGAGAGACCAGAAAAGAACCACTATAGCAATAAAACACGAATTAAAGATTGGAAAAAGTGAAAGCATACAGATATTATCTAAAAAGATTGCTTATTGAAGAACAGAGTATGGATAAAAGGAAAGGAGAAGAGGGAATGGACTATTGCAGTACAATGACTGACTCTAGACAAAAAGGAAAAGAAGAAATGAGTGAAAAATAGTCCTATTTGAAAACAACAGTTTTTCAAACACACATAAACAAGGAAACATGCAACTGCAAAGGAGGAAAGGCTCTTTGGTTTGATCAAGCCAGCAAATAAATGCTTCCAAAGGAAATGACATAATCAGTGTCTCCTTTTAAATACAGTTTTATAGGAATCCTACAAATATTTGGGGATGAGCAGGTGACCTTTAAAACAAAGGCAGGATAAAACAAACTTCTTACAGAGCAGAGGAGGTCCATCTAAAGTTTCTCTATGAAACACATTTCATTAATACTTTGTTTTGTTTGCCCAAACAAGTGGTTTTGCAGTAGACACAGAAGAGCAGGCCCTCCACTAAAGCATTTACAATTTATTTTTTAACATGATAAAATAAATGAAACTGGTAAACAGAAATCATTTACATGCAACTCTTGCATGTGTCATTTCCTTTCCTTTCTTTTTTTTCCTCTTAAGAAGAAAGAAAGAGTGAACTGGGCAGAGAGGAGGGCATATCATGACAAACTCTTTGGCCTCCTGTTTGCCCTTCTTCTAAACATACCACTAGCTGACTGGTAAAGCAGTCCCCAAACATCTCATGATTTTTAGACTGTTTGCTCATTGCCTATCACAAATCCTGGAGAATGAGGAAACAGTTCCACCTTCATAAACCGTTTATTCCTCTCAATTCAGAGTACTGAAAAAGGTACAGTTATTTCCAGTTATAGTGATGGCAGTTGTTTACATTGCAGAATAGTAAGGCATTTTAAAAAACGTGTTTAAAAGACTACAAAGCAGACTCTATAGGCTTTATTCAAGACAAGAGGCCACTGACTTTTAAGAAAGCTGCCTAGCCAGCGTTAAGTAAAGCACTGTTTGTGAGAAAGACTGGAAGCAGCACAGAAAATGACAAACAGATCTTACTAGGACTGACTTCCAAGAAGCACAACACGCATATTATTGTTCCAGTCAGGAATACCAAAGACAGTGCAATGATCTTTCATGTATTAAATTTCAATAAATGAAGCAGCAAATATATTGCTTTCAAATGTTAGGTTGATTTCTAACTATTGCTATTTGAACACTAACATAAATGTGAGGATTTTCAGGTCAAAACTGGAAACCTGTTGACTTACATGCCAATGATATAAACATTTTACTACTTCAGGAGCTTCTAATCGACTACTAATTGGGAGCCAAGTGGAATTTTCTTTTTCCTGTCACACGGTGAGGAAAAATAAATGGGAAACTATAGATAATTCTAGTTCTTCTGACATTTACACCTTGTTTTGAGAGAAGACGCACACCACAAACTCCTGCTAGCATCAGTAGTAATGTACTTCCACTGGAATTTTGAGTGCTCAGGATTTCCCCCAGGCAGTCTCGCTGTTAGCAACATATATACCTATGGTAACATAATACAGCATACCTTGCCACTTCTGTTGGTAAGAGGATGATAAAAGGACAGGAGCACAGCCCCTCCTCTGATACTGCTGCTAACTCTGATGGCTACAGATACTACAGCTAACTTCTCTTTATAGTATGAAAATGTCCGTGCTTCACCAACACAGCTCACCAAGATCTAACAACTGTGCACACAGCCACCCACGCAGAGTATTTGGTGTGCACACTTCTGCTATATCTAAGCAGAGGAGTCGATACTGTGGTGTCTGCTATATATAGCAATTAAGTTCTGTATGGGTACGGCCATTGAATATTGTGCTTTTTTATACATAAGTTTGATAATTCTTTTTTTACCAAGATTCTTGAGTAACAGTTGGGGTTTCTTTTGGAGGTTTCTGTTTATTTTTTTGAAATCCCTGCACCTGCTGTAATCCCTTATTGTTAGTTATGTTAGGAAGGAATATGAGAGAAGAAAAAGAGGTTCTTTCCATGTGCTCTGGAAGTAAGTTCTGGCTCAGCTATTTCTCTTCTTGTAAAGTAATGAGGGATATTCAGCTCAGAAGCTCTGCCTCTAGGTACCTCTGGGCTCTGATGTATTTAGGCCTCAACCCTTAGAGAAAGTTCAAGAGAGCGGGCTGCTTTCCATCAACACTGAAAACACACGAGAGGAACTCAACAAAGGAAGTTGAGTAAGCAGAGAAAAACAAAGCCAGAACAGAAATGCTACAGAATAGAATTAAATATGTTACTACATAACTGTAGTAACAGTTAGTTCTACCATCTAGTTTTAAAAGAATGCAGATAAATTATGAAGAGTACAGAAAAAAAAATCTAAAGAAATTATTTTAATTCTACAGCATGTGCCTTTTAGTAAATATGTTTTAAAAATAGCTCAATTTATTTATGGCAACATGTAAGAAGTCATTTCATTACAGAATAGAAGTACTTGTATGGGGAAAGACTTCTGATAATAAAAGGTTCTTCAACCCTGCAGACTAAGCAAGATTCAATGGCTGAAAGTTTAATTAGACAAAAGTTTAAATTAGCAAAAATCAAATTTAAAAATGTTAATTTTTAACAGTGAAAAAAATCACATTAATTCATCTAAGGATAAAGTAGGCTTTCTGTCATGGAAGTTTCCCAGCTAGAATCAAATATACTTCAAATGACATCATGTGGCTCAATCAAGGTAGGGGATTAAGGTAGAAATCATTTGGTGAAATATTATAGTCTCTGATAACCAGGCAGGCCAGCGTAGCGTTACGCTCTGTCTGGCCATAAAAGCAGCACTGTGTGAACTCATCAAGATTTGATATATTGCCTGTGGTTTTCCTTGAAATAGAAAGTTGCTGTTGTGTTTAATGCAAGTGGGACCTCTACCTTTAGTTCAGGATACAGCAAATTTCTGTACCTAGTGATGAATACCTGTATCTCTGTGCCTCAATCGTCCCTGAAGAGAAGGTAAAATTTCCCAGTAAGTCATAAAAGTCTCATGCCTTGACTATGTTCAGCAGTCTTTTCCTGTCTGCTGGTAGCTGGGAGATATTGCAGTGGATTTCAAGAGACAGTTCCTGTAAGCGGCAAGAAGGAAATACACAGCTACTGCATCTTGCAGCCCCTGAAACGCCAGCCTTGCCCCTCCTGCTAAGAGATCTCTTTGAAGGGGGAAGACTCTACCAACTATGACTAACACCGCATGTAAAAAATCGGAACACAGAAACAGCTGCTCGTTAAGTTTTGAGAATAAATAACAAGCTAATTTAATGCTGCATCATCCACTCTAGCTAAATCTTATAAACACTTCAAACAGCATCAAGTCAGTGTAAATGATGAACGGTAAACAACAATGGATAGTGAACACTGAGGACTGACCTTTTTCCTTAACCATGAGGAATTTAGCACACAATAATGGTCATGTTACTGAAGCTGGGCCATGTTGGATTTTGGTATGAAGCCTGATTATTAACTATCCAGAATATCAAAGTACAGAAGGGAAGCCAAAAAACATTGGCTTTTATATAAAGAGCGTGGCTTTGTTTTAAATTGTTCTGGTGATAATTTCTATCAGTATCAGAAACCACTATGAAAACCTGTTTCACACAGCCCAGACCCAAATACTCCTGAACAGGGGCTGTCACAGATAATAGCATTTGATGAGAAAACCGAGAGCCAGAGACTGCAGCTCACCAGGTAAAACAAAAGTGAAAGGAAAAATATCAGCTGTTGTAATTCATTAGGTTTCCAATAAAATACGTAAATACTCTAATCTGAAGTAAAATCAGCTTTAGGACAACCAGTCTGTACTTCTTTTTATAACAAAGTTGATGTGACAGAGTTGAGATTTAACTGAAATATTGTGAAAATTCAAGAACTTCAAATTCTATGTGGTGGGAGTCAAAGAGAACAAACAAACTTGTGCGAATACAACAGCAATCTCTGCAAGTAGGCTGGTAAGGAATAGCTAAAACAATGACAGTGATGTGTTCAACAGAAACAGCGCTTGGTTATTTCTCCTTCCGCAAAAGTGCAGGTTTTCTACCAGTGCCAGCAACAACAAATGGCAGCTCTAAAACATGGAAGACAATCAGCATTTTATCTACATAAAGAAACAGCAAAATTTAGGTATGCAGGTAACTATTCACAGTGCAAATGAGCCATAACGTTCTAACAGAACTAATTCTTAACTGAAATGTAACTGAATCGCAAATAACCCCCAGTGTTTAGTGTTGAACATTTCAATCTATGATAAGAGAGGAAACATGTTAGGACATGGGTCTATTCCTAAGAGAAAAGTTCAACACACTGAATTCCCAAACAGAAATGTATTTCTCAACTTCAGTTTGCTCTGTGTTTTTTCTAGAAGAACTGCAAAGTATGCGCATGTGTCAGCTCCAAGCTGACAGCATAGCTATGACTGAAGGGAAAGGCTCAGAAACCACGTACAGCTCAATCATTTAATATGAAAGTATTAAAAATATATAGAAAATACTGTCACATCCTGAGAACTTCCACATATGCATGTGAAAATTATATTGTAAAGTATCATGAAAAGTAAATCAATTAAGATCAGGTATAATCTCTGAAAATAAAAAGTAGGTATGTTACAACTGCTCATAAAGTAGGACTGTCAGATCTTTCCTCCACATAAACTAAGTGGCACCTACCATGTTTACACTATTTCAATTTTCCACAAGATCGATTTCAGAAGCTTATCCCAATATACCAAAGATACCAACAACAGGGACTGTACTTTTTATTTTCCTGAACACTGCGCCTGAGCATGCTGCACTGAAGAACTCATACAAGGTCAGTTAAATGGAAAGAAAAGTCAACTTCTGAAGACTTCACTGCTTTTTATTTGGTTTCGACACAGAGACTCTGTCTCTTCCTTTCAAATGCATGGTTGTCATGACTCTCATCTTGAAACTAGTACTTCAATCACAGTTCACAGGACTATTTCCTAAAACAAGTCACCTTTAATATAAGATTCATCAGTTATTTAGATTTTACGAATTGCCTATCCCAGTCTTTACACAGTCTTTAAGTTTCAAGTTCATAACGTAATAGTAAATGCTATCATATTAAGCCATTTACCTTGAATGAAGGGGGGGGGATCCTTTTGACAACAGCTTGGCCGAGCCCCTAAAATTAACTGTCCTTTCTCCTGTTCAGCTTCTTGCCCAACACTACGGCGAATACGGGCAGGATATGCAGCACACCGAGAGAGAGCATCTTGCTGCCAGTTCTGACAGCAGCAGAGCAAAGGAAGGCAAGAGATGATCTCTGAAATAATTGTTTGTGAAGTCATATACAGCTTTCAAAGCCGTTGTTTCAACCACAAGCCAACAGACAACCAAACAACCGGCAGCCCGCGGATGGCTGGGCTGGGCGCGCGGCTGGGCTGGGGTCGGCAGAGCCCAGGCTCGGCCAGGCCCCCAGCTCTCCCCCACAAACGCCTACCGGAGGCAGAGAGGAGCGAATGGCAGGGAACGGAGATGGTTACTGAATACTAGAGGGAGTCTGCTCTCAGACTGGAGTGGGTCTTTACATAGGCACGTTTGACATCGCACGTGTTTGTTGATGCGACTGTTCAAGGGAAGTTAAGGGATTACGGGGCAGCTGAAGGAATTTTTTTTTTTTAAGTGTTTACAAAACCCTTGCAGTAGGCAAAGGTATCAAAAGTAAAGAAATTAAAGAAATTAAGAATTTCTAGTATGGAAAAAAGCCAGTAAAGAATGACAAATCTGTGTCCCTATTAGCCAAGTGAGATGCGATTTCTTAAACTACCTGCTGCCTGGAGACTTTGGATTTAACACAGCTATCAAGGAGGGCATACACTAGCTGGGACCAGGGAGTGCTAAACGTGGGGACCTTTTCTTGTGGGAGCAACAAGGGAGAGTCTCTGGTGGAAGTACTGAGCAGTGCAGTGACGGCAGCCAGAGTCAGAGAGTCAGTAAGTAAAAGCATAAATTTAAATGGCTTGATTTTAAAAACTAGGCAATATGAGATTACAGCTCCTGACTGCAAATGCTCTTCTGGTGTACTAAAGCTGGGTAAAAAAATAAAAATAAAAATCAAGCAACCAACACCCCCCGACACAGACACACACGCTTCTATGCTAGGAATATTATTTTATGAGTTTAAATAACATTGAAGGAAAAGATTTTAGAACAGACAACTCCTTTTAACCGGACAATTTACTACCGCTGAAAAGTATAGTCTTCTAAACCAACTGTATTAAGACATATAGAGTTAATTTTTCTTTTAAAAATGTTCTCAGAAATCTCTTACTTGGACATAACACTTCTCCTTTCTCCACTACAAATTTTATCTTTTAATATCTCCCCACGATTTTTTCATGGACATGACTTCAGGTGAAAACATGAGCATCATCTAGCAGAGCAGCAGACAAGGAAAGTTATCCAGAAGTCTGTTATCCCCAGGGGAGTTTTTAAATCTGCACAAGAACCCTCTTGCCTCTTCTGTCAGTATTAGATAGCCTGGGCCTATCCCAAACAGTTAAAGACTTAATAGGATTTAGCTGGATATAATTCTGACCTAATATTTGGACTTGGATTAAAGGCCAAGCAGTTTAAATTTATGCTAATGTCATGGATCTCAGGGCTAGATAACTTGTGTGCTCTGCTGAAGACCACTTCTTAAACCCTTTCAGAGGCCAAAACTGATAGAGGGTAGAAAACCCCAATTATAAAGTAGCATATCTCAGCAGGAATTTGTGTACCAATTCTTCAGAACCTGTGTTAGTTGCCTACTGATTTCCAGGTAGAGTTTAAGAGGTTCATATTGAAATATAAAGCCCTAAATGGCCTGGAACCTGCCTAATTTTGCTTTAATATGTTGTATACATGTTAGTGTAATGAAATCACAAAGGACTAAGATAATGTAGTTTATCTTGTATAACATATACCTAAATGAATAAAATAAATAATATAAATAGCAAGTACAGAGCATGACTCTCTTTTCCCATTCTATATTTTAATGATGACTAGGGCCTGCAATAAACCCTATGGATCATACTAAAAAAAATTCAGTTTCCTTTAACCACACTGCAAGTATTTCAAACACTAGAGAACAGATGACGGCTGCTAGGTATTAGTAATCACCTGTAAGTCAATTGATCCTTTGCCCTCTGGTAACTATACCACAGATTTGGTCTGGTGAAATTATAATGTTCTGACTTCGAAAACCAATCATCCTCCTACCTCTGGCCATTCTTTCAAATCTCTTCATATTCGCTCTTTATTTTTTTAAATGTGTATTATTTTGATAACTGCATTTGCCATCATCTCAGTAAGCTATGTATTAACACTTGAAGATAATTCCTTGGAGATATCACAGTTTCAATATCATTACACACACATAAAGATTATATTAGATTTCTTATAAAGCATACTTCTTCTCTAAGTAGAATTCTCAAGGTATGACTTCTATTCTCAGGGGAAAAAGAAACAGATAGGGTTTATATAACTCTACGGTGTGCATGCTGTGCATGTCATGTAACAATAAATAATTCATATTTTGACCTTATGGGATACCTTTTACCCATGGATTTCAAAGAGCTTTTGCAAAGGTGGGTATATGTTTTATTATCTACAGTTTATAGATCTCAGGATGAACAGAGAAATAAAATGACCTATTCAAGGTCATTCAGTAAGCCAGGTGTATTTAAGTCGGTAATACGAGGCATGCTGCCTTCTTACTCAGGTTTCAACTTACAGCAACACTATAAAAACAGTCAGGTACCACCTTGAACTTCAACTATATCCACAAGACAGCACAATGGATATATTAGCAGTTTTACAAGCTTACATAAGTCTAAACATATACTCATGGAGGAAAAGGAGAAAACCTTACTAACTCTAGGAATATGGTACCAGGATACTGTACAGATGTAGATCCTTAGAAGAAATGCCCCACATTAATGTAGTGCCAATATACTGCAATGGGCATTAGCACCATTGACAGGACTGCCAAGATCTGCTGAATGGAGATCAGCAAAAGTGTCTCTCTCCCATGGTGTGAATTTCTTGGAGAACATAGCAGATACCAAGGTGAACTTCAAAAAAGTAGTAGCAGTAGTATGCTATTATATGAAATGTAGAGAGAGAGGTACTTTTGCAGACTATTTTCTGATACAGATTTTAAGACACCTTGTGAACAGTCCAATCTGAAAATGATTTTAGAAAGATTAATTCTACTTAAAAAAACAATACTAAAAGAAGCTATATTACTTGGACTAAAGCTGTTAAAGCTATTAAAACATTATTTTAAATAGAACTGAGGCCTGTTAAAAATCCTTGTAAATTTAAAGATACTCTTCAATATTTTTGTGAGTTAAAAAGTGGTGTTTTCCCTGGAGAAATATTTTAAACCAAAAATAAACACTCAAAAAGCATTGTATAGAAAATCATTTAATTGCAACCCAATACAGATATATAAGGATGAAAATATTTATGAGAATATGCCACTATGGGAAGAGGTTAGTTAATACCTCAGTAATAGTGCTTTGCATTAAATTCTTAATCTTGCAATTCTCTGAACTGTCTTACCTAACATAAGTCCAAGGCTTTATTCACGTCCTTAACTATAAAGATTATGTTTAAAAATGTTGCGTTGGAATAAGATGCCCTTTACTTCTCAGGATGGAATCTTTATGTTGTCTTGTACTGTTGAAGATTCAAAAGTATATAACATGCATAAATGAATCTGTACAACTGCCCTCTGAAGTAGAGGTGTGGTAAGATCCAAGGTCCATATATGCCAGGAAAGATATCAAAGAAGTAAATCTTGGGTTGTTTGTTTTGATTTTGTTTGTTTCTTTTTAAATCCTAAAGAAAGAACAAACAATAATCTGCTGCAGAGGAAAGCTTATTCTGTTCATATAACGTGATATTTAAACAAAACAAAGATTTATATTTTACAGAAAAATAAATTATCACCACTGGCAAAAAACACTTGGTAATAAAACAGTATTTCATACAAGGTCAGTGCTTTAAAGCTAGATTTAACACCAACACTGAAACCTTTTAACTTTACAGAAAACAAGTTGTTAAAAAGAAAAAAATCACAATCCATGCACATGCCTTATTCTGCATGTACTGAAGTGAGACAAACTCAAAACTCGGATATTGTCAAACCAAAGTATCATCGTGAAACAAAAAATGTTTTTTGTCTATGCTATCAGAACGAAATGAAGTTAAAAGACACACGTCATGCATTAAGAAAAGACACATTTGCAAGAATTCCCCTGGGATTAATTAAAGAGGAATCATTTGAAATCCCTCTCTCCTTCCCAGCCTTTCCAGGTTAAACTTATTCCATTTAGGTAACAAATGCAAATTAGACAGTGAGGTATTTGCTATTTTCCAATCAAGTCATCCACAACAAAGCAATCTTATGCTGTTTTTGAGAAGAGAATTTTTTAAACTTTCAAAATATAAAACCATTTTGAAGACTGAATGATATATTCCTTTGTGCAAATGGAGTCCTCCAGACAGTAAAATGAAATGTGCATATGTCATCAAAATTTCCTGCACAGGATTTACAAGAAGCTGTCAGAAGTCTTGCTATTTATGCCCAACTGCAAAAATATTTTAATGTAATGAACAGAATAAGTAATGCTTCTCAGTGGAGTTCACTCTTTGATTCCCATACAACTGAAGCATAAACGGGAGTATCAGCATCAAGGACCACGATGAGCACAAGTCCCTGTGCAAAAGGAGCTGGACTTCACTGTGCCACACACACATTGCCACATGCAGCATGTGTTTCACCACAGTTCTCCCCATACCTTTTCTGCATTTAAGCGCCTTACCTTTTTTTTTTCCACTACTACTTTCACCACCTGTGCTTAAGCAGATACTATGTAAATTATTATAATCTTATTAGCTTTAAGTGGTCACGTCTACCAACATGGGAAGTGCTGCTGCTTTAGCCCATGAGCTTTCCCTAATCTGCATGCTAATATTGCTCGTGCTGCGCTCTGGGATTGACTGGTTATGAGGGCAAAGCAGTGATCTACGTTAACATGGACCACAAGAAACCACGTTCCTTCTTCCCTTGCTTCTGCTAAAGATGAGTAGCAATCTAACCCCCACTTACACAAAAAATAAAAGTATCTAATTCCAATTTTTTCCATTTTCAAGATAGTATCTGCTGTATCACATGCATTGCACAGACACACTGCTCTCTACACTTCCATGGCTTGATGTCTGAAGAGCAAACCTCCTCTCTCATAAGATCACACTCTTCAGGAAAGGGGATCTTTTGAGTACTTAAATAGATTACAAATGAAGAGGCCTGCATTGAACAGTTGCTTTCTCGTAATAGAAAATTTCACTTTAACTTTAGTGCTTTATGTAGAAATGTCTGAATCTGCACCTTGTCTTCTATTTCACTACTAAATTAATATTATCCGGGAAAATGTTTTTTTTTTTTTTTAACCCAGATCTAAATCCAATCTTAATAAAACAGTTTGCATTCTTAAACAGATAAAAATCTACATGGGAAAATTACTGCTTTTATCCTTGAGTTACATAACCAGTACAGTTTTGTGTGCAGCACACAAATAACATCTAGATATTAATTCCTTTGTAGTGACTATACAACGGTTTAATGGCATTTTCAAACCATCTGAATATCCAGAATATTATGACAATAATTTACTTATATTAGCCTAAATACTACCGAAATAGTAGTGATGGTGCCCCTCAGGCACACTGATTTAAAAACTTAATTAGACCAGATAGGTACTTATATATGTAAACAACGTTTCAGTACAAGAAAATATGGAAAAAATTCCACCGGATTTGAGAAGTTATCTGTAGAAGAACAAAAGTGTTAAATAAGAGGCAAAAGCTCATAATGCTTTACTTGTATCTGTATGCAAGATGCAGTCTAAGAAATGATAGCTTTTCTCAGTTATTTTTTCAGAACGTATACAAAGGAAAACTGAATTAGATATTTAGATAACGCTGAAAGGAAACTAAGCTTACTAATATTGCACGCAGAAGTTTCACCTACTTACACAAGCACAGATAAGAACTTTTTGTGCAATTCATAATGGAAACCTTCGAACTTAGCTTTGAGTGCTACTGCAAGAGACATTTTAACCATTTTATTTCCAGCAACGATTACAAAACGTAAGCATCTCTGTTATACTGTGGCAAGACATAATGGTGGGAAGTTAACAGAAGAAAAATGCAGGCACTATAAAGCATGTGTCATTTGTTAAAGGTTTAATATATCCTTCAATTTGGTCAATGTGTTAACATACTTTACATTTTATAGCAACACACAGCAGATTTAATAAATAGATGTAATTGTTGGAGATTACTTCAGTTACACCAAAACACCAGTTAGTCTATTATTTACAAAATAGTGGTGGAAAGTACACATTATTCAATTAGATTTCTATTTTAATCAATGAAACTATGGGAATAATCCAATTACGTTTCAAGACCTTTTTGTACATCAAAAAGAGCAAAAAAAAAAAAAAAGAAGATAAAATCACTTCCTTTCAGAAGTATGAACCCCATCTCCTTAAATCATTTTCCCTTCTATTCTATGTATTATGAGCATTTTTCCCTAACAAGTTATTGGTATTTGTTTTTTTGCATCTCCAAAGCACAGCATATTCAGAATATGAAGGAGGTGCTTACGGGGCAGAAAGCTGGTAATAACTGTCCCTATTTGCAGATGGAAAAACTGTCATGTGAGCAGCCCTAATTCACACAAGCCGCTGACAAAGACAACCACGTTGTGTTTAAGAATTACACTACTGCCTTTAGATCGAGATTACTCAATTATGCTTTAACCAGGCCTACTGGGTGGCTGTGCCAATGCACGGATTTCTGGCGGGGGCCACTGAGGAGGAGGCCGAGCTGCTCCCCAAAGCCCAGGGCAGCAGCAACCAGCCTGGTCTTCCTCAGGCAAGCTGGGACTTCAGCAAGTCCAGGCACATGTCCTGCGCGGCTACAAGCCGCAGAGCTGCAGACTGCTCATCAGTAAAAGGGAGAAACGCACAGGTGGTATTTTTCAATGACTTAAAGTTTGTTTTGGTGTGTTTTTTTCAGGGTGTGTGTGTGTAGCGGGGGGAAGAAAACTGCACATGGAATTATTCTTCAACCATGTGTGCTGTTTGGCATTTGGAGAACAGTAGTTTTCTTCTCACTGCATTTTAACAAACAGGAAAGTTTCAAAATCTTGTGTGACTGGATCAAACTCATATAGTAACAGTCATTGAGCCATTCTAGTGCCTTAAAGCTTTCATCAGCTGCTCTTTGCTGCAGGTACAGGCATGGCTAAAATGAATGCATTCATCTCCAAAAAGAAATGGAATTAAACCCAGCAGTCAATGTACAGTGCAAGCTTCAGCATGATTTAAAAAAGAAAAAACTCCATTTTATCAGTACTTGAAAATTCTCCTTTCCTCCAAAAAACAACTTTCAGTATCTTATTTATCTTATTACCATATGCTTGCAATTTCTGCTCTCCATACGAGTCATTCGCAAAGCCAAAGGAAAATTTTTCTGAACCACAGATAGAATAAAATAGTCCCCTCCATGAAAAGGTCTAAAAGCTTGGCTGGCTGCTGCTCCACCTCCCTGCATCTGGCAGGAGCATCGCGTTACAGGCCAGCAGGCAGATCAGAGCGCTGGAGAGGCAGAGTGGCTGGAGCACAGATAGAAGGCACTGAGCCTGCTGTAATTCAGGCTCCTTTCTGAATGCCAACATGGCCAAGTGTGATAGATAAAACCAAACATGAAAGAAGTCCGCACAGAGGCACACATGCGTACCCCGACCCGCTAACATCCCCCAGCTTCAGTCAGTTCCCTGAGAGACAGCTATACGAAATATGCTTGGGTGCCTCCATAACTAGCACTCCATGCCAAAAGCGCGACTGGGCTTCTCATTTGGTTAACTGGCAACTTAAAGTTCACAGAACAACAATCTCTATTCTCTAATCCGCAAGACTGTTCCGCTTCATCTCATTTGAGAAGCATTTCTCAGGTACAAACAAAACCAAAACACGCTGAATGGTCTCAAAGCCCCATTATTTTTTGTTCAGGTAATAACCACAATTTATCCTTTTTTTTTTTCTGTTTAAGTTTTTCAGGCTTAAAAATGAAACCAGAAAATGCATGTATCTACAACACAAGAATTTACTGAGGTCCTTGGTTAGTATAATTTCCCCAGATCTCTCTCTGAAGGCACATTCTCCTCAGCCCTTCATCACCAAATCATAGCAGAATGGCATAACGCTTTCACCAAGTATTTAAAGCTTAGCAATAAATATACTCTAGTTTGAATTTTTTTTAATTATTCAGAATGCTCAGATGATTTTTTTTGTTCAAAAACCAACTCGGCAAGCTAGCCAGGAAATCATTAAGTCAAGCAAGAGCAGCAAAAGTTGGATTCTTTCTGCTAAACTAATTGATGGTTGTGCAAAAATGAAACATGCAACTGCATATTCAAAACTTTCAAAGACGCCCTGTATTACAGTTACAAAGCTACTTCCCCTCTGTGCCTGCTGTAATATGATCATAATTGCTGTGAAAGGGCGAGAGACTGACTATATGTTAAATCCTGCCATCTGTAGGTGCTTTACACAGTTCCATTTGCTGCGGCAGGGTCAAAAGTTTACAGTATTTTCATTTGTTCATAACCAATCACAGAAGTCTTTGCTATGTGTAATCTTTGACCCACTCTCAAAGCAATTTTTGTATTATAGAGTCATATGATTACACTGAAAAAACCCACACATTTTATTAAGAATACACTTCTTGTTGGTTAGCTTAATAATTATTATTATTTCCATGTTCAGTGAGTGCACTGTACTGACATTGTTCTTCCCAGTTAACTCCCTTGGAGCACAGGAACTATACTGAACTCACTCCGTGAAACGCTGCAGCATTTCTGGCTATTTGCAATGCAGACCCACATGCAAAAAGTAGCTGCAAGGCATTCACTATACCTGTCCTTCTAAAAGTACACGGAAGAAACTGCTCCATTTGTCCTAATAGAGAGCCAAGATGATCTTTATTTAAACTAATGTTCACAGTGAAAACACAAAAATTGCCTCTGAAAATTAGGATTGTCACAAGAAGCTATTATACCATAGGCCAACATATTTAAATTCAAAATCAGATATGCAAAATATCTGGCCTGGAAGCACATTTATGCTGCTGACATTGTTTTGTTTTCATTGTTATTATTAAAATATTTAAGCAACAAGCAGTCCCATGAGCAACAGAATTAATGAAGCCTCATTTCCCACAGATTCACATCTCCTGGTTGGTTGACTTTGGTGTCTAGAAAGGTGAAAGCTTTGAACGAAACTTTTCCCACAGCTGGGACATTTGTAAAAAGTCTCTTTTCCCATCACAAGGATTCACATGCAACTAGTAAGATTAGTTCATGCTGTAACCTTTCCCTCCATCAGGACTCCTTTAGGTGCTTCCACCTACACTCAACTATCTGTTTTCACAAAACTTTTAGTAACTTAATTTTGGGATCTCTACTTTGCCAAAAAATGTGATTGAAATCACCCATAGGTTCAAAAGCTACTGAGGGGAGAAGAATGCACAATGTGTGTGCGCGTACCCGAGTGCACGGTGTAACCTCATGAGCGTTCTTTCCATAGGAAATGAGGCTAAAAATAAATGAGAATATTTGGCCTTATTATAATTTCACAGAAAGCTAACTTAGATGGACCAAAGTAGACAGCTGGCTTTACTAACAAATTGCCTGAAAGTAGTATCATAACGCTTAAATCCACCTAGCAGATTTTGCTAGACAGCTTTCAAAGGAAAACAGACACACAAATCCCTCATATCTTCTAATAGGAGATATATATAAATAAAGAGATACATTTTCATAGATATGTGTTTGAGTACAATCTATGAATTGAGATAGATCTGTGATCATTTTAAATTTGCTTTAAATTTAGCATTTTATACCAGTGTGTCCTGTCTGCAAGGGCATAAACAAAAGGCAACCTTATAAATATACCTCTGCACTTAACATGTTTGACTCTCAGATGCTAAACCCTTTGTAAATTTAACAGAGAACAAAAGCAATCCCATGCCTGAGAGTTAAGTAAGAGCTACACCAAACAGAGAACAATCAATTGAAAAACTGCATTAAATGCAACTCCTAAAGCAAGCCTGATATTTTGGCATCCACAAGCTATGTTTATCGCATCTATACTTTGTTACCAACAACCTACCCATGTCAGAAATGACCATATCTGGACACCTATTGTGAAAGGCAGAATACACAAAATACCTACTTATCTAAACCAGTGTTTGCACTTGGAGAAATGGAGATACTTCCATAGCTCTGTTCTGCAAATACAGTGAGAAAAACATATAGTTCCTTTCCCAAGGAGCCATTGTTCATGTCAAAAAGCTTTGACAAACTTCAGGCAAGGTAGACCTTTGATCTACGTGCCTACTTAATACATGAATAATTCTCCACATGCCCAGAAAGCAGCTGATTTTTTTCCCCTCATTTTGTGTCCCCTGTTAACAATGGTAACAGAAGATTAATTTAAAACCCTGCAGAAACAAACAGAATTTTGAAGTTTCACAACTTCTGGAGAACCCTGAAATTTTTCTCACTGAAGGAAAATGGAAGGACTCTATCTGAAATGGAATGAACCAGATTTGAAAGAAAAAGGGAAAGATCTTAGGATTAAAAGTTGGGACAAGCCCTGAGACCACCTTTAATAACTAAAGATAAGAACTGGAACCTTACAGAAAAAAAACATACAGAACTCTTTCTTCTAGATGAGAAGATTGCTAGGCAGGAGTCCTACCCTAATAAAAGTACACAGTAACTGAATCCAAGCTGTAACACATGCTTTCAGGAGGGACATCTCTAACTTATAATGCTATCCATCAAGTTATATACTTCTTTCATAAACTAATCAATCTCAGTTAATGGCTGATCTTTAGAAAACAGAAAAAGCTACTGGTAGTTTCTCCTAAATAAAAAAAAATGTAGATAGAAATCAACATTTCAAAGTGATGAAACAGGTTTATCCAACTGGAAAAAATTTTGGCAGATGTTATATGATTGTTATTTTATATATATAGACATACATACACATACACACACACACACACACACATATATATAGTGCGCACACACACAGACTCAGCATTTGGTCATCTGCTAAGAGGACTGGTGTCACCCATGACTCAGGCCAGGAGCAACTGAACAGTCTTTCATTCAGAGGCACAAGGCAGCCAATATTTAGAGGAAACCGGTTCCACTCAGCTTATCAGCAGAAGGGGGAAAGAACAGTGGGAAAAAAAATCATATAAACAGGAAACAAAGAAAACAAGATGATACAACTGACTTTTAAGAACACAAACTGGAAGGCACCAGGTACCCAAAGGTATATACATCTCTTTGCAAAGGGAATTTTTTGCACCTTGGTAGAAAATAGTTTGATCAAGAAAGCAGCTTAAACAACTGCAAGAGGAGACAGGACCAAAGGAGTGAAGCTGAGGAGCCAGGAAACTTGACCACGTGGCTCTCGTGTAGGCCCATGTAGCACCGACAAGAGGGAGTTCAATCAGAACTGCGACAGAGGAGAAGCAGTGCTTCCATTCAGTTTAATTTAAGAACAACAAATCTGCAGCACATCCTACAGGCCAGCACAACTGCAATGACTCTTTACAACAACGCCCGGCTCTTTCGCATTCCAGACCATACATTTTCAATGATTTCCATAAAATTGTCTCTACCTACCTCACATGTAATTTTGATAAGTGTTTTTGTTCCCAGTTCTGTTTGATTCCTCTGCTTTGTACCTGATCTATAGGGAAAGGAAAGTGTGTCAAGTTTCTCTTCTCTACTTGGAAGAGAAAGACAGAAATATTTAATTTCCTTTCTAACCTCAGAAGCTACAAATACAACTACAAACCATCCAGCAGTTTAAACTGGACAGAAGGCTTCATACTCTTAAGTGGCTGTATATTGTTTACATTTAACCTTTTGAATACAGATATATTTCTCTATTTTACCAAATTTGAACTAAGTAATTCAGATTATTTGTATAAATACACATAAACAAAAGAGATGAAATTTAGATTTTTTTTTTTAACATCAGCTGAAAGAGAGGAACAACGTGATAAAGTCCAGATCTTAGGACTAGTGCTCTCTTCATACACGAGCTTCCTTATTTCATTTTCACCTCAACCATTTCCATCATTACAAGAGCTTAATGGTTTCGTAAGTGTGAAAATTCGTAGTCAATCTGAAAGAATATTACTAAATGCAAAAGTTTAAAAATGTAAGTCATACAAAAATCCCAAATCTGCATTTACTATTTAATCTTACGATAATCATAATATACACAACCAAGTGTGGAGATAATTGCTATATAGGCATTTGTTTTGGATGACCTTCATACATTAAATCAGCATTCAGTGCTCATATTTAATGGGTATGTGTATTACCTCAGGATAATAAAATCTTTATAGACCATCACAGCATAGCAATGAAGAGTATATATACACTAGATTTTCAAATTTTTGTTTTATATACTCACCTACAGCTTTCTAGTTTCTCATGCTCTTTTAAGGTGTAATAGTTATTGCTGGAAATTCATTTTGAGATTCTCCTAAAAGGTAATATTAAACTGTAATATCAAAATCCCCTTAAAAAATTAGTATTTGACTTCTCAAATGGCAATTAGATGTTTGAACCTGAATTACTTCATATGCAAATAAGATGCCTGGTAGCCTGTGATTTTTAATGACCAGTTTTAAAGGATGTGTTTTTTTATAAAAAGGGGTCATTTATTACAAGGGGTATGCAATTATATTTTGGTGGTTGGATATAGGTCCCACCAGTCAGTTCTCAAAGACTGAAGCTACCAGCCCTTATGATAGTCCGCAACCTGACCAGACTGCACATGCCATAAGTAGCTACCTGTAAATATTTCCAAGACACTGTTGTGGAAGTAAGACTGGACAGCAGGACGGAAGCTGTTCTACCTGACCCCTTCCACTCCACATTCCTCCTCTTCCTTGGAGGCAGCAAAAGGATGGATCTCTAAGTCGGTCTGTGGCAGGCACTGAATAGTGTCCAGTTGCTGGGCAGCATCTGCTGTTTCAAAGCTATTCTCCATCTTCTTTGGTAAAAGGCAGAGCAGATGGAAATCTCCTGTAGGCTGGTCTTGGCCCACAGACCACCATTTGGACCATATTGCTCTAAGAATAAGAGCAGCCTATTGATTGCCTCAAACTGACTGGCCTACTGTCCTACTTTACAACATAGCCCCATCCAATCCCTTAACTCAATGATAAAACCCCAGTGTAACACGTAAGCACGTTTCATCGCCTGTGCTTGGGTTAGAACTAAGCCTTGAAGGAATATACGGCAATATCACACAAAGCAAAGAAACACATGAGTAACTCTGGTAAGTACCTAAGATAAGACTCGTCTGAATGAGTGAAGATAATGTTATAATAATGTTATAATAAACTATTACCTACACACACAGACACAGAGTAGGCAGAAGCAGCAGCATAAACTGCGCAGCCACCCTCTTCAGAGTGGCAGCTGTATGTTTTCTTAAAACATTAGAGGACAAGAATAGGAAGGAATCCCTTGCACAGCTAAATATCGTATAATCCTTGCTGTGTCTTGAAGTTTCCAAATTCCATTTAGAATGAAAACCCCTCAATATAACTATTATTTTTCACAGGACACAAAGCAATTCTCACTTTCATTGGTCTCCCCTTATCTTCCCCCCTTTAAATTACAGCCAAGAAGCAGAACTCTGTCCTCCTTTCTGTTCTCTTCACAAGTATTGTGTCCCACATATGCTGGGTTTGATGATGAGGCTGTTAAGATCGCTTTTGCTTTTAAAATCCCACTCAGAAAGATAGACCAAAACTCTGGCCATTGATGTAGCTCTTCTGGTTGTTCCAGTGGCAACAAAAAGGGTTAGCCAGCTTTTCCTGAAGAAGGGAAGACCTTGGATAGTGCAGTATGGAATAGTCCCTATTAAGTTTTTTGCATAAAGTCAGAATATGGGCACTGTTAACATAGGAAACTTCATTAGGCCTTGAGTAAATATTCTCCCCTATATCTCGTATCTGAAGAGGAAAGCTAGGAAAAAGAAGGACATTTTTCTTTGCCATCATATTATATTCAGGACAGGGTGATGTCTGCTGAGCTCTGCTGAAGGGTTCTTAAGGGCTTTGCAAAATGCAGTGCTACCGCTCATGTGAAAAAAGGCCTCTCTCCAAGAATCTGTCAAAACAGGAAAAGGTCCACTGCTGATTCTTGTACGCAGCGAGTGCTGCAGCTTGAGTAACCCAGCAAAACTTCCCTAGGGAAACTCTCCTCGGAGAGCTCTTTCCCTTCCCTCTCCCTCCTTGGAAAGGCTCCTCGCTGACTCTTCTGAGCAAGTGCAGTAAGCAGGGCATATTCAGTAGGTATTTGCTGCTCAAGTGTAGAGACAGAGATGGTATCAGCAGAGACAGAGAAGTGATGACAGGCCTCTTCTGGATAAAATGTTAGAGCTCCCCTCAAAGGCCCAAAACAGCTTAAAACATGTTTGATACAACCTAAAAGTGTACAGGAGCAGAAGAGGAATTCTTTCTTATCCTTTTTGACTTGCTGTGCTTGCCTGCCATACTAAGCATATGTGTACAGTCAAAGGCAGGATGGGTGAAGGAACTTGGAAAACTCGCCGTCCAGAAAAGCTGAGCAATCAGTCCTCAAAAAATGAATGATAAAAGACTTTGAATAAAGCCAATTTGTAATGGAATGTAAGAAGGGAAGTCCCTGAAGAGAGAAACTGTCTACCAGCTCTGCAGCAGGTTTTGCTGCCCCATGCAGTTTACTGTGGCGGGAGGCCAACTTGGCAAGGCTGCCCTCGGCGGAGGCTGGAGCCGCGCCAGGCACCCGCGCAGGGCTCCTCGCTGCGCTGCCAAGCCGAAGGGGCAATCCACCAGCTGCTTCTGCGAATCTGCAGACCGGGTCAGAGCCCAGAATATGTGTGTTTTAAAAGGCTCTGAAGGAAGTCGAGGTCCCTCTGTTTAAATACAGTGACTGAACATGTGAAAAAGAATACTTAATGCAGTGAGAGAAAACGAGCCACAGATTGTTAATTATATGGCTATTTGCACTTTGACTGGAAGAGGAAGTAAGCTGGTTATAACTACTTTGGGCTTTACTCCTGCAACTGCATTGAAACCACATTTATGACAGCTGAAACTATGCAATTTATATAAATGTAGGTACTTCCTGTTTTTGAAAGAAGTACTCCATTGCTGTTACTTAGCTCATGTTAACATTTCTGATACCAGAATGTATTAAAAATGCATTCAGTTTTGAAGACAGTTCTTAAGACTATCTTATTCTAGTACCCATTTTTAAATGAGTAGCTAAAATGTGTGGACTGGACAACTTTAGGTAAGTATCTCTATTTCTAGGATCTAACCATATTTCTGAGGTGTTAGGAAACATGTACGTTTTACACATGTCAGTTGAAAATGCCTGGCTGTCACACAGGGCATGTTCAATCCCTGGTGACGTTGTTGCTCACGGACTACAAGGCCTGCACTTCGCACGCCACCAAGTCAGGCAAATGATATCCTGGATTTCACACACTGGCAGTTTATCTTTTTGCATTCAATATACAGTATTTCAAGTGACTTGTAAGAGCAGTTTTGTTGGTTTTAACAGTACATTATTAATTCTTAATTGTGGCAAGTATATGCTCAATTTTATGGACAGTTCCTGTTCTTTAGATTGAGCATGCGCAAGAACACAGTCCTCACAGCATAAATCAAAAAATCATTATTTGGCCAAAAGACAATTTTGAAAACACCATTTAACAACCCTAATAAGCAACAGTATGTTTGCTATACGTTTTCTCTTACTTTGCTTATTTCTGTTAACTGGATCTCACAAACCAAACTTCTGCAGTGAGTACAATTACATAAAACAGCACTCTACTTTTCTGTTGACAGTTATTTTCCTAGCAGATTATAGCAGGAAGGCACCTATAGACTGATCATATCGTTCAATTAAAAGCAAATGCACATCCAGTAAATCCTGATGACAATGGTAACACTTATTTAGAAAACGAAGGCATTTTATTTATGATGTATTCCTCCAGATATGTTTCCTGACATATAGCCTAGGTTTCAAGTACCCCCTATAAATTTACAGTATTTACAATCAAGATCACCAAAATCCTTAATACAGAGAAGTGTCAGCATCTCTACTACCTGTAATTATTTTGCCCTCCAAGACCACAACCTCTTATATCTGACCATTAGATCCAATCTTGTAACCATGCCCAAGCAACCACAAAAACATGCCAGCTTTGCAGTGTTAACATGTTAAAATAAAGGTTCAAGTTAAAATTCCTTATGCAAAACAATTCCAACTAAAAGAAACCACTAAAATTGCAAATTCTAATATATGTGATTTACCTCATTCTCTTTACTTAACTTTCAAAGTAAACACAGTGTAGGGTCTAACTCATGTGCCTCTTTAAAAAAACATTTCCCTCAGTTGCCTTCTTCCTGCCTCAATTCAAGGCATGGTTTCAAAGCAGCAGACAAGCTGATCTGCTAGCAGAAGAGGTTGGTCCTGCTTCCCCCTCTTCTCAGCCACTTTCAGTCACAGGTATCTGTCCAACCGTAGGATAGGCATGTTCAAAGAGCTCAAACAGCCAACTAACTAATCCAGCCAAAGAAGTGGTTAGCTGAGCGCTCCTTCAGCTCCCGGAGCTACCTCGCCCCCAAACTGTGGCAGCGGCACTGACATGAGGAGGAAGGGGGTAATCCTCTCCAGAGGGGTGAGGCCACTCTTCTACAGGCAGCTAGCCATGCGATCAAGTTTAGCCGCAATGACACTGCACAAATCTCCCCCCAAATGGCCCCACGTTCACCCTCTATCCTCAAAACACGAGAGGAAGTACAAAATCCACTTCACAGGGTGCAGTCTAAAACCTTAAGAGCCTCACTGAGATACTGAAAGGCTCAAATCCAAAGCCTCAGCTTTTTTTGGCTTCTGAAACGCACAGTTTCTATATGGAAACACACAAGTCCAGATCTTTGCAATCTTATCCCCAAAAGTAATGCGAACATTTCTAAAAAGAGAGGAAAAAAAAAAAAAGACCGAATGACGGCAACCCAGATTAGCAAAAACGATACATTCTAGTGGAACAATTCTGCTGTTAAAGATTGTGCAGATGTTGCGATGGCAGCAAAGAAAGCCTTTCTTTAGCTCCAGCACAGCTGCTGCAGACAACTTCAAAAAGACTTGGCACAGGCCTTCAGCCACAAAACTTCCCCCTCGCTTCCTCGCATGCGTGTCATCTGAAACTTCAGCAAGCTGCACCAAGGACGACGCTAACACAAGGGGAGTTGGGAACATCTTATCGACTGTAGGGCAGCTCCTTATGCTGCCAGTACCCACATGCCCCTCATTACTCAACTATACATTTCCATTCCTTTTTAATCCAGTAAAATCCACATAAAATAATGTAGTGATATCCCCCACTTCTGTCCCCTTTGTTTATACTTCCATTACCCTCTACTTTAAAGAAGACAACCAAATTATCACATAATTGGTGTGCATTACAACTTTTGAAATAGTCATAATAAAAAATAAAGGGAAATTTGTTAAAATAACATTAGAAATTATTGTCAGCTTCCGTTTGTATCCTTTATGACCCATACACTGAGCTACGCCAAACAGTCCAGTGCCCTGACCCTGAAGCTGGAAAGGGCATACCTTACAACCACACGGAATGGGCATGCTTAATGCCGGCCTTGGTTTTGCAAGGCAATGCAGGTACTACCAAGAAAATATTCATTGCCTAAATTCAAAGTTCAACTTTTCCCTTTCAGTGATCAACAAAAAAATGTGTAAAAGCATTATAGCTAGTTATATGCAGTAACCAAGAAAGACCTTGCATTGATTTTGTGTATTTAATAGTAAAGCATACAGAACTACATCTTAAAATTACACTTACTTGTGATTTCCTATCGGTGGTTATCTTGATAGGAAGTGTACCTGAGAAATCGAACCCTTAGCGATCCTAAATTAATTTCAGATGAGTATATATGCATAAGATTAAATTAAAGCATTCCTGATACGTGAACAAAATCTTAGAAAGTGTTTCGAATTTCTCCCTTTTTCTTGCTTTATTAATTCATATGAGATTAGCTCTTCAACTCTTACGGCATTCTCAGCTTCTACCATTTGACATCATAAACGGATTTGTCACATATGGTATCGTCCCACCAACTGTGATGTAACAGACAAAATAATTACTCCAAATGAGGAAAAAGCAGTAGGAGCACATGAACTCTTACGCAACTCAATTTTTGTTAACATTCAAGCTTTCTTAATAAGTAAGAGAGGGTAGAAGAAACTACAGAAACAAGGAAACACAAGCACTGAAAAGCACTGAAAAAGATAAACAAAAAATCTAGGGTGCATTAGTGAGAATTTGTCAAAAACCTAGAAACCCATGACTTTTTATAAAGAGTATTAATAATACTGATTAAAACCAACAGTGAAGAAAACTCATTAAAACAAAGGTAAAGCTTGAAATAGTAGAAATATATCACAGTATTGCTATATTCAAGAAAAAACAACACTTTAAAATTACCTACTTTAATAATAATAAAAAATGAAAGAATATGGGCACTAAACCCCAGACTCAACTGGTTTTATAAAACATCATCTACTTCTCAGTATTAGTAACAGACTCATGAACCTGAACCAATTTGTTCAACAGATGTTTCAGTTAACCCCAAGGAATTTTACTTTTCTGTTGTAGAAATAAAGAATTAGGAATAAAATGCCAATATTATTAGCAGCTTTCAAAATATATTAGCTCAAAATTAGCTTCTATTTCCATTATTTCCTTTCCCTATCTTAAAATTCACATAACAAAATATTTTCCATACCAGATTAAAAGGGCCACTGAAATAAAGTAAGCACAGTGATAAAACAACTCTCCCTCTTATCCCACATCCCCAGTTTTATGGAATACACGGAAACGGTATAGTTTTTATTTTTCTTGGCATTCCTCCCTCCACATTAGCGATAATCTTCCCCGCGTAGCTCTGCCAATGCGTTGCCCTGCAGGCCCACAACACCCCTGCTGTTCCAATCCCGTGCTTCTCTTGAGTAGACTCTGTGAATTGTGTGATCGTTTTGTAATATGTACTATTGCATCAGGCTAATTGCAACACGATTCTCGATGCTCTAGGTAAAGCAAATAATTTCATTTTTAACTTCTGCTCATAAAATTGAGATCCTTTTCTCCCACCTCTCCCTTTTTGTTTACTGTTTTGAACACAGAGATTTAAAGAAACAATTGCACTGCATGGCAGTACTCAAAAATAACTCCGGTTTTCTTAGAAAGCAGCACTTAAAAATACTGCTCTATGACTAAAGCATTACTGCAGCCTTTCAGAGAGCCACGTGTGTTAGATCTGCTGGGAGCAGACTGGAAGTGGAATGTGCATTCATACTCTGTTTATTGAATATAATATTTACCCGTTATTAAAGCTGCATAGCTTTTTCTGACTCTCTCTTCTGCAATACCGACTAACAGCTTACCTGGCAAATATGCTCACTGTGTTTCTAGGTCCCAAAGACAAACTTTTGGTTAATTCATAAAATCTGATCTAATGTTAGATATTTTGTATTCAAGCCAGCTAAGTTAAAACAATATTTAGCTTAACTGTGCCCTAGCCAAAAAATTCACTGTTATCTACTGATTACAACACCATTGTAGCTAGCTATGGACATCACACTAGGAAAATAGAAAACCTGATACTGAAGAAATAAAGTTGAAACTCTGACCTCAAGCCATTCTGATAGTGGGTATTACAAACACTCTGTACTTTGTATCTGATACAATAATGAGGCACAAGATGGATGTGCCTGTGATCAATGATGAATTTACTTGTTATTTTAGTTTTACGTAGCTATATTATCTGAGCTGACAGAATCAAAAAATGCAGTGCTTTTTACACCGCAACGTATTTCATGATACAAACATCTACATGAAGATCAACCTGCAAAGGCACGCACTTGCAAGTAGGAAATGGCAGAAATAGGGGCAAGTAGGAAACGGCAGAAATAGGGGCAAGTAGGAAATGGCAGAAATAGGGGCAGCTTAGGGAAACCTAAACTTTGCCATTGTTTGCATATGTGGCGTGATACGCCCTGCAGTTATGTCACACAATTTCCACAGCGCCTCTACTTCATTCAGTGTACAGAATTACCACAAATCAAAATAGGAATCTGTTTTACCCTTAGTGTTTAGCCTGTGGTCTGACACTTTATTTACTGAATGCCACTCAAACTTTCTTCTGAAGACTGAACAAGTAATTTTTTTGCGAATTCAACAGTGCACCTCTCTGAGTGCTTCAGAAACATAATGGTTACTCCTACTGTTATTCTGTTATTCCTAACTTAGAAATAAAATAGAGGAAAGATTAAAGGTCAAGATTATTCTCCAGTTCTGAAAACAACTTTGCTTCCAGTCTGACATAACTCGACCCTAATTTTTGCACAGTACTTAGCATGACATTGTGATTTACATAACACTTTCAAACATCATCCCCCACCACCTCACTTGCAGTTATCAGTGCTCAGAGCTTTTCCAAATTAGATTCAAAGATCTCAAGTCATCCACAAGAAAGCAAGAGACATACAGTTAGTATCAACATGAGCAAAGACAGGAATAAGCAACTCACCTAGCATCACATAGGAACTCTGGAGCACAGACAGGAAGAGAATACAGTTCCCCAGGGCAGCACGCGGCAGTGCAGAGCATCAGAACACCTTCTGCCTTCCTGCGATCCCCTGCCTCGCTCTCCACGCAAATCCCAACTTCGGCAATAAATGAGGCAGGGGTACTACAGAGAACAGCTTCCTCCACTGCATAAGCCAGACTCATTCCCAGGGCAGGTCCATCCTGTGCGCCGAATGAAGCAGGGATCCTGTGGGAAAAAAAAACAGTATGTCAGCATGAAGTCAAATACTGCATTATAAGGCTTACTCTCATAGGGGCAAATTAAAGAGCTTTGCAAAGACAAACCTATTTTTGGCATTATTTAACTTGGACACTGCCATAATGCAAAAATGTTTGCATTATCAACTTCTAGAAAAACAAATTGAGACATCAGAAATTCTGATGGTGTCACACTGACACCTACACAACTCAGCAGTAGAGCTGAAATCTTTAGAAATATACTATGCAGTTGTAGCAGCAAAGGAGTAAACGAGAAACTGATAGCAAAAGCAAACCAATCCTCTCCATAGGGACTAGCAGTAGGTGGTGATAAAACACATATTCCCAAGGAGCTTCTGCTGAAACCAAAGAATATTTATTTACATTTGAGAATCTTTACAGAAAATGATCTTCCAGAACAAACTCCTTTACCTGTTTTCTCCAAGCCTGATACCCCATATCCTCTGACCTGTGTTGATTCAAGTCCTGGTCCTTCTTCATTCCTACCTTCAATGTCCTTGCCAGGTTTCCCTTAATCTCCACTCCCTAATGCTTTTCAAACTACGGACTATCTCCTTGTATCTCCAGTTATTTCCAGTCTTTCCATTCTTGGCAATGTCACACACTCCCCCAGACTCCCCCTCCTTTGTCCCTCCTTCATTCTTCTACAGACACTTCTATTAACTCGAGTCCTTGCCCACAGTTTATTCTCCCACCCCACTGCCCAGGCCTTGATCAGCAGGTTCACCAGCTCCCAGCCTTTGCTCTCTCCTCCATCTCACTGCCTTTGACAACTCTAGCTATCCTGTATCTTAACTGCTTATTAGATCCCACTCCCCTTCAACCGTCTCTTTATCCCACTCACCAGCTCCTAGTTCCTAAACTGCTGCCCATAAAAACACAGGGAACTGTTGCGATGACAGAGAAGGGCTAAACTTGTCTTACCCCAAGCTCAAAATAGCCTCCAGATGGGAAGGCAGAGGAGGGTGAGGGAAAGGAAGGGATCTGGTGCCTGCACTCCCTCCTTTTTTGCCTTGCGGTGCTGGGGAAAAGCTGAAGAATGAAGTCACCAGAGACAGATGATGAAAACGCAAAAGGCCAAATCAAGGCCTTATATAAACATTGTAGAGGCTTTCTACAAATATGCCTAAACTTCCCCTGTGCTACGTTCTTTGCCACTCCTCCCTCTCTCTCTTTTTGCTTTAGGTTAATGCCAAGTTGTCCTCCTCCTCTCACCCCCTGCTCCTTTCTTTCTCCTTTTTTATCCATTTGTCTCCTGAGTAAACCCACCTAAAAAGATAACAAGAATAAAGAGATGCGGGTCTGATAGGAAGTGTGCTGACACCACATTTTTCTCTCCATGTTCACTCCTCACACACCGAGTCTGTCTTCTCTATTTACAGTCTAAGTTATTTGGGGGCAGGGACCACACTATTACTCAGTGCTTGAAAAGTGCCCAGCACACCCAGGGCCCAATCCTAGGTAACAGGCAGCTGTTTTGTCCACTCAGCCACTAGGCTCCTTGCCCAACCAGTACAGCTCTCTCTTTCCCTATCTGAACTTCATCAACTTCCCACCCCCTTGGTCCTGCTTTTGTTTCTCCAAATCAAGCAGTTTCTCTTCCAAAGCTGCCCAAGGAGAAATAATTGAGAATAACGGACCTGCTCTCAGTTACAATGGCCAAGTCCCTTCCTTACAACATGCTGAGACCCCTGCCCAGGTGTATCTTGGTTGGTACTTAGGGATGGCACATGTGGAGCAGTAGAAGATAGATTTGCTCAGCAAGAAGGAAAACATTGTCAGTGGCAGCCATACAGCTCTGACATGCTCCAAATGGCATGTGAGAACTGTGATTTCTTTAAAAGCTTACAGTTTGGTTAGATCTGAGATTTTCACAGTGCTGACAATAGGCAAAGCTCTGACTCACCCTGTTTCCCCAGTGCCTATCCCCAGCGCTTTCCCGCTGCTGTCTAATTTCTAGTCTCTGCTTCAAAGGGAGGGACATCAGAGCATTTCCATGAAAAGTTCATAACAAAAAATCTACACGTGAGAAAAAACTATTTTTCCCCACATTCTTCTCAGATAGAGCTAAATAATTGGGCAGAAAAAAAAATCAGCTGGAGGTAAATACCCAATTTAGAACATTTCAGCCCCAAAGGCTAATGTTTTGCAAAGTTATAAAAAACTCGAAACAGCATCCTATAATGGAAAGCGTCAGGCAGCCTTCCTCAGCAGAAGTCCTGGCACACCTCATGCAGCCCGTAATGGAGTAAGCCAGGCACCCCCCTCAAACCAGAACCATACAATCACCAAAATTGAAGATCAGCAGTCAACCCAAAAACTACCTATGGCGCTTGTACAGTGCTTAAGCAAATGCAGTGCAAGCCTCATCTGCCTTTGCCATCGGTTTTGTTGTATGCCTACAAGCGGTGTTCAAACCGTATAGTCACACCATACAGAATCAAGTTACTGTTTCTTAAGATACCACCATTTTCATCCCAAAGTTACCAGTGCTTGGCTGAAAAGCTACAACTGCTCACAAAATACTTCTAGGCCATGAAAACGTGAAGTAAAATGGGTTAGCTTAATTCACTGTGAAGGTCACATACTGCTAACAAAGATAATTAAGCAAACCCATTTTACTTCACATTTGCACTAAATTGGGAGCAGTCACCTACCAGTTACAAAGTCTCAGATGAGGAAAGGTAACTTCTCACTATGATACTCAGTCACTTGTGATCATCTGCCCCTGCCTGGAGGTGAGATAACCTTTTGGCTTGGAAACTCAGGGAAACTTTTTCTTTCTTTTTCTCTGTTTAGCAGTCACTTATCTCAACATGGAAAAAAAAACCAGCCCCAAAACACATTAAGTGGCATTAACATATGCAGCTTAATAATATTGAGAAAAAACTCTCAAAACAGACAACATTTCTTTTATAGTAAAATCCCATTTACAGATTTTTTGCTGAGCTCTTCATAGCAAACAAGACAACAATTTCTCAATGGTTCTTGTAAATACTTCTGTAAAAACACTGCCCAGAAGAGCAGACCAATAAAACAGAGAAACAAACTGTCATATGTTCACAGATGTGTGCAAATTATAATATAGGTAAAATACACAGAAATCAGACAACTAAAACAATTTTAAATATGACATTTATTTTTCAATAAGAATTAATTATTTCTAAGGAATGACTGAATATTCCTGTGGGATTATCTGTTTAGTCCAGAGACATCTGACATATCTACTTTTCAAAAAACGCTTATTATCTGTGGCAATAAAGTATGTGACCTCCATGCATGTTCCCAGAACATTCATTTTTATGAAAGTAAGCTGAACAGCTCAAACATCAGTGTGTAAAATCATAATGAAACATTAAAAGCTCATTTCCATTTTGAAAAATGACTAATAAATAACATTGCATCTTGAATTCAGTTTAAGTAACAAAATTGGCTATTGAGCATCTATAATAGCTAGATGTTTTTTAAGGGCAGAATAATTTTCTGATCACTAGTTACAGTCAAGAAGAAAACTATAATTAGGTTGAATTACACTTTAGTACTGCAATGTACAATCATGGAATCTACACTAAACCTCTTCCTAAAAAAGGAAAGCAGAATTTCATGCACTATTTTATTTGGCAGAGTATAACATACGGGCTGTCAGTAAAAGACTTTTTTCAATGAAGAAAAAGGAAAATAAAATATTTCCATTCATACATCATTACTCAACTGATTAGAAGTATCAGGCACTGGTAGCTGTCTCTCAACTGTAAACCACTGTAATAGACTTAGTTGACCATACAGACCACTATAATGTTCCTGAAAACTCATCTGAAATCCAGCAGACCTCCAAAAATGATACCTCTTTTTAAAAATAAATAAATAAATGTTTTGTCATTGAAATAATCATTTATGGGCTGAAACACTAAATATCAAGCAGAAAAGTTTTAATGTAAAACAAATCAGAGAACACTGAAAAACAGAAATGCTTGAAAAGATTCTAGGACTGAATGTATTTATATAAGATTTGTGAATATATACACATGTTGCTATACATATGTCACGAAAAAGGTGAGGCTCAGTGCAGTGAAATAATCAAAGATTAATCTTCTTTAGGATTAAAACTGTATTTTTATGTGGATTGAAGCCAACTGACTGAAGTGTATCAAACATCTTACCCAACTGTGAGGACTGATCCAAGACCATCAATTAATTGTAAGGTATGGTGGTTGTTTGTTTGTTTGTTTGTTTGTTTTGGGGGGGGAATGTTCAGCATTTTTAAAGTACAAATTCTTCTCTGAAAATCTTCAGCAATTTTTTCTTATTCATACAGTTATCACAAGGCCACATTACTGTGCAAATACCATATGTGTTATGACCAACTTACTGCTATGATTTGACGAGGGATTCTTTTCTACATGGCAAAATTAATTCTGTTTTTAAGTTTGTTTAGGAAAGCTGCTCTTTAAATCATCGTAAGGGATATAATTTCCTACAGCACTAGGACTTTCTGTCACCAAAAGTCCCCAAATAACGTTTCACCTATTAATTTTAAGAAGCGTCTCAGAGAAATTTACAAATGAAAATTGTAATATCCTAAATAAATACTGCTACACTGGCATCAACACAAAAAACTACTTCATGTATTCATCAACATGAATAGTATAGTCTAAGATTTTATTTCAGTCTGTTCAAATAACACTCCACAAACTCAATATAAAACATTATGGGTCTCATGCAAATAAGCAGACTCCCAAATTAAGGTTGCTGCTCCTCAGTACATTACACACAGCTGCTCACAGCTTGTCCTCACACTGAAAGGTACATTAAAACAGAATAGCAACCTTATACCTGTATTCCATTGATTATATTGACTTAGGACAGATTATTAAAAAGAAATCTGAAGAAATTAAAATGACTAATACTGACAACAGCACCTGCAGTTTCCTGCTGATATGACACAGCTTCCATAATTTTGTGGCTCATCACCACACTGAATGAAGCACGTGGGTCTGGGAATACGAGACTTTGCCGATTATACAGGAAGCATTCACAACAGCAACAGCAGGAACACTCTGCCGTTAATGAAGTCCCAAGCAGCAGGATGAGTTCCACCGGATTTAGCTCCAGGTCAATATTTTAAGGTTTAGTGCCACTCTTTACCAAGCATCTAGAGAAACGCAGGGTCCAAACTGAATGACACTACCATAGCTTTATGCACATCAACTGATGTCCCTCATTGATTTTCTTAGGAACTATTGCAGCTTCCTCTAGCTGAGGCACTGTTTTGGCTGACTAAAGGTTTTAGTTGCTCATCATTTCATAAGTGCTTCTTTTAGACCAATATTTAAGCTCACCTCATTTGATGTACTTTACAAGACAATTTGTTTTTCTTAGTCTATGAACTAGAGAGCCAAAAATAGCTGCAGAATAGATAGAAAATCTGACAGAAAAGTAGTAAATTTTCTACATATTATTAACTAAAATCAGTCCACTTATATTCTCTTACATTTTCAAAAGCATGCACTTGAGTCTCAGATTTGCGAAAATTAAAAGTTATATAGTTTTGTGTGACTTTACATTTTTTAAAATTAAATCAGAGAGGTTATGAAAGCAAAACCAAATTACAGAGCGCAGGTACAAGGACATTCTACATGGAAAGCCGAACAGAAAGAGCTTATGACAAATGCGAATGCAGCTGTAATATTCTGTGGCCACTGCACTTCTTTTTATGATACAACTCAGAGCAAGGATGACTCCTGGCATATATTTATCAGGGCTGTACCAAACAAAGCAAACCTTTAAAGGTATCCCCCTCTTATTACAGCAGTTTCGAGCAGGAATATATTGTGTCCATTCGTTTTTGTCACACCTCTTTCTGCCTCAGGGGCCTATTCCTATTTTTAAACTATGCTTTAATTTCTACCTAGATAACTTTTAGAAATCCAATGCTAGTTGATCAAATTTATACATTTGCCAAAAATACATGAAAGTTCTCCACAGAAGAGAGAATAAGAAATAGGAAAACTGAGAAATTTCAGTGCTCCTAAATATACAAAAATGCATGTCAGGCACAGGTTTCTTAATGAATCAAAGATCATTAAACTCTATTACAATGTTCATGCCTAGTTTGTGAGATTCTCCTATTAAAATGTCAGCTTTAACACCATCTTGCTCTTCCAGCAATGTGATTAGCCCCAGAAATTATAAGTTTTGAGCCAGAAACCCATGATGTTTAGGAGTGGAGAATATTTTCTATCAAATACTCTGTTCATGACCGCATGTGGTTTTGTGTCAAGGCTGTTTGACAATTCTAATCCAATATACTGATTTCTCCTCTACCCCCTCGGCTACATTTGCAAAACTTAAGAGAGTTAATCTCTTTTTTGTCTTATTTGAACCTACAAATCCTTCCTCTCATGGAAATACCCAAAACACCACTTTATTAATTATTCTGGATAGAAATGTTCAATGGGTGCCAGCAAACTGCTATTAAAAAGTTTATGTGATCCTGTCCCTTCCCTTGCGCTCATCCTACCTTTTAGTGAGCCTCTTCAGCTCACTAACCTGACCAAGGCAATGCAGAATAAGATAGGAAAAAGGGGAAGAACTTTCTCCTCTAGAAGCAGCCATTTTTTCCCTCCTAGATTAGCTCATTTTAGCCTATTGAACAAAACCCCCTCACTCACCTGCTGCTGCTTCTCCACTTTGCATACATAAATTAACACTTACTAGCCCCAGGACTAGAAATCAGATATCTTTGCTATTAGGTGAGCGCATCCAGCTAAGCTAGATAACCACTCTGGATCTTGTCTCTCTGGCTCTGCAGCTCAGTGCATACTGGAGCATGGTCATCTCTGTCCTACAGAAAGTGAAGAAACTCAGAATACCTCAAAATCAGGAGATTCCAAACTGTAATCCATGGTCCATAGCCACGATAAGTGATCTATAGCTAGTCTTGCAGAACTATATAATTCACCACAATTCACATAATGCACATTTCCACAGGTTTATGCCAGTCACCAATGAGTAAATTTAGTATCAACAGTTAGTCTTGGGGAGGGGACCCCAAAAAACTTAGGGAACCACCTAGTAATAGAGCTTGTTTGGCACAGGCCCTTATGCAAGGAATGAAGAAAGTCCCCTCTTCAGTCAATGGCCAGAGATAACCTCATTATCTTCTTAATCGTACTTCTCTCAATCTTTAGTGAGTGTGACTAGGCAGCATGAACACCGCATAGCTAACACAGCCAAAACTTTACAGTGCAGCAGTTATGGAAGCTTTTTGTAAGCTTTCGCCAAAGAGGAAAAAAAAACAACAATAGTAACTAAGAGTTTTGGTTCAAACTGAGCTGCCTGGTTTCTATTATTTTTGGATTTGCTGCCAAGCATCCCTTTTTTTTTTTTTCTTCCCTTTAAGCCAACTCACCAGCAACTCACTATATAACCTGGATAAAGAAATGGCTTCTCTATCACATAATCTTCCTAAATGTAAAATGGTTTTAATATCTACCTTCAGTGGCAGTTACAACATAAAAACAAAGGATTATTATATATTAATTCCACAAATTTCTGAGTCATAAAGAATTTATAGCATTTACATATAACTTTTAAAATGAGATAACTCTACTCAAGTTACTACAAAACCCAGTAGCATACTCCATGCACATATATGTATATGTATTTAAGTACATGTATATATATATATAAAATCTCTCATACTGATGAAGAAGAATGCCAAAAAGCTGCTGCTTAGTTCTTCCAACAATTAGAACAGTTCCAATTTTATGACTAAATTTTATGACTAATTTTTTTTTGTTTCCAGGATGCTTCTCCAGACTGCCACCACTCCCCACTCCAAAAAATGGGGAAACTGGTTTTGTTGCTGCTGAACACAAATGGAATAAGTTGCATCTCTCATCAGAGAGAAAATATTTTAATTGTTTCAAGCGTTCCTTCAGTGCAAGTGGGAGGGAAGGGAAAAGCAGCCATATTGCAGCTCAGACGAACTCCAGTCCGCAGCTTGCACCAGGTTACACTAAAGCTCTCAGGGCAAGCAAGGGGCAAAGAAATTTTGCCTACAAACAAATTAAATGAGGCAAAGAGAGCGCTTCACACTTGGGTTTGAGTGTAGGCCAGGCTCATCACACATCTGGGGAGCACCCAGTGCCTCCTCAGGTTTCCATCCTCCTCCCCTTCGCAGACTATTTACCCACCTCACCAGCTCCCTGGAGTCACCTGAGCCCTCCTCCTGCCTCCATCCACTTTTCTGGAAGCAAAGGGCCTTTCTATACATTTGCTACCCAACTGGTTTCTAACCAGGCGGGCTAGTTTTACTGTTGTCTCGCCGCCTTTCAAGGAGGCGACTGAATTTTCCAGTTTCCCGAGTAGCCACCTCAGCACAGGACGTGGCAAAAGCCAGGCGCCCCGCCGCGCTGCGCGGGGCCATGGCTGCGCCTGCGCGACCTCTGTGCCCAGCCCAGGGCGCGCTGGGACCTGCCGGAGCTGCCGCATACGCACACGCATCATCCTTGGATCCAAGGGTTTGGGGTTTTTTTTCCCCTTTTTAATAAGGGGCCAGCCTAGCCCTCTATTTTTCTCCTCTTGCCTGTCAGCAGCACGGCCTCCCCTTCCTATCGAGGGCCAGCAAAAAGTTTTGTAAATTGGTAAATCGCCCTTCAGTAACACTAGGGCTTCCCATATGGTGCTTCTTCCACCTCCGCTTTCACCTCGCTCCCTGCGTACCCCGCATCTTCCCTCCTGTTTATTCCCCTTCTGTGCAGAAGGCAAGTCTTTGGGAGTGCCAGCTTGGAAGCTGTGCGAGGAGGAGGAGGACAACGACGACGAGGACGGGCAGCCCCGAGATGGGGATATTATGCCGGAAGGTGTTAATGGCGACCATCAAATGGTTCTTTGATGTACAGACAACTGCAGCGCGGGGCCTGCTAACCAGATGCAAGGGGCTCCCGCTTCCCCCCACTTCTGCCTTCTGCACTGCAGACAGGACAGAAACGCCATCAACCCGAGTGCAAGGCCCTATAAACCAATTGGAGGTTTATTTTGACTTTTCAAAGAAGAAAAGGCCTATTTCACTTTTATAGGCAAAGATGTCGGAAAGCGTTTGCAAACCAACAAGATTACTTTTGAAAGGAACTCTTCTGTAGCGATTCCTGTATGCTTAAGCACTGTCTGTATCTCACATGCAATTTAATAGCCTAAGCTTAACAACACTCACAGGTTTCAGAAGTTCCTATCACAATCATATGCAAAAAAGAATTTTTTAAGGCTTTCAGATAGTAAATGAAAAGCATATGGAATTGTTTTAGTGCTTTCTACTAATTAGTACTGCTTTCATTATGCAGGGCAAGAAAATGACAATTTTTTTCCTAAACTGGCAGTGAACAGCCAATTCAGTAAGCTGCGTTTTTGTTTTCTGTGACAGGGCAGTGGAAAAATCTCTTTCATTTATTAGGTCTACAGAGACCAAAACTGGCCGGGTGTCAAGCTTGCTTTGTAAAAGCTCAGATCCGTTCAGCCAAGTGTAGATAGATACTACAGTTCTTTACAACCTGTTATCAATATCAACTTCACAAAAGACAAACCTTTGGTGTCTTCCCAATGAGTGTTACTGCAACCCTTTATAAAAGGTATCAAAAACCAAATTGACAGTTCAACATAAAAGGGGAGGAAAAAAAAAGAATGGCAGTACCAAACCACACTAAAAATCTAAGATCTCATTCATATTTTGCTAGATATTAACATAAAGATATAAAATGAGATCTCCTACAAACAGTGGATAAAGCATGCTGGATACCATGTTTAAATTTTAATCACACTGATTGCTCTGAGCCCCATTATAGGCAGCTATGACTACTTGAAGTGCCAGTTTCACTACCTCCCTCGTGATTGCAGGGTAGGCAGAAATGGTCACAGGGACAGACAGGGCAAAGCCTTACACTGCAAGAGTGCTGATGGCAGCAGGAGATAGGAAGATGAAAAACTTTTTAGAAAGATGGGGCTTTCAGGAAGGAAAAAAAAACTACCTGAGAGGACTGACTGACTTGCTTTTAACCAGAGCAGGGATAGATTCCTAGACAACTCTGATGAACTGAGTAAAATGTAGTGCCCTGTTAAAAACACACTTAGCACATTCAATCAGGTTCACAATAATTAAGTCCAGGGAAAAAATGCTAAACTTCAGCTTTCAGTAAATACACCCACAATCACATTCTTTTAACATACATTTTCTATAGCAAAAGTTTATGAATAACACCACCCAGAATACTTTTTATTCTCAGACTTTAAAACCGATAGGACTTATTAATTTTTATCCAACTAAAATATTCTTGCTATACTTAGATAGATCCCTATCTATCAGACCAAATGTGTCTTCATGATTTTTTTAAACTATTTTAACTATCCTTTTTTTTTTTTTACTTAATTGCTCGTACAAGAGCCATACTGACAGAAAGAATTTGCTTAAATTGTCCCTTCTTTTCTTTTCAGCAATAGATTCCATTAAGATAAAAAGAATTGAGAACTAGATCACAATTATTTCCCACATTATTAAGAACTGTAAATAATTATTTGTATTAAAACAAGTACTTCTCGTTAAACATTCAGAATACTTAAGCTAAAAAAATCTAGTGTCCTCATTCAATATGAGGTTTGCAGTGCTGCAAATCTGCATTTGACACAAAAGTGAACATTACAACTCTTAACAGCACCCTTTTGTGTGAGTTTTATATATATATATATATATACATATATTTATGAATACAGATAAACACACACACACATGATTTTCTTTAAAGTTTAATAAATCTGCAGGGTCTTTAGGACTCCTGAAAGTATGCGTGATTTTTATTGCCACCAAATAAACAGTCCTCTTTTAATACTCTTAGTATTTAGTTTGTAGATCACAGGAACACAGAGACTCTGAACTTAGTTTTATTTGCACAAGAGCACAGGAAACACTGCACAACACCCATTTGCACATGGAGAAGGAGAACCTGCACTCCCCACACATCAATTTGCCAGAACTCAAACTTCAGTTGTCATCTGCTCATAGCTTTGAGGTAAGGAGTACAATTTTTAAAAAAGGAAACACAAACCACTCATGAATACAACGTAGAAACAGTTTATCACCATTTTAGGAGCAGAATATACAAGTATGGCTCATCTGCTTTCTAGAAATCTGCTGCAAAATGTTAAAACTCTCCTAATCTGTGTTTCTTGCTTGAAGCAAAACAGCTTTGTATTGCCTCTAAAAATAGGAAGGGAGGAGTGGGGGTTGGGAAGGGGCGAGAATAAGAGGATAAGCGGGAGTGAGAACTGATGTACCATACTGGCATTAATTTACAAAAAGACCCGCAGTGAATTGTATCCTTAGAATATGGCTTTCCTAACAAAGTGAGACACATGCTCAATTATCGAATAGAAATGGTCATCCTGTACTTTTTATTTTGTACATGCGAAGGAAAAAAGAAAAAGTTTTGTTTCATCTGTTACCAAAACCATCATTCTGTAGTCAACACTTCTAATGAAATACAGGCCAAGGGATTAGTCAGAGCAGATTCATGGAAAAACAAAGGAAATCTGTATGCAAATACAGGGCCCTATCACAGTAACTAAAACCATGAACGAATGCTGCTCCAGTACCAGTGAATAGTGGGCAACCAGACTCCGTGCACTGGCTTGCACCTACCCCAGTTCTGCATCCATTAGTAACAAATTTAATGCAAGCCACTGCCCTAAAGTGGGCAGGTAATACCAACAACATTATGAAAGCACTACATTAAATATTCTAAATACCAAATGTATCAAAATTATGGTCCACAATTTTGCTGAACAGAATCTTCTTAGGATTTTTTTAGTTTATTAAGAAGGAGCAAAAACGGATCTGGTGGGGAGGGACTGAACCCCCTTGTGTAGAATTTGAGCTATTAATGCATTGAGGAAAGACTGAGCTATTAATGCATTGAGGAAAGACTGGGGCAGTCCAGTCAGGATGTTAGAAACAAGCAAACAAGTGAAGAAAGGCGACTCATCATGCTTGTCTCAAGAAAATTAGGCAGTCCTCAAGAGCCAGAGGTTAACTGGCTGAAAAGCTGTGAACCACTAAGTGCTACAAATGTAGTCACGGGCCTGAGCCGGGAAAGGAGGAAGTGGCAGCAACAACTTTTCATGCTTCAACGTTAGGCCAATCTCAGCTGGGCTTTTGTGCTAGTAAATGTGACTCTAGGACTTTTTCTCAGAAGGTTATTTTTAAACAGCTGACCATATGAGCTTCCTTGGAATAGGAAAAAAGGGGAGACAAAACTAAACAGTCATTACATATATGTTTAAATATAACATTAAAAAACCCACAAGATATTTAAACTGACTAGCGATGTTCACTTTCATTTTAATTTTAAAGTTGGCAGTGGACCTGGGCCAAAAAAGGTTATATTCTGACCAAGAGGCAGCAGCATGGAGTTTCTAAAACTAGTCTTTAAAACAGTTCACTTCAGAAGAAAGAAAAAAAAAAGCTGCCTAAAATTTGTCACTGAGAAAAGTAGCAACTTGGTTTTGAGTCCTTATTCAGACATACGCTAAAGGCACTCAGAGCTCAATGAAAAAGCTCAAGTAGCAGAGGAAGCAGTAGTAAGTTCACAACCAGAATCTGCTGCTGCACAGGGTTCAATTAACAGCAGCAACATCAACAAGAAAGAACTGGAGGTCTGACCCTGAGTTTTCGCCGTAATACTTTCCCTGTGAGAAGCATCTGCACTAATGCCAAAAAGGCACTTTGCAGCCTTTATCTACTTCTATTTCAAAACACAGAAATAAACACATCTACGTTTATGTAAATCATCTTGAAAGATTCAGCTGGATGCTAAGAGGAGACATGATCACAAGCGTGAAACATTATCAAGAGGAGAAGCAGCTGAGACCAAGAAAGAAAATACACATCTTGAAGGGCACATTTCTGAATACTGATATTGCTTGACCTGTCATTCTGTTGGGAATCTAACAACTGCATTTTTTCAGCAGTACCTGTTAACATATTTAGAATCAAGTTACATAACACGACCTAAGATTAACAAAAAAGCAACTGCTTTAAAACATGCTTTCAAGACAGAAGAGGCATATTTTTGTGTACACAGAGAAGGAAAGCATCTGTATACCAATTTGACATCCGTATATCAAATCGACTTCTGTTTACTTGATTATTTTTGACCATCACTATCAATTAATATACACAAAAATTTGCATAGCTCTGCCAATAGTGCTGGCTGATTATCTGTTTGCTGAAGTTCTTTTAAGCAAGATTATTTTATTTGTCAAATAAAAATGGTGGGTTTTAATAGAGAGTTTTAGCAATGGAACAGCAAAATTCAGATATTAAAATTACATTATATGATCTAAATATATGTCAGTGTCAGCCATCCAAAGAACTGAATTCATTCCAGTGTGTATATTACCTTTTATAGGCCCTTACTCATTTTTCTTCTCCTTTCTAACTTCTGACTTTTATACCATTAGAAGCAACTGACTTTTTGGTTTCAAGTAAGATGCACCCACCCTGCTTCTTAAAGTGGAAAGCACAGACCCCTTATATAAGCCTTCTTTCAAGTAATAACACACACGAAAAAATAAACCCACGAAGAAAAAAAACAACAGATTAAAAAAACCATCGTAAGCGATACTGGTTAATACTTGCAGGTTTATTTATTTAAATATTTGAATATTCAATAAACTTTAATTTATTTTGTGGACAGCTTGATTCCTGCAACTACAGAGCTTCACTTTACATGGAGGAGCACAAAAAAGAAATTCTACAGTATTTGTCCAAAACTAGTTTCCTTTCTGTTACATACACACCATATATTTGAGCTGATCCAGTCACTAACTTTTGTTTGTGCACAAGTACTGCAGCTAATGAAGTTTTTTGCTGGTTATTTGGGGGGAAGGAAGGGGTACAACAAACTGTTAACCAAACTACATGACATGTACTTATCTTTCCTACAGTGGCCATCCTTAAATGTTCATTTCATTTCCAAAGCAGCAATTTTCTTTCTGAGCTTATAGAACTTTTCTCAAAGTACCCAACTTAAAGAATAAAAATAAAAAGACAAAAAAAAAAAGAAAAAAAAAAGCATGGGCATTCATGCCACATGTACAATGTATGTGCCAATCACCCACAGAGACAGAGTAAAACCCTCTACTACATATCACCCCCCAGAATCAATACAATCTTTACTTAGTTGTATTTGCAATACCCCTAAGAGTCCTAGTCATGGCCCAGAAGCCTTCATTTCAGGCAATGTGTGTGGAGTACCCTCACCCAAAGAGCTGACAAAATACTTAAGGCAAGGCATTGATACAGAGGAATGAAATGAAACGCTTAGTATTTACAAGAGCAGATGTGGGGTTCAAATCAGAAATTAGCTTTCTTCAGAGTTGTTTTATTTCTATTTATAACCAGTTACAAGATAATAGTTAATTTGGCATGAGTGTAACTGAGCACCTGCAGGCCACTAAAGCCATTAAAATCATCTGCAGAAAGCAAGTGGAAGTAAGTGATCCTAGGGCTACTTTTTTCTACTGATATCTTTATATCTTGAAGAGACTCTGCTTCCTTTCTATCCATACAAGTCTTTTTAGTGTTCAAGAAAGTGAAGTTAAAAAACCATGAAAGAAAAGTGCATGAATAAAACCCAGAAAATCTCTTAGTACCAACAAAAACACAACACTAAGGGCTATCATCTCATTGACTCACTTCCCACATTAATGCACTCAAAAAACCCAAACAGAGCACAGGAATAGAAAAATCAAGCTCTTCAGAGTTAGGACCTAACTGAGTTTGTCTGAACAAATCAATCTCCTCATGTAGATGGATTAAAACGTAACATTCAGGCACACATACACAAGCCTGTTTCCAAGTACCCTGCCCTGTGTGCTTCACCAGAATATTCCCATATTCAATATTTTACTTTACGTTCATTGTCCACTGCATGACTCCTGGTACCTTTTACCGCAGTATTCAGAACTGTTCAGTGGCTTACTTTCCAAAGAGAATATGCTGTGAAGTTTATCAGCAGTCAAAGTGCTTCACCTACAGCATCGTCTGAGCTTAGGATCAGCACTATGCCTGCTGCTAGCATGACTGACTGAGGCACAGGCAGCAAAAAAATACAGGTGGTTATTATAGAAACTTAGGCCCTTATTTTTCACTTAGGAAACGTATTTATTTAAATATTCAAAACACATCTCCTCCTGACTTCAAAGTTTGTCTTCTCCTGGAGAATACTGAGCACACAGCATTTTTGCAAATCAGCCCAAAGCTGAGTGCAAGGAACTAAAACACATACTTAGTGATGACTTCCTAAAAATGTGACATGCTGGCATCACTCAGGAACTCAGTGGCAGAGCCCAGGGCAGAATTCAGTTCCTTACAGCTGCCTTAGTCAGGCGACTACTATTTTCTGCCTGCAGTCCTTGCCCTATTCGCTCTCACCACCCCTTTTCCTCAACTGGTAAGACAGCAATCCAACAGCATGACTATGCAGAACAGGTCCATCAGATGTGCTAAATAAAACAGGTGTCTGGCAGTAAAGCTGGATCCAGGCATACAGTCAAGGCCTGTATTACAATACGCACGCAAGGATGGAACTGAATTAAGCTTGCACGTACAACCTTAACTTTGGCATCTCTGACTTTTGCGTGATAGCTTTCGCATCCTTAACATTCTTTCAGTATTTTTGGTATGTCTTTTCTTGAGTTTTGGAAAAAGCAATGCTAACAACAACAAATCATCCTTTGGCACTGTGACTGCAAGCACGATGAGCACAGGGACAGTGAAAACCTTACTATTACAAAACAGATGTCCTGCACTTTGAGCTCATAGAAAAAACAAAAGCAAGCGAGAGTGCCATTTGCTAATATGGGTTATTTTCACCAATATTGCGGAGAGCAGAAAGATGGTGAGTTTCTCATCTTTAACTTCATTCCCACACAGACTGTTTTCTGAAACTGCATCTCCTCCTGCCTCCTCTTTACCATGGTCTGCAGCATTTAACTTCTCTCCAGCTGCTTGACCTGACTCCCTTCCCCTGCCTTGGCAGTCCCAGACCCCGCTCATCAGAGGTCTCACCCTTGTCCGACATCGTGTCCCCGTCTGAGACAAGGAGGGGCTGTAAAGAAAATGGAGCAGAGCTGGTCTGTGCGGATAATGTATGTATTCAGCAAATACAGCTGAACGAAGCACAAGTACACTTGATAAGGACATCTTCAGATGCTTTATCTATGGAAATCAAAGCAGTATTTTAAAGCTTATGCCTTTGCCAAATCTGGATGCTTTTTTTCATTTGGACAGCAAAAGATGCATCGCAGCACATACCCTTTCTTTCAAAATCCAAATCCTCACTCTGAAGCACAGAGACTGCAGAACTGCTTTTTTTTAAAAAAAGGATACTATAAGGTTTTAGCCAGTCTCATTCTCAGGAACAGACAGATTATTTCAGTTTAAAAATAAAGAATAAGTATTTAAATAATTCAGCTTTAAGTAGACACCTGATATGAAAATTTCGTAAAGATGAAGAAACTGAAAACAAGATTTCATATTCATATTGAGATCTATCAGGTGACGTGAACTATAGACATCATACTAACAATCTGGCTTAAAATATTACTTTGTCTAAATATTTGCCCCTTTTATCTAGACTATCAGCTTTACAAGCTATGGATTTTTATGCATTTGTGAGTTTACATATATATATATGTGTGTATGTATGTATATGTCTGTATATATGTATGCATGTATATTCCCACTTGGCCTTCAAAAACAGCCACAATAAACATGATAGTTCAAGACTCTAATATAAAATTTTATTTCAATATGAAGAAATTAGATTTTTTATGAGAAAATGTTTTATAATTCAAGTAAAGAAAATGTGAAAGAAAAAAGCATCCATTTTGGAAAAAATAAAGGTTTGATGAAAAACTTTTCAACCAAATGTGAAATAAATTCAAAATACATTGAAAAGGCAACTCTAAGTACGGTTCTTTGGCATCACATTTGTTACTAAACTGTTCATTTATGGACAACTTGCACAAGTTTGAATATAAAAAAAGCAATGTGCAAATTATACAGCCCCGTTTCAAGATGTCTGTGAACTAAAAATAATAAACTAATCCAAGTCTCATACGAAGAGCCAGATGTTCATCATGCTGGGGAAGCATGGATTTCATGTGATGAGGTTTCCCACCTTCCCTTGTAGCTCCCCTCAGAACACCAGACTCACACCATTAATGTGTGTTGCACACAAACACCTGATTTCATCACGGAATAACAGGTCAGCAAGCCAGGAGATCGACTGTGATCATATAATCTTGGCTTTCTTTATAGTATAGACCACAAAACTAAGATATTTTTTGACTTAATCTTTGTAGTGCTTTTCTTGAGAGAAAGCCATCTGATCTTGATTAACAATTGCTGTGAAATCCACTACCATATAGGGCAACGTAATGCTCTGCTGTTATTACTCTTACTATAAAAACTTGCACCTTTATTTTTGAGTTAAATTTCTCTAGCCTTCCTGCCCCTGGATCTGGCTCTACATTTGTTTGCTTAACTTCCAAAGCCACTACCACAGCCCTGATCCTTGTGCAACATAGCGGCAGGCAAAGGTGTTCTCTTGAAGCCTGAGCCTTGTCTTTTACGAGGGAAACACACTGAGGGGCTAGACTCCTTCAGCTGTTTTCTGATTCTTTAACCAAAAGATCAGATTTGGAGCACTTCCAATGTATTACTTTGAGTTGTGGGTACCAGCAACAGAGAAATAACTGCCTTAGTCCAATACAGAAATGATACAACATCCTGATTACTGATATACATCTGTCCTGTACTCTTTATTTACACAACCGCATTTTTACTAGTCCTTTGCACCAGCATCATACCAGGAACTCGAGGATTCAGCTTATTACTCACCATCACCCTTCCAAGAACCATCTTCACCGCTTTGTTTCTGGATGTAGGACTTCATACATGACTATATTCAAATGCAGATTTTGTTAGCTTGCTACTACCTGTCCAAGTGATCTTGCTTGTTCTCTTAACCGCTTATCATTTCACAAACTTTTGTGTCATTTGAAAACTTTTTTCATGCATGAAGTTCTATTTCATATCACAAATAACAAAGAGCATAAGACAAAATAATTCATTTTCAGTTTTCTGCTAAAATCGTCACTCGATGATTCCCCATTTAGAACATGTTAGCCATCACGAGTGTACTGGGTACATATCATTTTGAATTTTACATTGTTCTAATTTCTTAAAATTCTGTGCAACACCAACTCAGACTGCATGATCCACAGGGTCATCTCAGAACTCACCCAGAATGGGAGTCATAAATCTAATGACATCTTAAATCCTTGCAATACCCCAAACCTCCTCATCTGCTCTTTTTATAGTGGCTTCACCATGCAGAATGGCTGGAAGAAACATGGGCAAAATGTGCAATAGCAATCATGACTTTTTAGACTTGAGTTAGGGAGCTTTATCGAGGAAGAAAAAATATTGACTTCTGCTCTCCAGTCCCAGGACTAATTGTTTTTGTTTGGGTTAATTGTTTAGGATTAAAAACAAAACAAAAAAATGTGAATTTGCATAAAGCGACGTTGTAAATACAGAACACACTGTATGTATCTTAGCGTATTACAGGAAAACTATGAACTGCTCCTCCAGATAAAATGAGAGCTGAGTTTGTCCAATAAGCTATATTGCCTAGCATTAATTATATTGCCCTCTTAATTCCTGGTTAATCAAGTCCTGGATCAGCCATTTCGAGATTTTTATCTAAGGTCAGAGTCAGGCTGTTAAGTCTAGAATAACTAACTCATCCTGCATACACAACATAAAAATTTGTCCAAGTATATTTAAATTTTCCATACTCAAGTTGGGGGGGGGGGTAGGGGGGAGAAGGGGGAAAATCAGCATCATCAGTTCAGAGTGCTCTGCAGATAATCCCGTGAACTTCTTAGACAGAAATTAGCAAACTTACTCATCACATCTAACTACACTGCTGTTTCACAGGCCCCTGAGTTAGTACTGGAATGGAAGTGTTTCATAATCATCACATGGTATCACATGGGGGTTTTGTTTTTTAACAAAATACAGAAGAGACATTTATTGAACACTTCTTCACATCCTGTACTACTAATTGCAAAGTGATCATTTCCAGTTGAAACACAGCATAACCAGGACTCTTTCTCACCAAGGGATTAATATAGCATGTTCTTACTGTAAGCGCCTTCATATTTCCCCCCAAATCTATCAATTATAGTTTTTCTCCTTGTGTTCTTTTGTTCTCTTTTCAATTTTATACAATCAAACTTCTGATTTAGATGCATTTTCTCCCCCCCTCCTTTCTTTAGTTTGTTACATATCAATCCCCAAATTGCCTTAATTCCCTTCATTATACTCAATGTTTTCAAATCATCCTTTTTCATTTCTGGAGTTCCAGCTTTTTGCTTTTTTTTTTTTTTTTTTTAAACAACTCAAATCATGTGGCTTGTAACTGCTTTCTGTAATGTGAAACACATGAATTTATGTGTACCTATCTTTAGATACACATTTTTTAAAACTGCTTTTGACTTCATCACATCACAAAACCTGTAGCACTATTCTTTTTTTCATTTTTCTGTTCAATCCTTCATTAGTTCTCACAACGGGATGTAATAAGACATTTCTTTAGGGCAGGGCGCAAAACTCCTACAGTTAAGAAAACTTCTACAGTTGTCAACTCTATATTTAGAATTTCCAAAGTTATGGTACTAGCAGAGGGAGACTGAGTATATACTACTCCGCTTGAAATCTCCCACGATACCCTTTCTCCTTCTCTTCCACGATTCGTGGAGTTGACCATGCTCTTCTATAGAGCAACTGGCTGATCCTTGGCAGGTACAATCTAGTACTTGACCTTATACGCTCTGTCTGTGTTCTGTCACAAATATCTAAAATCACTTCCTTCGGTGTTGTCAGAAAATCACAAGTGACATTGTTTCTCACAAAGGGAGATGTCCTGAATAGGCTTAGGTCTTTGCTTTAGTTTTCCAATCATAAGTCTGCATGTGATTTTTTTTTTTTTCTAAGCATGGGAAAAGATTTTTCCTGGAAACTGTGCATTTTGAATAGGCTACTTCTGATGATGTAGAGAAAACTCTTGGAGGTAGATGTCCCTCAGGGTAGACTTTTGGGTCAAAAATCATTACACTGTCTCCCTCACATTTTTCACACAGAAGTATTCACACCTCTCTGACTGGGAATTCAGTGATAAGTTAAAGCTCTGGTGTGATCTTAGTGGTCTGCTGCTCCGGATAGCAGTCCACAGATTTCCTACACGTAGTGAACACATTATAAAAGAATATACACCCCAACTTAAAGGAAGTGCAAAAATCATAGCCTGCTTGAACAGCCTGCCCAAGCCATATGCACTCAGTATACCTGCAATCTCTGCATATTAGTAAAGTCCCATGCAAGTTACAGAATTTGTAGTACTGCTCTTCCTGATTAGACTACATTCCTGTTTCCTTACACTAAAGGTTGAATTTTTTAAATCTTCTTTCAACCAGGAATTGAAAAGAATGAGACAAAAATCTCTACTGACCATGTTTTTTCCCGCTATTATAGCTTCCTCACATAGAAGAGAGATATCAGTCAGTAATCTAAAAATCAATCTTACCAACTGCATTTTTTTCTTGGGGTTTTCCTGGAATTAATAAATAATTTTATATAAATAAATGTTTCATTTTTCTAAGAGAGAAAAAAACCTAATCATTGTATAAATACATTTTTTCTTCTTTGATTCAAGTTATAAATATATGGCAGATGTCCATATACTGGAAGCTCTATCCTAAAAAGTCCACAATGATTTCTCAAAAAATGACTTAACTGGTTCCTTGGCTTATTTCCAGCTAGCTGTCTTTTGGGGAAGAAAGTTCACTTCCTCCACCATCATCTTCATCTTGTTGGAACGGAAAGTGAAAGGAATGGAAACAGGAAGATTCCAACCACAGCACAAAGAGAAAAAAAAGTTTTTCAAATGGGAAGCAGAAAGGGGCAAAATTGGGGACTACTTCAGTTTTTCGCAGCACAAGTTAATCACAGCTGTACTTAAATCAGTGCAGCTACAGAACTGCTTTCTGTATGCTAATGTGCAAGGCACAAGAACTGCATCAGTTTGCCCAAATTAGAGGCCAGCATCACTAACGCCCTCCAAAATAATTTTACTTTGTGTTTGAGGATACATTAAATCCATTAATTTTGTCAACATTCTCTATGGAATGTGGTTATAATTTCAAAGAAGTTTAGCTGCTTTGCTTTCTTGATGGCATCAGTTAGGAATGGAGGGCTTTGGCAACCCTGCATCTCTGCTCATTGACCACAGTATATCTTACCCCCTCCAGTCAGTTTATTCTCATTACTCTGGATTACTCTTTTTAAAAACAAACAAAAAAAACCCCTTTATTTTCCTTATGAATAAGGGAATAAAACAGCAAAGCAGGACAATGCAATAATCTCAGTCCACAGAGATGTAAACAATAGGAATCATACCAATCCCTTTCGGTAATTAAGCACAGAGGAGAAAAAAGGAAAAATAAAGCTATGTTCTCAAAGTAGAAAAAGACAAAATAATTAACATAAGATGTTCCACTGTAATAGTTCTAAGACATTTTATACGTTGTTAATTGTATTTTTTTTTTGAAAAAAATTGTAACTAAAAGCAACCAATATCAGTTTACCACTTCTGCATGCTTTAAATTAAAATCTTTCAAAGGCATTGAAAATGTTAGAAGCAGATACTGGACTTCATAGTTCTGAGATTTGTCAAAGAGGCTTCATCCCATCACACAATAAATGAGCTTCTGAATTAACAGAAAAGACGACACATTTGCAGGCAAAGAAAATTCCACTTCTTCCTGATTATCTAAACAAACAGATAACATTACGAATATGAAACAGTCGTCTTATGGGAAAAATAAAACAAACATCATTAAAAAATGCCCTTTGCTAAGCACTTTTATATACAGCCGAAAAGTGACCAGCCTACTGATGCCATTACACATCCATTATATAAATATATATATACATGTTGATTTGTATGCATAATAAAGAGTGATAATATATAATCAGTGATATAATCAATGTCAAGACTCAAAGAAAAAGTGCCTCATGCATACTCCCAAACTGAGAAAATCAAGGAACCAGGTCACTCTGCAAAAAAATAGGAACATGAAAGATTCATATTAGTCAACTAGTTTCTTGCTGTCTCTGAATGTGATCACTGACTGATGCTTCCCAGAAAGCTGAAGCATCTTTCCCCCAGAATTATACCTACATAATTTTACACTGTTATATATGGAAAGAAAACCTCTCCGATCTGACATAAGTGACTTGAAAAGTCTTATTAGTGAAGAGATAAAAACATTTATGCGGGGAAGTAAACCTGACAAAAATAAGAGCTGTTTCAATCATCCTATAGAATGGCTTTTAAAATGTCTATGAAATAACATTAAAAGTATTCAAACTAAGCTTTGACTTTACTAATGACAAGGTAATGTATCTTGAATGCACCTTTGAAATCTAATGTAAAATTAATTTTTCAGTTAATTAAACACACACACAACAAACTGCTGACTTCCCATAGCCACCTTGTTTAATACAGATTGCTTAAGGAAAAGCTATCTGTAAAATAAAGTATTAAATTCACTCAGCCAGCACTGTGAGTGCCAAAGCTTAGCTTCCTATGGATTTGTGTCATGTGGTTGATTGATTTTGGTCAGATTAAAGTTCTTCCCATGCCTGAGACATTTTTGAGATTGCCCTTACCAATGCCAGTTCTTCGGGTCTTGCGCCTTTTCTTCCTCCATACAGGCACTAAAAAGGTCTCTCTCTTTTATTCAACTTTCTGTCTTTATAAAGGTCTTTGAGATCTTTATTCCTCCTCCCTTTGAGACATTTGTCAAATTTTAATCGAAAATGGCTAATAATTCAAAACTAACTAGAAACGAAACTCAAAGAGAGACAGACAGCATAATCATTGTTTTTAATGGAAAACAAGGCTAAATATTGAACTTCAGATTTTCAAGAGGTCATTAAATCAATGCCTTTCTAAGGGAAAGATACCTTGGTATACAGAGTAAGCACAACACCTTTCATCACATTTACATTGTACCACCTACAGCTCTCAAAAGTTGAAGAGAACAGAAAAAAATCACACTGAATAACAGAAAGTCTGAAATTCTGGAAGTGCACAGTTAAGACACTGTCTTGCCTAGAAATTAAAAAAAGTGATGTTAGATCCCTTACCTGATTTGACCTAATTAACTCCTTACTAAAAACTCTAGTTGGAGACAAAGCAAATGTTCTTCAAAAAGTGCTAAACCTCACAAGTCAAAGCTTAAGCTTCCCCCTAGGACTTAACTCCATTAACTAGAGGTGTTAATTAGATCAAGCAAGGTAAATCAATTAGGATCACACCTTTAAAGCCTTCACTAGACAAGGCCTAACCCTAATATATTTAGTCGATAGATTTATTAGCATGCTTATTAGAATAACAGCCTAGCAAATATCCCACTAGGCTTGTAAGCATCAATGTCTATAAGGTTCAATAATCTAAACAGATTAAATGTTTATTGTAACCATGAGAAGTGGTGACATTTATGTCGGGCTAAATAAACACATACTAGTTAAATTCAACACACACACGGGTTTTTTGTTTTGTTTTGTTTTTTTAATTGGATCCAGGCTACCACCTTCCAACATTACTTAAATAATAAGGTCCAGCTCTAATGCCTTCACACAAATCCTTTAACAAGATATTATCTAAACTGATTTTGGTCCTAACTCACAATTACAATTCTGTAGTCGAGTAAGTTCCTTGTGGTCAACTTGGTATCCATGTACATGGTATTACCTCCATAGCACCTTGCAGTAAGTCTATTTTTTTTTCCTGAGAGACAACCTATACTGTGCAGTTACCAAAAATAATGGCAAAGGCAATAAGAGCACACACAGGAAACAGTTACCGAGGTTTAACTGGTGACCAGTAACCTGCTCCCACCATGGCAGTGTGAGTTCTCTTACTCCAGACTAAGTGAATTTTCAAAACTGATTCTAACTGAGAAAAAAAGATGGCTCATTACTCCATGGACATGTATGCAACACGTGAGTGAGTAGTTTTGAAGAAGGAAAGAGAAGGTCCTGTAGAGGCATCAGCTGTATTTTCCTTTTACTAATGCTTCACGTACAAAGATCCCAGAACAGCAGGATATATGAGCATCCACAGTATACAGGCTATTTCGCAGAGGATTACAAGAGGCATTTATTCCTTTCATATTTCTATTTTCAAAAAGAGATAGAACAATCAAAAATTACTTTCTGCACCAGGAGTTCTCCAGCTTTTTGATGCCAAGCACCTTTATTTGAGGTTATCGCACAACTGGGAAATCTTGCTGCCCAAGACTCAGAGCAGATTAAAATGCTGAGATTTTTCTAGAGCTATCTTGTTGGAAACAGTCCTCACCTTCATGCCCTTCTGAAGGTGTTAGGCATATGCCAAGTCTCCTATTAGGATTTTCTTCCATTCATCTCCCTTATAAGGGCAAAGTTTTCCATGTTTGAATCAATCCAAAGCACTGATTATATATGAAAGATGCCATGCTAAAGTCCTATTTAAATTGTTGAACAGTTATTCAAGAATTTTCCCTTGACTCTTGCAAAATAATGTAAATTATCAAAAAAAAGACGTTTGAAAGAACAAAAAGAAAAAAGAGGAAGATCCCAATTGCAGAGTGTGTCTCAACTGGCACTGTATTCTTCCAGAGTTTGAACCCAGGGCTAAATGCAATAACTGCACTACATACGAATTAACAAATGCATGCTTTAAGAGTTTTCTGTTTTATTTCCCAGTCATGTAACAAGTAGCCCAAATAGACTAAAGTTTTCATAGAAGGAGAATGTTCAATGACTACAATAAAATTATGTCTAGATTGTTCTAAATCACATTTAAAAAAAGCAAAATAAATCAGTATATATAATAATTTTCTTTCAAGCGTGCTTCAGCATTGCACACATTAAACACAAAAGACATAGCAATATTCTAGCCAAAAAAGAGAGTATTTCTATAGACTGGACTTCTCTTAGGTAATTTAAGTTCAAGATAGCCTTTGTATTCGTGTATCTCTATGAACGATATAACTAACAGCAGAATTCCATTCTTATCAGAGACTCTAATGCTTTCCTGAAGACTGTTCTTTTAAACAATATACTCCACTTTATGTACTACCGAATCTTTCCTGCCTTGGCAAGTCACAGAACCTCCTCCAAGCTCCAAGCTCATGAATACCTAGATTAGATTTGATAATATTTGAAAATAGCCAGATTTTCTAACATTGGCTAAAATTTTGTGATTCTTAAGAAAACAGTACTTAAAACCATACTGAAACAGGAAGAAAACTAAACAACATAAAAAGTAACAGAAAAAAAATGGAAAAGCTGACAAACAAAACCTTTAAAAGCTGTTGTATTCATCATCTTGTTATTTCTCCTCAAACTCAATAATCATTCCGGAAAACTCAGAGATGCTAGATATGCATATTTTATTCCACTAGTATGATGCACCTATCTGTAATTTCAAGTTATAATCTGAAGTGTTACATATTAGCCTGGCAGGTTTCTAACACATTGGTCCACAAAGTGAAAAAGAAAAAATATCGCAAAACAAAATCCCCAAACAATAACAGTTTTCAAACCCTGCCTACAGCTGAAATAACACATTCTTACACCCTCATCCTCTTCAACATATAATGAGCGTGGTTGCAGCTAAAAGATACTCTAGTCAACTAGGAACAAAACAAGCAATGTGCTGTATTTTTAGTTTGGCTATAACTTTATGGTCAAACATTGCTCGCAACCATTAAAGTCAACTGTTAATGCAGATGTGAAACCAACATGGTGTTCATACGAGGCAAAATATGTTATGTTTTTAAAGCAATAAAATGAAGACAGCATTGCACCACTGAGTAACAATTAGGTTAGCAAGCACTTTCTAAAGATCATATAGAGGATGTTTAAACTAAAAGACTTAAGGACTGAATAAACAAATACAGGCAAAGCATAAGGGTGAATCTTGACATTTTTAGAACAATTAGGAAATTAATTTTCTACTATCTACAATCTACTTTCAAAATCCAACTGTCATATTCTAACTCACCCACTTTCTCAGTTCAAATCTGTGGCTAATTCATTCTTTCAAACTTTTGGAGCCTTCTCAACAAATAAATTTCTACTTAACTATTTAACTTACTACTTTTATAAGTACAACACTACTGTATACTTTTATATATATATATATAGAAGTAGTAGTTTGAATTAGGATAGTGGGAGTATTCAGAAATGGTGCTCCCTGCATAAGTGAACATAATCGGGAGAGCTAAAAATCCTAGGATTTTTTCACCATTCTGTGCGTGCACAACGTGGGCGGGGGGGGGGGGGGGGGGGGCGGGGGATTGAAGAAGTTCCAGATTCCTCCTCAGATCAATAGTACAACCTTATTTGAAAGGTTATTTTAGAGTCGCATAGGTTTCCTCACACCTCACAGCTGTCTAGTAAACCTGCAGAACGTAATGAAATTTGGCCATGTATGTATACAGAAGCAGACACGAGCACACAGTGCTGGTCTCTTTGCAGAAGAGGGAATGCTGCCATTCAGTATCGCTCTCACTCTCCATCTCCAGGAAGGACAGAGAGGAAAAACATGTTACAAGGGGCTGCCATTATTCATCACTAGTCCTAAGTAAATTCTTTTAATATTTGAGTCTTCATGAAAACCAGAATCACCAGACTTTATTAAGTGAATCCTGCTAAAATTAGGGGATGACTTCTAATGAAGGAAAGAAGAATACACAAGAGGCATCCATGGAATTAACTGTACACATACCATAGTTAGTATAGTCTGTTCAGGCTTGCTTGAAAAACCTATAGTTTCTTACATCCTTACATTTATATTTTTGCACCAAAGGACGTGGCTTAGAACAAGGAACTGGTCCCTATGGCATAGCAACGACTTAAGAGTCACTATGGGGACACAGGAGGCAAACTGCGACATGTGTCACAGAAATGACGATAGCTTCCTTGAGCAGATGCAATGCTTTGCAGCAGAACTGAACCATCCACGCTGTCCCCGGCGATCACAGTTGAGGAGCTGATCCTTAACGCACCCAGGTACGATGGGGTCGATACACAGAAAGGTTCCCAAGTGATGTCTAATGCTCAGTAGAGACACCAGAGATGGGAAAAGCAACTAAGTTACCCTCTCACCCAAGCAGCAGCCCCAAGAGGCACTTTGGCAGGGGCTGCAGAGAAGTGAGAGTGCTGCCCTTCCATAGGCTTCTTTTCCTGCAGACAGAGGACTAGCAATCTATCACCTTCCATAAACATCAGACTTGCGACACAAGTATTTAACTAGAAGACGGGGCAAAACCACTTCAGTAAAATAATCTCACTTTTCATTAAACATCGTCAAAATGAAATCTTCTAAAAAAATGCACACAAGTCCTAGTATTTCAGTGAAATTAATCTCAAATCCAGAAACCTTTCTCTGGTCAGCAGTGCCAATTCTGCCCCACCCACGCGTCACTGGAAACTCCAAAACTAAGCCAAATGAGCAAGAGAGTCTCACAGCCTCTTCACACTCTTACTGCGAGAACGCTTGAGCTTGGCATACATTAAATGCACTTTATGACAAACATTCTATTATGTAAACGTTTATGAATAAATTCTTTGTATTTAAATTAAAAATTCAAATAGAAATACAAGGCCGCATACCACAACAGACGTTTTAATCAGTGTAATAAAATTAATTCACTTTAAACATCAGCCTATTTAACCAACCATAACCAGTGTGTCCAACAGATTTTGAATAAAAATGCAATCAGACAGTACTTGTAAGAGAAGCCATACACCCATATCAAGAACCCTGAGAAAGATGGAAAAGTCTTGTTATAAAATATATTTTTAGTCTTAGAAGCAATATTTTTGCATGGGTGGCAGTGAAGCAGTGCTACATCAAATGAGTAAGTTAAGCTGAGAAGCAAAAACTACAGATAGGTATTATTAGCTATGTTATGTACCAAGTTGTTCCAGCACCACCTTGTCATTTAAGGCATAGTATTTTCCCACCCCAGCCACACAGATCCCAGAGGCTCAAACCCACATTTCCTGATTTCTACAACAAAGAGGGTCATTAACTACCAACATCATCAGGAATGCAGTACTACAGTAACCATACTTAAATGAACCTTTCATCTAGTTTGAGAAAAACAGAAGTATGGTGAGACTGGTATGACAAGTTAATCAACTTCTAAGCTATTAACCATTAGCTTCAAACAAGACAGCTGAACTAGTAAGCACACAAACATCTTACACGTACAGAACTTGTGCTGAACATCCCTCAAGATACTACAAGCACTAAATGTTCAGTTCAGTCTGATTATTCTAAATCTCTACTTCCTTTGGTTTTCATTTGATTCTTTTATCAAATAATGCACAATTTCATAAGATTTAACAGCTAACCTAATGTCTCAAAGGAGGCTTTCCTTGCTATACAACTCTAGAACTAGATTCTTACTAAGAGCATAGATTTAAAACTTATTTTACTAATATTCTGCTGCTGAAAAAATCAGTCAGTGCTTTTGGGTTAGAGTTGTGACTCTTCTAGGTCTTCTTCTGCAAGTTGTGTTTGCTGACTTTTAATAAAGCGATAATGCATTACAATATTTTTCTATACTTACAATCAGTAGAGTCTTAGAACTCTTGGTAATCTTATGGTTTTTAATTCCTTACATTCCTGTATGTAATTTTGCTATGTCACAGTCAGTCTAGCTGCAATGGGAGCCAAGATCTTTATATACAGACCCTCTCGCTACGCCTCTTATTTTTTACATCCTTTGCCCTCTTAATATGTTCTCTTAAAACAATACTACTGCTTATATACTTTTTACTTTACCTTGTCCTTAGGTTTCCTTTTTTTATAAGGTACATACTTAGAACACTATGCACAGATGAGGAATGCATCAACATAAACAAATAAAGCCCCTAGACTTGCTATGTAAAACAAACACAAAAGCTGTAGAATATCTTAAAAAGAAAAACAACAACAAAAAACCAACAATACACAGCAGATGTTGAGGAACATCATTCCTGCTTCACCTGAATGGATGCAACATAAGCTTGGGGATTAAGGAATGTCTTCAGGCAGCTCCGCAGGCAGCTCATGAAACAACCCTCTGCTTCAATCTCCATCCAGACAGCAAACGTGGCCGCTTACACAGCCAGCCTAACTGTGGTACTGCAGTTTGTAGAGATCACAGGTTCAATAGCAAGATAATCCTGACCTAGTAACCTGTAGTCTGTCCGTATAAATGTAGATTATATGGGGCCAGGCTGGTGGAATAAAAATGCTGGCTGTTCTATTGCTCAACTGCAGAGCCCTGTGCATAGCTTAGCAAAAAAGCTATAAATTTAGGTGGTGATACTAGTAAAGAACAGTATTTTATTTACCTTCACTTCCTTCTGTATTTTGTTTCCCAGTGGACAGTGGCATTCATATGAATGGCTGCACCAGTAAAATCAAGAGCCTTCAGGAATACTACTTTCTGAAAAGCTTTCATTTAAGTAGTAAGATTGATTATAAACATTTATACCTGAGCTTATATAACTTCGAAGAAATATAAAGGAAGCTAACTTATCTGAATTATCATTTTCATAAACAACAGACTTTTTAAAAATATATTTTTAAATGAAAACTGGAAAGCTCCTCAGTCTTCAACTGCTCTTCTCATCACACTGTTTTTAATTAACTATTTGATTCCTAGGTCTCTGAACAGGAGCTCCAAAAGTCAAGCTACAATTAGTCAGTGAAGGTGTTTACTAGACAAGGTTAACAAAGTTCCGGTCATATTCTGATTAAATCCACATATGCTGAACAAATTATTTTTCAAAACTATCAACTGCATTTGCCTTTTACAATTTTAATAAACACATTTCTTTTCAGCATGCATACCGAAGGAAGCAAAACATACGAAATTGCAACGTCTGCCAGTCCTCCCTAACAATTTTTGACCCCATTGGCCAGTTTCCACTAAATTTGAAAAAGAGAAAACAGCATCCCAGATACCTGAGCAGAAGAGTGGCAAGACTGGAAACAAGGGGCAAAATTTGTGGAAAACCACAATTTGTTAGTTCCACTGCTCACAGAACAAGTTAGTGTTGTTAGAGGCAAGATCTTGCAGGGTGTCAAACGATGATTCTTCACAAATATTTTGGTTGTTCTCAAAGATGTTCTGTAGAATTAAAGTCTCATTGTTCTGCAAGCTACATAAACAGAAGATGACAGCCTCTGGCTTGCAAGGCTTAGGCTATAAATACTGATCCTCTAGGAAAGTTCAGGGCACCCTGCAGGGGTTCCTTATCATTAAGTTATTACATTCTCAAGACTACTGTTTGCTGGGTAGCAAGAATCAGGTTACTGGAATTTCTGCAGATTTGGAAAACACTACAATCTTCTCATACACATCATAATACTTCTTTGACCAACATTTAAGTACGTAATACACATGCACTAGAATGAGCACATCTAATTAGGAACAAAGTATTATGCCTAAAAACTTCAGAATCTGTGATACGCAAACTCCTATAATTTCAAAACCTAATTTTAAAATAATAGAATTTCTAGTCATTTCAGCACATTTGTTTGCCAAAGTTGAATTTAGTCCAGTGTGAGCCAGGCCATTGCAATGAAAGCACCAGGCATACCCCAAAACATTGAATCATAATATCTTTTCAACACAGGCTCAATGTTGAACAGCAACAATAAAAAAGAAATAAAACAAAGACCTATTGAGGTTAATGGGACATTTCAGATAACACTACTACTTACTTTATAATGAGACTTCTTAGTAACCCTTGTAACACTTTCCATCATAAAGGATCCTGAAACCTTTTCAAGCAGAAGTGCCTACACCGCAGTGGTTTACAGTATACCTTTGCAATTCAGCAGAGGAAATCCCCATGGGCTACATAAATGTTTTCATTTTGTCCCATGAAGTTCCATTTGCTTTTGCAGGATGTATAAACTGTTAAAGTCAAAATTTTTCTTCTCTCTTGCATTCCTGAGAAATTTTTGGCAGCTTACCATATTCATAACCAACCATTGTGAAGCTGGGCTCCCTTCACCATGAAAGGAGCAGCAGAATTGCCGGAATGACTTTAACTGGTCAGCAGAAAACTCTTTCCTCCCATGTCCTCTCAATTTATCTTCCAGAAGTCTCCATGGGGGCCAGAAGATCCCTTACCTCCAAGTGCGTGAAATTGATCTTAAAAAACAAGTTCAGCATGCAGTTAAGCTCAGGCAGACAATATTCTGCAAGGGGGTTACAAAAAGAGTATCACTTAAGTTTAAGTCTTGGACAAGGGAAAAGAGCGCATGACCAGCTAGGATTTTTCCTGACCATACAACAACTCAAACCCTAAACTGAACTATTCATCCTGCTAAGCTACCTACCCTGAAGAGGGATGGCACTGACAGTGTTGTAGTTCAGTCAAATACTCTGAGACATTACTGCTGCTGTTCAAAATTAACATCTTACTGTTTCCCACTAATTAAACCCAGGAAGGCTCCTGCACAAAATATTAAAGAACGCAATTTAGGTTACACGTTCAAGACTTTGAAACATAGGAAACGGTAGATTTATAGCTGTCAGTGCTGCTTTGGATATTCTACCCCATCATGCAAATGAATTATGATTGAGTCTTTACTTATATAATACCATTCTTTCATTAAGTTTATCTTCTTTACTCTGAAGAAAAACAACATGCAAATGTCCAAAGCAGGGCAAACCAGTGCAACGACCAAATACGAGCAGCCCAGGACCCTCCAACTAGAGTAACTCGTAGAGGAAGAATATACTCTCATTCTTTGCCAAGGGAAGATTTCTCTTCTGGTAACATTATTTTTCTTGAAAAGTCAGGAGACTTTTTCCAGTATTAAACAAGAAAAAGAAGCTTTGGTCTAGGGAATCTTGAACATCTGAAATTTTTTTTCCACTCTCTGTTTTCATATAAAGAAGCACAGAACAAAGGGTTACGCTATGACAGAGTTCACAAGTGACAGTAAACACCAGAGTGGCATGCAACTATACCCCTCCTCCTCAAAAGCAAGGGTTTCCATAGCTTCATCACGCTTTGAACGAAGAACCATCTCTTGCTGATTTTATTTGATGCCTGTAATTCTTGTACTGAAAAAAAACAATTAACCACCACCCTCTTTTTATCTCTCTATGCCCTTGATGATTTTATAGACATCTATCCTATCCTTTCCCAGTTGTCTCTCTCCAGATCCTGCAGGTACCACTTACAGACTCAGAACAGCTGATCCCACTCAGTGGAATAAAAGGGGTATATGGTGGGAATCAGCCCAAGGTCCTGATTCTCAGCTGGCAGGTTTAAGCTGATTCTAGCTTAGGAAGACTTAGAGCTGCAGGTATTACCCAAACAGAAAGGGACCAATGGGATCAGACTGCCTGAAACTTTCTTCTTGTTGCTTCTAATTGCATGGAGTCCCCTTAAGCAAAATAAAAATAATGAAAATTTACACTGGAATCATTGTGATGTTTTCTATCACAGAATGGATGAGGTTGGAAGGGACCTCTGGAGATTGTCTAGTCCAACCCCCTGCTCAAAGCAGGGTCAGATAGAGCAGGCTGCCCAGGACTGTGTCCAGTTGGGTTTTGAATATCGCCAAGAATGGGGACTCTCACAACCTCTCTGGGCAACCTCTTGGACACAATGACCAAAGTCTATGTAATTTCTTTCATTTATAATGAGACCATCCAAACACACAATATTTGGGCATTCCTGACCTGCTTTGCTTCAGAACATGAATGGTTCATCCAACTTTGGGACAGCACATGCTCAAAGCCACTTGAAAGGACCAGGCTTTCCACAGCATCCGGAACACAGTCACCTCCTCTTACTCCTCTTAAAGTAGACCTTCTAACCAACTCTATTTATATTCACATAACCTATCTACGGCTAGAACTCAGTGGTTCTGTATGGGTCAATTAAAATGTGCAAAGAAGTGTTCACACCTTTTGGAGAGAACTTGATAAATGCTATGTGCCCATCTATGTAATTCTGGAACAGAGATAGGGGCCTGCTACAGCTCACAGTAGATGCACATTACAAAGATGGCCTTCATCAATGAGAATGGCTGCACAAGACTGAGCAGCTCAGTTGTGAAATACTGAAGAAATCTGTGAGATCTCCTCATATGATATCTATGATACCTCAAAAGAGCTTTCAGAAAACTTGAGAAAGTCCTGGATACAGCAATCAAAGACATGGTCTCAGCAAACAGGATGCTGGAGTCTTCCAAGACCTTTAAAAAAGATTGATTTTGCTTTTGATGGAACTGACCAGGAAGCCAAGGTGAAAGGCAGAGGGTTGCATGAGGCAAACAAAGTCTCTCCTGTGCTCCATCAGTACTACTTATGCAACAAGAGAGGAAAGCAGGGAAGATTTCTCAAAGTTGGGAATCTTTAACAATGAGATTTCTTCAAAGGATGCCTAAGTGAAGGAAGAAATCTGCTAAGAGGGAAAAGCTGTCTTTTTATTACTATGAAGAGATGAGATACATGGAGACTAAACCTACATTTGGTAGAAGATTCAGATCTGCATGAGACATGAAGCAATCTTGGTAGACAAAAACAACAAGTTTACCAACAAGTACTGATAAATCAAGTCCCAGAAACAGTCATGCTTGGATTCATTTGGCAAAGACGAAGGATGCAGTACTGACTCCAGGGTACGTAATCCTCCAACTTTAACAACCCCACAGAGCTGATGTAATTCTGACACAGGGGAGTGCCTGCTTAGAGAAACCCTCATGAAATCTCTTATCCCTCTGTTTAGCCAGCTCTGCGAAAGCAAATAATGCTGTGCCACACCTGGGAATCTTTGATCTTTCCTGCTTCAGGGAGAAGGAGTAAACACCAGCCCAGACAGATGAAGTGGTTCAGAGAGTTTCTTCATAGCATGAAGTTTCTTACAGTCAACAGATTCCCTGTCTGCTGGAGCTGGCTCTTACAGCCAAAACACATAACAGAGACAACTTCAAAGTAGGAGAGTCTGCTACTGAGCCAACACCTCAGAGTCGCACTAACTCTTCATGGACTTTCTCATTAAGAATAAATTTAGACAGGTATCTCCAAAAAGTCTCCTTTGAGCACTTAGAAAAAGAAGACAGGTGGAATGCCAGAAAACAGGCCCTCAGAATGCCTGTCCTACAGCAATAGGCATCTCCTGAAGACTAATGCTTAGCTTGTAACTACACTACTTCTTTAGGATTGCCCCAAGGCCATCCACAAGATCAGACTTGCTATCTACATTGATAAGGAGGTCAGAAATCAGGTGCAGTCAGAGTACCCTCAAGCACCTCAGCAGCTTAGCACACACAGACCGCTTGCAGCCCACAAGACAGTGGTACGCTAGAGAAGGAGAGTCTCCAGGGCAAATGGTATGCGTGGACCTTCTCAGGCCCACCTAGCTCCTGACTGCTGCCAAACACCAATCCTGGTACTAAGGTACAACACTAAAATAAAGCCCCATAACGTATGTTTTACATTATGCTAATAACCAACGAGCTTAACTAGAACTTCCCTAGCAAAAGTAATTCCTAACTATCTTGAAGGTAAAGGGAACTGCGATAGAGAGACAGTTAATTAATGCCACTTTCTTTGTTATGTCTTTGTTGACAGGCAAAGCCCCTGAATTAGCTCTGCACATCTGTGCACTTCTGGCCTTCTGCGTGTACACCTACAGTGGGCAACGGGGACACACGCCTTGTGTGCCAAGTTTCAACTCAATGTGAGTGCAATCAAGTGATATTAATTAATAAGAAATTGATTTTAAAATTAAGCCAAGAAAATTTTAGATTCAAGAGGTCTGCTAATACCACAGTAACAGCACTACAGTTAGGACTGAAAAACCTTTCATTCATTGCTGCTATTTTCAGATACTTATAGTCTTCTCAAAAAAGTACAGGTAAGAAAGCATCCACCCAAAACTAAAAGCTTTCAGTCTAAAGGCAACAGATTTCATTCAGCCATTTCTGAGCCTGAGCATGGGAACAAATTTTACAATATTAGCACTTTTTCAGTTGCTGTTTGCAATCCCATAATTGTACTTTATAATATCTAAGTTGATACGTCCATACAAAAGCTGGGCTTGATCACATTTCATGAAGATTGAATCAAGGGTAAATGTCAGGTTTTTTTAACAAGTTTAATTTCCAGCTCAGGAGATATCCCAATTTAAAAAAAGCATATGTTACTGAGTCAAATATTATGTAAACATGTTCTTAAAAAAAGGGCATGTATTTAATCACTGTTCTGAAAATCGAGGCACATGAAAAGTCCATATGTGGAAATGTATTTTTTATTTTTTAAATGATTCCACATGTACAGTTATTCAAGTGTGATAACTTACATTTTCCAATACAGCAAATCAACTATGAAAAAAGTAGAACAATAATAGTGAAAGATTTATCTAAGAAAAAAATCAAGACAGTCAGTGTTAAGATTTTTATAGTACTAACACTGTTAAAATGCATGCTCATGCTGTGGCCAAAAGAGTTCTGCTATAGACTAATAAATAAATATTAAAAAGCAGCAGTTTCCAAATGGTGGTCCAAAAGGCCATGGTCAGCACATGGTCCTACTTAGAATACTTTCCTTGTAAGTCTGTGTTAGAAGTGCATGGTGGTCTTGAAAATACTGAATGCTGAGAGCTGTTCAAATGTTAAAAAAAAGTATATGGGAACCACTGGTCAGTTTAAGTTAAAAAAAGAAAAGACAAAAACAAAATACAGTTATGGTTAAGTTAAACTTTACATTTACGCTTGAATTTAAAAACTTCATTTCCCTATTTGCAAGAATAAAACTGAAATCATTTTGTTTGGTTATCTAGATAAAAGCAGTTACCTTTTTCTTTCATACCTATTCAATGCCCATGAGAGGTCTACAGCAACAATATCAAACTCAAAACTAGTAATTATTTAACAGTGTTTTCAAACACATCCAAAGTATTTTAGCAAATTGGTGACTTTGGAGCTATTTTCCTTGTAACATTTACAATCTGAATTGCTTAGACTGCTCATACTCTGTAACCCTTGCTCATTTCTGAAACCCTTTTTCACATCTGAAAAACAAATGTAAAATCTCGGGGCTTTTCAAGGTCCCTCTCATTAATTAGTTTTCTAAGCCAATTAAATTATGTATTTTGAACATCACTCAGACAAGGTTTTGTTCAAATAATTGTTTAGGAAACAGTATTTATACAATATTTAAATTTTGATTTTGAACTGCTTGCTGTAATTCTATACATGGACTTCCTATCACTGGTAAACAAATAAGAGGCATCTTTTATTCTTCCAAGAACCCTTAAACAATACACTGAACTGAGAAAGTAAAGTAATAGATTTGTCAGAAATGGACTGGCTGTAGCTTTTATTTACTAAGAATTCAAACATGACATACAAACACATGAGCCAAGCAGGAAGTTATCCCTTAGTCTGAACCAGTCCCAAGCGCATGGGCAATTTCTGCCACTATAGAAATTTTGGAACTTCCCAAATCTGTATCACAACATGTATTTTTGCTCTAACCTGGTGCAGTAGCTCTTCAAGTAGACACAAAGCCCATAGGTCCATGCCGCATTCATACTTGCTAGGGTATTTAGTGGACAACCATTTGATCCGTTGCTGACAAACAAATCCTCTGAATCATGCCACTTGGAACGGTCCACCTGTAGAAACAATAAACCCCAAATACCCCAAATACAGCATGCCCCACTAATATTTCCACATTCAAAAATCTGTTGATGGCTAAAGGCAATTCAGTCACTCATACATACAGAACGCTAAATTTGCATGGGAAACCTAAGTCTCTTCTACTAACAAAGAGTCCATCACAACTAGTAGGTATTGAGCTCTTTTTTTTCCTTTTTTCTTCTTCTTTTTGTCACTTATTCAACATATGGCTCGTAGAGTAGGGTAGGATAGGGAACAAAGATAAATCTGTCCACATTTAAGGAGTAGGCAGCAGGGACGAGGCCTGTTGCTTCTGGCCAGGCTCTTTATAAAGCTGGACAGTGATGCCAAAGGCCTGACTAGCCCCCAATGGACTGGTCATCTGGACAGCAGTAGGTCCAACTAGGACAGGCAACCTCTAGCATGATGTCAGGTAAACTCCCACTCTTACCAGAGACCCAAGCTTAATTCCTCATTTCAAGACAACCTACAATTATTAGGAACTGGTCCCCTCTCCTTCACTATGGGCTGCGTTGTCTCTTGAATGCTGAGAGACCCAGACACCCTGTGTCCTACCTGCAGGCCCCACTGTACCAGTCATTAAGGCCAACTTGTTGCAAAGGTACTTTGAGGGCTATAAGGAGATGAAAGAATGCCTTTCCTATCATCTCAGCTACCTGCAGATGGGCACAACAGACTTCAAAATGGTAACAAATTCACTATTATTATTAAACTTACTATGGCCTCTAATAACTATCCCCTGACAAGAATTTATTACTCCAGAATTGAGCTTCTAGTCTTCCCGATACCTGCTGAGTTTACTTTTCACTCTGTTCACGTCATAAAAAGCCAATATGCATTTTGCCAAGACACACACATAAGATTGGCAACAACTGGGTATATGTGTTCCAGATTGTATTTTGTCCAAAATAAGTGAGATTTACATTATACTATCAAAATCTGATTTTCCTTTCCGAGTTAGTTGTATTTTAAGCAAACTTTTTTTGCTGTTCATAATTTGATTATCATTTATAAAGTTGTATTACATACAAAATGCTGCTGCTACTGACCGCCCTCTAAGGCCAGTATGATGAACTATTATATCAAAAAGGATGCAAAACCCTTGCAATGTGCACAGTCTACTCTGAAACAAAACCAAAGAAGAATAAAGCTGCATTCATCCTAACAAGTTTCAGAAAGTGTTTATTTAAGGTTAAATGATTATTTTCTGCCTGTAGTAGCAACTTTTTCAGAATTGGTTAAAATGTTTGCCATTACAATCTCTGCAGGTTGCTAAACACTTGCAGGGTACAAAGTTCCGTGGACCCCAGCTCTGCGCGCTCGGTCACTGCCAGCACAGCTTCCCCAGGGGACACGTATGTTGCACAAGCACCATTTACAACTGGAAAGCTAGACATGTTTTTAAATTTTGTTAGCAGCACAACACAGAACAGGCTCCACTTCGCCACGCTCGCCATCTTTTTCTGCGTTTCCCCTGACCACAGCAAGCGCAAAGTCAGTGCATCCTCGCCCTCCAGCCACTGAGGTTTAAAAGCTAATCCGCGAAGTCAAGAAATCACAGGTTTTGTGTAGAATTAAATAAAAAACAGAACAAGATTTCTCTACTCCATGATATGGTGAAAAGGCAAGTCAGCAAACCCTCTATTTTAGTATTATCATTTTTGTAAAAAAAAGATAAAGAGAGAAATTATTTCAAATATTCTTTCAAGTAGTATTGTCCCAAATAGTCACACTTTCATTAAATTATGCTGTTAATAAAACAAGTGTATAGGGTAGCACATTTACTTTTTCAGGTATTAGATAAATACAGCAAGTTTCAGTTCCTGAAACAACTGTCCTTGCAAACCAGGATTTCAAGTAACAGCTGGAAACATTTAGGTTTGCCTGATGTGTTAAAATGTTAATACCACATACTTTAAAAGTTAGACAACACAGATTACAGGCTGAGCATTCCTGCAAAATTTAAATCATGCTTCATAACATTCGGAAAAGTCCCAAATCAGAGAACACAGAACCTCTTGGAAAACGAGCACTTTTCCAAGGAAACATATCAAGTGTGTGACAATTTCTGGAATGTACACAGGGGGCTGGCAAAGATTGCTAAATATGCTGAAGATCAATATCTTTGCACAAGTAACATGATCTGAGGAACTAAGCATGCAATTAGTATCCAGCTACTCTTAAGTTTAATACTGGTGCAGATACAAATGTTCCGGCTTTCTTAAATGAAAAACTGATGGTACTTAGTGATGCACAGTTTTTGTTAAAGAAGCGTCACAGAGTTCTCTGAAAAGATACACGTCACAAGCACAGCGCAAAAGCTTCTTGAGTAACAAACCATTTCTGCATCCATTCTTAGGAGCCCCCCACCCAGCAGTAACAGGTAATGAAATTACAATGTGACACTGTATCTCTTCCAAGAAAGCAAGCAATTCTCTAGCCTGCTTCTACCGGGTCAGCAAAGAGACTACATCTCCAAAAGGAAATTCTTCCAAGAAAAAAAAAAAAAGCATAAATCACTAAGCCAAAATAAATAACAAGCCCACACAAAACCAGATATCATGATAGGGACATTAGAAAGCTGGATAATAGAAGCAACTGCTCCAACTTATGCTCCTATTAAAGAGATGGCATGATTTTGTTGATTTTGCCTTGCCCCTATGAAACCACAAGATGAAATGTTCAAATTCTCTAAACTGCTGATTCTGTAAGGCAAAAATTTAGAAGTTACAGAATATTATCAGATTTCTTCTTTGGTTTAGCTTAGAACAGCTAATGAGAGTTTTTAAGCAAACAACACGTATAAATAGCATGAAAAAAGAACTACACGAAAAATTCTAAGAACATTTCTCCTTGCAGTCATTCAGACCTCAAAAATCACACACTACTTTATGAAAATCAAGGCTAAAAAGGACTTGAATATATACTAAAGAAGCCTCAGAATTCATTATTTCTTCTAGTTCTGGACAAATGTTTCCCCATTAATCTCAAGAGTAATGAAAAGTCTTAATTGGCTGTTTTATTTTTTGTTTTCTAGACATAGTATAATATTTTAGCATCACAAAATTTTCAACCAATGCTTTAAAAACCATATATCTTTCTTTATGCCAGTTAAATCTGCTCAGAATGCCAGTATTTAGAAACAAACACTATCACATCAGAAACAAACACTATCACATGCACAATTTATGATTAGAGAACATATTCTGCATAATCATACCTGATTCCCATTAAAACTGCTAAAAGGCATAAATCTGCTGAAAAAGTAAGGAGTACCCTGTAATCTCAACTGCAGAATCCCTATTTTGTTAAAGTTTTCTGCAAGAGCATTTTAAAAAAAAAAAAACAGACAGACAAACCAACCGACCTGCAGCTTGGCCAGAAGAGTGGAAGGAGCTTGTACTGTCCACCAGACCCACCACTAGCCCAAATGTGAAGAGCTTTCAAAAAAGAAACAAAAAGGAGAGGGGGAAAAAAAAAAAAAGTGCTGTAGCCTTGACACTAATTTTAATGTTAAAAAAAAGTAGTGTAGTTTGCAAGTACTTCTGACAGTAAGCAAAAAATGTTAGCTGCCCCATCAGTTTGAACATGCACCTGGTTTGGCTGAGGTCTTTCTCTCTCAGTATTGCTGACTTCTGGCCAAGATTTAATTAAAACAAGCAGGTCATATCTATCAGAAATATAAAAATACCTAACAACAAGAGCTTAAACTGAAGACAGAGAAATTTGATTTACACAGGTAGGTTTTCTTTTATGCCCTGCAAAGAAATTAAGTGTTCTAATCATCAAAAGCAGCTAGATATTTGTAAAATCTGTATGTACCTAAACATAGCAAGTTGGAAAGAAAGGAGATGTAGTAAAACCAGTTCCAACATGCTGTACATTTGAAATCTGACTCTCCTATTTCCTAGGAGTCACACTAAAAGACAAAATGAAAAGCAGTTTAAGAACAAGGTAGAACAAAAACTGTACAAAGCTTCCACGCACCACAGTATTGAGGAAACCAATTAAAACATATTTTTGTAGTTTAAAAAGGTCAAAAAAGCCTCAGAGGATTTATTATTATTTCTGTCTTTGAACACACACACTCAAGCCTTTTACAAGCGTCCTTGGATCTTAAATTAAACATACCTTCCCTACAGATCACATGAAATTGGCAGTATCAGACAAAAATGTTTGGCTAAAGCAAGATAACTAACCCAAACATCCATAATTCAGCAGAAAATGTTAGAATTTTAGAAAATAAATGGACTTAAGAGTACCCTGTTTACCAAGAGGATCTAAACTATATGTATGGTAGTCTTCTGAAATTACAGAGGCAAAGAACAACAGCACAAGCAAAATTTCCAACAAAAACTAATTTCAAATAAAACTAAACGCACAGCAAAGTACCTGTATGGTTCTTTTTCCTTTTTCGGACAGCCCATTCAACGTTGGCTTTGCAATCAAAGTTTTGCTGTCTGTTTGCAGGATGACAAATAATTATCTAGGCATAACTTTTAGGAGCAAACACAGACACAATATACAGTTGAGTAAGGCAAATTAAAGCCAGCTGGAGCCTGCGCTGATACTCAGTGGCGCACTCACAATGTGCAAAGCTTCCTTCCCAAGAACTCTCACTAACTCATACCAGCAGCAGCAGCATCTCCGGACAGGGGGACAGGGATTTGAATCTGCTGCTGCTTATGTGACATTCTTGGTGACAAAAACCGCTGACGTTAACGCTGAGTAGCAAAACTGGCACTAGAATAAAATGTCGTGCACGTAATCCCAAAATTTCCTCTCTACTTAGAGCATTTGAATGGCAAAAAAACTTCATTTAAAATGCAAGTTTTACAAAATGGGATCTAGGAAATCAGTCTTCTACTTTGCCTCATCAAAGGTTGATGTTTTATTTGCTTTCCATTGGTGGAGACCAGTGACAATTTGTCATTGCTTTTGCCTATTTCTTCTTTACTTTCCAGTTACATAGGAAACACATAAACTATAGGCCCAATTGTCTTAACACGAGTTTTCTCCTACGACTGCTCCTGAACAGCACAAGCCAGCACATGTGGCCAACTGCTATTGTAAGGACTGGGAATAGGGTCCAGAAACCAACCAAAATCTACATCGCCACTGAATGGAGGAATTAAAATTACTGTACCATCACTCATCGCTAGGCCTGTGATCAACGCAGAGCATCACTCATGAACGAGAACGAGAACCGGGCTTCAAAAACTCAGTTGTTTTCCTACCAGGGTTGTCACTGCTGTGAGACGTGACTTGGAAAGCTTATGAGATGCAACTGAGCACTTACTCAGCTGGAAGTAATAGCGCGATACTTTCACAAGAACATTCAAAAAGCAAGTGTGCAAATGATATAATACCAGGAGACAGAAAATGGACATACAAACTAAGTGTGCAGGAGAGGACTAAAACGCATTTATGTGAAATGTAAAATTGTTACTCTAAAGATTTTTTCTGATAAACTCTTTTGCCCAGTAATAACAGTGCATATTTTAGTAACATCCATTTGTGTATTACACTTGGGAGACAGCTAAACACTCATTTAATTTGTAGAACAGTACTGAATGCAAGAGCCCAATCTTTTTGCTTCTGCCAAAGTTTATGACTATTTATTTATTTACTTACTTCTTAGAACAAGTTAAAAGTCCAGCCCTCTGGTGATTCAATTAACCAAATCTGGAGATATACAGAAAGTATATAAACACTTAATTCACATAATTATGTTTCGACAATGCCATACACATTGTCTATATTAAAACAAAAAGGGAATTTTCAACTCTTGGGAGTCACCATTTTACCTCCTGATTTATAGGATTTAGTTTTGGGTCCAGAAACCTTAGAATATACTTGTACGTGAAAAATAAGAGTAGATCTTAATTTAGAATTTCCTGGCTATTACTGAAACAAATTACAGAATAGAAATTTAAAACTTCTTTAGGATTTTAGCATTTTAAAATAAAATATGTTCTTCAAGGAGGGTATAAAATACCCATCATTATATTTGCAGTCAAATACACAAATTAGTATATTTACAACTGAACTAACAAGCCGTAATGGTTTCTTTGCCAAATGCATTAGTCATTTGAGTAGGAGAATAAACAAGCATCCGAAGTGGTAAGTTTTTAAAGCCCTTTTGCAGTTCAAGTTTCTCATATTATTGCCCTTCCACATCAGTATATATCTTTTAAGTTATCTATGATTATGTTATATTAAAATGAACCCCAAATCTGCATTTGGCAAAGGGAGGTGAGAGAAGATTTTTCAGACAACTAAAATTCTGAATGCTAAACATATGCACATACTGTTACCAATTTTGAAATGCTGACAGAAACTAGGTCCTATGCATTTGTGTGCGTTCCATTACCTAAGGAAAAACAAAGAATGAGAGTGCTCCATTGGGCTTTTTAAACACACAGAAATGAAAAGTATCAGAAGTATAAGCTGAAGTGGTGCTCATCTGAAAGATGAGGAAAAGTATTTTCGAAAAAAAAGTGTGAACATTTCAAACCATTATTTAAAAGCTCTTAAGGGAGAAGTTGAGAGAAGGAAGGACAGGATTACAGCAACTGCATTTCACACAAATGCAGAGAGTCTTGTAAAGTACAGTAGAGCAAAACAAGTGTGTGCGCGTGGGTGGGACATTATGTAAAAGGAAATACACAAATGAGTCAACAATTATATTTATTGTCTTAAAAATACCCATGAAATTTTGTTCCATCATACTGAGCAGACTTTACTGGATTCCCACACCATCTTATTGCTGCAACCACTGTTCTTTCTTCCTACAATTTTTTTTTCCTCCAGAATCAAAATCACATTTGGAAGAAGTCCGTAAACTCGGTATGGCAGGAACAGTGGCAGCCAGTTTCTGTTCTGCTGCACTTATTTTCATACTGCAATGGAGTGGGGAGAAGGGGATGGAAAGCAAAATATAAGACACCTTTGCAGCTCCAGAATTTTCAATCTTGGATTCGCAGCACACAGATTTTCTAATATATGGCGTCCATCAAAAAGCACCATCAAAGACAGCTCCTTTGCAAGAACATTCCAGTTTTACAAGAATCTGTTAGAAAAGATTCAGAATGAACTTTCAAGTGTCAAAGAGAATATCACTCCAAGACAACCCATTCAACAGCCCTTGTGCTCATTACAGATGTTTAAATCCCTGACTTGAATCGGGCAAGTTGGCAATTTTACAACCCAAGTCCCTGTCAACACAGGAGAATACCATAACACTGGCTATTCATTATTTCAGACTCTCTCTTTCATCCATACAGTCTGTGAAAATTTCTGAAACCTTAATCTCATCCTCTTATATAACAAGCACATATCAGATGTCTCACTGTTTTTGAAAAAAGGAAAATAAAAATCTGACTCAGCCCTAGGCTGCTTAACTCCTGACATACGTTAAAGCCTTAAATAACTTGTCTTACCCTTTGCTCCTATTTCCTAAAATATCCTTATGAAAAGGGGCTGATGGCAGATGTGGACATACACCAGCAGCTATCTGACCCCAGCAGAACTTGCTTACATTTAGCTGCTCCTTGGGAGATGCTCCCAGAAGCATTAGGAAACCAAGTGACAAAGGGCCAAAGAGGAGAGAGAAGTCAGGCTTTGGTATCACTTTATTTGTCTGTCAAGCATCCAGTGACCACTGTAAAATATGTATCATCAGAATCTAGATAAGTCTCTACAAAAATTTAAATTATATACTTAATTGTGGACATCAGGATTCTGTCTGCCCCTTACAGAAGGAGCATCACAAAGACTTTCCTGAAGGAGCACCATAAGGAAAAATATAGCGTAAGCTCCTGAAGTGGTCAAAAGCTTCTCTATCAGAATTAAATGCTTTCAACTTCTTTTTCTAAAGGCTAAAGAATGGTCAAACTCTTTTAGGTCATCTTTTAAGCAAGCTTTTGTTTTCTGCACAGCAAATTAAATTACATGTACATTTAAGTTTTAATCTGCTAACATGTAAATGTGCATAAAAGAAAGATAATTAAGCTTCATCTGCAAAAATATTAAAGTTGCCAATATACAGCATATATATGAAAAATCAAGCCTATCAAAATATATAATGAAAGACATCTGGCACAAATGTCAGACCTTGCATGCTTGTTTTTTTCAGCTGTCAAATCATGGTAACATATGATGGTAAAAGGCATGCTGACAGCAACCTTCCTAGTATTTTAAAGAATCATAAAATACATACAGCTATAAGAAAAATATCTGCATTGCTACTAAACTAATTGAATAGGGCTGATTGTCTTTATAAAAACATTAATGCTCAACGCTTCTGACTCCCAAATTTGGCACCTGGTCTGGCAAAGAGTTTCATTTGGGAGACAGAGTTCTGAACAATTACACCTGCAATCCTTTATATACTTCATGTAGGTAAATACCGTTCCTACCCAGCAAATAACAGAGGGCTTTAAAATGCTATCCATTATGTACTTACCCTTGTCAATATACATTTTAAAAAAGGCTTTTTTTTAAAAGAGGAAAAAATAACATTTTCCCTACCAATTATTTTCTTGGTTTTAGCTCAAATGGTGAATTATTTTGGTATGTTTTACTAGAATCAATTTTTACCCAAATCTCACTGATAAAAAGCCAATTTTTTTACTCCTTGTAAAACACAAATTCCAGATATACTTTGCACTTGTGCATATGAAGCAATAAAAAACCTGAAAAAACTCAGGATGTGGTACTATTATGGTCCTAGACCAAAAATAAGGAGTTAGAAAGAAAACGAAAACATTGGAATGAAACAAATACAGGTTTTGAATTTAACACATTTCCATATGAAATAATTATTGAGCAGTAATCACACTGGACAAAAAACTGACCGAGATGATGCTACACACCTCAAGATTTTACACAGCATTATAGTCATCATATCCTGGAAACCAAGGGAGCAGCAGTAATAAGAGTTAGTCATGAAGACTGCAACCTAGTTTCCTGTTAAATATATAATCATACTGCAACAAAAACACATTACTTTTAAATAACCATTCCTTAAAAAGTATGCCTGAATTTTCTTCTGCTGTAGTCAGGAAGTTAAATTAGGCTTGCATTTACTCACGTAGCAGACACGCCGTGCTATTTTATCTTAAAGCTGAGGCAGGTGAATGAACAAAGTCTTTACTACAAAGCAAGTTTATTTCCGGTTGGGTTGTCTTCTTCCTTTGTAAAATAATTCCTGCTTTGGTGTTACGACGTAAAAAATGTTTAGCCTTTCTTACACTGATTCTGTAGTGAGGTAGTGAGAGAAGATGGGAAGAGAAAATAGGGATGAATTTGTAAGAATATTGGCTTGCAGAGGTACTGCAGCGTGTACTAGACTTGATTCCAGGTCAGATGTGACAGCTTCATTGCACCACCCATCAGAATGCTTGGGCTTATTAGGAGAAAATCTGATTATTAAAAAAAAAATTAATTGTCACTTTGCAAGATACACTGAAGCAAAGCCATCCAATCACTGAAATTAAGAGCTACATAAAGCCAAGTTAAAGTTGACTTGTAATCACACTGAAGAATCTCAGTTCAGGGCAAGAAACAAGACATCCTATTTGCAGGTCTTCCTGAAGTAGAGCTGGCCAGCTTCATCCAGGGCTACAGCCCTGAGCAAAGCACACTTTCTCCCCACCAGCAATCTCTGCTGAAGACAGAGCTGGCCAGGAACAGCTTGAGTCCATTACTTTTTCCTGAACTTTTTAATTAAGTAATAATTATAAAATAGGCTAACTACATAAACCTCTCTGCGAACTAAGCACACAACAAAAAGTTCTCATAGTGGTTTATGTCCAAGATCACTCGCAATAAAAGATATCTATCCACCTCACTCTTTCTGGCAAGTTTCTTTTTAATCACCAAAACTATTAAAAAGAAGTTTCCCACATGAGCAGTGGCTCAGTGAAGCCTCTCTGCCATTTCAAACATTTTCTGTATAATATCAAGTACTGTCAAGATACTTAATCAGATTGATTATCTGAGGCTGAAACAACCAACCTGCAGCGCTGACAGCCAAAACTGTTATGTGAGAAACGGGGAAGGACAAACGTAGGCCTCTACTGTCCCACTACCATAATATTGCATGTTTTCTTCCTGCCTTACCTTGAAAAATCAATGGAGACTTGTAACAAATAATGGATATTAAAACGTGGCATTACGGCTGGCCCATCGATGAAAAATGAAACTACAACTACCAGCATTAACTTTAGTAGGATTAAAGGACCCTTTGTAATCTAAATGTTCAAACTGAATTTCTCATAATGTATGCAAAGCTTTCACACCCCTTTCCAAGAAACAAAATTCTATGCTTTTATTACCCAGATATACAGATTATAGTTATATGCAGAATATTATGCAGTTATACATAATATTGTTCAGTTACATGACTTCTATCAACAGAGCATCTTTTTATTTTTAATTTTAAAATATCTTAAACCTCACAAATTCTCTGCCTCACAGTTGTTTCAATGCCCAGCTGACAAGTAGAAAAAGTAAGAGGCATGAAAACGCAGTTTGACAATCACGCCGACCCCTCTGCACTTGACCGACGTTGTGCCCTCAAACATCTGTAACGCCGCTCTCCCACAACGACTTTCTGACGCTGACTAAGGGCTGCGAGCAGGTAGAGTCTTTCTTTCACTAACAGGATCACAGTCCTCTACCTGATCGCTTACCTTCTGGACATCTGCAGCAATGCAGTCTCTCGTGGGCAGAGGAAGGAAACAGCAAACACTCGCTAGCCAACACGTGCACCTAAATGTGTCCTGTCTCGGCAAGAGCACAATCACATGAGTTTCATTTCCTTTGGAAACCAGGCTGAAAATGAGGAGGGTAGGGAAGACGCATAAATATGCATCTATCATGTTAATTTATTTTCACACCTTTTATCTCTCTCCTACTCCCTTCCTCTACACTTTTGGGTCATCCTTCCTTGTTACATTGTACTGATCATCAAAGAGAAGCTTGGGAAAGATTTTGGTCTCCATGCAAATCTTGTGAAAACACTGGGAAGTGTAATCTCCTTGAAACAAGACTCCCTGGCAACCAGGGAAGCAGTATATTGGCTTTTCCCCCCCGATTACTTTTACTGTAAAATGGTCGGTAAGCTGCACAGAGCAATTTCAAGTAACACCAGCACAAAAGCCAGCTGCCCCCACCACTTGCTCTTCCTTCTAATAGACTACGCCGGCATCGTGACTCAGGCTTATTTAGTATGGTTATTGCTTCCAATTTTGAGCCCTTACACTTCATTAAGTTTCAGTTCTAGATGATCTATCTTAAAAAAGCAAAACAAACAAACAAAAAAACCCCTGCAGCCCCATTACTTCAGCCTGTTTTCCTACTATAGCAATAATGTGCCAGACACACTTCTGGAAGATTTCGTTTATGATCAACGGCTAAGATTTGTTATGTGCCTGTGATAAGCTACATTTGAAATAAATTATATAGAATACCATACATTTCAGTAAGAGTTAGTATACAGACACTGGTCAGTCTTTTAACATCAGGGGAGAACTCTATATACTGGGAGCAAAAGCCTGCAAAGGAAGTCATATTAAAAAAAGATTATTGCAATCAGTTGAGTTTCACAGATACTAGGCACATTCTTCCAATGCCTGACAAACTGGAAGAGTTGGCCCTTTGTCTCCTGTACAGAAAGTCATTGACTTTTTAGCTTGAGAAGTATGAGAAATTTGCAACTGCTTTTAAAATTTTATATACATGCATACTTACACATGCATACACACACACGAATGGAATTCCAGCACTTCTATTCAAATGCAAAAAGAAGACCTGAAAAGACTGGTACAGTGATCTGAATCTCAAAACTCCTTTAAGAAAACAACAGGAAATGATAACTAATGAAAAATTCCAAATATTATTAATACAGGAAAATATGTCCAGCTCTGACAACCAGTGTAGTCATGGAATAAACACTTCCATCTTCAGTAGCTGCTAAAACAAACACTCTTTTACAGGCTTTGACAGAGAACAGAATTCATTTCCCCTTCACAGCTGCACTGTTTCAAAGTCAGTTAAACGTCAATGTGACAGCCTTACTTGCTAGGGTTTAGACATTTACTGTATTATTGTAGTGGGACACGACCAGAAAGCAGAGACTGTGAAGGCAAGGAAGTAAGGGGGGGAAGAGAGGGAAATAAAGATTGTTTTTCTTATACACCTTATGAAATGCTCGCCTTAGTCATTGCCAGAGAGTTATTTTTCTTGTTCATTTATTCTGTATGTAAAGCTAATACAAATATAGCACAGGTCTGTAGGCAAAAAGTTCACTAGAAGGGAACTTATTTACACAGATACTATTTGCACTCTGCAATGCAGTGCGCTTGTACGAATTATGGGTTGATTAAACTACTACCAATTATTACAAATTAGACCATCTTATTTACAACTAGCTGTTGCCCTACTGATTTCCTCATTAAAATCTAGAAGACACACAGTTTAGGTTCTTACCCCTAATTTCTGCCACTGACTTTCTTCAACCTTTAAAAAGCAAACATACTCCCCCATCTTGCAAGGCAGTAGTGAAGCTTGATATATATTCATTTCACACAGAGCAATAAGCACAATAAAAAGTACTTAATACTTATCAGGAAGAAATACTGTCCAGATGTCAAACCAATCCTGACAATGCCTGCAGGCCACTAACTTAACTGTTTTGAACAAAAAATAGACACCAGATAAGTGTAGCAGGCATTTCCAAAAAGTGGTCCATAGAGTATTTCCTAGTGTTCTAGAGAAAGCTGGTCAGTCACATGACGATGGCTCTGCTTACTTCCAGATGTTTAATTGCATTGAAAGAAAAATAAAAATACATCAGTTGTGTTCTTATTACCAGTTTCACATGAAAGCATTTGTTGTAGCCATCAGATGGAAATCATGTTTTCATGAAGAGAAGATATCTTATGGATTACCTATCAAAATACATTCTAAACTACCCAAATCTGCCAAGTAGCTATTCTGTCATGATAAATGATCGCTCAAAACCACCACTCAAAAAAATTCCATGCAGTACTGAAGAAGTTTTCCATTAAAACTTAGAACATATTCTCGATTTCTCCATGCAAGCTACAAGCAAGCTTGAAAAAATGACATTGCTTCCTTTGTTGTTAGTGGTGCAGTGTATGTAAATACAGGAGAGAAGGCATACCTGAAATACAGCCTAAACTGCCAACCCACTACTAAAAAAATACAGACAGCAACAGCTAACAAAGGCAAAATGTTGTCACATGAAACGGTCTGTGTAAATTACGTTACCGAGTGCTATTTTTTTTTCTTGCTCAAAACTTAGCTTTGGGCCAAGCAGAAATTCTAGCGGAAGTCCGATGATTTGTGGTCATATAATTTGGCACAACTAGCAAGTCTATTCTCCGGAAATACCCAGAGCCCAGCTAATAGCGGAGTTTGAAGCACCTTGCACCTTTTAAAGGGTCACAACAGGGTTAAGGGAAAGACAAATCAAGATGCACTTCATCTACCAATAATAAAATCACTCTTCTTCACACTTGGTAGCTGCCTTGATCTGAATACTTCTAAGTATTTCACAACTGTAACGCATTAAATTTCATGACATCCCTGCCTGGCACTCTACCGCTCAAGTTTGCAATGTATTTGATGATTTTGTCTGGAAATTGTCTGTGTGAACTCCCATACTCTACTGTTAGAGTTGGGGTTGGAGAAGATACTTACGTTCAAATTTCCATTCTAGGAAAAAGGATAGAAGCAAATCAAGCATTCCTGACACAGGCTTTTTTACCTCTGCAACTTGAACCCACCCTCTCTTCAGCCAGCAAGCTCAAATTAATGACCTTCAGGGCATGCCGCTGAATTTATTCGGCTGGACTCGGGGGCTGATCTGGCCTGCAACCCTCCCCTGCACCGGGGAGATGGTGCCTTTGGTTAAAGCGTTTACTAGCTGAAGTGCTACCACCTCCCCCCACCCCGCCTTTTTTTGGGTGTTGTGCTGCTGTACTCTCCTTACTCTAGCACCACTATTTTTAGTGACTAACAAATGGGTAACTGTAGTACCTCTCCTATCAACAGAAAGATATCCAACTTGAAGTGTTAAGGCAGTCCAATTCTTACATACTAGCAATTCTTCAAATAGAAGCTCGTGAGCCAGGCCCTGCCGGCTCCTGCTGCAGCAAACACTTCAGTATATACAACTTGAGTATATAGAAGAAGGGTTTTTTTGTCTTTGTCTTGCTTTTTAACAAGTAAATCTGAAATCAAGCCTTTGATGGGAATATTTTAAACTAGATCTGCATATCGTCTATCTTTATACTCCTTATTGCACTATGTTACTTATATCTCTCTGTCAGCTCCTAGAAAGCACAGAACAACTTTCATATCCTAAAAAATTTCCCTCCCCTAAAAAGTCACAAAACTGGTGACTACATTCTTTGATCCAGTATTTCCCCCCAAAATCAAGAGTCCTTAGCCTGGTCAAGACTTGCATTTCCACAGCTATTGCCAACTTCAAAAACATGCCACAACATATTGTTACAAATGAATATAAACTGAACTGCATAAGAATCAATAATTTGTGTTAAAAAAATTCTCAAAAGTAACAGTGAGCAAGCAGTGTTCAATTACATTAGCCACAGTTACTCAAATCAGAAATCTTATCTGAAATAAAGACATGCAGTATGTGATAAAATGCTAATGGGAAAATATGCAGGACAGGCTATGCTCAGAGCAGTGCTGTAGCTGAGCCCGTAACTCATTTCAAAACTTATGTCAAAAAAGGCTTATGATATTTCTTAATATAGGCAATGCACACTGCACAGCTTGCCTCCACTCAATAATCCTGAAGAGACACTAAGTGCAGTTAAAAATGATTTATTCCATTAAGCTTTTCATTGTATTAATTTATACCTTATGACATCACAAACTATACATGTTTAAAAATTCAATTTAATTTGTAAGGTAAAGAAATATGCCACCTGCTAAAATACAACTATGTTACATGGCTTTTAAAGGTGATCTGCAGCTGAAAAAAATTTTAACAGCAATAGGAACAGAATATCCAACATAAAATAGAGCAAAAAGTAAAATTATAGTATGAATTCATTATTAGCTGTTATCCTCTCATCTTCTTTTCTTTTTTTCCAAATTCAAGTTACTAAATAACTTTTAAATATCCCTTTTATTTTATGTATGACACTTAGCATAAAACATCGAGTATTCCATTTGAATACTTAGCAAACTACTTGTAAAGGTTTTGTCAGGATAAAGGCTACATATGTAAACCTGAGGAATGTTTTAGTTTCTTTGTCTACTAAAAAAAAGCAGAACTTCTGTCTGCTCCACAGTCACATATGCTTCACTTAATAATCAATTTTATTACAAAAAAATAATGATTTTCCTCACTGAGGAATAAAAGATCTATGCAAGTAAGAGAAACTGGTAACTAAACAGACAAAATTGTCCATATATAAATGGCAATGAAGACACAAAACAAATAGTAAAACCCTAACCCTTTCCCTCCCCCTTCTGAGTAAGGTGTTTTCCACTTATCTCTCAATTACATTGATTTACAGTGGTACATGTGATAGTGAGTAAAAGAAGGGGGGAGGGAAGTGCAGCTTTCAACCTCAAGGTACATCTTAGAAAATAAGCCCCATTCATGTAATTCCTAGGTCATCAGGTGACAATCTTAACTTAGAACAACAGCTTCTCCCATGTGACTCCATTATAAGGCAATAGCGAGCACCTCTCGTACTTTAAAGACATCCCATTTTCCTTGCAGTTAACCAGGAAGCAAACCAAATAATCCTGCAGAGGATTCAGAGAAAGCTTGACACAATACTGAAGAGTTAAATGAGAATTTCCAAGAGTAACTCTGCAGAGCGACCCTTTACAGAGATAACTTCACATTTCACACAGGAAGAGTTAAAAATTAAATCAACACCCAATGTTTTATCTCATAACATAAGCAGACAAAAATACTGATAATTCAAAACAATTCAGGTTGATTTTTGTTTAATAAAATGGCAAAAGGCCATTGCTCTAACATTTTAACAGGAAGGTTTCCTCTAGCAGTTCTTACAATTTCATTATTATATCACCAACACAGACAGACAAAAACCTGACATTTTATTAATATTTGGGAATTTAAAAGCATTAAAATGTTTTTTATATTTCTTCCCCAACCTATCCACAAACATCAAGGAACCGGTATACTACACATGGAGAATGGTGTGAGGGTTGAGCCCATTCTACAGATAAGAAAGCGAAGGGACATACTGTTTCAGTGACTGGTTTAAAACATCTGTGGCAAACCCGGTATGGAAAAATAAGTTCCTGGCTCTCTAGCACATGCGTCAAGAATAGCTCCCTTCATGTTGTTATCCATGTACCATAACTCCTATTGGCATAATTATAGGGAAATTTCCATCACAGAATCCAAACGTTCATTCGGGGGCAAAACTCCGTAAGCCCTCAAATTCTCCAAATATTTGCTGCCATCTAGTCCAAATTATTTGTTGATTAAAGGAAAAAAAAAAAAGTTTTCCAAAGTACCAAAACCTTTAATTTTCATAGCTGGCAGTCAGCCAGCCTGAACAGAAATTCTTAACTGCATAAGACAAGAATAACATGAGCTTGACAAGAAAGAGCTACAGAGCCCATCACCAGGATGGCAGATAAACGGCTAAGGTTATCTGATACCCTGAACAAAGCAACATGCCAGAACTAAACGCTTACAATATAATGAATACAAAAAGTATATATAACATATAAACTCACATATAAATTATATACTTAGACATTATCTATAACATACAAGCATACACAGAGAAAAATGAAAATTTTCAAGTATTAAACTACGAAGAATACTCTTATGCATCGTTGTAGGTACGCTCACTCACACAAAACCACACTGCGTTAATTCAATCTATTTCTCTTCTGCTCCACAAGACATTGTCTATATGACAAAATAATAGTTCCCTATTACTGACTTCCTTCCCTGTCAGCGGTAAGGCAAAATCAGTTAAAAACAGCATTACACGATGCCTTCTGTACATTCAGCTAATGAAAGTGAGAAATATTTTCAATTGGTGAAAGAAAATCTTACCCTGTATTGGACTTTACCATTTTCATCTTTTCTGTCTCACTAGTTAGCTCAGTCGTTGTTCAAGAAACCCTCCCTATTTCCCTTCTCAGAATCTCATCTTTCTAAAAAAGTCCCTCCTCCCCCGAGGAAATTCTAAAATTCACTATAACTTTAGTAGAAGTCATTTGCACAAGTGTAACAGAGGGGAATACAGCTCATTATGAAAAAGTTACCACTATGCTTACACAAATACATTTCCAGAAAAATAAAATAGTAAGAACAGTCCAAAATTCACATCAGCATCCCAAACTGTTATGGCACTTGGCCATTCCCACCATAATGCAAAATACTCACTTATCAACATTTTTTTTAATTTTAAGGGTGCATTTTTAACTTTGTCAGACCTGTTATACACAGTTCACATTTTTACTTCTCATTTTCTCTAATAGTGATAGATCTAAGTATGTCTCCTTGAGATCTTTCCAGGTTTTCAAGAATTCAACACTGTTTTACATGGCAGAATACTTCACACTGACCTAATCAAAGCATTTGGGAAAAAGATGGCGTAAGTAGTGGCAACCAAGTAAAACTAATTTATATTAAATCTTTGTAGTCAAATGTATCCATTTAATTATGGACAACTGAAATCTCTGATATGAGGAGCAGAGTTGTGCATATAATTGATTTTTCATTTCAGTCACTGAACAAAAAAAAAACCCACATATTTTAAAACTGTTTCAAGCTGCATAAATATTCAATTCACTAGTGAAAATGCCCTTGTTTCAGAGAGCTTACCCTACTGAGACATGAAGCAAGCTATCTCAAAGCCTTAAGAGCATCCACAAGGGGATTTATTCACTAAAAATATCTGAAAATGTATACCTTTGCTTCCTTTGCAGTACCTGCAGCGAGAAGACAGGCTTGTAGGTAGCATTCAAAGAGATAATAAATAAGTGGAGAAACTCCTGTCCTTTCCCATATGGCACCCAGGGCAGACAGGGCGCTCACAGCAGATGGAGGAGGACAGTCTTCAATAGGAAGTCTTTAGGCACGGATGCAGAGCAGAAATGATTCAGAGGTCGAGACAGAACGCTCCACCCCAACACACGCAGCAGCCCCGGGGAGGTGGCCACCTCCTCCAAGCCGGGGCACCCCATGGAAATCCCAGCTCCAAATCGGAGGGATCCCGGCTCCCTCCTCCATTTCATGTGCCCAGGTGCCGATCGCCAATGCGCGGCGATCTGCCCTTCCGCCTCTCCCCACCCTCCAAACCTGAGAGAGGCATAACCTCAGCTCCGGTGCGTGCGCAGGAAAAGCCTCCCGCACTCCTGCCGTCGCTCCAAATAAAGCAGGTTACATCAGGAGCCACCATCCTCCACAGCTGTAAAACGCTGGCACGGGGCCAGCTACCAGCCTGCTGCAATGGGGAGAGGCAGCTGCTGCCCCGCACTTGGGAGAAACAGGGTCTCGCTTCTAACCACAGCAAAGATCTGGCCCCTGCAAAAAAGCACTTGCCCCCGGCTCACGGGTCCTCCTGAAATCACAGCTCAGCAAGAGCCCCAGCTCTGACACCAACTGTGGCTCCCACCAGCCTCCCCCTTCAGAACCACACTGCCGCTTACCCACCATTAAATCTTCCTGCGAATCGAGCCTCAAAAAAAAATTTTTTTTTAATTAAAAAAAAAACCTTTTCACTTCAGAATTTCCTAAATGAGCTGTAATAGCATTTCTGATTACTAGGGAATTTTCCCCCTTCCTAAATGAAGCTATTCATCAGATGCAAGCCAACTAACTCATTAATAGCTTCAAGCTGGCCGAAAATACATTTTTGTAAGTGATCCCTCCCCCAAATATTATACACACACACACACATACATATAGTATGTATGTATGTCTATACACACACACACACACACACGCCCCTCTTATTACCGAGTGTCACAACCATGGATGGAGCTGTCCTGACATAAAACATCATTCCCCTTAAACTGCTGCTAGGGGATTTTGACCAATGGCAAAGGAGAATGAGAACAGACTATCTCAAAGCATTATCAGATTATATCAGAAGAAAAGAGACGCACAAAAACACTTCTCCTGGAAGCTGGGGGCGGAAGGAAATAGCTCAGAAATGGAGTGATGAAGCAAATAAGAGGAAGACTATGTAGGTGGCACCCCTGTGAATTGCAGTTACTGGAACCAAGTTTAACAGCAACAGGCTGTTCCTTTTTTGGGGGTGGTAGTGCCTAGAATACGTAAAAGAGGACAAGAGCACCCCATGCTTGATTCTATAAAAATACTCTGAAATAAATGAATACTCCTGTGAATCCGATGTGCTACACACACAGCATACCTCACACCAACCAGCAAAAACAGAAAGTTAATGGAACAAAACCATTTAGGCTGTGGCACACAGTAGTCGTGGCAGAATGCTTGGTGCATGACAGCGGTGGAAGAGCACGTGGTATGTCATATAAAGTGGCTTAACTTTATATTTTTTTTGTTTCTGTGAATTTGTGTCAAATATGTGCAAGTGTGGCAATCATAAACGCTGTACCATAGACTCACGTGTATCAATTCCCCGAATTTTTCCATGCTGATCAGGAGCTGAGAACTCCAATGATGATATAAGAGTGAGCTCACAAGGAAGGAAAGATTAGAATCATGGTCACATGCAAGGAGTATTTCAGTAGTCGTACATGAAACCTCATGTATCACCAGCTGCACATAAGCCCTATTTTGCTATAGGATACATTCTGGAAGAATATTGTAATTCCAGACAGAAAAGGTTTTACATGAGTCTGTTCAGCAATATTCAGCAATAAAAATAGAGCTAACCAGGATTTGCAAAGAGAAGCCAAGCAAAAAACCACAACTGAAAACTGAAAGGCCATAAAAACTAACCCAAGTGAAATTTGCAATGTGTTGGCCACTGACTTTTAGAGAAACGTAAAACAAATAAGTGTTTTAATCCCATTTTAAGATACTACCAACTATGGCAACACACAGCAGAGTTTCAGGCTTACAACCCAAAGAAAGAAATGTAGGGGAAAGACAGCACCCCTCACCCTTTGGCAGATGTGAGACGGGTACCTCAAGATCGAAGGACAAAGGAATTCGATGCAGGAAGGGATCGTCTGAATCGCCGCTCAGTGCGTTACTCGTAAGGCCGACAATCCAAAATTTAGGCGGGAGTGTCAGAATACACTCAAAAGGGAAACCTGCTGAAAGAGCAGGAATGGAAGCATTTTAACTCAATATGACACCACTAGAGTTTCCCTCAAGGATGAACTCATTTCCAACACCTACTACAAAACTAATTCTTCTCCTCAGTTCTAATCTTAAATATTCCTTGATTGCCTATTGCTGCCATTTTGAAATATATAGTTTGGTGTATATAGAACGCAGTAGCATATTGAATTGGGATTACTAGAGAAACAAAAGTACTAAAAATAAAAAAGTGGTAGAATGTGGACCATAGAAATAGAGATGTCAGAAATGATCAGAGCATATTTTTCACTTATCACAGACAGAGTTGCACATAGAGTTCTACGGATGCACTTACTCACTGTACAGATACTACAGACATAAGCACTCCTTTTTCCTTGTGAGATGACTAAAGCAGGATTTTGAAAAATAATTTTAATAGTTTGAGCACTTCATAATTGTACTATAAACTCACCAAGCAAAAATCATATTTTTATATATATAATATGTTTCTACATATACATGTTTTTACATATATAACATATATATATATATGTTTAAAATACAGGAGAATTCTATACAGAGAAGAAAATTTAAAACTTTCAGCCATTCAGCTCTTACGCTGTTCTATCATGGGGTTGTAGCCAATCGTTTATATGACTTGAAAGAAGAAAAATAATAGTTACTTTTCAGAAAAGTCCATGACTCCAACTACAGACTTCACATGGAACCGTTAGATTAGAGTGTTTCTTTATGGCAATCTTATTTTTTAATAAAAACACAAACAGGAAACTTTATTCATACAACAGAAACAGTTTTGGTTCCTTCCTCCAAATATGCTTAATGAAATTATATCTATTTTCATAAACAGCTTCAGGAATGGAAAAAAGAACTGCTAAAATCTTTGAAAGCAGACTTTCTAAACATGCACACTAAAATCTGGTATGTGTGTAACAAGGCTGTCACAAATGGCTGTCTTTTCTGGGAGAGGAAAATACTCAAAATACCTTTTTTCCTCCAAAATTCTTAAGATAAATTATTTTCTCAAGATATGTATAGTTCTAGAGATATTTCTAAATAATTTGATCACATATTACTTTTTATAGTCATCTGTAACTTAGTTAAGACCATTCAGCTGAATTTTAACTACATCCAAAGTTTGTTTTAAAAGAAACTATATTTTTTTGCAAATCCAGTTAATATAAAGGTAAATTAATCAAATGGAAACTCATTGTGCCACACTTCATACTAACCAGCTGTAAATTCACTTACTCTTCTAGTCACATAAGTCTTCTGAGCTTAACATCCCAGCATTGTGGTATTATAAAAATTCACCCACATTAATGTACAGAAATATCCATGAACCTCAAATTATTGTACTATAATTCTGTCAAATAAACAGACTAGTGGAATTCAATTTCCAGAAAGCCAAGGCAAAGTCTACTGGCCTTTATCCAAAATCCAGTGTCATTTTCAAGCCCTGTATTTAATTAATACTATTTACTGTCAAGAGCCAAGCTGGGTAAATATTTCACTCTTCCCAATTCAGGGGCTAAAGGCAGGCCCAGAGGAAAATTGGCCCAAGTAAATGCATCTCATCTTCTTTGATGATGCAAGTGCTCAGCTGTCCTGTTCTTGACCCCTCCAGAATTCCCAGGCTCCAATACTGGCGGTACAATGTCATCAATCTATATTTAAAATATATATTGATTTTCCACAGATGATAATGACAGCTATTCCTTCTGCAAATGTGTATATACTATACCTTTGCCCACATAAAAAGGTAGCTATCAAAGGTAAGAAATGAAAAACTCTTATCAAGACCCATTACTAAGTCAAAACAAATATTTAAGATGTGACTAAAATGAAGTTAGCAATCTCATTTCCTAAATATTTTTTATCTCATTCAAATTCAAATGTTAAAAGTAATCTTCCCATATATAGCTACATACAAAGGGAAATTTCAACCAGTTGAATGATAGTTTTCAACAGTCCTAGATATATATGAAGTTCAATGTCATCAATTCAGTAAAAAGTTCATTGACAAAGAATTCCATTTAGATCAATACACAGTAATTGATGAGTTTTATATATTTAAGGGTGGTATACTCAGGACTTAAAACAAATTTGAATGTTGCTTCCTCCAAATTATTAAAGTACTTTAGATCTGCCTTCATTATTAACAAATTATTTATGCTAGTTGCAAGCATGATGAGATTTCTCTCTACAATATTATTTTCTTCACTTTTAAAGGACATGCAGCATTACGTTTGTGCAAATTTCATTTTTTCCACAAAATAGAGGGAAAAAAAAAAAAGATTTCCATAAACTCACATTCCCCATACTAGAAACAAACCTATGGGGATATAATTGTAAAAATCCTAACAGATGCTCATTTCTCAATACTTCTGTTGAAAGTTCTCATCATACCACCCGCAAAGAACTTCACTTGTGGATTAGGAATATCATTTTAAACCTGACTGTATAAAATTCACTGTAACCAAGCATCTACTTTTACAGGCATCTTTATAGGCAATCCATGTTCACTAATGTCATTACTGAATAGGGCTGACTGAACACAGAAAATTCTGATCATATTTCAAGCAAAACAAAACTCCTCAATTTCCATGCTGAATGTAGGACTACGTGTGTGTAGGAACGTGAACATGTTCTCTCCATTTAGCACAAACAGATTCAAGCTCAGTTGAAAATCCCTCACAGATCCCTCTTCAAATGGCAAGACCCAGTCAACTAAAGATGCACCATAACTATGATCAATAACAATGTTTTATTTCAGACGTTTCAGACCTATCGCTCCCCCGGCAATTCAGGTGTTCTCAACTCACTGCAGAATTCCAGGCATCGTCCCAGCACCTTAACAGCAGCAACATCTCTCTTGTATCTATATTCGATGCTTGGAACCTACTGTACTCTTTCCTCACTTGAAGCTTTAAACTAATACTGAAGACTCTTAAAAGTTACTTCAGAATAAGGCAATCTTACTTTCAGTATTACCTGTTACCTTCTGACAGCATTCTCTTTACATTTACATGTATTAGGAGGGCACAGTCAACTTAAAAATGAGACATCTGCCAGAATCCTTTTTACCTGCTACTGCTCTAAACAATAATAAGGAGTACTATAACTCATTAAAAACAGAGATACAAATATTTTTCATGCACCACACTTGACACTATGATACAAATACCAGTGAAATCAGTGCAAAGCTGAACTGAAACAGACCCGCAAGACTGGGGGTGCCAAGAGAACTGAGATTTCTCTAATCTATGTTCTTTTTTTCTGAAAAACATGCCTTGCGAAGGAAACCATTTCATGCAAAAAGGAGGACAAAAGGAAAAACGTTTTCCATCTGAAAACTTCTAGACAGGAGATAAAAGTTAGTGTTTTTGTCTTTTTAACTAAAATTTGAACTTCCCACAGGCTCTGATTGCATGCCTTTTTAATAGCATACAGCAGCTATTTCAGAATGCCCCAATTACCAAGGTTCCAAGCAAACAGCCACAAGTTCCATCACTTCAATTATTTCTGATAGATTGCAGGTATTCTAAACGCCTTTTAACCAGTCCTAGATTCAAGCTTTTACATGCTATATTGTTTTAAAAATAGTTTAAGTATTAAGCAGGAGTCTCGCTGTTTGAAAAGCTTAATGCAGCAAAGGCTAGGCTGAACACATATGACTCGTGATGTGCAATCACTGTACAGTCTCACTTAAAATACACAATCCAATTCAACACCTATACCATAGGAAATCCCCCTTGAGGTCAAGAGCTAGGCCTAGAATTTCTTAAATGAAATTCCAACTGATTCATCCTCTTTAACTTCAGACACTAGCAAAATTTCAGATTTGTATACTGATTAATATAAACCAGACTACAGTTCTCTGATACTGTGCTAGAGAATGAGAACACCTGAGCATGTTGAATAACAGGGCTGAAATGCCAGTACTTCACAAGTTAATGGAAGAATTCCCAAGGATTCAAAGGGACCAAGATTTTATGCTATTCCTTGTCTTATGCAGCTCCCTTTTACTGAACTATCATATGAATCTTGGATAACTGTCCAGTTCACTTAAATGATCATAAAAATAACTTATTATTGAGAAGACCTGCATGTACACATTATGACAATTATGTAGCCCAAATAAATATGCAGTGTAAATAAATAATAAGATTTTTCTATGTGGCACGGTATTTTCAAGTTAATATATGAACAAATATTTAACCAATACTATAACCTTCATTGAATGCAATGAACTACGAATTATTTCATCAAAATAGCCATGGAAAAAGGCAAAATAGAGAAGAACTGAAAAGCTTCTTAATCTGTTTTCACTCACTGGAGCTAGAAAATTCAGTAAGTTTAAAGAAAAGTTCTGTTTGCAAAAATTGCTCAATCTAATTAACAAAAGAGGAAATGATACTTGATGTGGACTTACATAATTTTACCCATAAACGGTCGACATTGTATAAACAACTATGCCCTAAAACAACTAAAAACCTTCTTAGCTGGCTCATTCCCCACCTCTATATTTAGTGTGCAAGCCTCAAAAATACATATTTCTGACCTTAATAAGTCACTCTACATGTTAAAAGGCAACATCTATTCATGAGTATCCTGAAAAGGTTCTCACATAAAATCTCAAACACGTATTTGTGAAAGATGTATACAGAGTATATTGCTATATTAAACATACCTAAAATAAAAACACAGCATCTTTCCATCACTGCACTGCACTTGCATCACAGCAACACTTTCCATCACTGCACTACCAAACTATTATTAGTCTGCATTTAAACAATCTGCAGGGGTCCCTTTTCCTATATCTCTGTGGTATTAACCCTTCTTGTGAATAGATGTAAACAGGCATAGCACTGCCTGATGGATATCAGACAGTAATTCTTGCGCAACAAGCAGTTTAAGTCATCAATGTCATTATATCTATTTCAGCCCTCAATTTCAGTAATTTAACCATGCACAGTTGGGTGGAAAAGCTTACACTCTTTCATACACAACCTTTGCTATAAGACAGACCATAATTAGCACATTTAAAAAACGCCAATTCCGTAGCATAAGGTATCAAACAGACTTAATGCGAAAGACCACCACATGCTGAGCACCTTCAGCTCTTCTCAGCACAGAGGCCCACTCCTGGTCCTGGCACAAAGTGAGGTCTCTGCTTCCATGACCAGCCTGGCCACCGCTTTGGAAGTCTCTAAAATGTTCTGTCCACTGACTCTGGAATATCATCCATTACTTAGCACCAAGGTTTGTTGTGCTCTTTCCATGCAATCAGTTTAAAGCTTGTCCCATCAAATTTCCCAGTGAAGGAGATAAAACTGTGACACGGTACAATTATATGTAATAGCATACAAATAACTCACCAAGCCTCAGTGAAGCGGGCAGAGTCCTACAGGTTGTGTGCGTGCTGGGCTTCAGTGCTCAGATACATCTCAAGTGTGCTGTGAACAAATTTGAGAGAAAGAGAAAGATTAGCCTTTTTTGGAGAGGGGCATACATAAAAAACAAAGATAGGACACTTGACACATCTCAGTTTTAAGCATAACATAGCGAAGGAAGCATTATAAACTTTGCAGAGCACTATCTCCTTTTCCAGAGATAACTGTAACCTATTTGCAGTTGCACAATCACTCCAGGCACCCAACTTCCTCTTCACCTGCTGCCTACTGCACATTCACAGTGACAGCAGCCCAGAGGTTTCCATTAATTTATATGGCCTGGACTCTGTTTTCACAGAAGAGTCTGCAGCAGCTCTCTGCAAAGGTTGCTGGTTCCTTTTTTGGTTGACTGCTTGGTTGGTTGACTTTATAACACGTTAGTTTCAAATCTCTAAAAAAAGAGAAACTGATATTTTTATAAAATGCCTTTTAACCATTATTAAAAGTTGTATGCATAGAAGTATGTTTCTTCTCTAAAGCTCCACTTTCAATACTTTTGACACGAATGATGGGCAGTGGGCAAATAAATGAAGAGCTCTTCATTAGTACAGAACTTAAGATTTGAGAAGAGGACATTTATATCCATACCAAATACATTTCTTCAGGGGAGAGGAACTGGAGGGGTAACATTAGCATAACACTAGCCACATAACTATTACACACAGATTTTTGTTCGCAGTCCAAACAGGATTTTATATCACATGCAACTAACTGAGCACACAACCAAAGAAGAGTTTTCTAACTTCTCATTCCAACAGACAAAAAAAGCCAGAACATAAGGAAAATGGAAGATATGCTACAAGAATGACCAATGGAAAAAAAAAAACAAAAAAAAACAATGAGTAAAGATTAATTATGCCTCAAGAAAAAGTGGAATTTGGAAACCACTACATTTTTTCTGGCAGTTCTACCATCTTACATAAAACTTCTACAAACTGCTTAAATTCTTCAGGCCACAGACAGGCTATGACTGCAGTAACCGGCCACTACTGATGAAGCACGGGCAAGCCAGACAACATCCCTAGGAAAGATATGCACAGAATACGTTAGTCCTTCAGCAATGCTTAAGAAGTTCACAGGCTCTACAGATCACGAGCACGGGGCTTCAAGTGCATCCTCATTCACGTAAACCACGATCTTCTTGTAGATTCAAGTTTAAGATACTAGATCCTCTGGCAAATTAGGGAGACTTTGCAAGTCGAAAGGACATTAACCTGCCAGCGCTTGAAAACCTGCGTCAGGCACCTGCCGCTCAGGGTGGTGCGCCGAAGACGAGCCGCTGCCTGCCATGGCAGGTCCAAGACACGAGCCCCGAGTCGAGCTCGAGGTGGCTGCGAACGCTGCGCGCACAGGCGGCTACAAGGCGCAGACCCGCGGCAGCGGCCTCTTTTCCACAGACTCACCAAAACTACAAGAGTGCCTGTGTGGGCAAAAGGGTCCCCCTCTTTCCACTTCCCGCTCCTGGCTTTGAAAAGCCACGCATCCTGTCCCTCCACCCTGTCTGCCAGCTGCGACACCACCACGAACGAGAACAGGCACTGTTCTAACCCCGTCTCGTTTCTTGACAACTCCAGCAGTTGCTCTCTAGCATTTTGTCACCGCTAATTTAATTTGGGGTCCTCATCTCTGATCTGCACAGCCTGCCACTACTGCCGCTGGTGGGGTGCGTGCACGAGTAACTCGACTCCCCACGGCTACCCTACGGCCCACGCGAAGTGACACGTTTTGCTGATTTTCATTTGTTCTGTTTGCCAAACAAACAGAAAATAGAAATAATAGTTAGGCTGTCTGAAAAGCAAGACAACACATGATAATTTCACAATAGAAACATTATTTTTCTTCTTAAATAAAATACCATAACAGATGTATCATCTGGTATATTTATATAATCTGGTATAGTCCAGATTTATTCTTTTAATTAATTTAACTGGACTACCAGTGAAGAAAACTGATGAGCACTGGACACCAAAATTATCCATTAGTCTCCACAGTACACCAAGCCCTTGCTGTTGTTTCTCAAGCCCCTTCTGAAGTGTAAAGGAAAAAACACTGTAGCAAAGACGATGCTGGCGCATTTTCCCACACAATCTCTGCGCTTCTCTACTAAAGTACGGACATTGCTGCCAGTGTCAGAAAGTTCTTGGGGTGCCCCTGAAAACTCAGTGGAAACCACTCTTGTATATAGCGAGCCATCACAGTAATGTAATGTTTTCATGGTGGTGCTCAAAAGCTTGTACGTAGGCCTTATGCAAACATTTGAAGAAAAGAGTCTCTGCCTTGAAAAGCACACAAACTATCAACATTAGATTTGATCTACAAATGGATATATCATACTTATCATTCTCCAACACCACCATTCACTCTTGTATCCCCCAAAGGGTAAAAAAAAGCAAGCTTTTTAAAGGTAAATATGACAAAATACAACCGAACTCAGAAGGTCCATAATAATGCCTAATTCTCTGACTTTAAACCATTTTACATCTTTATTTCCCTTTCAATCTATACTGCATTGTAAAGGAAAGCAATTGCTAGAGACACCTGTATTCCAGTTACCTATGGCAATGACGAAGGTGCTTTACTTCCTCGCCCTGCAAAGACGATGTGAACAAAACAACCAATATCAACTCTTACAAACTATTGCTTAGCTAAAAAGGGAGTGACAGACTACCACTTTCAGATGTACTTAGAAGAGACTGTCATCTAGAGTGTACAAGTTTAATTAATATATTTTTTGATCACATATATATAGTCTTCAGATTCCCTTAACATCTGACTTACACTAAGAACAAATGGTTCCAAAAATGATCTCACTATTATGCAGTTATACTAATATCAAGCAGAACTGTAGCAAGAAAATATTCTGAAGCCTCATTAGAAATTCAGTATCTTTGCATTGAGGTAATCCATATTTTTTTTTAAAAAAGCAAAACAAGCAAAAGCATGTTCACATTGCAAATGCCAACACAAACTGGCAAGCAGCCAAAAAAAACAAAAACAAAACAAGTTTTAAACTATATTATTAGAGCTACACAACATTCTATAGCCAGTAAATAATCAACAGGTTGACTTATCTTAAAATAAAGGCACCAAATATTCTGGCCCAGTTGAAACAAAATAGCTTAGTTCTGATTCTAAATTTTGATTTTGTAAATAATACAAAGATTCAAACCTGAGGAAGAGCTTTTCAGTTGTATTCTCAAGGAGGAATCGGCTAAAATAAATAATGTATTTATCTGTATAAGCTCATAATCTTCCTCCTCAAAGGATCAATTTTAGAAAATGGATAGGAAAGGAGGAGGACATTGCTTGTATCTCTGGAGACCAACATACAAATTTGTCTAACAGCAGAAAGTGAAATTAGTTGACAATAAGCACATTTATTTATGGGAATAATGTAAGTGGCTGGTCAGCAAATCCTGACATTACTTTTCTTCACAATTCTTCCGCCATGTTTCGAGTTCACCCAGCAGCTCTTCAGTTCCTATCCTTTTGCTGTTTCAAAAGTAATCTCCATCATAAACTGGGTGATATTTGAACTCTCTCACTTGCACAAGTACTAAAAACATATGACCTTGAATTTTTTTTTATCTGATTCTGCCATGCAGGCATAAGATGAATTTATAAGTTCATCAGTATATACAATCAAATTTATTCATAGGCAGAATTTCCTCCTTCCTCACAAACTTTTCTTTTTTAATGCTATTAAGTACCTCCTACATAATCAGCAAGCTACAGATAAGCGCCAGACTACATTGTTTTTAATTGAAGTGATTTTCTTCAAAATCTATGTATAAGACTCATGAGAGATCAATACCGACAGCGATGAAAAACGAAGCCCATTCATGCACAGATGAATTACAGCACAGACTGAATAAGATTCCATAATAATTCTGACCCAACAAGTAAAATGTTATTTCACTTTCCATGCCCATTCTTCAGTCCCAGACTTTTCCACTGAGGCAGCCAATAAAGCAGCCAATTGTGATATGCCCACTATAAATCCTACCGAGGAGTAACAATATGTCTTACATAGCTCACTAAAAAAGCATCAAAATAGCAACTCTCAGTCATCACTGCATTAGATATATGTCCTCACTATATCCTGGGATCCCCTCACAGAAGCTCATGTGATCTGTACTACCTAAGATTTATGGATAAATCAACAGATCCAGTTGATATCTTTATTTAATTTGTCACCTGTACTCCCTATCCTTTTGTTAATATAGTAATGGCTTCAATATAACGTGGACTATTTTAGCAAAATATAAATTATCCTTTCCAAACAGGAAGTAACTTGTGAAGTTCAAAAATGCACAGAAAAATGTAATCAGGCTCTACAGAGGGCATTTTACCTGCAAAAACAAAATGCACATTCCAAAAAGGCTTCTGAAAACATAAGTAATTGGAGTACACTCACAGAAATAGTGGGATTTACTATCAGTTATAACTGCTGAAATGAGAGCAAAGCAAGAATAATATCTGCCAGTAAGTGTATTAATGGAAGATTGTTATGGAAGCCATTTAAGGAAATGCAAGACTTTCAACAGTATAATGATGCAGCTGCATAAGAAAAAAGCATGTGCGCTGTTAGCATGTGGTTGTATAGCTTTAGACATTTAAATTAATAATCAAATTTCAAACTTCAAAAAGCCAGCACCCCCCAACCATACATTTTCCATAGGAATTGTGTCCACATTATTTCCATAAAACTCTATTAGTTTTAACCTAAATAGCAAGCAATTGCTATAGAACAAGACTGAAAAATCATAAACAATAACCAAACTTAAGGCAGTAAAGCCACCATATTCAGTATATATTTTTCAAACTATTCATCAACTCAAAATAATTTTATTAAAACAGCAGAAATATTTCAAACGCAAGTACTCATGAGAGGAAACACTGCTTTAGATAATAAGTAAATACAGGACTGAGTAAAAGAAAATTAATTTCTTCCACTCCATTTTTTTCATTGTGTAGATACTATTTCTGAATACGGGCAACATTGACAAAATACATTTTAAAACACTCTGAGCTTTTTTTTCTTTTTTTTTTTAATTCTGTACCCTAAATTGATTAAACTATACAAACTGTCACTTAACATGTCACGTATCTACTTGGTATGTTTTGAAATGGCTATGCTACTGAATCAGCAAAAATAGGGAGTGTTTGCATAATGTAAATACTGCTGACAAACTATTAACCAGAGAAGTGGTAAGCTGCTTTAATAAAATGTAACCACTGATGTAATATTAGAAATTATTCTTATCGTTCATCGAAGTTACCTTTCACCAATATGTATGTCTGCTCAATATGTTATTCCAATACAGAACAGGAGTCCTGGCAACTGTATTTATTCACCAAAATGTTAAAATATTATCAAAATAATTTATAATAAATCTGTGAAATATCCGTTTTCTAAGCTTGATTATCCTGACACGCAACAGTCAAACAATACTTCTGTAAGGTTTCCGTTCCCAAGAGAAGAGAAGCTCAGATCCTATCTGCAAGCACACAATGGAATCACAGCTGACGATGCACATCTTTTTCTGGATGTCTCCATATGCTCAGGAGGGTTTTCTCCCCCCCCCCCCCCCCCCCCGCCTGCCTCTTCCTCTCCGCCTCCCTTGCTCCCAGCATTACACTGAAGGATTTGTCATTATCTGCCACCAGGAGTATGAGAATGTTTTAATAACTAGAAAAAATCAAGTAATGCATTGAACTTCACATCTTATTTAAAAATGAAAATAAGAGATCCTGCCAGAGTAGCCATCTGTAACTAAATTAACTAATAGTGGAAAACGGGTGGCCAAAGGGATGTTGTAATATACTTTCTATAAGGTAAAAAACTAAGAACAGAGTAACATTGACAGAAATGTTATGTCACACACAGGACCATATACACTGTAACACTACATCTAACCTTCGACCTCAGAAACCAAACATAGAAATAAATGAATACCGAACATTTTAACGTAGATGAGAATACTAAAGAAACACGTGGAATTTTTTAAATACTTTATGCCTACTTGAATACAAATTGCATTGTTTAGAGAGGCCAATCACACTAAACACACCAAGAACGAACACTGCAAAGCCAGTTTTAGTTCAGTATTTTCTTTATTCAGTGCACACCCTATCAGCACTCAGCAGACAAAGAGAGTTATGCTTATATTTAAACGTGGTGCTAGTTTTTAGTTCCAGCTTTTTATTTATTTATTTATTTATTTGCTTTTATAAACCAGGTATCCCCTGGCTTAACTCCCGTAAAGCTCTGTAATTTGGGGAATTGCAACGTGAGGCTCTACAGCGAGTGGGCTCGTCGCAGCCCCAGGCCAGTCGCAATTTGGGGAATTGCAATGTGAGGCTCTGCAGCAAGCGGGCTCGTCGCAGCCCCAGGTCCGGCCAGCGACCGACCGGGTGACAGCACCAACAAAGAGAAAGCCCGGGAGCCCCTGGGCATTGCAGCAGCAGCTGCCTCCTCCGGGACTTTGTTCCGCCTGCAGAAAACCCTGCACTCTTTGCAGATGGACTACAGCCTACTTTTTTTTTTTTTTTTTTTAAACTTGAGAGAGAAAAGTTGCAAATGTCAACACTGCTCACATGTCTCTCTCTCAGTAGACCCTTTCGGCCTTCTAATGAGCAAGCTACATCTTCAATGATTGTAAAACATGTTTATTATTCTTAAATAATTAATTTTGACTTCATGGCTGGAGCTTAATGTAACGCACTACATTATATGGGAACAAATCCCTAGGTTTTTTTCCTCACTTTTTCCACAGGGAATAATCTTTGAACACTCTCTCAAATAATATAGGTCCCTGTTTAAGAACTTCAATTGAACAGTTTTATCCTTTATAAAGTGTTCCTTCCTCAAATGTCTGAGTTTCCAATACAGCACTGGCAACACCAGAACACACAACATGGAACATAGGGAAATTCTGTTTCTGGAATACTGATTTTGTAAAAAAGTGTCCTCAGACACGGCAGAGATACTTAGAAGCATGTTATACATGGATCCTTTTGCTTATGAAGACCACAAGCTTCAGAAAATATGAAATTGAGAAATCCCCAATTTTTATGTGAAATAAAAGTACACATTGTCTGAAAAAATGAACTGATTACACCACCTTTTTCAGACATTTATTGCATAATGCTCACCAAACCAAGATACAAACATATTAAAAATTATTTGCTTATTCAAATATTTATAGTTAAAAAAAATCAGCCTTTCTTTTTAAAGTTGTTCTGAATATCTTTATCAAAATATTCAGAAAAATAAATCTAAGCTGATTCCATGACAGAGTATTTCGTTTAAGACCCTAAATCACTGAGATTGGCCACAAACATTAAGCTTATCATAGCACTTCTCCATTAACCAGTGGAGGGGGGGCAATTTACATCTCATTATAATACAATATAATGTAGCTGACTTCTATGTTCCAGTCCCCAAGCAGCTGTACTCCAAACGCTAAAATAAGGGACACAAAGGCGTGAGCATCCATATACGCCTGGGTGCGTACGTAGAGATCAACATGCATGCATGTGATGCACCCTATTTGTGACACCACCACCACTGATGTAAACAAGCAAATGACCTCAAAACTATGCAGGAGGTACAACAACTACATTAACTGTGCTAGAACGACCAATTTCTATTCGCGTTGGCCTTAAGATGCGCGTAGGCAAACGACAGCCCAGCTTTGGAGAACACCAGTTTCGATATGACGTTAAGAGCAGCGTGCAACACGGGCGTTTCTGAGTGTTCCACGCAGGGAGCGGCGGCTTGCTCGGCTCGGCAGACTCCCAGCGGATTCCCCCACCAGCAGAGCCCACCAGGTGGCCCAACTCCGCTATCAGGCTGTAAAGAGCCAGGAAATTAACTGGCTAGAGTTGATTTTATAGTTACAGTACATAAAAACCCAAAGGGATAAAAACAAATGACTGCCTTCAGCCACAATGGCAGCAAACTAAGAACAAAAAAAAAAGCCTTAAGTAAGAAGACTGACAGTCTTAAACTGCTTATTTACAGTGGCAATAGTGCTTCACTGTAACTGTCACAGCCAGACACTATTTGCTTAGCTTGAACTATTCTTAAATATTGTAAAAATATTACTTCAGTTATAAAGCCTATTCACCTGCTTCCCCCTACTCCGAAAGAATAAACAAAAATACAAAAACAATTGATTATTTATTACCAAACAGCAAGCCGTTCTTTTACAAGACGACTGTTTACCAGCTAATTTAGACAGCGCGCTCCTGTAGACACACACTTCAGACAGAGGCATACAGGTTAACGCAGAGCGAGATTGAGATATCATTATTTCCTGGTGATTACTAGCAACATCGTTGCCTTTTTTGTGTGTGTGTAAAGGAAAAAAAAGAAGAAAAAAAAAAAGGACTCTTTTTGGGAGGCTCTGCGACCGGTTTCTCGCGGACAGACTCCGCAGCGTGCATGCATGCCCCTCTGCGGGCGGAGAGGCACGGGAGCCCCACGCCGGGGGGGGGAATATTCGGGCCCGAGCGGAGGCGGAGGAGCGAGGGGCGGAGAGGGACGAGGCTCCAGTTACGCCTCGCCCAGGAGCCTCCGCGGAGCGGCGGCAGCGGGGATCCGCGCGAGGGGCGGCGACACCCCCCCCGGCACACACACCACACAACCACAACACACAGCAGTAGGTGCAGAGGGCTCTAACACCCGCCTTCCCCGCAGCGCGGGCGGGCAGGGAGGAGGCCCGCAGCACCCCTCCCCCGCTCCCCACACGCGTGGGGGCCCCCGCGGCGCGGACCGTCCCCCCCCCCCGCGCGCAACCCCGCGGCGCCCCGCGCACCCGGCAGCGCCGCCGCCCCGACGGCGGCACCCGCCCAGGGACCCCCGCGCCCCACCCGGCAGGGACGGACGCACGGACACGGAGCGCTGCGGCGGCCCCCACCCCTCCCTCCTGTGCTCCGTCCCTCCGCGGGCGCGGGGCGGCTCGCACGCAGCTGCGCCGCCGCGGCCTGGCTGCGCGGCCCCGGGCGGCTGCGCGGCGCGCGCACGCAGGCAGGCGCAGCCCCCGCGCACAAAGTTATAGCGAAGTTGCCCGTCTCCTCCCCCCCCCCTTCCTTTCCCTGCGGGCGCGGAGGGGCAGGGGGCTCCCCTCCCCCGCCCCCTCGGGGCAAGGCCGCCGCCGCCCCCCGCGCACGGGCGCGGGCAGAGGCGCAGGGCGCCGCAGCGGGGAGCGGAGCGGAGGGGCGGGGAGGGGGGCGGCTCGCTCAGCCCGGCGCCGGAGGACGGGGCAGCCGGCACCTCGGCCAGCCGAGCTCGTGTCATCGGGGGAGCGGGAGCACCGCCCCGCTCCGCTCCCCAAATCGCCCCTATTGTCACCGGGGGAGGGACCCTCCCTCGCGTGTCCCGGGCTCTGCGCGCGGGTGTGTGCGGGGGGGGGGGGGGGAATCCTAAACAAGCCCCTGGAAACCCCGCTGCGCACCGAGGGCGGCCGCCGCCGCCCCCCGCCCCGGCGGGCAGGCCCGCTCCCTCCGCTCGCACCCACCCGCCGCGGCACTCGGGGAGCCCCAGACGAACCTCCTGCGGCTCGCGGGGGGCCGCATTTCGCCCCCGTTTCCACCGAAGGGGGGTGGGGATGGGGGGGTAAGTCCCGCGGAAGTAACGCCGCGACCCGCCCCGCCGCGCGCCCGCGGCTGCGGCCCCGGCCCGCCGTCCGGCGGCGGCTGGGCGAGCTGCGCGCTGCCCCGCCGCCCCCCGCGCAGGGGCTGCGGCTCCGCGCCCCGCCGCCGCGGGGGGGCCGCCCGCGCCCGCGCAGCCGCCCCGGCAGCCCCCGCAGCCCCGGCGCCGCACAGCGCGGCTGCGGGGGGCGCGGGCGCAGCCCCCTCCCCCCGCTCCGCGGCCACCCCCGCGGGGGGGCGCGGGGGGGCGCGGGGCGGCGGGAGCCGTTACCGGGGTCGGGCCCGTCCGCCGCCGCGGCCGCCGCCGGCGCTGACCTTCGCTTTGTGAGATGAAGCCGACGCTGGGGCTGCGGCCGCCATGTTCCCGTTTTAATAACTGCCTGCTTGTTTATTTCAATGGAGACCCTCCCACCACTCGCCCTCCTCCTCCTCCTCTCCGTCTACCCGGAGGAGGGCTGAAGGCGCGGGAGGCGGAGGGAGCGCAAGTCACTCCCCCGGCCCCGGCGGCACCGCGCCGGGCTCCGCGAGGCCGCCGCGGCCCTGCGGCGCCCGCCGGGGCGCCCGCGCCCTCGCCGCACCGCGCCGGGACGGGGCGGCCGCTGCCCAGGGGCCGCCCGCAGCGCCCCACGCCCCCCGGGGACCGCGCTCCGAGGGGGGCTGGAGCCGTCGGCCCCGGTGCGGTTGCCAATGGCCCTTATTCCCCCCCCCCCAAAAAAAAAAGCGGGGGGGGGAGCAAGCTTATTTCCTTCCTTTCCGTCAGAAGGAGAAACTAAAAAAAAAAAAAGGAAAATGCACGCTGAAAATAGCGTCGCTGCTGCACAAATACATAGCCTCCACTGTGCTTCACTCGCCGGACCAGGCTGACCGAGAGGCAGGCTTCTGCTGGGTCTGAAGGCTGAACGCGCAAGTTAAAAATTGGAAAGGGATAAAGGATGAGTTTAGTTCAGCATGTAATCCATTACACAGAAATCCTGTCTTAAAAGAAAAGCTTTGCATTTTTGCATGTTAAGTATGGCAAGATATACTCTACATGGTGTCACAATTGTTATTTTCTACATTTTCTTACATGAATGTATAGCCCTAAGTTTTTCTGCAGTTACCCAGTGATTATATATTATTACTGGTGTGTGGGGGGGGGGGGGGGAAGCTCTGCTTACAGTTAGGCTTGTCCAACATTTTCCATCATAATCCTCTTTTTTTCAGATGGTTACACTTTGCCAAACTAACTGTGCTGCATAAGATTTCCCATATTTGTGTCTGACTCGCAGATTTTTTTTTTACTTTTTTTTTAATTGGGCAAAAATAGTTCAGTTGTTTCTCAGAACACATTTAAGGAAAACTGCCATCCCCTCCTCCTCATGTCAAAAAAACTGCTTACAACCAGTTCGCTGAAAACTTATTAATATTTTCCTGTTCTGGAGAAAGAACTGAAGTATGGTAGGGACAGCCCAACAAAAATCTATTTGAATTTAGTCAAATTAGGAACCTGGGGGAGGGAGGGAGCCTATTTTGCATATGTTCACTTAGAGCTTTGCTGCTAAATTAACCAGAGAGCCTACCTACAGTGAGTAAGTGCCACTACTTTTGGGGGAGTACTTCTGGCAGCATCCCCAGTGAGCAACCGAGCATGCTCCAGCGCTGGGCTGCAGCAGCTGGGGAGGAAAACTTGTACAAACGTCTCTCCCCACCACTCGTACATGGACTGAGAAACTACTCTGCTTTCAGCAAGCTTTCTCACCATGCTTGTGCACAGGCAGGGAGCAGGGAGTGATTCTGTCTGAAGTGCAGAAAAATCAGAATATTTCAAACAAATACCTTGCAATAGCATGGCAAACAAGAGTGGAAGGAGCTTGTGCATGGAAGGAAGCCAGGGCAAAGAGTTTTGGAGAGAGCGAGCTTTTCCTCTGCTCTCATGTGTTATACCTGCGCACATTTGTGCAGCAAATGAGCTAACAGGTATACAGGCAATAATTTCATTCACCTCACAGTCCTGATTCATTCATTTTCATATGCTAAATGAAGCAGTGGTCATTTGGAAAAAAAAAAACAGCACATCTTTAATTATATGACCATAAGCACTCCAATTTAAAATTGCACAGGTAATTTTAAATTCAGCATTTCTTATTTATAAACGCTTGATTTTTGCAACCTCACACTTCCTTTAATGTAACCAAAAGTCTTAATTAAAATAGTATTTAAATCCCCAGAAAGATCAAGGAAGGCCTTTAACCCACTGCAATACAAACATAAAAGCCCATGCACCACAAAAGTTATGGTTTCAGCATTGACACAAAACCTAAGTCTGATGCAGCTGAGTGTCCTTGTCAAACAGGGGAGAAAGGGGGATTTAACTATACACACATGTGCTCAGATCCACCAAAGTTTTTTATAAGCTTCTAGCTTATAAGCAAATACATGTTGTCATCTAGGGGCAAAAAAAACCCAAACCCTGGTTACAAATATCACCTTGTGCAAAGAACTATGGTTATGTTATTCCTATCTGCTATTATTTAAAGAGAAATCATTGTCTCCCAGAGGCAAATAGATTTGATAAACACAGTTCAATGCCTTTTTTTTTTACATTGTGTTTCTGATCTTATTCAGCATTACAATTCTTCTCTGAGCCTTCTCCAGTGTATCATCACCAATACTGAATTATGTAGACTAGAACTGGGCATAGTTTTTTCAAAACAAGTTTTATTGCTTCTAAACACAAGGATAATGTTCACTTTCTACCTCTATTGAACATCCTCCCATTCATACATCTAATCTTGCTGGCTGTTTTGTTCACAGCATCACTTTATACCTTCCGTTGATTATTCACAGTGATCAGCAAACATTTCCTGGTGAAAAAAAGTTTCTAATTCTTTTGAAATTTCAGTGAAATTTGCTTAAATTTCCTCATCATAATTTCTTTTCTAAATCAACAGGAAAAATTGATTCTAATAGTGTTTCCCTGATCAGTATAAACATATATTGTCAATGATTTTTTTTTGTTTTAATTTTTCTACATAGCATACTTCTGGCAATGTGGTACACAGGGTACTGTGAGTAAAACTAACATATGTAGGAGTGCTTTTAACTGATTTTCAAGTAAGTTAGAAAGTTGTTCTTCCATAAAGGGAAAGGTTTGGAACAAACTGTTGAATGCTTATGAACTTTCTGAGCCACTTATGTATGGCTGCTGTCTCATAAAGCTCTATCTGCTGCTTTAATAGATAACAAAGAAGGGTTTATGTGCACCTGCTGACACCAGGGGTATATGTAAAGCAGCTGTTGGTGCACAAACTCTTTTTCACAAGCAGCTGTATTTTCCCTGTATATTCACTCTGCCCACCTTTATGGAGAATTGAGTCCCCACTTACTCATTAACTTTCCCAAATTAATTTAGATGTGATCTTTGTGAAACCAATAGATTTTTTCTAGATACAGTACACCTAACTCAAACCCACAAAGGAACGGAAATGAAATTTTAAACTATTATTTAAATCTATTATATCATCTTCACTCTCTTCATGGTGGAGAGGACCTGCTGAGATTGTGTGGTCCACCTCACAGCTCCAGGTAGGGCCAACTTTGAAGTTATATCAGATAGCTCAGCATCATATCCAGCTGAGTTTTTAATATCTCCAAGGGTGGAGACTCCACAACTTCTCTGGGCAACCTGTTCCAGTGTTTGACCGTGCTTGTGATTTTTTATTTTTTTCCTAATATCTGGTAGGAACTTCCCATGTTCCAGCTTGAGTCTGTTGTTTCTCACCCTTCCACTGTGGCTCTCCAAGAAGGCTCCATCTTCTCTATACCGGTCCATTAGGTAGTTGAAGAGAGAAATAAGATCCCTGTTAGCTTTCTCTTCTCAAGACCAAACAACCCATCTCTCTCAGCCTCTTCTTGCACATCATGTGCCCCAAGCCCCTCACCATCTTGGTGGCCCTCCTCTGGACTCCCTTTTTCATGTCAAAGTCTTTTTTGTACTGGGCAGCTCAAAGCTGGGCACAGTAGTCCACGTGCAATCTCACAAGTACTTCATGGATGGGGATAATCGCTTTTCTCATCCTGCTGGCTCTCCTCTTGCTCATACGGCCCAGGACATGGTTGGCCTCCTTGGTTGCAAGGGTGCACTGCTGACTTACATCCCACTTGTTGCACACCAGGACCCCCAGATCCTTCTTTGCAGAGCTGCTTTCTATCCAGTTGGCCCCCAGCTCCTCGTATGGGATGGCTAGTCCATCCCAGATGCAGGATACTGCACTGGACTTTGTTGAACCTCCTGAGGTTCCCACCAGCCCTTTTCTCCAGCCTGTCGAGGTGACCCTGAGCAGCAGTCCTAAACTCCTGTGTATTGACCACGGCCCTCATTTGTCATCATCGGCAAACTTGATGAGAGTGCAATTCATCTCGGCACTGAGGTCCCTGACAAAGATGTTGAAGAGCATCAGTCCCAGGTTGCACCCCTGAAGTATACCGCTAGTAACCAGCTGGACTTGGTACTGCTGATATAACCCTTGAACCCAATGGTGCAGCCAGTTTTCCACCTACATTATCTTACCCTTATCTAGTTCATAGTTCTCTGGTTTGGTAAAAAGAGGTCTTCGGGAGACTTTGTCAAAAGCTTTGCTAGAGCCAAGGCAAATGACATCCACCGCTCTTCCCTTTTCCACAGGCTCAGTTATCTCATTACAAAAAGCAATCAGGTTGGTCAAGCAGAATTTGCTGCTGGTAAACCCTTGCTGCCTGTTCCCAGTCACCGTCTTGTCTTTCAAATGCCTGGACATGGTGTCCAGGAGGATTTACTCCCTAATCTTTTGCACAGACTGAGGCTAGGCTGACTGTTGTTCCCTGAATCTCCCTTCTTGAAGATGGATATGGCATCTGCTTTTCCAGTCACCAAGAGCCTCCCCCAGTCACCACAGTCTTTCAAAGATACACAATACACACTTGTCATGATACACACACCTTACCCTTACTACCACTATTGTGCAACCCTGACCTCACACCATGACTCCAGATTATCTCTGATTATCCTCTTTCCATTATCTCTTTACCAAGTTCTCCCCAGCAAAAATAATAAATTGACTTAAATGGAGCTACGTTAATTCGAAGCATTTAAGATCTGGCTCAGCTTCTTTAGTGGGACTTCAGTTTTATTTTGGCTTGATATATACACACACTAGTTTAATTAATAGCTTGCAGCAAAGAGCATATCCTAGGCATATAGTGCTTATGTATTAAAACTAAAAGTAAGATTTTTTCTCCCAGAAAAATCTCAGACATCAAAAAGTATTTTTGGCTCTCAAATAACAAAACCTGAAATTAAAAAAGGTGGTTAATCAAGCATCTTATTGCATGTTGACTTGTTATTGTTAGTTCAGTGATTTGCCCCAAACTAAAAAGATTTTTTTTTTTTTAAAAAGACAACTTTGAAAATCTTCAAAAGTTTTTAAAACATGAAATTTGTCAAAATCAATTTCTTCTTATGAAAAGTTTTGAATTTGTTAAACCAACACTCTCTACAGAAAAATGACCCTGCTTGAGCAGGGGGGTTGGACTAGATGATCTCCAGAGGTCCCTTCCAACCTCAACCATTCTGTGATTCTGTGATTCTGTGAATTTCCAGGTTAGCTCTACTATCTATACATATGAAAGTTATAAATGTATAAAGTAAGACTTTATTGTAATAAATATTTATGTAAGTAAGTTTATACTAGAATAATGTGATCATTATTTTACTCATGCTACTTTTGCAGCATGAGTTGGTTCAAACTGAGGCAAAATAATGTTCCATTGAGGGATATATACCCGTGTAACTAAAAAATGCTTATACTAGTGTAGGATAAGTATATATTGTTCTTGTATGGTAATATCATACCAAAAATCTCATATTTTTACATTGCAGGGCCTGCATATCCATTTGTCAGGCCCTTCTGTTCCCCACCACTTTCCTTCAGCTACACATAGCAATCACATGGCAACAAGATGTGCTACATCAGACAGACAACATTTACTACTAAAATTCTTCTCGTGCGTTGGTGATGGGACTACTGAACAACTAGGACAAAATTATTTTATATTTCTGTTTTACCTTTCCATAAAAAAATGTTTGATTTTCTCTGCCAACTTTTTGTGGAAGAAAAACGTGCCTGCTTTTCTGCTTTATTTCATATTTCGACTTTTCCTATCACTCTCCTCTTTACCAGTCTTTTTTGCCCTTATTTTCCCTTTTATCTTTTTTCCTCCTGTCTATTCTTTTCTTCTCAGTCTCTCTCACATATTCTCATCCCGCAGTACATACTCAACAATAGTTCTGCTATAACATGTTTTGTATATTCCCGCAGTCCATTCAAAAAGATATTGCTACTCCTTCTTCCAAGGACAAAAAAACAGCCTTGCTCACCCCATACTCATTCTTTATCAAAAAAGTACACAATTACCCAGTATACACACTGAGGGGTATAACTGAGCTACACATAAGAAATAGACCTAAAAGGGTTTTGTTATAGTTTTGCTTCTTAGAAAGATCGAGGTTCTCTTCCCCTTGCAATTACCTTGTTGAATACATTAACTTACCTTTTGTTTGGTATTGTGTAACACTGTCATCCTCCCTTAATTTGCTGCACTTGAATATATAAAGTTTCATATCTTCACAATAATTTGATAATAAAAAGCATTGCTGAGGAAAGGCAGAATTAAAACTACTTAAAAAAAATATCCAGTCATTAGCAAGTGGAGACATACACTTTAAACAAGCCCCCTTAGTTCTGCTCTCTTTGGGATGTCCTCAGAAAAATTATTTTAAGACAACTTTATTAATTCATATTCAATAATTACTTCTCATCCCTGACTGAATACATTGGAATGTTTTGCTCCTAAATCATGACTGTGCAAGCTTCAGACTAAGTGGTCCTACATCTTTTATTTATGTTGAATGTACTTTCTAAATTCACTATTTAACTGACTGTGCATTGAGGATGATCAACCTATGTTCTCCACTGGCCACTTACGATGTAAATCTAGGGATATGCACACATGTAAATTTTATAGCTCATGTAATTAGAGCACAGAAGATGAAAAGAACAAAAAAGAGAGTGGTGGTGATGTATCTTTATAACTGGCAAAAACTCAACATGTTTGCACAAGCAGTACATTTCATACGACAGATTTAAGATCTGCCTCTACAGATTGCAGCCTCCTAATGCCATTATGAAAGAGATGAAATCAAGATGGAGGGATGACAGTGATTTAGTCACAGAACCAGTTAAATGGCTTACCAAACTTGAACTTTTTGATTTACAGATAACACAGAAGCTTGATCTTATAAACCTTTAATTGAAGTAAAGTTCACAAAGTATAAAGAAGGAAATATACGGAGCCTTGCATCACTTCAGGATAGAGTTGAGAGTTGTTAGTTTAAGATCTATAAATTTAGACATTCAGCTGCTTGTTGGCTTTTTTTAATCTTAAGTCATTTTGCTGAGTTTATTTTTATTACTAAAATAAGTATGTTTTCGTTACTGCTTCTCACCTTCATGTTTTTAGTTTGAGTTCCAACCCTAAACTCCAGAATAATCAATTTTTTGCATGGGATTATTTTAATTAATTTAAAAAATATTTGAAGATGTTATTGTCCCTGAGCTGTGGGACAGAGTTCTTCCATTCCCAGGCACTGCCTCTGTTTCACCCTGATGAGCCTTATGGAGTTGTCTAGCCCTCTGAAAGCTGATTAGCATCAGCATCTGACTCATCAGATGAAGGCATCAGGGCTGGGCACAGTCATTCTTTACAGAGTGAACCAGGGAGCGCAGAACAACAAGAAAAGTTGAGGATTTCTCTGGCCAGTTGTGGACATCTATCCCTTCCGTCTCTGAGCGGCGCTGGCTTTGCGGGCTGAGAGCTCTGGCGGTCACCTTGAACTGGCCTCCTCCTCTTTTTGAGTTTGGGACTAGGCACTGTCACCACATGATGCCTTCATATGTAGGATCAAAATGACACATCACGCACAATATAGCAAGCAGTTCTATGATTTTCTTTCTCCTTTCTTGTATCAGGAAGAAAAGCTAACAGTGTTGGCATTTAAATAATCACTGGGCTTCAGAATTAACACCTCACTGAAATGAACCTCTCAGAGCTGTTGTTCCAGGTTCCCTGTGTATTCAAATAGACAGCTCTATATCAGTAAAAGATAGTTCACATTTCGGAGGCTGTTAAAACTACCATAGTATATGCTCACATCTCTATTTTTGTAGACAGAGATATTGCTTTTACTACATGTGGCTCCATTAAATATGGTTCAGCAGAAGATAGTAAGGTTAGCAAGGCGAAGAACTGAAAGAAGAGGCTACAATTCTATTGTATTTTATAGTCTCTCTTAAGCCATCCTGCTCCAGCCATTCCACTCTTATGTCTTCAAGTATGTTTGAAATAATTATCATGTTTGCAAAAGCAAATATTCAACATTAAAGGTGTTTGTTTCATAAAAATAAAAATTAAAAAGGAAAAAGGAACTAAGAGAAAAATGGATAAATTAACTTACTGCTTGCCTTTACAGTAAGATAATACACTCTCGAATAGGTGCTTGAAAGATGACACAAGTGTGGTGAATTGTTTGAAAAAGGACAATTTGTAACAATGCGTGCACTTACACATAACTTACCCAACTCAGCCCTACTGTTCTCTGGTGACTCCAGTCTGACAGCTGAGGGAAGAAGCTCTATCAATAATCCTGCTTGCATTGCTTAAATCAGCAAGTGTTCTGCAAAAGCCACTGTAGCATTAACGTTTGGGCAGAAAGCAGCGGCATAAAAGCTCTCTTTCCCCTGTTCCCCCCCCTCCTTCTACGCTGTGCCTTTCAGAAGGCGAGTGGCAGGCTGTTTTCCCCTCCCCGCTTTGATTCTTATCACCGAGAGGGATCCAATGCTAAATGCTGTGTTACAGAATTCAGGTCCGTTTGACAAGGTGGTTACATGCGCTGGGTTTGCTGGGGTCAAGGCTGGCTTTCAAAACCGACCGTCCGTCTTTGTACGTTACTCTCCCCAAAGTCTCAGCCTTGTTCTTGTCGGAGGAAGGAAGTCCTACTAAGGACACGGAGACCAAGCTGAGAAAAAGGTGTCCGTTTTTTGCATCAGAGAGCGCCAAAGTAGGAGGAGGGATTTCATATACGCGTAGAAAGGTCTCACATTCCCTCCTAATTTAAATATAGCTATGTTGGTTAAATATATACCCTCAGTCTAGAAAAAAGAAACAATAAAATCATGGGGCTGCAGGGAGGTCAAGAGGTCACCTGTGTCCATCCCCCTCCTTGAAGGAGGATGATCAACACCTATCTCATGCTTAATACCTTGGTCTAACCTGTTCCTAATGACCTGCGATGAAGCCACCACAGCCTCCCAGGCTCCTGCATTGCTTTGCTGCCCTCACCATTAGTTTTTCTAATGCTGGAACATGGTTTCTTTTGCTGCAGTTTAAGCGGTTATCTTCTTGTCAAATCTCCCATAGCTATGCAGATCAGCTTTTCTTTCCTTTCTGCTTCCCAGTTCTCACTTGTATGCAGAGCTGCTGTAATGTTCCTCCTCTGTCCTTTTCTAGCCTGAACAGACCCGTCCATCCCACCTCTCCTTTTGGCACGAGTGCTGTAGATGTCTGTCCACTCGAGCTGCTGTCCTGTGGGCGTTCTCCGGTTGCTGCACAGGAGGGCAGGTATTTCTTCATATTGAACATACTGCTTCGGCTGAGGCCATACCAGTGCTGGAAGCATCACTTCATTTGTCCTGCAGGCTGCCTGCCTATTTGTACTTCCCAATATGCCTTTTATCCCCCCCACCCCCCTCCGCCCCACCCTTGATCAGAGATCAGATTTATCACCCTAACTTTAAGACTCCCAAATTCAAAAATGCAGTTCAGAGCATTATCACAGGCATTACATTGACACAGAGGCAGGCATACGACACTCCATTTGAAGACCTCACCCAGTCCTGATTTCAAAGAATATTAAAGAAAGTCTCACAGAGGTGCTTAGAGCACTAGCGTTTGTACGTCTCTGCAAAACCAAAACTCTAGAAATGAAAGCATAATAAATAAACAATACTGCTACTGTCTGTGTGTAGGTCTGCCAAATTTTTCAAAGACAAAGGCACATGCGTTATTTTCTAAACTGGTAGTATTCCTACAAATCAGGATCAGGGATATCAGAAAACCACTTCTAACTACACTTTTAACTTTTAACCACTTTTTAACTACTCTTTACTTTTAACTACAGAAAAATCTTACTATCTTCTCATGATAGTCTTATGCCAAAAAACATGATTTGCAAAAAAAAAAAAAACCTCCAAAGATGAAGCAAGATACTACTTATGTCTATGAAACTGAGATGGTCATACTTGCTCAGCTATTATATTCATAAATACATATATATTCTTTGGGACAGATCACATAACTATAGGTTCAAGCTGGGAACTACACTTCTGCTGTTGTAGTGTTTAGGAGATTCAGTTGCTTGACAGGATCCCATTTTGGTGAGGTGTACAAATTCATTGCCAAAAGAATTTCCCTGGCTAAACATTACAAGCTAAATACAAGACAAAGGGTGGGTGGATGGAAAAAAAAAAAAAGTAAGAAAAACAACCTTACACCCCCCACCCCCACCCGGCACCTGGAGACTGGACCTAAAAGAAACAATGCCAACTTGGCCAAGTACACAGCTTGGTATGACAGAGAGCTGCCTGCTCCACCAGCTGCTTCACAATTGTTGAGTCACTCTTGGTGGAAACTAGAGCCGAGTAAACAATGCAACAATTCAAAAAATTCAGGAGACACCCTTAGGTAAGTGATTTGGCAAATATATTTAGCTTTGCTGGGGATACTCAGGGCGACTACTTGCATGCCTAAGTACCTTGCTAATCAGGAGCCTATGCAAGCTATTCTGAGACAGAAATTGAAATGCGTGTGTTTGCGTAAAGCTGTTCAGCCTGGTTCTAGCTAGTTCTTACAAGACAGAATCATGCATAATACAATATGCCTTGCAAACATGCCTTCGGTTGAACTTATTTGCTACCTATAGATTTTTTTTAAAGATCATTTTCCCATACTCACTAATGTAGATCCACTTAACCCATTTTTGCTATTAGAACAAAAACTATCAATGAAAGAAATTAACCAATGTAACACTTCACTATTTATAAAATACTTACAGTTTTGAGGCAAAGCACACTTGAAAACAGAAAAAGCTGTTTCAGAAATTACTTAAATATTAACCCTTATTTGTTTGATATAATCTTCCATTTTCTTTTAATAAAAATGGTGAAGAAGGAACCCTGGACTGTGGCATGTAGAACAAATGCTCTTTGAAGAAAGCCTTGTGTATAACCTGTATATTATTTTAAATATGCCAATATTCATAAATACCAATCCCTTTGGGTTTAGTCATGTACTTACTAGTAAATACAGAGCACACAGTTTGGTTTTCTTTAGTGATGTTGTGTCTTAATTCCATACAACTTTATGATAACATGCATTTTAGTTTATAAGCTACCTATGATAGAACTGAGAAAAATATTACATATACCCAACTAAATGGGTTATATCCGTTTTCTCTCCAGGAGCTGCTCATGACATTATTCTAATATTCCATTTGATTCATTACTTCGTCAGTGCCTATTTCTTAGCATACCCGTCACGGATGAATTGTTTGTGAATACTTGCAAATTTTTGTGGAGTAAGAAAATATGTTGGTTAGAGAAATCCAGTATTCTATTTCTATTTAACCATTGGATGGCCTATGCAACTATTCCGTAATAAATCACAATTTGATTTACATGAGGACAGTAAAATGTAAAGATTCCTTCTATAGCCAGTAATCATTCTTACTATACTCTGCTGTTGAGCTTATTTCCCAATTACTTTCTTACTACTCTGTCAAAAAGCAGAAAAAGCAAATGATAACCAAGGATAAGCATGAGCAGGGAGTAATACCTTTGCCTACACCAAGTAAACTTTAATTCACATGACTCAAAGAAGAAAATCAAGTAAGCTGGCAAAGCCCAAACAATGGAATGAAGAAGTAATGCAAGAATAATTCCTAATTAATGGTGTTTATTTTTAAGAAGCAGAGTATTTAAACATTTGGAATTTCATCTGAACACCACAATTCAGAATATGTTGCCTTTGTAAGCCTATATTAACCAGCTCTAATATAATGTATTATATCCAAAGTAGTGGCTACATATTCATTATAGGTATAAAGTGTCATCTATAAAATCAGCAGCTATCATTATTCACACTCATTGTAATTAAACAGGTTTTCGTCAAAGCAAAGAGACAAAGAAATAGAAGCTGGAACAGGAAAAGATAAAGCTCTGCATATTTCTGGGAAGATAAAACTAATAAACTAGAATACTTTCAAGAGAGAATTTCTCCTCTTTACATACAAAATGCCAGTTTGGTGAATGGATTAAGAAATTCTAGAAATTAAATGCAAATGGAGGTGAAACTGAAAATCAAGTTTTTTCTTAACCACAGAAATGTACATATATGTTAGACATCCCTTAATCTATAACCAAATGATGACTGAACTACTACTTCAGAGCAAGTGAAAAAGTTCATTGCAAAAAAAAAAAAAAGAATTTCCCAAATAGTGAAGTTATGGAAATGTCTCTTTATGTATACCTGCAGCAATAGGATCACAAACTTTGTACGTTCTTTTAAGTGCTGCCATAATGACATACCTCAACAACATATCTCAAATAATCCAAGCACAAAAAAATTAGAAAATACTGCACAGACTGCAATAAGGTTAGAATCTACATTGAAATATTGTATGATTTGAATGAAAAAATCTGTTAAGAGAGACAATATGAAGATGCAGATTTATATTGTGTTTCGTAAATGTAAGTATTATTCTAAATACGAGCGGAAAGCAACCTCGCCCTAAATCATAGTGTCTGCAACTACCACTTACAAAAAAAGAAAGGAGCACTTTGTAGTTCTTGTGTAACTGGTTCACACACAGGTAGGTAGAAATCTGCATCAAAACACTGCGTCAGCTCTTTTTTATATGAATGCCTTGTGTTATCCTTACCTTTCCTCATTCACTGGGATGCAACTGCAGCACTGACCTCAATTATTTAAAGCAAAGTGAGTTGTGGGGTTTGTGCAGCACTAAAGCAGGATCACAGAAATCCTTTACCCAGCTATACTCCACGCTCTTTTCCAGCCAACAGCATTCCTCTTTCTGCACTGCAAACTGTTCCTATTGATACTCTTACTTATTGCCTGTTTTAAGCACAAATAATGTTCTCCAGCAAATGCTCCTGTAAGTAGGGTAATGGAAGTAAACAGCTTGCAGTATGTCAGCTCCAATCTGAAGCCTTAAAATTCTGTAAACATACTCTGTTTTTAACTACTATATATTAAAAAGCATGTTACATCTCTACAATTTCACAGGCAATTGCATAGTGTGTTTTATACATTAGAAACTGAGACCTACCCTCACATCCAAATGCGTGTGTGTTTGAGGCTTCCAGATGCCGTACAAGTTTAGGCATTGCAGGCTAGGCAAATTTTTAGCCGCTGAAGAACGTACTTGTAAAACTTTGGAAGAAAAATACTCTGTAAAACAAACTTTCAAAGCTGACCTAAACTAACAAGCCCAGTACAGTCTTAATGGTGAAAAAAGCCACACAAACATTTGACTTTTAGAATACAGATCAGCTACCTTGGGCATCTCAGATGATATGAGACACCATTTAGCACCAGGGTGAAGGGGCCAGTTTTGGTACAAGGGAGTCACCAATTCGTGCCACTTGGATCTGCAGCAGCAGACCTTTACAGTTTCTAGCAGCGTGCGCTCCTTGCAGATAGCCTGTGGTGCCAGCCATGCGCCTCTAAAATAATCCTTGCCTAAATCATATTTGCTCTTGGTCTTTGCTTCCTCTTTCACCAAATGTGTTAAAAAACAAACAAACAACAACAAAAAAAACCAGCCTCCCTTTTCCACAGAGAAATTGCTTTCTCTCCCATCTTGAGCAAGAGCGGCCTGAGGGGAGGTGGTGGCTTCCCGGACATGGATGTGCTGCAAGGGGCAGCCGGCAGCCAGGGTCTCCTGCGTTGCTGAGCCCTGGCAATGCAGCGGCGTCCCGCACAGCCCTCCAAAACCAGACCCAGGCCTCAAAGGTCCCTCATGGCCTCACCCCCCCCCCCAAAAAAAAAAAAAAGAAAAAGAAAAACGAATGAAATCACTGCACTACTGGCAGCTTGAAGCAACAGTTCAGTGAAAAAAAGATGGAAAAATAAAGAAACCTCTCTGCATGCTTTATGGATGTTGCTCTTCTGTGGAACTTATTTTCTTGCCGCTTGGGCGTCAGGCAGATTTGGGGAAAGACAAAGCACGGGCCTGCCTCACGACAACGAGGGGAGAACAAAAACCTGCTTCCCAAAGACAGTGCATCTTATCAGGAGGCTTCAGGTAAGAGGCAGCGTGCCCAAGGAGAGCAGGCTGGGGCGCCAGCGCTGCCAGGCCTCCCTTTCCGCTCCCTGTGCAAAAGGAGAACAGGCCCAAGACGAGCCGAGGAAGCAGGGGGCTGCGGACAGCTTGCCTGAGGCACAGCGATGGGACTCGCGGCTGCAAAGCCCATTTTGTAATTTCCCCGGATCTCAGTAGACTAGCTTCCATACGCAATTAATTCACTTCCCAGCTAATTAGAAGAGGTTCAGCACCTTTAAAAATTAGGCCCTCATTGTTCTAAAAAAAAAATTAACAACACACTAATTCTGTTTGTACAAGTGAATCTGCCACAGAGTAAAAACTGTTTTCTCTGGACTTTGATTCCTTAATGCATTTGATTGCATGGATTAAGACACAGAAGCTTCACCAAGAATATAGTTAGTTAAGCCTCTTCGGTTTTCGTGTAAATGATACAAAAATTTGTGTTTATATAGCTTTGCTCAGGAACCTAACGTTTACTAAGATAAATGGCAAGGTAATTATATTCAATGTTACTGAAAGAAAATGACAGAGCGCCTTATGTAATTGTTCTATTTCTGCAAATCCACATTTTTTAAGATGCTAGCCTGCAATCTGTATTTTACCCAGTCATATCCCGATTTCCTCCCTAAGACAAGCTGCAAATTGAGTTCATAGTTTATTTTAATATTTCCTGCCATCAAATTATATGGATAAGAAATCCTGTATACTCGTGCCATAATCCCATTTCTGATGAAGAAAAGAATATACAGGCCTGTAGTATAATATTGTCATGCAAATGGATTTGTGTCTCCATATCTTAGCTTGCCCAGACTTTGAAATCTTTTAAAATAAACAACATATTTTTCTTAAGTTAGCTGGAGAAGGAACATAGAAACTTCACATGGAAAACTGAGATATCATCTTTCAAGATGAACAAAATAATGGATAGTAAAAAAAACCCGAGTAGCATGGGTTTGCTTATAGTTCCATTAAGAAACAAAGAACAGTTTTCTAAGCACTTCAGTGAAATATTACAATATAATCTGAGACACAAAACAGACCTTTGTTTTTCACTGTGAGCAAGTTTAGTGACATGCATGTTTAATTTCATTAGAAATTAAACAAGAAACCATATCTCAAAGAATGAACGTCAGAGAGAATTGTACCTACATTAAAACATTCTCGAAAAGAAAAAATAAATAATCTTTGGGCAGAAAGCAGAATATAGTATAGGAGAGCAAGTTCTCTTTAAGAGACTTGTGAATGTACTTTGATTTGCTAATAAAAAAAAAGTTGATATGAACAAATTAATGTAAATGGAAACATCGTGGAACCATCATAGCTCCAGTTTCTCCAGAGGAATACCAAGCAAGCTATAAAAACAGAGTGAAAAAACACTTGATTATAAATTAAATAGGCAAAAGGAAAATCATTTGAGAAGGAAGGATTTAAAACTAACATTAATATATTAACTCCGTTGAAATTGTTATCATAAATCCAACAAAACACAAGACTTGTACCTCAGCTGAAAATCCTTAAATAGGATACTTTCTACAGCAAATATATAGCAAGAAAAACATGCTCATTATTCCTATACTAGATGATATGCAAAGTATAGAGTACAATCTGGGGAAGTGAATCCAGTAGTGTGTGTTTTATTGCAGGGACTGGCCAAGATCTAATGGCTGGTAATTTCAGGGTGCTTGAAACTTTAATGTGGTCTGTTCTCTTGTCCTCAATGCTTTCCGAAAATCAGGTCTGCTCTGATATCTCCACAAAAACTGGGGCACATAGAATAACTAGCAATTTGTTAAACTGTTGCCTGAAAGTACCTTCAGGAAATAGATAACCTCACAAGGTTTAATGAATACCCTGACCGACTCCAGTGACAATTCTGAGCACGCACAGAATACAGCAGAGTGCCTCAAATGAACATGAATGGGTAAGCTGCACATTTGCGAAATAAAAACAAAAAGGCAGCATCCTATCTGACACATTAGTAATGTTATGAAGAGAACAGGCCAACTCATTTACGAGAAGGAGAAACAACCTCCCCCAGCACATTAATTGGCAGAATAACCACTGACAAGCAAAACAATGTCAGACATATTAAATGTTTTGGGAAAGTACCAAACTAAAAGCCAGGAATGCCCAATACCTCTGTATCTCATGGTCTAACCAAATCCCTGGGCAACACTGAGGAAGTTCTTTCTTACCACATTACCACAATAACATGGTGCTATTAATACTAATAGTATTATATACTTTAATTTCTGTATAACACTATAAAACTGAAGTTTTAAAGCCACTTCAGTTTTAAACACTTCAGTTTTAAAATGTTATACTTTTATTGCTACGATTAGAAAGCTCTCTATCTTTCAGCCAGAAAACTGCAGATTAGTCTTTGAGAAGGTTTGTACATACCTGAATGTGCAAGAGATCCACAATAAGAAAATACTTTAAACATGGTGATAGAACAAAAAATACTGATGTATATTAGGGTATTAGGCTAATTTGCAGAAAAAGTAAGTTATAAATGCTGAAAAATATTTCAAAATATACTGGAGAAAGTTAAAATCATACATGTCTTTGTCTTTGGGTCTACTTATAGTCTCTCTCTGTCTTCATCCTTGTACCAAGCAGATTGAGCAGTCCTCATCCTGCAGCTGTAGTCATGTGGGTGTCTATTTTCTAAATTAAAAGTCAGAGGGAACTCAGAAGTATTCTGGAGAACATACATCCCCCTTTCAATGCTTGTTATGGATAATTTCACAAAAGAAATGCTTAAGTGCTTTGATTTTTCGCAAGGTTATCAGACCAGAAGAGAAAATGATTCTTAAAAATAAGATGCGGCAAGGAGCCTAATACATTTGAAAGAAATATCAGCTACTTAAACATTAAACTGTTGATACAGTCTCATTTAAAATGCTTTAAAATAGTAGCTTAGTCCCGTAGTCCCCAACCACGTTGGCCTAATGCAGTAGCAGCGTCCGCTTCACAGATGTGTGTGGAGGCTGGTAATGTGTCCTGTTAATCTTCCTTACAGAGTGAGTTCAAGCTGGTGGCTTGGAAAAAAAACAGCTAAAGATATCTTTAGAAATTGGAAAGGTAAGCAGTGATTATTTGAGTATATTTAGCTTTCTCTAAGCTGAAGGAGGTTTTTAAATTTGGTTTCATCTCATTTAGCATTCTCATTAATAAAATGGCAGCATGTGTAATAAACAGCATGCTAATTACATCAAACAATACTAAAATAAGATGTTCAGATACTATTAGTGAGAACAGAGATAACGCAAAAACAGAGAGGATGGAAACACTGGAATAAAATATAATAATAATCTTAGAAAACTAGTTCAGGGAGAACAGAGTCAAAGTCTAGTAAGGAGAGGCTAAAACCCTTAAAAAAGCAGGCGTGCCAGAGCAGTCCTGCAGGTGACCCCAGACAGCAGTTCGGAGGAGACTTCACAGTGTGATGCAGTAGCACAAAAACGATGTAAAACGTGGGCTGCAACTGTGGAGGTTCTGCTATAATAGAGCAGAAAAAGCCACTTTCCCCAGCTAAATCTGGTTCAGTTTTCACTCCCAGAAGACAGCAGCACACTGGCATACATTTGGAACAAACTAAAATGAAAGGCAGAAAGAGAGAAAAGATCTTAGAGGTTTCAAGGAAAACAAATTGTCACGTTTCAAATTTCCTCATCAAAAATGTTATGAAAGTGAAAGTTTGGAAAATTAAATAAAATGTGATGCATGAAAATGAAGGAGGGGGTTGTCAGTGGGTGCATTTCCTGATTGAGTCAATTCATTCTGGCCAGAAACTCTTCAGTCTCTTGTAGGATAATGGTAGTAAATTAGAAATAAGTTGCAGTTCTCTGTTCTAACCCCATGGATAAGGGCTACTTCTTGCAAAGGCCTCCTGCCAAATAATATCTTCATCTGTAGGAACAAAAGAGTCAAGGTCTGAAAGGAGAAGACAGGCAGCTTCCCTTCAGAAGTACACGCTCTCAATAAGTCTCAAATTATTTCATGGACTGTATTCATCATGAGGACTGAGGGGCTCATTAGCTGCACTTTTCATGAGAATTCTGACCAACATTTAAAAAGTTTGTCAGCCTGAAAGCCAACACTCAAATCACATTAAATCATCTCAGGTAGAAAGCCATAAAATGCATTGTTAGCAGAGAGCTCTGCTACCACTTCGGTACTTTCTCATCCCACCAAAGCTTCCTTCCCAAACTTATTTCAAGGCTTTGCACCTTTTTTTTCTCAGCGAGGGCTAAAGTTAATGCCTACTATTGACAAATTCCTTGATCACTGACTATTTCTGACCCATTTTATAATAAACATAACAACTGGTAAAACTGACCTGCCCGTAGGGCCCGGGGGCAGTTTTTCCTCACAAAGAGAAGGCAACCCAGCTGATCACTGCCACTGTTATTTCTTGAACAGTGTAATGCAGACAATTCTACTTTATGCATAGACAGAATTATAGAACTTCATCCCTAACTGCACTTTTGTTTCCCTTCTGAAGTGCTGAAACCAAAACAACACGCTTCTCATCTTTAATTTCATGCACGCAGATTTGAAAATCATGGTGTACAATCTCAGTTAAAGGCAATGCAGGTCTATTTCTTGATTCAAGACGGAAGCCCTTGTAACCTCTAAATTTTGGGATCTGCCTACAAAACAAAGGAAAGGTGCAACTGCATGCGCTCAGTCCAGCCAGCACCCAAAAGAGTATCAGAAGAGATTTGGCATCACAGACCCAGGATCTGCCCATCCCTAAAGCCTCTTCACTCCCAGTGCTACCCACAATATTCAGAAAAGGCTCATTTATTGGCTCACTCCTCACTGCAACGGCGCTGCCCCCTACCCTGCGCCCGCAGCCCCTGCTCAGCACCCAAGAGCACGCTGACCCCCTCCCGCCCCAGGCGTCCATCCTGCCAGGTTGGCGCCAGCAGGATTTCTTCTGTGCTATGTTTTTGGACTGTATCGAACAGGTACAAACCAAATATAGTAACAGAATAACCAAAGCTCCGGCACTGTGGGCAATGGCAGGGTGCTCTGAGCCTAAAAGAGGTGGAAGGCAATGAGCCATGCTACCTTCTTGCTACTTCCTGACATCGGGGCGTGCATGCATGCTTTTAAATACTTGTGTGCCGGCATACATGTGTGATAGATATTTAAAACAACACAAAAAAAAAAGATGAGGAATGGATTTTGTTGGTTCTGATTGCTCTCATCTCACAAAATAACCATTTTGTGCATTGTTATATATATTGCATCAATAGAATTAATAGCAAAATTCATCCAGTTTACAAATCAAAACAAGACTGTTTTTCCTAATTGCATACATTTTTTTTTCCCCTCCAACCTTCATCACAAACAGGGCACATATTCTGGAATGACAACTTCATCAAGGACTCACTGGTAACATAGAAAACAGGCAAATATCTTTGCAGCAATGTTGACTTTTTATTGCTAGTGTGCAATAAAAAGGCTTTTTTCATCAGGACACTGAACATATGAGCTTCCAAAACACTGTGCAGAAACAGCAAGAAATTGTTTATGAACTACAGTTATATATTTATAATCAGAAAAAAATGCATAAAATTAAATTAAAACCATTTGTATTTAATGCTCTTTTCTTCTAAGTTTTCTCTGACATTGGCTCAACTTCCCCCACTCTGCCTCTCATTACACTGAATGGTGCCTGATCACATGGCCACAATTCAAAATGAGACCAAATGACGCAGAAAACTAAAATTGAACTTTAACCCCACATCCTCCCCCCAATTATTCTCCCCACACACTGGCAGGAAAAAAATTTTTTTTCCAGAGATGAAGCAAAAGTCATACCTCCCCAAATTTTGAAGTCAGACAACAAAACCCAGTGTTTTTAGTTTGACACACAGACTTTCCTTTTTGCGCAGCTCTGCCAGGCGCGTTATCTGCAACTAGAAGTAGAGCATTTAGAATGAGGAGCAGAAATAGAAGTGTAGGGGTGGGGACTGCTAGCTCGGAGGAGCCTTTTGTCTGGCGATACTGTGACTAAAGATAATCTTTGTTTATCTTGTATGTTTAACTTGTGTCTTGTATATCCAAAGTGTTGGAAAAAACGTGGAATTACAAGTGAGTAACTGAAGAAACCCAAAACACAGGGTATAATTTCTAGGCATGGTGAAGGCAGGAAAAACAAACTCAGCAGTTATTATACCATATTTTTTCCTCTATAATCTCTCCCAGGCTTGTGGTACAATAATGTTACAATTAAAGTATACTTTGACTAACAATTTTACAGCAGAATGAAACAAAATTATGTCATATTACTAATTCAGAAAAGTGCAGCTGCCATGCATCCTGGCTATGCAAGTACACAGTTTAAACTTTAGAGAGAAGAAGAACTAGTGAGCTTGAGGCTGCAGGAAAACGGGATAGGATTTAAGTATTTAGTGTCATCCAGTCAGTGAAATATGATTAATGAGGCTGGAGGAGTACGCTGCTTTTTAGTCTACAAAAGGCAGCAAGCATTGGGGGGGGGGGGGTGGGAACATACTTGAGCTCTTCAATGATAAAAGACACAGCAAAATTCTGCACAGCTAAACTACATGTTATATCACAGTTGCTTATTTCTCCTCTGTGTGATTAGAGCCTCCCATTTCCCTCATTACAGGCTTGATATTATTGAAGCAAAGCCAACAGCAAGTTAGCGAGCCAGCAGGGGAGCAAATTGATTATACAGTTAGCTGTGGAAAAACTGAAATTCCTTATTAAGGGGAAATGAAATACAGCTAATTTATGCTTCAGCTGAACCCCTCCCACACTACACTTACTCTGCTGGTACTCTGAATTTTCTCTGAAGCTACAAGACAGCCAAGAAATTACAGAAGCTTTATTGATATAAAAATAAGTCGGGCTTTCAGGCTTTTTCTTTTTTTTTTTTTTCCTCATAAAAAGGATTTTTCTATTACTAACTACCATAACTCACTCACTATATAGGACAGCATGGCATTAAAACAGGAAGAAAAGAAAGGTGGAAAACATTTGCTTTTTATGTATACTTAAAGACTTTGCTATCCATCTTTAACTGGTGTTAGAGGCATTCCACATGTAAAAGTAAACATCAGCTTATCTGTAAAGCAACGCTTCAATTTTTTTGTATTTCAAATAAAAATCTCTTTCCCCAAATTGAAGAAACTACTCCTGTGGGACCAGAAATCATTTTTTGAGAATGACACCAGGCTCATCACTTTATTTCTGAAAAGAATAGTAGGTTAAGCAGATCACAAGTTAAAGTTCACTTCTAAAATGAGACCTTTAAGGCAGCATCACCCAGCATCACAGCTGTCCTGTCCAAAGTGATTTTTTTCCAAGCAATTCAGATATTTCTGATAAAGTTTAAAAGCACTGAGCTCTCATGAGTAGATTGCACCTGAAGACTGCGAGCGCAAATATTCCTCCTGCTCCGCCTGTGCGGCCGCCCGCTGGTCTCCAAGCGGAGATGCTCTCCTGCAACAACGGTGCTCTCAGGAAAAGCCCACTGGGGAAGACCCTCTTCCAGCGTAGCTCTCACAGCCCATCATTGTCCACCAGTCTGAGGCCACTGGCCGCCCTTCGCAAAGGTAGTTACTGCTTCCTTTTATCTGTTTTTCACTATTCCTTTTCATCTCCTGACAGCAAGAGGGATGCATCGTCTTCTGAGGGCACCTTGGCCCTTACCCCATGAGGAGTAACAGGGTGCAGTAGCTCAGGAGGCTAGCGGCTTCGCAGAAGAGAGCCCACGCAACAGTCCCACAGGGGAAATGCTTACTGAGACCACTCTGCTGGAAGGAAAAACTTGCAACCTGTCTTTAATGATCGGTGTGGAATAATCAGGATTCACAAACATGAAAACAACCTTACTGAGGATTGCAAGGCTACTCCAGAGTATCATGGAGGGGCAGAACGGTGGTTGGTGGCATGCCTCAGGCAGACCTTTCTGTGTTGCAGTCTGTTTGCACTAGCCTTTCTTCTGCCACTTCTGTTTTTATGAAGCTTTATGATGCTTGTAATACATTTTTGCTCTCAATTACTGATATGTGCTCCGAGATTTTCCTCTAGTTTTCAGACAACTTCTGCCAATGTTCTGTACCTGTCGGAGTCTTTTTGGCTGAAGACATTCAATGAGAGTATTAGTATAAAAGCAGTCGAGCCTATTATTTTTTATATAGTGGGTAGTTCATATTAATTCTACTGAGAGGTAACAATAAGTTATGTTTATTTCCTGTTGCTTCCCTACAAGTATCAGAGAAAATATACACCTTATTTTTCACTTGCTGTTCTAACACCCATTAATTAATTCAGGGAAATAATAATAAAGGCAAGTGAAACTTTGCATTCAATTGAAAGTGCAGAACACCTTTTACTGAGGACTGGAACTTCACCAGAAAACAAGAGAGGCTCCAACTGCTATTGCAGCTGCTTGCAAAATATACTTTTTAAAGATACCTTTGAAGTCATATGGAGGAAGAAAAAAAAAAAAAAAGTGTTTAAAAGGGTTTGTCAAGACTGGCAAATCTGAGATTTACTACATAGCCATACTGCAGCTATTTTGGGAGCCACAATCACATCTTGGAAAAATGAATACTCTTGCACAGAATAGCGATTCCTCAGTGTTGCAACTGGCCATCTTGACTGAAGTCAATGCAGCAACAACTTTTACAACTAGCAAAAAAGAGTCCTTTGGTCCCTTATCTCAAGAAACATAGAACTACTTTGTTAAAAGAAGAAAAATATTATTGAAATGTGTTTACATGTATCTAAACTTAGATACATTTGTTGCTTATAGGAAAATTTCTATTAGAAAGACTGTAAATCTACAGTATACAAACTGAGACATGAACAATCATTGATATAAAAAGGCTACTTTGGGTTCTGACAGGTGTTTTTCAAAAAGAAGCAAAACCAAACAGTTACACAAGGAATTTAACAGTGGAACACAGTTCCAGGAGATTCTCAGTGTTATTCTGAACAATTTCTTTCCTGACCCATAGGAGCTGTCTATTTTAAACAGTACTATTCATATATGATGCAAAAGCACTATAAAGAAACCAACCAAGCAAACCAAACACACAGAGTATGTTGTAACTACGACTGGGAAGTAAGCATCCAAAAGCGATATATATAAAAGCCAGATAGCAAATGAGAAGGGAAAAAGTAACAAAATGTGAGAGGACAGCCTATACACAAGGGAAAGCTTTGGAATGGAAGCACGGCAAATGGCAGTAGAAGAGAGCTATGCCTCCTCTCAGTTAGTTACCTAACTGTGATAATGGCCATGGAAAATTCCTGTTGTGAAAATTAGCGCTGACATGGTTATATACACCCTTTTACCAAGGAGTGCTGTCTTAAGGAGAGGTCTTGGTGGGGTCTAGACCCTGAGCACCAGTTTGAAGAGACCTCACAACCCACAATAGGGTTGCCAGACATAGCAAATACTACATGATTTTATATAATATGATCAAAAAACCATGATTTATATGAAAAGCATAGGAGACAGCTTTTCTCTTAGCAACAGGTTGTTTTTCTAGTTTCCCGAAAGTCTAGGAAAGGACTGGATACATGCAAGTGAATCTCATTACCAAATTGATCTGTACACATGTAACAGATCTGACACTGGACTTCTTGTGAACAGCATGAACCATCCTCTTTGGCGCAGCAAATCCAGCATGTGCTCTCTGTGTGTGCTTCATTTAACCACCTGGTTATAGATGCCCCCAGGCTGGAGCCAAAATTTTGAAGATCCAAGGCCTCCGAAGTCCTTAGGAGTAACCTATTATTGGTCTTACATAGAAAATAAAATACAATTTCTTATACCTTGAAGACAGGAAAATATCTCTTCTGTAGATCAAGCAACAAAAGGAAGGATGGCAGATACCATATACAGAGCAAATGGCACAGCTAGAATCTCAACCCTAGCCAAATGCTTGGAGAGTTGCACAATACTGTTTCCTAATACTTTCACAGTTGCTTCTAGTGCTTTTCTGCTAATGAGCTCCAAATGCTTCACAAAGATCCAGACATTCAAAAATCATTACTGATTTTGAGTGTATTTTTCTGAGAACTCAAATTGAAATCCTAAAAGAAATATTTTTAAGTATGTCAGCTTGGCATTTAGTGCAACAATCTCAAAGGTAGCTTAGATCAAGTGAAGAATGACAAAAATAAAGGCATTCAAAAATCCTCAGCAAGTTTCAGAAGTCTGAATCCCAATTCTTGCATGTTTTAAAGACATAACGTGTCATTGTTCAACATCAGAGAACATCTGATTGCAACGGGACCCATAGGCATCACTGTTACTACGTCCTGCTTTGCCAGGTGTATGAACCTATAGTTAAATAACTTTATCCATAGGACATTTTTTGAGTCAGCTGCAGTGCAGAGGACAGGTGCCTTCCCATCGCTTTGCTGACAGCTAGACGCTGAGCAAACGCAAAGCACTCACCTTCCTCTGCATTGAAAGCAAAAATACTCCTTAACATGGAACTTCCTTACAATGACAAAACTGGACCATTCTTTTTTAGTTTAATACAGTTTGAAAGGTCATGTCAATCTACATTTATCAATATTCTTAACATAATTTGGAATGTAAGCTGATCAACACAAGTTAAACGGACTCTAAAATGAAAGAGAGAGATGGAGAGTAATGTTTTACTATTGTAACAATATTTTATTAACATCACCTCTCGAGTGAAGTTGATGGACTGAATAAGAATCTGGGCTGCTTTGCTCTAAGTGGAAAGTTACTTAAGTACAGTATCTCTGCAGAGATGAAGGATACAGCAAAGAGGTGGAGATTTAAAAGCCAGATCCGGTTCTCAAAAAGAATATAGCAATATAAGAACAGATATATGAGCTTCTGAGAAATTTTATGGCTTCATGCTAAGTCCTTTTAGCTGTTAAGGAGGAAGGTTTTTTATAGCTTTTTTACTCTATATAGAATCAACTCCACCATTTAGAATGCTAGAAGGTCTGGGAAACCTTAGACAACTGGAAAACTCCAAGAAATACTAACTCAAGCAGTATAGCTATGTTGATTCATTATGGCATCCAAGCTAACAAACCACATCATATCCAAGACTTTATGTGGGGACCCAAATTGGGACCCAACAGGAAAGAAAGAAAAAGGGAAAAGGAGAAGAAATGGAAAGGAGGAGGTTTGAGGTAGCAATAAAACATAGATCTTTGTTAAATTCCCAGATCTACTCTGGGCAAGCTGTATTTTAAGGATCTGTAGTTTCTTCATGTGTTGAGGAGGTGTAAACTCTAAGCCAATGGGCTTAGCCAATGGACCATTTGAGGCTTAACTCCAGCTATTTGTTCAATTTGCATTGTAAACATACAAAACAAGATTATATACTTGAGACCATGGAATTCTGGAACAAGGATAAATGAGGCAAAACTATAAAATGTTCTTATCAATGCCTATAAGCTTTCGCTCATCTAGGAATGGAACTGAGGGAAACTGTTCCTTGTGCCTTTGAACAGCAACTGGAGATCAGTCACAGTATTAAAGCAGATAAATAATGAATTTGGCAAAACATGCAACTGATGTTTGAACAACATGTCTGAAGTGAGTATGTCCAAAAGTACCTAGTGGCTGGGAAAAAGAAAAATCCCTACTTTTGTATTACAAGTCCTATTTTTAGACCAATGGTATTTTAAGAATGTTTTCAAGAAAAGTGGTCTTAAAAACAATCCACTTACAGAATGAGACCGAAAAGTGAGGTGCTAGATGACTTTGGGTAAAGGGAAAAGAGAAAGGGAGTCTTTTGGCAGGCACATCTCTGAAAGAGAGTCTAGTCTCTGCTCCTGGCCAGATTCTCGTGCTGGTAACTACACTCAATTTCCTCCAAGATTACTATTGGCTCTGCTTCCTGCTCTAAGCTGTTGTGCAATAACGCTATGAGTTGTCAAACTGATACTGCTCTTTCAAGCAGAAGTGGCTGTGTTTCAGTAATCAGTGAAGTAACCCTTCTGACACTACAACTCCCCGCACCACTGGAATTAAAAGTGCTATTATAAACACAAATAATTTATTTTTCTGAGTGAATATTGGTTTGCCATTATCTTTGTGTTCGAAAAGTCTCATTACTAACAACTAACCACACACTACTGATAATCTTGCCCTACAAACAGGAATGATTGTGCACTTTATAGCTGTGTTTTAGTAGCACAAGCAATATTATGAAATATGTTTTTTATTCTTTCATCATGTTATCCCACAAAAACAAGAGGATATCCAAGCACAACAGATGCACTTAAAGTCATAAGACTGGCAAAGCTTAACTTGAAAGACTGCCCCCTCCCCACAGTGAAGCAATGCTCAGACCACGCTAACATTTCCTCCACATCCCTATAAATAAACTGGGATTTGCTCCGAGTGCTGAAATGAACTCTTTTCTGCCTGTTACCCATTGTTGCCTTTTTCCATAGGGCCCAAAATGTTGCATTTACAATGTTTTATCTTCCAAACCAAATTCAAGCTTCTGGTCATCAGTACCTTCACCTTGGCACCGATTTCCTCCTGCTCCCTTTCTTGACCATTTCACTAGAAAGATTCTTCCCTTCTAAAAAATTTATTTCCTAAATTTCTAAACCATTCCTAAGAGAGCACACTTTTTCACATTCTCCAAACAATGCCATTATGAAATTTCTAGTGGTATATTTGTGAATCAAGGCTAATATTTTATAGAAAAAAATACAAATATTACAGGCCTAGCTTGCCTCTATCTTAGAAACCTCCAAATTCGTATAACAAACTATAATAGATAATTAGAAGATATGCTGCAAGTCTCTCTTTCCTCCCTCCCACCACTGTCTTCATTATGAGAATGAAAGCAGCAACGTGAGGTCTGCAACAACATCAAAGTGACTGGGGCTACAGCTCCCCGGCTCAGTGGTGCTGGAGGGAGTCTGTGTTTTCAGAAAAATCTTTGGGGCAAACTACCACCGCAATTTAGTTGCTTATGAATGGACTGAAAAAAAGAGAGAACAGTAACTGAACCAACCACATATCTCCTAAATCAATCTGCCATAAAGAATGAGGCACAGGGCAAAATAATTAATCAAAACAGCTAGTAAGAGACACTAAAACTAGCTTTAGTACAAAGTTTGTTTTTTTTTTTTTAAAACAAGTTTCTTTACTATATCTATGTAAAGAAAAACAAATCAAAACTGTACAGCCTTTCTGATTTAAAGCACATTTCCAGTTGTATTACAGAAAAGACTTTTTTGGGATACACCCATTGGTAAGTTCCAACATTTTTGGTCATGCTGGCTGTCAAATATGCACACAGAGCTTTGTTCATGGGAAAGGACCATTTTTATGTTTCCAGGCTCAGACTCTTATTATAGATCAAAGCCTGTAATAAAACCCTCCACAGCCACCAATTCTATCATACACAAATACTTAAACTTCTACTGAATCCTCTAGCTTAATCTACCATCTATAGCCTTACTTACCCCAAGAATAATGCCAAAGGTGCATTTGTTCTTCATCATTTCATACTGCAAGCACAGCTCTATACTTACATGTAAAATCCAGTTATTGTGCTTATCCTATAGCAGGAAAACCACTGCCTTAACACAAGCTCACAAATGACATGTTCAGAGATGCTCGTATTGTCTGAAAACTGGGTTTAGAAGTGACAGACCATTGTGGTTACACCAAACAAAAAATAAATGTTCCCTCCCTCCCATACTGAATAAATAACCTATGGTCCAAATTCTGCCTTCTTTATTTATGCCTGTACAACCCCTGTGAAATCCTGGAAAGAGTGTGGAGCACTGCTAGGTATACTTGTAAGAATACAGAAGGGGAAATAAAAATAAAGCCCTCTTCCTCCTCTCTCTACCCAAGAAAACCCCCAAACTCCTCCCAAGGAATAGGACACTAGTGTGTCCATAGGCTGCATCATGCTACCAGGGGCTGCTGCAGCTATGTTTCTCCTAAAAAAACCAGGTTATTTCTGATTTTTGCCAGACAAGAGAACCCACAAACCCAGGTGACCACTTACTGCCTGCTTATGTAGTACCTTACTAACAAATCTGTGGATTCTTCAAATACAAGGACGATGTTAAGAGAGCAACATCCAGGTGTTACAGTCGAGCTCTCTACCTGGCAATCAACAGGAAGATGCACAAAAAAAAACTGAATAAGAGGCACTGCACAAAAACAAATGCAAAATGGCATGCAAAGCAAAATGCAAGCATAGCAAAGTCACTTATTTGTAATACAACTTTAAAATTTAGTTAAGCCTTTTTCATTCTTCACCACATTGCTCTTATCTCTTTTCCTACCCTATACCTTCAACATCTGCCCAGGGCAACAAGCCACCTTTCACCTGCTGCTCCCATTCCATGTTATTTTATAACTGCTCTTGTCCAACTGGATGGAGGTTGGTTTGTTTGGAGCTGGCGGAGGCAACGAGGCCCCTTATTAGCCCTTTCAGCTTCCTCTCTGCAGGTGGTTGTATCCCAGCTCAGGAATCTCCTAATAAAGTGGCCAGCGTACAGATCTTCAAAACTTTTAAATAGATTAACTCGAATATTCTAAGGGCAAAAATATGGAAAAAAAATGCACCAGCAGCCTGTCGCTGCAAGAGAGACTATTTTGTTTTCTGATTTAACTCACTTGTTGCTTAGTAAATTATGAAATAAAAACCATATTTTCAATTACTGCCTCCAAAAGAGCAGGAGAGAACCTGAGAGAAAAGCATAGCACTGGAGAAACAGGAGATGTGGCTACAGCTTTCAACTCTGTTACAGAAATCCTCTGACATAAGGGATATCTTGTCCAGAGCGTTAAGTTAGGCATAAGTTAACCTTCAAAGCACAATGGATACACTATGTTCAAAACCGCTTAACAAACTTCAGGTAAAAGTTGACATAGTTGGAGGTTCCTAATCAACTATGTTATATTTTATATGTTTTATTTATATTCTGTTCTTCGTACATGTTACCAGAAGACATGGAGAATGAAGACAGAACAGTGATAGGAACTGAAAATGAAGACTTTTAACCTTGTAAATAAATGCTAGCCTTTTCTAGTTAAAGCAGTAATGTTTTCAGTGAAGATAAACATCACTCCCTCTTGTGGCTAAAACTAACTACTGCTAACTACTGGTATGTAAAATCTTTTCTTGACAATTTTTTTAGGTTCTTCACCTCAGTTTGCATCTCTATGCACAGTTGCATATATGTTCACACATGCAGAAGTATGATCAAAATAATGCATCATGTGTGAAACTGTATTTGATATCCAACTTAATTTTTTTTAAGCTTTTGACACCCAGATAATAGTTTATCTCCATCAAAAGGCTGATAAAACCAGAAAAAAAACTTACCTGAGATCTTATAGGCAGAAATTGAAGATTCCATACAAATGAAGCTGTAAGAAATGGAGTTTTTCATATACAAACACTGATCGAATGTTGTGCCCTAGATAACTAAGAGTTAAACTGACAGACTCGCTTGGAAATTAAAAACATGAAACTGTTGGATTCCTTCACTGGATTAAATAAACACCCTTAAATACCTCTTCTCTGGATGTGCAAAATCCTATACAAGACTTTCAGAGAGCACTTCAAGAATTCAGGTGCTCCAAAGACCTCAACAATTTTTTTTAAAAATTCATTTCAATGGCTATTATAAATCCAACATACAATGCAATTGACACAGTCCCTTACAGTGTGTAGGCAGATAAGAGATACATTATTAGCATTTTTTAATAGAGCCTTATTAATAATGGCTTGAAAACTTCCCCCAGGTCTCCAACTTGATTTGACTAGCAAAGCAGAGGACACATCTCATTTTGCTCCAGTGTGCTGGACCATTGTTTATGCAGATTTGAGTAATAAAATTTCATAAACGTGTCCAGCAGAAGAGACAAAATCAAAAATAAACAGTGCTACTTCCCAGTCAAGCTGCAATTTCATCAACAGAACAATAATTTATTTTCTATGCTTTCATTGCTAACAAACCAATATTTATGTAAGAGGCCAAGTATATTAGAATTTTTTAATATGAAAAATTATAATAAACTCCCACCACACAAAACATTGCAGTGTGAAGATGGGAATTGAAGACTATGGAATTACTAATATTTATGTTCTCTTCATAACTCAATGGTAAGTTATTTGAACAAGAAAGCATTATTTCATTATATAGAACGAATAATAGCTAACTCGAATATTTCCAGCTGATATCAGGAAACAGTCAAATTTATCTAAAATACATAGCTACTGTTATTTGTTGCAAAGAATGGTTAGGGAACCAAGAATTAAAATACTTGAACATAGGACATACAATGTTATTTAATCACAGGCAAAAAGGCAAATGTGCATTCTGGGATTTTTCCACTCTACCTTCTGTAAATCTTTTTCAAAACACTTGTTGCATTCAAGGTGCAATGTCCTTGAAATGGAAAAAATAAAAAGAGCAGAAAGTTGATATTTTGGAGCAAACTGTAACTGCATACATCCATACTTCCCCAGGAACCTCCAGCTGCTCTTTTTCTGCGGTGACTGTAGCTGATTTTGTTAAAGCTATTAAGTTCTTTTAAGAAAAACAGAACATTTGCTTCAGGAGTTTCCCCTCAAACAGGCTCCCCAGCCTCCCCCCATTACTAACTAACCCTAATTCAAGCTTAAATACTTTGGAAAGAGACTCATTTTACTGTAGCAAAGGAAGACTGATGCACGAACATTAGGGCAATCTAATTTTAGATCATTCAGACAATATGCTGGATCCTTACACACATTTATATAAGTCTATTTATAGTCCTCCAGACACTGCTGCAAGCACAGTCATCTCTTGTGCAGTTACTCGACCGGATGCTTTTTGGGGAGGGCAGAAGTAATCAAGAGTGACGTTGTTCTGGGGAACACAGGTATTCAGGTGTTAGATAAAAATTTCATTTGTAAGCACCACTGTAAAGTTTTGCAGTCTGAACTGAGATCAAAAGATTCAGCTCCTTAGCAACTCTTTTGCTGCCAAAAATCTGTAGGGTTACTGTAGAACTTGGAAGTCCCAAACCACATCAAATTATAAGCCCAGATATAAACATTGCTCATAGCTGCAGGCATGGAAAAGTGACCGTGTGCCAGAGTGGGGAAAAACTGAAAAAGTTTTCATTCCTCTGGGAACACTTTCTGGAGTGGTATAAATGGCTATACTGTACCTCAGAGTCTGAACTTAGAAGTGAGCAGCTCCTTCCTTGGCACGTGACTTCCAGAACAAAGCTGTTCTTTGCGTTTCTGTCACTTGTGAACTCATCTAAAAGCTGGCACTCCACCGTCCGTGAGCCTCGGTTATCAGGCGGCCTCTCAAACCCCAGGCCTTCTTCAGTTCCTTCTTTCCAGTTCATTTCTTAAAACAAATATAAATATTAACATATCTTCTGACTTCAGAGGCATTTTAACAACGCATCTCAGCCAGCACCCCAACGGACATGTGCAGTGGCAGGTGGTGGAAGGTCCTGCCCTTCTACACTTTGAGCTGTAATTCAGGCTCTTCCCCGACTGTATCACAGAAGCCTTTGGACCATTGGCCACAGTCCTCCGCTGTAGGATGAAAACAGTATTTTTTCTCCAGCCCTCTTTGTCTCCGATACACGGATCACCTTTTGTCTTGTTTTTGTTTAGTTATGAGTCCTAGGGCTGTTTAGATGCTATTCCATGTTATTTTATCTGTGTCATTTAGATACCCAGGTCAAATGACTCTGTAAGTTAGAAGTATGGAAAATCCAAAGCACTATGGCATAGTATCTTGTTTGCATCAGGTAGTACTTGTCTCGAGTAGAAAAAGAAACACATCTGCTTTTAAAGTTACGGATGATTTTTGACAAGAAAATAGCCTTCCTCATTAAACTGAATTACCAGGCCACACAGAATTCAATGCGCTGCCATTTTTCTTTAAAGCAGCACCTGCAGTGCACAATAGATAAAACACATTTGTAGGCTGCTAAGATCCTTGGATAGAAGGCATATATAAATGATTAAGTCAGTGTCCTAGTATCTACATGAGCTAAAAATGATCCACTGAACAGAGAAACAGCTAGAAAAATGACTAGTCCAAGGTTTCGCAGAAACAGAACTTCACTCATAGGATTTTCAAGTTAACTTCCTAATCATACTATGCAGCAGCTTAGTTTGATATCACATCTAAATCCATCCTTGAAATTATTAGCAGGCTGATGCTGGGATGATCAAATCGTACTGGGCGGAGAACTCCAGGAGATGGTTCTATTTTGTTCTTTTCCTATTTTACTAGTTACTTGTCATTGTCCATGGCAATTTCATAAAATGCAAAATTGTTCTTTTCCAATCTTGAACTATCTTGAAGATTTCTGCTTCTGAAATTATGGCTTGTGACCAATGACCCTTTAAGAATTAGTTGAACTCCAGTGAAAGAAATTCAAGCTACTTCCTACAGCTAAGGCAGCCTAGCAATGCTCCTGCCAAAAAGGGTTACTTTGTTGCACTGTCTTTTCTCAAGAACTCCAGATCCCAGAGGCTTTGAAACTTTTATTTCAGTGTTTGCTATTGAAATATTGCAGAACTAAGGTATTATGACCAATTTATGATTTCTTCCTTATTTTTATAATTCAAGTATCTGTTCTTAAGTTTTTCAGGCATACACACTGCATTTTGGATTCTGATCTCCAAATGTCATATTTTTCTTTTAAGAGTCTGTATTTTGTAGAATTAGGTTAAGGCTCCAGATGTACATATACATAAAAGCTCCTGACCAAGAGGTTTAATCTGAGAGCAGAACATAACAAAATAAAGGTATGACAGACCTTTGATTTGATTACCTCTGGACTTAAAGCAGGATAAAATTCAGCTCTGATTATGCTTATAGAGAAGTCAGGAATGCAATCTTCAATCATACATTTGCATACAAATGCTACTGTTTAAAAGCACCTTTCCCAAATCATTTGAAAAGTGTTTTAATAGCATCAGTAATAGTAGCAGAGAACAACTACTGCATGGGCACTAAGCTACAAACAAAACCAAGAGGCCTCTAGCCAGCACAGCCAGGGAAAACCAGGCAGTGTTCAAGGACAAGCCTTTCACTTCTACATTCACAAGTTATTGTTTAATTTCCTCGTGAGGCCCTGTTGTATTACTGATCAATGTCCTAAAATGCATATCTCGATGTCTCATTATTCTAGGAACAGAATTATGCAACTAAACAAACCCATAAGTACATGCAACAAAAACAGCAATGAAGAGGTGAAATATATACCAGAAAAATGCAGTTAAAAATCAAAAATCATATCTAGAAGTGAGGTAACTGTTAGGAGTTACTTCCCAATAAATTTAAAATAACATATAAGCCCAAAGATGAAGCATCTGGGAGAACTAGAAAGGGTACATAAACGATAACTAAGATAATCAGATATACAGAACAGTTTCTCTGCAAGAAAACACTAAACAGACTGGAAACCCTCAGGCTTGGAGCAGAGGCCTATAAAATTATATGCAACATGAATAGGATGAGGGAATGATTATTCCCTACTTGAGACTCACACAAGGAAATCATCAGTTAAAAAAAAAAAAAAAAAAGCCAAAGGAAATATTTTCCAAAGAAGGCATAGTTAAATTGTGTAACTTATTGATTGTTGTGAATGCCAAGTATTTAAATGGGTTCAAGAGGGATGTAGAATACATCCATTTGGTGGCTATGAAAAGTAAAAGTTTTGATGCAACCGGATGCTTCGTAAGTCCCTAAACCGATGACTGCCAGAAACTGGGTGGATAAAACAGGATTACAGTTCTCTCAATCTTATGTTCCTTCCCTAAAGGGCCACGGAGGAGGACACCAGTACATGTGGTCTTCTGGTCCGGTCCAGAACAACAGTCCTTTGCAAAGGAGTCTTGTGTCTGTGGAGACAAAAAGCCTGCTGGCTCCCTGGTAAGAGGAACCTCCAGGGTTTCTCTCGGTCTTCACAACAGCTCATTTTCATGACTTCAGACTTCCAGGCAGAGAAGGGGAAGAAGGGAGAGAAAGAAAGCAAGAGCAAAGAGGGTCACAGTTCTCTATGGCACCATTTATGCTGCATCTAGAAACTATATTAACATTTCTTTCACCTGCTAAAAATTTTCCTCTAGAAAGCTGCTGAGAGTTTTTTTGACAGCACAGACGGTTTACAATGTATGAAATTTTTTTTATGATATGCTATGAACTAAATTTAAATACCAGTGCCAAGAATGAGAATGATTTACCTCATTCTCTCCAGGGTGGGGCATATTCTAGTCTAACGATTTAGTTAGACATTTATAATATCCCCCATACTGCCGAGCTGTGTAAATCACTAGAAATTACAAGGTTTTCATTTCAAATCACTTAAGTTCTTGAAGCAGGGCAGGCATGGGGGTGGGGAAATAGGGGTACGTATTTGAGTTCTAGAGAATCAATTGCTTCAGGCATAATCACAGTTTCTGGCTCCTGCTGCATTCCTGCAAGTCTGAATGAAGCCATTCACCTAAAAAGCAATAGCCCAGAGTATAAAGGAGAGTGCTCTACATTGTACCTTCTCAGTTTAAGCATTGCACATCTTGCCACCCATTTCCAAATGCATTCAGATAGATCTGGAACCACACAAACTGACTTTTAGCACAATGTTTGTCTAAAAGGTCAGCATAACAATACTGAGATGGTGAACAGGCAGTCAGAATCTCAACCTGTCACTGACAATTTTATGAATTTCAAATCAAACCATGTTCACAGCTAATAACATGATTCATAGTTTGCCATTTCTTACCAGGACTACCCAAATCCAGATGTTCAGGAAAACTTTGCCCAGACTCCACCGAAGTCCCAAGACATTCCTGAAGGAGAGCTATATTTCTTATTATTCTTTCAGGACTAAATTGCACTGCACTGCAGCACTTCTCACTAGCAAAACCAATCCTAATAGGGCCCAGAACAGGTAAGGCCAGTGCACTGCTTTTTTTCTGAGCAGACTAGAGCAAAATTATCCAGAAGACCCCAAAAACAATGAATGCAATGCATACTGTTTTCCAACATCATCCCAAAACTGTTTCTGCTATGCAAAAAGGGGCACACGTTAAAGGAACAAGACCTATTATTGAAGACTTATTACTGAAGACCAAAACTACAAACTGCAAGTTTTAATACATTTTTTCCGTGAAGTTATTTTAACCACTGCGGACAACACTCTCATATAGTTCCTGCAGGAAATGATCATATAACATCTTCTAGCAATTTTTTTGAAAGCATCAAATAATTGCTGGAGAACAGGTTTTCTGTACTGTTTTTCACAAGCATTAAGCAAAGAAATCAGCATCTGTCACAGCACTGCATACATGCCTGCAAACCCAAACACAACCAGTAGATCTCATCCGAGACTTTCTTTACATCCTCAACATTGCTCTTAATCTAAGATGTTGCAGTTTTGGGTTAAAAATAAAGCTTTAATATTGAAGCTCCTGTTCTCTCAAACACAAGTGATGAAATAATTTTGGCCAGATAAGAACATCCTTCCTGGACCTGCAGGACATAGCATATTCTTGTTACTAGGCACTAGCAGTGTTCAAAACTACATGGACACGTGTCTGATCTAATTCACCACTTGTGTTTAAGTTACAGCAGAGCTACTACTTAAAAGGACACAAAAACTAAGTTTTTGCTGAAAATACAGCAAAACTGTGGGCCTCTGGATTTTTTTTCCCCCCTCCTCCAGGCTACCGGACACACAAATTTAAATACAGCTGAGAGAAAGACTGTGGTGGCCTCTAGTGGATGTTTTTCCCCAGCATCCCAAACTCATCACATAATTTGGTTGATAAGACCATATACGTTCTACATCCAATCAGTATTTGATAGATCATCCTGAAAGTGGCAGTAGAGTAAGATGACTCAGAGGAGCAGCAGGGGAAAGATAAGGCAGGAGTAGTTACAACCTTTCTTGACACCATTTATGTTACAATGCCTGCCTGTGCTCACTACCTATGGTAGGACAGGCCTCACTACCTCTAGGTAGTCACTTGACAGCTATATCCATTGGTGAAGCTGCTCTAGTTCTTAAAACTATGTATTTTCCATTAATTTTTGTAACATTATTTCTTTTTAAGCTACAGTTGTGTCTAACAGTGAATCTGGGAACCAGACAGTTCTTCATGAAAGCCTAATCTTCAACAAACTTTTTCTTTCAATTAATTTGAGGATTTACAATTTATGATTGCTGAATTTAAGTATGATTAAGTAAATAGCTATACAGAAGCAAAACTGATTCATCTTTAAGTGAATTGAGTACGTACTTATAAACAGAGATCCTTAGATCAGTTGTCAGCTCTTCCACATAATAGTCAAACCAAGCAGAAGGCAACATTCAGGGCACAGATTGTAAAAACAGCTCAACTTTTCTTAACTCAGGTGACAGTAATAGATACCCAGTTTCCTAGCATCTTGCCTAGATCACCAATGGATCCATCCATTGCTGTTTGGACCAAATGAAATTTTACTCTTCCATATCACTGAAGCTGAAGTCTACAAGGGCTTTAAAAGCTGCTTAGCTGAAGTGCAGACACACCTGAATTTGAACAGCAAGGTCCCAGACAGCACCAGCCACTACTCAGGGTAGCTTTTGGCATCCTCACACCATGATCATGGTTCTGCTCTCCATCCTGGAAGCACTCCTCAAAAGATGCAAAACCCTGCCCAAACGTTAGAGAAGCCCCCCTTCCTAAGGTGGAGGATCAAGGCAGTTTCTCAGATTGCCAGAAGGCGAGAACTCACTCATGGATTCCCGTTTTGTTTAAGCTCCAGCTCCCATTGGAGCTACAGCACATTTCTGTTCAGCCCAAGAAACCAAGATTTCCTGGCTGAGTGTTCACTGGTTCGAGTGAATATTCTCAAACAGCCAGTACATTATATTTGTCCTTGACCCATATTTCCCTGGTAACTGATGTTGCTGTTGACCGTAAGCAAGGCCAGACACAATTTACATGCCTCCATTTTTGTAACAGACTGTTCAAGCACAGTTTTAATTAGATACTCTTTATTATGATATCCAGGAAAATGGTAACAAGGTGACTGCTTATTACAACGTCCACAGACTGGGGCTCCAGGCCTTACTGGCCTGGGTACTGTACACACACAAAAGACAACCCTTGCCACAAAGAACATACAATCTAAGTAAACAAAACAAAGGTAATGATGAACCTAAGAAACAAAGAGGAGGAATCACCTGTATGAGAACACAAGGAGTTTTGGCTTGGCTTCTAGCCTGGAGCTCAAGATTTTAAATTAACATCCTATTACAGCATTCCCATCACCATGGACGGAATTTTTATCTGTTGATTACAACACAAGATACATTCTTCAACATTTGACCTTATAGCTGACATAAGACAACACAGACAAAGATCAAGTTCTTGCCCATAATTTGCCGATAGCTTTGTTAAGTTGTATACAACAGAAGTACAACCTAAAAATTCAGAGATCATAAGTGCCCAGTTTCCTAAATGAGAAAGGCAAATAGTGAACTGCAACATGGAAAACTTTGAGACTAACAAAACTATTCAGGAATACCAATTTCTGCTAAAACAGTCAGCACTTACTAATATCTATTTCACTTCGGTATATCAGACTGGATAACATCCTTGTGTTAGGAGTAAAGAAGTGACAACTGTGTTGTGCTGCATAACAATGCCTGACCTTTAATGTTAGTGACAATAAATAAGGAAAAAAATGAATACTGAAAAACTATACCTTAGACACTCTGATTCTGCAAAATCTTCCAAACATACATTAAAAAAAGAAAAAAGAAATGTCACTTCTGGTGCACTTATCTCAGATTTGCCATCCTTGAGCTGAATAAAGTATTTGCAGAAACCCAAAATAAGTGACAGGGCATAAAGAAAGAGATCAAGAGCAAATGTCTTAAATTCAAAACTAGGGAGCATGTTTTATTTCTTAAACCTGAAATTAGAGTTGTTATCTTTGTCTTGTCAACATAAAAAGAACTTCTCTAAAAGGTAGAAAGAAGTTTAGCACAGCTGTAGCTCGGAGCTCCTCACCCGTCATTCACACAAGGGGAACTGGCAGTTGCAGATGTTAATAGTAGTTCCGCTTCACCAACAGAAAGGCACTTGCTATCTGAATGTGTGCTATATTCAAACGCTACACTTGAAGTTAGGATAAATACGTTATGATACAACTATTAAGAGTTTCACTTCTCACTAAGTGGGTTCTGATGACACCCTGTATATTGCTTTGATGTGCTTATTACTTCTTGCACGTCTAATCTAGAAATATTCAGGCAGGCACTGCTTCTATTTTAGTTCTGAAGAGCACTCCAAATTCTGTAATGTGTACAGAACTAGGCTTATTAGATACAAAACTGACTAGTTCAGGGAGCAGTGAGAGGAAAAGACAGCACTGAAAGGATGGGATATTCACCATATAGATCCCTTACAACAATCTATGGCATAAAAACACAACAAACCAGATGAAACTAGCAATTTAAAGATAATCCACTACTAGCAATGTGAGAAATTCAAATATGAACAGGACACTCATCTTTTAAATTATGGTCAGTAAAGGAAACCACATCCCTACCACTCACTGAGATGAAGACTGATGTCAGTCTTTTGAAGAATTCTCTTCATTTTAAAGGATCTATCCTAAATTTTCCCCCAAGGCCTACATTTTGTAAGGCATTCTTATACCCTGCGCAAGAAGTAACCTAAGTACTTCCACAATAAGGTGACCATTACTACAGTTAGACTAGTCCACCAGAACGGAGTTTGCTCTGTATGAAGGCTCTCAGCGGGTCTGTACAAGTATCATGACTGTTTCTACCTCGTGTTCAAGTCCTTTAAAAATATATAATTTCTGCAGAGAACAGTTAAGAAAGCAATGACCAACACTGCATAAGAAGCTTAAGAGTGACTATTAAGCTAATTTCAGTTTTCTAGAACACAAAAAAGCCCTAAACTGTAGAGTCACGAATGGAACAAAAAAATAAGTGTAACTTAAGAATCAGCTAACAAACTCCTTAAAAAGAGAAAAACTGAAAAAAACTGAACAGCCCCCCCTCGGCATAAAACGTATTCTTGCAAAGCTCTCTGGAAGACCTACTGCAATATACAAAGGTCCATGTAGAAAGAAGCTGTAATTTCCTGGCTATTAAGAAAAGTAATCTTGTTTTTTGATCCAAGAGAAATTACATATCCAGAATTTCAATTTGTACATTTCCATTATCATCTTCCACTTCTTGGAAACCCAGGAACTGTGACAGATAAAATACATCTCAATATAGCAGAGAATATTATTTCCCCTTCCCCCACAATACCTGACAAAAATCCATAAATACCTAGTTTGGCATGTCAGGGCTACCAGACAGACCAGCTCCCTTCTTGTTTTGAAGACTGGACTCCCGTCAGTGAGGTCTTCCAAATCACACACAGTGTACTCTACTGTAGTTTTCAAACAACAAAAGTGCAGTTGAAAGTGGCAGTTGCCTTACAGCCTGATGTATGTTTTCTCCCGATCTTTTCTTCTGATTTAAATATAAATATTTGTGTACTTCCAGGATTACTGTATCAGGTGACTTAATCCAGTGGAAAAGCAACGAACAACAACAAAGTCAGTTTTCAGCCATACCAGCTCCCTGATCTAGCTTACCACGCAACCCAAAATGCTAGTACCAGAACAAGGGAAGGGGCAGAACCCCACATTTGGCAGCAACCTACATTACTTTCAGCTGAACATGACTATGAAATTGCTCTCTTCCCTGCCCCATTTCAAGTTTTGTCCCCAACGAAATCACTTCAGGAGCAGTTACCTAGATATTCAAAAAAAGCAAAAGGATGGGAGATGTATCTCAACCCTGTTTATGGAAGTCTAATTACTTGTATCTTAAACCATTACACTGCTTTTTAGAATTCTGGGTAATTCCATAAACACAAGTAAAATTTTCAAAGAAAAGAAGTGTTTATGAAAAACATCAAAATGCTTTCCAGGAACTACCAATTTGACAAATACAATATCTCAACATAAGTCATTTACTTAAAGCTTATTATAACTCTGCCTGAAACAGTCTGAGTCTTCTCTGCAAGACAAATGCCTTGATTAATCATAAGTTTGGGCATGGGATTACACAAAAAGCAGTGTTTTTAAAGTGCCATGTTCATGCATAATTCACATAGGAAAACAAAAACAACCTTTGCAACTAGTTAAGAGTAGGAAGTGTCCAGGTAAGAGCAAATACTCTGAAAATTTAATTTAGCTGCTCTGTGTTACGTTTTTGTACTTGGAGGTTACATATTGGTTAGTAAAAATAAAGAATTGGTTTATGATAATACAGTCTGGCACATAAACCAAACATACACTTAGGGGGGAAAAAAGGCTTGAAATCATCTGCTGCAGGTCTTGAAAGAGTTCAGACAAGACAGCAGGGCTTTAACAAAACAAAATAAAAACCCAGCCACAGTCTGTATGAACCACTCAATTCAAATCCGTGCACACAGGAAAAAAACCCTTCTCTTTGTGAGACCTGGCAATGGACCAGGATAAATTACTACAGCTAAGCAAGAATTATTTTTATTAGGCATAGGAATGCAGTGAGCTCTTTAGTCATTTCCATTTCTAATATTCCTCATTCCAAAATTCTGGAAACGTGATTGGACAACTAGTCTTCTTGCAGCTTACTGAATCCTAGATTACAAATGAAGAGCCAAAAATGTAGTAAGGTCTGAAAAATCAGAATTTGAAGGAACTCAAAAAAGTTATCCAGGCAAAGAAAGAATAATCTAGTGTAAAAACAGATAATAGCAAACTTGAAATATGAGTCTCAAAATCTTGTCAATTCATGGGGAGGTTCTGCCCCAAGGAGAAAAATAAAAAAATTATTGCTGTTGCAGGAAGTAAGAATGACTCATCCAAAACTATAAATATATATATTTAGTTATGATACAGGAGACAACAGACACTGGTTTTCAATACTCTTTTCAAATTCTAGGACAACTGGAATCCTTGTCTAATACCAGGCAGAGAGCGGCAACTCCTATAAGGCAAAGATGAAGATTAAGCCATTGCGAAAACAAAAGCGCTTTTTGAAAAGTCCAAAGGCCAAAAATGTCCATAAGGCGAAAAGGAGACAAAAAGCAATGTCAATATTAGCAGGCAAGAATATACTCTTTTGAAGTTTTTGGAAGTGAACCTGAACTTTACATTTCAAGACTACAGTGCCAAAGAATGAAGTTTACAAGAAACAGTTTGCCTCAGGGAAACAACTATTATAACCCTCAGACTCCAATAAGTCTCAAAGAGCTCAAGAAGTACCTTAAAAGCTCCCTTCATAATTTGTTCCCTCAGCCTTTAAGATTTGGGCAGCACCAAGACAACCAGAAACTGCAGACAAACTGCTTTAGCATCCAAGTACCAGGCTAGAAACTGTAAAAATCTGCCCTTCTGGCTTAAGGTACAACTTGAAAGCAAGGCACACAGATTCAGTGAAGGTCTTTGTTAGAAACATCAGACATGAAACGTGGTTTTGTGCAGTGAGTATTTAATGTATACAATTCCCTCAAAATTTGTGAGCTCCAATTTTCCAGGTTCATGGTCCAATCTGATAGATTCACAGTTACACCACTTAATTTTTACTTCTTCAAACCAATACATAATACAGCTACTTCCACTGAAGCAGACTGGGCATATTTCATGGCATGCTGCCCCCACAGAGTTCTTAGGTCAAACAAGTCTGAGCCTATAACAACTTCAGGAGCTGTGAAGCAATTACCCACGAACTGTGACTTAAATTAGTTGAAACATATAAAGTACGCTGTAATAACTGTAAATAGTACTAAAGTGATTGAAGAATGGATAGTTATGTGTAGTCAAGGTTTTGTACTAGAAATGTTTATTCTGTATAGCAAGTAACCAAACTGTAAAAGATACAGAATGAAGAATTATTATTTTGTTGGGCATCAACTCAACTTTACTTACAGTTTATAACTAGAACTATTTTATCAACTTGGTTGCTATAATCACTCCTACTTACTCAATAAGCAGTCCAACATTTGTGTTAACTTGAAAGCCTGATTTAGCAACTTCTTCTGAAGAGTGAATTCAGTTCTTAACTCATTCCTAAGTGAAACGGGATGAATTATAGCCATTACAAAAGGATACAGATGAAAACATTAACTGCATATTAAACTGGAAAATTAACTGGACAAAGCTTCACATTTAATACAACTATGAAAGATAGATATGGAAAAAAATTTTAAATTAAGATTTTTCCAGTTGTAGCAAAGGGCACAATAAATCAATTTTAAGAAGTTGTAGCTTTTAAATATTTTTTCATAAAAATATATATAGAAGGAATCAAACTATTTCCTAACAGAGGTGAAACAAAGCAAAGTAGATAGAATAAAGGAATGTTTGTCATAACTCGATCCATTTATCTAACAAATTCCCTCTTCATGGAAGCATTACATGCCTCCTAAAACAAACACAACAACACACAGCAAGAACCTCCACCCTCTAAAATCAGACAAACAAGTTTTCAAAGAAGGTCCAATGCACACTAATTCTGAGATATGTACAGTGTAAAAGCACAGACAGGAGTTAATAGTGCTACTCGAATCAACTCTATGACATACACTCTCCCTTCTAATTTTCAAGTGCTAAAGCTGTATCTCAGAAAGGTTTTTATTCCTTATAAGAGATTTCTAACCAACATAGACAATAAGACTCCGCAACATTTCCAATCAGTTCAGTTTTGTTTAATGATATGGGGCAATTCTTAGAACAGATATTGTAGCTAACAACTACAAAATAAAGAGGTTTTTTGTGTGGTCTTAGAAATCCAATTTGAACTGTAAATTTGAATCAAGGTAATATACTGAAAAGCTATGATATCTATACTAAGTTTTTACTTCAATTTTGCAATACTTCTTGGAAAAAGTGATGTTGGTAGAACGGTATATATCACCAAGATTACAAAAACTGAAAGGAAATAATACATTGCATCAGTGATCCTCATTAAGTGAAGTTATTTCATCACAATAAATGTTTAAAAAAGTGTCAATGTTATTTAAAAAGTGTTGCACCCCCCTCCCCAAGTATTTGAAGACAGATAAACCCTTCCTTAGTCAAAATGGCTTTTAAAAAAAGTTTCACAAAACAATAGCAATAATCAAAAAATATGAATTGTATTTTCTTTAATCTGTAACATCTCTAGTGCTGAAGGGCCTTCCATGTAAAAAGCAGATTCTTTGGGGACATTAGTCAATTAACTTAATAAAACCCAGTTTTACGAGGACTTTTCCTTCCTGCTACGAGGCGAGTCTGCTCCATTTGAGGTCACTGTTCCATTTATTCCATTTTCTAGGAAAAAAAGAAAAAGAAAAAGAAAATGCATTTTTCAAAGAGATTGAGATGCTTTGTATTTTATTACTTTTAATTAGGTCCTAAGCAAATAGTCTTTTAACTTCTTTTCTGATATATCTTCTTTGTTAAATCCCATCATTATCTTTATAATGCAATAGTATAATGAAGACATTTTTAAAGAGTGCAAGGTTTTAAGTTTACTAAGATAACTAAAATGACATGACAAGACACTTTCCATGACAGCAAACTGTCCAGTTTCCTGACATGGCCAGACCTAGACTGAAAAACAAGATCAGCTGTAATATTTTAGACAGATATTCTCTTGAAAGTAAGATATTCAACCTACAGATAGGACAGTCATTTGAAATTTTGGAGTCACATAGCATACACATAACTCCCCAGTATAGTTCTTTATTGTTTTGCCCACATATTTCTCACTTTAATTTTTGCTAAAATTGCACTCCTTCACTTACCTTTACAAACTTTTCATATAGTTATGACAGCTTTTTTTTATATACATGTAAGCACACACACTTTTAACATATGTTAGTCTTCCACTTTATGTTCTGGGGAAAGTATTTACATAGATAAGACGGACGAAGTAAAATAGTAGTAAGAGTTGGGAGGAGCATCCCAAATCCCAAACATGGGAAAGAGTTCAAGCACAAAACTGGGCACCCAACTAAGAATACAAAGCAAGAACTTCTTACCAGCTGCACCTCTCCACTTCTATACCCACTTTTAGGGCACCTTAAAGGTCTCAAGAGCTTTAATCTGCACAAGTGCCACAGAGACTATTCAATAGCAGAAGTCTGCCCTAGAACAAAAAATGACCCACAATCTAGGCGTTTACAATGCATGCAACGTACAGAAAAAGGGAGCAACACAATACCACTATGAACTAAGGTATCCCAAATCTGAAGACTGACATCCACAGCCAGCTCTAATGCTTCCTGCTTAAATCTTTGCTCAAAAGACTTAAAAATATCATTCTCATTTCAAGCAACAGTTATATTCTTTTGCACAAGTAACTGGTTAAATTGATGTGATGATTGTTTTCCAACTGATGTTTTCAAGATGTACTGCAGATTACCAGTAGAGAATGGCCAATCCACAAAACAAATGCTTATCATCCTCTCTCCACCACTACACACAAACACTACCATTTATGCAAATAAGCAACAAAATAAGTAATAAAAGTAGCAGATAGGCCCAGTTACTCCTATAAGAACATTCAGACTCTGTCCAAATGTATTTGGTTGCAAATGACACACCATCATTGGAAGCCTATGTAAGGTGATCCTTGGATCCTTCTCAAAAGGTTGGGTTGTTCTCAATTTAAGCAGCTTACTATCAATGAGCAAGACCCAAGCCAGTTAACAGTTTAAGACAGTAAGATTTCAGTTAAGTCAAAACAAGTAAAACCAAAACAAAATAACAAACAAGAACCAGCATGTGTCCAGGTACCAAAGCTACTGCACCATGAGGATTTTTCCTACCATGTCATTTCTTGTCTTCAGCACAGTGGATAAGTAACACATTTTACTGGACTCTGGTACCCAAAATCCAGCCAGACACAAAAGATAAGGACTATTTTAACACAGTTTAATTACATGTATTACTCTTTCAGAAACTTGGGCTTGCTGCATCCTGTACAAGTGTTCAAACAGCACCAGACTATCTGCACAGCAGAAAAATCTGAGATGACACTTATCTTTGCAATTTTAAAAGTGCTTTTCTCCTTGCATTTAAAATATTAGGTGGAAGACTCCCCAGAGACAGACCTATCTCAATTATTTTGTGAATTAATCCACAATTCAAATTAAGTGCTTTTATCATTCCATTTAAGTTAGGCAAAGAACAGCAAATTCACCAAATTACATGAATTAAATAGTTTAAGGGATTTAAAAGCTACTACACTTTTGACTCATTGATTTAAATGTGATAAGTTTTTGTTTTAAGAATATTTGAAGATTTAATTCCACAAAAATGTAGCAAGATATAATGAATATGAAGCTCTGATTCAGTAAGACACTTACAGAGGAAAATAACTTCACTCAATTAAAAACAAAAGTCCAACTGAATTTTTTAGTGTTCTTAACTTCTAAAAACCAGACTGACACCTCCCCCCTTGCATGTTAGCTTTAGGGGAAGGGGAAAAAAAAAAACCCAAGTTGCGGTTAGTTAAAAACAGCCAAAAGGGAATCTAGAGAAAGACTCTAAAATACATGATTTTAAGAAAGAAAAAACTTGAAAATAAATCAGTTATCTGTGATTATAAATCTCAGTTCTCAGTGCAAACCTTATCTTTGTTTTCTCTACACACTCAAGGTCAGCATATCAGAAACTGAAACAGGCTGGTGATAAGTGATTAGTAGCACAGGATCATGTTGTAATAAGCTTTGAAATGACTCAAGCAGAAATCACTCAGTTGGAAATTATTCAAGCTAGTAACAACTACATGGAAGTTTAACTGTTGGTACAATAGAAATATTTAATTTTTTTTAATGTAGCACATTGTTTTCCTTAGAGGAAAAAGTATTCTGTTCATCTTTTATGTGCCTTCCATAAAAAAGGTTTAACATTATCAAAAGACCAAACCTGGAGCCATTAATTCATTTCCAAAAACTTTTGTGTAGGTTGACAGTAGTGAGTAGTTATTAATTCCCCTTAAAAGAAGCATCAAAACTATTTTTAGTAAAGACAGTCCAATATAAGCTTTCTGATTTGCTGGATCATCCAACCTTCCCCTCACCCTGAAGACCCAAAGTCTAGTGGCACTGAAGAAACATACTTGAAATTCATCATAAGAAAAATTGAGGTAATTGATTATGAAATTTGAACTAAAAATGTGTCTGTTCCCTTTTTATAACTGAACAAATCATGATATATTTTGCTCAAGTAATAAAATTAGACCTAAGTCTCATGTCATATTAACCCTAGAAACAGTAATTCCTTCAGTCAATTAGAAGAGAAAGCCAAACAATTAATTTATATGTAAACTGTCTTTTTTGTAAAACCTTTTCGTTTAAAAAAAAAAGGGGGGGGGGTTCTGTAATTGAGTCTCTCGAGACTGAAACATAATTCTTTTTTTTTTAAGCAATTATATCAAAAAAAGGCTTTCCTTTACCTTAAGTTCTTTTTGAGAAGTCAAGGCAACAGGAAACCTGTAAATATGTAAATACAAACCTCTTTCTTTTCTGGAGGTCTTTCCTTTAGCTGTTACAAACTTCTTTTTCACTGACTGAGGCTGAGAAGAATGTTCTCTCCACCTGCGAAGCTGGAAATTAATGAACTTCCACATCATAAACGCTTGAGCCATACAGATGGAGGCCAGCACACTGATTCTAGAAAGAAAACACAGTTAAAGGTTTAGCAGCAAGTTTATCTAGTTATCCAAACAGGAAAGAAAAGAACCATCTTGCCTCACACAACTTTTCGTATTTCAGAAACTGCTTTTTAACTCAGGTTCCTCAAACGCATTTAAGTGATTCCTTCAAGATGACATGAATCTGTAAAGTTAAGAAAAACCGATTTTTTTGCCTCTCACTAGTGACATCCATTTTCTCATTTTTCAGAGATGCAAGAGTTAGCTCACATACAGCAATTGGGCTTAGCACACCCAAACAAAAATAGAGATGCAGTGACAGTAAAGACTTTGCACTTCCATCAAAACTGAGAAGCAATAGATTTATTTCTTGCTTTCTCCTTCTCAGAGTTACTCTCAAGGTACCAGGTGGTTACAGCTGGAAATAGGGTAAAAGAAAGTCTGGCAGTTATGAGTATCTAGAAGATAATGCTGACATTGGGAATGTTTCTACAACTTCATTTTCTGGATTTAATTCATAAAAAGACCAGGTGGCTGGCTGAGCATTCTGCACCATATGACAGCAATAGGAGCTGTAATAAAGGCAGGGAAAGAGGTGAGAACTATCAGCCAGCATCAAAGATGCTCTGGACATAATGCCGACCTATACAGATTCACTGAAATTTTTAAGGTTTCTTTGTGGAGTTGCACTTACATCTAGAATTCAATTGACTTAATTCTTAAACAGTTGAAAGGAATCTCTATAACTGGACAATCCTTTTAATTCTGAATCTTCCAGTAAAAATGAGTAATCAATTATAAATTCCTCAACTGTAGACTGTAAATTCTTCATTTCTTTTCACTGTGCCTTGCAACTTCTTTACAGAAGCTATACCTATTGATCCCATGAGTTGTATGAAAACTCCTAACAATTCAGTATTACCAGCATTAATATTGCACAGTTCCTACTGTGTATTTAAATTTAACACAAGTTTACAGCTTGTGCTTAAACATTCCAAGTTTGTTGTACCTAACAGCCAGGATATTAAAGTTTCCAGTACTGAAATTCAGCTGCTGATCTTCTGCTCTTGCCAGTCCAAAACCAAAAGTGAGGACAGAAAGAATCAAGGTGAGAAGTCTTCCCAAAACAAAGAGAACTGCCCACAGTGAAAACCTACAAAGAAAAACACCACAAACTAAATCAATTCTCTGGATTAGTTCACAATACAAATTCACAATATGAATGTTTAACGTTTACTTTTTACTGTGTGAATTCAAGAAAGCATTTGAGATTTAAGAACTTAACCAAATTCATTATTTTGCACCCATCCTACAGTAATCTTGTATTTCTAGTATTCATAGAAGGCAAAGAGCAAGAAAACCCTTGCCTCACAATCTTTTTCTACAAGCCAGAAGTATGTCCTAAAAACAAATTTCAGCTGAACTCGAACACAAGCATGTTTTTAGTTTCTACAAAATTGACTGCAAGAGCAATCTATGTTGTTCCTTCCTCTATACTGAGAGCTACATCTCAAAATGTTTTTTACTGTATTAATAAGAAGTGCAAAATTTTATTTCATTTCTTATAACTATAAATATTTACTTGAATAGCTGAATAAGGTTAAAAAAGTCAATGTTTTATAGATATAAATACTAAGATTAGTTTGGAGAGCTCTGGCTTCTAAGCAAACACTGTGTGAACTTGTTTTTAATTTTGGCTTCTAGTTATTAAATACACAAGCCTTGTGAGACATAACAGAAATTACAGGAATTAAAAGATAATAGCTACTTACCCTTTCTGATATCTTTCATCACTGAAGTAGAAAAGTCGGGATATGTGGAAAAGAAATTCAACAAAGTAATGCAATACCAGAAGAACAAGTCCAAGATGGGTCAGACTATCAAAACAAACCAAACAAACATTCAAACATTTTGTTAAGATGGTTAAGAGCAAAGCCAAAAAAAGTTTAGAGCTGACTTACTTTAGAAGATAGGCTCCAGCAATATGAAAGAGATAAAGTCCAATGTAGACAATTTGACGAAAGATATCCTCCTATTAAAGAGGAAAAAATTAATTAAACATTACATACAATGTTTCGTATCTCCTAGTCTTGGAAACTCTTTTTGCCTACTCAGCTGCCATAATACAGGTCATCACTTAACCCAAATCTTGTAATTCCACACGATGCTTATTGCTTATTTGACAATAACATTTATTGTATTTCCTCAGAATAGTGTATGCCTAAGATAGAGTTATGCCCTTTTAAAAAGCATCATTTTGATGTCTTTCTCAGATATGACTTCTGGGAATTTGTACTAGCTTTTACAATACTTGATTAGTATGTATTACTGTATCTTCAATTAATCTACAGTTCTACAAGTCTGTTGCACATCAGATTCTGTCAAATTGCTAGAGAAATAACAGAACAGAATCTATGAACCAACATGAAAAGATTTGCAAGTGCTGACATCTATTTTAAAAATACAAGGTCATCCAAGATGCCGGCACACTGTTACTGGCAAATATAAAGAACAATGTTATTAAGCAGAGATGTCAGACTACATGGTCACACTTCAAGGAAGGTTTTAGCCAGCCGCATTTGATTGCGCTTCATAGAAACTAAATAGTGAAGAGACATGAACTAGACCATGGATACAATGTGCTCTGAAAGCAGAAGATTCCACTTGTGAACAGAACAATCACCAAAGTACACAAGACCACAATAATAACCGTGGTCTTGAAATGGTATATAGGGCATATTCAAAAGCGCTCAAGAAGCTCCGACTTTCTGGAAAGATTCCCTAAACTTCAGATACGGGGCTTCAGACTTATCTTGGCTATATGAAATAATAATAATAAAGTTTAAGAAGTTCACCTTGTAAGATATATGCTAAGTTATACAATACTATCTCAAAGCCAACAGAAGTACAGAATCAAACACTTGCCAAAACACCTAGCAACACACATGCACAGAAAACGGACAGAGAATGACCTACTCTAAATGCTCTGAAAGAAAATAAGAAACAAGCTCTATTAGACAAATTACAGAGTAGTCAGTTCAGATCCTCAGTTTTTCTAACTACTACTAGGACAAGCTTTTTGCATTTTATCTTCAAAACTGAGGTAACATTTAAATAGCCCTTGCATCCCTGCTTAGAGTAACTTTTAGAGACTGAAGACCTATTGGGGTAACTCAGGTGGAGGCACATGCTACTATACAGAAAGCTGAGATAAGAACATTTTTCCTTGTTGTCTATGTCAGCAATACGGACAAATAGACCCGAGCGAAAGAAGGCAGTTTATGAAAATGAGGAATAAGGTAGTGGAGCCAAGGTGAGAGAGATTAAATTGTGATAAATAAATATTAACTATAAACTTGCTAAAATAAATGAACTATTATTCTCTCAAAACTTTTTCTATAAGGTATAGGCCAAAGCTCCAAGTAGAGGCCCAGTAAAACACTACTACTCAGTATAGAGCATTTCTACCACTTGTGACATCTTTCTTAAAGTTATGCTGAAGAAAAAACACTTGGATATCAAGTCAAATTCCAGTGATGTCACTAGCAGAATCTGGGAGCATCAGCTGAGCTGTGTTTTTAGATTCAGGATGCCTGCAAAACGGTAGTGTTTAAGCTGATTCTGATCAGCATGAAAACAAAGCATCTCAGTACTATTCTCTCAAGCCTGCTATAGGCTCTTGAACAACAAGGACCTACGACTACATAACACTTATACTTTCTTGATTAAAGCAGAACTCTGACAGCAGAGACTCAATCTAGTCACAGAGTAACAAGAGAAGAGTTTAAAAAGGAAATTTGATATGCAAAATGAACCTGAGAAAAGAACATGCAAAAATACAGTTTAGGTCAGTCAAGGAAGGCTAAAGATTTGCTACAAAAGTCTAGAGCAAACTCAACATTAACAATAACATTGAGAACGCCAACAGGAAAATCTCTTTAGGATGAATGTGCTGTTGAAAACTCAGCATGAAAGGAAAAAAAACCAAAAAAACTCAATACACAATTAACCAGAACTTCTGATGAGGATAACTGTCTTTACAACAAATTCTGAAGAGTAATATTCCTTGGAGGTAGAAAATTATTCACTGCCTATATTCTGCATCACCCATGCATCATCCATGAAACAGTACTGTACTTCAATGAGATTATTCAGACTCTTAATTACAAGAAAAAAAAGTTTAAACTAAACCTCACATTCAGTTGTTCAAAGGAAAATCCAAACTCTCTTATAGTAAATGAGAAATGCTAGTAAGTTTTATTTACACAATAGATATGTAGGCATTTTACTGCAATTAGAAGTAATGATTTAACTGAACAGAAAAAAGCCATTCTTCTCCACGGAAATATGAGCACTCAAAAATCCTTCAAGGACAATGTAAGTACATGAATAAGAACAGGATAGGAAATCTAAGGTCACATATTACTCTGAAAGTCCAAAAG